>NW_026635715.1:0-1200000 GCF_028554395.1 Pezoporus wallicus
AGGCAAAACTTCCCCCTGCGCTCGCGGTGGCACCGGATGCGCTCCGGTGATGGGGGGGGCTTGGGGACCCTCACGGAGGAACAAGTGGCGGCCGGGGCTGGTCCCTCCCGCAGCCCCGGTTCCCTCCCGCAGCCCCGGCTCCCTCCCGCAGCCCCGGTTCCCTCCCGCAGCCCCGGCTCCCTCCCTCCCGCCGCGGCTTTGGGTCCGTTTCCTTCATTGTTGGTGTTTTACCTCATCCCCGTCGAGCCGGACCCTGCGAGGGGCTGGGGAGGAGGCTCAGGCGGGCTGCGGGGCTCCCGAGCTGCTGCCAGGGGGGCTGCGAGTGCGTTTTACAGGGGGGAAACTGAGGTAGAAGGGGATGGAGCTGGTTCTTTGATCCGAGAGGACCCCGGTGCTGCAGCCTCCGGCTCCCGGGTGATGCTTGGTGCGTTAAGGGGTGGTTTTTGGCTGGTTCTTCAGGTTGCTTCGCCTTTAGAAACCTGCGTGTTGGTGCATTGATTTTTAGGGTTTTTTTTTTGGGTAGTGGCCTCCCTCCAAACAGCTATAAATAGTGGCCCCCGTCAGCAGAAAGCAGAATAAGTCTGACCCGTGCGGCGGGGAGACAAGGGATGGATGGATGGGGGGAATATGAAGTAGCTGAGGCGCTCTGTGGCTCATGGAAGGTGGAGGGAATGGGTTTCTGTGTGTGCTGGGTTGGGGCTAGAGCCTGCTGTGTGCATGGAGCAGCCCCTGCTTCAGGGCAGAGCAAGGAGGCAATGGGGAAACTGAGGCACGCAGCTGGGGAGGGTCTCGGAACCCTCTGCCAGAGCAAGGGGGTTCTGCACCCATGCGGGTGTCAGGGGAGGGGTCCTGAGCTGTGCTGCTCCCCGGTCCTGGGGTGTGTGGTGTTGATGGCTGAGCTGCTGCAGGCTGTGAGGGGCAGGGATGGGGACCTGGGGCTGGGGGCTCTGTGGGGAGCAGAGTCCCCTTTCCCCTCTGTGAGCTTCCTGCCCGGCAAGATGGCACTTGCAGACGGCAGGATCCTGGTGTAAATCAGAGCGTGTTTATTCCAGCGCTGCCCTGGTAGGTGCAGAGCAGGCTCAGCGCGGCGGTGAGGGGCTGCCCCGGCCCCCTGGCTCTATGGCAGGCTGCTTCCTCCATGAATCCCGGTGTGTTCCCTCCTGCCGATGTGGCTTGGCTGGCGGCAGGGATGCTGCTGCCTGCAGGGACCCCAGAGCCAGCCGTGGGGACACCCGGCTGCTCGTCTCTGTGGGTATTTGGAACCTGGGTGGTTTCTTGCTGCTCCTTTGCCTGGAATGGGTTCAGTGCGATCCCTTCTGAACTGAGGCATGGAATGCCTGGGAGCCGTGGCCCCTCATGGACAAGTGGCTGAGCTGGGGGAGAAGCCGTGTGCCCTGCTCACAGCCTCCCCACCGCTTTGGGATGCTCTTTGAACAAAGTTCTGCACTTCATTAGGATTTCCCAGCGACGAAGCTGTCGGCGCACGGCTGTGTCCTGCTTGTCCTAGAATCCCAGAACCACCTGGGCTGGAAAAGAGCTTTATAATCATCACACCCAACCGCTGGAGTCCGGGAGGAGGTTTTGGATGGTGGGTGCCAAACCCAGCGGTCCCTTGCGCTGTGTGGCAGTGATGGGGACCCGCGAGCTGTCCCCGATGGGATGCACCAGCTTCATCTTTTCCCTTCTGGGCTCTTTGGAATAAAACCTCTCTGAGCTCAGAGCAGGCTGGGTTGAAGGGCTCCAACCTGGGCAGGCTCTGCTCCTTTGCCCTATCCCTGCTAGGAGAGGGCACATCTCCGCTCCTCTTGCCCCGCTGCACCCCAGAACTTCAGCCCGAAGTTGCATTCCCTGCGTACCCCAACCCGCATCCCGCCATGCTCCCGGGCTGTTTTCCAGGCGCTGCGTGGCACTCCCGCTGTAATTATGCGGAAGCTGCTGGCGCTTGGCTTTGCCTTCGTTAGCAGCAATTAAACACACACAATATTTGGGTTTGCAGCTTCCACTTCAGAGCTTGGTGCTGCTGGAGTTGGGGGGGACTCTGGACGTCTGCGGGTGGCACTAGAGCTGGTTTGGGGGGGGTCTAAGGGGTGCTTGGGTCCGAGGAGCCCCTCAATGGGGGGGTCCTGTCACCCCTTGGGCCAAGCAGGCAGGGGAAGGCAGCACGGGTGACCCTGACCCCTGTCGCTGCGTTGTCTTGGCTGAGTGAATGGGAACTGCGGAGCAGACGCCGTTCCCGGGGCTGGGATTGGGGTTGGGAAGCACAACAAACCCCGTTAACCGTTAACCACAGCGTCTGCAGCAGCGGGGTCACGGGAGGATGCTCCGGGAAGCGGGATGCTGCGTCTGCCTGCCCCTATGCAGGGGCTGGCCCCAAGCAGTGGGGGGGGCTGGTGCTGGGGTCAGTGTTTTGTGCTCGGGTGCCTGATCCTGCTCTTCCCGGGGTTTGTTTCCCTCCACCTGGCTGCCCATGGGCGTTTTCATTCCTCCCCACCCCATCTGGCGTTACGTTTTCCTTGTCTGCTTGTTTCAGGCTTGGATGTTTTTCCCCTCCCTGCTTGTTCTGCCAGGGAAGAGCCTCTTTCTCTTGCTTGCTCCTATATGTGTGTTTTTAATGCCTTGGCCTTTCCTGGAGCATCCAGACGGTGCAAACACCCCTCGGGCTCCTCCATGCGGATGCTCCGGAGAATCCCATTGATGCGACCGGGGCAGAAGCTTCCACCTCCCAAGCCCTTGGCTCTCCAGTGTCCTCTCTCCATGCACTGGAGCGTGGTGGATCTTTATCTTCTGAGAGGGTGAAGAAGAGTTTAGGGATGCTCCAAGTGGTAGGGATGCTCTGAGTGATGCTGATGCTCCTGGGTGGACCTGTCCCTCTGGCTCCATATCAGAGATCCGAATTGGAAAGTGGCCATGCCTGTTTTTCCTCCCCACCAAGACTCACTGTTGCATTTGCCCCATTTTTGCCCTCTTCTTGCTCCAGATCTCCTGTTGTTGTGTGTTGACTTTGGGTGTTTGGACCTGCCCTGGTCTGCGTTCGGGAACAGGGATCCTGGTGAGTCACCTCCTGGCTCCAACTGCACATTTTTCCCTTTATTATCCAAACTAAAGACAAACCAGCCCCATTCCAGCTTCCTTGGGAGCTTTCCCGGAGCAAAGCCCAGCAGGAAGAAGAGGGAAAGCAGAGACACCTCCTGGAAGACAAAGGCAGATGCTTGTTGATGGCTCTGCCTGCGACACCCTCCCTGCTGGCTCTTGACGCTGGTTTCCCCTTGGATGGAGCTTTTCCATTGCATACAACCCATCACCCCATCCTCACTCTGCAGAGGGGCTCAGAGCCCACAGCATCCCATGCAAATCCTCTCCTGGGATTTGCTGCTTTGCTTTTAGCAGCCATGCAAGGGTTAAGCACGAGGCGATGGTGAGGCAGAGGCAGGTAAATCCCTGCTGCATGCTTGGAGCTGGGAGGTAGCGCAGGCTCCGGGAGCCTTATCCACACATCTCTGCCATCTGCCTGCTTAAACCTCCATAAATAAGCTTTTTAATAATCTATTATTAACATGCACTATAATTGTCTTATTAGACATGTCTGGGAACCTTTAGTTACCGCATGATTAAATGTCAGGATTCCCAAACCTCTTCTCCCTGAAGGCAGCTTGGGATTTGCTTTGGGATCTCACCCTCCCATTCCAAGCTGGAGAAACCCACTTGAACATGGGGAAACTGAGGCTTTCTCCTCTGGGCTAAGGAGGATTCCCAGCAATTAGTGCCCCGGAGCTAATTGCCTCCTCCTTGGCAGCCTTAAATAAGTCCTGGAGATGGAGCTTTTCCTTTCCGCTGCAGGTGGCCTGGCAGAAGCTGCTGCTGCTGCTTTCTCCTTGTGCTGGGATGGATGCGGATGGGTGCTGGGATGGATGCGGATGGGTGCTGGGATGGATGCGGATGGGTGCTGGGATGGATGCGGATGAGTGATGGGATGGAGGAGAGGGGATGCCGGCCTCCATGCCTAGAGGGGTCCTGTGAACACGGGCCCTGCCTTTCATTTTAAAGGCAGCAGTGTTGGTCCTGCTTCCTAGATGATCGTTTGCTGCAGCTCATCCCCTGGCTGCTTTTATGCTCCTCCAGGTCCTGCCTGGGGTGTTATGGCCCTGCTTTGCAGCCAGGCTGCTGGTGATGGGGTAGCCCATGGGTTTCCTATAGGTCTAAGGGGCTCTTTGCACCCCAGTTTCTCCCATCTGGAGAGCAAATGTAGGTGTGGATTGTGGCAGCTCTGTGAGCTGGGATGGGGCTGTCGCTGTGGACCTATGCCAGACCCCACATCTGGGTGCTGATGCTCTGCCCACTGTGGCAGCAGGACAGCAAAGCTCCTCCCATGGATGTGGGGCTGTTCCCATGGGGCACCATCCATCAGGGTGCCGGGGCAGCTCTGAGGCAATGTTGGGGCTGCAGTGGGAGTGCAGGGAGGGCGATGCTCCTGCAGTTTGGGGTTCAGTGGGGTCCTGGTGTGTGGTTTCCTCCCCTCCTTCCTTGTCACACTCGCGCTGAAAGAGCCTCCTGGCTGGTTTTGGCCATAAATCTGTGTATCTTCACCTTCCTGCAGCCCCAAAGGGCTCCAGATGTTGAAACAGGAGCTGGGGGAGGCTTGGTGGGTGCTTGGTACCCTTCATGTCCCCTCACTGCAGCTGGATGCGTTGCAGGCAGAGCAAATCTCAGACTGGTTTTGTCTTACCCTGTTTTCTTACTGTGTTTTATTCGATTTGGCTTAAAAACCACTGCAGAATCACCCCCAACAAGGTGATTGTGCTGGGGCAGGGCTGCATGGGGCTGGCAGAGGGTCCATCCTTCCCCATGCTGGATACTGGGGACCCTCTTGGTCTGGCAGCCCTACATAAGCCAGTAGACAGCTTTGACTTCCGAGACCCCCTCCTCCATGGATCAAAGAATATGGAATCAAGTCTATAGAGTATAGCATCAAGGTTGGAAAAGACCTTTAAGATCATCAAGATCAATCTTCACCCCAGCACTGCCACGGCCACCACTTAACCCATGGCACCGAGGGCCTCGTCCCCACCGTGTGGGAGCACTCACAGGGATCAGCCCTTTCTTGCCATCACGAAACCAATCGGGGTTGTGGCTGCAGCGCTTGGCTTGAGATGCTCCGAGCTCTCCCAGGACAGGACCAGGGGATGGCGATGACCTGATGGGTCTTAATGAGGCCGCTGTCCCTGCGGCCGCTCGGGGTGGCTGCGGATGCCGGCGTGTGGGACCCGAGCACTGGAGCCTGGTGCCTGCTTCATGCCATAGACCTGCAGCCTAAGGAGCTCAATTAGCCCCGTGGAGGAGCGAGTGCTGCTCTGCTCAAGGTGCTTCACCCTGCGATGGGCCCGTCGGCTGCCGCGTGGGTCGCGGGGAGCGGGATGTCACCAGGAGGAGAGCAGCGACCAGTCTGGAGCAGGAGATGCGATGCTGCAGCCCAGCCACTTCCCTAGCGCAGAGCCTCGTCTTTGGGATGCTGCCCGGGGCTCATCTTGCTGCCTGACAGGACATGATGGGAATGGCTTTTTCTCTGAAGGGCCGGAGGCGATGGAGCATCGTGGCCGCTTGCTTACAGAGGTGAAGGCAGGCGGAAGGATGGGCTATGGACAAACTGCATTTCGTTGCTTGGATGGATTTGGAGGTGTCCGTGGAGCTGCTGTGGCGCCTCTAAAGGGCTCTTTAGGGTGCAGTCTCCTCCCTGTCCCATGCTGCGTGCCCTGATGCCTCGGTTCCCCCCACATCCCGAGCTGTGATGGGGCAGCAAGTCCCTGCGGATCCACCCAAGGATGTTGTCTCCTCTGAAGCCTTTCCCCTGCAGCTGGCAGCCCACTCATGGGGACAGGGGTCTGTCATGGGGCAAGGCAACCCCACACATCCTAAAGTGCCAGGGCCTGGGTCGTGCACAGCTTCTAACCCCTCCCCAGCGCATCCCTGCCCATCAGCAGAGGCACATCAACGTGTGCTCAGCACGATGAATGCTCCTCACATCACGGCTGGGTGCTCGAAGTGGGGTAATGGGATTAGCAGGGGTGGGGGTCACCTCGAAGTCCCCTCTTGTGTGGGTTTGGTGGCAATGGGGCACCCATGGAGGTGGGTGCTGAAGCTTTCCAGGGTGTTTATGAGGAAGGAGCAGCTCGGGGTTGACTTTCAAAGCCCCCCTCCGCTGTCTGGCTCCATCCTCTCTCCGTGGGGATGTGATGCAGGTTTGGCCACTGCCCAGCCAGGTTTTTCCCCAAGGACTTTCCTATTTCTGCTCATTTTGGACCGTGTTTTCCGCTGTCTCCCGAGTGCTTACATCCCATTGATTCTTTTTGTGCATCCAGGAGCCCGGCCGCTTTCCTCGGGTCCTAACAGCATCAAAGTGAAGCAGCGCATCTCTGTGTTGGCCTAGTTCCCTTTTCATTCGCTGAACTTCTCATTTCATATCTCACCTGGGCTCCTGCCTGGGGAGCTGCTGCTCATCGTGTCTGGCTCTGTGCAAAGGGCTGTCTCCTGCTTGATTCCCATGTTCTGTTTGGGATGGGAACAGGGAGCTGGATGGGGGAGGATACATCCCAGTTCTTCCCTGTGTGGAGGCGCTGGCACAGGGTGCCCAGAGAAGCTGTGGCTGCCCCATCCCTGGCAGTGCTCAAGGCCAGGTTGGACACAGGGGCTTGGAGCAAGCTGCTCTATGGAAGGGGTCCCTGCCCGTGGCAGGGGTTGGAGCTGGAGGAGCTTTAAGGTCTCTTCCAACCCAAACTGTTCCATGATAATCAGTGTAATCCTGGTGGTTTTGGGGAGGATGCTGCAGGTCAGCCCCCCTGCCCTGTGTGCTCGCTGCTCAGCAGTGGTTTTCCATCCCCTATAGGATGTAATGTCCTGAGCCTTCCCGCAGGGAATGTGGTGTGGGTGCTGCACTGGGCTTGCTGGAAATCCAGCTTTGGAAGGGGGCTCCAGGCTCAGAGGGAGGGCGATGCCTTCCCTTGGCTTGGTGGGTTGGGGATGGGGACTTGGGGTGTTGCTGGGGAGCAACCAGGATGGAGAGGAGGGAGTCGGGATGGATGGATGGATGCATGGATGTGTCTTCTTGGCTGCCAGCACCATCCATGAATCCATCCTGCAGCAGGCTGTTGGCCACCAGTTCATCTTTGTGTGACCAAGCTCGAGGTTTTGCTGTTGGGAACACGGATTCAAGCCCATTTTTGAGTCTGCCAGGATGCAGGAGCATCCTTGCTGGTGCCGTGCTCCTGCCTGCTCACCCTTAGAGCCAGAGCAGGCAGGGGCTGGTGTCTGCCTGCATCTCAGCTGGGTTTTTATAGGGCCTATGAAAACAAAGGGGGTGGGGGCAGACTTCGAGCAGCTTTCTGGGGATGAAAAACAGGAGATTTGATTTGGGGTGGTTTTAGCATCTGCAAAGCAAACCTGGTGCTGCCAGCGACGAGGGGAGGTATTAAAAGCAATAAATAAGCTGGTGAGCAAAGGCATCCGCAGGCTTCTGCAGCTCTGGATTTACAACGTGCTGTCCCCAAGTGCCACTGCTTTTATACCCGCTGTCTGCATAGGTGTCTGCACCCAGGGCCCTGGGGGAATGGTCTGAGCAGTTAATAACCTATGGGTGGCACTGGGATGCTGATGAAGACCCTGAGATGAATTTGCTGGAGCTGCTGGGTTTTAGCCCAGCCGCAAGGATGGATGAACTGAACTTGCTGATGGGGTTTTGGGGCTCAGTTGGCTGTATCCCCCCCCTTTGCCTGGCCATAGGGTGCCTGGTTTGGTCCAGTCACTCCATGACAGGGACTCCCTGGGCACAAAGGCGCTCAGGGGGTTGATCTTGCATTGCGCTGAGACCTGCTCCTGCTCTGCCCTTCCCTTCCTCCTCGCTCCTGATCTCTCTCCGGGGCTGGGGAGCGGATGCTGGGCACGGTGAGGACCGGGTGGCTCTGTCGCTGGCTGCTTTTGCCACGTGAGGGCTCTTTGCTAACGCAAGTGGCTCCGTTTTCTGCCTTGAAAGGCCATAAATAACCCAGGCGAGCTGCTCCCCGCGGCCCCGTGCGCTGGCACCTGCTCCATCACAGGAGGATTAGCCCACCGGTGTACGTCGCTCCTGCATCCATCACCACAGAGGTGGTACCCGGAGGGGGGGGATGACGATGGGAGGTTTCCCCCCATCTTTCTCCCCTGCAAAATGGGGTTAATTTGGAAAACTTGGTCTTTCCCATGATTTCTGCAGCTGATGTCGGAGCCCCTCGGGGCTGGGGTGGTGCTGCTGCTGTATCATAGGGCAGCTGCTTTCCCTGCCTGAACTTGTACCAGGGACCATCCCCGTGTCCTCGGGGCTTCCCCAAAAGCAGCAATGCATCCGTGGGGCTCACGGTCCTGGTCTCTCTGGGTCCATAGGCATGTATGGTTGTTAGCTTTCTGCATAGCCGTGGGGACCTCGTGGTAATAAAGGAGCCAGGGGACAGGAATGAGCTTTCCTCCCCCTCTTTTTAATTTCTTTTAGTGTTTTCCCCCCTTTTTTACCCTCTCCCTCCCAGGGTGCCAGGTCACTGCATAGCCCAGGAGCTGTAATTGCACAGTGAGCGATCGATCGATAGCAGCAGGATGGAGGTTTCCAAAGGCCTGCCTTGTTTTCCTTGGTATGGAGTCGAAGAGGCAGCCCTGAGGGTGGTAATTAAGTGATGGTTCATTATTAAAGCACTTGTGTTGCAGGTTAGTGGCCTCCTGGCCAGGCAGCTCCAGGGGGTTCCTGTGCTGCAGGGCCCGGGTGTGAATAACACTGGAGTGATGCTGGTCCTTCCCAGGGGACCAGCGCTGGCCAGATCCTGGTGCTGTGCAGGGACAGCACTTGGATGTGGTGTTCAATGCACGTATCCACCTCAGCCATGGGGCTGGAACCTCTTGGCTTGTGCCCCACAGCATCACTGCAGGACAGCTGGGGGGGGTGTGTGTGTGTGTGCGATGCCTGGCTGCATCATTGGGGTGATGCAGCAGCCTGGTCCCGACTGTGCTGATC
The DNA here is from genome assembly GCF_028554395.1 of Pezoporus wallicus. Taxonomy (NCBI): domain Eukaryota; kingdom Metazoa; phylum Chordata; class Aves; order Psittaciformes; family Psittacidae; genus Pezoporus; species Pezoporus wallicus. The sequence continues at coordinate 9,026 of NW_026635715.1, forward strand.
CCTGTGGGAGCTGCTCTTTGGGGTGGGAGGGAAGGGGAGCTGCATTTTGCAGCTGGATGTGCCCCAAGGAAGGACTCTGGCAAGCAAGGTCAGTTATTCCCCCGTTACTTTTAGTTGCACCTTCATGGTAAGGGATGTGTGGTGCACCTGGTCCTTGCCCATGCGCAAGCTGGCCCCGTGGCATTGCAAACCCTTCAAGATTGGTATTTTCCTGCTTATATTTGCTCCCCTCAGGCTTGGGAATGCCTGTAACGCATCCGTATCTCCCAATTCCACCTCTGTCCCCATGCCAAAGGTCCTTTGGAGGCTTCTGGGACTGGGTTCTCACTGCAGGACGTTTAGCACCTCCATGGGAATCTACAGGTAGAAACCATAAAGAGTCTTTAACAGGGGAAAAGAGGGAGATTTATGTCTTCTGTAGCTGCTGGTAGATGGATATTGTTCTCCTTGTCCCATGCTTTCCAAACACTGAGGTTATCAGGCATAAGTGACTTATTATGCAAATCCTCCATCTTAATATCTGGCTGCTCTCTCCCTGGAATTGCATTGGCTAAACCCCATGTGCTATTGGAGCTGCTAATGTTTACACATTAGCTTCTTTTGGCTAATATGTGAGGCTTCAAGTTGCAAATTGATGTTTCTTACAGCTGAGCAAATTATTTTTCTATTAAATGCAATATTTAAAACGATTTGGAGAAGCAAAACAAACTACTGGTGAGCATTCTAATGGAGCTGCTTTCCATATTCTTCTAATCAGCTTTTGGCAGGGTCAGGAAATTGGTGTTTTTCCCCTCAAACCTTTCTATTTTATAGAAGTGGGGAGCAGAGAACTCAGGGAGGGTGTTCATTGTAATCTCTGTGTGATGCACAAACCCACTTTGAGGTGCCTGTTGCCCTTTGAGTGCGCAGAGTGCAGCTAAGGGGGGATTTAGCTCCTCCTTGCTTGGACTGGAAGAGGTTTTCCCACTGATGAGACTGAAATCCCAACGCGTTTGGGCTTGGCATGGAGCTGGTGGGATGCCCAGTGTGGAGGGGTCTGCATTGACGGGCGATGCTGCAGTGCAGGACCCGGTCTGCATCCTGGTTTGCTTGGTGCTGTGAGTCCTGTAGCATCATTCCCTTGGGAAGCGTGATCCCCGTGCAGATAGGAACGCGGTTTTTGGTCCCATATCCGTTCAGAACCTCACCGGGGAGCCTGTGGTATGGTACGTACGAGATGTTGCTGGATAAGAAGTCAATCTCATTTGCAGTATGTGTTCCCTATCCCCCGTGTCTGCTGGCGCCCGGAGGAAAGCAGCTCCCACTGTTTCCTTCCCAGGGCGCCTTCCCGTAGGAGTGTGCTGAGGAAATCACCTTTAAATAGCAGCCGGGATCTGGGAGGTGGGAGGCTGGCTCGGCTCCACTGGGCTGCTGGGAAAGGGATGGCATCTCGCAGGCATCCCAGCAAAGGGATGCTGTCCTGGGCGATGAGGCCGGGCTGCTGGTGTTATGGGACATTGCCAGAGCACCTCTGTGCCTCAGTTTCCCTCCGTGCAGCGGTGGCATTAAGCATGTATCCCTTGGTGCAGGAAAAGAGCGTCTGATGCGCATTGAGAGGTCTTAGGTTTGACAGTCCAGGGCTGTGTGACTTTGTGTGGCCTCCTGCTCCTGGGAAAACTGGGTATGGGAGACTCACCCCTGCCCCATCACAGTGTGTTCACGTGATGGGTTGTAGCCCTGTGTCACCGTGTGGGGTGTGTGGCTGCTGGAGTGATGCATGTTGTGCCCTCTGGGTACCCCGGTCCTCATTTCCTCCTGATAATTACCTGGGATGGGGGAGCAGGAGCTGCTGGAAAAAAGCCAGGGATGAAAAATGAATCCTGGTTCTAAAAGCTCCCCTGTGTTAGCTTTCCTGGCCGGTGCCTGCATGGCACAGCGTGCTAGGGGCTTGTGTCCCCAAGCTGCATCCCAAAGGATGACCGTGGGGCTAATCCAGTCCTGGCTAAGCCAAGATGGGAGCAAAACGGGCTTTTCCTCATTGATTGGCTTTGCTTCGTATGGACTGGGTGTCCTGGATGCCTGCCTTAGCTCTTGGGAGCCCATGCTTGCTAAAGTTTGATATGAACCCTTTCTTAATAAAGCCTTCCCGCTCTGGGACATGTTACTGCTGTAGCATCCCCATCAGATGACGCTCTGAATGGTGCAATGTCATTACTCTTGCAGGAGCCCATCGTGGGTGGTGTCAGGCCGCCCTTTAGCACTGGAGCCTTTTCAAGGCTGCTCAGTAAAAGCAAAGAGAAGCCCCTGGAGCATGTCCCACGGTGCAGGAGGTTAAACAGAAAAGGTTTAAGTACGTAATTAACTTTGAAGTGAGAGGAGCGTGGACCCGGTGGATGAAAGAGCACGGGGCGGGCTGATGGGCAGGCAGCCACATTCCTCAGTGGCCACGGAGATCTGATTAAATGCCCTCCATTGTGCTTGGTTGCTTGGTCTTCCTTTTCCTCCCTCTTCTTTGTGAATCCTTCATTCCTTCTCTCCTCTCCTTGGTTTTCCTCCTCTCCAGCCCCAGGGAGGGGGATGCTGGGTGGCAGTGGTACCCAGGCGATGCTGAGCAGCACCAGTATCCTTATCCCTGGTGAATGCATGAACTCTCCTCTTCTTTTTTTGTTCTTTTAAAAGAAAAATTGGTCCATCTGTTGTTTAACCCCCATATTATTGCCTCACATCTCTGCTCCCCTTTGCTTGGTGCTGCTGTGGTACCCAGGAGGGATGCAGGGTGGCACCAGTAACCAGGGAGGATGCTGAGCAGCACTGATAACCCTTTCCCTGGCAAGTCCCTCAAGCCACCTCTTTTTACTTTCTATCTAAGGAATATTGGTCCATCTGGTGTTTAACCCCTGTGTTAGTGCTCATCCCTCTGCTCCCCTCTGCCTGGGCATGCCAAGGTGCCACAGGGGGTTTGGAGTGGGGGTGTTAAATGGGGTCCAGCTCATCCTTAGCATAGGATGCTTGTCATGCATTGGGGCAGGCTCTGGGTTTAGGTGTTTTGGGGTGTTCAGGCATCCTCTCGGATGCATCACCCCCCCGGGAGCACACCATCACACCCCCAGCAGTATTTATAGCTGCCTTTGCGCTCACATTGCACCTCCTGCGCTCGCTGCCTTCATCACACTGCCCGGAGCTGCTGTTAGCCTGGCCTCCAGCCAGCACAGGGGCTGGGAACTGGGGACTCCTTGTTTCTGCCTGGTGATTTTTAGGGCACATCCAGACCAGGAGCAGTGCCACAGAGCCCATCCTGCTGCCATTAGCCCTTAGCACGGGTATAAGCATCCCCGTTGCTGCAGATGGATGTTGCAGGTCGCAAACACTTTGAAAGCTGCTCTGGGTTTAACCCCTCTGATTCCCCTCTAGAGCTGGGGTGCTGGCATTTAATTGCTCAAGTGTTAATCTTTATGTCCCTCTTAATCTTGTGATGGGGAAGGAGAAGGGGCTGGAGGTCAAGCTTCCCCCCAGCCCTGCCCTTGGGATGGGGAGAGATGGTGCCAAAAGCATCCCATAGCTCATGGAAACTGAGGCTCTGCAAAATGCTGCTTATTTCTTCCCCGGTGTATACAAATCAGAGCCAGATTTGTTGGTGAGGTGGAGCTGCCTTCGTTTCACAGTGCGGATGGGGGGAAGGCTCACGTTGGGAAAAGCCATAACAATAAACCTGTCCGAGGAAGGAGATGGATCAGCTCGGCCAGCTGCGCCTCCATCAGCCAAAGATCTACTCCATGTAATTGCATTTTAAGCTTCTGGAGCCTGGGAATCATCTTGGAGGTGGCCAAAGATCCAGCCTTGGAGTGGTGTCGCAGTGGGGAAACTGAGGCACGGGACTGGATGGAGCCAGGGGCTGTGCTGGGGGTGGCAGCGGGATGCAGGTGATGGAGATGCAGCCCAGGAGAAGGAGGTTTCATTGCCCCTGATGCCATTAGTGGCAGGGAATGGTTTATTGGGGGCAGAGGAATCACTTTTCCCTGGGAAACGGGGCTCTGCTAGCCCGAAACGCTGTTTGTCTCCACTTTGGTTTCTCACACCAAAAACCCCAACACTAAGAACGAATTCCTCCCTCCCAGAATATCCCAGTTCAGCAGAACTGGGAAAGAAACACTTGGGTTTTTTTCCTCTCTAAACCACTTGGTTCCTGACACTGTTTTATTTGGATTTCTTTTATTTTCTTCCCTTTCCTTCCTGGAAAATTTTGACAGATTTGTGCTTCCCCTACCCCCACCCCTTCTCCCATTGGGAATCAGAGCCAAGTTTCAGACTCAAATCCGGAGTGTCTCGGGACGGTGCGGGGGCACATCCGCACGTGGGCTGGGCAGACGCTCCATTTCGGGAAGGAGTTTAGGAAAGCTGTGATGTCTTGGTGCCTCCAGGCATGTGAATAGGAGAGAATTTGTTAAAAGGAAGCTTCTTGTGCTTCCAAGAAGAAGAAAAACAACTTTGGGGGGGGGGGAATCTTGATGACTTTGTAGGTCCTTTCCGACCCAAATCATTCGATGGACTTGGTGATGGAGCTGGAGTGTGCCCTTGTGCATTAAAATATGAGTGTAAAAGGGGGGGAAAGAGCCCCAGATACGTTCTTACTTGTGAAATTGTTGGGAATCATCCTTTTCTGGGCATTTTACAAGTGTTTTTCTGCAGTGTTTGGCCTCGTGTTTGCAGAAATGAGGCATCCGCATCCGAGCATCCCCCACCGTGGGGAAACACAAGCGGTGCCTACGGCAGTGGGGCCATTAACTGGCAAATCCCCCGGTGGTGGTGGGGAATTACTGATGTAATTTGGGGATAAACCAGGAAAAAAACAGAAGAAATAATCCCCTGGCCCTGCTCCGCTTCAATGCGGGCCCATTAGGGGGATGTTTGCTTTTGTTTGTTCTGCTTGCTCAGGGCTTTCTTGCCCTCGTCAGCCCAGGGGCTTGTATGAATTAGTGCTGGTGCCCTGCTCCTCCTGTAATCTGTGGGTTTAATGGAATAATAGGTCAGTGTTAATGACCCAGCCCCGAGTGGCCCCATGGCAAAGCTGGCTGGGCGCAGCGTGGGGGGTGATGGAGAAGGATGTGGGATACGGGGCTGGATGCAGGATGAGCGGCTGGTCGGCATCGCAGCGTGCTGTCTCCACGTCGCCTCGCTCCGCATGGGGACCGACGGCCTCTTGGCATTAATTCCCATTCTCAGTGCTCAGTCAAGCACCTTGCAGATAAAACCCAACCCCCTGCTAGATAAATGGAAGGGCTCAGAAGCGCCAGCCCACAGCCTGGGGGGGGTTCAGTGGGGCATTTGTAGGGCTGTGATTGCTGCAGGTCCTGCTGGAGAGCTGCTGTTGTTGTGTCAGGCCATGGACAGACCCCCAAAGAGCTCAAGGTGAAACCACAGATCCTTGTGCCACACTCGAGTCCCTGTTTGTTGGGAGAAATGCCTTGTTCCGTGGCTGGCCCCTGCAGGAAACTGCATCCTGCTCCCATGGCTGAGCATGGGAATTGAGACCGGCCAGCTCGTTTCACTGGTGGGGGGACCTGAATGGGAGAACTGGGGGGTTAGCAGCAGACAGACCATAACCTCATTGCAGATGCATGTAAAGGGATGCCCTGCGTTTTGGGGGGGCTGCTGCACACATCCCAGCAGGGCTCTGGGGAGGGCCCAGCCATGCAGTGGGGTCTCAGTGATGCTGATGGTGTCTCCCTCTGCAGCTGGCTGCACCTTTGAGGAGGACGGAGACCTGAACCAGTGCGAGTACAGCCAAGGGGAGGACGATGACTTCGGGTGGGAGCTCATCCGCAGCTACATGGTGCCACATCTGACGGCTGACCTGCCCCACGGTGAGTCCTGGTCCCTCTCCATGTCCTCGGGGACCTGTGCCCCAACCCACCCCTTGGTCCTGTACCCCGGAGCAGGACCCCATGGCTCCTCCTGGTTTAATCCCTGCAGTGTTTTACCCTTGACTGGTCCTCGGCTGTGCGGGCAGGGTGTGATGAGTTGTGTCAGTCCTTAGCAGGATGCTGCGTGGCCCTTGGGGACAGGGAATGTGGGTCCCTGCTTCTGGGGTGTAACAGCACAGCAGGGACCAGGCAGTACCTGGAGCACTGGGTTCAGCTCTGGGGGCCCCAGCACGAGGGACGTGGAGCTGTTGGAGCGAGTCCAGAGGAGGCCACGGAGATGCTGCGAGGGCTGGAGCAGCTCTGCTCTGGAGGCTCATGCTGCTTTTGCTGGCTCGTGAGAGATTCCCATCTCTGGAGGTGTGGAAAAGAGGAAAAAACGTGTTTCTGGCTTTTGCAAGTGCGGGAAAGGCTGTGGCTGCGAGTTGGAGGCATCTGAAGGCTCAGGAGCTGTAAGGAGGAAAATGCAAATGGACCCTTTTCTTTTATCTTTTTAATCTCATTGCTTTTAAACCAGATTTTGTTATTTCTGGGTGCAGGCTGGGGGAGCAGAGCCATGGGGGGGAGCTCCCTTTCTCCCATGGTATGGGCATCGTGCCTGGGTGGCATCTGGGGCTTTGCTTACTCTTAGCTCCTCACTGTGACCCACTTGAGTTGATGCCCATTTGCTCTAAGGGATGCACCGGGCTCGAGATGCTCCTTGAGTCTGGGTCTGCTGTCTCCTGCCTGGTCCCAGCGCCCCGGCTCCTTGTCCAGCCTGCAGGCGAGCAGGTCCCATGCTGACGATGGGGATTGCTGGTGTGGAACTTGAGAGGAGAAACGACTTTTTTCCTCATTAAAACATTAACTGCTTAATAGAAAACTCTTTTCTGCTCCATCGACCTGCCTCCAGCTGTTTATCTTGTGCCTTGTTCATGCCAGGGCTTAATTTGGCTTTTCCCCTCCACTAACCTTCCTCTTCCTTTACCTTCTCTTTCCATTGCCTTTCCCTTTCTTGCCTGTGCTGGTGCAGGGTGAGGGGGAGCAGCCCTTACTCTGCCTCTAGAACTGCTCCTCTCTTGATGCTTTCCCCAATAATTGCTTTAAATGGAACTATCCCAATTCCTGTGTGTCCCGGGGGAGGTTTTCCGGGGCTGTGAGGAGGGAATCGGAGCTGAGGATTGAGGTGGCTCGGGATGGAGAGTCTGGAATGTGTAATTAATTGGGGTTTCTGCTTGGTTTTCAGCTGCAATTTAGTATCACAACAAACTGCCTGTGTTGAAAGCCTCGGGGATGGAAGGGTTGGGTGGAATGGGGCTGCATGAGGAAATGACCGTGGTCTTGGGGGTTGAAATGAATGCAGTTTAACTCGACGTGGATGCGACCATCCCAGGTTGGATGCTGGAAGCATGGAGCATTGCAGGCTCTAGCTCCGGGGAAGGGCACCCATCCCTGATGCTGATTCACAGTGACACCCAAAGGGATGCTCATCCCCGTAGCTCCCTGCTACCAGGTAGGGACTGTTTGCTCCTGGTCCTGGGGCACCCAGTGCAGGAACCCTGTTTTGGTGCAGCTTTACCCCGGTGCAGGTAAAGGCTCCTGCAGCCTTATCTCAAGCTGGTCCTCCCCCAGCAGCTTGGTGGATGAGGAGTATTTCACATCCCTGGGCCTCTCCAGGGAGCACTTTCCAAAGGAGTCTCGTGGTCTCAGATTAAAATGAGTTTTTCTTGGAGATCAGCCAGTTTCAAGGAGCGTAGGATTTATTGGAGCGGATGCTGGCTGCCGGCCACCTGCCTCTACCTTTCCATCCCTCTTGCTTTTTGCTTTCTTCTTTGGTTATGGGGCTTTTACCCCTTTTTCTTCCCTTCTGGACTTGTCTCTCTTACACCCATAGACAATGGATGGGTGTCTCCCATGTTGGAATTGTGGTGGTTTCATTGTTTGAAGTGATTTAGTTGTTGTTTTGTCCAGGAGCAGCTGCAAGGAGCCAGGCAAAGCAGGCAAATGAGGCTGCACCATCACTGCATCTGCACTAAAATAACTCTCCTTGGGTCCTTTGGGTGCCTTTTGCTCCTGCTCTCCTCCAAGCACCACCTCTGTGTGCCAGGCTGATCCATACCTACCTTCGGGTTGACGTGGGGCTATGCGATATCTACCCTTGTGGAAGCTCTGCAGTGTCCCTTGGAGGACAAGGATGCTCTGAGGAGCTCCAGGTTCTTCCCTGGAGGTGCAGGAACCTTCTCTTGCTGCTGGTTGAATTCACATGTGGAAATTCATAGGAGATGGCTTGGGCTGGGAGAAAGTGGCAAAAAGCCTCAGTGGAGGCTGTGACCAAGCCATTGTCCCCATCCTGGTGAGCTCTGCTGTCCCTCCATCCTCTCCGAGGTGTCATTCCTTCAATAGTTCCAGCATCACTTCCCAACCAGCCCCTGCTACAGAACCTGTAAAACCTTGGCAAATTCAGCTTCATTCTTGGCTCCTGGAGGGGAGTTACTGCAGTCTGTGGCTCTTGGTGCTGGGCCTCCCCTGGGAGATGGGGCTTGGTGCACAAGTGGGAAGCGGGTACCCCATTCCCATGACGCACTGAGAAGAAGCCAGCACAGGAGGAGGCACTGTTGGGCTTCATCTTCCACTGGGATTGCCTGGAGGCAGATGCTGCAGGGCTCAGACCTGCTCCCTTGGTACCCCTTGGCTGGCAGAGCCACCCTCTGCCTGTCGTCCTGCCTGCTGCTGCTTCTAATGGCAACAGGGGTTACTGTTTGGAGTTGTGTTCTTATCTCTCCGTAGTTTTGGAGGAGGAAGAACTTGTTGAGACAGGGACAGGCTCCTCTTCCTGCTTTGGGGTTTTCCCAGAGGGATGCAGGCAGGACCCTCGGGATGGGCAGTGCGATGGGGCAAGCACAGCTTGAGCCTGAAGCTGGAGATGAGATCCTTTGGAACTCACTTATCATGGCCAAGATTATTGGGGGTTTTCCTCGAAGACCTGACTTGAATCCCAAGGAAGAGGTGATGATCCCCCAAATGGGAAAATCCAGCTGGAGACCCCGTGTGAGGACGTGCAGGGAGGGGTACCAGGCTTTCTGTTCACAGCCCCCCCCGGGCTTATTTTGCAGCTCAGCCCTCATCATCATCGACTTCTGCATCGCAAATTGATGGTTTTTCCTTAGGGAACAACACTGGGACTTGTTTCTCTTTTCATTTGCTTGATTGAGATGTTATTTAGTGCCTTTGGAGTCTTTTCTCTTTCTCCACAGGGCACTTGGGCTCTTCTCTAAAAGCACACCTGAAAACTGCATTAAATCACATTGCTGCAGCTGAGCTGGGGGGGATGCAGAGGGACTGACTTGTTCTTTGTGGGGATGCAGGGGGGCAACAGCTCCCTTGCACCTGCATCTGCATTCAAACTGAGCTTAAATTGAGGCTCAGAGGAAGGATTTGAGCACAGGTTGATGTGTGCCGAATCCCATCCTTCGGCTGGAAGTCTCAAGCGGGGAATGCCCTGGGGCTGTTTCTACAGCTCCCATTTCGTGGGAGGTTTGGAAAGGATTTTCCCCCATCATGATGTGTGGAGCAGGTTTTTGTTGGCAGTGCCAGCGTAGGGATAGGGCTCAGAAGCAGCCCCAGCAGTGATTGTGCAGCAACCCGCTAGGGACTGCGAGCGTTCCTGCCTGGTCCTCCCTATAGCTGTGGGCTGCAGCAGGGCTAGGACACCCCATTGCTGCTGGTGGGAGCACCCAGGCAGGGCTCTGCTGCCATTTCATTGGGGTGCATTAAAGAAAGCAACCAAACCCCCTCACACTGCACCAGGAGCAACCCCAGGGACTGACAGTGGGGTTTGGAATCCCCAGCCACCTCTCTGTGAGGAGGATTTGTCTGAGCCATGGGATGCTCCTGTGGAGGATGCAGCACCTCAACACAGGTACCTCTGCTTCTCCTGCAGTAAAAACCCCAACCCATACCCTGGCTTGAAGCTGCAACAGTTTATGATAGAGGAGGATATAATTAGCACAGAAGCAAGTGGTGGGATCCTGCTTTATCCAATGCAGCAACACTGGGAAGAAAAGTAAGGGGGGAAACAGTGTGGGGAAGCCCTGCCAGCTGCGCGATGTCTGTATGGATTGCCAGCCGTGTGTGCCTGTGCTGACCTTAAAGAACATTCTCAGTCTTCTCAAATAGCTCATCAGGGGTTTAATTTTAGTCTTGGTCTCTTTATTTTGGTCTTCGGGCTGCATGGATCAGCATCGGGTGAAAATGTTCCTTTTTTTGGGGAGCTCTTCCCCCTGCTCCAGCTCCCATCCCTGAAGGATGCACTCGAAGATGCGCTGTGGTACAGTGCTGGGCACTTTGTCTCCCCAGCTGATGCTGTGCCCCCCCCCCTTGGTGTTTCAGGGTCCCCACAGGCATTCTGGGGTCACCCCAGATGTAGGTCCCAGTTATGTGAGGGGATGGATGGATGCTCCCTATGATTCCCCGTCACCTTTATTAGGTTTTTCTTGGTGTTGCTCACTGGGAGCCGAAGGAGGAAGGTGCTTGGATTAGTTTAAATTAACTGGTGGTGAAAGCTATTAATAATGAAGCTTCTACTGTCAGGAAAACAATGGTAGACTTGAATAAATGGCCCAGCTTTGTTACTTACAGTTTCTGCCATTATTAAAATGGAAGAGTTATTAATAATCCCCTTGCCTTTGGTGATGGGAGGGGTTTGACGGAGCAGCTTCCTGTCTGCCCTGTATCCTGGCCCCATTGCCATGTTGGGGGCTGCCACAATGAACTGGGATTCCTGCATCGCTATCGTGCCTCTGCCCTGCTTGGGATGGAGGATGCAGGGCAGGAAGGATGCTGCCTTTGGGATTTTCAGCACGGCAGCACCGTGACTCCTGGACTTGTTGCTGGTGGTTTTGGGTGACGGGAGGTGGGGTACCAGGGGCTGCTGGTGGTGGGGAGCTGGTATCCCGGAGAGCCCTGGTGCTGCTGCTTGTCAAGCCGATGAGTGCAATCCCCTCCCTGCGAGCGCCTGCTGAGCACAGTTTAAACTCGGCGACAACTGCGTGGTAAATGATACGAGGCAATGGGAATGGAAATGAAACAGCTGGGGCCCGGCTGGGGACCGGAGTGTTGACGCAGCCGAAGCTGTGAGCATTAAAGGAAAGCAGACAGAGGGGCTCTAGTGGCATCGAAGCTCCTACCGACCCCAGCTTCTTATCCTGGAGGCAGTGGGTCTGATTCTTCCCTCCTCATCCGGGTGGTCAGCTCCTGGTTTGGTGTGGTGCTGCTGCCCAAATAAGCATCCGACACTGACTCCATCCCGGTCCCTTGTTCTTGTTCTGCATGGACCGGTACCCAGTGGGACCCGAGCATTGCAGCCGAGTCCTGCGCATCTTTGCAGTCCTGCATCCTCCACCTTCTCCATCCCTGCTGGCAAAGCTCAGGAGATGCAGAATGGGGACTACTCCATGCTCTCCCCTCTTCTCCCTCCCACCACAGGCTCCTACCTGATGGTGAACTCCTCGCAGCACGCCCCGGGCCAGAAAGCTCACCTGCTTTTCCAGGCGCTGAGCGAGAATGACACCCACTGCCTCCAGTTCAGCTACTTCATGTACAGCCGGGACGGCCACAGCCCCGGCACCCTCAACGCCTATGTGCGGGTGACGGGGGGCCCGGTGGGCAGCGCGGTCTGGAATGCCTCCGGCTCCCATGGGCGGCAGTGGCACCAGGCAGAGCTGGCTGTCAGCTTGTTCTGGCCCAATGAATACCAGGTGAGCCCCAGCAAACCCCAATTTTGCATCACCTGGACCCCACCCCGGCAATGGGTGACCCCTGTGTTTGGTGCCGCAGGTCCTCTTTGAAGCCGTGGTCTCCAGCGAGCGCAGGGGTTATCTTGGCTTGGATGATATTTTGCTCCTGAATTATCCATGCTGTGAGTGTTGGGGGAATGGGATTTAAGGGTGGGTTGTGATGGGGTGGGTGCTGCTGGGCAGGATTAATGCCATGGTGCAGCCAGGGGGGGCACTTGGATGTCTTTGTGTCACCTGGGCTGATGGAGCTCCGTCTCCTGGGTACCTCTGGGACTGCTTCTCCCCTCCCCATCCCCACCAACTCCAATAGCTCCTGTTCTTATGAAAGCCTGGAAAAGAGCAGGCTGAACTTGTGGCCTGAATGTCCCCATTGAGAGGGGATGGTGAGGGCCTGGAATCCCAGGCTGTCCCAAGATGTTGGCTGTTACCATTCACCCCTTATTTCTTCCAAGCTGGGGTAGGAGGCCTGCCCTCTCTATCAACCCCATAGCCTGGATCATGGTGGGATGCTGGAGGGGAAGGCTGCATCCCTTCCTGGGACACTGGCTCTTGTATGGAGCCAGGAACAAATGCCAGCCTCCGAGCTGGGCTGTGAGGATGGGGATCAAGCCTTGCCCGGAGCTCGGCTCCAGGCCTGGCATCCTGGGTGGGTTTTTGGGCTGTGGCGATGCTGCTGTGGGTCCCCATAGAGCTCAGCCACTTTGTCACCTCTCCTTGGCAGCCAAAGCTCCTCACTTCTCCCGCCTGGGTGACGTGGAGGTCAATGCTGGACAGAATGCCACCTTCCAGTGCGTGGCTGCCGGCAAGGCTGCCGAGGCCGAGCGGTTCCTCATGCAGGTGAGCAACAGCGGTGGTGAAACCAGGATCTCCATCACTTCTGCGGCACCTTCCGTGCTTTCCCTTTGGGAGAAACCCCTGCAGGGCAGCGGGGAGAAGGGCCTTTCCCTGCTCCCTTTTAAGCTGCCATCCATTGGGATGTGTTTGGTGGCTCTGGATGCCTCCCGGTGACCCCTTGTCTCTCCTCATGTGGCAGAGGCAGAGCGGCGAGGTGGTCCCAGCCGCCTCGGTGAAGCACATCAGCCACCGGCGCTTCCTGGCCACATTCCAGCTGGATGAGGTGTCCAAGGGGGAGCAGGACCTCTACCGCTGCGTCACCCAGTCCAGCCGTGGCGCTGGTGTCTCCAACTTCGCCGAGCTCATTGTGAAAGGTGGGTGCCTTGCTGCTGCCCAAGCGCTGCCGTGGATGGGCTATACGCCTGCCCCGCTGCCTGCAGAGGGAGGATGCTCGGGGTGGTGGGGTCGAGGTTTCTTGCTGCAGATGAGTTGCTACATGTGGACGGTGCAGCATAAACCGAGGAAATTCCCTTTCCTGGTGGCCTCAGATTGTTTATTTTTGATTGCAGTAGATGGGAATTAATTAATGATGGTGAAACTGTGCAGCACCACGCTGGGCAGCGTGTCTTAGACAGATAATTATGGTTTGATCAGATAAAACCCTATTGCAGCTGTTAAAGCCTTACTAAAAGTGATGGAGGGCATGAGAAGCTAAAGACTGGATGGTGCCCTCCTATACTTTGCTGTTGGCCAGGTTGGACACAGGGGCTTGGAGCAAGCTGCTCTAGTGGAAGGTGTCCCTGCCCATGGCAGGGGGTTGGTACTGGATGAGCTTTAAGGTCCCTTCCAACCCAAACCGTGCGATTCTATGATTCCTTGTCTGGAGATGCTGTGGAGCTGCTTCTGGAGGGGGGGATGCTCCATTTACCCCTTCTCTGTTCTCTTCCAGAGCCCCCAACACCCATTGCACCACCTCAGCTGCTCCGAGCTGGCTCCACTTACCTCATCATCCAGCTCAACACCAACTCCATCATCGGCGATGGCCCCATCGTGCGCAAGGAGATCGAGTACCGCATGACCTCGGGGCCCTGGTCGGAGGTCCACGCTGTCAACATGCAGACCTACAAGCTCTGGCACTTGGACCCCGACACGGAGTACGAGATCAGCGTCCTGCTCACCCGGCCTGGCGAGGGGGGCACCGGCAAACCAGGGCCGCCCCTCATCAGCCGCACCAAGTGTGCAGGTGGGTCCCACAGCACATCCTTAGGCCTTAGGCAAGGTCCTGTGCCACCCCAGGCCCCAGGTAGGGGGCATGGTTGGGGCTGGATGGATGCTGAGGGTATTTGTTGGTGCAGTCGGGGAGCTTGAACCATCCCTGCTCCAATGGATCCACCTTTAATTGACTTTTCAATGGGTGTACGCAGCATCTCAGGAGGGACCACTCATTAGACCCACACTGTGCTCCTGGCTGGAGGGTATCAGGGGGCATGGATGAGGCTGGATCCTGAACCAACATTATCAGTCTGTACAGAGGCATCGTGGCTGAGGGTTCGTGGTTTCTGGTAGAGCCGGATGTGGTTAAAGGCTGAGCTCCTGCAGTGTGGGGCTGTGTGCCTCTTGCTGTGCTTGTCCCTCCAAAGCCAGCCGGGGTTGCACACAGTCCCTGAGGGCATTGGGACCTGCAGGAACAGCTGCTGAGGTTGCTAAAGTCTCATGCAGCCCTGAGCTGCCCCAGCTCCTCCAGCCTGCAAATCCCAGGGGAATCACCTGGGCAAAGACTCTCCATCCCTTTCAGTGTCCTTCCCACCAGCCTCGGCTGTGGAGAGGAGTTTCCTGCCATTAACCCAGACCACCTGCATGTGTGTGTGCTGCTGGCTCCTCATTAAAGCTCAGTCCTCCTGTTCATGCCAATTAGAGCTAATTAAACTCCTTCCCAGCAATGGCACTTGCTCTCTGTCCTTTCAAGAGCCTGACATGGGCTGGATGAAAATGCGAGGGCTCCCATCACACAGGCACGTTTATGTGGTTATTAGGGGCTGTTTGTGGTGTGGATGCTCCACAGTGGCAGGGGGTTGGAGCTGGGTGAGCTTTAAGGTGCCTTCCAACCCAAACCACTCTGGGGTTCTGTGATCTTGTTTGTGTGCTGTAAAAGGGATTTCCTCGATAATACCCATGAACCCCAATATGCTTTGCTGTCACTCACCTCTCCCCATCTCTGCTCCCCACAGAGCCCATGCGGGCCCCCAAAGGCTTGGCTTTCTCCGAGATCCAGTCCCGGCAGCTGACGTTGCAGTGGGAGCCGCTGGGCTACAACCTGACCCGGTGTCACACCTACACCCTCTCCCTCTGCTACCGCTATTTCGTGGGCACGGGCCACAACCAAACCTTCCAGGAGTGCGTGAAGATGGAGCGCAACGCCAACCGCTACACCATCAAAAACCTGCTGCCCTACAAGAACATCCACGTCAAGCTCATCCTCTCCAACCCCGAGGGTCGCAAGGAAGGCAAGGAGGTGGTATTCCAGACGGATGAGGATGGTGAGTCTGCTCAGGGAGGTGCATCCCCATCCCTGGCAGTGCTCAAGGCCAGGTTGGACACAGGGGCTTGGAGCAAGCTGCTCTAGTGGAAGGTGTCCCTGCCCGTGGCAGGGGTTGGAACTGGATGAGCTTTAAGGTCCTTTTTAACCCAAACCATTCCATGATTGTATTGTCATCCCCAGCAGTGGGGCTCAAAGACTGATGAGCTGCTGGGGTGTTTCCCATGGCATGGTGCGCATCCGTGGTTCTCAGCCAGGGGCATGATGGGAATATCTCCTGTGGCCACTGCACTAGCAGGGAGGGGAAAGGGTCATTGCAACCCCAGGGCTGTGCAGGGGGAGGCGAGCGAAAGGGGCAGCGATGTGGTTGGGGAATGCTGAATGTTTGGAGTGATGTGGGGGGGACAAGGGGACAGGATGGGGGTGTCACTGCAGAAACACTGCCCGTGTCCTTGGAGCAGAGTGCCTGGTCTGGTGGTGGGTGCAAGAGCTGGGTGATGGGGAGCTCCTCCCAGCACGAGTCATCCTTGCTCATCCCTTAGTGTGGAACCAAAGCCTGGCAGGGATAATAATAACAATTAAAACAATGAATGCTTTACACTAAGGTAACATCTTTTATCTGCTTGGTCGCTGATTAATTCAGCATTGCTTCATTCTGCTGTTAACCAGAGCCTGGTGCAGCTTTGCTCCGCTTCCCCCACACTCTTTCTTCACTAAGTTTGCTCTTGGGTGGGTTTGGGTTGTGAAACAAGCTCTGTGGATGAGTGTGTACAGGGTGTCCGGCCCTGGTTTGCTGGTTATTTACCAGCAATATCGCTCCTGAAGAGCCGAGCTCTTCCTCTTCAACCTCTGCTTGCTGTGTCCTGGGGCTGTGTCCCCACTGCTGCCACCTGAGCGGGGCTGATGTCCTCGCTGGACATTCCAGTGGTGCTCCAGGACTCCTGGGTTTGCCATCTCTTGCCCCTGCCCAGCCCTTCCCTGTGAGGATGTACTGGAGCTGGGACTGCTGGAGTGGTCCCCGAGACCTGGCCTTACCCTGCACTGTGGTCCCTGGCTCCCCATCAGCAGAGTGCTCGGGTCATTTTGGGCTCTGGAGATCCAGTGAATGCAGCAGGAGCCACAGGGCAGAGCTGGCTCCGTGTCTCCAGTGCCATCCATCAGCAATGGGCCACATCCAGGGCTGGTATCTCCCTGCTGATGACTCCTCCTGCTCATCACACCCTCTTTGTTGATCCATCAGCCTCTCCTCCCCATGCCATGGTGGCTTGGCCTTGAAGGACAGCTGAGCAGCCCCAAAAAGTGCTGCGGCCAGTGGGGTGAGGGGTCTCATCCTGCCCTGTGGAAGGAAGCAGCAGTTGGAGCTTGCATGGGGGGGTGCAAGGAGCCGCTGCAACCCAGGGTGGGTGCTGAGTGCTGGAGTATCCCTGGCTCTCTGTGTCACCAGCACAAACTGTTAAGCAGGAGGTAATTAATCTCCAGAGCACTTCTTAGCATCAAGAATCAGTGATCAAGGTGGAAGAACTGATACCTGCAAAGGATCCAGCCGGCTCCAGCCCCGTGCGTGATTCCCAAGGAGAAGCTTGCCATGCAATCCCCCTGCATGGCACTTGCCTTGATTCAGGACCCAGTGAACATGCAGCTTTGTGTCCACATTGCTCATGGCTCCCGTTTGCCCAGGCTGGCCAGCAAAGCCTGCACAGCTGGGATGGAGCTGGGACCGTCTCCAGGTCCCGTTTCCATCTCTAAAGCCTGAATTTGGCACCTCTTTCCGCGCATCAGCGCTTTGTGCATCCCCAACCCTGAGCCTGCTCGACCGGGGGCACCCAGCTTCATGCTCCTGATGCTTCCTTTTCCAGCTCTAATTGCTTCAGCTGTTCTCAGTGTGCTGTGACTGCTCCAGCTGTTTTCCTATGGAATATTAATACAGCAGCTCCAGATGTCTTTCTGCTATACTGTAATCACTCCAGCTGCTTTCCCCAGAGCCTTGATTAACCGGGGCTTGTGGCTTCCCCCTTGCATTGAACTTGGGGCTATGCATAGGTTTGGTCTTGGGGGAGATGGATTGATGGATATCCACCTGTGGATATTACACGTGGGTATGGTCCAGCATGTCCTTGCTTTCCTGTGAGGGGGATGAGGGTTTGAGCCACTAGAACAGGGTGATAAGCAGCTGCCTGTGAAATTAAGCCAAGGTGGTGAAAGCTTGTTAGTCATAGGATCTTTCATTGTGGTTTATATTGGCATGAGCCCAGCTTCTGTTGCAGCATCCACCAGTGCAGCACTGAGCTTGTCTCAGGGCGCGGGGAGCCCTGGTGTGGGCCTCGGAGATGCACGCCCCATCCCAAAAGGGTAAATCAGAAATCCCAGCCTGGGTTGGGTTGGAAGGGACCTTAAAGCTCCTCCAGCTCCAACCCCTGCCACGGGCAGGGACCCCTTCCACTAGAGCAGCTTGCTCCAAGCCCTGTGTCCAACCTGGCCTTGAACACTGCCAGGGATGGGGCAGCCACAGCTTCTCTGGGCACCCTGTGCCAGCGCCTCAGCACCCTCACAGGGAAGAGCTTCTGCCTAAGAGCTCATCTCAGTCTCCCCTCTGGCAGGTTAAAGCCATTCCCCTTGGCCTGTCCCTACAGGCCCTTGTCCAAAGCCCCTCTCCAGCTTCCTTGTCAACCCCTTTAGGCACTGGAAGCTTTGGGCTGGAAATGGTGTTTCTGGAGCATTAATAATAGGGCCAATCCAAGGGTGTTGCTCACAGCATCCCCCTTGGACCCCAGGCAAAGTCCTGCTGGCTCCTGTGCGGGGCACTGAGAGAAGAGGTTACTGCATCCATAGTTTGCCCAGCTGGTACTCAAGTGCCCCATAGGGATCCAGGGAAGGCTGGTGACCCACAGCTGGAGAGTTTGGTCTATGCCTGCATGAAACAAGCGGACTCA
This sequence comes from Pezoporus wallicus, assembly GCF_028554395.1. Taxonomy (NCBI): domain Eukaryota; kingdom Metazoa; phylum Chordata; class Aves; order Psittaciformes; family Psittacidae; genus Pezoporus; species Pezoporus wallicus. The sequence continues at coordinate 26,997 of NW_026635715.1, forward strand.
GTCCTGGGTACCTATGGCAATACCACTGTAGCATGTTGGTGCTGTGGGGAGGTGCATGCAGGGAGCCAGTTCCCTCCCTTGCAGGCAGGGTGCATGCAGTGCACACCAGAATAAATACAGGCATAAAGAAACCTCTGTGTGTGTGTGTATGGATGGCAGAAGGGTGTACACACACCTTGTGTGCCCCTGCTGCTCTCAATGCATGCTGCCTGTATATATAAATATAGGTTATATGTATAGGGACACATATTCCTGCCCTAAAGGTTTCCATATTTCTCTGTGAGTTTAATAAGTGCCTTGTGTACACGTGTAGGACATGGAGCCTCTGATTAAATTAACTTGTAAATCAAGTGGAAACTGTGTATTTGCACGGTGGGAAGTGCATGGAAGGTGAGCCCTCTCTCGGCCCTGTAATTAGATGTGAACGGAGGGGGTGCATGTTTCAGGTACTCAAGCCCACAGTGGAGGATGCAGCTGGTGAATCGGGGTCTTTCCTGAGCCATCGCCTCCTCAACGGCCTCCTCAGGTTGAGAAATCCCATGGTAAAGGAGCCAAAATTGATGCCAGAGCTGCTGGTGGCTGTTAGTGTTTGTGGTTATTAGTGTTTGGGGTGTTAATTAGAGGGGAAGGCTGGGGCATGTCAAGCCTGTCTGCAGCTGAGGATGTTATCGCTCGCCATGGGGAGTGCTGGCAGTCTCCTGAGGATGCTCATGGCTCCGGGAGGGAAATTTGGGTTCTCTGGGAAAAGGAAATGTGTTTTGCTTTAGCTTTACTTGCACTGGTGAGCTCAGGCACTGGTGATGGCACACGGGGGCCTTGCTGTTGTGAGATGCCACGAGTGGTACCTGCAGGGTTTGTGCCGAACCTGCCCCTGCCATGGCAAAGTGTCACCAGTGGGCTGGAGCATCACCGCCTTGGGCAGCATCTCCCTGGGGAGCCGCAGCAGTGCCTGGAGGGGTTTCCTTTAGGGTTTCTCCTTCCAGCCGGGTTTCTTGCCGCATCCAAGCGCATCCCTTCTCCTTCCCCAGTGCCCGGCGGCATCGCCTCGGAGTCCCTCACCTTCACCCCGCTGGAGGACATGATCTTTCTGAAATGGGAGGAACCAGTGGAGCCCAATGGTCTCATTACGCAGTACGAGGTACATCCCGGCTGGATGCAGCTCCTGCATGGGACACGGGGAGGTCCTGTTGGGTATCTGGGGCAGCTGCTGCTTTTGGCCGTGGGGATTAAAGGCGGCCGGAGCATTGCTTCAAGTCTTTTGGAGCAGGGATCCAGCCTGTGTTCATCCTCCTCCTAGCAGGGTTTGTCCCTGCTGGGGAGTCCTTCCTTTGGGGTCACTGGTATTAACCCACAGTGGCTCTTCTGACGAACCTCTGCTTTTGATTTACCCCCAGAAGCATCCGCCAGGCTGCCCCTGGACCATCCCCTGCTCACTTCATCCCCTTAACCCCTTCTCAGCCCCCATCTGCGGTCTCTCCCTTCTCCTGTGGCCGCTGGTGATGCTCTGCCCTGTCCCTGCAGATCAGCTACCAGAGCATCGAGTCCTCCGACCCGGCCGTGAACGTCCCCGGCCCGCGCCGCACCGTCTCCAAGCTCCGCAACGAGACCTACCACGTCTTCTCCAACCTGCACCCCGGCACCACTTACCTCTTCTCGGTGCGGGCCCGCACCGGCAAGGGCTTTGGCCAGACCGCGCTCACCGAGATCACCACCAACATCTCTGGTAGGTTCCCTTGGGTCCGCGCCTGGTGCTGGGGGCTTCTCCTCTGCAGGGCTGGACTCGGTGTGAATGGATGCTGCAATGGAAGGATGCTCGTGGTAGCCCGTCAGCTGGTCTCTGGCTGAGGGCAGTGTGGCCAGCCCAGCGTGCTGGTGCTGCCTGAGCTGTCTGTGTACAAGCAAGGCATTAATTAGGTTTTGTTAATTAGCCTTGCAGTACCTGGGGCTGTTTGCTCGTGCCCGTGGCATCAGTGCAAATGGGCTCAGATGCGCCCTGATGGGGACATCGGACTGCAGAGCGGATACTAGTGATACCTTGGGGACCACGGGGCTATGCCGGGCACAAGGGGGTCCCCCACCTTGCTCTGGGGGTGCTGCTGGGCTGGCTTGGGTGTGCTTTGCCCTGCGGTGGGATGCTCACAGTATGCTGATCTCAAGGTGTATCTTGGGGAGCGCTGGGGTTCTGCTGAGCTTGAGTCCTGCTCCCATCTCCTCCCCTCTGCCAGGCTGGTGTTGATAACCCATGGGTCCTCTCCCTCACTTATTGAGGGGTTTTCTTTATTTGGACTAGCTCACAGGGCACCATTCAGTGATATCTTGCCACTGTTAAGGCTGCTCCTGCCTCAGTTTCCCCCCCCCCCGACTGGGGGCCAGCCCCAAGCACATCTGTGAGGACCAGGACTCACCTTTCCTGCTGTCTCCTGCTCCCTTTGCAGCTCCCACCTTCGACTACGGGGACATGCCATCACCACTGAGCGAGTCGGAGAGCACCATCACGGTGCTGCTGCGGCCGGCGCAGGGCAGGGGGGCTCCCATCAGGTAGGTTGGGGTTGTGCGAGGGTGAGACCCCGACAAGCGGGATGGCACGGCGTGGATGCTGGGGCTCCAAGGGAAGGGCAGGAGCCTCTTCTTCCCAGAGCCTAACCTGTGCTTGGTCACCAGCACCTACCAGGTCATTGTGGAAGAAGAGCGGCCCAAGAAGCTCAAGCGGGAGCTGGGTGGGCAGGAATGCTTCCCGGTGCCGCTCACCTTCGATGATGCCGTGTCCCGTGGCTCCGTGCACTACTTTGGGGCTGAGCTGCCTGCCAGCAGCCTCACTGAAGCCAAACCCTTCACCGTGGGGGACAACCAGACCTACAGTGGCTACTGGAACCCACCGCTGGAGCCCAAGAAGGCTTATCTCATCTACTTCCAAGCCATGAGCAACCTCAAAGGGGTGAGTAGCCGTGGGACCCTGCTCCATCCTGTGGGATGGCTGGGGTTGGATCAGGCAGGAGCTCAGCGAGGGGCTGGGGAGGATGTCATTAACAATGGGACTCGTTATAGATCCTCCTCCCTTGGGCCCCTGCTCTGGGCTCACCCCCAGTGTCCTGGGCAGGGGAAGGTGGTGCTCCAGGTCACCCTTACAGCACACTGGGATCATGGATGTGGCGCTCCTGGGCTGTGCTCATGCTGATAGCAGGGGTGGAGGAGCCCAGCCTCTGCCATGCACTGTGGTGTGGACCGGAGCTCAACCTGTGCTGGAGTGACCGCATTCCTGGAGCTAATCCTGGGTTGGAGAAGGACCATTTGGGCAGCAAGAGCTGGGTGCACAGTGCTGGGACTCACTGCTGACAGAGCAGCTGCTGCAGGGAGCTCTTGGGAAGCTGCCCAGTTCCCGAGATGCTCTTTCCCTGCCTGTTCTCCTGACGGGACCCCCGGGGACCCCTCTCAGCTTCACCTGCTCCAGCAGCTCCCATCCCACCCGGAGGAGGATGAGCTGTGAAAGCAAAGCAGCAGGACCACGGCAGCATCCTTGTCCCGCACGGCTCCATCTTGCTGCAGCAGGCTGGCTTTTGAATCCTTTCCTCTGCTCTGGAATTGTTTGCACCTCGCTGGGAGCCGAGATGGACAGGAAGGATCTCTGCTCTGGCTCACTTGGGCATTGCTGGATGATGACTGTAGCTAATGCATTCCTATTGGGAGGCAATGGATTTATCCCAGCTGCCATCAGACGTCATGGGAAAACTGGATCCCAGTTTGTGGGTTTTTTTTTTGTGGGTTTTGTGCCAGATGGAGCAAGAAGCAGGAGAAACAGGAGCTGGTGATCTCAAGGAGAGCAGTACTGGAGCCCTGGGCACACTGTGCAGACAGGTCTCGATGGAGCAGCGCTGCGAGCACGGGCATCCCGAGGAGCTGGAGGATGCTCTGGGAAGATGGCAGTCCTGACAAAATGGTGCTTTTTGTTTTTGCAACAGAAGTTGGATGCTTGGAAAGATGGAATGTTTTAGCTGAACTCATCCCTAAAGCTGCAGATGCTCCAGCTGCTGGAGGCCTGGCCTGGAAGCCCTCATGGGAGCCTTGGCAGCACGTGCAGAGCACGGGGCTGGGGCTTGAAAACTTTGATTGATGAAAACCACCCCCATGAAGCTCAGAATGCTGACCTGGGAGTGTTTTAGCTACAGATGGTGACATGCTGCTTGACTGGGTCCCTCCTTTGGTGATCTGGAGCTGTGCTGTCCCTTCCATGCCTGGAGCGGTGACCTTGGCTGAATCTGTGGACGCTGATTTAGGGGATGCTGGGGACAGATGGTTCATCAGCATCTCTCGGTGTGCGTGTCCCCAGGAGCTCCTTAGGCTCAGCAGTGGGTGCTGCAGCACAAAGCACCTGCAGACTCCATCGATGTGGGGGTCAAAGCATCAATGGACCAGTGTGGCTCGGAGCAGAGCTGCCGGGATGCTCATCCATCACTGATCCCTGTTTTTCCCTCCATAGGAAACCCGACTGAACTGTGTCCGGATTGCTCGCAAAGGTGAGCCTTCCCTTTCCATCTGCTGGGATCCCACAGAGGTCGTGGACCCGGATCTGGGGCCCTGTTGGTGTGTGTCGTTACCAGCACTGATGGTGCTGTGATGGTTTATCACAGCCCATCCCACGCTTTGGGTTCCCACTTCCTGTTTTTCCTCTTAATGCCATGACTGTGGTGTTGGAAGGAGGCTGGAGTTGGTATTGCTGAGTGCTGAATCCAGGGATGGACAATTTGGGTGTGATGGGAGGTGGCACAAAGGGACCTTCTCACCCCATGGGAACAGAGAGAGGGACTTGCCCGTGGTCATAGCGTGGCACTGCAGAGCCCCATAACACCTTGGTGCTGTTCAGGGAGCAATGTGCATCCTACGGGTAAAACAGTGGTTTCCTGTGTGATGCTGCCACCCAACCTGGAGCCGAGCATTGACCCCTCCTGCCTGTCCTTGTCCCCTGGCAGCTGCCTGCAAAGAGAGCAAGCGTCCCCTCGAGGTGTCGCAGCACTCGGAGGAGATGGGCCTCATCCTGGGGATCTGTGCTGGAGGCCTCATCGTCCTCATCATCCTCCTGGGAGCCATCATCGTCGTCATTCGGAAAGGGTAAGGAGACCTGGTGCCTCCATCCATCCCTTCCTCCTGGCTCAGCCCTCCACCACCCCCCCCAGCACTAACTGGGAGCTACTGGTGGTGATGCTGATCCCTCTTTATCTGCTGTTTCTTGGCTTTGTGCTGCTCGATGGCCAGGATCGGGCTTGGAGGGGCACTGGCTGTTCCCATCCCACCAGTTCTCCCTTTGCTAAGAGCAGATGGGAACCCTGGGGCATGCAGCCCTGCACCCCTCCAGGCCCAAATCACTAAACACAGCTTAATCTGCTCTGAGGTATTGTCCCTGGGCCTTGGATCCTTCTGTGGGAGCACTGCTGCTTCCCTGCCAATGGGGTGGATCAGGGATGGGGCTGTGTATGGTTCCCTTGCATGGAGTGGGTGTTCCTGGGATGAACAGGGAAGGGAAGGCGTTTTCACTATCACCCCTCTGCTGATCCCCTCTGGGATGGCAGAGGAGCAGCCAGCATCTCCCAGCACTGGGTCTTCCTGGGGCTGCCTGCACTGGGTGCCCCAGGGTGCTCAGAGCATCCCAGCTCCTCCTGGGCTTGTTTTAGTGGGGAACCACTGAGTTTCCAGTAAATGGGAGCAATCTCTTGGCAGGAGCCTCCAGCAGGCTCTAAAGGAGGGATCAAAATGTGGGTGGAGGGGAGGTTTTCCCAGTGCTGATGATCCCAGGGGACCCCCAAACCACTCTCCCAACCCCATGGGATCCCCCAGCTCAGGGGTTGTGGATGTGACCATGGGGGCTTTCACTTGGGAAGCTCAGTGGGGTGGGAGGGAGGAGAACAAGGGTTTTTCAGGACGCGCATCCCTGGGAGCACTGGGGATGCGGCCGCTGCTTTTCACTTGGGCACAGCACCCTGGGAAGTGGTGCTGAGCCGGGAGGAGGGCTCTGAAAGGAGGGGGGAAAGGGCAGCAATTAAATACCATGCCCATGTAGGGCTCGGGATGATGGGAGGAAAGTACATAAAGAGCCAGGGGGAAGATCTACAAAGCTCTTTATGGCTTCATTCACCCTGAAAGGACTCTTGCTGGTTGCACCCTGTGCACTGCCATTGCTCTGGGATGCTTCCCGTGTGTGCAGCGTTGGGTCTGTCCCTGATGGAGCAGATGCTGGCAGTGCTGATGTGATTTTGGGAGTGATGCTGTGGGTGGGAAGCCATGAGTGTGGCTGCCTCCTTGCCATCACCAGCGCTGCGGGCAGGAGGAGGAGGAGCAGCTTTGATTCAACACCCCAGGGTGAACCTGTTGAAGGGCAAAGCAGAGGCACAAATCAGACCTGGTGCTGAGGGCCTTGAGTTTGGGGCTGTTGGGAAAGTGCAATGAGCTCATAAATCTCCTCTGGAGTGTTTTGCTGTTGGAAAAACACTGATGTGGTGGAATGGAAATGCACCCCTGGAATACACTCGCTGGTAATAAATGGTGCACTGGAAACGTGACGTCCTGACCCTGTCTCCCACTGGGCTTGCCTGGCCCCTAACTGGCTCCCTGCGTGTTTGGTGTTCAGTCTTAAAACCTGTGGAATAACCCCTTGGACCAAGGGTGCTATGGACACCCCACTGCCAGTGCAGTGATTGAGGTCACCCTGAGTGCCGGTGCTTGGGCTGTGCTGCTGGGATCCCAGCTCCTACCTGGAGTAAATAACTATGGATGCAAAAGAGGAACCAGGTTTCTTTACGGTGCATTTCGTTCTCTGGCAGCTGAGTTGCCCCCATAACCCCTTTCCCTATGCCAGAGAAAAGCTGCTTATGCAATTTCTGCTGTTCCCTTTATTTGCACGCTTGCCAGGAGGAACTACTATTCTTATTCCTATTACCCGTAAGTAATTGTCATTCTCTCTGTCCTTCACCCTTCCTCCCAGCCGTCCCCCTTGCCCTGCTGCTCCAAGTCCTTTTCTCTGCCTGAGTACATTTTAAGCCTCTTTGGCTCAGGGAAAATAATGCTGCTGAGCTTGTTAGAGACTGAAGGCAGCGTGAAAGGGAAGGGTCAGTGATTTTGGGTTGAATTCTGGATTTTGGCAGTGTCCTGGCCCAACCAAGATGCCAGCACAGGCTCAGATCTCTGATTGCTCCCTTGCCTTGTTTAATCCCTGCTCTGGCTTCTTGGGAGTGTGATGCTCAATCAGTTTGGGTTGGTTTTGCCTAAATGTCTTGAATTTGGATGTGAGGTTCTGTTCCAGTGAGAGCTGCTGGGCTTTTCCAGCATCTTCATTAGGTGCCTAATGGGGCACAGGAGCGAAAAGCCTCCCTGGTAGGTGCTGAGCACATGTGCAGTCATGGGGTTCAGCCCATGCCTTGGGGTGGATTTGGTCCCCAGCGTGGCTGTTGAAGCATAAATTGGCTTGGGTTGAAGGGAACTTAAACCCCCTGCCATGGGCAGAGACCCCTTCCACTAGAGCAGCTTGCTCCAAGCCCCTGTGTCCAACCTGGCCTTGAGCACTGCCAGGGATGGGGCAGCCACAGCTTCTCTGGGCACCCTGTGCCAGCGCCTCAGCACCCTCCCAGGGAAGAGCTTCTGCCTAAGATCTAGGTGATACTGGGGAGGGGATGTTGAGGATGAGGAGCTGGAGTTGCTACAGCCAGTGAGGGATGCTCCATATGGGGCTGCAGCCAGCCTCGGGTACCAGAATACCGAAGCATGGTGGGAATAATCCATCCTGCTCCCTGGAATAACTCGATAGCTTTGGGGGGGGGGGGGGGGGGGGGGATCTAATAGCACCATGGGATCAGTCCTGCTTATTGTGTGCTTCTTCCCCCTTCCTCCCCTTTGCATCCTGCAGAAAACCAGTCAACATGACCAAGGCCACCATTAACTACCGCCACGAGAAGACACACATGATGAGTGCCATCGACAGGAGCTTCACCGACCAGAGCACGCTGCAGGAGGACGAGCGCCTGGGGCTCTCCTTCATGGACACCCACAACTACAGCAACCGAGGTAAGGACCGGGAGCTGCAGCATCCCCCCTGCTCCCACCCAGGGGTCCCAATAGTCCCAAAATACCCCAGTAACACCTGAAATGTTTATGCAAGTAGCAGGTATTGCACCTGGTTTAGCCTGATTGTCTGTGGTGTGTTGCAGGCTTCTCCCTGCCCTCCCTAAACCTCCAAGGACAGCAATCTCATCAGTGCCTATAGTAGCTTTTACTATCACCCATCACTTGTGGATGTCCCAAGTTGGGGCTCTGCATCTTGACCTCTCAAAGCAGAGCTCTGAGCTTGTGGCTGGCAGGATTGAGGCCATTTGGGGCTCAAACACTGGCTGCAGCCCCCTGAAGCTGGGTGAACCCCAACTCTTCACTTATGCTGAGGCTGAAAGCTTTGCACCAGCCTTCACCCGAGCACACCCGGCGTGCTTCTGCTCCGTGTTCTGCACAGCCCCGGGCTTTGAAGGGTTAAAGAGCCACCACGTTCGCATCAGAGGGAGACTGATCATTTCACACCCACTGGAGGATGCATCTCCATGCTGATTTAGTTGTAAAATAACTCCTTGAATGCCCCAGTTTCCACCATATGCTAATAACATCTGTTACAGTAACCTCAAGATGCTGCTTACGCACACGGCTCTTCGCCGCCGGCTGCGGGATTAATGCACTTCCCGGCATTGTCTCATGGATAATAGGAGCCCAGAGGGCAAACTTTGCCTCCTCTCAATACATCTAGGTGTATTATTTTCCAGTTACTGTTCCTGAAAGGCTCAAAGCCTCTCAGGGGGCTGAGCTGGGGATGCTGCTCCTCAAATACTATAGGGAACGGGGCTTCGGGGCTCCCGTCCTCTCCCTTGCTTTGCTGCTCCTCATCCCTCTGCTTGGTAAAGGGTGGAGGAGGAGATGCAGGGGGCTCAGGCTCTGCTGTGGCATCGTTAGTTAATGAAGGTAAATGAATGGGGTGCTCCATGGCTGGGGGGCTGTTCCCCACCCTGCCTCCGTTTCTTTGCATTCAGAGCAGTCACTGATCCTCATGGACACCTGCGCAGGTCCTCAGCATGTGGAGCTGTTGGCACCTTGGGAACACCTGCAATGAGTTTCTCATTAAACCCAGTAGCTGGTGAGCCCATCAGGCAGGCCACAGGGTGCAGCATGGCCCTCCCTTGTGGTGCTGTGGGCTCAGCCGAGTGGTGGCATCTTGGGTGGGAGATGTTTCTGGGTGCAAAGGCTGGAGCGTCATCATCTCCTTTGGTGCCTGCTGTGTGTATGTGCCTGCACCCATGGTGCACCCACATTGCATGGGAGCGCAGACAGGGGTGAGGGGCTGCTCCTTGCATTCGAGCAGACCAAAACCAACCCAAATCTGGGAGATCTGTGGGTGAGATGGCTCTCTCACAAGGGTGGTTTTTAGAAGTGTTGTTAGGGGAAACCACATCCGGGATGCGCCGTCTTGCAAAGCTGCTTCCCTGCAGCATGTGGATGGCATTCCAGGCTGGGTGCTGTGGGATCCGTGCCTGCCACATCTCTTGGCAGCAGTGAAGAGCAGCAGGTTTTGTGCAAACCCAGATTTCAGGATCCTGTGTGGGACCTTGCCCTGACAAGTGAGGTCTTAGTCTGGCTCTGCTGGTAATGACACAGCAGAGGCATAAACCGGGTAAATACTGCGTAAACCTCCCCATTAAACAGCAGCTCCCTTTGTGTCAGTGCTAGGAGTAAGGTGCCAGTTTCTAGCAGTGAGGAAAATTACCTGTTAAGCCGGGCTGGAGACTTTGGCAATGTGATTGTTCAAGTCAGGACTTGGTGTATTTGAGCACATAGCTCTTACTTGTCTGCATGGGAGTTAATTGCCTCCATCGATGTGAAATAAGCTTATTAAGATCTGGTTTCTAAGAGATCTGCTGTGGCCCTAAAAGGCTGTAATGGGCATTTTCAGCTTGTGATGTAGGATGAGCTGCAGGGAGTACAGAGGGGGCTCTGCCTGTGGTCCCCAGTGAGAGACTGGCTGCAGCACCAACATCTCCAGGTGCGCTCTCATCCCTGCGTGGGTGCGAGGAGGTGATGGGGATGCGGTCCAGGGCTTTGCTCCCCTGATGGCCCCTGGTTCTCCATCCCCATCCGCAGGTGACCAGCGCAGCAGCGTGGTCAATGAGTCCAGCAGCCTGCTGGGGGGCTCCCCCCGCCGCCAGTGTGGCCGCAAAGGGTCCCCGTACCACACGGGGCAGCTCCATCCCGCCGTGCGGGTGGCGGATCTCCTCCAGCACATCAACCAGATGAAGACGGCAGAAGGCTACGGCTTCAAGCAGGAGTACGAGGTGAGAGCACCTTGTGCTGGTGTCTTGGGCAAAGCAGGAGGTGGGATGGTCAGGGTGGCACGGGTAGGACCTGTGTGCAAGGAGAAGATGCTCCAGACTCGGAGCTGCAGTGCTCCGGACAGCAGGAGCTGGAGCTCACAGCTCTCTGGGCAGGTATTATCTGCATGTGGCAGATCCCTGGGTCTGGATCAGATCCCTGCTCCTGGCAGCTCAGGGTTTAATCAACAGCTTGAACAGGTCCCTGAGATGAGCCAAACCAGCCCTGCCAGCCCGCACCTCTCCTGCCTGCAGTGCATCATCCTGCCTCTCCTGCAAGGGCTGGGGATGCTTCTCCCTTCCTCATGTCCTCCCGGCTATAGCCTTAAGGACAGGCAAACCCTCTGCAATCTGGCAGCTCTTGTGAAGATCCTAGGACAAGGGGGAATGGTTTTATACAGAGATGAGCTCTTAGGCACAAGTTCTTCCCTGTGAGGGTGCTGAGGCACTGGCACAGGGTGCCCAGAGAAGCTGTGGCTGCCCCATCCCTGGCAGTGTTCAAGGCCAGGTTGGACACAGGGGCTTGGAGCAAGCTGCTCCAGTGGAAGGTGTCCCTGCCCATGGCAGGGGTTGGAGCTGGATGAGCTTTAAGGTCCCTTCCATCCCAAACCAGGCTGTGACAATGAGAGGACATGGGAGAGGGTGACCGCAGGTTGTTGGCTGCGCTGTGCCCACCCCACCTCGCTGTGTGTAACAGAACGCGCTATTCCCGCTCCTGTGCCGCAGCGCACCCGGTGGGGTTGGTTTCCCGACTCCTCTGTGTCCCACAGCTCTTGCAATTGGAATTTCCCAGTGAAATTACTGTTTAATGCCTGGCTCTTTCAAGTGCACGAGCTTTTGCTTTTCCTTCGCTCCCCTTTCATGTATTGGGCAAACCAGGGCTGGCGATAATCGCTAGTGCTCCTTGAAAAGCTGCTGTATGTTCTTGGAACTAGTCATTTGAAAGCACTCAGATATTATAGGAGGGGAGCAAACATGTAATTTCCTTCCACTTTCCTCCTCTTACCCCAATCTAGGAATGTTACTGTTATTACACAGAAACCTGTTCTGTGCTGGGGAGCGAAAGGGGCTGGGGAGGTGGAAGAAAAACCCACAACCAACCCTGGGGAAAAAAAAAACCCAACCAGGCAGTGTATAATTTGCTGGAAAATGGGGCTTTTTGTGGATGCAACAGAAGCGTATTCCTGGGAGAGTGCTCTATGGAGCTGGGGCTGCAGGGCACAGGTGGTGGGATGGAGGGGCCATCCTGTCTATCGCTCCCCAGGGAGGTTTGGAGCTGGAGAGGGGGGACCCCACAGTCTTGCCCTTGGGTTGTGATGGCCATCCTTTCCTTACAGAGCTTCTTTGAAGGCTGGGATGCTTCGAAGAAGAAAGACAAGACCAAAGGGAGACAGGATCATGTGTCGACATGTGAGTGCCTTTAGCAAAGGCTTAGGCACCCCAAAGAGACTTGACCCCACTGGAGACAGGATGCTCCTCACCAGTCAGTGTGGCACAGCCACATTGCTCCCTGCTGTATTTAGTGCCATGGGTTAGTGGTGGGGAATGGTTGGACTTGATGACCCTAAAGGTCTTTTCCAACCTGTTTGGTTCTATGATTCTGTGATCTCTGGTGATGTTCCTGCAGGGATGGAGACATCAAGCTCCAGGAGCTCTGGTGCTCTCCACCAGAGACATCAGGGAGATCCCAAGCCCTGGGACCCATGGGTGACACCCTGTCCCCATGCTCACAGGGGTGCTGATAGTCCCTTCTCCCCTTGCTCTGCAGACGACCGTCACCGGGTGAAGCTGCACCCGCTGCTGGGTGACCCCAACTCTGACTACATCAACGCCAACTACATCGATGTAAGTGGGGATGGTGCCTGCCACTGGGGGGTCTGAGCTTCAACAGGAGCTTCAGATGGACCCTGTGGGCTGCCAGGGTCTGTCCAGCAGCGTTTGGAGGAGCTCAGGATGGGCTGATCTGTGTATCCCTGAGACGCACCGTGAAGAACCTGCCTGATCTACTTGTGTTCATCAGCAGTGTCTGCTTGCTGCGTGTCTCCCTTCTTGCTCTGCTCTGCTCTGTCCTTCTTTCCTCATTCCCTCTCTCCTCCCCTATTCAATCCTCTCTTCCCTTGCCTGCTCTTGTGGCCATGGATCTCCATCCTCCATGGGCGGAGGATGCAGAGGTTGACAAATGACCAGCTTGGGGATGCCTCCTGATCCTGTCAGTGCATGTGAGTCAGGGCAGAGCTCAGCCCTTCTGTCCTCCAAGAGTGATGTCCCTTTCACCTCCTCCAATGCTGAGACATGGGGAGGTGCAGGAAGAGTCCCTTGGGCACAGGCTTGAGCACCTCATGGAAGCAGCAGCAAATCCCACTCTTCCTTCCTGCACTGAGGACACGGTCTTTTAGTGGTGGCCTGATGCCACCGTGATGGGTTCCGTGTGCCCAAGCAGCATCCCAGTGTCTGTCCCCTGTCGCCTTGTGTCCTTCCTCCCCTGTGGCTCTAATCTGTCTCTTGTTCTGTGCCTCACTAATGGCTCTGTCTGATCTTTTTCTCTCTCAAACCTGTGTCCCAATGGGATCGTTAAGATTCGGATTAACCGAGAAGTAAGTAGATGGTTTCCCTCTTCTTTCTGCTCCCGTCTCCTCCCAGGCATCATACTGGGCAGTGTGGTGCTAAATAGCACTAGGGAGAGACAAGGCTGGTCCAGGGAAGTGGCATGTCCTCTATGGGGTGATGAAGAGCAGAGCCCTTGTGCTCAGGTTGAATTCAACCCACGAAAATCCCCTGTGAAAGGACCCACGGTGGATGGAGAAGTCACCGTTACCTCCGTGTGTGTGATGTGGTTTAACCCTGCGGGACCCATGGCCGAGGTGTGGGACACTGGGTCCCTGGTCCCTTTAGCAGTGGCCTTGCTGGGATGCACATCTTGGGCTGGCACATCCCTGTTAAGAGTTGGGAATAGTCCCAGCAAGCAGCTGGGATGAAGGAGGGAAGCGGGGCCACCACTCAGAGCCACGTGGCTGCTGTGGGATGTGCTACCAGTAACAGGGCTCTCGTGGTAGTGTTATCATGCTACCAGTGATGCTGGTGGTAGCAAGAGCTGGGATAAAGCTGGTGGATCCTGGGATGGCCTGCAGGATGCTGCTGGGGATTGTGGTGCAGAACAGGGATGAGGATTGGGCTTTACATGAGCCTTTCATTGCTGTGGGAGGTGCAGGGTGGCTGCTGGGCGTCCTCTTCCTGCTGCAGTGATGGGTAGCACCGCACGAGGGGAGTTGCTTCCAGTTGGGTGCCACAGTCTTCCAGGGCTGTGTCTCAGCACTTGAGTATCCCAGTGTTCCCCCAGTGTTCCCCAGCTTTGGACTGACGTCTCTGCTTCCCTTGCAGGGCTACCACAGGTCCAACCACTTCATAGCCACACAAGGTGAGTTGCTGCCTCCATCCTCACCCTGCTCTCTCAGCCAGCAGCTCAGCAGCTCCTGATTTAGCAGCTGGGTTTCATTCCCAGTGGGATTTAACCTTCCATGGTCAAGAAGGGGAGGGAATGGGCCAATTTGAGGCCAGATGGGATGGTTGAAATGTGGAGCAGCTCCCACCCTTCCTGCTGCCCCATGGTACTGCACAGCCACGGAGGAAAAGGGTGAATAAAATGGTTTGGGGTGTTAGGGCTGTGGAGGCAAGAGGGGAAGACGTGGTGGCATCGTGGTGCTGCCCTGACCAGGTCCTACTGGTGCTGCCTGATCATGATCCTGAGGGTGAAAGGTGGCCTTTCCTTCATCCCACAGGCCCCAAGCAGGAGATGGTGTACGACTTCTGGCGCATGGTGTGGCAGGAGCACTGTTCCAGCATCGTGATGATAACCAAGCTGGTGGAGGTGGGCCGGGTAAGGACCGCATCCCAGCCTGCTCCCTCCGGACTGCAGCTCTGCCAGAAGCCTCCTCCACGGAGCCAAGACCCCATCCCATCGTCTCCTTGCAGGTGAAGTGCTCCAAGTACTGGCCGGATGACTCCGAGATGTACGGGGACATCAAGATCACGCTGGTGAAGTCGGAGACGTTGGCTGAGTACGCCGTCCGCACCTTCGCTCTCGAGAGGGTATGGACCTGCTCCTGCCCTCACGGGGGTGAACCAACCACCCAAACCCTCTCTACCCATCACTAGATTGGCATTTACCAATACCCGATTTATTACCCTAATGTGGGGCTTTCACCCTCGGTTGAGGGGCAACTTCTGAAGCCTGGGGGTACCGGTAGCTTCCTCCCTTCGTGTTTTCCTCTCCTCTGTGACCTGCGGTGGGATGAGCGGCTCAGCCCTGCTTTGGTTTGGGTTGTGTTTGATTTGCATGGAGCATCGTGTAAATGTGACAGAGGTAAAGGATGCTTTTATCCTTCAGGCTGGAGCACAGGTTATGTGCCCATCACTCTCCACTGTGGTACCCGGGGATGGTACTGGTGGGATTTACCCCTTAATCTACAGGAATGTGAGATGAGTCTAGTTACAGGGCAGGTAGCAAAGGTGCTGATGAAATGGACCTGAATGAGACCTGTGGCAGCCTCCTCTTCCTCTTTGGCTGGTTTTTAACCCTCTTACACCCAAAGAGGAGGGAGCTGTGGGGCTGCTGAAGTGGCCCTCCTCCATCTGAGCTGGCAAAGTCATGGAGTCACAAGCACATTCCATGCTTTTGGGGGGACTTCCCTCCCCGAACCTCCTCACTCCATCTCACCCTTCCCTTGCAGCGGGGCTACTCGGCCCGGCACGAGGTGAAGCAGTTCCACTTCACGTCGTGGCCTGAGCACGGTGTCCCCTACCACGCCACGGGGCTGCTGGCCTTCATCCGCAGGGTGAAGGCATCCACGCCGCCCGACGCGGGCCCCATCGTCATCCACTGCAGGTACCCGTGGGGCAGAGCCAGCTGCAGGGGTCTGGGATAGGCTTTGGAGGGTATGGATGGCCCTGGCAGGGATCAGGCTGTGTCTTAGGTGGGTGCTCAGCGTCTGGCTCTGAATGATGCTAAAATCAGCAGGGTTCAGAAGCTGTGGCTGCTCCATCCCTGGCAGTGCTCAAGGCCAGGTTGGATGGGACATGGAGCAAGCTGCTCTAGTGGAAGGTGTCCCTGCCCATGGCAGGGGGTTGGAACTGGATGATGTTAAGGTCCCTTTAACCCAAACCAGTCTGTGAAATGTATCAATGGGGTTACAGCAAGGGAAAGCTGGGCACTGGGTGGGATGCCCCTCTACTGCCCAGCACCCGTTACTGCTGCCCCAGGACTGGTGCTGATGGTCAGGACGCTGGGTGTGAATATCCACAGGGTACCCAGCAGGACACCCCCAGGGCTGTCCCCAGTGGGACAGCAGAGCTGTGAGGACACCAGTGGCCCATCTGAGCAGCAGCAGTGCCCTGAGCAGGCAGGGGTTAATGGTTCTTCCTCTGCTGGGCAAACAAGGAGGAGCTGATGAGTAGGAGGGTATTTTATATTTCTTTTATTTGATTTCTCCTTGTCAACTGCCTCATCAGTATTCATTCACCAGCCACAGCGCGTGTGATGAGTGCCCCTAGCCTGTAATCACTGATAATCACCACGAGTGATTCATCAGGCCCAGAAATTAGGATTTCATTGGAAAAGACTGTGTAGGAAAGGAGCAGGGGGAGCAGTTCTGTTCCCAATGTGTCACCGGTGAGTCGCAGCATCGATAGGTCTTTGTCTGTGAGTCCAACCATGCCAGGATTTGGGATAGCTTTGCTGCTCTGGGCATCCTGCTGGGCTCAGCCTTAACCTGAGGGTGGGCATATTCAGACCCACTCAGTGGCAGGGCACTGTCAGGGCTTGGAGGTGAGCATCCCTCTCAGTCCTCTTGGGATGGGATCCCGGAGGACTGTTGGCACTCAGATGGTTTAGTGGGTGGTTTTGTTGCAAACCCCATGGTTTTTCCTGTCTTAAAGTAGAAATGAAGCTTAGACACGGGTGCCCACCCTCTCCCTCCACAGCCTGACCATCACACACACGGTGTGGTGTGTTTGGGTGACGGGGGTTAAGGCAGAACTGAGCTGTGCTTAGGGATGGGTGCGAGGTCCTGGCAGCCCTCGGCAGACCTTGCTCCGTGCCCGCTGGTGTCTCAAGCTGCGTGTGGATGCTGTGCCCATGGGAGTGTGTTTGCTGTGTTTTCCTCCTCCATCCGCAGTGCTGGCACGGGGAGAACTGGCTGCTACATCGTCCTGGATGTTATGTTGGACATGGCCGAGTGCGAGGGCGTTGTGGACATCTACAACTGCGTGAAGACCTTGTGCTCACGGAGGATCAACATGATACAGACAGAGGTGAGCGGATGTAATGGATGACCATGGGGCTGGTGTCACCCCACCAGTTGTGGGGTCTCATTCCTCTCTCTTCTCCTCCACCCCCCCACCCCAAAAAGGAGCAGTACATCTTCATTCACGACGCCATCCTAGAAGCCTGCTTGTGTGGGGAGACCAGCATCCCTGCCAGCGAGTTCAAACCCACCTACAAGGAGATGGTGAGGATAGAGCCTCAGAGCAACTCCTCACAGCTACGGGAGGAGTTTCAGGTGAGCAGCCCCACAACCTCTTCAACACCCCATTGCTTCTCTCACCCCCCCGGTGCCCACCACCACCAGGACAAGCAGTGGGCAGGGTGCAGACAGGAGCAGAGCTCAGGGACCGCGTGTACCCACAGACCCTGAACTCGGTGACTCCCCACCTGGACGTGGAGGAGTGCAGCATTGCCCTCCTGCCCCGCAACCGGGAGAGGAACCGCAGCATGGACGTCCTGCCGCCCGACCGATGCCTTCCCTTCCTCATCTCCGTGGATGGAGACAGCAACAACTACATCAACGCGGCCTTAACTGATGTGAGTGTGCTGCGGGGAGGGAAGGGGGCTGGTTTGGGTTGTTCTGGGCAGCTTTTCGCTGCAAAACCTCATTTAGTGTGAATTTACTGCCTCGTTTTGCACAAGGGCGCGTGGGAAGCTGTGTGGGCTGACGTTGTGGGGTCCTTCTCCCCTTCTTTTATGTGGCAGCATTTTGCTTGTCTTGAAAGAGCTTTTCACCTGCTCTTGCAAGCTGCAGACAAAGGGGCTTCAGTTGTTTTGCAGTGAAAATGGAGCACAGGAGGGAGAGGAAGCTCTGGAAGGGGTTGGTAGCATTGAGTCCCATGTGCTTGCCAGCACCCTGCCGCGCATCCTCCTGCCCATCCTCCTGGTGCAATTAGGAGGCTCTGAACTGCTCCCAAAGCCCTCGTGCATCCCCTTGGTGCAGTCAGAAAGGACACCCGTGATGGCAAAGCAATTTCCTACCTGCTGACAGCCACAAAGCAGAGCAGAGAGGATGCTGCAGGCTCCGAGCCCTTTTATCACCAAAGCCACTTGCCTCTCCTTGAAACGAGCTGGGCGCTTTGCACAGGCAGCGCTGAGCCCCACTGCACCTTCCCTGGTCCCAGCTGAGCCCTGGCACCAGTTCTTCACCCCATTTATCACACTGCATCGTTGTGCAGAGCTCGTCTCCCTGGTACCTGCTCTGGCAGCAAAAAGCAGTTTGTGAAGCCTGAGGAGCAGCACCCGCTGGGCTGCAGGCTTTGGCTGCCATGGGATGGGAGCTGTGTTTTCAGCTTGCTTGGTGTTTGCGCATCCATCCTGGCTGTCAACCTCACTGACTCTCCCTTAATCTCTGCTGCAGGGTCAGAGAATAATACTGATTTTTATAGGCAGGAAAAGCCCCTTGGAAGCTTTGGAAGAAGTTTTCACTGTGGGGGTAAAACCCTTCCCTCTTTGGGGGAAAAAAGCACTAAAAAGGCCCATTTCCTTGAAGTGCCTCAGTGCTTTGCTCTGTCAGATGGGTCTGTGCTGCCCCACATCAGGCTTGGTCAGCACCTGATGAACCCCCCCTCAGCCCCTGCCCTCATCACCTTCCTCAAGGGTAGGAAGCTCTCACCAGGAGCAGGGGTCTCGCTGCTGCCCCATGGCCAGGGCTGGGGTGGGAGAGGTTTGCAAAGGCATTCCCAGGAGCTGAATGAGGAGGTTCTGCAGCAGCCGGAGCCCTCCCTGTTTGGAGGGAGCTGTGATTCACAGGCACAGACATTTACTGCTCTCCTCCTGTACCTGAAGAGGCTCGAGCTCAAGTGTGTTAATGCAAAAACCTGATTGATTCAGTGTTGAGCTCGGCTGTTCGGCAAGCCGGTGGCAGGATGACCAAGGGGCCAACTCCTGTTCAAAGCATGAAGGAGTGCAGTGATTTATTATTGCTGGAGGTGGAACTGGATGATCTTCAGGGTCCCTCCAACCCCAAACATTCCATTATATTCTATGATGTTGATTTATTTCCCCCTCCTTCCTTCTTGCAGTCTCCGAGGGCCTTTGATTTGAGGGTTTCCTTTTCTTTCTCCAAAATACATTGAGCCAAGGGCAGTGGTTGCCTCTCTGCTGCTCTCAGTGCCTGGCAGCACTGGGGCGCTGTGGGTGGGGGGTGATGCCATGGATGATGCTTTAACCCAGAGCCAGGGTGCAGAGCTCAGGGCTGGGGCCACCATTTCTGCATGTTCTTGGCTCAAAGGTGATGTTTCTACACAAGTAACTAGGAAAGAGAGCAGGAAGCTCTCATCCTGACCAGGGGCAGGCATCACTCTGACCTGTTTTCATAGCATCCCCCCAGCACCAGTGCTTGCAAGGGACCAAGGCTGTGCCAGGGAGGCCAGCTCTGCTCCAAGGTGCCTTTGGTGCCATGAGCACCACTGCCACATCCTTCATGGTGCTCCTCTTCCCTCTTTGCAGAGCTACACCAAGAGCGCTGCCTTCATCGTCACCCTGCACCCGCTGCAGAACACCACCACCGACTTCTGGAGGCTGGTCTACGACTACGGCTGCACCTCCATCGTCATGCTCAACCAGCTCAACCAGTCCAACTCTGCCTGGGTGAGTGAGGGCTGGCCTTGTCCTGCTCCATCCCCATCGCCTCTGCAGGGCTGCAGCCCCTGCGTTGCTCCTTCCCCTCTGCATGGGGACGTGGGACTGGCTGCAGCGTGCAGGATTTACCCCCTGGAAGCGTGTGGGTAAGGATGCGCTCAGCAGCAAACCAGCCGGGTTTCGTTGCACTGGTGTTCTGTTGGAGCTGCCTTATTGTACCAGGATCGTTGTGGATGCCCCAGGGAGACACAGAGTTAACAACAAGTATAACCTTGTCGTTGTAAAGAGCTAGGTTTTATCCTCTTCTCTTCACAAAGGGGAAATGGAGGCACAAGGGATTTCCAGCTTTTATCTTCCAAGGGCGCTGGTGGCTTGTGAATGCTGCTGTATAAACCAGCCTGCTGCAAAGCAGATGTCCCATGGGATTTACGGTGTGGTGGGATCTGCCAAACTGAAGAGGAGGTGTTCATTGTCACCTAGGGGAGAGGGGACAGGAGCAGGGGTGCGGGGGGCCATGCTTAGCCTTGCTTTGCTCTCCGGGTGCCCTGCTTCCCAGGGGGATGCCTGGAGTGCTCTTGCTGCCACCAGAGCAGATATAAAAGCCCATTACAGGTCTGTAATGTTAATTCAGTGAGGAAACTTACCGGATTTCTACATAAAATCAGCATTATAGACTCTTAATGGATGTCTGAAGACTTCATTAGCTGCCTTATTTTACGAGTTGAGATCACATATTCGATGTAAATGACCCAAAACAGCAGTTGTGCCACTTGTCGCAGGGATGCGGCTGGATGCAGCACCAGTGCTGACTGGTGTGTAAATACAATAAATATGCTCTTATTTAGATATATATAAGTACTGGATATGTGCAGAGTTATCCCCATCCAGCACCTCCTGTCTGCAGCACAAACATCAGCTCTCAGCTGACCCCAGCTGCAGCGGACCACAGCAAGATGGATTTGATTTCTCTCTCCCAATCTCTTCTCTCATTCCATGGCCTAGATATGCCCTTCAGCCTCGCAGGAGCTGCTGCTCTTGTGCCATCCTCCCCCAGCTCCCACTTCCCTGATGTGGCCATTGTCCCCTGCCACCATCCAATGGGAACTCTGCCATTTTTCATCGTTATTCAGCCCTGCCTTGCTCCCCGGGCATCTATTCCTTAGGGATGTCTCTGTTACAATATTTAGCTGGATCTTAAATGTTTACCAGTTTAGGAGCAACAGGTAATAAATCAACCTTTACAGCAGGCAGCTCCGAAAGGTGACTTGGAGGGTATATCCCTCACTTGAGCTCCATGTTGCCGAAGGAAGTTTTAATATCCAAATTATAGTTGGGAGTCCAGAAGGCTTTGAGATCTTGGAGATTTATAGCCCCTATTAACAACCAATTATTTCTCAAAGCCATTTGCCATGCCGTTAGGCCCACGCCGTTAGGTGACCTGAGATGCTAAATGCCCTGTTAAAGTGAGGTGACAAACATCATATATTCCATGTTTCTCAGCTGTCACAGTGTGAAACTAATCACATCCGTGACCCTTGGACCGAGCCATCCATCAGTGCCATGGTGGACACGTGGAGGGGGAGCAGGATTTGCTCCTTTCCTGGGGTTGATGGGATGTCGTGGCCGTGGGGCGAGGGGGACTGTTATCCCACGTTATTGTTGCTGATGATGGAAAAGCAGCTTCTAAAGCCAGTGGGGTTTGAGGAGCAGCCAATGATCCTCCATCATTGTGCAGGATCAGGCCTGTGCTTACTGGCGCTGAGGCAGGGCCCATCCTGTATCCTCCTGGACCAGCAAAGTCCATCTCCAGGAGCACCAGATGTTGTGTTTGTATAGTGGGGAGAGGGCTGTATGGGTGCTGGGGGTGGCCTGGGCCTTTCAGCTTTGATCCCTCAATAAGCGGAGGGATCCTCTGCCCATCAGTGCCTGTGGGCCCTGTGGAGGGTCCAGCGTGTCCCGTCTTGGGGCCACCCCTGCTACCAGCAGCCCCTCTTGGTGTCCAGCACCAGCTACTCCAGTTCACTTAACGGTGCCTGTGATCCACGATGTCCTTTCCCTGGTGATGTTCAAGGCCAGGCTGC
This sequence comes from Pezoporus wallicus, assembly GCF_028554395.1. Taxonomy (NCBI): domain Eukaryota; kingdom Metazoa; phylum Chordata; class Aves; order Psittaciformes; family Psittacidae; genus Pezoporus; species Pezoporus wallicus. The sequence goes on from NW_026635715.1 coordinate 48,362, forward strand.
AGAGCCTTGGGCCCCATGGTCTAGTGTGAAGTGTCCCTGCCCATGGCAGGGGGGTGGAACTGACCTTAGGGTCCTTTCCAACCCAAACCAGTCTATGATTCCCTGTGTCCCAGCACATGTTCCTGGTCATGGTGAGCTTTACTTCTCTCCCCAGCCTTGTTTGCAGTACTGGCCCGAGCCAGGGCTGCAGCAGTACGGCCCAATGGAGGTGGAATACGTCTCTGGAGCAGCGGATGAGGACATCGTGTCCCGTCTCTTCCGAGTCCAGAACATCACACGGGTGAGGGTCTCTCCTCTGGCTCCATGGGTTGGGGGTCTTCATGTGTGTCTGTGTGTGCCCACGTGGCCCCATGAAGAGGTGGCTTCAGTGGGGCTTTAAATCTCAGCCAGGAGGCTGAGGACAATTCCCCAGTGGAGGTCATCGGCCAGATGGGAATTCGGGAGCTTGGAAAGGAGCACGTGGCTTGGCTGGGAAGGGAGCTGGGGTCGTAGGAGATAAATCCTGTTTGGGCTCTTAACACAGAGGGGTTTGGTTCGCTGCTGGGAGCATCTGGCATTGCTGGGTGTCAGCAGAGAATCCTTCTGCAAGTGCTTTGCTCTCAGGTGGCCGGGAATACTCCGTGTTCGATTAAAATGCAGTGTGATTGGAATCTCTGGATCTAAGGAGAGATTTCCTCAGGGAGCAGATCACTGGCAAATGCATGGAGCTGTTCCTTGCCAAGCCTTGCCTGGAGGGGAACCAGGAGTTGGGGGTGTCACAAGTCCTCCAGAGCCAGACAGAGCTTTCACCTGAGCTTCAGAACGGATCCCAAAGCTTTCCTTCCTGGGCTGTCAGAGGCGTTAGCTCCTGGTTTAACTCCGCTTGTATCATCTTCCCCCGTTGTCTTCCTGGCTTCCAGCTGGAAGCACAGACTCGAGCCCGGGTTGCTCAGCCCGTCCTGGCCATAGCAGAGCCCCAAAAGGGTCAGAAGAGCCCCTGTGTGTTTGGGGTGTGCTGCTTGGAGCAGGCACCAAATGCCCCCAGCACCCACTCCCCAGGTTGGGGCTCCCTGAGGAGCCTCAGGAGTACCCAGTCCTGCTGGTTGGAGATGCTGGTGCTCACCCCGTGCATCAGGCATCTGGAAGTGAGTGCCTGGAGCATTCCAAGAGCTGAAGAGCCCCATCTGTTTCCCCTTTCTCCTCCAATGTGTGCTCCCAATGTGTACCACCAAGCCCCAGGGTGCGGCTGGAGTGTGTGACCCACGGTTTCATCCCATCAGGTACTCCTGATGCTCCGAGTACTTCTTCATCCCTGGCAGTGTTCAAGGCCAGGTTGGACACAGGGGCTTGGAGCAAGCTGCTCCAGTGGAAGGGGTCCCTGCCTGTGGCAGGGGTTGGAACTGGATGAGCTTTAAGATCACTTCCAACACAAACCAGGCTGGGATTCTATGATTCTGAGCAAATACATCTGCTTGCTAAGTCCTGGCCTGGTTTAGCTTTGTGGATGTAATCCTCCTCCTGGAGCCTGCTAACCAGATTAGGTTTTCAACCCTAACCAGATTACCAGGGTATTAAGGCGTTCTTCCACCGCTCCCCTCCTCTGTGGGTGGCAGCTTCTCATCAGCCTCCTGGTTTACAGCAAACACAACAAAAACACATCCCCTGGGACCTTCTGCATGTGATGGAGAAGCCTTAGGGGAGGCTCAGGGGCCTGGTAACAGGTTTTGGGAGACAGAATCAGCCTGAGATGCTGGGAGTTAGCATAAACCATGCCAGTGGAGCTTCCCCCGGGCGGGTTGGGGTGGTGGAACCAGTGTGAGCTGTGGAGGAGATGCTGAACCGCCCCTCTTAAAGTACCAGGAAAGGGTTTTTCATCTCTTCCTTTACTATCAATGTGTGGCAACCCCCTCTTGCTTCCATCAACCCTCCACTGGTGACCAGTGGGGGCAGCCTGTGGGTTCAAGCTGCTGAGGTTTGCTTTCCTAGTTGCAGGAGGGGCACCTGATGGTCCGGCATTTCCAGTACCTGCGGTGGTCGGCGTATCGAGACACCCCAGACTCCAAGAAGTCCTTCCTGCACCTCCTGGCCCAAGTGGAGAGGTGGCAGAAGGAAAGCGGCGATGGCAGGACTGTGGTGCACTGCCTGTGAGTGTCAGCTGGAAGGGAGCAGGTTCTGGTGCTGGGGGAGATGCCACCAAGGTATACGTGTCCATAGCTCTGCATGGAGAGCCTCTGAGCAGCTCTCAGCAGGGTGACTTTGTCCCCTGACGGTGCTGCTCATAGTGTGAGTTCTGGATGAGGCATCTCGTGGTCACCGTGTCAGATGTCCTCCATGAGGTGGATGCTCACACAAAGACCCGTGTGTGCTCCCCTCAGATGGGACCTGGCACGTTCACAGATGGGGAGAGCCTTTAATCAAGCATCAGTTACAACCCTCGTCTGTCTTCATTAGCTGAAGGAGAGTTTGAGAACATGCTTTATAAAACACTGGCATCATGTTCTCTCTCCCTCTCCCCGTTCCCCTTTTGCTGCCAGGGATCACAAGTGGTGCTGTGGGATGGTTTCAGCCTGGGATGGAGGGGTGGGATGTGGGATGCTTCCTTCAGCCAGCACTAGCCAACAGGTCATCAGCCCAGAGGCATCCTGCAGATGAGGGTGGTAGAGGTACACAGTGGACCTGGTCCATGGCAGGGTTGGCAGCTAAGCCCAGAAGTCCAAGATCCAGCCCTGATGGTCCATAAAGGTGTTTTCATGCTCTGCTGTGGCTCCTGTGAGGGCCAGAGGGCAGCATCACAGCTCCTTCCACCACGTGGGTCTGGTTCGGTTCCCCCTGTTTGGGAGGATTCTGGGGTACGAGACCCTGCACCAGGACATCTTGTGGGGTGCAAAGATGGATGGAGGAAGGGGGGATTCTGGGAGCACCAAGATGCACTTGTGCCATCTTCTCACCACTGACACGTGTGCTTCTCTCACCAGGAACGGAGGTGGCCGGAGCGGCACCTTCTGTGCCTCCACCATGATCCTGGAGATGCTCAAGTGTCACAACATGGCAGATGTTTTCTATGCTGCAAAGACCCTCCGCAACTACAAGCCAAATATGGTAGAGACCTTGGTAAGCACCGGACGCCAGCAGTGTCCCTGCATCCCTCCAGCAAACACCTTCTCCATCCCAAACCCTGATGAGCATCATGGGCATCCTCATGCAGAGGGTGTCTCAGTGAGCATGCCATGGGCTGGGGTGGACAAGGAGGTGAGACAGCTCTTGACAGCAGCCTTGGCATCAGCACTGGGCTTGTTGGAAATCATTCCCGGGAGGAATAAGGCAGGTTCCCATCAATTCATGAGATGTAATTGTAGTTCATCAGAGGGTTTGTGCGCTGGGAGCGGCTCCGAGGTGGAGTCAGATAAATTCCTGCTGGAAGTGTAAAAGGGAACTGCATTTTGAGTGGAATTAATTGGAAAACTGCTGGGAGCAGCAACAGAGCCACGTTTTGTGATGATGAGGCTGGAGGTGGCAGCAGGTCAGGGCAAAAAGCCCATGTCCTATTTCAGGCCCTTGATAACAGGATGGGAGATGGACATCACGTGGAGGGATCCAGGTGCCTCATGATGTTTTAAAAGCAAGTCAGCTGGAAATGTTTACCCTGTTTGGATTAGAAAATCCCTAAGTTGCAAAATGAAATGGTTTTGAGGAGGGGATATGTTTTGCATTAGGAATTAAAGTGGAGGAGAAGGTGAGGGAGGGGAGAGGGGGCCAGGGGGAGGGATGCAGATAATGGAAAGCTGATGTGACAAGCATGAAGCCACCCGACCCATTGGGCTAAATTGCAAGGGTATTAAAAGAGAAAAGGCAACATTTCCTATCAGGACACCAACATCCTCCAGCCTCACATGAACCTGGGGCAGCCATTCTGGGAATCTCAATCCACCAGTCCCTGCGAGGCCGGATCCTTGCCTGGTGTAAAGAGCTTCAGCCCAGTGCAAAGCCGCTGTTTCACGCTGTCCCATGCATCTCCCCCTTCTGTTTGCCCGTGGGGTTTCTTTCTGTAAGATGATGAATGGAAACAGTCCCTGTTCTTAACCCAGAAAGCATTATGTGCTTTTCATCTAAGCCCTCGCAGCCTCCTCCCTTTGAAGCCCTTCTCCCCCATTGCCCATTCCCACCTGGGGTCCCTGAGCAGCCACCCCTCCCCATCAGGAATAACGGGATTGGTGCTCAAGCTGCGGTCCCCATGCTGCTGCTGAGGGTGCTGGGGGATGAGCTTTCACCTTTCCCTCCCTGCTGTCACGCCAGGAATGCTCCCAGCACTTGCAGCACCATCAGAAACCGGATCGATTTGGGTTGGTTTCTCCCTGCTCTGGTTGATTTTGCTTGTTGGATGCTCGAAGGAGCAACATCTCATGGGGGTGGGCACTCCCAGTGCTGGAGCTCCTCTGGAGCACTGTGAGTTGTATGAGGGCAGGAGTGCAGGAGAACAGGTCCCATAAAGGAGGGACAAGGATGGATGAGGCTGCCTTGGCAAGCCCCATTTCAGTGATTTGTGCTATAAAACCAGGAGCCAGCCATGCAGGACTTTGTGTAGCTGGGGAGACAGAGGGGGAACAAAGGGTGGGAAGATGCTGACACTGGCCATAGGTGGCTTGGCAAAGGGAAGGATGGGAATGTGAGCCCAGTCCTTCCGCAGGCTCTGGGAGGACCTTTCCCACTCACACCCGTTGGCTCCAGCCTGGCCATTATGGGTGGGTCAGATTTGACCTGAGCACCAAAGTGCTTGGAAAGTTTGGATTTTGGGAAATGAAAGCTCCTGGGACTTCCCTTCGTGCCTCTTCCCCCCACGCAAAGCAAACGCCCAAACAACCAAATCCTTGCTAGGGATGCAAAATGGCTCTTTGTTATCTGCAGCGAGAGAAGTCGTGATGAGGGATGACCGGGGCAGGGCGGCTCCAGTAATCCCACACCCAGACTGTGGGTGAGGGAGCATTTGGCACGTGGAATACCTTTGGATCTAGGGGATGGATCATCCTCCCTCCATGGCAATGGGTGCTGGTTGTCGGAAGTGGAGTTTCTTCAGGCTGTTGGAAACCCAGCCTGGTTTGGGTTGGAAGGGACCTTAAAGCTCCTCCAGCTCCAACCCCTGCCACGGGCAGGGACACCTTCCACTAGAGCAGCTTGCTCCAAGCCCCTGTGTCCAACCTGGCCTTGAACACTGCCAGGGATGGGGCAGCCACAGCTTCTCTGGGCACCCTGTGCCAGCGCCTCAGCACCCTCACAGGGAAGAGCTTCTGCCTTATCTCCAACCTGAACTCCCCCTGTTTCAGTTTGAGCCCATCACCCCTTGTCCTGTCCCTACAGTCCCTGATGAAGAGCCCCTCTCCAGCATCCTTGTAGCCCCCTTCAGACACTGGAAGCTGCTCTGAGGTCTCCACTCAGCTTCTCTTCTCCAGGCTGAACAGCCCCAATGTTCTCAGCCTGGCTCCATACAGGAGCTGCTCCAGCCCCTGCTCATCCTCGTGGCCTCCTTTGGTCTTGCCCCAACAGCTCCATGCCCTTCTGATGCTGAGGACACCAGAACTGCACGCAGTGATGCAAGTAGGGTCTCAGGAGAGCAGAGCAGAGGATAGGGATAGCTTTGGGAAATGGCTTACTCGGGATCATACCGTTCTCTCTCCTCTCTCCCAACAGGAGCAGTACCATTTCTGCTACGACATAGCACTGGAATATCTGGAGTCCCTGGAGACCAGATAGCACCTCGCCAGGAGAGGGGCGGCAAGGGCTTGCGCAGGGGTCGTGCCACCGCGCGGTTCACGCTCGGACGTTGCGTTAGAGCTGAAGGTGAAGAGGAAACAGCAAAGGACCCAGCGAGAAAACCCAGCAGGTGAAGGACAACGAAAGGACGCGGGGACGGGTCGGCTGCTCCCATCTTCATCCTCCGCTCCCCGTCTTTCCTTCCCACCCTGAGCGTGTCTGGATGGCCGCGGATTGGATGCTGCAACTCATCCTGTCCCTGCATCGCTTTGAATCACAGTCGTGGGGTTGGTGTGTGCAGGATGTGGCCCTGTGGCGCTGCCTGGGCATCTCCAAAGCGGCTGGAGAGGAGGGCAGGAGGAGCCGAGGCTGTTTCCCAGCAGGAAGGATGGAATATTGGAGAAGAGATGTTGCCGTTTGAGTTGTGCGTGGAATTGAAGCTGCTGTTCTGAGGAGTCCAGATGGTCGCTGGCAGGTTTTGCCCTTGGTGGGGACATGCTCTGAGCTGGAGCAAAGACCCTGAGAGGAGCCCGTTTCTGCCTGTTCTCACCAGGAGTTTGATCTTCACGTTGTTTAGTTCTGTGAGTTGTCACCCTTTGTGTATCCAGCCCTGGACAGAGCTGGGATGAGGGATGGGAGGTGGGGGTCAGGGCATGCAAAGTCCCCCTTACAGGGACCGACCCAGACCCCTCCTGGTGCCTTTGCAAAGCTTTTCACATGATGGTTCTCTGCATCTCCAAACCATGTTCTCCATCTGTAGCAATCGATTCCTCCTGGGCTGACACAAAGGTACCAGCCCTTGGGTCCTGTCTTTAACCCTTCCCTTGTGAATCACTGCATATGATACATCTTTGGTGCCTGGAAATGAAGCCCTCAGAATGTGGGTCCATCCTGGATGCTGCCCTCAGGCAGGTGTCCATCGATGCTGCTTGGCTTTTCTTGGTTGTTCTGGGGCTGGGGAAGTGGGATGGTCAGTTTTGGTGATGCTGTTGTCATAGGGTGAGTGGTGCTGAAGCCTTAAGCTTGGTAATTGAAGGTACCTGATACTTTCTTGGCTTCATCTTGCTGCAGGCAGGTGTGAGATGTCACCTTTTCTGTCTGATATTGTGATAATTACAAGGGTTTCTGCTTAGCCTGATTGTAATAAAGCTGTGGTCAGGGTTTTCTCTCCCTGCAAATGGCCTCAAGAAGGTATAACTACAAGGATGCACGTCCGGGGTCTTGAGGAGAGGCGATGAACTGAGGGGAGGCTGCTTCTGTCTCGAGGGCCAGGCAGAGCCTTTCACTTTGGGGTCATTTGGGTGGGAATGGAGCAGAGCAGATGAGAAACTGTTCACTGTGTGCTGAAGGTTGCAGGTGGGCAGCCCCATCCTTCGTCCTCCCCATCCTTCGTCCTCCCCATCCTTCGTCCTCCCCATCCTTCGTCCTCCCCATCCTTCGTCCTCCCCATCCTTCGTCCTCCCCATCCTTCGTCCTCCCCATCCTTCGTCCTCCCCATCCTTCGTCCTCCCCATCCTTCGTCCTCCCCATCCTTCGTCCTCCCCATCCTTCGTCCTCCCCATCCTTCGTCCTCCCCATCCTTCGTCCTCCCCATCCTTCGTCCTCCCCATCCTTCGTCCTCCCCATCCTTCGTCCTCCCCATCCTTGATGTTCCCTCACCCTCCAGCCCCATTTCCCCAGGGCAGGGAAAGCTTCCCCATCCTGCCTGCCTGGTGCCTGGGAATCCTTCTCCCTGGGGAATTACATTCAGATCCATTCCATGACTGAAAGACATGGAACCTGTCTTTGGACCGAACCGCAGCACCAAGGCTGCAGAGCCTTGGATGAGCAAACCCAAGAGCAGTTTCCATCCCTATTCCCAGATTGGAGGAGAGCAGCAGGCTAAATCTCTGTCCTCTCTCCACCTTAGGGGATGTCCCGCCTGCTGCCCTGCTGACACCCAGGGGTGGTGATGGGGATTTCAACAGCAGTGGGAAGTTTGGATTTCTTGCTGAATAATTCACATGGCCTGACAATAACTTATTCCAAGGGCTATACAACGTCATGCCCCTTCTTTCCATCCCTGCTGTCTAACCTTGCCATGTGCCCATGCTGTCTCCTGACCAAATAGTCTTTTGACCCCACCAGAGCCTGCAGAATGGTCCCATTACACCAGGACCTGGTAACACTGGTACTCGCATCACAAGCCTTCACTTGGAATAAGTCAGTGCTGTTTTCCCAATCCCCACCTCTCTGTGGCTGGGTCCGTGCTGTCCCAGGGTGCTGCATGGTGGGTGCAGAGAGGTCCCAGGGTGCAGAAATTGTTTGGTGTTGTATGAAAATGAATGGGTTGAGGCTCTGAAATTCCTGGGGATGGGATAATGTTGGCACTGTTCAGCCTCGGAGCCTGGAGAGGGGCTGGAGGGATGCTCGTGCTTCATCCCAGAGCATGGGCTACCTGCATCCTTTACAGGGATGGAGCATCCCGCAGTCCTTCACAGGTTAACTGTTGGCAGCAAGAAGGCAAATTGAAACCCCATTTAGTCCTAAAGGGGCAACAGAGACTGGAGGAGTTGTATATATGTTTTAAAAGGGAGATGATTATTTTTGTTTTAATTCTTCTTAAATCTCCTTGCTGGATGTCTCTGGGTTTTTAGGGCATCTCTTCCAAAAGGCAGCCTTTGAAATCCAAGTGCTATACAAACCACCGTGTTCTCCAACTCCTACTGAGCTGCTCATCTGACAATGAGGCAAGGACATCCTGTACATAGAAATATATATATAGAAATATATATATAAACCTATAAATACTGTTCTTAAGATGGATGATGGTTATTGGTATTACAGATTGGAGTGGTGCTTTTTTTAATAAGAAAAAAAAACATAAAAAAAAGAGGAAAACATTAAAACGCAGGAAAAAAAACCACCAACAACAAAACCCCAGCAAATTGAAGCAATTTTTGTCTATATGCAGCAAAAGTGACCCTGAAAGTTGGCAGCATCCAACTATGGGACTTGGTACCATGAGGTGGCTCCGCGGCAGAGGAGGATGGTGCAGTGGGACGGAGGGAGGGATGGTGAAGGAGGGATTGATGTGGATGGTACCACGCACATCCAGCTGTTGTGAGTGTTCCTTTTTTTTTAAATCCTGATTATTATTTCTTTTTTTTTTTTTTTTGCTTTCTTTTAAGGAAATCAGTTGCATAAATAAATGTTCCAAATTTGTGATGGCCTCTGGGATTTCTTTCGCTGGCTCAGGGCTGGGAGCCCTGATGCAGGTACCCACATGGGCAGCTTATAGAGAAGACCTCCACATCAACCATATCTTGCTTTTGGAGGGCATTTTGGTAGAGTACATTTGCAGGGCCAAATTCCAGGGCTGCAAAAAACCTTCATGGCACAGAGAAGCCAGGTTTTCCCATCACCATGAGGAGGAGATGGGGGTGCCTTGGGCTTGCAGAGCTTTGCTGTGGGCTTCCTCCTAGTAACAGTGGGAACTGGGACCTGCCACCCGGGGTGCCCACAGCTTCATGATGGGAGTTTTCTGTTGCTGGGGAAGGTGTTATGGAGGAGGAAGAAACTCTCTCAGTGCATTTCCCAGCTGGAAAATGAAATCCTATTGTAAGAAAAAGCCTTGAGGAGAAGAAAGCTCTTGCATTGTCTTTGGTGATTTCTTTATTACAAAGCAGCCTTCAGTTAAATGCGTTGTGATATTAAACACTTCCAGTAGCACTTGACTCTTAATTTAATGGAGACTTAGGAAAAAAAAAAATCTAATTGTCTTGTAAGGATTGTTTTTCATCATTAATGAAGGTTCCGATAGGATGCAGTCATTGCGTTATCCCCCTAAATAGTAAAAAGAAGGACAATTAAAATCAAGAGGTGCACTTGGGAAGGGCTCCAGGTGTGTGCATCACCCCTGGGCTTTAACCTGCCCGCAGGGAGATTGAGATGAGCTCTTGGGCAGCAGTCCTTCCCTATGAGGGTGCTGAGGTGCTGGCACAGGGTGACCAGCTGCACAGTGAGCATGTTCCGCTGGAGACCCCATCTCTCCAGCGCTGCGAATGCAGCAGGGGTAATTTAAGTAGCCTTTAATAGCCCTCTAATCTATGTGCTGATTGTGTCACCTCGGCAAGTCCCATCCAAAGGCTGAATGGGAAGATTTTGTGTTTCAAAATAAATATTTCCTCCCGGTGTGCAAAATATCTAATCATGTATTTATCCTGAAGTGCTTCCCAAAGTCAACATAATTATTCCAGTCCCATTAAGTTTAATTTGCAGTAAATTATGCATTTAGCTTTAAGTTGAGGTTGCTGGTTAGAGTCAAGATAAAGCTTCTGCTATTTATAAAGCAATGGCTCAGTGTGGATATTAAATACAAATGCTTGCACGGGAAACCCCGGCTCAGGAAGTTTGGGAAGGGTTTCAAATAGGGAGGCTAACAGAAAGGATCTGTTAGATGTGTGTGAGCACACTCAGTCAATGAAAACGAGCTCCCAAACAGCCTTATGGGGGCTTGGGCCCACAAAGGAATTTTCCTTTGGCTGGAAAATGTGCTATTTTTCTCAGGCTGTGGTTTTGAAAACCAAAGGAATCGTTGAACTTTCCTCCCAGTGTTGTGTCTGTGAGGTTCATGGGGCAGGGAGGAGGTAGGACAGCTTTCGTCTGTGATTTATCAGTGATCTCAGGCGTCCTTGCAGATTGACAGCAGTGGATACTTGATCTTCTGGAGCAGCCTGAAGCTCCTTGAGTCAGTTGGAAACAGGATGGCCAACGATGGGTGCTCAGTCTGCTCTTCCATGTCAATGGTTGATGGAGTCACATCTCTGTGTGCTGGACCCACGTCTCCATCCTCTGCACTTCAGGGTCAGTGGCCAAGTGACATTTTACCATCCGGCCCCCAGGAGGTGAAGAAGGTCATAGGAGGACTTTCAGTCCCCAAAAGCCTGCTTTGGTGGTGCCAGTGGACTGGAGAACTGCCCATTTACCAGCAGACAAGAGCAGAGGGGATCTGGGTTGGCTGCTTGGTGGCTCTTTGGGGGGCTTTCAGCACAAGATCTCTCAGTGCTTCACCTCTCACTTCCTAAATGTGGGATGATAAAGCAGTCGGTGGGGTGCAGCATCACTGGAGAAGGGCTCAGGGCAGTCCCCTGTATGGGGCAGAGCATCTCCCATTGCTCACTGTTACCCTAGGGGCAACAATCCTGACATCCTCCTGCCCCCTCCTGCTCCCACACTGCTCTTGGCCAAGGCCAGCGCGGTGCTTAGTGAAGCAGGACTTGCTCAGGGCTCCTGGGATGCTCTTGCTGCCCATTAACAAGGGCTCAGCTGGTTGGTAAAGCTGCCAGATTCCTAAAGAGGAGGCACTCAGCCGTGTCTGAGCTTTGGGCCTCTCTTGGGGGCAGTCAGAGATGAATGCACCCACGATTACCAAGGACTTTGGGAAACGGGGCCCTGAAGCATCCCTTGCAGGTCAGCAGCAGGATGAAACCATTGCTGGCGCTCAGCAAGGTGCTCTGCGGGGAGCGTGGAGGCTGCTGCTGCGGGGTCAGTGCAGCAGTGCCCGTGGCAATGGCGTGTTTAGGTGACTTCGGGAGGCTTTGCCTGCAGCAGTGGGGTTCCAGTGAGCACCAGGGGCTGAGGCACCATTCTCCCCCCATCGAGCCCACATCCCCACCTCCAACGCTCACCTCCGGCCCCCCTGATGCTCAGCTGCCAATTCCTGATGCCTTTTCCCTTCCTCCAAACCCTTTCCATTGCCGTTGGAGGGACCTTTCCTGCAGCTCCCCCAGGTGCTGGCGCTGCTTTGTTCCCTAATTCGGGACGTGAAAGCCGCGCTGTCTCCTGGCACCCGACGGGCTGTGTACTTTGCTCCACAGACCTCCAACCTCCCCTGGCTCCATCCCCGCTGTGCCACGGCCGCGCGTGGCTTCGCGTGGGCTGGCTTTGAACTTGGCTGCTGGTCCCCCCACGCGGGGCGGCGGGGCTTCAGCATCCTCTAATGAAGCAGCTCATGAGCATCTCAGGCAGCCCACGCTGGTGCTGCCGGTTCTGACTTGCACCGGCCTCAAATGGATGGTGTTTAAACAAATAGGAACACGGAGCAGCTCGTCTCTCCCTGCTCTGCGGGATGCTCAATGGGGTTTGAAGAAGGATGGGCTGACGCGGCGTCTCTGGGGGTTTTGCTGTTCTAAAATCAAGATTCATTAGGAATGTCTGCCTGGGAGCTAGGCCTCATAGCACGTTTGTTTTGGGTTTCTTTTCTAGTCTGGATTGTGGCAAGGAGGATGGAGTGGCTGCGGGAAGGGCTGGGAATAGGCTGGGAAGGGAAAGGCAGCCGCTAAACTCAGCTCAGGATGTGCCAGCAGCTCTGCAGAGCCCTGGGAATTGACTGGGGTTCTGGTGAGTGCCTGGATCGGGAGCTGTTGGGGTTGGATTCAGGAAGTTGCTGCTCCAAGGATTAGAAAGTCACAAGAGGTTTTTGCCTATGTAAAGCTGTGCCGTTATCCATCTGCGTGTCTGTCGCTGCCTCCCTCGGTCTCCCTCTCTGCCTCTTCATGCAATAGCATTGGTGTCTGGGGTGGGGAGGAAGGAGAGCTGGTCCTGAGCACAGCCACCCAGTGCAAACGGGATGGGGATTGACTCAGGGAGTGTTGCTTTGTATGCAAACAAAGCTTCCTGGAGTGAAAATTGCCGAGGAGAGGAAGAGGAGAGCTGGCTCTGTGGGAGCAGGCAGCGCCACGCAACGAGCTTGCCTCTCTGATTGCTTTCCCCCAGCCTAGCCCAAAGGTGTTGTCAAGTTAATGTGCCACATTTGGGCTCGCTATCAGTCTGCCAGGCCCAACGCACCAGCCACCAGCCTTATTTGGCCTCAGAGCCTGGTTCTGGTGTCCGTCCCCCACCATGGACCAGGCTCCAGGAAAAGACAGCAACACGAAGCCTGTGCATGGAGCTCTGATGGGATTTTGCCACCTTGGAGGATGTGCACCGCTGCAAAGCTTTTTGCACCTGGATAGCACTGGCTTTCAAACTCATTTTGTCCTATCTGTGGTGTCTGGTGTGATTCGCTGCTCCCACCTCCATCCTCTGGGCTGGCTGCTGGCAGTGGGCTGGGTACCACTGGCAGTGGGATGATGGACTGAGAGGAGGTGGGCAGGAGGGGATGGATCCTGCCAAAGGAAAACAGGGTCTTGCATCTGAGCTTCCCATCGTGTGTCTACAGCAGCATCCACACACACCAGGCTGGAGGGAGCTGCTTTGCTCATTCATAGGGACACAGAGGAGTAACATCAGGAGTTGGGCAGGAGCCTCCTCTGAAACTGGGGCTTAAACATGGGAATGTAGAAACTTTTCCATAAGAGGACCCATTTCACAGTGAATTTCACACTTATTTCACTTTTTTAAATTGATATTATTTTATTTTTTTTTTAATTTTCCTTGGGCTTTTTCCTTTTTCTTTTGAAGGAGAACATGTCTCTCCACATCAAACATTTCTGCTGACAGACACTAGAGACCAAACCCCCCCTGGGTCTCCTCCACCCACTCTTCAGTGCTAACTCGTCAGTCTGGCGCTCTGTGGCTCTCCTACCCAAATCCCAGCGATGCTCCCTGAATCCCAGATATCCAGACACAGCCCCTGACACAGCAGATGGGAAAATGCTCCAGTTTGGGGGAAGGAGATATGCTTATGGACAAGAGCGATGCCCTCAGCTCCCTGCAGCCCTAGAGCAGGGTGGGGACCATCCTCAGCCCCAAGAGGCTGCGGGGAAGCAGGGAGAGATGAAGTGAAGCAGGGATGAAAGGCTGCACCCAACGTCATGAGCCAGCCAAGAGTTACTCATCAAGCCCATGTGTTTTAGGGGATGTTCAGACTGGGTCAAGCTGTTGTGCAGTGCCGAGGTTTGCGCTTCCTATCAAATCATATTCCCCCTGTTTTGCTTTCTCTTTTCCTGAGAGCTTTTGGAGACCGTTAAGAACAAGAAGAGGTGTTTGGAAGGTTAAGACTCGGTGTCTAAGCTTACCATAAAGGCCTGCAGTAATTTACAGCTCTAGGCAGCAAGTGCTCTTCATGGGGGGAAAGGAAATGCAGTTGAAGAGAACACAAGTAAATAAGAGGCTGCAGCAGCTAACACGCTCTGATTTAATCCCCAGCGTGCCAGAAAGATTTATTCTGTTATCTGGCAGTTTGATCCCTCCAGGAATCCCATAGGTCAGCGCATCTCTCCCGTGATTATCTCCAGACTCTCTCCACCAAGATGCACAGGGAGGTTTTGCTGAAGAAATGAACCAAAGAGGGACCCCCAGAGACCTTTGTCCTTCCTGTGCGCCATGCCGACGCTGGCAGCCACGTTTTCTGCTTCAGGTGCTTCTTGGTTTAGGTGCCAGAAAAGGGTGAGTGGGAAACATCCTTTTACAACCCTGACGGAAGGAAATGCAGGTTGAAAGCTGTCCAATGGGTCACCTACAATGGTTTTCCTTCCCCATGGGTCTCCCTTTCACCCTGTTTGGCCATGGATGCCTCTTGCGCAACCCCAGCATCCCTTCCCAAACACCCATCTGCTCCCTTCTGTGTGCCTGGGAGGAGACATCACACGGCCCCTCTGGGCACAGGTTTCCTTTTCTCTGCAAGTTAACCATTTCCCAGTGCTTCCCCTCTTCTTCCTTTGCTGCCTAATAATCTTCCATTGCGGACTGTTCCTTTTGCTGTCAGAGCTGCCTGGGAATGGCACCAAGAAGCCATGGGAAGCTCTCCTACGCAATCAGGCACGTAGCCACAGAGACATATGCAGAGGGAAACGCAGCCCATACCAACAACCAGCCAGGATGCAGATAGAGAAACAGACACAAATAAACAGGCTCTCCCCCCTCCCCAGCACATATCCACATAGGCAGAGGCCTTAGCAAGCCTCCATGGAGACACTCAGATGTACAAAGCCCATGACCGCGTGGAGGTTTTCTCCTTCCATGCTGCAATAACAAGAGCAAACGCAAAGGTAGGGCATAAATGTCTTGAACACCCATGCACACGCTGCCCTAGAGATAGGTGCCTTGGCAAAGGCCCCTCTTGGTTTGAGTTTCCCTAGGGGAGGGTAAATGCGTCGCCAAGATGCAGAAGCTGAAGTCGCTTTCAGGCCATGCTCATTTTCAGGGCTTTCATGGGCTTTTCCATTTAGCATCAGCCTGGCTGATGACTGACCAAGAGCGGGCAGAAATCTGCTGGCCAAGGAAAGGGTTTGAGATGGGGAGATGGAAGCCTTATAGGAATACAGCCCAAGGCAGGGCTGGGGTCAGCGTCCCTGCAAGTGTTCACACCCCATGTAGACGAGGCCCTCAGTGCCATGGGTTAGTGGTGGCCTTGGCACTGCTGGACTTGATGAGCTTAAAGGTCATTTCCAACCTTTTGGATTCTATTCTCTGATTGGAAGTGTTGCTGCAATTGATGAGAGGAAGGGAGCTGTATTTTTGGGGTTGTTTTCTCCTGACCCAAGGTTTTTCCAGCATCAAATAACTACTGACATCCTGGCTGGCCTCTAATTGCCATGCCAAGAGGGGAAGGTGTTCAGCTTGGCTCCAGGAGGAATGATTTTGCATGGAAAAGCCTGCCAGGGCTGGGATGATATCCTGGAGTGGGAGTAAGAGTGTGTCTGAGCACTGCCCTGTTCCTGGGAGCTGGGCTTCGCTTCATCTGCGAGTGGTGTGGCAGGAAGCTTGAGACCCAACATATGACTTTGTTCCATTGGGAAAAGAGGTAAAACAGTGCTGGAAGTCTCTGGGAAGGAAGAGGCAAAGCTGGGAAAGGACCTGGCTGCTGCTTTTCATTCCTATTTCACTCTGTAATGTTAAACGTTTCCCTTTGAGGAGCTCGCAGCACTTCATGTTGACATTGGCTCTCCAGGCAAGAGTGAGGTTTGGGTCAGACCACAAAGTATTTTTCAATCAAAACAAAGAGTAGCATCAAAAGGGCAGCGACACAGCCCTGGGAGTGCTGAAACTGAGGTCTGCTTGTGCTTCACCCCACCCCGAAAGCCAGATCAGATTTGCAAAGCTTGGAGTGCATTTCCAATGGAGATGCAAAGACATTTATGGGGCTGCGTTCTGCATTGCCCCATGCGCGATCCCACTGTGCACATGCCTAGTAAGTCCCTTCTCTTCTTTCCTTTGGCAGGGCTGAGCAGAAGCCCCATCCTGGCTGCACAGTGCTGGTCCATGAATCCCAGCCTGGTTTGGGTTGGAAGGGACCTTAAAGCTCATCCAGCTCCAACCCCTGCCACCGGCAGGGACACCTTCCACTAGAGCAGCTTGCTCCAAGCCCCTGTGTCCAACCTGGCCTTGAACACTGCCAGGGATGGGGTTGTGCCATGAGCTTCCCAAACTGACCAGGGCTCTCCCTCTTCTCGAGCTGCCCCATGGATTGTTGACAGCCACCACAACCAGGGCTCATGGGCAGCGTATGGCAGGGCTGGCCAAGTGCTTTGGCTTGGGATGGGCAGGAGCCTCACCAGAGCTCAAAGAACTGCCTTGGGGATTTGCCCACAGGTTTTGCTGAGCACATGTGGCTCTTCTTCATCACCTTCTTATCCCCCAGCTGCTTGTTTGCACCTTAACTCAATGCCTGTGCTCTTCTCTGATGAATTCTGCCATAGTTGCTCTGAAGGAGGAGGCTATGGGGGTGCTGCGCAGGGTCCCTGACGATTTAGGAGTAATGAGCAGTGATGGGAGGCCAGGAATAGGCTAGAATTGAATTGTAGCTCTTTCTCTGCTAATTTTATCCTCTGCTAATTGCAAGCAATGGAGGTGGTCAGCTACAGAGCATCTACAAAGTCCAGGCATGGGGTGATGCTTGCAGGGATGCCCCACGGGGCAGGAAAGAGTTCGTGTGGTCCAGCCAATGAAGTGGAAATCAGGCAGTACTCTGAGAGGAGGAGGAGGAGGGTTTGTGCACAGGGCAGCAGGAGGGCTGGGTTTCTTTACGGCTGGAGACTTGGGGTGAGCTGCTCCATCTCATTTCCTCTCTTGATGTTTGCCTCCTCACCCCTCAGGCTCTCTGCAGGGCATCTTAGTGCCTATAAACTGCACTTCACACATTCATGAACACAGCAGAAGGGAAAGGCCTAATTGTTAGGAATAATGAATAAATCCTGATGGAGTGCTCCTATCGTACCACTCTGTGGTGCTGGCTGGACTCCTCTGTGCTCCCTCTGCACAGCAAGAGCCATGTGGCACGACCCAGCTCACTGCCCTTTGGACATGCCAAAGGGATGCTGCCCCCCTCAGCACAAAGAGTGGGGTCCCCTTCCCCATTCAGGTGCACTCAGATCCTCATAAGGATGGGTGGCAGGAAAAGCTGTGTCTGTAGGGTGGGGATTCCATCAGTGCTGCATCCCAACACCTGAGGCACTGGGTGGTGAAGGGCCAGTTTGGGGCTGTGTTATTAGCAGCAGGCCAGGCTGCTGCAGTGCTGAGAGGTGCTGGGCGCCCACCCCCAGCTAGGACCTGGTGCTGAGCATTTGGTTAAGTGTCCAAGGAATTAACTTCATTATAACTTTCGAGTTCAAGGTGTGGGCTCTTCCCAATGAAGGGCCTTCTGCTGGTGCCAAGGAGCAGCTTTGAGGGATGTATTTGCTCACCCTGCCTGCATCCCTGCCCAAGGATGTGTGCAGGGAGCTCGGCTTGGGTTCAGTCTTCCACTCCATGCTGCACTGACCAGGAAATGCCTGAGGTGGGTAGGAGACGTGAGTCCATCATCCCATGTCTCCAACAACAGCAGAAAGCCAAGTCAAGAGGAGAGAATAAAGGCAAGGTAAGCATGAAACATCCTCTATGGTGAGTGACTTGCTGAGCCTGCTGTGTCCCAGTTAGCTGTCTGCCCACCCCATCCATCCCCATGGATCCACCTGCATCCATCTTCATCCTCAGGGACTGACCTCCTCCCTCTGCAGACCTTTCCTTTCTCTCATCTGTCTCTGGTGCACCATGATGAGATGTTTCACATGCCCACCACCTGCCTTGATTTCTCTCTGCAATGATTTCCATCACAGCCCCTATTTAGGGTCAATGAGTTTCCCAGCCTTTTGCTGTGAGCTGGGTCCTCCATCACTCAAGCAGACGTGCCTCTTGCTGTACCTGTCTCAGTCTGAGACGTATTGCACCATGGAGATACCTGTTCTTCTGCATAGTCTTGGGTTTGAGCATGGGTTCACACACCTGCAGCTTCAGCCCTGCTGCCCAAAGCACATCCCAAACACCCTCCTTTGGCCTTTTACAGAGAGGATGTGTCTGGATGATGACCCAGAAAGAGGGAAAGTTCAACCCCTCAGGTTTCCTGGGCCCTCCCATGCCAAATAGACTGCCAACCACATCCCCATGGGCAGCAGGGGCAGAGCAGCACCAGGGCTGCAGAGAGGTGGCTCTGTGTGATGGCATCTCAGCCTCGGCGCAGGGAGGGTGACGGAAAGGCTTAATGAGGGTTTGAAAGCAACATCTTGTAAACCTTGCAGCAAGGAAGCTGCAGTTTGATGTGAACATGTTTGCTTGGCAGGGGCTGCCTGGGCCCCTGCTGCTGCTGCTGCTTTTCCTGGTGCTAATGAGGCTGGTTTCCATCCTGCCAGCGGGAGCCTGGTGCCTCCACCAGCAAGCCCCAGCAGGGCTCGTGTCCCACTGCGGGTGGTGCGAAGGGGTCAGTGTGTGCCCGGGCTGAGGGTGCCTCATGTCCTAGGGGTACCCCAGGCATCGCCTCCTGTGGTGGTGCCGTGGTCCGAGGTTGGTGCAAAGCACTGAGGATGCTGATAGAGGGAACTGCTGAACCCTTGATACTGGTAATGAGGATGGATGGATGTGAACCCCAGGTTCATACAGGCTTCAGCAGGGATGTGGTGGTACCCTGGGCTCTCAGCAATGACAGAGTGGTCCGGAGCAAGGAGCTCTTCAAAACCTCTATGAGACTGGAGCTAACCTGCTCCCACCGGAGCCATCCTGCACTTTCCCTTCCACCGCAACCATCTGCTGCTTTTGAAGCTTGATAAATATTTCCTTTCTCCCACTGTCTCTCCCCTTCACTCCTCCTCCCAGGCTCTGTCTTACAATAACCAAAACATCTGCAATAACCCTTCCTCCACCCCAAAACACTTGCTGTTTTCCTCCTTCCCAGCTTTCACAGAGGCTGCTCGGAGATGAGGGAAGGGAACCTGTGCTGACCTGCCCCTGCCACGTGTGTGCCAAAGCTGTTGTGGCTGTTTTCCTGGTTCTCTTGCACACGGAGATCAGCTCCCCCTGGTCACAAGGATAATCCATCTCCTTGTTTAACGTTTTTTGGGAGACAGGTCCCACTTAATCTATTCTGGTGTCATTAAAAGGGAAAACGTTTGCTCGGAGGGCCTCAAATGGCCTTTTTAAACCACAGTAAAAATGTAATTACCGGCTCACTTAGGAATTTAACCCCTTCTCCATGCTGCCATGCACAGCTCGGTTTCCATGGGAGTGGTGGCAGGTCTGTAAAGATGGGCCTGATGTAGAAACTGGGTAGGGAAAGCCCAGATTTGCCTGCTGGGTCCGTTCTCTGATGTCTCTGTTAGGGATGTGCTGCTGCTGTGATGGAGCAGGTGAGATGCTCTGGGGTCTGCAGGGGGAAATGTTGGTGTTTAAGAGAACATTCATCTTACCCAAAGCTTAGAGGTGTCAGAGCTCCCTGAATTTGGATCCCATTCCCAATGGGATGCTCAAGCTTTTCAGGTTTCATCCGGGCTGGCACTACCCCCCCTATCCCAACCCTGTGCAGAGTGGCTCAACCCACACTGGCAGATGGGATTTGGAGACAGCTCCATCCAAGCAGCCCTTACACCTCGCGGGTGCCAGCAGCCCCTGCCATATGGGGCCTCCCGGAGCTAGATGGATGCATGGAAAGAGGCCTGAGGATGCATCCATCTTATCCAGCCTTGGGAATCCCTGGGGCACTGTCATCGCTGCCGTTGTGCCTCCATTTGTCACCAAGGTACGTGTGGGCAACAGCAGGGCCAGCTCACGGGGTTGTTTATTCCAATGGGCACTTCAAATATGCTCCAAAACCAGAGGCAGTGTAAAGATGTCATCCCAGTAATCCCCTGTTTCACATCAACTAACGCTCCTAAAGGCAGGCTGCTCCGCTGCGGTTGTTTTCTTGCCTCTTTAGACTAAGAACCCTACGGAAGTCCTTTGTGTGCATCCAGCTGGTGCTACAAAGGGTGCACCGCATCCACGGGGTCCAGCCCTAGTTGAGCATTGAGCGGGCTCAGCTTGCCACAGCCACGCTGTTGAAAAGGGGAGAAGAAAAGACACCTTTAGCTGATAAAAGCCAACGATTTTCCTTAGGAAGGGGGGGGACCCACAGCCCTTTATTCATTCTGTGCCTGTGCTTTAAGTTGCACCGTCGAATGGAACTTAATTATCCTACCGGGAAGCCGGGATTACTCAGTGCATCTGCAGAGAGACACTTCCCACCGTGTGTGGAATACAGCCCAGGTGAGCGGGCTCCCATTAAACCCAGCATGATCCCAGCTGCCCACAGCTGTCTATGGGAGCAGCCCAGCCGACCGGGGCAATCAGTGCCCGGCTTCAATAGCGGCTTTGCAGCCTGAGTGGCTGCTGCCTCTGGTGCTTTTAAAGGGGTTTTAATGCTCTTTGCCAATGAGGTTTCTGCCCCTTGTTAAGGTAATGGGGAAGTGGCTCTCCTTGCAAGTGCTGCCTCAGAAAGCCTTCAGTGAGAGGCAATGCCTGAAGGTCCACGTGGCCCTGCCATGTAGATGAGGGAAGAGGTCACCTTGCTTAGAGGTGAAGCATCTTGTTGATGCCACGGCCCTGCTGAGCAGCACCTCTGTGTTGTTACGAATCCAATGGGTTGCCTTTAAGAGTTTTCCCATGACAGAATTTACCCAGAGTCAAAATTTGGCTTCTGGACCCAAATCTTCAGTAGTGGGTGCTGATGCCTCCATCCTGCTCACGACTTAGGGCTTGCTGTAACCCACCCCAAAACACCTTGGTGTAGGTTGTGCACCTCTGCTTTGGTTTAAACCGGAATTGCAGAGCTGGAGGTCTGGCTCTCCTGGAACAGCTGGAGCTGCATGGACACAGCCAGCCACAAAATCCATAGGAAGAGCCATGGCTTCATGAAATGACAGAATGGCTTGGGTTGGAAGAGACCTTGAAGCTCACCCAGTTCCAACCCCATCATCACGTCCCACTAACGCAGAAGTCCTTCCCAAAGCAAAAGCCATTCCCAGGCAAAGTATTCCAGCAGGCAGGCTCTGTCCCCCATGAGCTCAGAGAGGAGCTGTGTGCAGGCTGGGCTTGAGGACAGCAAGCAGGGCGCCTGCCCCATGCAGACATAACTGCAGCTATGGATCTAGCTTTGGCGCATCACTTCGCTCTCCTTGTGAGCTGACAGTAGTTCTAGCTCCACCTATTGATGCAGTCGGATGTGCTTGAAATGTATGCAAAAGTAAGTGGGTATTTATGACAGTTCTCACTGGGAATGCTGCATCCATCCATAGGATTGGCCTTTCCCCATACCCCAGGCAGGATGAACGCTGCTGAAGAGCGACTGCTGAGGCCTTTGCTGAGCTCTCATTTGCAGCCAGTTGTTTTCCAGTCCCACCAGCAGCTTCATGCCCCTCCTGGCTCCGCTTTGTGTCTGCTCAGCTCTCTCAGGTGCCATGGTCTCATCCCATAGCATTCTGGGGAAGGTGCTTTTCCTCAAGCCACAGCCTCCATGCGTGGCTCCTCCCTGCCTCAGCCCAGTTCTTGCCAAGCTCCTTCAGAAACCTCTCCCTGCCTTTTACAGTGGGAAAGATGCCCCACATGGGCAGCCCCCAAAGCCGGAGCCTGCCTGGCCTTGAGGCTTGGCTCCGTGTGGATCAGGAGTGCAGCTCCTGCACCCATCCTGGGCTCCCTCCTAGCCTTCCTGGAGGGCAGATGCTCTACCCAGGCAGCCCTGGTGTCAGCTACGCAGCATCCCGCAAGCATCTCGCTTCCCACTGAGAGCATTTAATTACTTTTAATTACCCCTGACTTGGTTTTAATTGCTCCCCAATAACACGTCCTGATTAAGGGAGGAGAAGCGTGTTCTGTTCCAGCTGCAACACCCTGAAGTTTCTCCCTTAAGCTCAGAAGAGATGAGTTTTCCATGCAGGATTATGTGGGTTTCTGTCTATCCCACCCAGGCAGGGGCTGCTGGGAGCATCCTTTCAGGGCAGGCACGGCCTCAGTGGCTTGGGGCTTGTTATTCCAGTTTATGGGCAAAATGGAGGGTGAGGAGGAGGTGGAATACCTGAGGTGCTACACCAGGCTGGGGACAGCTCTGGGGTGATAACAGGTTCTGTCACTCCTTCGCTCCATCCTGCCCAGACCACTCTGGGTCCTTTGGTCTGGGTCCTCCTGCCCTCTCAGCCACTCTGCAGTTGTGTTTTTTCCTCCTTTCTCTCCATACTTTGCTATAACAGGATGAAATTCAACTGCATCGAATGTCAGCTGTCAGGAAGCAGGGAAAAGAGTATAATAATAGCAAAGTCTGTTAAAGCATGGAATCATCTTCCAGAGGAAATGGTGTAGGGCCTTGACTCCCCCAGTGGGTTATGTATGGGCTGGATAGAAACACAAGGGGAAAAGAGTCACTGGGAGAAAAGCAGTTAATATGGCAGCATATGGGGGATAAGGGAGCTCTTGCACTGCAACGTGGCTGATCTTGATGTGCTCCTTGTATATCCTGAGATGTAAGGGCACACGTAGAAGGAAATCCACTTCTAGCAGGGGTCTGCTCTGTAATGAGAAGGTGAGATTTCTTAGCTGCTCAGGTACCGCCTTGTTTGAAGAACACCAAGCTGATCGGGTCCATCAGCTCATCTGTGGGTTAACTAGGCTGGGTAGCATTCAGCCTTGATTCTGGTTGAAGATCAACGGTTAGAAAACGAAGCCTGCCTTTAGCTGCTGACTTTTATTGCTGACACAACATATAGTCGCTCTCTTTGAGGCATGCGAACAGGGCTTTTGCATTGCTCCTTAAGGAGCCTGTCCTTTGGGTGGCAGAGGTGGGTTTAGCAGGGGAGTGTTGCCCAAGTACAGGGTGCATCCCACCCCTCCTGGTCCTTGAGGCTGGAGATGCACAGTAAAGAGTGGGAAGATGCACACAGGGCAGACAAGGGCAGGTGGCAGAGGCAGCTCTTCTTTCTGCCCAGCCTGGCTGTGATTCTGACCCAACTAAACACAGCTCAGAACAGGCTGACAAATTCCACTGCAGTTAACCCCACTCCTGCACTTATAATCCCATTTGTTCCCCACATTCAGTGGTTTGCATCCTGGTGTTCATCGGGATTTCACGGCTACGACTTCAGCGCTTGTTGCCCTTTCAGCACTTTGCTCTCCCGAGTGGAATGCCATGGGACTGGCTCTTGTTTTGACTCCAGGACCTTTAAAACAACACCGTGGTTCCCAAGCCTGGCATAGGGATCCGTGTGTTGCTGCTGGGTTTAACCCTGGCTCGGATCCGTGGGCTAGGGATGGATGTGGAGGTCTCTAGGCTCATCCTGCACCTCCTTGGGCTGCCCTCAGCCCAGGCCATGGCATTTGGAAGAAGGTGCCCAGGTTTCCTATTGCTCTCCCTCTCTCCCCCAGACACATCTCCTTGGTGCTGCTGTTCTGTGGAGAGGAGGATTTCAGGCTCCAGTGCCTGTCGAGCTGGGATGCTTTGGAGATAAGGAAGGAGGATGAAATTCCCCCTTGCCAAATCACAGTCTGCTGACCGAGAAGGTTCAGAGCAAAGCAAACACTGGGGTTTACTGGAGGTGCTGGTCTTGTTCTCCTCTCCTTCTGTTACCCCCAGTTTACACCAGTGCCAACTCCATGCTCAGACCTAGAGCGTCTCCAGCATTAATGCTGAGCACAAAGCTGCTTAAAGTTACAGGAATGCACATGCCAAGGGGAGAGCCTCGCTGCCGGTGCAGATGGAAGAGAATTCAGCAGAAAGCAGTGTGAAACCCACTTACAAGGAAGGGCAATTTGTGTTAACAGCACCTAAAATCAATAGAAGCACCAACAGATCCATTTTTAACAGTGCAACATCCAGGCATTGATGAGGCAGGTAAGGGTGACAGTGGGAGCTGCATTAGCAAAAGAGCTGGTACAAGCACAGTTTGGGCAGGGGGGAGATTCCCAGCTGAATAAAGGTGGTCAGCAAAGTTTCCATGGACACTCAGGCTTAAGATTGGAGAAACCTCATCAGTATTCTTAAGGGAAAGCTTGTGAACATGTGAGCTATGGGGAATAGCTAAATAGCAATGTAAAGGTGATGGGAATGATGAGTACATCGCGTACCAAGGGTGAGTAGTGAGGCGTTGTCCAGCTGAAGCAAGGCATGGAGCAGGTTTGGGATGCCTGCTGGTGCCTGTCCAGCAAGAACACTTTGGTTCTGATGTGTGCTGGTGACCCCAGGCACCCTCATCCCTCGATTTAGGGTGTTCTGGAGCCGCATCATTGCATCCAAACTCCTGCTTCTCGGAGTGACAGACCTCAGTGCATAGGAGACAATGTAGGTGGGAGCAGAACACGGGGACAAAAGCCAGGAGGCACAAACCTCTCTGGAGAAACAGTTGTTGCTTGGTGTGGTTTCAGGACAGCAAGGGAATTCTGCTGCCTGCTCCGTGCCCTTGGGATCTCTCTGTTATCATCATCGCTTTCATGTGCTGGTGTCATCAGGCTTGTAGGAGAGCCAGAGCTTGATTCAAGAGGCAGCTCATCTCTTGGCAGGCTCTGAACAAATCAGGAGCTCAAATCAGGTTTATCTGGTGGTGCAGGCACAGAAAGAGGTCTCTTATAGGAGATTTCTTTTGGTCTTTTAGCCTTTCCTCCTATTTTTCTGATTTCTTTTCCTTAATACTGGTTATCTGACTTTCCTTGGGACTCATATTTAACATGTCACCCCACCAAGGGATAGTCAATTTGCCTTCCAACTCCATTAAAAAGCATGTAATAAAACCTGAAAAGGATGGATGATAGAGCTAGTTAGTAGCATTACATTAATTAGATATGGGAAGATGAGTCCAGGGGATTTCTTAAGCAGTTTAGTTTTATGGATTGTTATTGCAGGCCTCTTCTCATTGATGGGAAGAGATGTCCTTCAATGTGTGCTCTGGAGAGACTGACACATCAGGCAAAGCACTGAGCTGGCACTGGGATGCTCACAATGGGTGGTGGAACTAAATGAGCTTTAAGGTCCCTTTCAACCCAAACCATTCTATGGTTCTATGTTAATATATCCTGGAAAGCTACCAGAAATGAGTTGAGCAAAAGAATAGCACAAAAGATGTGGCTTCAAGTAAGTTTTTCCAGGTCTTTCCTTTTTACCAGGGAAAAGCCAGGCTGCTGCATTGCACAGGATCAAAACTCAATGGATGTGGATCACGATGGCAAAATTGCTTCTGGGCAGGTTCTGCTGCTCTGATGTTGAGCAGTGCTTGAGTCCCCCAGCACCTCCACAGGCTGCTTCTGATGCATGCATCCGGGGAATCCTGCACAGGACCTTCCTGGCCTCTTCCCCTGGGCTGATCCATTTATTGCTCCCTCAGACCTGTTGCAGAAATAGTGATGGGCAGAGCTAAGAGGCAGAACAGCCACGTCCTAGCGCTGGAGCTGCCGAGGCAGGTAGGTCACCTCTTCCTCTCTTGAACAGAGACAACCTCTTTTGTGCTGCTCCGTTGTTATGGGAGATGAGAGGAGCCGGGAGATGAGCTCTTGCGCTGACTCCAGCTCTCAGAATAACTCCAGTGCTGGCTGCTTTCATCTTGCAGAGGCTCATCCAGCTGAGGTCTCTTTCCATCCTCCTGTGCGAGCACACGGGTTGCCAAAGGGGCTTTTCCTACCTCCAAATGATTTATGGTCATTCAAGGTGTATCTATATGCACAGCAGGGCACGGTCTCCCGCACACAAAACCTTTAGCAACCCATATGTAAACTCTTTCCCTCCATTCTCTCGACTCAAGGAATCAAAGGATGGATTCAGACCACTTGAATCCCATGTTGGGCCTGATGGAGATATCACTGTATTGTAAAAACCTGTTTGCTTGGAAGCCTTTCTTGGCAGCCTTGAAGTAACGGCCATGGGAGGACGAACACCTCCTTCAGCCTTCCAAGTCAGGGCAGACCCATGTCTGAGTTGAGATCCCTGCCTGTGTGGTTGCTCCATTATAAAAGAGTTTTCAGGCGTGCTTGTTCAGAGCAGCTTTAACCAAATTTGCTCAGAAAATGAGAAAATTGCTGTGCGTATATCCAAATCACTTCTGTCAGCTCTTATTTAGTGCCAGCGATGAGAGGGGTATGAAGGTAAGAGCAGTTGTAATTATCTAGGAGCCAAAAGAACCTGTTAAAGGAGCATGGGGAAAGGAGGTTGACAATGAATGCCATTCCAAGGAGGTTGGGGCAGACAATTGGGAAAGGAAGAATAGGGAAAGGAGCCGGGACCACCTTGGTGTAAGCTGCCCAAGGCAGAGGAGATGCTCTGCATTGCAAAGTGCCTGCCTGTTTCCTCCAGGTACCACGGTGAGTGCTTGTTCTAAGAGTGTGTGAACATCCCTGGACCATGTGTCCCTGAAGAAACCACTTCTGATGGTCAGCAGCTCCAGGGCACAGTGCTTGGGTGTTGTCTGATGCTCTTTTGGGGTCTGCCACAGACCTGGATCCCACACTAGGGACTGATGTTTCCCAATTGCACAGCCCATGCTTGCTCCTGCCCAAACCTCTTTGGGGTAACCTGGCAGGGAAGGGAGGAAAAGGTTCCTGCAAAGGAATCTCATCAGCTTTATTGTTTTATATTCAGAGCACCTAAGGATTCCAGGGGGAATTCTAGGGATTTCTGGCACTTTGGCATATGGGGGGGGGGGCTGGTGTTAGGACAGAGCTGTCCCTGAAGCAGCCACAGCCTGCATCTGCATCCCCGACTTGTCTAGGGGTTCTGTATGGGTGAAACTGCAGGGACATACAGGTTCTGCTCATGGGAGTGAGCACAGCCATGGCTGCGTTTGGCCCTGGGGGACAAAAGCTTGTTCAAGCTCTTCTTTTTGCCTGGTTTTGGGTGATTCTGACAGATCAGCCCCAGGAAGCCCCATTCCCCGCATGGCCCTGGTGGTCAGGCGCATCATGCAGCATACAGGGACTGGGACTGACTCCTCTTGGCTGGTGCCAGGAGTGGTTGGGAAGGCAATTGCTGCTCTTGAGAGGTGGAAACTGGAGGCAATAACTTGCAATCTCCTTGTGCCACATGTGCTTTATGTCGAGGAGGAGGCAGGAACCCTGCGTTCCCCAGTGAAATATTGAATTTTAAGGGAGATGCAAACAAATACAAATGAAAAACGTCTCTGGCGATAAAGAAAGCATTTGCTGAAATGAAAGTGGATTGCATTACTGACCAGGCAGGAGACAGAAATGCCAGCAGAGCTCTGGAAGGTGAGGCTGACTACTTAGGTGACCAGGTGCATTTATTGTTATCTTTCCATTAATGCCAATGGCAGTATAAAAGAATCAAATTGCCTGACAACGCTTTAGAGTGAATTAAGCCCTGTCCTTATAAAGAGGTCTTCTTAGCTTCTGTCTCAGCATGAATGGAGACTTGAATGGACTCATATCCAGACAGACAGGGATGGGGAAAGAGGAATTAATTTCGCTGAGCAGAAATAATATAGATAATGTCATAATAATCATTAAAAGGACAAGTGGAATTGGTCTGGCCCTTGAAGCAATCAATATGGCCCATTATCCAGTTGAATTGGCATTTGATGGGAATGGCTCATTATTGTATTGGCTGTGTCTGTGTTCCACATCACCAACTAATTCAGAGCTGGAGGTGTATTAGTATTGGGCCATGTGTGTTTGCAGGGAGTTTGGGGCAGGTTTGTGTTCAGGGAAGCGATTTTGAGGCTGCTCTGACAGCCTGAGCATCCGATGGGATTCGTTTGAACACCCCTGGCTGCACTGGTGCAGACTCTGACCAAAACCGACCCCATCCAGAGCCTGTTGAAGTGAATGAAAAGCATCCAATGCCTCTAATGGGCTTTGGGCCAGGGCTGGTGTGTAGACAAACACACTGCTCGGTGAGACAAGCACCATGTGTAGGTATGTAACCGCTCAATGCGTCGGGGAAGATGCTCTTGTGAAAGTTCAGGCCCAGCCAGACTGCAGAGAACTTGCTCTGGGGGAATCACCAGCATTGTTTGACAGCACCACAGGGGTCAACCACTGCGGCAGAGCGTGGAGAAAGCCCTGCAAAGGTGGTATTTCCTGCACGGATCCTTGCGGCACAGGTCCTGCGGCTCCATCATCCTGTATCCGAGTTTGGAATAGTGGCAACCACATGTGTTTGGTTTTCTAAAAGCTCCACAATGGGTATATAGGGTGCAGCATCTCAGGGCTTTAAGCCTTGAAACACTCATCTCGCCCATGAATAAGGGCTCTCATGAGCCCTTATTGAACCTCGCACCCGTGAATAAGGGCTTGCACCCTTCTGGAGAACCATGTCCTCTGTTTTACAGTGGGATATCCCAGAAGGACTCAGGGATGACAAAATGGACACTGAAACATCTGGACTTGCTGGTAAGTTGTACTCCCTGTTGAAAGCACACAGTGTCTGGGTGCATGTCTCCCATCTGTGGGATGCAGTAACTCCTCTGTTCTGCCTTGCCACTGTGAAGAACCCTAATTTGTCAAGCACTGAAGGAGCTCTGGTCCAGCAGCGATGGCATATTGTTTGTCACTGTTCAGAGGCACCAATTTCCCCTAAGTTCATAGAATTATCAAATCCCAGCCTGGTTTGTGTTGGAAGGGACCTTAAAGCTCATCCAGCTCCAACCCTGCCACGGGCAGGGACACCTTCCACTAGAGCAGCTTGCTCCAAGCCCCTGTGTCCAACCTGGCCTTGAACACTGCCAGGGATGGGGCAGCCACAGCTTCTCTGGGCACCCTGGGCCAGCGCCTCAGCACC
Source organism: Pezoporus wallicus (assembly GCF_028554395.1). NCBI lineage: Eukaryota > Metazoa > Chordata > Aves > Psittaciformes > Psittacidae > Pezoporus > Pezoporus wallicus. The sequence continues at coordinate 77,055 of NW_026635715.1, forward strand.
CTCCCAGGGAAGAGCTTCTGCCTAAGAGCTCATCTCAGCCTCCCTAACTGCAGCTCTGGGTTTCAGGTACCATTTGTGTTTGGCCATTGGCTGTGGGTTGCACTTTGCCACGATCGTTCTGTGCTGTGTTTGCAGTGTCCTGCCCTGGCATGGCTGGGGCTCAGTTTGTGACCAACGGAGGACTCGGTGCTTGTGACACCGATTCAGCAGCAAAGCTGTCAGCATCGCCTCAACCAAAACGGTGGCAATGAGCAGCTCAGGGCTTCCTCAGCCTCCCGAGGAGCTGGATTTGCAGGAGAGCCCTGCCCATTGCCACCGCATGGTCGGGAGATGCTCGATATCCGTTTTTACTCCAAGCAGGAGAAAGCACAGAGGTAAACAAGCCCTGGGTGATTTGAGGCAATTAAAGCCGAGCCCACGGGCTCTATTGCTTTGGGCTTTATGTTATGTATTTTATTTGCTGTGTCTGTAAATGAGTCTTCCCGGGTCTTGGAGCCCTTACCATGGGGAGTGACAATCACAAGCCGCTGCCTCTCCCCTCCCCATGCTGCCTCTCCACAGGCGCTCAAGGAATCTTAACATCCCATCAAAAGCTAATTACATTCTGACACACCAATTGGAGGCATCGAGAGACTGGGGAGGGAGGGGGGAAGGCAGCTTACATAATGGTTTTAAAATGCCATGGAGCGTGCTGAATGTTTGGTGTTCTGAAGCACCAATAGAGCAGCAGCACGAGACGGGTACCGGGACGGAGTTATAATGGGGTTTGTATTGAAACTTTCTCCATTGTTTTACGGGCAAAACCTGATCCTGAGCCTTGTCTTTGCCTTCAAACGCTTCTTCTGAAGGGAAAGATGCCCAGAGGTGGCCCCCTCTTTGGTCTCTTTCCACCCATGGGATCAAGGCATCACTAGCGCCAAAGGGGCCAGTTGTTTGTCCCCTTGTCCTTTGGGAACCCACTCCAAGTCCCAGTAAATAGAGACAACGCCTGCAGCCCCAGAAGGAGAGAAGGGAGAGCTGTGGGCAAGGCGAGATGATAGAATCACCAAGTGGTTTGGGTTGGAAGGGACCTTAAAGCTCATCCAGTTCCAACCCTCTGGGTATATTCTGGCCTTGTTCTCTTCTGCAGCACTATGACCCCAGCCTGTATCAGCCCTAAGCCTGCTGAGAGGTGACAGAATCCTACAGGCTGGAGGCTTTGCATGGCAGCCTCTTTGTGTCCTGGGAAAGGGCCACTTCCCAAGCCAGCCTCTGAAAGCTATACCTGACTCCTTGTCCTCCAACAAGGATCCTATGGATTCTATGACTTGGGCACGTTTCCCCCCAGGTCTCTGATGCTTGCTCTGCTGTCAGCCTGCCTGCTGGACCCGTCCGCAGTTACATCTGCCTGTGGGAGCAGCGGCAGCAGCAGGGGGACCTGCTGGCTCCTCAGGATGCTGGAGACTGAGCTGCTTTGAGGTTTTTCTTAGCTGAAGAAAACAAAGGCTCATTAAACCCATCTCCGAGATCCGGTGACGCGCAGAGGTGACATCAGTGCAGTGTGACTCACAAAACACCCGCGGAAAAGCAGCATCCAGGAGGGCAGGTTGGTGCTTTGTGCTGCTGCGAGGGGAGAGGAGGGAGCCGGCACCCTGCAGCCATGGGGAAGGGGGGGATCTGCCGGGCATGCAGGCACCCATCCCTCCTCCTTGGTGTCCTGCTCCTAGCCGAGCAGCTCTGCTGCAGGTGCAGGAGCTGGTGTGGGGCTGGGAGCACTCCTCACCACCACCTTCTCATTGCACTGTGACCCCTGCAAGCTTGGGTCTATCATCAGGTGCCAAAGCTTCCCAGGTCTGCGGCCAGCCATCCTCCTAAGCACAGCAGGGATGGCACTGCCAGCTCTGGGCATTGGCAATGGCTCCTCTCACCCAAGGGAGATGCCCAGCCCAGCCTGGAAAGAGCTCCCTGGCAAAGAAAGCTTGGTTTACACCCCTTATGACATGGATCATATCTTGGGCATCCACTGACAGTATGATCCCAGCTCTCTGTGCCCTGAGGACCCCATGCTGCCTGGTGGTTGTTGTCTCCATAGTGGGTCATTTGTAGGCAGGGGCTGAACTTTTTGGTGGTTTCCCTATTGTGCATCAACAGAGGCACCAATTTTGCCTAAGCTTGGTTGGGAATTAATCACAAGTGAAGGGCAAAGCCCCCATGGAGTGACAAGCAGGGACAAGCGGCTCCCTTCCTATCCTCCCCCTCTGATTGATTTGCAGAGCAGTATCAGCGAGTTGAGCATCTCCATTTCCTGGTGCTCGAGGGCTGCAATGAAAGCCTCTCCTGGAGACATAAGGGTTCTCCAGAGCACCACAGCATCAGCACTGCCAAATGGGGCAGGACATGGTAATGGGATATGGAGAGCCAGCCGTGCTGTGGCTTCGCCTCGCTGTACAGACTCTTCTTGACCCATGCTGCTGGAAGGACCCTCCTGCTTCCAGGAGGACCCTGCCCTTGAGGGATGAGCATCTCAGCCCTGGTGCACAACAGGATGCATCTCCTCGTTTTGAGCATGCACTTCCCTTCCTTTTAATTAGAGCTGAGAGGAGGGAGAGGGTGTTGCGAGGTGGAGGGGGGGAAGCAGTGAATTTGGCTCATTGGCTCAGTAGAGGATGCTGATGCGGTGTCAGGGCAAGGAACGTTGTTGCCCAGGTCCTGTCTGATCTCGCTTGCTGGTGTAACCTCTTTCAACAGCACAATATCCCATAGAGCTTCAACCAAAAGGTGCTGTGATGGTCAATAGCGTTACCTGGGCCAGCATCACTACTTCAAGACAGGGCTAAGGATAATGTCCAGGCTGATCTGCATGCCCAGACATGCCCAGCACTGATTCCTGCTGGTGTTAGGTGGGTAAAGAGAAGGTAAACTAATGCTCAGCCTGGCCTTGTGGAGTAGCATAAACTGCACCCCTTGAAAGGAAGATGGGGACTTTGTCTTGGGTCAGTAATAATGAAGATGTGTATTTATTAGTCTCATGTGCTTGGGTCACTGGCTCTGTTCTGGGGCACTCTTTGCTCTTCTGCAGCACCAGTCACTTTTCATTATTTAACACCAACAAAATGAGAGGATTAAACCAAAGTCAAACCCCAGCAATGCATAAACCTACACTTGAGCTGCAGGAGGACTCTTTGATGTCTCTGAAAGGGCTCTTATTGGTATCTGGCTGCCCTTGGTCCCAGTGTGGGTCCCCCATAATAAAGCCCTTTCTGTCCTCACCACTCTCTCACATAGTGGGAGCTGGGGGGTGCTTCTAGGGAGGATGAACTTGGTCCTGCTCTCACAGGGTGCTTCTCTGCATCCTCCTCTATGTGCTTGCAGAAAGAGGGATGCCTGCGGAGTGGATGAGAGGACAGGCTGAGAACATTGGGGCTGTTCAGCCTGGAGAAGAGAAACTGCATGGAGACCTCAGAGCAGCTTCCAGTGTCTGAAGGGGGCTACAAGGATGCTGGAGAGGGGCTCTTCATCAGGGACTGTAGGGATGGGACAAGGGGTGATGTGTTCAAACTGAAACAGGGAAGTTCAGGTTGGAGATAAGGCACAAGTTCTTCTCTGTGAGGGTGCTGAGGCGCTGGCACAGGGTGCCCAGAGAAGCTGTGGCTGCCCCATCCCTGGCAGTGTTCAAGGCCAGGTTGAACACAGGAGCTTGGAGCAAGCTGCTCTAGTGGAAGGGGTCCCTGCCTGTGGTTGGAACTGGAGGAGCTTTAAGGACCTTTCCAACCCAAACAATTCCATACGATTCTATAAATCCAAATGAAGGGACAATGATGCGGGAAAAGCAGATGCTGACCCAGAGAAAGGACCAAAGCAGTGAATATCCTCACCAAAGCAAACAAGAAATGTGGCCGTGACATTCACCTTTTGCTGCTGACCTAAAACATGGCAAAGACCAGCGTCAGCTCCCCAGCCCTGAAGGTTTTTTACAGTCAGAAGAGTCTGCTTGGCCTGTCCAACACAGGCTCATTTTCAGGAGGAGATGGAGAGAACTGCCAGCAATTCTCTGCCTCCAACCTCAGTGCTGCAAATGACTGACAATCAGCAGCGAGAGTTTTGCAGCGGAATTGATGATGTTGTGAGGCTCGGAACTGGAACCCTCCCGGTGATTTGAAGAGAGCTGGAAATTGCTTGTGATCTCGTGGTGTCAGGTGTCTCATTTACAATAAATAAATACAGCAAATACACCCCAGACAATTGCTGTCACATACCGGGAGTCATCAGCCCGAGAGCTCCCTCAGAATAGGGTGGTTTAGGTCATAGAATCATAGAATAGTTTGGGTTAGAAAGGACCTTAACATCATCCAGTTCCAACCCCCCTGCAGTAGGCAGGGACACCTTACGCTAAATCATATCACCCAAGGCCTTGTCCAACCTGGTCTTGAACACCGCCAGGGATGGAGCATTCACAACCCCCCTGGGCAACCCATTCCAGTGCCTCAGCACCCTAACAGGAAAAAATTTCCTCCTTAGATCCAATCTAAACTTCCCCTGTTTCAGTTTTAACCCGTTACCCCTTGTCCTATCACTGCAGTCCCTAATGAAGAGTCCCTCTTCAGCATCCCTATAGGCCCCCTTCAGACACTGGAAGCTGCTCTGAAGTTGCCCCTCAGCTTCTCTTCTCCAGGCTGAACAGCCCCAACTTCCTCAGCCTGTCTCCATACAGGAGGTGCTCCAGTCCCTGATCATCCTCGTGGCCTCCTCTGGACTTGTTCCAACAGTTCCATGTCCTTTCTCTGTTGAGGACACCAGAACTGCACACAATGCTCCAGGTGAGGTCTCACAAGAGCAGAGTAGAGGGGCAGGATCACCTCCTTGGACCTGCTGGTCACGCTCCTTTTGATGCAGCCCAGGATACGGTTGCTTTCTGGGCTGTGAGCACACACTGAAGCCGGCTCATGTTCATTTCCTCATCAACCAACACCCCCAAGTCCTTCTCCTTGGGCTGCTCTGAATCTCTTCTCTGCCCAACCTGTAGCTGTGCCTGGGATTGCTCAGACCCAGATGTAGGACCTTGCCCTTGGCATGGTTAAACTCCATGAGGTTGGCATCAGCCCACCTCACAAGCGTGTCAAGGTCCCTCTGGATGGCATTCCTTCCCTCCAGGGTATCAACCGAACCCCACAGCTTGGTGTCATCGGCAAACTTGCTGAGGGCGCACTCAATCCCACTGTCCGTGTCAGCGACAAAGATGTTGAACAAGACCGGTCCCAACCCCGATCCCCACTCGTCAGGCAGGTTTAACATATTGGAAGCTGCAGGTGGATGAATACCGAGGACTTTCTGAGTCAGAGCTGCAGCATCCTGAAGACGTTCCTCAAATGGGGCCTGGGTCAGGCTGTAAATGAATGGATGAAGTGCAGAACGGAGCGAAAGCCACTTCCAAAATCTCCCATGAAATTAAAAAGCAAACCTGGAGCTGTTTTCTATCGCTTCCCATGAATATCATGATGAATATCCCACGAGCCTGGCGGTGGGTTCAGAGAGCCCGCATGGCACTGTGTGCAGTGCTCCTGGAAAGGACAGGGCTCATTTGCAGCAGTTCAATTGGAAATGCAGAGATTCCACTTTGTTCCCGTTGGCCCTGCAGGGCTGGAGATGAAACCTGCTGGCAGCAGTGCTGCTGGGAAGCACCGCTGGGATCTATCATTGCAGCTCAGCAATTTCAACCCCTGTTAATTTGTAAATATAAGTATTCACAGCGGAAAAACGGCTTTGCAGAACTCCGCTCGGCTGATGGAAGAGAACCCAGGCTGGTCCAGCCTCCCTGCTCTGCCCCAGCGAAGCAGCGTGGCTCCAAATAGAGGGGCCAAACCCTCGTGATGGAGCACTCGCCGAGGGCCCATCGCCTCTGAACCACAGCTCCTGCTGGCACCGGTTCCACTGACGTCAGCTCTGACATCCCCAGCAGAGAGTTTGCTCCCCAGAATTATTCCAAGCTATTGTTTAGTGAATAATTCGGGATAATGAGACTGCAAAGGGGAGGAACTGGAAAGTTGTTGGCTGTCAATTCACAAAAGAGGAGAAGTGGAGGATTTTATCATGTCAATGGTTTGCTTATGAATTATTCACTTCCAAAACAAAACTAAAATCCTTCTCTCTCCAAGCCGTTCCCCCCCCCCATCCAAGATGAGGTTCACTGGCTTTGTTATAGTGTGGTTTTGATGTTCTGGTTGCTGATAATGCCCCCCCCACGAGCTCCTGCATGTTGAATTAGACATCACACACATAACACGTGAGTCCTGCTGCTTGAGGGGAGGCCATCCCCAAAGCAGCAAGGGGAAGTAAAACAGTAGTGCTAGATCCAGGAATGATGCCAGAGAAGCTATAAACAAGTGGAAAGACTATTAACAGCGTATAACCTGGTGCTGCTATACCAATAATGGAGGGGACTATGCATCAGCAAGGGACATTAGAGCAATGTTTTATTATCTCCATGCTCCTAAGTATCCATTTGGCAGCAGGAAGGGAAATGGCATTGAAAAAGGGTTGATGGAGGGAGGTGGAAGAAATACTCTGTCATGGAAGATGGGAGGTGAAGGAGGGTGGGATGGGAGAGGATAAATGGTTGGTTTTGGCTGCTGTATCTATGGTGTGTGTGCTCAAACAGGAAACAATCAGAGGTTAAGACCTGGGCAGGGATGAGTTGAACCTATGGACCGGTCTCGCTAAGAAGGAAAGGGCAGCACCAACCCCGATGCGCATCAGTGCTGAACCTGCAGCTGACCCCATGCATCTGATCCTGCTTGGAGACGAGTCAGCTGGGAACCTGGAGCACTTTCCTCACAAACTGGGGCTGGGAAAGTAATCCAGGAGTGGATAAATGGTCAGGAGGAGCATGTGTTTATTTTTCTCTATGCTGCTATTGAAACTTGCATTGATTTAGCTAACGATGCTATTTAGTACCCATTTAAGTTACCATAGTAAGGAGTGTCCACACAAGGGCTTTCAGGGTGTTCACCGAATTGCTTTGAAACCCAGACTAGAAAGTGGTATAATTTACTGGAAGAGGTAAGATTTTACTCTCATTTTCATAAAATAGTAGAGCTAAAATTGAGCCAATTTCTTAAGAAGTTAGCTTACAACGCTATGCTGAGTTTTCAATATAGACATGCATTTTGGACTAAGAAATGAGACCAGGAAGAAAGCCCAACAGAAGCAGGTTTTCATCTGTCATGTGTATTACATTTGTACTCATGCCTTTCTTAAGATCCTCTCAGGGCTGGTGTGTGTGCAAGCATGGAGTGAGACGTTGCCCCTGCCTCCCAGCAGAGGAAAATGGAACGAGTGCAAAGGGACACATCCAAGAAACATCTCTGACAACGCTTTTAGTGCTTTGCATTTTCTCTTATGGCCAGGCTGTGGAGGAGATGCTTCCCTGCATGAAGAGCAGGGGTGGCCCCGGTGCTGGGATTCCTCCTGCTGAGTAAGTAAAGAGAAACACGATCGCCCCCATCATTAATTCAGAGAGGAGGGGAGTGCTGTGTGTTGGGTTTGTGAGCACAGGAGACTCTTCTGCGTGGTAACAAGTTGTGGGAGAGGTGTTGTATTGCTCCTCGGTGACTCTGGTTGTAGCTGGATGCGTAAGTTGGTTCATGGTAAGGGAAAACGTTGCTTGTAAGCAGCTATTGATCTTCTGAGATGCTGCAGAAATCCTGTGTCTGAGGTATAACATTCATTTCTGATCTCGCCTTTGATGCTGCCCTGTGTGCCCATGGTTCAGTGCAAGGATCAGTGTGTGTGTGTGGAAAACAAATGCTGGGAATTCAGGTTTCATTGTTCCCTGGGGAGACAACTGGGGAAGCTCAGTTTGATAGTCCCTGTGTTGGCAAAGTTCATCCTTTGTAGCTTAGACCCAAGGTGAGAAGATTAATTGCAGTGAATGTGTGTGAGCAAGGCGAGGGCAGGAGGATGCTGATGGGCAGGTCCCTGGACCAGTTTCACAGTCACAACCTGGGGTTAAATGGGCTGAAATCAGCTTTGCAGACTGCACAAGCAACAGGGAAGGCTGCTTATTGATGCTCCCATTGGCTCTGGCCTATTTAGCAGCACCCATGTGTGAACATCCACAATTATCAGCGTGGAAAGGAAACCACAGGGTCCTTGGTTTCCAAGGACTTTGTTTTGGGTGGGAAGGAGCTGCTAGGGTCAAGCCTGGGAGGTCTCTCCCATTGCCCAGGGCTCTGGCTCAGGGCAGAAATGTGTGTTCCCATCTGCAAAGCAAGCAGCTAAAGGGAAGGCTGCCCTTGGTGAGGGCTTAATGGGGACAGAGCACAGCGACTGAGCCAACACTGCCTTGTACCGTGCTCTCGTGGTGGGGCTGCTCTCGAGGTGAGGAAAGCTTGATGCTCCTCCATTATACCCGGCTTGTGAAGCAGCACCCTTGCCTCTCATCCGTTCCTCTTGATACAGCTGTGACACCAGGGCAGGGAATGAGGAGTGCCAGGCTCAGCTCAGTCTGACACAGGTTTGTGCACTGCCCTAAGCGGGAGCTTGGACCTGGCCAGCATCAGGGGGGTGCTAAACTGGTTAACTTCTGGGTGCTACCCCACTCCCTGTTCACCTTCTGCACCCAGGTTCAACTGAGAGCTTGTCCTTTGCAAGGGGAATGTCTCTGGGTTTGTTTTGGACACAACTAGGAAGTCCATGGGAATATTGTCCCTGGAGCAGCTCTGCTCTGGAGCCAGGCTGAGAGAGCTGGGCTGGGGCAGCCTGGGTAAGAGAAGGCTCCTGAAGGGGAGACCTGAGAGCAGCTCCAGTGCCTAAAGGGGCTGCAGGAAACCTGGAGAGGGGCTTGGGACAAGGGCCTGTAGGGACAGGCCAAGGGGAATGGCTTTAACCTCCCCGAGGGGAGATGAGATGAGCTCTTAGGCAGAATGCACGGGGCTGCATTCCAACCTCAGTACATTAGAAAGGCCTTCGGGGAATGTAACTGCTGCATATCATAGACCTGCATCTCAACACAGCTGTATGTGATGGGGCATGTGGGGTTTGTATGTGAGGAAAGAGGGAGTTAGAGCTCCACCAGTGAGAGGTGCATGGAGATGGTGCGATGGTGTTGTTCGCTTTGATGACCCTGTGCTGGGAGGAGCTGGGCAGGGGAGGGTGGGCTTTGTGCAGGCAGATGTGTTAAAAGGAAGGTGAATTCTGTGGTGTAAAGGTAAAACTAATCAAGTTCGTGGGGTGTCGTGTGCATGCATGTGTGCAGAAGGTGAGGAGTAACAGCACGAGTCATGGTTTGGGAGTACGTCGGACACGTGGAGTGATGTGTATCATGGATTAGTGGGTTTGGGTCATGCACACAGGGGTTTTGCGCACACAGAGCTCAATGGTGACAAGTGCACAACCAGGGATAAAAGCCTGCGGGATGAGCTGATTTTCCTGGGAGTCTCCACTCTCTCCCACCACTTTGCTGCAGCAACCAGTGCAGTCTTTTACTGGTCCCACTAAAGGCAGTGCAGGGATTGAGTTCAGAGCAGCACAGAGTTAGTTCAGTTCCAGAATGAAAGACTCTGGAGACATAAACCAGTCTCTGCCTCTCCTCCACCCTTCTGGATAGGTGAGCCTGAGTATTTCATGCCATTTCCTTGCCTTCTGGAAGCTCTTTCTGAGGTTACAGTGAGGAAGGAGACCGTCCTTTGCCTGCATGTAGATTCAAGGATAAAACGACAGATGTCTTTCATTAAACATCTCCAGAACGAGCTGTTCAGGAGGCAATATGTATTCAGACACTATCAATATTTCATAAAGCTGTAATAGATGTTATCATAGATCCTCCATCCAGTATTTATTGCACCATAATCACCGATGCATTGCATCAGGGCTCTCCATCCCCGTCCTCCCCTGAGACATGCACCCAGGTACACAGGATTTAAGTGAAGTGCAAACCTAGTGCTACAATAAATCTGGACGAGTCTGAAGTTGTTTGTTACTTCAGGCACTTTCAGGCCCAACGATAATGAAACAAATCTGTTTGCAGAAGGCATTTTTATGGAAGGGTTTCAAAGCGAGTTGGCTCAGCGTAAATCTCTGGGTCGAGGCCATTAGAAAGCATTTAAGCTGCAGCGAGGCAGCAGGCTGTGTCTCCGAGTCTGTGGGTGTTGGAAAGTAAAGGCCTAAAATTACCAGTGTGGAAAATGGGAATCCTTTCAGGAGGCTGCAGCTAGGTCAAGGCAGGTAGGAGAGACCTGAGTGTGGCTGGAGCCGAATCCTTCCCTCCCTGACCCCCCCTCAGCATCCTACTGAGCTTTCTGAGCAACTGGGGTGCTTTTATGGGAGCTGTGTAGGGAAAGGATTGGACCTGAAAGATTTATAGTTGTGATTTTCAAAGGAGCCTAATGGATGGAATGTTATAGCTGTGTCAGACCCCTGGTCGCGATGATCCTTCCTGCCCTCAAAGCCCATCAGTCTAAGGGAGGCCCGCTGTCACCCTCTCCACTTACTCTTAAGTTGGTCAAACTTCTTAAAAGCATTTGGCTTTGTATCACAGGACATCCTAATGGATAAAGTGGAGCCGTCCAAAATCAACACGGGGCACATTAAATCAATGGGGGTTTTAATTAGGTTCCAATAGAGTCCTAAAAGGAGATGTTACATCAAACAGCTTTGTTTCTTGTGGAGACCCTAAATGGCTGCTCTTGACCCTACCCCATTTAATGTCCCCTGCAATGAGCCTGGGGAAATAAAAGAAGAATCTCTTAAATCTGCATTGATAAATGCTGAAAGAGACACAAAGACTGGGAGGAAAAGTGTCCCCACTGATATAAAGCCTTGGCTTTGCTTGGCAGCCCTGGGTCAAGTGAACACGGTATTTTGGTATGGTCAAATGTCAGACCATTCATCTCACTTAACTGAGGACATCTCAACTTTAGCTCTGTGGGGTCCACTTCTAGTTTGAGGAAGGATGGAGGCACCTCCAGAGCATGAGCTATACCTTAGGTATCCCTTAGAGTGGGATGAATTGCCTCTGGACAGCACCTATTCCTCTCTACTGACAAGTGGAGACAACTTAAATGAGCAGCTCGCTTCAAATATGTAACTCCTGCATGGTTAAAGCTGGGGAAGGAATCCCAGCTGCAGAGCCAGGGAATGCAGAGGGTAATTGCAGGATTGGGTAACTGATGAGCCAGGAAAGCCCTCGAGAAGCAGTCGGTCACTGATGAACAACCTGTGATCCCCTGGCCAGCTTTGCATGGGAAGGTTGCGTTATCCCTGTGCTTGGCACGGTACCCACAGTTCAAAAAGGGTGGGGGAATATTGGAGGAGATTCAAAGAAGACCCAGAACGAGACTAATGAATAGGAAATCACACCTTCCGGAGAGCAAATCAAGGAGTGTGATCTGCTTAATTTAGCAAAGAGAGGGTAATAGCTGGCTGATGGTACCATTGCACCTGCAGGGAAGAGCAGCAGTCATATGGAGAGCTTCATAACATGGCATGGAAAAGAAAAGCTGCACGAGCATCAGGGTCTGGACAGCTTTGCCTTGCCAGGACAGCCCAACCCAGGGGCAGGGTGGTGTATTTTACTGCATTTCTCATCGCTAGATGTTTTGGGAGCAGTTAACTAAAACCCATCCTTTTTCAGGGGTGTGTGATGCATCCTCCTGTATTCCTCACAGGAGTTTAAACCGGGTCATGAACTGCAGGAAATGCCTAAGAAACACCTACTGTACTGGACTTTTATCCTCTTCAGGTCCGTGGGGCCCTGAGGAGAAGCAACCATAAGGAATGTGCACACACGTGTGCAGGGGGAGGGATGGGGGTTTTAGGATGTGTGGAAAATATAACCCTAAAGGCTCCCAGCAGCCTTGAAGTTTGGAGTATGGGTGACATAAGGGCCTTCCCTTCATAATAAGGTGCCCATGAAGACACTGGGGACCTGGGAGAGGCTGGAGGTGCTGAGGAAGAGGAGGTCTGGGCTAGGACAGGGGAGCGCTTACAATGCTTCACTCCATTGCCTCCCTTTAAAACAACACCCTGAAGCCAAGCATCACCTCTGTAAACAAAAGGGGTTTTCAGCTTTGATTCTCCATTAATCACTGGAGCCATTTTCACTCTGGAGAGCAGTGCGAGGGCTGGAGCAAAATGAGCTGGTTCATGGGGCAGGCAGGGAATGTTCTGATTTGATTCTTGGGGGCCCTTCAAGCCTTGGAGTTCCTGTGAAACACAAAACATTTGCTGGTGTAAGGGAGTCTGAAATAACTCAGGAAGCTTGGGGGCTGCTGGTGTGTGAATAAATCCAACTGTCCTGGTATTTGGTTAAACCTGAATCTGAATATTTGTGTGTGGTTTTTACACCATTTCCTTGCCTCAGGGAGCGATTCGTGGAGCTGAAGTAATCCAAAAAGCTGGGTTTTTTTTCATTTTCCCCTTCCCCCCGCCTGGTGTTTCCACCCTCCAGGAAGTGAAAAGGCTCCAGGAGATTGGCTCATGCATTATTTTTACCCTTGCAAATAGTTCCCAGGCGCAGGGAGCTCAAGCTGTGACAAATGTGCAGTGCGAGCCCTCGGTGCGCACCGGCTCTTGCAATACCAACGGGGGAGCTCAGGCTGGACCATTTGTCTCATGGATCAAACCTTGATGGGTCCCACGTCGCCTCGAGGTGTCTTGGCAGAACCATGGCCCTGCTTTTCCTCAGCCATCACCATCTCTGCGTTGCTTAAGAGGGAAGATGCACGTACCTGGGCTCCTTTGAGCTAAATTCCCGAGGAAACCTGGCTTCCTGACAACTTGGCTTCATCTGCGTATTATATGTAACACATAACCTCCTTAATATTACACGTTGTGTGTTTAACTGCTTAATTTACTTTGGGAAGTACTGCCAAGTACAGCTATTCTGTTGACATATCATTTGCATGATAAACTAGTGTATTTTAAGCCACAACTAGGATGCTTCTGCGAGCTATCTGTCTACACTTCTTCAAGCTACCAGCAGCGTAGTGTCTTCACTCATTGAATGAGAGAACATAGCCCCACAGCATGCCTGGGGAGGGAATTCCCTTCTTCCAGAAGAGGCTCACAGCTTGTCTAAAACAGGGAGTCAGATTGTATAGAAATTCTTGGGTAAAATGACTAAAAATGACTAAAAATGACTTATTTTCCCCCTCAGAACAACTATTCTTGTTTGGATGCTCCATTTGAACTACTGTGTGCAGTTCTGGTGTCCTTAACATAAGAAGGACACGGACCAAGTCCAGAGGAGGCCATGAGGACGATCAGGGGCTGGAACACCTCCAGACTGGGATTCTAAGACTGGAAATAATGCTTTTTCCCTAGACAAAGGTGTTTCCCTTTGCTGTATGACCAAGCCCTTGGAGAACCTCACAGCAAGGAGCCTGCAGCTGGTGCTGACTTGGGCAGACCTTTGCATGTGCAAACGCATTGATGTACAGGAGCAGCTCCAGCCTGCCTCTCCTGGACCTCAGATCCCTTGACTCTCCCAGACTCCTCCTTCTGGCATCATCTGCATGTCTATCTGCACAATCTCCTACCTTTTAGAGGTGGCAGATGATGCTCTGGTGTTCGGAGCCGCTAACAAGCACCTATCACTCCCTCTGCCCTGCTCCATGGGGCAGCATCACCTTGCAGCCACACAGTACCCCGTGAAGCTCCGAGGCCTTTGAAAACAGAGGTCTGACATCTTCGAGTCTAATTTGACACAACAGGGCAAGCATTTATTACATTAGACAAGTTGATGCAGCTCTCATGTTGGGAATTGCACTTATTTGCCATAATAATGGTGTAAGGTCCTCTTCCTTTTATTGTGTTATCTCTCTTTAATCATGCAGAGATGCTCCTCAGTAATTTTAATCAAAGGCTCAAGCATCACTTAGCTGAAGACTAATGACTCAATGAGAGGAGAAACTTTGAAGAGCTGCAGTTGAACCGGGAGGAGCAAGGAGAAGAGTTTATCTGACACTTCTGTTTCTTCCTTTCCACGTGTCATTATTCACTTCATTTCAGCTGGAGAACCTCTGGGTGTCTGGTGAGTGGGATGAGCCCTGTCTTGTTGCTTTTCCTGATCCTGCTGTGTTTAGGAGCATGGCTGAGAGAATGAGACAAGCTTTCGCAAGGAAAATATTCCCATTGGAATACTGGAAGACTGGGAAAGGACGGTGTGGTCAAAGCTGGTCTTTCCTATAGAGAAAAACGCCAGATTGCCTAAATCTTTTTTCCTGGTTTGATGAGAGTATTTGAAAGATATTTGTCTTGGAATGAACCCTTTTACCTTCAAATGCTATTTCTAACAAGGAAAGAAAGTGCCTTTTTTTGGCTTAAAATAGAAATTCTTGTGGAAATATAAAAGGAATGAATGTGAAGTTTGTAAATAGAAGATTTCTGGTGTTAATTTCTGCTGTTTTCACTGGAGTAGCTCATTGTCTACTTTGGAATTGAACTGTTCTGCTTTAGAACCCTTCACGGGCAAATCCCATGGAGCTCCTGGCACAGAGACTGTCTCTTTCCACCAGGCACAAAGGCCCTGCTTGGGATTTGCTGCAGTAGAGCTCTCTGTAGGTCGAGGTTATCAGAAGTGGGTGCCCAGCTTGCCATGAAGTGTGTCTCTGGCTGCCAGGGGCTGGGAGTTTTCCAGCAATCCAGCCTCTTTCTGTTCTCTTGGATGCAGCAATTAAAAATGAATCTCTAAAATGGCACGTGCTGTTAGAATGACTTGCCCTGGTAGAGCAGAGGCTTTCCTAATGGCAGGAAAACAGCATCACCCCTGATTTATAGCTTGGGAAATCAGGGTTTCGTTTGAGCATCTCAATGTTGGAAGGAAACTGGAGGCTCCCAAGGCTTCACATAAGGCAAACTGGAGCTCCTGAGCATGCTGGCGAGCTGGTTTGGCTGCCACGTTTTCTGTCCTTGGAGGATTTCCTGCCTGAGGTGCCTGAATCTGCCCATGGGTTTCTTTCTGCAAGTCATTTCATGCCGTGCACAGCCACGGCAGGAACAGATGGGCTGAGCTCTCCTCTGGGGGTCCTCGGGTGCTGATGGGAAGCAGGAGTGAACACTGTTCCTTTGCCATGCTGCTTCTGAGAGCTGTGCTTTTCAGCCTTGCTCTGCTGGCGGACCTCTAGAGCAAGAACTGGATTGGAATCCTGCTCATGACACGGTGGTCAAGGCCAAAACTCCCTAGCCAAGACATTGCTGCTGCAGCTTTAGTGGCTTCTTCCAGTGGTTTACCTTGATGGGAGAACACCTTCTTCTTCTCACCTTCAAGCTCTTTCTTTGGTCACAGGGGTGAAGGATAAGGGGAGACACTGAACAAGAGCCAGATTTTGGGTGGGTTTAGCCTTTTCCACCAGGCACTTGGCATGCCCATGTGTGTGCACCCATAGACAGCAGTGGTGGTAGCCAGTTCAGCACGGGTGTTTTGTGCATGTGGATTCATCGCAGGGATCCAGGGTTTGTCCAACCTGTGCTGGCTGGAATGGAACGAACCCCCTTGTCCTGGTTTGATTTTGAAGTGGGACTGATAAAGTGATAGGGGTGACCTGCGCAGAGGCATGTTAATAATACAGGATGTTTTCCAGGCATTAAATGCATCCTTGATGGTAATAGCATCAATGGGTGCTGTGTTTGTCATGCAAGGGCCTCATTAGAACAGCACCCATGATTCCGGGAAAAGAGGGATTCCTTTCAGAGCCACAACCACGCAAGGGCTGCTTTGAAAAGTGATTTAAACATAAGTGGTAACTGCTCTCAGAGTGGCTGTGCTTTCCAGTGGTGTCTGTCTCCTTCTCTGAGTGTGGTTTTGCAGCTTCCCCTCTCTGTGCCTCCTTCCACACTGCAGTGAAAGCCTCCTGCTTTACATCTCGGTGCTCCCAGCCTTTGCCTGTGGGTTCCCATCTTCCTCTACAGGAGAGAATGAAGTTTAGAGGTGATTTATGGCTGTGGGCAAGTCAGAACCAGTGGGAGCTCCTAGGATGGAGGTGGCTGCTGGAGCTGCCACACTGGGAAGCCCGAGCCAAAGGCACCCAGCAATGCCAGATGGCTGTAGCGTTATCTGTCACAGTGCGTCTCGGAGCAGATGGATGCTCTATCATCATTTCACAACTGTGGGGTTATTATTGACACAATTACTGTTAATACTATTTATAAGTATTATATTAACACAAACATGGCACTGTAGTAATGAACACACAGCAAACTTAGCATGATTGCAGGTCTACTAATTAATGGCTATGATCGGGAATGCTATCTGCTACTGCAACTGATGATGTGATGGCAACACATCTTGATTTCCAAAGGAAGGAGGGTTTGGGAAAAGGTGGTTGTGACAAATAAGAGCCCAGGGAAAGCTGTGGGAGCTGGAGAGGATGCCCAGCTTCAGAGGAGGTTGTCATAGGAGGCTGAAAATGGGGGATATTAATGAATTGTGAAGTTTGGGGCTGTAGCTACTCTCAGGCATCATGGCTCTGTAAGGGCTATCTCCAAAACAGGCTTTGCAGCTTCCTGGGCCCTGAATTCAAGGTGGCCAGAGCATCTGGGCTAAAGCACTATGAAGTGTATGGTTTGTGTTTCAGTGCCAAAGAAAAGGCATTAATTGAGGGATCTCAGACCTGCTACTTGCCTGTGCTCTCATTTCAACCCTGCCTCTGACCTGCTGTGTGACTCTCCATAAATCTGTGCCTCCATCTGTTTTGTCTATTTTTACTGCAGGCTTTTTTTGGGGCCAGGGCTTGGCTGTGTGTCTGTGTGCAGCTCCTAGCACAGCAGGGCACCAGGTCTAATCAGGACCTCTAGATCTCGGTACCAACGCTGGTAATGAGATGACTGGAGATGCTGGTTTGAGTCTGGGGCTTGTCAGTGGTGCAGGGGCAGGGTTTGTCTGGCCTAACCTCAGACACTGATACGTGTTCAAGTCTGAGCTTGTTTCCACAGCCTGGTGTTTACCTTGGAGCTGGCTGCAGAATGAGAGAATTTGTTGGCTTCTTTTCCTCTCTAGGTATTATGCAGAGAGCCAAAGGTTTGTGTATAACTTGAAGTGCTTGGCTTTCCTGTGCCTAAGTTAAGGTGAATGAAACTCATCCAAAGTCTGGGTTTGAGGGAAGGGCCCATTTTCCCCTTTAGGTGTAAAACTAATGCAATACATTTAGAAGTG
This sequence comes from Pezoporus wallicus, assembly GCF_028554395.1. Classification (NCBI taxonomy): domain Eukaryota; kingdom Metazoa; phylum Chordata; class Aves; order Psittaciformes; family Psittacidae; genus Pezoporus; species Pezoporus wallicus. The sequence goes on from NW_026635715.1 coordinate 94,183, forward strand.
GTTAACTTTGCTGCTACACCCAGAAAACCAAACCAAAAACCCCCAAACCCCAATGCCTTTTAAATACTTCCTTGCCCAGCACATCCTACAGTGGCATGTCCTCTGGTGTGTCGAACCCCAGGAGGTGAGGAGGACTAAGCACAGGCTCTCAGTGGGGTGCTGGGCATCCTTTGAATGCCATTGCATGTCTAAAGCCCCTAAAGCTTCCTAGTACCAAGGTGCCTTCCATGGAGGGTTGTGCAGCCTTGGGACAGGTCCCTGAGGGAGGTGGTGGAGCTGCCATCCCTGGAGATATACAGATGTTGTCTGGACAATGTCCTGAGCTAGCAAGGTCCTACAGCTAACTAGATAAAGTCCTCTGAGCAGGACATCAGTCTAAAGGCCTCCAGAAGTCCCTTAAACCCCAAATTCTGCCATTGATAAAAATCCCTTTTTGTTTGCACCTGAATCTTCAGGCTTTACTTAAAAAAATCAGGCCTTTCTGCTCCAATAGACCTCTTGGAAGAAAACCCCAGCCAGCTTATGGATGGCTCTAGAAAACATTTCCCATCTCTGTATCTCAACCACAGGAAGGGAGCTGGAGGTCCCTGCCTGATACAACAACATGGGAAAGATTCATGGTATGTGCATTACCCCCCAAAGAACTTGCTGGCTTCCCAGTGCTTCGTTAATGTGCATTGATTATGTTCTGAGGAGTTTACTGCACTGTTAGAAAGTCATTTAGGGATTTATTGGGCTGCATTGCAACACTCAAAGTGAGTCATTACTCTGACCCAGTGGTGACGTGCCTGAGCCTGATGCTGAAGTGCAGGAGGGGGAGAGCACAGGCCAGCAGTGAAAGCCCCACCGGGTATCTTCCTTTGGAAGGTAACAAATGGGTTAAGCAGAGCTTGTTAAGGCACATCACTGCAAGCCTCAGAGCACACAGGAATTGCCTAATTTCCTCTTCCACCCCGCTTAATCAGAGATATTAGTAGGATAGCGATAGGAATCCAAACCCATGATGAGTGCCACAGAACAAAAACAGGCTGCGCAGGCAAAGCCCAGCTCTGCACACTGGCGACAGGCAACGAGGGATTCTTCACCGAAGGATTTCCATTGAAGATCAATGGGGCTTGGCTGTCTGCCTCCCATCATAAATTTGGATGCCTCTCTCCTTAGATTCGGGTGGTTATTGGTGAGACGTGTTGGCAGTTTCCCTTCAAACAGAAGGCGATGCCAGAGATTTCCTTAGAATTTAGGATTTGGCTCAACCTGAATCATGGGATGGGCCGTTAGCCAAGGAAAATGCAAACCCCCTTCTGGAAGGACCATTCATGTTTTTGTGGGGGTTTTTCTGTTGTTCCTTTTTAGCAGTGCGTTGCTGCAGGGACATGCTTGTGGTTTCTAGCTGATACAGTAGTAGTAGTAATAATAATAATAGTAGGACACTGAGCAGTTTGGTTCATCCCAGCACATAGGCCAAGCTGTGAAGAGATCATGAAACCTGGGAAGACTGAGTCAAGCTCAGGTGAATCCAGCATCGTTGGAGATCATTTGGATGGCTCCTCATGCCCATGCCAGCACTGTTTTGGTGGCAGACCTGCTGTCGTCAGGCCAGCTTAGGGTCTGCTGTAATTTATAGCACTTGGCTACAGCCCCCTTTATCCACACAGTGAGCTTGGAAGTGCTCCTGTTTTGCCAGTCCAAAATGCACATTTATGCCAAGTAAAACCATCTCCACAAGGACTCAATAATGTCCTGCAAGCACCATTGCTCTCTGATGTAGGGTGCAGATATATTAGCTGCGACTCCACAGCTGGGGAAGCAAGTCCCCTTTCCCTCCACTCCACAGAGATCTTGGCTGTATCCAGTAATGAGATGAACCAGAACAGATTTGCAGGGAAAGAACAAGGCATGTCTAATCCAGCTTTTCCAATGGAAAGGAACAACATTTTAGCAGCAGAAGCAGAAAAATAATACTTCTAAACCTCAATAAGGAGTTACAATAAGCCAAGGAAAACCAAGCAGTGTGAGAAGAAGCCCTGAGCCCCCCAACTTTAAGAGCTCTGGGTCCCTCAGGTCTCATCACCTTGAGGTCCTACAGTAGAGCAGCACATCTCGCCACTGAACAAGATGGGTTTTGGGTACCATTAGAGCAGGTCTGACCTGGTGAGGCTGGAGGGCAATGGCCAGTTTCACCATCCAAGGAGAATTCAAGGAGAAAAAGGAGTTTAGGATGGCTGTGATGAAAAGGGAGATTGATGGCACCAAACCAGCCTTCTCACAGGCGGGATGCACTGCGGTGCTGCTGGGTGGTGGTTCTCTTTACTGCCAAGGCTGAGGCTGTGCACAGGGGTTGACATCTTTCCCTCCATCCCATCTGAGCAAATAACCCCTCTGAGAGACAGAGAGGGACATTTGGAGGGGACAGCACAAGGTTTACCCAAGGATCAGCGTGGTTTGAAGCACGGTGAAGGGCTCCAGGCCAGGCTCTCAGATGCTATAAGCTAATGCCACTCCATCAATGTCAGGAAACACATGTGGCTTGTACCAGCCCTTTGGTTTTCAGCTCCTGAGGCCCCGTTTGGGTACCAGCAGCTGGATGTTGCCTCCAGATTTTGGAGCTGGGGAGCCTGCAAATGGTTTTGTGCTTTCACCTTGGTGCCTGTGTTTGGAAATGCTGCTCCAACACCTCAAACCAGATGCTGCTGTCTGAGGAGGGCGAGCTTTAGGTGAGACCTTGGCGCACGTTGGATCTGACGGAGCGTTTCCCATGAAAGCATCCTTGTTCTATTGGCTTTTGGTAAAACTTGGTATTCCTGCAAAACACCTCCCCCTGTAAGTGCCTGTTTTGTTGGGAGCGTTCGTTTCTTTGGGAAAGGAAGAATGAAACGTGTCCCTCTAGGCTGACGTTGAACTCTTTTGTTGGAGTTGCCATAAGTGGAGCTTTCTGGGTAAAAAGAAACCTGGAATGTTTCTGACAGAAGAATCCAAATGGATTCAGTCAAAGTATTTTGCAAGTTCCCGTTGGATTGCGACAGTGAACAAAGAAACCTCTGCACAACAGCTGGAGTTCTGCCTTTCGACAGCTTGTACATGAAATGAGCCTTAATTCAGAACTCCTTCTTTTTGTTTCCTAGACTCAATCCTCTTTCACTAAAACTCACGTCTATAAAAAAGTTCATATTTTCAGCCTAAAGAATAGGTTTTATTCCTATCAAAACGGGTTTCTCCCCATTATTTGTAGCCAAAGGAGAACTCAGGTTTTAAGATGCTCCAAGGGAGATGCTCAAGACCACAACCTCCTCTTTGGCTCCAGGACCATGATGGACTCTTTTCCCTCTGCACCTCAGGCTCCTGGGGTGTGAACCCAGCCTTGGTGTCCGTCCCATAGCATTACTGGGCTAAATGGCAGCGTAGGCAGAGGCAGGTTGATGTCTTGCTGTGCCAAAATGAGCTGTTTTGACACGTATCTGAATGGAAATTGCATGGGATTCCACTTCTGCCATTTTTTTTTTCCCTGTGTGTTTTGAATGTTCTGTCCTCATCTGGGACAGGCAAATGTCAAAACATCAGTTCAGGTTTTTTATCGCCTCTTGTCTCCGACTCGCTCTGATGATGAACTGATTTGCTCCCTTGCATCACCCAGATTTGACAGATTGGGTGCACTTCGAGCAGCAGCCAGGCAGTCAGCATCACTCCACGCTTCCAGCTGCTCCCAGAAGGGACTTTTCCACACCAGCCTGGAAATCACTGGCTCTTTCCTCACTTATTGAAGGCAAGTGCTCTGTAGTCTTCCTCCCTGCCTGGGTCTGGCAGCACAACCGGACCCATTGGGGTCTGCTCTAACCTCTGCTGGAAATGGTGGGGAAAAGCACTGCCAGACAAGCCCAGTACAAGTTTGGATGAGGATGGGATGAGGAGCTGGGCAGGTCTTCCCTTGAGTGGCTCTGGCTTGAATTGGTCCCTCCCTGTGGCAGGGTGGCCATGGAACCCCCCAGCTCACCACCAAGGGCAGCCAACCCATTTCTTCCAAAGCAACTTTCTACTCTGTCCCCAGTTTAAACATGGGGAGTCGAAATAGCCATGCATGGCACCGAAATCCCTAAAGGAATTGGTTTTGAAGCTGGGTGGAGGTAGCTGTGGGCAGAGAATTGCCTGACCTGGATTATCCACTCTCCTTTCACCAGGGAGTTTTGCTCTGCTGATGCCTAATTACATCCAGGGAAATGTGATTTGTGGAGCTGGGCTCCAATCTCAGCTTCTAAATAAAGCTGTTTGCATGGTGTGGAGGATGAGGAATGAACGGCCACGGGACCATTAATGCTGGTGTGGGAGTTAATGACTCCTAAAGAAATCCTGCATTTCACTGGCTGCTTGGCAGAGTGGACCTGCTTGTAACAGTGGTCTATTGAACTGCACCCTTTTCCCTCCTCTTTTTAAAGCTACTTAATATTTTATGAACATCTGTAGGGCAAGGCATTAGCTTCCTTCTCCACACCAACCCTTGATAACTTACTTGCTGGTTTTATTGCGCTTTAAATGCTTTATGGGAGTGATTGTGGAACCTGCTTCTAGTGCAGTCTTCGTCGCTGTCCCGTCTGTACAGCAGCAGCCAGCAGTGGGGTGTGTTGCTCAGTGGTTTGCCTCTCATTTACCTTTCAGATGGCATCTAAAAGCCTCTGATGGGGACCCCGTTCTGCTGCCCCTGTTGGATGCAGGGATGCAGCAACGTCCCTGCTCTGGGGTATTGCCTGGGTTGGATCTCACAGTGGTAAGCAGGGGAAGATGTGGTGTTTGCTAGATGGGAGCCCTGTTTGCTCGGGAAAGGTTTGCCATCAGAGGGGCAGCATTAACAGGGATGATGGATGCGCACGGCAGTGTGTCCTGACACATCTGAAGCTGTGATAGCCAGGGGAGAGCTACCCCAGGGTACCTGTGGTGTCTCTGCTTCCTCCTAAATGAATCCTAAATTGGCAGTGATGTAAAAGGGAGGGAAAGAGGGTTTTCTGGTTGTGATCCCTGTGGCTGTGAGGTTATTTTGGCACTCTGCAGGGAGCCCTGGTGACGGTGCAAAGATGCGCTGGGCTATGCTCTGAAATTGCAGCTCAGGGAATAGAGCTGTGGTGGAGGAGTGAACCAGGACAAATGCAAATGCCAACATCTGCCTTCAGTTCGGGGAGATAACTTGTCTGATTGTTTGTGGCTCTCTGACTTCGCTTCCCAGCTTCAGGGATGCACAGCAGGCAGGAGCAGCTAGGGAAAGAGAGGCTCCAAGGGAATACTAAGAGAACATGGAAGAGTGGAAATGGTTTTTAAGATGCATAAACAGAGGTATCCACACTGGGAACATTATCCTAAGAGTTACTGTGCTTCCATTTAACACTGAGAGTACTAAACAGTGTACTGAGTGCACCAAAACTCATGTCCCATTGCTTCCATGTTATCATCTGCAAGACCTTGCTGAGAAAAGGGAGTCACAAAAGGACCTGAGCCTACAGGGATGGATCCCATTGCCCCTCTTCTAGGCTTTATCTTCTTGTGGATGCTGTACCCCGAATCTGGCACTCGGACTTCAGTGCTAGAGGGGGTGTGAGCACCATGAGGAGCCTATGAGAAGCCAATTTGCTGAGAGGGACCCCCGGCTGCTTATTGTAGCTGGCAAAACCTTTCACAGCACCTTAGGGGAGACACGAGCTTGAAATCTTAATTAAAAAGCAGAAACCAGGGTTTCATGCTAGGCTGATATTGTGACTCTCTCCCCTTTATGGACAATTCTTATGCAAGCTCCTACTGTGTCTGTGGAATTGCTAATTTAAAGGAAGCTACAGATTGCTGCAGTGCAGGGCCTGTGTCAGCAGTGTTTAACATCAGGAGAATGAGGTGAGCGCTGATCCCTTGCGTTGTTAGGAGCTTCCTTTTTACTTCTCCCACTCCCTCCTTCCTTGTCGTCTGCTTCAGAAACCACCCGAAGGAACATTGTCACCATCTGGGGTGAGCAGAGAGAGCACCATTAAACCCCAAGCATCACCATTCAGCGCTAAATGGTTTATGGTGAAATAGTGATAAGGTCCGTATCAGCAAGAGGTACCTATTGCAGTGCTGAAGTCTCCTTTGGGGATGTTCAGGGGAAGGGAACGGAGGGTTTTGGTCAAATACACACAAGTCTCTGACCAAGAAGGATTTGAGAGACCTGTGATTTATGCTTTGCTTTAATACAAACCTGATAGGAGCTTTGGAAAGTCAAATGGACGTTGTCAAATGGGGCCCGGTCTATAACCAGCCTGATAGGACAGAGCTGGAAATACACTGAGGATACCAGCCTCTAGAAGGGGTTGGCTTTATTTTCCTGCCTTATTAGGGACGTGCAAGCTCCTCTTTTGATGCATGACATTGAAAAATGCAACTTCACTGCTTTAGTTTCTCCAGCTCTGGGAGGAAATAGAATTTTCTGTCCCATTAGATCAGTGGATAGGAAGAGATTTAGAAACAACCTGGTAGTGATGGGAAAGATTCACAGGCCTGAAAGAGCAGGTTTTGGGATGGTCCCAAAAAGAACACACCCAGAATGAGGGAGATTTTAGGGACTGGCTGCACCTAATGAAGGTAGATGGCTCCTTCGTGTATCCCTTGGGCACCTGGACCTTGCCATGCACCAGCCTTTGGCCAGGCATGACTTGCACTTCCTCCCAGGGATTCAGGAAAGATCTGAGTTCAGATTGATGCCAGCAACAGATAAAATTCCAGATAACTTTATCTCTGTCCTTATGGAGGAAGGACTTTTCCAGACAACGCCTAATTCAGTTCTGAAAGCCACTGCCAGGGCCAGCGGAGACCAAAAGCAGAAATGGGGTTGAAAAGTCATTAGGAAAGGGCCATCAAGGGCTTTTAAATACAAGTTCTTGACAGATAGATACACGTGGCTCAGGAAGGCCCTGAGCTGCAGACTGCCAGAGCTGGGAAGGGTTTATGGCCACACGCCTGTTCTGTTCCTGTGCTGCCTGTACAGGAGGCTGCATGGACTTTTGATCTGATGCAAGAAGCTTTTTTCATCCCCATCACAAGTGACCTCTGCTGAATGATGCGAGGGTGATCAAAATGGGAGCTGGGAGGAAATTCAGATTGGAGCTGACTTTGTTGCTAATTCCCTGCAGGAAGGCAAGAAACAGCCCCAGGTTTTCACATAATCTGGCTCTTCTCCCTTGTTCAGGGATGCTCAGACCTCACCCCTGTGACCTGGCTGTGGGGATACAGCTGCAGATCAGTGCGTGGAAGAGAAACCCTCTGCCTTCAGCACAGCGGTGGGGCTCATGGGCACGGTAAGTTGGGGGACAGCTGGTCACAGGGGTCCAGGAATAAGCACTTGAGCATCTCCAGGCTGCAAAGAGAATGAGGAGACAGGCTCGGGCTGGTGTTAGGTACCTGTGCTCAGTAATGCCGTTCCCAGACAGAATAGGCCAGCGGTGAAGTAGGTTGATGGATTAGTCTATCATCTCAGTGAAGTGAGGTTTGCGTCTGCCTAAGGGTATGGCTGTAAATGAGCCCCTAATGGATTCTGCTCCTGAAACTTCCCTGTAATACAGAAACAGCTGCATTCCTTAGAACTGGGAAAGGGGGAGCAGAGACAGGCTTTGAGTTACAGCGGAGGGAAGGGAGGATGGAGACCCAAAGTGGCCAGGATGGCAAGGAAACCTCTCCTGAAGCAGCCTGCGCCAGCGTGGGAGATGCTGAGACTGGTTAGAGGCTGTTAAATGGGTGATGGGGCCATCCGCCCTCCCTCACTCCCAAACTCTGCTTACGAGCATTGCTGCTGCTGTAATGAACCTCTCCAAGTTATTGGTACCTCTCAAATCCCACTCCAAAGGAACACCACATGTGGGGTGAGGATTGCACCTTCCCACTCTGCTGTTTCCCCTTTCCTTCCACATCCCTCAGGACAGGAACCTTGGCACATGAGGACCGTGCCCTTTGCCAACCAGGAGCCTTTTCTCCCTGTGCTCCCTCCTGAACAGCCACCTCCACATCGCATCCTCTTACAGCATCCTTGCTCTCCTGAGGGGTTAAACAAAGGGGGAATGATGTGGAGCTGCTATTTCCCTGCTTGGCATGCCTGAGGACTTGAAATGCTAATAGCACGGCATCCTCTCTCAGTGTCTGCAAACAAACAAATAAATGGCATCTGCTCCATGATTACTTCAGCTGCTGAAAGTTTCCATTGGGTTTGGAGCTCCTGGAAGGCCAGAGGTGATCCTGACCATGCAATTCCAGCCATGGGAATGCCACCACAGACAGAGCAGAGGCTGCCAGATGCGTACCTGCAGGAATGGGTACGAGGTGCTGGGTGTAGGTCTCTGTGGTGGGGGCAAGGCTCATGCTGGGTCTTGTGCCTTGTGTTAGCCCTTCAAAATGAGCTTGCTATACAGGTGGGTCTGTCCTGCTTGTCTGTTTGCTGGAAACCTCAACAAGCATCCTTAGGAGAGTGCGAGAGCCTCAGGTGTGAGGGCGGAGAGGTCCTAACCCATGTTGGGCAGAGCAGGGACCCACATCACTGCGCTGTGCCCCTAGCTCAGTGTTTCTTGCCTGTCCACATGAAGCAGCCAATGCCCATCCCTGGCAGAGCCCAAACCTGCTGCACAGACCCCGGGTCTGACCTCTGAGCCATTCCAGCCCCTTAGAGCCGAGGGATGCCCTGAAGCACCGCAGAGGTGTCATAGCTCCCTGTGCCACACTCATCATCTCAGGCGAGCTCAGCTCATCACCTCGGTCCATCAAGCCCTGCAAAAGGGAATCATTAAGCCCTGATGAGGTGGTGGCTTGGCTTCAGTGATGGGAATCCCAGTAAAAGCCTCTCCCGGGTGACACTTCCATCATAACGGGTGCCACGCTGCACACCCAGCACTGCAGGGCAAGGTGCAGCAATGCCTGCAGAGTCTGTGCCAGAAGCTGGGAGCTGCCAGGAGGTGCCGAGCCCCTGCCTACGGTCTTGTTCCCACTGGCAAATAACTGAGAGCATGGAAGGAAAGCCAGGAAGCAGCACCCCCTCACCGCAATGCCTGTGTGAGCTGAGCTGCCTCGTCTGTTCGCTCGCACTCATGCTCAGTCTGCCCTGCCTGGGATGAGAGCAGGGCAGCGTGAAAATCAGGGCTCTATCCTAGCAGCTCCAGAGCTCAGGTTAATATGGGCATGTGTTAATGGCCGAGATGGGCAGAGGTGGAAGGGGTCCCGAACTGATGGAGGCAGATCCAGTCTGCGGCCCCGAAAAGCTCCCGATGTGGGGAGAAAAGCTTCGCAGCTGCCATCTCCCTCTTGCAGAGGGGTTAGCGGCAGCAGGGCCCTGCATAGAGCCACTGCAGCGATGCCCTCTCGTGGGGACTTCGGTTCTTGAGCTCAATCCCTTCCTCGAACAAGCAGGAGCTTTAGGATGCTCCCAGGAGGGTAAACTTCATCTATGCAGGGCTGGTTTCTTCGTCTATTTGAGTTTTCCCCTCTGCCAACATGCCTGTCAGCCGGGGTTGCGATTTTGTCTTCTCCCCACAGCCCTTTTAGGCTGTGCAATGCCAGCAATCTTTTTCTAAGCCAGAATTAAGTCCCCCAAACATGGGCTTCTCCAGCCCTGGTGGGACTCAAATATACATCAGCTGAGTCCCCCATTGCCTACCTTCAATGCAGCACCGTGCTTTCCTTACACAGCTGAGCAGTGATGCCAAGACTGCCCCTGCACAGTGACACTGGTGTAGGGATGCAGAGATGAGCAGAGCCTGTTCTCACCTCTTTGCTTTTCAGCCGTGGTCCCACTGGCCTGGTAAATACAAGAACACCAGGCTGTAACGTGGGACAAAAGGCAGTTCATTTGACATCTTCCTGGAGCTTAATAGTGGATGAAACAGGGGCAGCTTCAGGAACGTGAGTGGTGCCTCTCTTATCCCAGCAAGGCCATGGGAAGCAAACACCACAATTCAAGTCAAGCTGAAAGTTGTGGGGCTGCTTGCAGATGTGGTACAGGCAAGAAGATGGGACCTGAGAGGCCCAGCAGCCCTGGAGCTGTGTTCCAGACCCACTTCACGTTTGCTGCTGCTGAAATTTGCCTTAGAAATGGGCATCCTCCTGCAGCTGCAGGGGTTGCCCTTTGGTTGCTCAGTCCTGGTCCTTGCTATGGCCACGCCACCTTCTCTTGAGCCCAAAATGTGGTTCAACAGGGAAAAAAACCCTCCTGCCTCCTGTCTGGAGGTCACAGGGAGGATCTTGGGTGTTGCACAGAGCCTGGCAGACCTTACCTTGGGAGGAACCTTCTTCATCTGCCAGATGAGATCCCTCCATCATCTTTATGGACATGCAATCGTGTGCAGGTCTCATTGTGTCTCAGTGGGAGGTGGGGAATCCAGCTCGGCTTCGCACTGAGCGCCTGATTCATCACTGTTAATTCCTTTTGCCATTTGCCATAATAACAATAATCAAAATGAATTAATTTGATGTTCGTGGAGAAAGAACATTGGAGCTGCATGGGAATGGTGCTGCAATCAAATAAGATACGTGTCAATTTAAACTAAGATCTCTTTATCTCTTTAATAGCTATCTACCTACCTATAACTGCATTTTACTCTCAAGGACGGACTATGGTATTAATACAACTTAGAGTTACTCTAAAATGTTCTCCATCTTTCACAGCCTGTTCTAAATATTTTAGTCAACATAAAGCAGGTTTCTTCCTTTCATCCTCCCTTAAAATGAGGCAGAAGATGATAAAACCCTCTAGTTTTCCCCACAACAAACGTACCTTTTTATAGCTTATTGGAAATAAAACAAAATATATCAATTAGATTATCATGTGGAGCAGCTTCTTGTTTATGGAGTGATAACTCTAGGCAGATAGAAGCAAACTCTCTGGCTATACGGCCACAGAGTTTATTAGCTAAAGATGTATTCATCCGAGGCTAATAGGAAGCACCATCAATTTATTAACAGTAGATAAAGGTCAGAGCTAATAAAGGACTTGGACATTTAAAATGGGACTTGGGTGCCAGATTTAGGATCTTGTCTAAAATAAGACACTCAGCATCCTCATAGAAGCTTCCCTGGCTGCACAGTGCCTCGCTGAGGTTCACCACCCCTGCTAAGCCTGGTCTGGGGGAAGGAGGGAGGACAGAGATCACAGGATGCAGGGGTGGTTGAGGTAGGACCTGGACCCCGAATGGCAATAGGGGAACAGGAGCAAAGATCATAGAATCCCAGCCTGGTTTGGGTTGAAGGGACCTTAAAGCTCCTCCAGCTCCAACCCCTGCCACGGGCAGGGACCCCTTCCACTAGAGCAGCTTGCTCCAAGCCCCTGTGTCCAACCTGGCCTTGAACACTGCCAGGGATGGGGCAGCCACAGCTTCTCTGGGAACCCTGTGCCAGTGACCTAGCACCTTCATAGGGAAGAACTTGTGCCTTATTTCTAATCTAACCCTCCCCTCTTTCAGGTCGCTCTTGCAGTTGTGAAAGCTGGGCGAGTGAGCAAAGATGAACAATTTGCCCAGCAATCTCTGCTCCTCAGCATCCTTTGGGGAGGATCCTTGTGCCTTACAGGGAGGAGACCCTGCATGGGAACAAGTGCTCTGCTTGTGAGGAGGTATCAGGGAAATACAGCGCATACAAGGACCAGCGGAGCCAGCAGCCCTCCTTTGGGCATGAGGAACCTCCTCTCTGGTTGGTGATAGATCTACCTGGGCTTCTGATTTGCACCAGTGCTGCCCAGGAGCCCTTCTATCAGGTTTGCAGCAGGTCCCCATGAACTGGACTCTGAACATCTGCCCTTTTATAAAGGCTCCTCAGCCTTGGCCAGAGAAGCAGCCAGCAGCTACATATAGCCCCAAACCATTCTAGGAACTCATCTCTATTTCCTCCCCGTCATTCAGAGGCGAGCATCACGGGGGGGAAATATGAAAGAAAGAAGTTAGAATCACCTCGCTGGTGTGACGGGGAGGAGAGCTCGGGGTTGGAGCAGCTGAATGGGATGATAAATCCCATCGCTTAAACCGCGTAATGAATTTTCCTGGAGATTTGTCTCAGTGAAAAGAGGGAGCGAAGGAGGGGAAGAACGGATGAAATCCGGCTCTGCTCCTGCAGGAGGCTTGCAGGCAGCTCTGACTGAGCAGTGTAAAGCTGAGGAGCTCGCGCCTGCAGCGCATCCCAATAAGTTCCCCTTCCTTCCTTCCTAGTCCTGGGTGCAATTTTGAGTGAAATGTCAAATCATCTTCGCCTCCACTGGCATTCGCTCTAATAACATTATTTTGTCCAAGGAGCCTGGAGAACCAACGTGCTCCAGCAGCAATTCTGCAGCTATAAAAAGCAAAGAGGGGTGGTTGGTTTTTTTTCTTGCATTACAAGGAAACATTTTTGTGCTCTGAGGGATTTCTGTGGGGGCTGGAAAATCGTTTGACATTGATTTGCTGGGTGACCTTGGGTAAATCACTGTCCCCTCTCAGTGCTTGCTTCTGCTTCCCTCTTTGAAACTCTCGTGTATTTAGGTTTCAAGGTCTTTGGGGCAGGGGCTAGTTTTTGCTCTGTCCTTCACAGCACACAGCACCAGGCTCATCCAGAAACATTACAGACCAGCTGGTGGACTTGGAAATCCTCTTTCTTGTTGGTTTTAATTGCATGTAACAGCTGTCTGTGGCCAGTTACAATGCAGGGGCCATGAAACAGAAACACAGCTGCTGCGATAGAGTTAGGCTTTCCAAAAGAGCCCATAGGAATGAGGTGCACATGTAAGCAGAGCTCTCCAGCCCAGGGAGGAAGGATGCCACAATACAGAGCCTTTCTTTGGGGGATTATGCAGTAACACAGGCAAAAAGTGCGAAAGAGTCAGACTCTTCCTCACAAGCAGACCTCAAAACCCAACAGACTATGCCTACTGCAGCCCCCCTTCCCAGTGAACCCTAAAGAATCACGTGTGTTATGAATGCCAATCCAAGATACTCATATTGGAGCACCTCCCGTATGGAGCCAGGCTGAGAACATTGGGGCTGTTCAGCCTGGAGAAGAGAAGCTGCGTGGAGAGCTCAGAGCAGCTTCCAGTGTCTGAAGGGGGCTACAAGGATGCTGGAGAGGGGCTCTTCATCAGGGACTGTGGGGATGGGACAAGGGGTGATGGGTTCAGACTGAAATGGGAGATTCAGGTTGGAGATAAGGCAGAAGCTCTTTACTGTGAGGGTGCTGAGCCAAGGAAAAGGAAGGTTTTTAAGCGATCTGAGCTTCAGGGGGTTCATGGCCTCCAGCTCCCACCTGCAGTAACGTCTCTTCCTGTCCCTGTTCTCAACAAGTACTCAAAGCCCATCCACGTAGTCCAACATTGGTCAATTACGGATTTGCTGCACGAGGTACATTAGTTACATTGATTTGGTTCCCCAGCACCAGCTGAGCTACCTTTAGTTTCACGTAGTACATTAATGGGAGCAATGGGCATGACAACTTTTACACACAAAGGCACTGGGCTACTTACAGCTGGTAAATGAACCTTGAAACTTACATAAAGCAGAAGGTAATGAAGAGTAATAGAAGTTTTAAGCAATTCGTTTCTCTCTCTCTCACACACATTCTCCTTCCCACCATCTCTTTATCCCTTTTCCTTCATCCCTTTCCTTCAAGGACTAGAGCGGTCACATATTGCTCAATGGGGGGTGCTAAGGGGACAGCATCCTTAATGCCACCGCTGTTAGTATAGCCAGGGCTTAGGAGGGGTCAGTGTCACATGAAGGAGAAGCAATAGAGGAGCCACCCCGCTCCATGGTCACCAGTCCTGCCACCAAACCTGCTCCAGCATGTGCTTCTCCCTCCATGGGGCACAGGTCCAGTGAGGAGCCTGCTCCACCGTGGGTTTCCCATGGGATCACAGCCTCTTTTGGGCATCCCCCTGCTCCACTGGGGACCTCCAAGGGCTACAGGTGGGTATCTGCTCTATATGGACCTCCATGGGCTGCAGGGGCACAGCCTGCCTCACCATGGTCTGTATCATGGGAATCTGCTCCTGCACAGGGAGCACCTCCTCTCTTCTTCCTCACTGACCTTGGCATCTGCAGGGCTGTTTCTCTCACATATTCTCACTCCTCTTTCTGGCTGCTGTTCTGAAGGGGTTTCCCTTCCTTCTTAAATACACCTTAACACAGAGGTGCCACCAGCATTGCTGATGGGCTTGGTCTTGGCCAGCGGTGGCTCTGTTTCGGCCAGCGTTGGCTCAGTTGGACATGGGGGGCAGCTCCTCAACCACTCACCGTGAGCTCATGAGCAGAGCAGGTCTTGCCATTGAAACAGCACCCATTGCTTTTACATGGCTCGAGCTGTGAAACACAAGGGTGGTTTGCTCAAATACAGCTCAAACTTGCTCCTCTACCCAAGAAACAGGCAGCGTGGCACCGAGTGTTGCAGTGTCAATGACGCTTGCCTTTAGCTGGGCTTTAGATTATGGAGCTAAAATGAAATTGCAACTCTTGGAGGCAAGGTAATTTTTCCTAATCACTCACACTGCTGCACAGATCCCTACAACTTGATTACATTCTAATTAGATTAATTGGATGGAGAATAATTTCTTTCTCCAAGAAGATCAACTACAAAAGACAAAGTAATTCTATAGACTCTGCAGGGGAAATAAATACACAACAAAACCACCCACCCCTCATTCAAAGCTCTAAACCCAAAGCACAAAATGCACAGTAATTAAATTGGTAAAGGATTTATGAGCAGATCTGGATGAACTAGTTTGGGTTTTTTTCCCCTTTTACATAAGTTTCGCTCGTGCTCTCCCTCTTTTTTTCTCCTGACCATAAAATGAGATGTGGAATTCCAATCCATTCATTGATTTTTGAGACAAAAATTGAAGAAACTCAAGTAACAAAAGGTTGCACTCCCACGTTCTGCATGTGAAATGGATTGCCTTTGTTACAGGGGCAGAAAATATTGAACTGTATAATGCTGCGAGGTCTTTGGCCTGAATACTAATAGTCACTACTTACCAGCAACGAACACAAGCCAAGGAGGTTCAGCATCTCCCAACTGCCTTTGGCATCCCAACAAAGGCAGAGTGAGGGACAAGGGACTTGCAAAGGGGGTCCATGGCTCAGTTCTTCTGTCTGGTCCAATGTTACTGAGCTGAGCTGCCTGTGAATTGATGCCACGTGGCTTTTTTGTTGGATGCATTTGGTTGGTAGCACACGTGGTTGTTTCAAAGCAAGCTGCAATGTGCTATTAGGAGGCTGTGCTCCTGATGTCCTTGCTGGAATCTTACATGTGCCCTTTCCTTGGGCTGCACTCACCTTTGCTGAGGTGGGAGAATTCATAGCTATAAATTCATCCTTGCCTGGAAGCACGGTCACTGAACAGTGTGGCCCTTCCCTGCCGCTCGTCCTGTGCAGATGAAGGATGCTGGGCTTGCAAATGCAGCCTTTGGTGGCTGGGGACCCACATGGGCTATGGGGAGATGCCAGCTGGAAACTCATCCTTGAAGCTTGTGCTGTCTCTCAGCACCAGGATGAGAGGCGTCAGGGCCCGTTAACTTCTGGTAAGGACACGGAGGCTCCTCAATTGCTCTCCATTGCCTCTTAAAAATCCATCGGAAGGGAAACTTTGCCACTTGACCTTCAATATGCCCAAGGAGGTCAATTATAAGGGCGCAAACGGGACCAGGTTTGTTCTGGTGACTCTTAGGTCAATGGTACTCGTTTTCCAGCTGTCTGACAAGGATGCTGAGAAAACGCACCTTCCTGCTACCCAACGAACAAGCAAATTACACCTATCTGCAGCTGCGTTGGAGATCATTGATGCTAAATGATACAGTGCAGAGCCCTCTCCCTTTTCACTTGCAGCCATTTGTTTCGCCGTGCGACGGGTGGCAGATTTATGCCTCGCTAGTTCAGCGCCTCGGCAAGGTGTTGGGCTGGATCGTGCTGAATGCTAAGCGTGCCCTGGAGTTTGAAATATGAAAAGTATTTGGATGAAGCAGATAGGCCACCTTGAAGCCATAATCCACAGGAATAATGACAGGGCTTGGCAAAGCCAAAACAAGGAGTGAACTTAATAGCGAGAGATATATTAAAGGGATTAGCTGCATGCTGTAACACTTACAACTTTATCTCTCAGCAGTTGTGGCAGGAACTATATATTTCCCCCAAAACAAATGGCGAGGGGATGATTTATAGGTTAGAGAAAGGGGAGAGAAACTTTGCACGCTTGAATTTCAAAACCTTGGAGCTTTGGCTGGGGTGAGGAATGGTGGCTTGGCCTCCATGGGACATCTCTGTTAGTGTCTTAGTTGGGATCAAGATGAGTCTGTGGAGGGACCCTCTTGCTGTCCCCATTGGCCACGTTCTGGTTCACGTGAGCATGAACTGGGTGGGAAGGTGTGCTGTGAGAGCATCCTGGTGATGGGAGCATGGGTTAGGGCTGGGGTTGATCCAAACCCCTTCAAACTCATATGATATAGTCATTAATGTAGACATAACCAAACACACAATTATTGCCTTTGTTTTTAATGGACATCCGTGATTTTGAGGACCCTCCATCTCTGGGGAGAAGTTGTGGGGTAAGCCAACGGGGCTTTGCTGCTTTCTGCATCCACAGCACATCTGCTGTGCCTCCCGTTTATCCTCTTGGGCAGAGAAAAACCATGAGTCACTGCTGAAAAGGTAAGGCCCTGACATTTTGTCAGCACTAAGTGGACAACTTAAGTGTATATATGCGCATATATCTCTGTATCTACAAGTATTAAAACGACAGATTGGAGCTGTCAAAGGTCTGAGTGCTGGACTTATAGCCTCAGCCTTTTTGGATGTGATTCTGTGTGTGCCATTTATAAGATTAAATGAAAAGTAAAGCAGAAGATGGAAACCCAAGCCCCAGGACCACACAGCAGGGGTGGAGCACACTTGTGGATCTTGAAGTCTAGGATATTTAACTTGATTCCTCCTCAGACCTGGCTCAGAGTGGTAACAGCAAAGCTCCCCTGTACTGCCATAGGGGAAAACTCATAGAATCATGGAATATTTAGGGTTGGAAAGGACCTTAAGATCACCCAGTTCCAACCCCCCTGCCATGGGCAGGGACACCTCACATTAAACCATCTCACCCAAGGCTCCGCCCAACCTGGCCTTGAACACTGCCAGGGATGGAGCATTCACAACCTCCCTGGGCAACCCATTCCAGACCCTCACCACCCTCACAGTAAAGAACTTCCTCCTTATATCCAACTTAAACTTCCCCTGTTTTTTGAACCCGTTACCCCTTGTCCTGTCACTACAGTCCCTAATGAAGAGTCCCTCCCAGCATCCTTATAAGCCCCCCCAAGTCATCCTCTAACCCTTCATGTCTCACTGGTACACAGTAAACTCTGGGATGCTCACAGGCTCCTGAACCCCACGGTTCACAGCACAGCCTGTGCAGGTCCTTTTATGTTTCCTGACACTTATTAGCTAGTTTTAAGAGAAAGAAAAGAATGGAAAAATCTGATTTAGTCATTTCTTTTACGATATGCCCCTAAAAGGAGCCTCATAAAATATGAATTCCACTCAATGCGCCTGCTTCTAAATTCAGAACATGTGTCCGAGTGAATTCGTAGCTCAGGAAATGAAGGACAAACTGGGATGGGAGATCTGCAGACAGGCAGCTGCCCTCTCCCTGCCCTGCCCTCTCTTCCAGACCTGCTGAGCCCCTCATCCACCTCCAAGTAACCAGCCTGACATTTCAACTGCATGAGGAAACATGTCCCTGCCCTGCCAAATGCTTGGAGTTCAGCAAACCTCCTCTGCCAACCACGCTGGGATGGAGCGAGGAGCTCTCAAATACCGTTTGCAATCCGAAAGCTTTGGCAGAGGAAATTGCTTTTGATCTGTGCAAATGATTCCCTTGGCAATTTTCGGGGAGGTTTTTCTGTATCCGTTTCTGCCGTGTTAACTTTGTGTTTGTAATAATTAATTTCATGATAATCAGCTCAACATTGTGAAGCGCGGAATCATTTCAAACCAGAAACCCCTCTTATTTTGCAAATACCAGAGCTGAAACACGAACAGAAATGGAAATGTCCTGGAGGCAGGGAGAAAAGAAGGGGGGTCGATACTGCCTTCCCCTACGCAGAAGTTCAGCTTTCCCAGATGTTTTCTAGAATCCCAGCTTCCTCCTTGTGCTGAGGCCTTCATTTATCTTCAGGTCAATGTTCTTCCACTCCTCCTCTAATTTTCTTGGGTTTTAAGGTGTGATACAGCCTTGCTGGAGCCTTTTCCAAGGCAGCAGCAAGCGTCACCGGCTGAGCTCATTTCTCTCCAGTAGGGAAATAGTGTACGAGGGAAGCAAGAGTGCTGGCAGAGCAATAGGGAACATTTACAATAGTGTGTTGCGAGCCATCATAAATTACCCAGCGTGGCGTGAGAGAGGGAAGATGGGAGCAGGGTGTTTAATCAGACCCACATCAACAAGTTGCAGAACCAAATCTTCACTCCTTCATGGGAAAATTGCCCAGTGGAGAGCTGCTTTTACCTAGCAATTTATAAGCTGGCGCCTTCCAAATGGATGTGATCCACTGATGCTAGGGGGGTTTATGTGATCTTTTGGGCTCAGGTCCCTTGTGCACCCTTGGTTGCACCCTGCCTGGCTGCAGACACACTGCTCTTGTCTTCTTGGTGATGATTAACCTGATATTTAATTGGGGAGAGCGCCTGGGTATTTGCTAGCTGTCAGGCTCTGCTTCCCTCCATAGCAAAACACAAAGAGCAATGCAAGTAATTTTATGGGTAATGAAAAGGGTCAAACACATTTGATCTTTGATGAGAGAAGCTGTAGTAAATCCTTAACCAGGAGCTGGATGGATCAGGGTTTCTGAGCATAGAGAGACAGGGAAAAAATGAGGAGGCGAGATGGGCTGATGGGTCGGTTTGGGAAGATGGATAGATGGATAGATTAAATAAAGATCTACTTAGCCATCCATCTATGTGCCTTCAGTCTTCATCTAGAAGGAGAGCTCACTCCCTGTGATGCGAAATGTATCAGGATTTAAGAAGTGAGATGGATAGGTGGAGGAACAGATGGATGCTTGGGTAGCTTTCTACCAATCCATCTCCATCTGTCCTTGCACCTAAATCTTAATCTAATCTAGTCGATGCAAGCAGATAAATAGGTGGAAACCTAAGTAGATGGATAGATAGGGAAGAATTTAGGATAGTGTGGGCAGAGAGAGGTTGTATTCACCCCCGAAAGATGTGTGGAGAGAATGAAAAGGAGAAGGACATGGTGTTTTTGGAGCAGCCATGCCTGCCCTGCCCTTGTCCCCTGCGATGCTGCAGCTCTGCCCTGGCCATGCTGAGGGCTGCTGCTAACCTTGACGTTCTCCTCTGCTCGCTCAGGCTCAGCCCTTGGAGGTAATAATAATACATTGCAGAAGAGGGGGAAAAAAAGTAGGATTAAAAATATCTCTTTTTGCCTTGCCAGCTGCTGATGTCCCCTTTCCTCGGGCCTGGATGCAGGATCATCCAACAGAAAGTGATGGGGAAAGTCACTGCATTGGCTTTTTCTACACAAACAACACCATATATCATAGCCTCTGACACTGCAACATGAATCAAACCAGACAGCGGGAGTCTGTGCATCCCAGTCCTTCCACGTGCCTTGCTCTGCCCAAGAGGTGGCTGTGGCCACCCAAAGGTGATAGCTCCAGGAGCTCAGCTCAGAGATGCCATCGAGTCATCGAGTACCAGCTTGGTGGGGGGGGACCTCACAGATCATGTGGTCCAACCTTCCTAGGCACAGCATGACCTAGGCTGGATGTCCCATCCAGCCCAATCATAACAGTGTCCAGTGGGAATCCACCTCTTCCCTGGGCAGATTATTCCAATGGCTGGTTGTTCTCACTGGGGAAAAATTTCCTTGTGTCCAGTTGGAATCTTCTCAGGAGCAACTTGTGCCCATCGCCCCTTGTCTTCTCCATGGGACTCCTTGTAAAAGGTGAGTTTCCATCTTCTTTATAGCCACCCTTTAAATACTGAAATCCGTGTTCTCATCTGTGAGAACAGCAGCTCACTGTTCCCCATTTTATTTAGGGAAAAGGATGCAAATGTAAGGACGTTAAGGAGCTGAGCGCTGTGCCCTGCACCTCCAGCAAGCATCCCAGTGGGACATCCCTCCACCATCACAGCCACCCTGCAGCACCCTGAGCCTTTCCTTCCAGTAAGGGTTCTTGCTCCGTGTCCATCAATACCGAGCACTGCTATTGACACACCAATTTGCATCCCCGCTTTGTGTGCCAGGATCGATAAAGGAATCATGAGTGATATTTCAATAATAGTGATCATGATAATAAATGCAGCAACGTGCTGGATGCCCTTGTATTAAAAGATCCTGACCCCCAATTGTTGGATACCAGGAAATCTGCTTATTGATTTAATGACCTTTGGCTGAAGTCATGAGCAAAGATACCAGACAGAAAGAGGCACGCAGTGTGAAGGCAAAGTATCAAAAGGACATATCCTGTTTGTCTGAATTTATCCTTCTAGCCTCTACCTTACCATATCCTGATGTCCACCTTGTTAGTCCCTAGGAATAAGGATGCCTTTGCGGCCCCGTACAGGCAATTTTGTCCCGGCCCTGGCCGTCACCAGTTTGGGCAGGGTGTAAGGTGGGTGCTGCAATAGGGTTCTTGAGTGTCATCCTGCAGCTGCTTTTCCCAGCTTTCTGTGGGTATTTATTTCCCCCAGCCTTAGGGCACCATTCCATAGCGAATGCTCCATCCCTGGCAGTGTTCAAGGCCAGGTTGGATGGGGCTTGGAGCAACCTGCTCTAGTGGAAGGTGTCCCTGCCCATGGCAGGGGGTAGGAACTGGGTGATGTTAAGGTCCCTTCAACCCGAACCACTCTGGGATTCTATGATTCTGTGTGCACCAACTTGGATGGCTGGGGCTGGTTTCTGCCTCTCCCCATCCGCTTTCCCCCCAGGACAGTGTCTTGCTGAAAGCCTCTCTCCTGGTGAGGCATAACCCCGTGATGAGCCAGTTGCTTAGCACGGATGAAAGTCAATGGGGAGCCGAGCGGGTGGAGGATTTTAATACCTATCCCTCTGTAACTGCTATGGAAAGGGAAAGTTCATTGGTTGTCGATATTACCCTGCTGTGATAAAAGCTTAAGAAGCTGCTTTGCAGATGCCCACTGCGAAGAGCATGCTATAAATGTTTCCAGAGTGAAGTGATACATCACAGCTCATGGTTGTTCCCACTGAGACAGATCCCAGCTCTGGCACCTTCCAGGGACACCCTTATGAAATGCAATCTACTGGCACCGGCACAATCAAACACATATTGTTCCCAGGTACAAAATTGGCCACCTGGGAATTGATACTGAGTGCTTTGCTCTTAGGTAGCTCTTCCATATGTCAGTCTTCAAATGAGTTAAAAATAAACGGGATTAGCATCAGCATCCCTATGCTGCCATGAGGGAAACTAAGGCACGGGTGGTCCCACTCCTTCCTGCCTATCAGTTGACCACTAGCACGGTCTTCTGATGAGACCCTACATGTAGGTATGACTTTGTAAGTAGGAAAACCTTCTGTTTAGTCTGTTTTCCTAAGGAAATTAAGCTCAGAAGAAGCTACACCCTGCGCATCCGTGTGTGTGTACCTCTGGTCTCTAATATCTCTGTAGCTTTTGAAGGTGTTCTCTCCTTTCAGACAAGTTTGACAGATGCTTCATGATGCTTCTGCCATCTCTTGTCAATAGCAGCTGAGCAGAAGAGAAAGTCCCCACAAGTGACCTGAGTGAAACTCGCAGCATCATCACGAACTCAATTGGATGTGACACAGGCTACGGGGAAGAAGATTTAATGACATGGAAAGTCTCAACCAGAACTCAGAGTCACCCACGGGACACAAACCTGCACAGAACCAGCCAACCTGGAGCCTGAGAGTCACGTAACTCTCTTCTCTTCTAACTCCTGATCTTTCTGAATCCCTCTTTTTGTGTATGGATGGAGGGATGTAGAGGTCAGCCTCAAATGCACTGGGCAAAACCAGTGCAGGGAAGGTGGGAGAGGGAGCCATGGCACCAAGAACATCAGGTAAAATGCCAAAAGTGAGAATAACTGAGATGAGAGGAGAACTCTTTCCTCCCCATTGCCAGCCTGTAACCGTGCCCCATTTGAGTATTTCTCTGCTTAGATGTCGTGGAGCTGCATAAGAAACCTCTAGAAAGTTATTTATTTCAGCCCATTTACAGTGATTTCATTAATATATTCTGCAGAGTGGGTTTAGCATGTGAGTTCTTTAGTAAAATCATTACTGTATTAATGAGAGCTAACCTAAAGCCACTGAACATGACTTTAAAGGAATATCTCAAAGCTGCTGTTGAGATGGATGGGAGCAGATAGACCGTGTTTGTGAAATTATATGTAGTCAAATCAAACTGAAACTCATTAAATACAGCAAAATAATTCACGGAATAATCCACTCCAGCTGAATATGAGAAATTTGGAGAACCTTGGGTTGTTTGATTGAAAAATGGCTCATTTTTACACTCCCGTGTATGTGACAAAGCCGAAAAGATGAATTGAAAGTGCAGAGTTCCATCACCTTGGTGCCAAGGGCCTTCCATGGAGAAAGGTTCATTAAAAGTGAGGATTGACAAACTGATTTGAAAGAAGGTGCACGTTGTGCCTGGGGAACCTCCAGCACGACGGCTGGCTCCAGCAGTGTGCCCGGAGTGCTGTCCCTGTGCCCCAAGCAGGGAGAAGAGTCTGCTCTTCAGGTAAGGGAGAAGTTATGACCCTTCCGTGCAAGCCTGTAGCCAAATCTCAGCTCTGGTCCTGAGTGCAGCTTTGGGAACGATCACCCTTGCTTCACACAACTGAGACCTCTGGCAGAGATAAGGTTCAGTTCAGTCGCGCCTCTGCCCCCCTCCTCCTGTAGCCCCCTTCATGGCAGCAGGGAGGTGACTCCACAGCTTGCCCTGGAACCTCCTGGCAAAGGAAAAGGCTTTAAACAAAATACGGTTTTACAGTTCATTTCAGGTAATCACAGAGTCTATGTTCTGAAATGATCTTCTCAGCATTGCCTATGGAGAGAGGCAATGGCTGATTGGCATTCCATTACTAAACAGCTAAGCCATTCATAATGCAAAAAACCAGACTTGATGGGAAGATTTGATTCAGTTTTCAAGCTAGACTAATTCAACCCCCAGTGCTCTATAAATCAGAGCAAGTGTTCTTTATAAAAAAAATATAGCCAGAGCCCATGTGCAGAATCAGATCTATGATTTATGCCTGTATCCCATTAAACTGAAGGACAAGTGAGGGGAGCACAGGGCTGCCACTGAATTCTGTATTCCCATCTTCGTTATCATAAACATACCCAATAACTCCAGGAACAGCCTCCATGTCTGAAGGACATCTGGGGACATTATATTTTCCTTCGGGCAGGGGACACAGCGAAGCTCTGCCCTCCTTTTGCTGCAGGGACAGCAAAGCCTGCAGAGGATGGAGCAGAGCAGGTCTCATGCCTTGCAGCACCGTGGCCATGGAAAGGAGCTCCCAGTCGCAGCTATTTCCAATGCAGGCACTGCTCAGGTACAAATACAACACCCTGTGCACTGGTGTCCACACACTGAGGATGCTGCATGCTGCAGACATAGGCACTGCTCTGCTGTGGCTTTTGGGGGCTGTCATGGAGCTGTTTTCTTGCCCAGTACAAGTTATTCACTCTCTCCAGCTCTGCTGAACCCAGTGGTTTCTCCTCCCTTGCTGCACCATGTTAAGTCCTGAAGAATCCTGCTTGCAGAAAGCAAAGGAAAACAGCATTTCCCAACATGCTGCTGCCGTGGTCAGCTGCTTAGGAAGGGCTGGTGGGTGGGATGTCTCCTCTGAGCAGCCCTTGGCTCATGGCACGTCTTGACAAACACAGACACTAACGTGCTGCCCAAGGACAGCCTGTGTGGGAGATGCTGGGATCCAGCACCAGCCTCCACATCTACCTGCATGGGTGAAACCATGGGCTGTTCTGCCTGTGGGGATGTTTACCCTGCTCTCCTCCATCCTCTGCCTGCCTGAACACTGGTGTGAGTTGCACTGGTGGTTTCACAGCGGAAACCAGACTTCTCCAAGCCTGGGAAGCTGAGAAATGTGTGTCCTGAAGAGGAGAGTAAGGAATGAAATAGATTTTGTGGATAAAAGCAAGAGAGCAAGCCCAGAATCCACAGGATGGAGCGTCCCTTCCCACAGAGCAGCAGGAGCTGAACTGGAGAGATGCCAAGCGGCTCAGCCACGTGAGGTCTGACGGAGAAGGAAGTCTTGCCCCAGGAGTGCTCACCCTCGAGCTGCAGCAGATCAAAGCAGCCCAGAAAAAGCCCTAAATCCATTTCCTTCCCCCCTAACCTTCCCCATTTGGTGACAGCTCCATCCCTCCTTGAAAGCCCAGCATCCTTTCCAACCTTGGCACGACCACCGCTGTCGCAGGCTGCACCAAATCCCTGCGTTTGGGTTGTTTTCTCTGCTCCCCAGGAAGGAATTTACAAGCAGACCTCGCTGCCTGTATCCTGATATTGTTTACTCTCTTCTACTTCATAAAGTACCGGGTGCAGCCGGGGGCTGTTAACATCTGTTGGCAATCTAGCACTCCTAGGGAAAAGGATGCCATCCTTCAGGAGCCGTCAGTGACATTTTAAAAGCCATGTCTGAAATCCCCAAACAATTAAGAGGCATCTTTTTTACATTCCCTCCCTATCTGAGGCATTACGCAGTCAAGGCACCAGCTGAGAAGTACATGTTGATCTTGACAGGAAAAGCTACGATTAATGAATAATGGAGCACCAGCAATATATAACTTTCAGGCGGAGCCATCATAATTCAATCCAAACAGTAATATCGGGGCCTTTTCTTGGAGCAGTTAAATATTAAATAAAAAAGATGACATTTTATTTTCTTTTCCTTTGGCAGTTCTGCATCTCCTGATTCGAAGAAGCGTAAAGTAGAAAGTGCCACTGTTGGAGGGGGAAGGAAAGCTGATGAGCAAATTCACCTGCCCCCCGCCTGGGCTATGGAAGTGCTTAATGGAAGAGGAGAGGAGGTCTGTGACACTCTGCTGCACCCTCCGGGCTGATTTCCCACCTGGATTTGTGCCCTTTGTCTTTCTGTCACCATTCAAATTGCTGGGGTTGTTCTAGGCAGAGAGTTCAAAGTTTTCTTGCTGGGCTTGGGTGAGGATGAGCTCTTTAAGACATCCCAGTAACCCAGTCATGCCTGGCTGAAGCAGATTTAATAACTGAAAGCAATTTAGAGCAACTCTTGCTCTAAATACGACCCTTTTCTCCTTCCTTGTACTGCTGGGAAGCTCCGCTCCTGTGCAATGCCCCAGAGGCAGCTCCTTGCTGCCCCGCTGCCCCGAGCCATTTCAGCTCTCCGCTTCAGCCCATCACCTATCAAATCACCCCTTGCACACCCTCTCCCACCCCGTGTCCTTGCTACTAGATCAGAAACCTCCTCTGTGGCCTCTCTGCACGTCTACACCTCATTGACTCCTACGTCTTTCCAAATCTCACATCCCCCCTTCCCAGGCCCTGCTCCTCTTCCCCTCTTCCTGGTGTCAGGGCTGACCGGTTTCATGAAGTCCCCCAAGCGCTGCCCACTTCGCTGCCTTCACTAACGACTCCATCAAGCATCTCCTGACATCTGGTATTTAACTCTCCTGACTGTTTTCACACCCACTTTGCACATCAGCATTACTGACCTGACCATGGCAGCGCTGCCCGGGTCAGCTCCCAAGGTGAAATCCTGCTGCAGCAGCCACCCTCCTTGCATTAGTATTGATTAAATACACTGTGGTGACTCCTCTGGCACCGACCACAGTTCTCCTCGGTGCTAAGCGCTGTACAGAAATGCCCAGAAATGATGCTCACTGCAAGAAACTATGAGGAAAGAGAGAACAAAGAGGGAAGATGAGGATTTAGTGAAGCAATGGGTGCCTGATGGGCTGAGGGCAAAGGATGCTCATATTCAGCCCCTCTCCGTAAGTCTCATCCTGTAAATGAACAGGATTTACTCTTGGCTGTTTTTTTTCCAACTGGAAGAGCAAAACCTTTACTTCAGCCTTCCAACACCTGAAGGGGCTGCAGGAAACCTGGAGAGGGGCTTTGGACAAGGGCCTGTAGGGACAGGCCAAGGGGAATGGCTTTAACCTGCCCGAGGGGAGACTGAGATGAGCTCTTAGGCAGAAGCTGTTCCCTGTGAGGGTGCTGAGGCGCTGGCACCCTGGAGCTGGATGAGCTTTAAGGTCCCTTCCAACCCAAACCAGGCTGTGGTTCGGTGATTTTATGACTCTTATCCTGATGGTGCCAGGCTCTGCTGCCAGGCAGAAGGGTTGTTCTAAGGGAAGTGGAGGGCAGGCTGTGGGGGTGCTCCATAGAACTGCCAAGAGCATTCCTAGCGTGGGAAACAAAGCCTAATTCATATTAAATCGCCTTTGCTGCAAGCTGAGCCCAAGCCTGCTCCCAAGGCTTCAAAGGGGGTGTCCAGTGACCCATGAACACAGCCCATCCTTGAGCTGGGAGGGCAGGAAAGGAGCTGTTTGGAAGCTGCACGGGGGGCTGTGACAGCCAGCGTCTCTCCAGACATCCCAAGACCATCCCCACTGTGTCATTGCAGGTATGAGCTGCTCTGGGCAGAGAGATGCTCTGCAGCACCTTGCTGGTCCTGCCTGAGTCCCCAGGCATGTTCTTAGTGCCAGGTCCCCATTACAGCAGCCTCATACCCTTGATAACCCCCTTCATCCTCTCCTCCAGTCATGCGAGACAGTGCAAGTGATGACAGTCCAAGAGCTCTGGCTATCCCAACTAGAGAGTCGAAGTGGGAACAGAA
Source organism: Pezoporus wallicus (assembly GCF_028554395.1). NCBI lineage: Eukaryota > Metazoa > Chordata > Aves > Psittaciformes > Psittacidae > Pezoporus > Pezoporus wallicus. Next base: position 121,008 of record NW_026635715.1, read on the forward strand.
GTGGAGGAAGGTGATCCGAGCATCTGAGATCACACTACAGATGTGTGGAGTGAGAAACAGAGAGGTCCTTTCACCTCTGCAGACCATGCTTTATGTGAGAATACATGAGCAAAGCCTGCAGAAGCTCTGTCTCTCTCTCCAGCAACAGAGAGGGCTGCATTTCAGCGCTGAAGTCCTGTACAATAACAGAGCTGATCCATCAGATAAGGGAGACAAACTGAAAAGGGAAGAGGTCCCTCTCTGAAATTCCGCTTGAATGTAGTGCTTTATTCCTGAGACAACACTGCCTCCACACCGAAAAGTTACCCAACAGAGGCGTTTTAGTGGAAGGACTTGGAGAAGCAACAGCACAGCTAAGCAAATAGCTGCGTGCATTTAGCATGGGCTCAGCAGCCCCACGGCCAGCGGGCGAGACAGCACCGACCACAAACCAAACAGAGTTAATCTGCGGCTCAGCCCATTTCCCAAAGCCTCTCCCCACCAGCAGCTTTTGTTTCCTTCCCCTCTCTTTTCCATCCCCCTTTTACCAAAGGACACTATTTCCCCAGTCAGCTTTTCTCGGGAATAGCTTCAGCTTTCAAAATCAAAGTAGCTGGCTTTTTTTTTCCCCTATATGATTTGAAGTCTATCGTGGTTTTGGAGTGGGTGGGGAAGCGTGGATAGCAGTAGAAACACACATTGTAGGGCCTTTAATTCTGTCCAGATAAGAGAACTGCACTAAATCATTTCCAAAAAGAGAGCAAAGGTTAAGATAAGGCCCCGTGCTGTTCAGAACTATCTCAGTAATTCCATTAGAGAGAGAACTGGTAAAGAGCAAGCACGATGGAGCAAAATAGATTTTCCTGGGAGTTTAACATCATTTTTGTCTCAATGGGATCAGAAGGAAGTCTCTCAACAAGCAGGCTCTTCTTTCCCAAGGGAAAAGAAGGCTTGGACAGTCAGCCTGAAGACCCAGAACCTCTTACGAGGTTTGCCCATAAACCCTTGCCAACCTGCTGCAACACATCCATTTAGGCTGCTGGGATGCTTTCCTGCTGAGCTCACTCTGCTCCCACGGGATCCAGCTCTTGGTATCCTCCTCTGGAGAGCTGCACCTCTGCTGCCAGCGCAGGTCAGCACTGCAGCAAAGGGGGACATGGTTTATGGGACTGGGATTTGGAGAGGGGATGGTGGTCCCGAGGTTCCCCCACCAAGGCTGGGATTGGTTTCATGGGGGCTGCCTGCTTCCTGCTGCAAATGTCAGTATTTCGTTGGGAAAACAAAAGAATCCTTGGCTTTCAGGGGACATTTTATCTGGTTTTGAGCCTGATGTTGTGCTGTAAATGCTCCTAAATGAAAGCTTCTCTTCCTGAATCTGCCCGTGAGTCACTGTTCCCTTCCTTTTACCAGTTTAAGCTACCTCCATCCTGAGCCCAAATGCTATTGACTTGCAAATGGCCTAATGGATGTCCCCTGCCAGCAGGATGTCAGTACGGTTTTGCAGCAATAGTTCTTTATTTTTGCCTTGTTTTAGAGGCTCCAAGGTGTTACCCCGGTGAAAGGAAGCATCATAACTTCCTTCCTCCAGCCATGGAAAGGCCGGTGAGAAGGAAAGCAGGAAGCAAGGAGCTGAATCTGCAGATGCCCTACCCATGAGGAGCACCTGCCTCCTTCTAAAGCAGCATCATATTAAGCCTTCATTCCAGAGGCAGCAGCACCTCCATCCTGGAGAGACATTGAGGACAGTGAGGTCCCTGGAAGCACGGAGGTAGGAGGGAGCATTGAAGCAAAGCAGCCCATTTTCACAGCAGGCTGTGGAAAAGATGCTTTTGGGGGACAACAGGAAAATGCAGGCCCCGAATTGTCTCAAGACAGAGTTTACCAGCAGCATTAATGCAGCTTGAGGGGGGCTCTGTGTTATGGAAGAGCTTATGTTGTACCGAGAGAGATCTCATTTCTAACCACCATCTGTAAGCTCCGCTTGTAACACAGATGAAGCTGAACTTTTAAAACACATTTCAAGCAAGCATCTGAAAGCACTTTGCAAACAAACACGAAGGTGTTAAGCTTCACAGCAACTAGGTGAAGATGAATAACTGTCTCCTAATTAGAGATTCAGAGAGGTGGAAGCATAAGGAATAGGATTTAGCATGGCACGAAGTGGATGTTTAAACCAACACCTAGTGTGGGGCGTCAGATGGATTCGATGGGGGATAGGAATATGTGTAAATCTGCTGCGTTATGGACTTTGGCATTTTCAGAGCTGGCTAAAGGAATGAGGGACCCATTGACACACAGGGAACTGGAAAAACAATACTTGTACATTAATTGTCTGCGTCAGCCCCACATCCCCACGCATAGAATGGGATTTGCAGTGTGGTTTTGAGATGGGGCTTTATGCACTGGTGTAAATGCTGCAGAAACACAGGTATTTAACTGAAAAATGCCCTTTTGTTCCCATCTGTTTCTTCCCTTTGTCCTTGGACGCTGGGCTGACCTTGGCAGCAGCCACTGGCACATCCCCTGTAAGACAGGAGCAGATAGCCTGGAGACGGGCTAGTTTGGGACAGGTCCTCCATGCCATCTGCAGACCATGCTGGCCCTCTCTGGACACCCTTCCCTCTCTGCAGGCTGCTGAAGGGAGCAATGGCTTCAAAATGGCTTTAAAAATGGCTTAGCACAGAGCCAAGGCGGAGCAGGACCTCCTTCGAGTGCTGCGGCAGCGTCTGTCCTCCCCTTTTCTCTAGCACTCCTGGTCCTTGGAAGCCCTTTTGGGCTGGAATAACACCCAAAACCCGGTCACGAGGACATAGCTTTGGTGGGAAGCTCTGGCTGGAATTCAGCTGAGCGGAGCTTTTGGGCTGGGCTCCAGCCAGTCTCAGCCAGGCTTTGTCAGGGCTCAGTCCCTCATGGCCTCTGTTGCTTCTGCAAAGCCCTTAGAGATGCCACAGCACAAAAGCAAGCAGAACATAGAATCATAGAATAGTTTGGGTTGGAAAGGACCTGAAGATCATCCAGTTCCAGCCCCCTGCCATGGGCAGGGACACCTCACACTAAACCATGGCACCCAAGGCTTCGTCCAACCTGGCCTTGAACACTGCCAGGGATGGAGCATTCACAACCTCCCTGGGCAACCCATTCCAGTGCCTCAGCACCCTAACAGGAAAGAACTTCCTCCTTAGATCCAATCTAGTTTGAACCCGTTACCCCTTGTCCTATCACTACAGCCCCTAATGAAGAGTCCCTCCCCAACATCCCTATGCTCCTACATGCTCTTACAACCCTGCTTGCTGTCCAAGGGCAGGGAGGTTTCAACCTTCTCCCTTCTCCAGGGAAAGCAGGGGAGGCAGGGAGAGAGGGAAGGGGAGTTAGGGCTGGTGCCTCAGCATCCCTGCTTGGGAGAGCTCCTGGGGGAAGGAAGATAACCAGGACCTCAGGGACCTGAGACAAACTGAATGGATGCCTCACCAAAACAGCATCATTCATCGGTGCAGCATTCCCACGGGAATCAGGTGTTAATGGGGTGTCACATTTGTCTTGCTGACAGCAGGCATCACCGATAAGAATTAAGCAGCTATAAATAACTAACTAATCATGAGAAACCCCCTCCATTACCTACCAACAAGGCTATTTGTGCCTTTATTTATGTATTTATAGTGTTCCTCTTATCTTATGGGGGGGGACGACAACACACAAACAAGAAAGATAAAGATGTTGGGTAAATCCAGCATGGCTGGATTATGCTATTGGACCTCAGTATTTCAGTGCTATAGAGCAGACATCTGCTTCATGCTCCTGGCTGATTGCAACCACCGGCAGCTTTATCACTAGTGCAGTTTCCAGGCAAACATTTTTCAGGTGCAAACGGGGTCTTTCAAAGCCTTGCACGTGCTTGTACAACATGCACAAAGAAGCTGTTTCTGCAGGACTTGTGCTGGAGTCAGGCTGGACCGAAGGGAAAGGGGCTCTCCTAAGAAGAGTTGTTAGCAAGCTGCAGGATAATCAATAGACTCGATGAAGATGCAGTGGGGTTTTGTAGTCTAGAGTGTATGGTTTTGTCCTAAATAGGAATAATTGATAGTTCATTAGCTAGCGTGGTGGAATAGAGTATAGCAGATATTGTGTGGGTATTTGCTCCTGCAGGCAAACCACTTTGTCTATGAACCCAAGCTAGATCCACATCAAGGATCCACCATCCACCACCAGGGTGAAAGGAGGAGGTGATGCTGACTCAGGTGGTGGTGATTCTTGCCCCTCCATGGAACCACATCATGCTTTGCTAACGTGCTGTGGAGAATACAATGTGGAATCAGCTGAGCTTGGGGTTGGACATGTTGGTGGCAGAAGAGCTTCTGCCTAAGAGCTCATCTCATCTCCCCTCTGGCAGGTTAAAGCCAGTCCCCTTGGCCTGTCCCTACAGGCCCTTGTCCAAAGCCCCTCTCCATGTTTCCTGCAGCCCCTTCAGGCACTGGAGCTGCTCTAAGGTCTCCCCTTCAGGAGCCTTCTCTTCCCCAGGCTGCCCCAGCCCAGCTCTCTCAGCCTGGCTCCAGAGCAGAGCTGCTCCAGCCCTCACAGCATCCCCATGGCCTCTTCTGGCCTCACTCCAATGGCTCCACATCCTTTTCATGTACGGTGAGACCTTGGCCAGGATGAAACTTTGCTTATGTGACCTTCATTTAAAGCTCATTGCTCTCTGGTCTGTGGCAGTTTAAGTCCCGTGCTCTCTGACTCATGGAGGCAAAAGCTCCCTTTGACCCATCAAAACTCCCTGGATCACTCTCTTCTTTGATGACTTATGGTCAGGTCCTGCACCACCCTGGCAGGATGCAGCTCTTGGTGGCGGCATCATTTGGCCACCCTCAGCTGTAGCAGTTTTGCCAAGCAAAGCCACCTTTCCAAGTGTTCAGTGCAGTTACTGTATTTTCACATGAGTATCAATGGGATCTTGTCTGTTAAAATCCCATCTATTTGAGCATACAATTTTCCCGGAGTCAGAATCTATTAGTGAAATCTCAGCCCGGGTGACAAGATAACAGAATCCTCAAATTAAATAGGGTTGCCACAATTACAGCTTCCCCCCTTTCTTTCCCAGCATTAACACCGTAAACGCTGATGTCAAGATAAGATCTGAATTCCATCCTGACAAGGCAAATGTTATCAGAGATCAGTTAATTACACACTGGATTTCAACAGAGGCAAATAACCCCCCTGTGGGTTAGTGTGGAAACTGCTGTCTTGCCACCAGCTTCTCCCTGGGTCACCAGGCACACTGCCCTCATCCATCCCTCTTTTTTTCCACCATGCTAAGGAAATGGGATCCGCATTTTCCACCTGGTTTTAGACCCTGCCCCAGGGGTGCCCTAGAGCCCATTCCTGAACGGAAGAGGTGGAGGATGTTTCAAGTGTTACCTGCAGTAAAGGATTTGCAGCAAAAGAGAAAACCTGGTTTAGCTAGAAAGGAGCCCCCACCACTTTGCAAAGAGCTGGAGGGAGAAGCAGGAGCTTCTGATAGCAAAAAGGCTTTTTGTGAGAGCTGGGTAATGATGCTCCATGGAGGTCTTGCTCCAAGGTGGACTCTCCCCCACTGCCTTTGCTCACTGTCTCAACCAGTGAGCTCTTGGAGGCTGTAAGACCTGAAGCAAGAAACAAGGGCCCAAACCATGGAAAATCAGAGGTTGTAGGCACCTCTCTTTGCTGCATTAGGAATCATGCTCAGCCCTGCATGGTAACGACTGAATCACTTCTTTTGTGCTTAAACACAGACAGTGGCATGAATGCAGCCCATCATGGGGATTGCCCCAGTTAAGGATATGTCCCAGATCATCTTGTCTTGCTGGAGAACACCTTTGTCGAATCTGCCCTTCTCACCAAAGCCATGCCTGTCTCTACCAGCTCTGTCTTCTTCCCCTGTTTTGTTTCTTTCTGTCCTGCAAACATATGCAGGGTGTTCCTGGGAATGGCAGGGTTTACTCATCCGCTGATAACTCCAATCTAGTCTAACAAAGAAGCAAATGCACAATGACATCTCTTGCACAAAGAGCTGTCATAAAGTGCGGCTGGCAATCCAAGAGGTATAAATGCTCTTTCGATTAAGTGCCTCATTGAGGTAAGTTGATGATGCTCCATTAGGCTGAAGTGATAGACTTCTAGTTCTCCACACAATGGGTGGGGAGAGGGATTCGGTGCTGGAGCAGGCAGGGCTGTGCTCTTGCTTTCTCTGCTCTCCTGCAGTCCTCTTCATTCCAGGCTGCTACTTATTGCAGCTTCTCCACTTCTGCACAGGGGAAAGCTCTTTATGCCTCATCACCTTGCATTGGGCTCAGGGATGGACACCCAGCACCCTGGCTGGGCTCCCTGCAGGCAGAAACACATTGGGCAAACCCCACCATGGGTTGTAGCGTGGTATTAGCTCAGCGACGTGATGGGAATGGCAGGGGCACAGCACTCGGGCTTCTGGAATCGTTCCTTTCTCCCTTTTTCCCTCCATCTGCCATGCCTTTTCTTGCAGGCTTTCTGCAGGACACTGGTCTTGATGCAGCTTTTGGAGTGCCAGAGAATTGCATCAACTCTGCTCTGTATTTTTACAGTGCAATAAAAAGCTCTACACCCCCTCCAGGTACAATAAATGATACCAACATTTTGACCTTGTTGCTGCAGCTTTTATTTAAATCAGGAGAAAAAACTGAGAAAGCCAAAGGACACGGATAATTTATGGATCCAGAATGCAGTCAGGGCCCTGGCAGTGGCAACAGGGATCACTTGGGAGCAGTCCCAAGCTTCCCACGTGAGGCGTGGAATCAGTGTCACTGCAACCAGTGTCCCTGCGGTTAAGCTTTGCCCAAGGAGGTCCTCCAGCTCTGCACTAGAATTACCTTAAGTACAATCAAGCCCAGCCCAAGTCAAGCAAGAAATTAAGATTCTCATTATTTAAACGGGAGCCAACTGCATGAGAGTGGAAAACGGTGGGACCCCACTATTAATTACTTCAGTTTTACTTGCGATTGGTGACAGTTCCTGTTGTGCCTGCTGGGGCACGGGAGGAGCTCCATCCATCACAGACCTGTTAGCGGTGCGCACTGGGAGAGGCACCGCTGCTGCCTGATTTCTCTTTTCCATTCCACACACAGAGCGCTCCCCGTCCCTTATTAAACAGAGGGAAATTGAAGAACAAATTGGAATATGTAAAATGCTCGTTACTTGCATTTTCCACTTGGCTGGTGTTTCCCAATAGGCTGTTTGTGGGGTGGCCGTTATTGTTATTCACCAAGATAGCTACTATTAGTTTTGTTACTCCCTTATTGAACACAAAGGTACCAACTTTCCCTCTTACCTTGATGAAACAGGATGCAATTGCTTTCCTGGTGAACAGCTCCCAAGCCAGTGCCATATTGGCTTGACCAGTGCGACAGCTTCTTGGTGAGCTTGGCGAGGGATACATGTGGAACCATCACTTCTGCTTTAGAATGATCTATTTTACACCGAGGCATTAGACACAGCCATAAAGAAACCCAGCACTTAATTGCAGAGAAAAACCCAGGGATGGGAATATAAAATCAAGCTCAGGTTTTATTTGCTTGCAGAAAGCAGAAGAGATGGGTCACTGTCAGTGATTGCCTGTGGAGTAACGAAGATCCATTCCCTGAGAAGCCTGCCCAGAATTTACACCAAGCCCTCTAAGTACGTACTCAAACAGGACTTCCATCACGTCAAACTTGTCAAAAGCGGGTAATGCAGATGAAACACTTTAAAAGAATCTCATTTTCAGGACAAGCTGATCACTCTTTCCTTGAAATTAAAGCCCTTGTAGAAGATCTTAATTTAAGCAGTCAAAGATTAAGCTGCCCAGCATGATTGCCTGCTTTTGCTGCTGAATTTACTGGCATTTAGCAAGCAGCATAAGGCTGCTAATGGCGTGTCACCGTGCTTCTGAGAGCCAGTGGGCTGGAAAATATCAATTGGAGGACAGAAAGCAGACCACCTCCTGCAAAAAACAGAGGCATGTCCAGCTTTGCCGAGGCCAAGAGTGGTGCTGTTGTTGTTTCATGGTCTGGATGCTGACACTGATGAGGAAGAAATCAGTTGGGAAACAATCATTATACAACTAGAGGAAATAAGGCTTGAAGATGTTCCCCCTTGAAGAGGGGTCATCTGCTGTCAGGGTGGACTTAATGCCCCTATGAATTGATCTTCACCTCTAGAGAAGGACCTTGGTCCTTAGAGGTAGCAGAGTCCCTGCATGACCTTGGCATAGCCTAACAGCTCTTGGTCCTGCTCCCTGGCATTTCATGCGCCCAGCCTAGAAGGCAAATTGAGGATGCTGGCTCCTAAACAGCTGTTTGGGGGAACCTGAGCGATGGCCCCGCTGGAGGAGGGCTGGTTTGCTTTCAGAAGGGTTTAATACAAGTACAGACTGAGAGTGGGGGGAGAAGGTGTCAAAGGGGCAAACAGAGGGATGAAATGAGGAATCAGATGAAGAAACCCAGTGAACAAAACCTATTTCCTTGAGGTATTTGGGTTCCCAGTCAGCTCCAGTATCAGCGAGCAGCAGGGAGCCTTCCTTATATATTATTTATTTAGGCTTAAAAAGAACCGTTCCCTTGTTTGACAGCTTCTGCTGGGATTTTTGTGCCATTTTCTTTTCTTTCCTTGTATTTTTATTACCTTTTTTTCTGTCTTATCTTAACAGGGCCACTCGGCCTCCATTTGCTTTTATAGACATGACTTCAAGGCATGACCTCAGCGGTAGCACTTGTCAGTTGGGAGCTCAGATGGCCTCGGGCTGGAAGCAGGCTCTGCCTTGCTCCTGCTTCCCCTCCTTGCCCCAGCTCTGATCTGCCCAGTGCTTTGTATCATAGCCTCGACGTCGAGGGATACTTTGTGCTGCTGATTGGTAAGAGGTAGAGTTGAGCATGTTGCTTGCTGTCCCTGGAGGATAACTTTTCATTATTGATGTGGAAAGTGGGGAATAAAAGAGGCTATTACACTTTTTATCTTCAGGGAACATTTTTCCTTGTACTCTCCATCCCCTCCCTTCAGATATGAAAGCACTTCAATTCAGAGAATCATTCAGAGTACAATGAAGTCAGTTCTGAGAGCAGCAGGCACATTTATTTACAGTGCAGGTGACTTGTAACATGTCTCTACCATGTATGCTTTTATTATTCCCTGACAATCCCTGAGACAGGATGTCTTGTTCCTGGAGTGCCACAGCTGTGCTGCTTTTTACAGTCATTAAACCTGGCTTTGAAATCATAAGAAAAAATCCAGTTCCTCCCGTTCAAATAGGCCTGAAGGTACGGCGCATAAAGGAAGTGAAACAGCGTTCCTTGGACTGAACCACAAGCTAGAGGAAGATCAAAGGACAGTGGGTGAAGAAAACGTCCCCTTTAAGGGTATCAGAAGTGGTTTCTGCTTGGTGCCACGCGAGGAGAAAGCATCATCCCACACTCTGCAGATGGGAAAGCCCATGGACATCTGCGCACCGCTGGCATGCAGCGGTGCTCGTGTTTGCCAGCTAGCCAGCCAAGTGGAAAATGGGTATTTGTAGGTACAAGCCCTTTGATTTTCCACTAGGAAAAGAACACGGGCAGGCAGAGATGGGAACGTAAATCAGAGCTCACTGATACGGATCCAAGAAAGCTTCCGGATCAATATTCAAACGAGTGAGCTAGTAAAAGAAAACCACACTCCCTCTCTATCCATCAGCTCTGCACGTGGCTGCTTATCTCATCTATCTGCTACCTCATCTATCTGCTACCTCATCTATCTGCTACCTCATCTCTCTGCTATCTCCTCCCAGGCTTCTCTTTCCAAATCTGCAGCACCATCTAACCCTCAGATAATTTTTCTGTGTTCCAGTCTCACTTCTACAAGGAAAGAATCAGGGCATTTGGCACCCGATAGCGAGACCTCCTTTCACTATTTACTCATGTACAGGAGGCGTGGGAATGAAATGAGGATAAGAGATGCTGACACCGTGTTTCATCCTGCACAGGCAGCACTGCTGCTGGTGGAGTTGATTGCAATCCACTGGGAAAGACTTGGTAGCTCCAGGTAAGCAACTGCTGTCATTTTGCTCTTTGATTTTAGCATTGCTGAAGTCAGAGGAAGAAACATTTGGATGCTATTGAGAGGGTCAATACATTGTTAAATGTCAGCGTTGGTTGGAACAACTAAGCCTTTTGGGTATGCCCACCTTTGGTGTCATAGCTGCTGTCCCTTCCCTACGGTGGGGTGTTGCTGCCTGTAGTGATACAACAACAGAAGGAAATGCTTGAAAAGTGACTCAAAAAAGGGAGGGTTACATGAACCTAGCAGGCAGCTCTCATTTTACACAGTTTGCCTCTGCCCACTGGGCCAGGGATTTGTAGCTGAAATGCCATCTGTACTTTGTAGGCTCTTATCTCTCTGGTGTGCTGAGATAGCACCTGATTACCATAGTATCGGAGCATCTAGCTCTCTGTGATGTATTCATCCTCATAGCAAGCCTGGGGATAGGTAAGTGCTATTATCTTCCTTGTACAGATGGGGAATGCTTCATTGCGGCCCAGACCTCCACTTCGGGGTGCAGTGATACAGAGGGCAATAGTTATTTACGAAAAATGGAGTAGTTTGGAGTGGTATGGGCATGAAATTCATCTCGCTGGGTCAGAAGTCCACCCTAGAGCTGTCTCCATAGGAGGTAGCTCTCAGTGGGGAGGTTGAGATGAGCTCTTAGGCACAAGTTCTTCACTACGAGGGTGCTGAGGCGCTGGCACAGGGTGCCCAGAGAAGCTGTGGCTGCCCCATCCCTGGCAGTGTTCAAGGCCAGGTTGGACAGGGCTCCCCATGCACTCCTATTTCTAGAGGTCCCTCCTCATGCCCTGCTGTTCCCTTCTTCGTGCAGGCACTATCTCAAACCAGGGCTAGTGAAGGCCAGGTAGATGAGTGTGGGTAGGAGTTGGATTCTTGTCTATAGACGTGCACTGTGTACCAATACAGGAACTTTGACGTCGTTCAGGCGAGCATGCCCAGGCAGCAAACTCCACATTGATGTGCAAACAAGGAGACAGCCACATGAAGTGGAGGGAGCAGATGCTAATGAATGTTCTTTAGGCTTTAGGAAAAGATATTGCCCAATGCTGTGGAAAATTAAAACTTGTTTCTAATGTGTTTAGGAAATTCAATGCTAAAACTCAAAGATGAATGGGACGAGAGTTCAATCTGAGCCGACCCGGTTTTGTTGGAATGTCATTTGCTATGGTGTTTGCTCCCTTGCAGAAACCAGGAGACAACCTAATTACTTCTTGCACTCTGCACATAAATTATTGCTCCCAAACATTTAAAGGAGACAGGAAGGGATGCTGGGAAAGGTGCTAAAGGAACCGTTCTTCATCCACAGCGGGCTTGTGCATGATCAGAAATTGAAGGACTGGTGCTGTAATGGCACCAGTGATTGTCAGGAGGCCTCTCAGTGCATCCCAGCTTGTTGAGGTCACTCCTGCAAGATGGGGTGGCAATAGGATGACTGGGATTAAATTCACTTTGGAATGGAAAGATCTTGACTCAAGAGGATCTGAAGTGTAGAGGGGTTGGCTGGCCTTAGGGTTCCTTGAGATGGACCCGACCTCCAGCTTTTCACTTAACATATTGCCCCCACTGAACACACATACACAAAGATCCTCTTCTGCATTAAACTGAATGATCACATCCAGCTACCTGAAAAGCTGCCTTGCAAAAAATCCCTTGGCGAGCATAAAATGAAACCAGAGGACCCCTTCCCGCCTTCATTCTTAGAGGAAGAGATTCAGAAACAACATGATTTATGGGAATTCCTTAGAAGAAGATGAGAGTTTGAGCTTCATCTTCCTTAAATAGCCCTCTGTGAGGCTTACAAAAGCTTTTCCCACATGCTGAGCTTTCAGAGCCATGGGACAGGTTCCCCCCCAAGGCACTGATCTTGCACAGCTCAGTAAAATGCAGAGGGTGGCTAAATCTGAGCTCCAAATCGCATCACTGACACGGATGCACCGCGTCCAAAACAGCGTGTCCAGCACCGACCCACCACATCTGTCACACTGACCTTCACCCACCAGGTCACTTGTCAGCAGCTCCACATTCCCGGCTGGAGGATGGAAATGAGCCTGTTTGAGCCGACGGGAGCTCAGCAGAAACTCATCAGCAGAGGAGCAAAGTTTACAGCTCAGATGAAAGGCTTCAAAACTTGTCTCGGGGAGGTTGGGGGCCCTTCGTGCCCTGTTGATGGAATTCCATCACCTTGTAACTGTGACAGGTTATAATCAACCTGCCCGATTTGAATCTTGTCCATAGCTAGGAGTTTTAATTTGATATTCACCATTTGCTCCATCTGCATCATGAATGTGCCCTGCTAAAAGGAAAGCCTCCCTGACCTGCTTCCTCCAGGCAACGGGCTAACTTCCTCATGCAGCCAGCCAGCGATTGAGGTGTTTCAATGCTGCTACCCAAGAGACGGATGTTAAGGGCAAGTGGTTCATCAGAAAGGGTTTTTTACTCTTTGTTGGACTACCTAAGAGGAAAAGGCATTAAATAGCCAGGCTAATCACCTGTGTGACAGCACTCCACATTGTGAGTTTCATTTGGCTCCTGATGGAGATATTATCACTGTAGGACCTAAAAAAGGGTCAGTTGTGCTCTGTAAGCAGATCTGTGTCCTGAGAGATCCTTCAGCTGGAGCACAAAGGCCTCCAGCAAAAGAAGTAAGACTATTCAACCAGGAGGTGTGCTTCAAACACTTCATCAGGGTCACTGGGCAAAGGTAAGCCTTCTGTCTGGAAGCGAATTGTGTGAAACGAAGGTGTCACTCTTCTTGTTACCACTTCTCACCCCTGATTGCATGGCAAAAGGGACAGGAAAGCCTCAACACTCCATCATTGTAAGTGAAACATCTTATTCTGGTCAAAAGCCATTTTAGCACTAATAATTGCTTGCTTCTGTATGACTTTTTGGGAAGGGGGACACTTTAGGCCATGCTTGTGGGTTCTCCTCCACAATCATCATACATATTTTTAAGTAGCTACATGAGTCCAGGTCTACCGCATGAAAAGAAAAGGCCAGTTGAATTTAGTAGTGCTTTGGTGCTATTTGTCTCCATTTAGACAGAGATCTCTGACCCCATTGAGGTGCAAGAGCAATAGGGAGGGCTTGGGAATGAAAGGAGCAACCACGGTCCAGCAGCCCGTGAGCTGGTGCTGGTTTGCTTTGTGCCCGTCGCTCGTGGTGTCCTGCTGAAAAGTGCCAGCTCTCTGGGATGCAGCTTTGCAGGTGATGGTCTGGAACTGTCTATCATCATTAGAGCACTTTGCTCTCAAAACCCAGCCTGACAGAAGTGTTTGGTTCTTGGGGGGGGAGTGTGAGGAGATGATCTAAGAGGACATCTCCCCAGGCCACCCCAGGGGCTTGGCGCATCCTTGCTCTTCCTTGGCACGGTGTGGTAAGATTGCACTCTATGCAAATGGCAATTAATAATTCAGCATTTCCCCCTCTCTGGGTGATGCCTGCTGGCCGTGGGAGGTGCATGGAGTGGGCAGGGACAGGCTGGATGTGTCAGGACACCACTGCATCCAGCGGAGAGAGTGGAGGAAAGACACCAGCGCAACCCTGCAGAGCTTTTATACTGGTATAATTACCTCTTCTGGGCATGTAGGGTATTTTTAGCCTGCTTGCCTAAGGAAATTAAGCTCATCTGATCATGTAATGAATGCATGTGCGTTTCTGCATGTTGATTCTGACCTTAATAATGTTTGAGCCTATTGGCACTTTCAAGCAGATTTGATGGGGGAGGAAAGCAGTGTCACATGAAAGTCGGTTTTTAGACATACTGTGAAAACAGTGGTCAGGTAGAGGAGAAAAAGCTCTATAAATGCTCCCAATCAGCATTCCTTGTCCAAATGCCAGGCCAGAGCGCGGGCTTCTACCTTATCAGACATCAAAGACTCCACACCAGGGGAGAGAATATAGAAGAACCCATTCGAACGGCAGGAAAAGATTGGATCGGAGCTCGCAACCAAGCATGAAATGCAGATCTTAAGGAAACAGGGCTTTGTTATCCCTTGTGCTGATGGGACTGCATATTAACTGCTTATTAGTTGTAGGAGCACAAAGGCGAGCGTGGATTTGGTTGGAAGGTATAAAGTCGTTCCTAGTCACATAGCGTGTTCCTCTTCCCCACATAAGAGCATTTATGTCAGCAGAGCTGTTTTCTGCACTCAGGGAGTTAATGCTGCTCCCACTTTGGGGCATAAACAGGGCTTAAAAGCCCTGAGTATTTCCCATGGAGATTTCTGGGCTGGGGTAAACCAAAACAGCTGTCAGATTTGGCTCTCTGCTGCACTTAAAGTGACAAGGATTAGGACCAGGGAAGGGAGTTCTCATGGCAAACCCTCTGCATTGCTCTTAGCAGAGACCGGGATAGAGCTGCGGTGCTTTCTGCAGCGTGGGGATCGGGGCTGAGGCTGCTGAGGTGGGGAAAGACCTCACCAGTGCAGCCCCAAACCCTGGGCGTCAGCACTGCCCAGAGGGTAATGGGCTTTCTCCTTCTCTTACAGCTAAATGCAGTTTAGCAGATCCACTGGGGATTCAGGCTTTTGCTTGATTCAGGTTAAACGTGCCTGTGTGGCCAAGCCTTCTGAGGAGCCTGGCAGCAGCCACAGCTTGGCACGGGTGGCTCACAGGGGCCAACTGGTCAGAATTGGCCCGGATGTGTTTTGTTTACCCTCTTTCATGTACATGCTCCCAGCTAAGTGGTGAGCAAGGCACCAGCCAGATGCATGCAATCGCTTCCAGCCTCCCCATGCTCTCATCCAGCCCCAGTTAAAGCTCCAGGCATCGCTCGAGACAACTGGGTTACAGAGCTGCCCCAAGCCCCCAAAGCAGCTGGGGTATGGGAAATGATGCTGCGCTCACAGCTCATCTGCCAGGCAAAGCCACCAGGGCTCAGAGGTGAAAACGCTGCCATAAATCCAGTGCCAGGAGGGGTTTCATAGGGAGATGCTCCTGATCCCAGCCTGGAAACAACGGCACCTCCATGGAAATAAGCCCCAGTGAAGGGCAGGGTTAATTTTCCCACGTCTCACCCCTCTCATGGCCCCATGATGATCCATGATACCTCTTCAGAGTGCCTTTAATTCATGGCCCTGTAAGTCTGTGGCAGCACAGCACTGCTCACCCCAGCAAAACAGCCAGAGATCCCATAAACACAGCTCTTCTCAACAGCTTGCCAGCTTATAGCAGCTGGAATCCAACTGATGCCAACACAATGGCTCTGAGATCATTAAAGCCTTCCTGGACAAAAGGACTGTATCTCAAGGGTCCATTTTGCCATAAACCAGCTGGGGGAACACAACAGGAAATCCTGAGGAATAATATACTCGTGAGGAAAACCCTGCTCTGCTAAACCGTGCTGTAGGGAATGAGGGCAGATGGTTGGCTTCATCCTCTATGGAGCTTTTAAACCAACACAGCCCAGGCCTGGGGCTTGGAGCTGTGATGTGTGAGATGGGCTCAATACCCATCACTGCAAGTGGCTTCCGGAAGAAAAAGCTTCTCCAGGTGCACAAGACTCTGGAATCATCCTGAATTACCTATAACTGGGCGATATTGGTTGTCCCACACCAACCTAGCAGTCAGCATGAGAATGGGAGCAGAAGTGGCGCCTGTCTTGTAGGACCTGCTAGAGCTACTACTCAGAGGGAGGCACAGGATGCTGTGGATGCAATTGCATCACTTTCCAAGATGAAATGGGGAGTGCATTTCAGCCTATTGGGGTCTTGGAGGGGCTGGGACAGGACCAAGGTGCTCAGTTGCTTTGAATCAATGATAGTAACAAACCAAGGGAGAGGAAGTCCCACATTTTGACATCGATCCAACGTGTAGTTCTTCGCCCCTCCAGAGTTTTGCTCCTATTTGGGTTAATAATCAGCTTTGAGATGCTCTTTTCTTTGTTCTCCTCAAGAAGCTCGGATTCTCACTGACAGATGCCATTGTGAAATGCAATGTGAAAAATTCACTTGGAAGATACAAAACAAATGTAATTTTTGGAGCTTGTCCAGCATTTTCAGCTGCCAAAGCAGTTGAATCCATCCTGATCTGAATTCAATGAGGAGTTTCCATCCCTAAGGGCTAGTCTGGGGAGAGGCTTTTTGTAAGTAAATTGCAAATTGCTGCCTACTGCACCTCCCCTGCCCTGCTGAAGAACTCAATGCGAAAACCTCTGGAATTGGGAAAGATTTTAGTTAAGGCGCAGTGAAAGAAGGGACTTGGTCTTTGGTCCAGCTTTTATGGTGTCCTTAAGTCAAATGGGCAATTCCCACTGCTGATTTAGGTCCATCTACATCGTCCCTTTCTATGGCCCAACTTACACACCTCTCTGAGGAGACCCCCCCCCATCCAGTGTTGTGTCCATCTCGGGCACCAACACAAGAAGAACGTGGACAGGGCTTGGAGCAAGCTGCTCTAGTGGAAGGTGTCCCTGCCCGTGGCAGGGGTTGGAGCTGGAGGAGCTTTAAGGTCCCTTCCAACCCAAACCAGGCTGGGATTCTATGATCCTACGCCTTTAGGATGGGAGAAATCCTCTCTCTGAAGGTGCTGATCCCTGTTGAGCCCGGTCGCTGTCTATATTGCAGACCAACCCAGCCCTTCAGATTCCCTGAACCATGGGGATATGCAGCAGCTCCATACTGGAAATCCAGCTGCCCTTGCACTATGCCCCAGACACCACCACACCGCAGCGGGTCAAGGTGTTTCTTACCGGCTCGTTCCACTGGTGCTCACTGCGTGAAGGACCTGGCTGCTTCCTTCCACAGCTCCAAGGAGTAAATTAAACGACACGATGAAACACAGTGCATTTGCAGCTGGCTCAAAGGGAAGAGAACAGCATTAGGCAGCCCTGGTGCTCATTAAACGCCTCTGACTAGAAGGATGTAATGAACCAGTTTTATTGCAACAGTAATTTCTTCCTATCGCATTTGGTTATGTATTCATGGGGGATGCAGGGAAGGGAAGGAGATCACTACAGACTAGCGCATGGAGATATATTGTGTGTGGGAACGATGACACCAGAGTGTGTGGCTGGCAGATAGGAGAGAGGCGAGGCAGAGAGCAGAGTATCCCCAAGTCCATTATAACGCCATCAAGCTGACCTTTAAAATAATATATATATGAGTAATAAAAAGGGGACCCTCTGTTCTTGGCTTCTGAAACATGAGCAGCTCTGGAGCTGGTTTAATGACCACGATAGCCAAGCTACCATACACCTCAGGTGTCCCAGGCTAACTGGGGATGTAGCTTCGTGTCCATCAGCTGCTGGGACCTCATGGGCAGAGCTGGTAATGTAGGACCTGGAGCCAAAAGAGGGTAGGAAGAGAGAAATCTATGAAGATACAGCCTGAAAAGGAGCCCTGAAGTTCTCATTGGATTTCTCCACCTTTCAGCCTGGTTGTAACCAAGGTAAGTTTTCTAAAGCTGTCCAAAGAGATAATCCATGATTAACAGCCATTTTAATAAATGGCTAATCAATTTATATGGGTTGCTATAGAGTCCAATACATCAAACCCAGGTTGATTATAACCATGGCTTATTGCCATCTTATAATACCTTCCACTGATGTGCTTATAATAATCTGTACCATCCGCTGCTGCTGTCGGTAACTCATCTCAAACACCACTTGTGTTTCTCCTCAACCTGCTAAAAGCACAGGGGCAGAAAATGTCCCTTTATATCTGTAAATCACGTGCCCTCCTCTGGTTGCAAATCTGGAAGCTGCACCTCCTGTATGGAGCCAGGCTGAGAACACTGAGGCTGTTCAGCCTGGAGAAGAGAAGCTGCGTGGAGACCTCAGAGCAGCTTCCAGTGTCTGAAGGGGGCTGCAAGGATGCTGGAGAGGGGCTCTTCATCAGGGACTGTAGGGACAGGACAAGGGGTGATGGGTTCAAACAAACAGGGGAAGTTCAGGTTGGAGATAAGGCAGAAGCTCTTCCCTGTGAGGGTGCTGAGGCGCTGGCACAGGGTGCCCAGAGAAGCTGTGGCTGCCCCATCCCTGGCAGTGTTCAAGGCCAGGTTGGACACAGGCTTGGAGCAAGCTGCTCTAGTGGAAGGTGTCCCTGCCCGTGGCAGGAACTGGATGATCTTGAGGTCCTTTCCAACCCAAACCGTTCTAGGAGTCTATCATTTCTGCTGCTTTCAGCACCTGCTTTCAAAGCCATCATAACAACAGCAAAGAAGAACGCATTTAAGATGCAACCTGTGAGCCTGGATGTTTAAAATCCCAAATCCAACAGGTTTTGCTTTCTCTTCGTGTTCCAACTTGACTCCTTCCTTTCTGACTCGATTCCCAGAACTCTTTGGAAGAAGCCTCTTTTCGCTCAATCCAGCCTGCAACCTGTAGCTGCCTGGAAAGCGTGGTGATGCCTGAAAAACCCCAACCTCGAAACGCTGACACACGGCCCCTTGCAGTCGGTACAAACCATCTCCAGGTGGATTTATTAGGCTCAGGCAACAGCAGTTGGTCTGAAGAGAAGATGTATTTAACCTTTCTTTTTAATTGCCGCACTGTTAACCTGTCAGTCCTCCATGGGGCTGGTAATAATTCCGCTTGAAACGGCTCAAAGGGAACTTTCGTGCTCATATTCAACATTAAAACTTGCATTGCAGCTGGGGGAGAATTGAGTAGCGCTTGCAACAGTGATGGGGCTCAAGCTGAAGTCCATTGGAGTGCCTGGAATCATCACACTGAACTGAACAAGCCCAGACATATAGGCCTGAGCCCGGGGTCAAACCTTTAGGGCTTGATCCAAGGGGAGTAATAGGGATTTGGCCTTGGGAAGGACCAAGATGGGCCTTTAGAATGGGCCTTTCTCTTCACCTTAAGGTAAGGTGCACATTGAAGGGGAGAGCTGATGTGGCTCAGCTAGCTACGTTTTAACTAGTGAATGGAAAACAGAAGTGAACACAAAGGGTTTTAAAGGAGGTTTTAGTGTGGAATCAGCCCCAAGCTTCTTTGGAGACACATGTCCTGCATTAAAAGCCATTATTGGTTTTGCTTTTACTGCAACTTTAAGCCTAACGCACCTCTTGTTTGCAAATACACCTTGAGATTGACTTTAACCTTCTCACCCTGTCCTGGGTTAGTGATGGAGCAGTCCTAGGGGAACCCACCAAACCTCACTGGGATTGCAGCTACAGGCACAGGAATGCGGCATCGCTGCCCCACAACCCCCAGCAGCACCCTCCTACATGCCATGAAATTGGGATTTGAACATAAATCCCTCCACATACTGCAAACAGCAGTGTAAGAAGGCAGTTAGGCTCGTGCTGGGTCATTGCCTGAGCTGGTTGTGTCCAGGCCTTCCTGCTTATGGACACTTAGGGCTGTGGCTCTCTAGACCTCTCCAAAGGAGAGGTTAAGTATTAACCGAGCTGGGGAGATGGAGCATGTAACTTGGGCACCCAGGTGGGAAAACAGGGCTACAGATCCTTATACTAAAGGGCATCACACGTCATTTGTTCCTGTATTTATGCAGGCAGGGCTGGAAAGGTTCATTAACTTGGCCAAGGTCATGAGGAGCTTTGTTGGCAAGGGCAAAGCATCAAAAAGGCTGGGGTGAATGCTCCAGCACAGGGCAGCCCACTTCAGCCCTCATCTCCTGCCCAGCAGAAGAGCCTGCAGCAACCAAACCATCGCAAGAAGCTCATCCCTGGTATCTCTGCTGCATCCCTATAACAATAAATGATGTCTCTTCTGGCAGCAATCCTGACACACTGAGAGCCAGGTACCACGGTGTGTGGGGTGGCTGCACCACAAGGGATGGCAGCAATGCGTTACAAAGCTGCCTCCTCTTTCCCTGCACATCCCATCCGCCTCCCTCTTCCAATCCCCACCATAATGCTGCTGGCACTTACAGGCAATTCTGTCTCATTCCCCAGCCTTGCATCAGATGTTCCTGCTTGCTGTAAGCAGCTTCTGAGCATCGCATTGCTTGGCACCAGACAGGCTGAGCTGTTACCGTAGCCCGGTTACTGGAGTGGCTGGTCTGGTTTGTGCTTTGCTGGTGCAAGCAGGGAGTGGAAAGCTCTGATGACGAGCAGTTTCTGTTGAGCAGAGGCCCATGTTAAGGCACTCCTGAGCTAGTAAATCCTGCTTGGCATGGCTCATACCAGCTGCTCCATCTGCAGCCTTTCTCCTGCAGCAGAACCATGCCCCAGCCTGGTTCACACCCCCAGCAGCCCATGGTGGATGGATGTTGGTACAGCCTCGGTGACACCTCCATGCATCCCTTGGCAACCCAACTGAAGGCAGCATCAGGGGGCTCTGCTCTTTCCCTACCAAACCCAGGGAAAAACTCTCAGGACATCACAAACTCTTCACACTGGTCAGAAGAGCAGAGAAGGGGTGAGTACCACATCCATAATCACGTATAGACCCTCTTAGCCATGATGCTCACAGCAACATGGGATGCCAGGGGGCAAATTCAGCAGTAAGGCAGCATGATTTAGAGTGTCTCCTTACACCCGGTGTGTGCTGATGCATAAAGCATTCTAAATAAGAGTAATTTATGCACCAAAGAAAAGGTGCGAGTTAAAATAACTCCAAGCCTAAAATAGCCTCTAAGTGGGGAGAGTGTAAGGGCAGTCTTAGCTTTACACCACATACATAGAGCATCATCCCTGAAATTGGCCCTGGGCCTCAAAGCTTTTAAAAAACAAGAGTAAATGGAGTTTGGAGAGGGTCACACATGGCTCTGTGCACCTCTTTAGGGCTCTCCACCGTAGTCCTGGCCCAAGTGATGCAAATACAGGCAACCTCAGGAGCAATCTGACTGTGAATCATAGAATTAACCAGGCTGGAAAAGCCCTTTAAGCTCACCCAGTCCAACCATTCCCAGCAGTGCCAAGGCCACCACTACCCCATGGCACTGAGGCCTCGTCTCCACGCTGTGTGAACACTTGCAGGGACGGTGACTGCAGCCCTGCCCTGGGCAGCCTGTTCCAATGCCTGAGCACCCTCTGGGGCAGGAATTGTTCCTCAGCTCCATCCAAACCTGCCCTGGTGCAGCTTGAGGCCGTTTCCTCTTGTCCCATCCCTTGCTCCTTGGGAGCAGAGCCCAGCCCCTCCTGGCTCCATCCTCCTCTCAGGCAGTTGTAGGGAGCCATCAGGTTCCCCCTGAGCCTTCTCTTCTCCAGACTGAACCCCCCAGGTCCCTCAGCTGCTCCCCATCACACTTGTGCTCCAGGCCCTGCACCAGCTCCATTGCCCTTCTCTGGCACCTCAATGTCTCTCTTGTAGTGAGGGGCACAGAACGGAGCACAGGATTAATGTTTCACCCCACCAATGCCCTGTACGGGGGGATGAAGCACTGCCTGGTGCTGAGCAGCCTGATTTTCCACTGCTGGCTCCTGCCCTGCCTGCCTACACCCCTGCAAAGCAGAGATAAAACAAGGCCATTCCATTCAGCAACCAGTGCACACGAACACACCCGCTGAGCGATGAAGCAACAGCCCCATCGTGTCTCAGTTGTGAAGCACGCCCTGTCTGACTGTCTTTTTCTCACTTCGATGCTCCCTTTATGCACGGGACAAGTTGTTTTTCCAGCCAGGTGGCTCCTGCTCCATCAGGAACGTGTGGATTTCTTGCTATCAATACTTTGCAGTGACCTGAATATTGCCAAAACTTGTGTCATCCTGCCCAATGCACACTTAATGCTTAATTGTCACTAAAGGCACTGCTGATACTGATAGTCTGGGACCTGTCTGCAACCTGCCCCAGTCAATAATGCTGGGATGAAGGCGGGTATGAAGTGCCATCGCTGATGCTGGGCTGATAACATTATGTGCCTGTGCCATGTGAATCAACCTCCGGGTAAGTGAGCTGATTTAGAATATAATGAATAAATATCCAGGGGTTGGAAGAGGGGATGCTGTCAAAGGCTTTCTAAAAATAGCCAGTAATTGGCTTTGTATTAGGCTTATTATTGCCTGTGACAGCCTCTTAGAAGTTTTGAAGCCACAGCTTCCTCCTCAGGTGCATCTCTGCACAGGGGGTTGGAACTGGATGAGCTTTAATGTCCCTTCTAACACAAACCAGGCTGCGTTTCTATGACCCCCTACAGGAGCAGGACTGTTCCAATAGTTCCAGGGAAGCTTCTCTGCCTCCTGCACCTCTTGGAGACAGCCTGGTCCTCACACTCCTTGGAGGTGCTGGGCAGCTCCTGACTCCATTGATCATCCCCTGTGTGTGCACCCTCCATACTGCAAAGGGCTCTAAAGGACCCTTTAAATGGCTCGAGCTCTTCAGTTACACACAGACAGGATCTGGAAGGTTTAAAATACATCAGCAATCACACCACTAAAGCCTGATGGGGTTTTCAAGCAACAGAGTGAAATCTGTGGAAGAGGCCTGATGGAGCCTCTCAGGATGGTGTAAGAGTGGATGAGCTGAGCCTGCTCCTGACTGATTAATGCCACCCTTCCACTGAAACCTCAGAGCCCACCTCAGCCCTCTGTACCTGATTTAATCACATTTGCTTGATTTCATACCACAGGATACAAAGCGATGGGTACAGACTGCATCAGCCTGGCCAACAGCGCTGGCTGCATCCGTATCACTGTCTGGTTTGTGGCAACAGGGAATTCTGGAGGCGAAGATCCCACCTGCGAACAAGTTTGGCCCTTCAGGATCTCCCATACTGGGCAGATACATCCAGATGGGCCCAAGACATGAGGGTAATGATGTCCTCACCTGAAGCCACTCCATTATCTGCTGCGCTGTCATCCTACTGCATTTGCTAGGATTCAGATGAGGAGTTTCTTCCTCAGGCTCTTGCACTCAAGTTCAGACATACGTTTAAGCACATGTGGAGGAAAGCCCCAAGCACTGCAATTCACCCAAACCATCCTGACTCCTTTTATTTTTACATTAAATGTTTTTCTTTATGAAAGGAATAAAAGAACTATAACAATCACCATGAAATCGGAAAGTGAATGCCTAGAGGTAACTACAACATAAAATCATATTCATCATATCATAATATTTTACATTGGCTCATTGTTTTATGTAGCTTAAAAACCACTCGACACACAATCTAACAACAGCAAGAAGTGATGCGGAAGGGGAAGAGCAACATGCAGCCCACGGAACTGGGGCAGCAAGATGTGGTCTCGGGATTGTGGTTCAAAGTTCTACATGAGCTGAACAACCCACGTGCCATTGCCCTCCTCCTCATCCCCAGCCACTCGTGCAAACGTGCCTTGAAACAGGCAGCTCATGGTGTGAGCAACGTGGCCACGACAGCAGAGCATGAGCTGAACTCCAACTGCTCCTGCCCTTGCTCCACACCAGCCCCAGCACGATCCTCCTGTGGGGCTGGTGGTCACCAGCACTGGCTGGCTATTGAGTTAAAGGAGAGAAAGTGGAACAAATGACTTTGGGAAGCAGGGAATTCTTCATGTCCTGAAAGACTTCAGACCAAGATTAAATGCCTTCCTGGAAGCTGCCTTTTAAGAACGTGCACTGGATGAGGTGCAGCAGTGGAGAGTCTGGGTTGCATTAACTAAAAAAGGGGCTGGCCCAGATGTTTGAATGGCCTGAACATCTCTGGCTACAGCAGCATTTGCAGTTAAAAATGGTATTTGCTGACTTCCAAACAATTCCTAAAGTGTCTTCTCCCAGAAGAATGCCTAAAACACAAACTTCTGCACGGGATTTGTTCGTGAGCAACGAGGGCTTTTAGATCCTTGTTTTTCTTCTGGAATGGAAGGGAATCAATCAAGCAGATCTTTGTCCTCAGTGTCCTGAGCTGTGGCAGAGCCCAGGGGCAGGTTGGCTGTTGGAAGACAGTCCCTTTGAGTTCAAGCAAGCAAGTTCCACCAACCGCAGGTTGCATCTCTTCTCCTGCATACAATCCAACAGGACATTTACTACTTCCTACAATGCTTTTAACTCTGTTTCCAAAGAACAATTCCCATTCTCCACGTGGCGTGAAGGCAGCCCTGAGTTTGCTGCTCTGTGAGGACAAGTCAGAACAAAGCTCTGTGGGTTCTGTTTGCCTGCAATGAGCCTGCGTGGCACAAAACCCCGCTGCATGCTGATACCATTGTGCAACTTTCTACAGCTGGGGCTTTTGCCACCACAGTTTGCAAACACGGGGCTGCCATTAATTACTCATTAGAGCCTCCCTGCTGTGCACGCACACACACAGCACCGGAGCTGCCAATGAGAACGGGTTAAAGGAGCTGCCAGTGCCCCTAGTGAGGGCTCAGCAGAATGAACACCCGCATCTCAACTTGAGCATCTCAACTTGGGGGGCTCTTCCCAGCTCAGACTCGCATCTGTTTGAGAAGACAGCACTTTAGTTTTCCCCTTCCCTTCCCTTCCTTTCCCCTTCCCTTCCTTCTTCCCTTCCCTCTTCCTTTCCCTTTCCCTTCCTTCTTCCCTTCCCTCTTCCTTTCCTCTTCCCTTCCCTCTTCCTTTCCTCTTCCCTTCCCCTCCTTCTTTTCCCCTTCCCTTCCCTCTTCCTTTCCCCTTCCCTTTCCTCTTCCTTTCCCCTTCCCTTCCCTTTTCCTTTCCCTCCTTTCCCCTTCCCTTCCCTTCCCTTCCTTCTTCCTTTCCCTTTCCCTCCTTTCCCCTTCCCCTTCCCTCCCAAGTAATTAACACAACACACAGCTACAACATCATCCCTCCCACCCCTCTGTGTTTTACCAACCTTTTGGCCCCAGGGCTGGTGTTCCTGTTTCCTGTGTGCAGCAGTTCATGATGCGGTGCTGGTCCCGAGCCTCGCACACACTCATGAGCAGGACGGTTGCAGCAGTGGGTCGCTCCTTGCCTGTGGGACAGGGGCAGCATCAGAGGGATGGAGCAGGCTCCCATCACAAGTGCAGGAGCTCGTGTGCCCTCTGGGTACCTCGTGCTGCTCCAGGTTCCTCCTCCAGACCCAGTTCTCGTGACTGCAGCTCTCCAGGGGCAGCTTGCTATCCGATTTGCTTAATCTCTTCCCACATTCCCTGCTCGCCAGCTGAAGACTCCACAGAGCCCGAGGTCCCTAAGGAAGACACAAAGCCCCCTTGTCCACCATTCTTGCCTCACTGAGTTCAGGCTTCTCTACCTGTTTGCTTTGTTTAGCTCCACATTACAAAACAAGACCAATATTTCACCAAGGCCCCATCCTTCTGATCAAATCACTGCAGACTGGGGGCTCACAGAGTCGTCCCATTTAATGTTTATTGCTCAGAGCCTTGGTTGCAGACTCTTCACTGAGGGCACATTTAGCACAGCTGTTTCTTTTTTATCACACAACTATGAAGATAAGGTTTCATTACTTGCATGTTCAAAATGCATTTACCTAAAACAAGCCAGATGCGTAGAGGGAATGGCACTGACAAAAAGCATAAATGATGCTCTGCTCGGCTTGCTGCCTCCTTTAACTCACTGGTACCTGGCAGCAGAGAGCTCATTCCCTTGCACTTACCTAGGAGAATTAATATAGCAATTATACCCTTGTAAGGACAGAAAGAAAATGACATGTTGTAGAAGGAAAGGGGGATGTTTGGAGTTGATCTCTGGCTCCAACTCAATGCTCCAGCCCATTGAAAGAGGCTTCAAACTGACAAGAGGAGAGATTGAGGTGAGATCTTGGGCAGAAGTTCTTCCCAAGTGCTCATGCCACATAGCTCAGAATTAAAACCCACTCAGAGCAACCCCAAATCCCACATTTGAGTTGGGGTTGGGAAAAAAAAAATCCCTCTTCCTGGCTTCACTTTGCTCTTTTCCTCATTCAGATGAACCCAGTGCCCACACTCCTCAAAGCAAATTGAACAAGACAAGATGTACATGTGAGCTCCTTATTCTCATCTGAGATGCTCTGAGCAGCGGCCAGCCGCATCTCAGGCTCTGCAAAGCCAACACCTCTGACAGTGCAACGGGTTTCACTCCTTCATCTGTCTACATACAGCCTGTATTTTATCCCCCCTCTCCTCCTCCACAGGAGCTCTAAGAGGTTTAGGGATCAGGAGTCCACCAGGCATTTTAATGAAGCAGTGATGTGCTGCTGCTCATGTGCCAGAGTGTGGGCCCAGGCATCGGCAGAGAGCAACAAAGAGCAAATAAAGGAAACGCAATGATATGTGGTAATTAAGTTATTCTTCATCTTTGAGATTGCTGCTGAGGACAAGATTGGTACAATGAGCCTGAGGCGCTTCTCCCTTCACTCCTCTTCATCTCAATGCCTGTGACATGGAAGATGAATATGCAGCACTTTCTATTTGTGCTACTAAAACGTCCATTAAACGCCAGCAGGGAAAAGCGATACATAAATACTAGAATCCTGCTACCCTTTGTACCAGAGAGAGAGAAAGATCATCCCTCCTTCAGCGGGAGAGACAGCTGCTTTTGGCTGGGGAAGGGACAGACAAGGTCTGGTGATGGGCACAGCTCCCACACCTGCCTGGAGCTCAAGTAGCCTTTAGCTGGTGGGCAGCAAATTGGTGCCCTCCAGTGCAGGTCTCTCCATTACACAGAATCCCAGCCTGGTTTGGGTTGGAAGGGAGCTTAAGGCTCATGAAGCTCCAACCCCTGCCACGGGCAGGGACACCTTCCACTGGAGCAGCTTGCTCCAAGCCCCTGTGTCCAACCTGGCCTTGAACACTGCCAGGGATGGGGCAGCCACAGCTTCTCTGGGCACCCTGTGCCAGCGCCTCAGCACCCTCCCAGGGAAGAGCTTCTGCCTCAGAGCTCATCTCAGTCTCCCCTCTGGCAGGTTAAAGCCATTCCCCTTGTCCCAAGCCCCTCTCCAGGTTTCCTGCAGCTCCTTTAGGCTCTGGAGCTGCTCTAAGGTCTCCCCTTAAGGAGCCTTCTCTTCTCCAGGCTGAATCATTGCCAAAGTCTCCTTGTGATGGGACATGATCACCTGGGATGTCGTGGTACCCCAAGTGGGACAGGCACAACGAACGTGTCCTGTTATGACCACTAAAGGAGGTCCTGCCCTTGCTGCAGTCCTGCCACAGCACTGCTCCAGTGCCAGAATCCCAGGTGAGATGTGGGGAAAAGAAAAAGCCCTCAGTGCTTTGAAGCGGGTCCTGGACAAGAGGCTCTTACCTGTGGAATGTGAGACAGATCCTCCTGCAGGGTTAGGCACTCTCCCCTTGGGAGTCACCCAGGAATGCTGCTCTTCCAGACACTGTCTTTGGAGGCACTCTTGGCTGTCCCCACCTTGCCCCTGTCCTTATAACCCCACTGAGAGCATCTGCAGCTTGCAGATGGCAGGGGCTTGCCTCCAGCCCCAGCACTGGGGCTATCTCCAGCCTCACACCTTGCAGGCAGCACGGGTTGCCAGCAGACACTCATTTCCATCTGCACTAATCTTGGCAACATCTAAATAACGAGAGCCGCTGGTGAGAGCTCCGGAGGAAGCCACTGGAGAGCAGATAAGCCGGGGCTGCGTGGCTGATGCGGAATGCCAGGTTTCAAGCTATGGGGTGGGAAGGAGATTAGGATCACTGTGTTATCTGCTGCTACCTAATTTAAGGACATAACCACATGCATGGCACATATGATCAAATGCACAGAACTCCAAAACCGCCATTAAACCAGTTCCAGCTGCCACTTCATCTTTAATTCACTTCCCTACCCCCAGGTGCTCCTGGATTGCTGGAATCTCAGAGCAGTGGGTGGCCGGGCTGCTGTCTGTGCTCCATAAAGCTAGGTGAGTTTCAGGGGGATAAGAGCCTTTAATTCTGCAGCACTATGGGTTTTTTTCCCTCTGTTTCAGCAATAAGCAACGTTATTTTAACAGCACACTTTTGCTCTGTTCGTGTTCACACTGCCCACAGTGAGGGGAGGGAGGCCAGGCACTGCTGGATGATGTGCTTTTGGAATACACTGGTGTTCCTGTGCTGGGATCGCATGGAGCGGGTGCTCTGCTCCGAAGGGAGACAGCCCTTGCTCCAGCACATTCATCATTTCATAGAGGGGAGAAAACCAGGCTGTGGGTGTAAAGAGAGAACGACTTGCTCCTGGTCATGAAGGCAGTGGGTGACAGCAGCGGGGGGACCCTCCTGCTGCGCTCCACCATCTCGCTCCCTGTTTAATCTCCCCCTTGTGATCCAGCAGGGGAGGGTTTGTTAATGGCAGGGGAATGGATATGGTGTTTAAGCATCCTCTCCAGTGAGCTTTCAGCCTGACATGGCAAAGATTTAATGCTGCAGCTCGGCCACCTCTGTGGGAGCCTATAAAAACGCCTGCACAGCACAGTTTCTCATCAGGAAAAAACAAAAAAGGATGACATTTTTAATGGGGGAGATGTTTCTGTTCATTGTCACCAGAGACCGAAGTCTTGGAAGCTGCTGTTTAACTGGAGATGTAAATTGAAGGTTTATATCCAGCACGCTGGGGAAGAGATGCCTCCTTATGGGAATTGACTGCTGAAGGCAAGGCATCGCACCACTGAACAATGGAGTTTACTATTATGTTTATTCAAGGCTCATTTTGTTCAGATCGAGGTGCTGGAATAATAATACCTTAAAATCATCAATAACAGAGCTGATGGAGAGGGGATGCACCAGTTCCCAGCACCAGTGCATCCCATCGCCAGCCTAAGCCTGCTCTTCACAACGGTCCTGAAGGGTCAGGCAGGAACAAGGTGCCTTTGGGCCTGATGCTCATGGAGCACAGTGGTATCCACAGCGCCTACACCCCAACTAATACAACCTCTCTCTTCGCTGGTCACAGGCAAGGTGATGTTCACAGTTTCTTGGTGGATCCAGGCTGAATGGGTGCAGTGGGGGGTCCTGGCACTGCCCTACTAAGGGCATGGACATGAAAATGGCACAACCAACTAGAAACTGGATCCAGGGGAGCTTTGCAAGAGATGCTGGGGCCTTTGCTGAGTTCTCAGCCACTGCCTGGTAAACACTAAAGGGTAAACCATTCCTTTCCAGATCTATTTCCTATGAGTCTATGGGGTGATGTAGCTGGGGATGGGGTTAGAGATGGGGTTTCCCACCTGCTTTTGGATTAAGTGTCCCATAAAGCTTCTGGTGCTTAATTATGCACCAAGATCTTCATCACACACAAAGTATGTGCCGAAAAAGAAACACCCTGGCAGACATGGACAAAGCCTATAAATGGGTGCCCCTTCACCCCCTGGTAAACCTCTATCACAAGCATGAGGTGAAGCACAAACCTCTGCCCACAAGTGGCACACATGGCCAAGGATGCCCATGGGGTGTGCTGCCCATCTTACCCACATCAATTGCTTGAGCCTCATGGCCATAACGTGCCACATGATGAAAAGCCTGCTGTGCACAAAGGCAGCAAAAGGACCCTGGGACAAACAGCACCAGGGTCCCTCTCCCACTGCCTGACTCCATCACGGTGGGACAGCCAGATCCACCCCTCGGGGTTCATGTCCAAGCCATGGAAGCAACACTTGGGCAGCTTTTACAGGGTCTCCTTTATGATCTTGCTCCAGATTAGCCTACATGGAAATACCCAATTCCTCAGCTGATGCACAAACTGCCACTGCTACAGAGACTGGGTACTTGCTCTCAGTTTAGGGTGCTGCAAGGACATCAGAGTTGGGCTCAGACTCCCCCACTTGGTGTTGAGCAGGTGCTTGTGCCAGCTTGAGGTCATGGTCCTCATTTTCAATGCAGCTCGTGGCTCAAACTCCAGCTAACATCAAAGAGTGGATGTTGATCTGTGAACAACCATGACAGCCGTGCTCCTTCGTGACAAGGCAGCTTGCAAAGCCAAGAAGGGAAGGTGACACAGTTGGGGACAAAGAGCTCTGTTGAGAGGACCTGGAAACCTTCCCAAAGCAGTGAGGTGATCCAAATGGCTAACTGCAAGTAGGGAAACTGCAAAGCCTTTCCCTTGGAAAAGGTGAGTGATACCCAGGACCAGCACTCCTCACTTTAACCTATACCCCCCCTGCAGTCCTGATCCAGTTCTATGCTCCAGCCCATTGAAAGAGGCTTCAAATTGCCAGAGGGGAGACTGAGATGAGCTCTTAGGCAGAAGCTCTTCCCTGGGAGGGTGCTGAGGCGCTGGCACAGGGTGCCCAGAGAAGCTGTGGCTGCCCCATCCCTGGCAGTGTTCAAGGCCAGGTTGGACACAGGGGCTTGGAGCAAGCTGCTCTAGTGGGAGGGGTCCCTGCCTGTGGCAGGGGTTGGAGCTGCAGGAGCTTTAAGGTCCCTTCAACCCAAACCATTCCATGGTTCAAACCCCCCCAAGATATCCCCAGTCATGGACCTGAAGGGTGGGAGAAAGAAGAAAGATCACCAATTGCTCCAGGGAGTCCCATGGGCTGTTCGCACCCTCTCTGGTTCGACACAGAGCTTTGCCAGCTCCATCAGCTGCCCCTGTTCTGCACAGCTCATTGCTGCAGAGAGAGACACCATCAAAAGAGGAACTGAGAAATGAAACAGCTAAAACCCCTCCCTCCCAGCTGGGTCCGTGCAGAGCGCCCAAATCACTGCATGAGAGCAGGCTCTTTTGATGTCAGCCATCCTGTTTGCTTCCTCTTTTCTAGCTAAACACCTAAATGAAAATTAGCACTGACCCTCAGAGAGAACATTTTCACTTGAAAAAGGTCCGAAAAGGTTCATTTCAAACATTTCACACTTCCCTGTTTCTGAAGGGGGAGAAGTGCACAGATCAACCCCTTGCTGTGAATGGTTCTGACGGTGAAACCTGACAACTGCTGCAGGGAGGGAAGGGTCAGTTACAAACTCCTTGAGCATCTCTGCTTGATCAGCAACACACTTCAATCAGGGACTGTAGTGATAGGACAAGGGGTAACGGGTTCAAACTGAAACGGGGGAGACTGAGATGAGCTCTTAGGCAGAAGCTCTTCCCTGGGAGGGTGCTGAGGCGGTGGCACAGGGTGCCCAGAGGAGCTGTGGCTGCCCCATCCCTGTCAGTGTTCAAGGCCAGGTTGGATGGGACATGGAGCAAGCTGCTCTAGTGGAAGGGGTCCCTGCCCGTAGCAGGGGTTGAAACTGGATAACCTTAAAGTCCTTTCCAACCTAAACCATTCCATAAACCCATCATAAAGCCAGCTCTGTCCCACAATGTCCCTTCCCAGCTCCCTTTGCCTCTGCAGCAGCTCCAGCCTGGGGCAAGGCACACCAGTGTGAGGGAAAGCCAAAGGCCAGCAGCAGAGACAAGCAAAGGGCTGTTGTACATCACCAACACACAAAGGGTGAACAATCCGACACAGATTTCTGTGGAAATGATAGAGTAGCTAAATAGGGGGAGGGAGCTGGCACACCTGGGCCATGGCAAAGCAATGAAATGAGGGAGCCTATTGAAAGCTAAATTACCCAAGGTTTTATTTATTATTTGTGGACTGCATCAGACACAACCGATAAAAACCTGCAGCCCTTCAGCCAAAGTGCTTTCTGACCACAATAATGCCTTTTTGTCTTCTTGGCCTCTTTACAAGTGATGACTAAAACCCAGGCAGCCCAGCCTGCAGCATGCACAGAGCAGCTCAGGCCCCACAGTCCTATCCTGCAGCACTGAACTGCACAGATTTGAGTGAAAAATACCATCTTGTTTCCCCGCTTGTTTCTTCTCCCTCCCCAAACACAGTTATTTTGGGTCAGCTGGTGCTGAGCAGTGCGAGCCTCAGCAGCACTGTGAACTTTCAGAGTCTGCATCTACCTCATGGCTGAGGAGTATTCATATCTGCTATCAGCTCCCTACTTCGCTTTTTAAATATAGCCCCTGCAAGTGATGTGAGACAACCATAATTGCCTAATAGCTACAGGATGTGCGATAAGAGAGAAAAGAACAGCTTTTACCAAAAAAAGGGGGGAAAAACCTCAAACAAAAAGTGAAGTCAGAGCTATTGAAAACTGGGGTTTACCTTTGAACTTGTGAAACTTGTGCAAACCATGCCAAAGAGGCAGAACAGACTCAGTCCTTCCTGAGTAATCACTGCTGCATTATACTAGTCTGATTAATTGCAGGATGATGCTGGCTGTAGATGAAGTTTTCCTACTCTTTGTTCAAATATGGATTTTTGGATGTGTGGAGAAGAAATCAACCCTCCTTCCTCTTCCCTGCCTTGAAGAAGCTACAATTGTGAGGGTGTTTTTGCTACCTGGAAGAAGAAACAAAAATCAATCATAGATGAATGGTGTTGGGTGAGGAGAGGTTTGTGCTGGCTGCAATGAGCAGTTGCTCCTGACTGCTGGGTTAATATAAAATCCTTTTGGCCATCCTGGTTTGTGATGCTGTTCTGCTATCCCTTGTCATCGTTTCATCCCATCTGGGGCAAGCCTGGAAAGAAGCCTGGAGCTGCAGAGCACCTCCACCTCTTCCATACCCAGGTCCCCAAGTCACCAGCAAACTCATTTGTCTCTCCATGCCCTGGGTCCAACCTTGTTGTGGTCCCTTGAAGTCCACAAAGGAATACTTGGTCTGCTCCTGCTGAAGCACATCAAGTGAGGGCGACAGGGAATCCTCACTGGAAGTTGCCATTTAGTTGTCATCTTGCCCTGCTTTAAACCAAACCAGGGATTCTTAGGGCAAAACTGTCAGCAGGAAAGCCAGGGCTGGGTTTAAAACACTGGGGTTAAAGGTGGAAAACCAGAATGATATAAACCCCTAGATATACAAGGGAAAGAAGCACCACAGCACACCATCCTGAATGGCTACGGCCCTGTTAACCCTTATCGGTCATTTCTGTCTCATCTGGTCGGATGAGACCAGCTCTGTTGCAAACATGTTATTTGGCACCTAAAATTAATGGAGCATTAAAAATTTACTAACACACTCCTTTTTTTCCCCTTTCAGAGATATATTCTGCATTTTCCCCCTCTCCTTATACCATTGAAGCATCTCAGAGTGAGGTACTTGTGCATGAGAGACAACCTACAGAAAGCCATGGGTCATGAGTGCTTCTGGCATGGTGAGGGCTCCTCTCCAGCCTGCTCTAGGATTGTTCCCCCTCAGCTCTTCCCCTTCCCAATGGACACACACATTTCAAAAGCAAAACCATCTATTTCCTCCTGGAGGACCTCAGTTGCCACAAGAGATGCCCGGAGCAAAGACACAGCAAAGCTTTTGCCTCCAGGTTCCTGCAGCACTTGGAGAAGCTCAGCTGCTTCAACCAGGCCACTATGTCCCAGCTCTGTCTCAGCTCTTCCCAGCCATTTGCCTGCAGAAAGCATTTTATCTGGCCTATAGGACCAGCACAGTTTATGCCTGTCATTCATCCAGACATTCTCCAAATGTCCATTTGGTAGCTCCAAATGAGCTACCAGCACAGGGCATCTACCCCAGACCCTTCTCCTCGCAAGGTGTACCTCATCTTGCCTTGCAGACCAATGTTCCCCCCTTCTTCTGCCACCTCCCACAAATCATACACCTTCCTCCATCTCTCCCACTCCTTTTCCCTCTTCCTTCAGCTGGAAAACGAAGGGAATATGGGAAACTGAAGACAGGCAGCCTGCCAGTGGGCAGGGAATTGTGAGGGCTGACAGCCTTCAGCATGGTCTCCAGCATGGCACGGATGTAGGAAAACACTAAATATTGTTCAGCCTAGAGAACAGGATGGGGTGAGATGGGATGAGTTATCTCCTAATCCACAACAGCCATCTGCCAGGCAAAAGCAAGCCTGAAAATAGGCAGACACACTAGATTATGTCAAGAGGCAATTCGCATAAATAGCTTGGCAAATCCATTTTCCCTGGGAAACTGGAGGGTTCTTGTGCCAGAGGGTGAATGAAATAGCAGAAGCCTTCTGTTAGGGATCCAACATGGGGAGAGCAGAGAAGATGGCACATGCCCTGCTCCTCCTGTGTTGGTCCTACCATGATGCTTGCCCAGCACAGCAAACCATGGCTTGCAAACCAATGCTGCACGTAGATGCGCTTGCTCGGTCACTGGGCTACTTGATGCTGATGGAGAAATGACCCAAGTTGGGGTGACCCACAGAAGGGGAATACCAAGGCTCCTATAAGCAAAACCAATGCATTGCAACCCATTAGCAAAGCCAGTAATGACAAACTTCACCTCTGGGCTACTGGATGCTGATGGAGAAATGGCGCAAGTTGAACTTGGGGGGTGAAGCTGAACTGCTCCATCACAGGGACACAAACCACAAGCATCAACCCCCCCCTCCCTCCCATGGAAAACTGACCCAGAGGAGACCTACAACTACTAAGCAGCAGTGCCACATGGTTGTGGTAGCAGTGATCTGCTGTTTGGGCCTGGCCTCAATTCACCTGTGGCTTCCACCTAGGAAAGCCAGGAGGGTTGCATCAGCTGGAGGGAACACAGCACCGGGATCTGCACGGCTGCTCCTTGAAATCCCAGCCGTTCCCTGTCTGCCTGTAAATAAATCATCACTGAGGCCTCATTGCCAGCTTCCCAAGTCTCATTTTGGTTTGGTTTGCTGTCAGGAGTGTAACCACTTGAATTTATGCAGATGATGCACTCCTGCCAGGTGTTTAGTTTATGTGCTTTTCTTCCCCCCTGCTACACTGGGAAAGAAGAATGGGGTAATATTTGCTAATGAGACAAGTGGGATATTTCTGGGCCCCTTAAACTTACAAGGAATAAAATATACTTTTAAGAAATTGCTGACCCTCGAAACCTCCCCAGTTAGTTTGTCTCAGGGACATGTTCCGTAGTCAGCACAAGGGCTTTCCTCAAGGAGCTCTTTGTAATTCATTAGTACTGGAGTAATGGCCACACTCCTAAATAATTCCTGCGCTTATAAAACACCATCTGGTATCACGCGCCGAGGATGGCGTAAATCAGGAGAGCTCCATTGACTTGAATGGGTTCTGGTGGCTTTTCATCCACCTGCCAAGCTGGCCCACGAGCTCCTCTCAGAGGTCTCGTGTACCCTGGTTTTATAGGAGCTCCCACACCTTCTCCTTAAATCCAATGCTGTTGCCTGCGCTGCCTGGGCTAAAACTGCTGCTTGTTGCGGGAGCACAAAGCTTGGTCCTGGCTGCACCAGGGACAAGCCAGGCCCAGGGCACAGCAAGCTCTGTTTAGGGGTGTTTCTATTCGAGCAAGGGGAGCATCCTCTGCTCTGATCAATGAAACCTGTCGGGGAATTCGGACTGTACGAGGGGGTAAGAAAAAGGTCCAGTTCTGAAGCCACCCTAACTTGAGCTTAAGCTTCACTGCTGCATTAGAGAGCAGAGCTGGATTTACATATGTTAGAGTAGATTTGCTGAGGTTATATTCTGTGGGTTCTTTTTTTCCCATTAAAAAACCCACTGAGTGAGAAGCAGGAGATTTACAGGGCAGAGCCAATGAGGAAACTCACAGTCCATGCTAATCCATCCAAATTAAAAGCATTTCCCACTCCCAAATCCTGCCTCTAAAATCTGAAAACTGCTTTAGAGCCCCTTGGGTTTTATAAAGGTAACCAAAAAGATGGGCCTGGACCAGCCACCACTAGATCTGGAGCTGGGAACAGCTTCTTCCATTGCCCTGGGCAATGCCAAACTACCTTGTAAGACTTTATAGGAATCGAATGCCTCAAACCTTGTGGCTCCAGCCTGGGGCTTGCTGTACATCAGCTGCTTTCAGGGTGGTAAAACAGTCGTAGAATCATAGAATAGTTAGGGTTGGAAAGGACCTTAAGGTTCCAACCCTGCCATGGGCAGGGACACCTCACACTAAACCATGGCACCCAAGGCTCTGTCCAACCTGGCCTTGAACACTGCCAGGGATGGAGCATTCACAACCTCCCTGGGCAACCCATTCCAGTGCCTCAGCACCCTCACAGTAAAGAATTTCCTCCTTATATCCAATCTGAACTTCCCCTGTTTCAGTTTGAACCCGTTACCCCTTGTCCTGTCACTGCAGTCCCTAATGAAGAGTCCCTCCACAGTCCTTACGTTTCTTGGGTTCCTCCATTTCCACCAGAGACTTGGTGGGGTTGGGCTCCAGGAAGAGCAATCTCCTCTCCTTTTAGGCAGCATTTCAACAACTGAAGGTGAGATTTCATTAGGGCTTTTGCCTGTAACAGAAACCCCACAGGCAGAAAGAGCTCGGTGCCCTGGAAACTCAGCACAAACAACAGAAGAGGGACTCGGCATCTGGCAGACTTGGGTCCTTTTCTCTTCCCTGGGCTTTGGTTTTTGGAGGTATCCAATATCCCAAGCCCCAGTTTGTTCAATCTGCCCCCAAAACCTCCCCCAGGAACAAAGCACCACAACAGCTTTAGGCAATTTGCCCAGAAGCCACCAAGCCCCTGGGAACCCTCCTCCCAAACCCCACATCACACACACGTCCCCAGCCAAAACAGAGCCTTTAAAATAAACCATTGCCTTTAGGGTTTCTAGTCTGGATCCAGCCCTGGAAAACCTAAACCCAACCCCAGTGTAACTCAGCTGAGAGCCCTGCCAAGGCAGCTCAGTGCCCACAGCAGATTTAAAAGCTTCATGTTTTACCCCTGCAGTTACCTTTAGCTCTGCGTTTCCTTTCCCTCCCCGTGCTGCAGACAAGGCATCTCGTGGGGTTTTAGCTCCTGGTGGGTGTCCTGTCCTCAGCAGTGCCTCGAGGGCCCCATCGCCACCGCCATCACTTGCTGTCATTAACCTCCTCAGTTCACAGCAGTGCTGAAAGGCTCCCAGCATCACAGCTTTTAGACCTATTTTTGTTAATACATTTTCTCCCTCCGTCCTGTGACTAAATAGGAGACGTTTAAGCTTTGAAACCCCAGACAGGATGAACCGCAGCCCATGCAGCCTGCTTTCTGAGTGCTGAGCTGCCCTGCTTTTCATAGAATCATAGAATAGTTAGGGTTGGAAAGGACCTTAAGATCACCCAGTTCCAACCCCCTGCCATGGGCAGGGACACCTCACACTAAACCATGGCACCCAATGCTCTGTCCAACCTGGCCTTGAACACCGCCAGGGATGGAGCATTCACAACCTCCTTGGGCAACCCATTCCAGTCCCTCAGCACCCTAACAGGGAAGAATTTCCTCCTTAGATCCAATCTTTCTACTTGGAAAACTCTTTGGCTCTTGCCTGCTGTCGAGATTCAGCCTTGAACAGCCTCGTGCCCACGTTGTGACCCTGAGCAAGGGCCCCATCCCCAATTCATGCCTGTGCTGTGCCCCTGAATGAGGGCATCTCCCAGAGACGGGCAGCTTTTGGGTTCAGGAGAAGGTACCTCGAGGTGAGTCAAGGCCCTCAGAGATGCTCTGGGGAAGGGAGCCAATGATACAGAAGGAAGAAGGGAGGAAACACAACATGAAACACTAAATATCTGCATCACCAAGCTCAAGTGAATTCTGACCCTAATTAATAACTGTTAATGGCGAGAACAAACAACTAAGAGTGGGAACAGGACAAAAGGAAGGTGAGAAGAAAGCATAACAGAGTCAGGCCGGGAAAAAGAAATGCAAACAAAGACCCTTTCAGGTGCTGTTGTCACTTGCAATAAAGCCTTGCAAACCGCAGTGATTTATCTGGGGCTTGCTCTTTCTCCTCTGCCTTTCTCCGCAGCGTCTCAAGACGTTGGTGTTTGCAGAAGGGGCAGTGCAGCCCCTGGATAAGGGAGCAGAATGAATCCATCACGGCTTCCCCCCTCGGTGCCTGACACCGTCAAGTCATAAAACTTAGGGAACGCAGAGCTCTCCCTTTGAGACAGGCAGCCTGGAAACACAGTCAATACAGCTTTGTATCCCATTGCCATTAAGACAAGCTTATCAGCAGGGTGCCAGGAGTGCAGAGCACACCGGCTGACAGGAAAATCAAAGTTCCATTCTCTTTGCAATTCATATCTAGGCTACTCTCGCCTCCCGGCTGGACCAGGCTCCCATCCTGACCGTTACACAACGCCGTGCATGCTCTGCCTAGCAGCCACCTCTGGTTTTCGCAAGGGTCTCTTCCCTTTCTTCTCTCAGATTTATCCCCATCCCACACAAACCCCATCCCTCCACGCAGGATCGTTTTGTGCACAGGTAAAAAGCCCAGTTTGCCACCAGGATCGCAAGGCTGAAGGTGCAGAAGAGGCTCTCTGAAAGCAGCAGGTAAGGACTCCACAGGGTCGTTTTGCCTTTGTCATCCAAGATGAAAGCCTGACATAAGTTACAGGAGCTGAAAAACTGAGTTAAGCAAAGTGGGTCAGGTCCTGTGCAGACCCACAAGGGGGAGAACCTCCTGGCAGAGGGGAAGGGACAGGACCTGGGCGCTGAACCCCTGCTGAGAGCTCTTGGAGGGCTATGGGAGGGTATTTCTCACCTTTCTGCTCTGCTCCTTGCTTAGGTTGCCAGAGAGGGACTCGTCAGCAGGGACTGCAGCAACAGGACAAGGGGTAACAGGTTAGAACTTCAACAGGGGAAGTTACAGGTTCGATATAAGGCAGAAGTTCCTTGCAGAAGAGCAAGGCAGGGTGCAGGATAAAGGACCCATCAGAACTTAGACCATGAAGCAAACCCAACCATCTGAACGAACAGCACTGAAGCCTCTGACAGTGTTAGGCCATCCATAGCAGCAAGAGGACAGAGGCTCTGGCTGTCCCCACCTCCATCTCCCTTTATTTCAAAGAAGAACTTTCTGTCATAGATTTCAGATTGCTTATAACATAAGCCCTTGTGTACAAAAGCAGCTAACAAAGCAGCATTCCAGCAAAAGGCCTATTACAAGTTTCCTTCCAGTAATTGAAGCTTTTAGAGGAATAATGTGAATAGAAATAAGCACGAGCAAAATGATTCCGGTTTTATGTCCTGTCAAGCTTAATTTATGGTCTTACATAAAATCCTGAGCCTTGTTTGAGCATTTTGTTACCCTACAAGAACCTGCGTTGGGCTGTAAGGACAAGGTCCCCTTGCTCTCACCTGGAGCTGTGTAATCCAGATGTGTCTTCAGTGAAGTCAGTGGAGTTGCAAAGAGGCCTGGATAAGAGATGCTTGCAAGGTTTATTGCTTCAGCTCTCCTGTTCCTTGCTTTTCCATGTCCCATACAAACATTTGGATGGAAACTGCCAACGGAAGCGTGAAGTTTTGCACACAGCTTTTGGACCATAATGGATCTCACCTGGCTTCCTACTCCTTGTAAGGTCACTGCTGGGAAGTGCAAAGACCTTAATTCTTCCCTACACAGAGCTTAAAATGCCTCAGCTCTTGGCTGAAAAGTCAGGGCTCCATTAGGACCATAATCCAATAGATAAATCCTATGGCAACCACATGCATCTTGCTTGCTGTGTTGTAAGGGATGGGCTGCAAGGGCAGTGCCCCACTTCTGCATCCCTGTGCTGCCCGAGAGGGAGCAGACTCACTGCATCAAGAGATGGACCTCACAGCAACCCGGCCTCAGTGCTGCACAAAGCTCAGTTGCCAGAACACCAGCTCTGCACATCTTCCTTTGGAGGAAGATCACCCATTGTACTTGGAGGAGAGAGCAGAAAGGATAACGCAGCGTTTTTATGATGAGATTTCCATGAGGATGCCTTATTCATTCTGCAATCATTAGCCATGATTGTGGACACTGTCTCAGGAAACCTGAGCACACACAGTTACAGCTGCACAGCCCCACATCCCCAGCACTGCTCAGGCAGTGTGCAAACTGAACCCAGAGGTTGACACCAGGGTGAAAGTGGCTGGGTCCTTTGCTTCCCTATGCTACTACCATTGATTTTGCTCTTACATCAAGCTCTTTGTGGAGCTGAAAACACCACGGTACACTAGCACTGGTCCCTCCCTGCTGGCACAGTTTAAATGAGTGGTCAGGATGTGACCCTCCACGTGTTCACTGCCTCTCAGCAGTCAGTAGCTAGCATTTGCTAACAGACTTATTCCCTCTTAGACTGCCTGTTGCTATATATAGGCCTAGTTTGCTCCCTCCAGGCTCTGCAGTCTTAAGTGCTTCATTAATAAAGGCATTTTATGCTCTTCAATGATGCCTAACAGACCTGTGGAGCCCAGGGTGCAGCTCCAGCCCTTTTCCACCTTGCTGGCCTGAAGGGATCTCTAGGGATGAGGCGAGAGCAACAAGGGACCCATCACCCCATTGCAGCCCACAGCTGGGGATCCTGACATGGCCCCACAAGAGACAGGCTCCGCACATGGGCTAAGGCTGGAGGACTTGCTCCATGCTGGTGCTGCACTGGTTTATGTCAGGGTCTGGCTCTCACCCCAGCAAGGGGAGTGCATTGCAGCAGAGGCAGTGATTTGAGGTTACGATGCCTTGACCAAGAGGTGGGAAGGAAAACACAAACACCCCTAAATTTTAACCCAAACCCCTAAACTACCACACAACCAACCAATAAAGAGCCTCATCCAGGGGTCCAGAGGGCCTGAGAAGTCTGGGATCAAACCCCACATCTCCAGCACACCTCCCACATAGCTCTGTATATTCAAGCAGAGCTGGGCAGACCTTAGGACAGACCTAAGTGAAACCTAACTGGAGATCAGAGTGTCCCCATTCTGGACTAGTTTTGCTCTTTAGAAAAAGAAGTTAAGAGGCAGGATCTTCACTAAGAAACATCAAAGCAGAAGTAAGATCTTTGTTTCCTAAACTCTGCATTGCATCCATCCATTTTATATGGATGTGGGTTTGCACATCAGAGCATCACCCCCCATCTTTTATGGAATTGCCTTTCCGTTCAGCAACATGCTGAATCAATGGGGCCAATCCCCTTTCACATTCCTGCAATGAGCCTGTTCCAAATCCTTCATCATCTCTTTGGGAAGACGTTGATTATTTACAGTACGTGCAATTGAGATGTCACTTGATTATTAACCTTGGCTGTGTTGTCTTAAACATCTGGATTAGTGGACAGGAGTTTGTTTCCTTTGCTCCAGGCTATTAAAAAACTCAGGGAAACACAGGTTAGAAAAGCTGGTGCTCTGCTACCACCCTGCAACCAGGAAGTACAAGGTAGGGAAGGGTTAGCAGTAGGAGCTATGATACAGCAAAAGGATGGAAAATGGGAGCTCCAGCCCCAGTGCTACCACTGGTAAGAGGTGCTCTGGGATATCACCACTAAAACTCTGCTTTCAACATGGAAAACAGATTGAAGCTGATGGTAAACCAGCAGCCTCAGAAGACCATAGGCACCGTATACTGCTATTCCTCATCACCCATAGCACTAGGAGATTTCCAGCTCTGCCTCACTACGGGATTTGGGGAAAGCATCCTCTCTTCTTCATCTCTTTGCAAACAGGAGATTGGAATGTGCTCAGACATAATGCTGAAGAGGCACAGAAATATCTGCTGCTCCGGAGGCAGCTCAGCTCTGAAACACAGCTGCTAAAACAGCACTTGTCAGCCACGGGATGTAAACCACATCATCCCCCAGCTGCTTGCTTTTACACCGAGGGCTGAAGCATGTCCCTCCATGCTCCAAGCGGCATTAGAGGAGCTAAAGGCTGTCCCTTCCTTGAGCCCTGGACAGAGCTGGCTGGACTTCCTTAGGACAGAAGGACTCCAGGTCCCTTTTGCAGTCAGCTGAGCCATTTATGCTGTTTGAAGAGATGCAAGAGACTGTCAAGAGGTGCCCCAGGCCTCTGGGAGAGAGGATGTGAAGGAGCAGGACAATTCCATCACATCCAAGGATGGTTATTG
Source organism: Pezoporus wallicus (assembly GCF_028554395.1). Classification (NCBI taxonomy): domain Eukaryota; kingdom Metazoa; phylum Chordata; class Aves; order Psittaciformes; family Psittacidae; genus Pezoporus; species Pezoporus wallicus. The sequence continues at coordinate 162,543 of NW_026635715.1, forward strand.
AAGGATCTCCATAGATCACAAATGCAGCCAGCTGCTGGGTCTGTCTCTAACACAGCACTGGGTGGCACCGCACATTGCCCCGCAGGACCACAGACCTCAGCTGGTGAATACAGAAGCAAACAGAGGAACATCAGCAAATGTGTATTTGTAGTTCTAGATAAACACAAATATCAGGCTGACTTGAAAGCAGCAGCTCTCAATGCCCTGGAAATGTCAAGAGCGCGCTCCGCTCCGTCTCGCAGGAAAGATCTCCCTTGGATTTTGATCCTTTTTAGTCAGCTGCTGTTACAATAAGGTGGAAGGAAAGGGGGAAGTGGAAAGCCGGTTCGCATGCAGCTTCCCAAAGGTTTCCAGCTCTGCACAGGCTTTTCTGTTGATTTTGGGGGGTTTATTCTGCAGAAGTGATTTTGCAGACCTAACCCAAATAGGTGAGCGCGTCCCGCTGCTGCCGCTCCATGTTTTCTGCCGGCAGAAATCCATCTTATCCCAGCGAGGAGCAGCAGGAAGAACTCCTGGCACCACCAAGAAGGAAAGGCAATGAAAAGCAGTTGAAAACTTCCGTTGAGTCTCAGGAAACTCCCTTCAGCTCCAAAGCTGGTGAAGAAAACGCCACCAATGATTCCCCCCTTCTAATTGGGTTTGCAAAGGTTGACTTGCAAGGAATTAAAACAAGGAAACGTTTAAAGCATCAGTGAGTTCTGGCACCTTAAGTGATGTGACATTTACGTGATAATTTGGCAACTAAATATGCAAGAGAAGATGCTTTTGCTTTTCAAACCTGAAGGTACGGTGCTTTCACAGAGCAGCTTCCAGTGTTACCTTCTGACTCAAGTGGGAAAACATCATTTGCAACGTGTTGGGGGGGCACACAGAAAACCAGCACAGACTCACAGCAATTCAGCAGCATCTTAGAGCACACCACGGCTCTGCCATACTAACACCGTTTGGGGGAGCTCCAGTTGGAGGCCCCACATCTCATTGCCCCAAAATTGGGATGCTTATTATTGCCAAGTGGGGGTAAGAGCACGGGTCAGAGCTGCTCTCTCTTCACTGCAGGATTAGCTTATTGCCAGGATCTCCAGATGAGCAAGAAAAAACCCAACGAAGCACTAGCAGGGTGGATACAGGTTATATGTGCCCACAGGGATGAGCCCCATAGCCTAACCTGGTGTGCATCTTCCCCCTGTAGCATCCCACACGTATCACCCATCAATAGGGTCAGGTTCAGTTTTCACCTGGGCTCCTCCTGAGAATTAATGCACTGGCACAAACCCATTCTCCAGATGCTTTCATTCCACCTCAGTTTCTGCTCAGGAACTCCACCTTGTGCAACAGGGACAACGGCAGAAGGCGGCATCAGGGAGCAAGTTCACAACTGCTCAGCACAACAAGCTTTGAGAGCCTTCCTTGGCAAGGCCTCCCAAAGCTGAGCATGCACGTTGGTTAATTCTAACTAAGATAATCCGTAATTAGAAGTAAAGCTCAAACTGGGAAGGTCTGATACGTGTCTGAACTTTCCCCATACTGCACTTCCCACAGCAAAATAGCTTTGTTTACAGGAGATTTTCATGTCTATTCCAGCTAATGTGACCTTGGAGATAAAGAAGAGGGGAAAAAAAATCTCTTACCGACATGGGGAAAGGTTCTTCCTCCTCCCCGGAGGGAAAACAACAGCACTGGAATTGTTCTGGGGCTTGTTTGAACTCCCCCAAATTGATTTTGGGAGCGAGGAGCCTGTGCTCGCCTCATTCATCCTCTCTGCCTGCCAACGTGCAGCCTTTTCGTCTCTGGTGATAAGGGAATTTTTAATTATTGTAATTATCATTTGAAAATTGGGTCCCTGCCACAGACAATTGGAATGAGATTTGGTTACTTTTTATCTTTGTTAATGTCTTTTAATCTGAGGTTTCATTTCCTATCAGCGGTAAAATATGTATGCGGGCATACATGCGCTCAGCTTAAGTATGAGAAGAGACCCGTGCGCTCATAAAATATATGGGAGCATATTACATATGCTAGGCAGATTGTAGAGCAGGAAGGACTGTTATGATGAGCTCGTTCAGTCTATTATGAAACAAGGACCACGTCACCTCACCTGTCATTTCTGCACCAAGTCACCTCTTCGAGAAAGACATCCAACCCTGACCAAAAGAGTCTGCGCAATGGAGCATACCCTCATTTGACCAGTGGGCAGGACTTTGAAGGGCAAAACCATCCTGATTTAGGACTCAGATAATCTGCCTGATGCAGCTTGGAGGGTGAAGAAGGGGTGGAAAAGGTTCATGGCCGGAGAAGCTGTGGCTGCCCCATCCCTGGCAGTGTTCAAGGCCAGGTTGGACACAGGGGCTTGGAGCAAGCTGCTCTAGTGGAAGGGGTCCCTGCCCGTGGCAGGGGTTGGAGCTGGATGGTCCTTTCCAATCCAAACCAGTCTGGGATTCTGTGGTAAGACTTTGGTCCTTCCCTGCTGGCACTGCTGACAAAGCTGCCCAACCTCAGCTTTGAAACCAAGATGTTTTTCTCTGTTAGGATCAGAATTAAGACTTCAGGAACTCATTTGACCCAGGGCACTGTTATACACCTTATAGCAGGCAAGACCCAACTGTCCAAGCTGCTCAAACCCCAGTGACCTTGTCTGGAAGTAGGGACAGCAATCACACCGCTGATGCTGCTATGTCCCTGCATAAACCATCCTCCTTCCCATATTGTTCTCGCAGCTAAGAATCTACTGCTGCTGGCAGGCTTCAGCATCCAAGAGATTGAGGTCTGCACCTCGATCTCCAGTCCATCCTTGCAAATCCACTGCAGTCAGCTGGTGTGTTTGGGCATAAACTCAGCTGGCAGCTTTGCTTTGGATTTGCAGGCAAACCCTCCTGGTCTCTGAGCCGCTGAATGCAGCCAGGAAAAAAACAGCTTAAGCTGCTGATTTAGTTTGGGTTTTTCCCCTTAAGTTCTCATTTATTCCTAACATCACATTCCTCAGAGTCTCCCAGCCCAGCTCGCCCCCAGGGACCTTCAGAGCCTGAAATATCCACCACCGTTGACCATTATGTATTGTAGTGAGGACCAGCAGGCAGAGGGCAGGACTGGCTCTGGAGGATGCAGTGAGCCCCTTCCCTCCCTCATCCTGCAGAACAGAGCTTAGCCCATGCAGGCCTGGCAAAGGGCTTTTGCCCCCCAGACTGGAATGGTGTTAGGTGGCCTAACTCTTGTGCACTGAGATGGGGAGCCCATGTATGTTCATAACACACGGCTGGACCAAGGAAGTGGGAACTGCAGGTTGTTGTTTCAGAGGCACTGTTCCCTTCCAGCTACAAGCCAGTGCTCACCCATCCAGCCAGTTCTGCTACCAACCTCTCTCAGCCATGGTGCCTCCTTCAGGGCTCCGATGGGGAAGCTCTGAGGATAAAGCCAAAGCTCAGCTAATAAAGCCATCCTTTTCTTCCACCCCTTGCCCCTCTCCTTTATAGATTTATGAATCTCTGCCCCCTTTTCTTCTTCCCCAAAGGTCAGATCTTTGAAATATGTAGACCAGGCAGAGCCTAGAGCCAAAAGTGGTGCAGAGACTGAATCCCACTGGCAACACCACAACCTCACAGTCAGTGTAAGATGTCTCGATTACCTTTAATGTACTTGATTGCATTCCTTTTATTAATGAGAGCTGATAGGAAGGCTTTGCTACTATTTCTGAGCCTCTTTACCAACCCATCATCACTTTCCTGTTTCACGTAGGATGGAACCCTAGCGCAGAACGAGAGTTAAGTGGATTTCAGAGCAAAGAAACAACCATTGGAACAACAGAACTCCATTTGTGCACACGTGCTCTCCTTTATAGGAGCTGCTGAAATCCAAAGGAGACTCAAGGAGAAAGCCGGCTGGAAACTTGTGTTTGCTTTTGCGGGGGTTTTGGTTGTTGGCTTTTCTTTTTTAATATAAGAGAAGCAGCAGTGGAGTTTTATTTGTTATAGGCCATATTATTAACTTCATTCAAAGCAACCCTGCGCTCTTAGAAGTAGCAAAACAAACCTTCCTGGTTTAATCTGCCTGCTCTGGAAAGGAACTAATCAGACCCTGCCTTCTGCATAGCCCCAGTTTTAATTACCTCTGAAGCTCGCCTGGTCCCACACGAGCAGCTTTTCACAAGCAATCTATTAACAAACAATAACCCCGCTGCCTGGGCCCAAGCGGATGCTATCGCCGCCTCTTCCCATCCCGCCGCAACACGGAGCAGTCAATACACCCTGCTGAGGAGGGAGCGGGGAACCCTGGCGAGCCCAGGCCAGTGGTGGGAGCAGGACATGGACCAACACAGCAGGGGTGGGAGCGCAGCTCCGGGGTGTAATTCCCACATGTAATTGTCACCAGAAGGAGAACTGGAGCTGGCAGGGAGGAGATGTCACCGGCAGCTCTGGGGCTGTCACTTGTTAGTGAGTTCAGTGGGGTAACGAAGCTGTGAGCTGCTGTCCCCTCCTGCTGAGGAGGAGATTGGTGCTCCGGGCCCTCTGCCCTTGTGTAGAGAAGGGCCAGGAGGATTTTCTCTTTTATCTCAGCAGCAAAGCAAAGGGCACTGAGCTCTGGACCTGCGGCTAACACAAGAGCACGAGTGTCTGAACGTGCACGTAATGACTGAGGTGTTCCAAGCAGCGCGTAGGTACAAGCAGAAAGGACAAAGCAGCCTGCAAGGGCGAGTCCCTGACCGTTGTAAAAGAAAGGGGACATTCACAAGACCTCACTCGTATGGGAAAAAGCAGAAGCAAGGAGACCTCAGCTTTTGAGTGCACCAGCTCTGAAGGTTGGTCTCCAGTTGGCACTCAGCCTTGTGCATCCAGCTTCCCCCATCCCTCCTTGGCTCGTGCCTGCGGAAGATCTGCTTTGACACCGTAGGGTCAGTGCTTGTCCCTGCAAGATGCAGGACTCCAGAAGATGCACCCGTGTGCTACCAGCACCAGGAACCCCAAGGACCGAGGTCCCACAGCACCCAGTGCTGTACAAACACTGATGAGAGAAACCCACCCAACAGCTACTGGCATGTTGGAACACCAGTCACTTATCACATGCTCCCCATCTGCTTCTCCTGGGGACAACCACGTCCTACACCACACACAGAGGTGAACATCTCCATCTCTGTGGCCATTTCATGTGCATGCACAAAGGCCTCACCCCTATGGAGGGAGGGCACAGGCTCCCCAGCACATTTTAAGGTAGGTGGCCCAAAGGTATTGCAAGAGGGTTGGAGAAGTACAACACAAACCCTGCCTCTTGCCAAGCAGTACCTATATAGAGCCAGCTTTGCTCTGACAGACTCAAACCAGACCATATGCCTGCTTGGTTTCTTGCCAGCTCACAGAGGGGGAATGGACATTCCCTGTATGTCCAAGGTAAGAGGCACCAGGAACCCATATCTTTGGGCCAGCTCAGCTGAGGGCTGGCAGATGGTGGTGCAGCAGGCTTGGATCCTCTCTGCAACATCACTTTCCACTAAGGCCTTGCTCTGGAAGGATGCAGAAAGAGCTGAAAAAGCAGCATTTCAGTCATCAGTCTTCCATCCTGAACGCACACCTGCCTTAGCCCTATTGCTGCTACATTCATCACTTCAATTTGAGAGTTTAAGAATCTAAAACGCAGTTCCCCTATTGGACCATTAACCTCCTTATATATCTACTACTTTCAACCAACCTACAGCAAACCCTTCTCAGGCCACACTTGCTAAGCACCAAGCACCCAGGGGCCTCACAGCAAACAAGCCCAAACACAACCAAGAGTATTTATCCCCAAAGCCAGATCGTGTGACACTCCATGAAACAGCTTTTCCCTATCATTCTTACCTGGAAACGAAAGGCACAGAAGTGGACTTAAGATCTCCTTATAGAACCTGAAACTTCTCCACCACCAGCTGCCACTGCCTCTGTCCAACAGCATTATAAAGACCAGCAAGGTCTTATATAGTCTTAATGAAGACTAACAAGGCACAGATGGAGTGGTTTGCTAATGGCACAGGGCTGGCTGCTCTCTGTCCCCAAAGGATGGGCTGCAGTGCTCCATCGACCTCCCAACAGACACAGCTCTGCAGCAGGACAAGGAAAGGGGCTGGGAAAGCCAGGACACCTTGGCTGCCTGCCCTGGACGTGGACATGCTAAACAACTTGTGCAAGGCTTGGGGTTTTAGCCCATACGGGAGCTAATCCCTGGTGTGTCCCTTGCCTGGGGACCGCTGGAAGCAGGGCAACAAACGGAGCTCCGTGTTTGCTCCATCCCTCCAGAAAAACAAGACCTAGGAGGCTCTTTTGTTTTTAATAGGAAAAAAAACCCATGACAACAACCTTTAGCACCATCACCTCCAGAATCCAACACTTCTTGGGAAAACTGAGCAAACAGCCAACAAAGAGCTGCCTTTCAGCACCTTTACCGATGGCCTCTGTGGTTCTGATTAGTAATTAAATGCAGGAGGTCGGGGACCCTGCTCGATGGAAGAATGTTTCTTTGGCATTGGAGAACTGACAGGCCACAACAGAAAACAAAAGGGAAAGAACAGTTTGATTCAGCCCCTGGCAGCAAATAAATCACCCCGACCAGCCTGGCGGGTGCAGCGAGCGTGCTCTTGGTTTGCAGATGCTGTAGTGATGTCGATGGTCCCAATCAATAGGGTCTTGTTAGGGGCCTGGTGACAAGGAGCACACAAAGAGGGATGTGCTGGCTGTCTCTCATGCAGCAGAGCAGCCACTGCTGCAGGGTGTCTGCATGCTCATGATGCTCAGTCCTGCATGAAGCCACCCTAGGAATGCATGAGAACAGTCAGCAACACTTATTGGTGCCTGGAACAGCTTTGCTTCCGTGCCCAAAGAGCCAAGCTTTTAGCTGGAGCAAAGGGGGGTCCATGAAAGCCCTTTTTGCACATCCACCAGCTCAGGAAAAAAGCCTCCCTGCACCTCTGCAGCAGTTTTGTGGCCCTGGAGGATCAGAGCCAGGACTGAGAAAAGGGAAAGGGAAGCGGTGGCCTGCTCAGGTGATAATGAGGAAGTGATTTGTCTCTCCAGGATGTCCTTGTGCTTCCCAGGAAAGTCACAGTACAGAACTTCTGAATATTTAATACAGCTTCTTAATTAAGAAAAGGGTAAAAACCTGAGGGAAGCCGTCCCCTCCTGCAAGTTCAAGGCCAGAGCTCTAAATACAAGATAATCACTCATCTCAAGGAAGCAGGGGGTAGCTGATTAAAAGGGGCGGCCTCAGAGTTAGATCTGTTTGGACCAAAGAAACAACCCCTTCTGTGCTCACCATGGAGGTTACACTCAAGATTCTCTGTATAACCTGACAGTTTTCAGGATGTTCATAGAATCACAGAATGGTTTCAGTTGGAAAGGACCTTAAAGCTCATCCACTTCCAACCCCCTGCCATGGGCAGGGATGCTTCACATTAGACCATGCTGCCCAAGGCTCTGTCCGACCTGGCCTTGAACACTGCCAGGGATGGAGCATTTACCTCTTCTCTGGGCACCCTTTGCCAGTGCCTCAGCACCCTCACAGTAAAGAATTTCTTCCTTAATCTCCAACCTGAACTTCCCATTTCCCCTTGTCCCATCGCTAAAGCCCCTCTCCAGCATCCTTGTAGACCCCTTCAGACACTGGAAGCTGCTCTGAGGTCTCCACGCAGCTTCTCTTCCCCAGGCTGAACAGCCCCAGTGTTTTCAGCCTGGCTCCATACAGGAGGTGCTCCATCATCCATCATTTTAGAAGTGGTGTTACCCTATCCTGTCCTAAAAAAGTTGAAAATCTGAAGTAAAGCTCAAAAAAATGAAGACTCTGAGAACGTGATTAAAAAAAAGGAATTAAAAAAAAAAAAAAAAAGCCTGTCTGGTTTCACTTTGGTAATTTCCAAAGGTTTCATTTCCATTTCAATCTTCCTTTTTGTCCTGTAGCAGAACCTCCGTTCTGAAGCAAAAAGCAAATGTGAAGCAAAACAGAAGAGTTCCATTTCCAGGAGTCACGGTGACCTAGTGATCATTTGAAGAACTTTTCTCCATTTTCCTTTGCATGTAAAAATCTACTGAAATTGGTCCTTTCCCTCTGAAACATCCTGACTTTGATGAGCCAACATCCTATGATGAACATTTTGTGTGGCAAATGACTCCTAGGCACACTCATTCCTCCCATTAATGTCCCGAACGGCAGCAGCAGATGATCTGGCCCGAGGACTGGCTCAGATTGAAGGGATGGAGCTGCTTTTCCCACTTCTACCTCTTTTCAGTGACACATCTCATAACCCTCAGGTGTACTGCCCTGGCAGAAGTGATCGAGACGCTGAAATAGGAGGTATCAGCTGCGTCTCAGTCCCTGGCCACGTGCGCACTCCTACCTGCATCCAAGTGGAATGAGTTGCTTTAAAGCAGCTATCTCGCGTCTTTAATTAGCATCCTCTTTGGCAACACCATCCGTACAGAAGCACACGTGGTGTGTTACTGCAGTTCAGCTGGCAGGTGGTAGCTTCCTACGCCACCATACAGTCAGGATCGGTGACTGCATCGACGCTGTTTTCTCCCTTTCCCTTTCCCCACGTAGGCTGTAAACTCTTTGGTCCCCAAAATGTTTATCTACGCAGAAACTTGGGCTGCAAAAGCCACCGGGTCCAATGCAAACACAAGTGATGCCTCAAATAAATAACCTCTGCCTACGTACGTGGCCCACCTGAACATCTGCTGTGTCAACAGTGATGCTAAGAAGACAGAGCATCAAGGATTTGATCCATTTGCGTGAGGAGCAGTCAGAAACAAACGTGTTGTGCCATTAAGGGAAACATTAGAAGCACAAATGATTTGTGTGGTTGTTTTCTCCTAGCAGCAGGCACACCCAGGGGGATTCGAAATGTCCTTGAACTTCAGGAACAAAACGAGGAAGAAAAAAGGGGGAGAAAAACATAATAATGTGATGAGTAGCTGCAAGAACACCATCAGGTGATTAGAAAAAAACTGGAGGGAGCCTCAATATGCCTTTTTATTATAAGCAGCAGTGCCTAGTCGACCTTGCCTGATTCAAACAAGGCAGCAAAGCAGAGATGGGAAGATACGCAGCCTCGTGCGCCAGCCCTCCCCGCCTAGAATTCAAATGATGGCATTAGTATTCAGGCTCTTTGCATGTGTTTAAACGTGGATTAAAAATGCATTAATTGGTCTCGTTTTAACAAGCTCTTCTCTTTGTATATCAAATATTTGAAAGATTCGGTATTATCACCTCTTGTCTGCGCTGGAATTGAAGAGGAGAAAAGAAATGTAATTGAGGACTTAAGGAGTGTCTCCTCCTGTTTGCTCAGCGCAGGGCTATCTGATTGAAAGCTCGGGGGAAAAATGACTTTGATAAGTATATGAACAACATCTAAAGGCAACACAACTTGGAAAATGAGTACTACCATCCAGCAGAAGCATTTTTGGCAAGGGAAGTGGCTTTCCAGTAAGTGCTGTATCAGAAGAGCTGCTGGAGCTGTTTGGACCACATAACCTGTCCCTAGCAAGCGCCAGCATGAAGGAAGATGTGCTCAGACATTAGCTCAGGATTTGAAACCACAATTCAGTTGTTGCCTTGGCTGCAGTCCTCTGTCTGAGCTTGGGCAGGTTACTGACCGGGAATGGATGTCTTCTTGGATTGAGCTACTCCAGCTCTTGGGGCTTTCTTCCCATTCCTACCTAGAAGACTGGGAGATGCTCAGCCCTGCTACCAGCAATGGGAACCCAGCGTGTGATTCACACGGAAAAATGTAGCCAGAAACCACATTAAACCTGGCTATAACCACTTGGTTGCAATAGTCCAGTGAGCTCCAGCAAGCCTTGCAGACTCAATGCATTCCTGAGCTTGAAAACCCTTGATGGCCTTTCCTCGCAGGTGTACTCACTACTATCTCCCCTTTGCCTTTCCATCTACAAAGTAAAGAGCCACCATGCTCATGCACTGATGTTGAGTCTGGCACTGAAGGGATGTGGTAAAGGACTTCTGAATCCAACAGGACTCAGGAACTGAGCGCAAGGCACTGCTGAATCCCTTACTACATCTGTGACTCATGCCCATGTCCGTCCCCACATAGAGTGACAAACCTACCAAAATAAAGGCAAAAATCCCTAACAAAATTCCCATTGAATTTCACTGGAAACCCTCAGCTTCAGAGACTGTGGCAATGTGAGCTTCTTCCCCAAGTTTTGCACTCCCCAGTGTTTAAATCACCTGGACAAGTCCGACTTAAAACCCTGACTTCAGAAATGGTCTGAGGCTCTAAACCTGTGTTTAAACCCCTGATAACTAGAGCTCCTCTCAGCACTGCCATAAATACTGGGCTGAAGCTTGCTCATGAAGAAAGCCCTAAGCATCAAGGTGCACGCTCCTACGATCTGCTCAGAGAAGAGGTCCAGCAATCAGTGCAAGAGCTGGATAAAAGAATGCTGAGCTGGAATTTGCATGGTTATAGCTCTTGCTTAACCACATGAACACATCTTGCAGCTTCCTAATAGGCAGGAAGAAAACCCCAAACCCAAACCTTAAACTTCAAAATGTACCAGCTACAAGGTATTGCCATCACTTCTGGAAGGCTCCAGCAATGCCGTTGGAGCAGGCACTTGTGTCCGTGTGTGTGTGTACATGGTTGTGTGCTACACCAGGTTTCCACCACCTCCAACTGTATTTAGAGCTGTCAGAGCCCTGCAGAAACACAGTCCCACTTGGCTGGGGCTGGTGCAGATCTGGAGGCTGATAGCCCCTGTTTTCCTTCCAGGATTGGAATGCCCAGCTCTTATTAAAAGCAAAGTGAACTCTGCCAGGCAACTTTCCTCTACACCTTTGAGAAACCTCAGCCTGGGATCCCATTGGAGTCACTGAGGTTTGGTACCTTTGCAGAGTTTGATTTTCAGCTGCAGGCTGGAATATTTCCAGACCAACTTCTATGTAAAATTCACCCCAAAGCCCACATGGGAATCCAGGCTCATAGAAAATGCTACAAACTTTTTGCTAACTCCGAAGCTGGAGGCATTCTTTAGTTCAAAACCAAAAAAAAACTAGCTGGGGCTTGCATTTTCTCCTTGTATTATCTACTTACACACTCTATTTTGTCCTAAAACCAAAGCCCCACGGAAAGCCTTTGTGAGACTGCAGGTGTCTGTGCTACCTACCTTGCACATGGGAACTGCAGCACAAACCCATTTATTCAAGCTCATAGTGAAAGAGCAGTGATTTCAGGCCTGGCTTCCTGAGTGAAAGGCTGTCTTCTGCTTCCAAGAACGGGTCTTTCTGTGCACAGTGTGAAAGGGAGGCTATGTCCAGCCTGCAGCACCCCTGCTGCAGCCTGGAGACCCTTGAGGACATCCCCATCTCCTGGAAACACTCAGTTGTCTTCTAAAATTGCTAAAAAAAACCCCACAAACGTGGCGAATGTGAAGATTTGAGTTGTTTTCTTTTCTAGGTGACAGATTAACAGTGGGAGTACAATGCATTGTACAGTTGGGGTGTTAATCCTTAGTGTGCTGAGAAATGGAGAAGACACTCTCTGCACCTCAGAAAGCAGATGTATGCGGTAAGGTCTCCTGGAGTAATACACACTCACCGCGTTGCCTTCCAGCACAGGAGATGAAATCATAATAGCAAACACTTATTTACTTTTAACCACCATCAATAATAAGAGATATATAGCTGAACTCTGGGCTCTTCTCACATACACTTAGAAATGAAATGAATCTTAACACGATACAGAAACACATCGCTGTGTGTACGCAAGCAGCGGGAGTAAGCTACAGTACAAACCAAACCGAATTATCTATGTTTCTTTAAACTACCTTCAAGAGTATTTGCCATTATTAGCAATTTGTATCCAGAGAGCTCGCATCAATCACAGAAATGGGTCTGTATTATTTACCATCACTGCTCCACAGATAGTAAAACTAAGGCAGAAATAACGGCTGATGCAGGCAGCTAATGGCTGTGGGGGAGCAGGATGTGCTGGAATTAGCAGCACGGCGCTCTCCTTGCTGTTGCTGTTGCTAAACTAAGCTGGTACGTGCATCAATGCCTTGCTCCATCTGTCCCTTTGGGCATTACCCTGAGGCTTGAGGTGAAAATAACAGTTGTAGGCACCTTACTCTGGGGACAGGCAAGTTTATGGGGGGATGAGGAACCAGGGGAGGGCTGCCATGGCGGGACAGGTAGAGGATGCTGCACCTCTGACCTTGGGGAAGGCAGATGCCTGGATCCTCCACATCTGGCTCCTGTGTCATAAAACCACCGACTGGTTTGTGTTGAAAGGGACCTTAAATCTCATCCAGTTCCAATCCCTGCCATGGGCAGGGACATCTTCCACCAGTGCTCCAAGCCCCATCCAACCTGGCCTTGAACACTGCCAGCGATGGGGCAGCCACAGCTTCTCGGTGTCATCTCTGTTTGCTTTGATTTATACCAACCCCCACATCCCTGGAGATCTCTCTGGGGGCTATTATTTTGCAGAGAGCCTTTCCTTTTAACAGGTTGAGCAAGCGCGGATTCAAATCAGTCATCAACTTCCCACTGAGTTCAAAACACCTCTTTCACCATTTTAAATGATTTTTAAATGGATGCAATGCACTCGATCTTCCAGCTGAAATAACTTCTGTATTATCCTCCAAGCCTGAATTCCTTTCACCCCTTGCTCTCTGCTCACTTCAGCTAATTCAATGGGAATTTATGTGAAAAGAGGTGGTGGGTCACAAATGAAGTAAAATGCTGACAGCGGGAGTTCCTCCCCATTCACTGCTGCGGTGAAAGGCAGGGAGCCAGACTTTGGGAGCCGTGGGACAGTTATCATTAGGCTGGTTGAAAATATTCCATCTCACTGGAAGGCTGGGTTTTTTTTGTGTTCCATTCCCGTAAGAACTGATTTTCTTTTCGATTAAATGATATTTTCACAAAAAAAAAGGGGTCTTTTCCATCATCTTGCTGGAAAAAGTCAAATGCCTGAGAAAGGAAACTCCAACAAGCCCTTGCCATGGGCCTGCCCTGAGGCACTGCCAGGGAAAGTGCCTTCTGGGAAGTGTAGTTCCATTTAGGAAATCAAAGGCGCTGTAGGGAAGGGTGGAGGCACCCTGGAGCCACGCTGTACCTCTGCTCTGGCTGAAAAGAAAGGCAGCTCCTGAAATCAAAGCAAGGAACCCTCTGTCTTTGATGGAAAACAAAGGACCTCAGATGCCAGGTCTGCTCCTGGGAAGCTTCCTCCTGAACCTCCCTTCTCACTCCAGAAAATGCAATCACAGGATCCTAGAATGGTTTGGGTTGGAAAGGACCTTAAGCTCATCCAATTCCAACCCCCTGCCATGGGCATGGACACCTTCCACTATGCCAGGCTGGATGGGGCTTGGAGCAAGCTGCTCTAGTGGAAGGTGTCCCTGCCCGTGGCAAGGGGTTGGAACCAGATGAGCTTTAAGGCTCCTTCCAACCCAAACCAGGCTGGGATTCTATGGTTCTAGGACTATTTGGGACTATCTTCTTTTTCCCAACGCCTGTATGAACAGATAATGCCCACTGCAAGCTGCAGTAACAGAAGCTGTTGTCACTGTTATTACTGATGGGAGCGCACAGCCCTTCCCTGGGTGAATCCCCAGCTGCGAGGGCTTTATGCGCCCTACCACAGAGTTACTTCGATCCTTCTGAGACTTGGCATGAACTGAACTGCAACTGAACCAAACCAAACTAAAAGCAGCAAGTTTTGGGTACCTGCCATGTGCATTAGCTCTGCTGACCCGTGCCCTCCATTGCCAACTCTGTCTTTCCTCCAGCATCTGAGGTCCTTTCCAGCCCCGTGATTCCGTGTTCATTCGCTGGTTGCTCTGTTAATGACTTGTCATTGTCAGAAGCTCCAAAGAGGTCCCTGATTTTAATTAACCCCGATCCACCCCACCATGCTCAACTGCTGCCACACTCGGGGCATTGAAACCTGAGCTTTGTAGCTTTGTAAATGGCTTTCATTAAACAGAGCTTGTTGGCTGGAGCCTTTCCAGTCCCACCGCGCAGCACAGGACACCTCTCCTGAGCTTGCCAAAGCCCTTTGGGATCTGCCTTACTTCAGCTCAGCAAAACATCTGCCTGGATCCTGCCCCCCTTCAAGCCACGCCAAGAATCCTCAGTAGGACCCATTCCCAAATTGTACTGACCCTACACAAAACCTTCTCCTGAAATTCCTGCAAGAGGGAATGGTTCTGACACGGACATCAGTGATGGTTCAGAAGAACCTTCAGAGGAACATCCCTGTCTCCTTTCAGCTGAGGACGCCACAGGAGACACCTGGCACACCCTGGCTCAGGATCACATAAGGAATGGCAAAAAGGGGTTAAACTGCACAGAACAGAGGCATTTCTGGGGGGGGAAAGAAGTTCTGTGGCTCCCTCTCTAGATGGAGAATGGAAACTAAAGTTGTGCTCCTGCTGTCTGTTTAAGAGCCTGCTTACAAGGAGGAATTAATCCAACATTAACTAGTGGTGTGAATTGCAAGTGGATTAGTTAAATTATATTAAACCCAGGTCTGGATACTTTTATTTAGAATTAAAGTGGCCCTAATTCAATTTGGCTCAACTCACTTCAAAAGCGAATTAAGTCAAACTTAATTACAGACCCTTTAATTCCAAATGAGTGTGTCTACACAGGTTGTTTAATGTGTTTTCATTTATCCATTCGAAGAATTAATCTTGATGAGCTTTTCTGGATCTCCCATGGTATAGAGACCCCCGTTTGTAGAGTAAAAACCCTCTGATTCCCTCTAAAAGTGCAAAATAAGACAAGTGACTTTTGTCTTTAGCCAGCCGATCTAAGGATGCTGTGTTTGCAGTGCCCTGTGTGCAGTGCTGAGGACCCCATGTGCTGGGAGTATTTCCTCCTTCAAGCTGTTTCCTGGCAATATTTGTTCCAACCAGCTCCCATCAACATTCCCAGTAACTCTCTCTTTGCTCTGCTTTCCCAGAGCCACTGAAACCTGTAAGGTCTCAGCCTGCTCCACGGGGAGCAAGCAGTGATTTGGATCTTTGTAGTGCATCCTTTGCTGTTATTTATAGCCATGAAGTATGAAGACCCATCAAGTGCATACAAATGGCTGCAAAGTGGAATCAGCTTTAATTCCTGAACTGCCTTCCCTTCCCTTGTTTCAGCAGCATTGACTGTTTCAGGGATGGAGACTCAAATCTCACCATGGAAACGGCCGCTGCTCCATCATTTTGGGGGGCACATCGAGTGTGAATGTGTTCTCTAACCTGGAGGCTAAATGTTTCTGGTCCAGAAGCCACCATTAAGACAGCACTAAGAAGCTCTTCATCAGGGACTGCAGTGATAGAATGTCTAAGATAGGACAAGGGGTGATGGGTTCAAACTGAAACAGGGGCAGTTCATGTTGGAGATAAAGAGGAAGTTCTTTACTGTGAGGGTGCTGAGGCGCTGGCACAGGGTGCCCAGAGAAGCTGTGGCTGCCCCATCCCTGGCAGTGTTCAAGGCCAGGTTGGACACAGGGGCTTGGAGCAAGCTGCTCTAGTGGAAGGGGTCCCTGCCTGTGGCAGGGGTCGGAGCTGGATAGGCTTTAAGGTCCCTCCCAACACAAACCAGTCTGGGATTCTATGATTCTATAAGCCATGATGACACAGGTGAGATAGGTGGCATTGAGATGCTGTGGAAACACTAATGCCCAAAACATGCCACAATGAGGTGAGACACAGCCAAACTTTATGATTTTCCTCCCAGAAAATTGTGTTAACCCTCAATTCTACCCTGCAAAGTGCCTGGAATTTAACAAAACTGCATTTTGGACCCAGAATCACTGCTTGGAAACGTTTATCTGGCCAGCCACGCTGCTTGTCGCTGCTGTGGATTGTGGATTGCTCACTTAGCTCACTCTTACTCTCCTGTTTACTTGAGAGATGAAGAAAAGAAGTTATTCCTCACTGAACAGTACAATTTAACCTTCAACATGATTGCTCTAACCAGGACTCCTTGTTCCTGTGCTACCTGGATCCAGGCTGGAAACAAGCCAGAACACAACCTCAGCAGCACATCCTGCATCCTGGATCCCACCATGCTGCAGAGCTGGTCCTTTACCCGGCTCATTTATCACTTCAACAAGATTAATCTCATTTTTCCCAAGGTGTGTTCAGTGCTGCTGGGTTTCTGCACCCTTCCTAAGATGGGTTGGCAATTCCTTCCATCTCCGAGCTGCAGTGCGTGCGGGGCTGCTGCCTCTCGGGCTGTTTGCTTGTGCTGCTGTTGCTCTTTAATTCTCTCTGCTCGGAGCATGGAAACGCTTCCTGCTGTTTTCAGGCTGGTTTCCTAAGCAAAATGAGTCCTGTGGGTTCACCCTATTTTTGGGGTGTCTCTGTGCCTCTTCAGACCATGTTTAAAGAAATCTGACAGAACTAGAGGATAGCGTAGGGGGATGTAGTGAACACTGTGGGAGGAAAAGGAGAGGGGTTTATTCAATGCATGCTGTTGCCTTAGTCCTACATTCAGGTGCTGGAGAGAAGGATATTTTTAAAGGTAAGAGCTATTCAAGATAAAGGACATCATTCTCTTTCAGTTCTGAAGTCTGTGCATGCCCTCCCTACATGTAAAACAAGGTTAAGAAGGTCATCCCTACCACAGAGCTGGCCTGAAGAGAGATGCATTAAAACCAGGCCAGCGGAGATGCAGGAGTGATAGGCAGGGTTTATTAAATTTCAGAGTTCTGTTAGATATTAATCACTCTGCACCCTAAAAAGGTGTCTGAGGAACTTAATTTGTCGTGGAAATGTCAGATAAGAGAGATGCTGCACTTCCAACTGAGAATAACCAGTGAATACTGTGGAATGTTACTCTAAAATGACCTTTTACTTTATATTAAAGCAAACAGGTAAAAATCAAAGTCAAATCCCCAGCAGAGAGCACAGTGTGTGCATGTGTGTTTGCACACGTGTTCCTGCCTCTTCCTTCTAACAGGCTGGAGGCAAAGCTGGCATGGGCATCAGCTGGTGTGGCTGTGGCCTATGACCATCCCTGCTCTGGAAGGATGAGGAGTGATGCTCTGGTGTCTCAGAGATCCTGGCTGTCAGCTTAATATAGAAAAAAATGGATTTATATATGGATTACAATGTGCATTATTTATATTACTGTATATGGTTGTTTGTCCACAGGTATTCATTATATTACATGTGTAACATCAATATTTATACATGTATATTATTACATGTGCACTGCCAAGTAGTCTAAATCTTATCTAGTTCCAGTGCCCCTGCAATGAGCAGGGACCGCATCATCTAAATCAGGTTACCCAGAACCTGAATGTCTCCAGGGATGGGGCATCCACCACCTCTCTGGGCAACCTGCACCAGTGTTTTACCACCCTCACTGTGAAGATTGTTCCCCTCACATCCAGCCTGAATCCAGGAACACTCTTTTAAGAGCAGTTACCTCTACTTAAAGACCATGTTGTGACATGCTGGGGCCACAAGAGCTTATCAAAGCTCCCTACCAGTGATTCATTGCACTGATAGAAGGGCAGGAGAATCAGAACCCATCTAGGTTCAGAGGCTAATGCTTGCCACCCCCTCTTCCACCTGAGCACACCAGATGCATCCTGCTGCAGAACAGCATCCTGTTTGCCGTTCCTTTCATCTTCACAAAAGGCACAGGTACAGCTTTTCATCCAAGTATTGTCATCAGCAAATGAGGTCCTGGTGATAACAATTTCAGATACCACACTGAATCTCAGCTGGCAGTTTATCTATTTGCATACCCTGATGAGCAGAGCACTGTGCTGTGAGGTGAGGTGCAGGCAGAGTACAGGCAGTGCCCAATGCTCCTGGGTTGCAAGAGAGAGGCTCAGTGCAAATGCAGGGCTCTGGGGAGCAGCTCATCCCTGCCTGTCCCTGCATCAGAGGAGGCTTCACTTCAGCTTTTCAAAGTGGGCTCCTCTGCTTTTTCAGGTACAAGACAGCATTTACTGAGAAAACATTATGATGCAAGTAGAAAAAGGAGAGTTTAAACAAAAGGGCTAAGCAGGACGTTTTAGGTCAAAGAGCATGTTTAATCCTGCTGCCATGGAGGGGTTTGTGTATCCTGTTGATAAGCCTAGGAAGTATATTTCATTTCAGAGAATCATAGAATAGTTCGAGTTGGAAAGGACCTTAAGATCATCCAGTTCCAACCCCCTGCCATGGGCAGGGACACCTCACACTAAACCATGGCACCCAAGGCTTCATCCAACCTGGCCTTGAACACTGCCAGGGATGGAGCATTCACAACCTCCCTGGGCAACCCATTCCAGTGCCTCACAGGAAAGAATTTCCTCCTTATATCCAATCTAAACTTCCCCTGTTTAAGTTTGAACCTGTTACCCCTTGTCCTGTCACTGCAGTCCCTAATGAAGAGCCCCTCTCCAGCATCCCCATAGCCCCCTTCAGACACTGGAAGCTGCTCTGAGGTCTCCACACAGCTTCTCTTCTCCAGGCTGAACAGCCTCAGTGTTCTCAGCCTGGCTCCATACAGGAGCTGCTCCAGCCCCTGATCACCTCTGCACTTGCTCCTACAGTTCCATGGCCTTCTGATGCTGAGGACACCAGAGCTGCCCACACTCCCATTTCTTTAGGGGATGAAGGTGACAGATCAGGGGGAGTTCAGGGCAAAAAGTTAACGGTGGGATTTGGAAATGACCCTGGCCGCATCAAAAATCAACTGCTCTGAAACCTGAGCTCCTCACTGGAAGATTCCACCTCCACCAGAGCCTGCAGCATGGTGCTGCTCCCCACATGCTGCCAAGCCATGGGCCCGGTGGTACCTGCACCTACCAGTGACGGCCCCAGCTCCCCACACCAATGGTGGTGCAAGGGGAAGAAGCACCAGGGAAAAACTCAGTTACCTGTCCAAGTTTTACTACAAGAGATGAAAGACTGAAGGAGCAGCGAGGCTGAGGGGAGAGGGCAGTGGGAAGTGGGTCTGATCATGGCAGGGGCTGGAACAGCAGCAGCAATGACTCAGTTCATGACTCAATTTGAGCTTGGAAAGAAAGGAATTGAAGAAGAGCATTCTGGGGTGTAGTTTATGGTATGCAAAGGCAGCTATGATGGGTCAGACCAAAGGTAACTCAGGTTTCTACCTTCTGTAAGAACAGGGTGAGTACTTTGATTTGCTATTTTCCCAAGCTCGTAGTTGCCTATTGATGCTTTTGTGCTTAACAGCCCTTCATGGATTAAGTTCCCATTCATCTGCCCAACTGCCTTTGAAACCCACAATATTCAGTGGCAAAATTGCAGGGGGCAAAAATAGTTAATTCTCAGCCTCATGACAAAATAGATGTTTTCTGTGTATGAATCAGCACCTCCTCCAGCCCTCAGGCACTCTCCAAACCTCACAGAGGTTAAAAGCTGACGAGTGCAAAACAAAACCTCTTCAGTTCAGCTCCGATTGTGTGATTATTTTTACCCTTCAAACATCAAGGTCCATTTTGAAATGAAAACAGTGGTTTTCGAAACAGTCAAAATGCTCCCGTTTGAAAAAGGCAGAGTTAAAGCTCTCCTATTTTGTAAAAAAAAAAAAAAAGCACCCTTTAGTTCTATTTTCTGGCCAAAATCATTCCCAAAAGTTGATCCAGGAGGTTTTATCCTCCCTGAATCTGTGTAATTCCATGGGTTTGTTATGAGCAGTGAGAGCCTCTCCCTGCTAAGGGCCCTGCGTTTAAAGACCCACCTCCAAACATCCCTGCCAAGTGGTTGCTTTTATGTATTTACTTTGCTCATGAAACCTCATCCAGCCTTGCTTTCCTCTCTATCCATCATTCACACCAGACAGCCCATTGCTAGGCATTTGCTCAGCTGTGACCATTTCTCTCTTGAAGAATGGAGGCCTTATTTATTATTGTGCTAACTGCTGTGATTGCTGTTTTCTCGCAGCCTCTCCAGAGTGAACCCTTCCTCTCAAATTTGGTTTGCTTCACTGACCTGCTGCTGCTACCGGCTCTCCATCATCCCTGCCCAGGACCCTCTCAGCATGGAGAGTGCCCCAACCTGCGTTTCTGACTCATGGCTGTATTATTTTGTGAGCACACTGAGGCAACTCATTGGCTCCCTAGGGCTGAGGTTCCCCTGTAGCCCCATCAGCACTGGCCTCGAGACCACTTCAAGACCCACTTGTGGGCTGGTGTTAATACTGCAGGGTGGGAGGAAGAGAGCAGCATCCTCCTTGCTGCTGCTTCTGGGTTTTTTTTCCATGAATTTGACTCTGCACAAACTGCTTTTCCCTATTTCCCAACACCCCTCCCTCCCTCCCCAACACCTTTTTTTAAGCCCTCATTCTAAAGCCTCGAGCAGTTCCATCACGTTGCAGCACTGGGCAGAGGGAGCACGCAGCAGCACTGCCAGGCCGTTTATCTTCTTGGCAGACCGGCCCCTGGAGATAAGAGACAATAGTGGGACTCAGCTATTCACTACATAAAACCTTGGAGGCAGCAGTGGAAGGGATGCGTGGAGGTCTCTTGCCCAGCCTATGGGACTGTTGCCAACTCCAGAAGGTCTTAGAAACCTCTGAGGACTTCTAAGCCCCCTTCTCCCATGATTTAAGGCTGTTGCTCCACGCTGCCCTCCCCATCACCACAGAGGGAAGAAAAGCTCCGACCGACGTAGCCTGCACTATGCCCATGTGAACTGAGGTTTCTTTCCGGCTTACAACTCGCTGGAACAGCAATGGATGGCAAAGGCAAATCTTTGATATAAAGGAGATTTTCCCTTCAAATCTCGGGTTCCCTACTCAAATAGCACGAGCTATTAAATGAATCATGGTAGATATTTCTGTAAAGCAGCAAACCCATTTATTTTCCCCTGACTCCTTTCTCAGACACAATCAATATTACTTGGTACTTTCACTAGAATTCCTTTCCTGTTGCAGACAGGTATCAAAGAAAATGTAAGCCCAAACAGTTCACATTCGCTGGTGCTCTAACAAGTTATGCAAAGCAGGATCTCACCAAAAGAAACGTCCAGGAACGAAAGGGAAAGGCAGCGTTACTGGTTCCCACTGCCTTGCATGCTCAGATGCCAGTTGGGAGCGAGAAACAGAGCTGTTAATGACTGGAAAAGAGCAAACCGTTCCTGTTGGGTTAGGAAAAATATCCATCACAGCCACAGCGCTGCTCCTGTGGGCAAAATCCAGAGGGAAAACAGGGCTGCTGGGGGAGGAGGAAGTCGTTAATAATTCTTACTCCTTGCAGGTGGTCTCTCCTTTGCTGTCTCTCATTTGTCTCTCTTTAAGGCTCTCTCTTTCTCCTTGTCTTGCATTTTCTGCCTGCGCCTTTGAATGCCTGCGTGTTTGTGAAGCTGTTTCTCTGGCCAGCTCCCCTCGCTTGCTTTAATGAGCTCCCGAGTAGTTCTGAAGGTGTCTCCCAGGGCTCCCTAATCCCCTCAATGCTCTGACTACAGGAACCCCAGGAGATCCTTACAAGAGAAAAACTGCAGGATAAAAGCAAGTGATTTCAGGCCTCTGGTTTCTTAATTACAAGCCCGTACACCAGAAGTCCTCAGAAATCACTGTCCTACACAGAGACTTTGCACGAGTGCTCCCAGCCCCTTTTTGCATCCTTTGGAAGACTTGGCATTAACCATAGAATGGGTTGTGTTGGAAAGGACCTTAAAGCTCATCCAGTTCCAACTCCCTGCCACAGGCAGGGACCCCTTCCACTGGAGCAGCTTGCTCCAAGCTCCTGTGTCCAACCTGGCTTGAACACTGCCAGGGATGGAGCATTTATCACTGGGCACCCTGTGCCAGTGTCTCAGCACTCTCACAGTAAAGAACTTGTGCCTTATCTCCAACCTGAACTTCCCCTGTTTCAGTTTGACCCCATCACCCCTTGTCCTGTCCCTACAGTCCCTGATGAAGAGTCCCTCTCCAGCATCCTTGTAGCCCCCTTCAGACACTGGAAGCTGCTCTGAGCTCTCCACGCAGCTTCTCTGCTCCAGGCTGAGCCTTTAATGCCTGGGAGAGCTTAGGATTTCAGGCTATTCCTCACTTGAAAGTTAGGGGAGATTCTTGATGGGGTCAGACCACGCTGCTCTGCCAGGGAGGGGGGACCTCTTACACTGCAGACAGGAGTGGGACTTCCAGGCTGCACCCAGCTACTAAGTGTTTAGCACAGTGAGTAGCCAAGGCGC
The DNA here is from genome assembly GCF_028554395.1 of Pezoporus wallicus. Taxonomy (NCBI): domain Eukaryota; kingdom Metazoa; phylum Chordata; class Aves; order Psittaciformes; family Psittacidae; genus Pezoporus; species Pezoporus wallicus. The sequence continues at coordinate 184,679 of NW_026635715.1, forward strand.
AAGTCAGACGCTGTTTAAGAGCATTTCATTCAGATATTCATTACAGCAGGCACTTTCCCTATAGTTCAGTCCTTCCCCCTGATGCAAATAATCTTTAAATGCCCCTTCAGCCCCCCTTACCTGCCGCGAGCCTCCGGTGTGCTCTAAATGACACGAGCCCACTGCTCGGGAAAGCTGACATTTTCAAACCCGAGTTTTAAGTTGCCAAATACGTGGCACGTGTCTCGCCACAATCGGACGGAATCAAGTTAGAATCTCAAATGTGAAAATTACCATTCACATTTCTATCAGAAATGAAAGCAAGAGGCTGCAGAGTGCACGCTCTGCAAGGATGCTAGTGCCAACAGCCCCAGCCGTCCTCGCCCAAAACCTCGTGCACACATCAGTCCTGTAAAGCCATCATTGGAATGCTGTTCGCTTGGCATCTTAGCAAATTTGCAATATTACAATTGACACTAACATCACAGGTGTGAAAGGTTTCAAATCCCTACCAACAGAAGGGAATAGGACTCCATGCAAGTACTTCATCTCCCTTTATTCTGTTAAGCAAGGAAAGGGATGCATAAAACAAAACCCTGCCATTAAGGCAGCACAAAGCTGCTGTTTCAACTGGAAATTCAGCATCTTTGTGCTGGGGGGAATGCTTTGGTTTCATGTTAGGGCTTTGTTCTCACGTTAAGCTTTGGCCTCCTCTGAAAATCCCTGCACAAGGTTTAGGTAACAGAAGTGCCTGTGTCCTATTTCCAGCAGAGATGCAAACCCTTAAGAACAAACATACAGAGGTATCAAGGTTTTTGACTCCTAAACAGAATGGTGGATAACATATATAACTATACAGCATAATAACTATAAATCTCTCTTTAGTAACTGTAAAGGGACTGCACAAATCACTAACATTTAAATTTCAGATGACTGAAGTGAAATGAATCCCCATACCAAGTGCCTGATATTCCCATTAAAACAGTTTCTTGTTTAGGTGTCTATGTAAGGTCAGATGCCTTCATAACCCTGCATCTGCCAGCCACATCGGGAAAAGAAATTGGGTGTCTAGGATGCACATTAGCACTTCCAGACTTTCAAATGATGACTAGAGCCTAGCTGCTTCTTTGGGCACCAAAATACCTTGGAATACCGCAGTGTATTTGGTTACTTCTAGATAGGGAACTTTAACAGGCAATTTAAGTCAATCTGTCATACTCGGCACCAGAATGGATGAGTCAATGTCCCAGCTAAGGCAGCTGCAATTGGAGCTGAGAGCAGGTAACTTCTTAAATGGCTCCAAATGTACTGCAAGCACTCATCTGCCTGGGCCCTGCTTTTCCACCAAGCTTAGGACAAATCTGCTTGGTGGTTTGAGAAAGTCAATAACTGGTGTGCCTGGAATTAGGCATGGAATAATCAATGTGGTTGTGAAAAGCCTGATTTTACCTTCTTTAGATGGAAATAAGCATCCGGATTGCCAAACTTCAATTAATATGGATTAAAGACTGAGTAGTGCTTGTTGGCCAGAGTGCAGGTCTGTGTTAGCCTGACAGCCTGCACGGTCTGCATCAGAACTGCGGAATAAGCACAGGCAGAACTTCTTGTACTTCCCATCTCACTCTGAAATCACACCGACTTATTACAAGGCTGTAAGAAAAAGAAGTGATGGAAAGCAGTAGGTGCTCTCCCTGCTTTCTTTAAGGTCATCTTTTGTCTGAACCCAAAACTGCTTTCTGGGGATGGCTGAAGGTGATCCTTCCAGCTCATGAAGCACAAGGATCATCTGAGCATCATTAGCTGTCTGCATGGTGAAGAAACCACGTGCAAAAGAAGTTTGTCACTGAGGAATGTTCATCAGCAGTGGATGAACCTCAAGCAGCTCAGAAGTGTGGCTGGCATAACCATGTCCTAAGGCAAGGTGCTCGTCCTCAGAAATGGAACTTCTGAGATCCCATCACATACTCTGGAAAGCTCACAAAACTGGATTTTCTAAGGGACTGGTACCTCCTGCTTCTATTCAGCATGCCACAGGAAGACCTTTTCTCAGCAAGCCCAAGCCAAAAAAGAAAGGCAAAGATGTGCAGAAGGATGCAGATCACTCGGGCAGAAAGCTAGGCAAGCTCTTTCTTCCTACTAAAAGTTTCTGGGCTGAGAGTTGGTTTGAATTTGGGCCAAAAGGTTCTTGTTACAATGTGCTTTGTCCCTTCTCAATACGAGATGCTCTGGGAGTCTTATAATGACTTGAAAGTACTCCAAAGCTGTTGACCTGCTTTGATAACCTAACCTATCGGCTTTCCATTTGAGAATGGCTCTTTGATTGAGGTTTCCCCCTTTTTATTATGATTATTTTTACAAAGCTGTCGGATCAGCTGCTCTTCTTTGTGACAACAGAGAATAAAAAATGATGGCAGATCCTGCGCTCCCCCACCTAAGTGCTTTTGATCTGTGGTCAACACTTTGATGAATGCTTTGCCATTGCATCCTTCATCCCATGCATTTGCAAGGCTGGTTAGAAGTTGGAAGGCAAAAGGAACGCATGCTGCTCCCTGACAGAATTCACTTTCCAGAAAAAAATAAATCATAGTTTGGTGGGGTTTTTGCTTTTTTTTTCCCTGTGACCTAAATGGAAAACATATTGTTCTGAAAGTGCTGTTCAAACAGAATTACCCAAACCTTTTATCAACAAAGAGACCGTCATATATCAGACATCTGGTGTGGATGTCAATTATAATAATTAATTAGACATCTCCCCAGATGCCTGACACTACATTCTGTCAGCAGATTCTTTTTGACTTCAATCAAAACTGCTGCTGCATTATGTATGAAACTCATGGAGTAGTTGGGAGTTGAGGAGATCAGCTACAAATCACAGCTAAACACACTAAAGGCCTCCTGGTTCTGATGCTTTTTACCACTTCTGAAGGCTGCCAAGCGAAGGTCACATCCATTGATTTCTTTTTGTTTTCCAGTGTTTTCCAATGTTTTCCAGTTTTTCATGCCCAAGTTCAAACTAAAAGGATGGCTGGGGAAGAGAAATATCTATCAAACCCAGGTAATCCTGTTGCTGTATCCTTGTGGGTGGGAAAGAGGAAAGCTGCTCTTACACAATCAGTGCAACCACAGTGGAGCATCTTCAGCCCTGCTGTGACTCTACTACCGATGCTCTCCAGAAATGATCCTCAAAGACCACGGAAGGAGACAGGAGGACACCGAAGACAGCCTTGCCTCATTCTCTTTTCTTGCTTTCCTATCTTTAAATTCAATTGAAAAGAAAGCTGTTCCTGGGAGATTTAATCCATTCAAAACAAACAAATCACTTTTTGGTTTTAGCTTTCCAAACCCCAATTCAATCAGTTCGACCTGGTTTAGGAAATCACTCCAGTCAACCTCAGTATACATATTTTTTTTCCCAGTTAGGAATATTTGAACAAATATCTTACCAACTTTATCAATATTAGCAAGGATAGAAAATACTTTCTGTTTTGGAGTAATAACTAATAACTGTCAAGTACATGGGCCCTAGTCCTGCAATTTGATCTTATTCTCTTTGATGGGAATTGGCTCATATTCAATGTGCGCACACAGATAGGAGCCTTAGCTTGGAAAGGCTTTGAAACAGGGAAAGAATGAAATTCTGGTTTAAATCCCTGGGTTTTTCCTGTTTTCACTGGGGCAAACATTTCTGCCTATCTTTTATTTGTTCTATAAAGTACTTAGCACATGTTTGAACAGCAGGAAATGGTAAATGAATATGTAGCTACCACACTCTTGCCTCTCTGGAGCTGGCGAGTTTCTTTGATTTGAAGGATTTGCCGCTGAAAAGTAGGGTTGCAAACAGTATGTGCCTTTTTAGAAGGAAAAATATTTGTTGTAATCTGTGCGTTTCAATATTTCATCACAGTGTCCGGGTTAGTTTCACTTCCAATACAAACAAAAAAGAAAATACAGTTTGACTGAAGTGGATTTGCATTGAAACAAAACCCAGACTCTTTGAGGTTTCTATCTCCTTTCTCCGATTTCTTTTCCTGTCCCCTTACCAACAGAGGATGGGATTAAACCCAAAGTGAAGCAGAAAGCAGGCTTTTAAATTCAAATGGTTAAGCTGTGAGCGGTATCAAAATGAAAAATGAGAATTAAATTATAATTCTATTGTACGTGTCTGAGAAAAACAATGATTATTTTTTAAGTTCTAATGACAGTAATGGCACATTGTAACCAGGAGTGAGATGTAAGGTCTTATTAAACCCAAAGATGCATGTATGGAGAACGAAAAACTCCAGGTGTTGTCACCAGCAGTAGAAAACCCTGTTTGAAGAGTGCAGGACGGTGATACCCACTAATGGGTAATGAAAAGGGATCACAGAATGGGTTGGGTTGAAGGGACCTTAAAGCTCATCCATTTCTATCCCCCTGCCATCTACTCCCAGTAGAGGTGGTGGTCCCAGTGAGCAGATCCAGAGGTACCCACTGTGTGCCAGCACCTGAAGTAGGTTTAGGAGGACTTTTGGTCCACCTCCCTCCTCAGATTTGGGTCTGTTCATGTGCAGGACACACACGACTCTGCTGGGAGATTTTTCACATAGGGTTCTTTGCAGGGGGTGCTGAGACATTTAATCCACTCTTTAATAATTGCAATTAATTAAGCTTGGGGATTTAAAGTGGCTTAGCTAAACTGCATTAAACCATTGTGTAAACACTCATATTTAGGAGCAGGACAGACCCAAATTTAGCTCACTTGTCCTTGAGCTGGCTGATAACGGAAAGGGGTGAACTCACAAAGCAGTTCTTTTCCCTGTGGTTGTTTTTCATGTGTTTGAGAGTAACTTTCTGCTGCTTACTCTACTGTGAAAGCACAAGACTTGACCTTACTCTGGAGAGTTCCTACGGAGCTAATGTCCTAGAAATCCCTGCCATTTGCTGCAGTTTCACTGTGAAGAGAAAAACCTCTGGAACTGGAGTGTACTGCACTGATTTATGCCACTTCAGCTCTGAATAAAAAGGTTGAGCCAGAAGAGTCTGAGAGAGTTTTAAACAGTTTAACTGGTGTATTTGGTGTATAATGTAGATTCATTTCCCTGAATGTCTTCCTCTGGAGTTTCTGCTGTGTGGCACAAGGTACTAACTTAGCTGGGCAGTGGGGCTGGCCTCGTATTTCTCTTTTCTTCTGACAGATAGAGCCTGTAGTGTAGTGTAGAGCAGAATTCCTTGTTCCAGGATTGAAAGAATCATCTCTATTTGCACAAATGATGCAGAAATCAAAGAAATAAGAAGGGAACAACCAAGAGAAGACCTCTGAAGAAGGTCCAGGAGGATGTAGATGTTTGCCTTTATTTATATACCATGGATGTATGCCTGTGTGTTGATGGATGGAGGCTAAGGAGAACTTTGCAAGGTCCCACGACTTTGGCTTGCATTTCCTTAACAGAATAGGAAGAATGTGATTCACAGACAGGGAGAACATGGAGACTCCTACCAGCTCCTGTGCATTGTGACTCCCGAGCCATTCCCAAAGCACACTTTAACAGACAGCAATGAAAATGAGGTTTTCACTAGTTTCTGTACAACCTGGCCCTCAGAGTGTCTTCAAACATTGTCAGGGGCTTTGCTATTGCTGTTTGGTAGCAAAGTGAGGGGTTTTGCTGTCTGCATGTTGGCAGGGCACCGAAAGAGGCTGCTTCTACCCAGATACCTGATCCATTCACCCACCTCACCTGATGAGCATATAGAGACGGTTTATGAGATTAAATCTGCTTCATTTATCTCCCAGAGTTCTTAATTGCTGAGCATTTTTAATCTTGCTTCATGTTCACCTTGAGAGCACGAGCACTGTAGAAATGCCAAATGCATATATAAAATAAAGTAGGAAAACTGCAAGGAAGAATAATTACTTTAGATCCACTGAAACAGGGAGTTAACACTGAACCCAGGCACTGCCAACAACAGCAATCACTGCCCACCACTACTGATAAGGAAACAGATAGATTTTCTTTGCTTAAAAAGAGATAATTCCTCAGTAACTTGTAGCCCCAAATCTCCCCAGTCAATTACTGACCTTTGCCTCTGACATCCCTCCCTCCAAGGTTTGCATGGCTATTATTTTCAGTACTTAATCTTTTAGAGTGATTTGTGTCTTCTAATAACTGACTGCTTGTCCCGCTATCAGTCAGCGCCAGGACTGCAACAGCGTCTCTCCAGCTTAAATCTTGCTTCCTTCACCTTGCGACTTCAAATACCATTCTGTCTCTAGCAGTGGGAGGGGGAAAGAAAGCCCCCCAAATCCCATATTGCTCCTCACAGTTTTATTACTTAGGAAACTAAAGGGAGAAAATAAAGGTCACAAGAACTTTAGAGCAACAGCGAAGTCTTGAGCACGGGAGAGTTTTAGAGGAAGTTACAAGCTTGAAATTACAGACTTGGGGTTTTTTTAGGATGTTCCAAGACATTTCCAAACCACAGAAACCAGAACCCTCTGTGACTCCCTGCTCTCCCTCACTTCCCATGGGAAATTACTCAAAATTATCCCTCTTAGGCTGTCAAGAGAAAGCAGCTTATGAAATGTCAAACATTCACACGGTGAGGAGGAGGCCATAATTGAGAACCCCACAAGTGCCTTCACTGGACGTGGAAAGGGCTTCATAACCCCTTGATGTCTTGGGACCCCCTTCCTAATCTCTTCATTTATATACAGCAGCCAACTGCTGAGCATCTTGAGAGGAACCAAAGCACCACACCTAAGTCTGCACACCTAACGTGAGCAATACCAAACCACAACCTCCCAGGGCTCATGAACAGCCCCACGGTGATGTACTGCTCCCGGTGCTCAGCACTCACATCCCATGGGACACTCTCCCCAGGTGAAGGGTTTGTTTCACCCTCACTATCAACAGCATAAATGTCTCCATCTGAGGTGGTCACCGTGCCCCTGCCCCAGCACAGAGAGGGAGGTTCAGCCCCAAACCCAGCTCAGTGGGCTGTCTCCACAGAGAGCAAGACTAGGCAGGATGAGTCCAGAGGAATGATGCATGCTTTTGAAATCTGTTTTCTTTATAAGAGGGCCCTACAGAGATGCAGGGAGTCCTGCATGATGTGCTGCTGCTCTGCAAGGACCACAGACCCTTTGTGTCTGCTGCACAAAGAGCAGGAGGATGCTGGAGAGGGATGCTTCATCAGGGACTGTAGTGACAAGACAAGGGTGATGGGTGTGCACAGTGCAAGTTTTGGAGGTCACTTCATAAACCAGTAGAACAGGGAGGGGAAGACCTTAAATACTCTTCTCAGCTCTCCTCCCTTTGCTGCCTTGGTGCAGGTGCCTCGTCCATCACATCCCTACAGGTTCTCCTTCTTCCCGTCTTCCTTTTCACAGGGGGTCCTAACACAAACAGCAATTAAATCTTTTCATCTCAGTAATCCAACAGGTCTACCTAAATAACTCCTGTGTGCTACCACCAATCCCATCAGCAGACTTCGGTGTGAAACTGCTGACACAACACCCACCAACAGGCAGTGCAGTGTTTCGTTAATTATCATCACTGATGTCAATAGCAAATGTCAGAGGACAGCCACTGCCAGGAAGAGCTGCAAGGTGGTAGAGTCCTCCAGGCCCTGAACATTAAATTCCCAGAGGGTTTTTAATGTGGATGTGGATGTCTCCTCAACCTACAGTCACTGGGTGAAGGCAGATGTCTTGGAGAGATGTGGCCAGTGGAAATAACAGCAATTCCCATCCTCCAGGAGTCAAGAGAGGATCTGCTTGGAAAGCAAGGACATTTTAACATCTGGGGGGGTTAATTACTGCATTTTTCATCCCTGGGGGAATCAGCTTTCAGGAGGGAGGATGCAGCCTCAGTATCAAGCCTCTGCACCATGGAGAACACAGAAAAACATATGACAGCAGCACCAGTATGGGGATGGGAGGAGGAAGCCAAACAGCCTTTGGCATGGTCAGGACCATCACCAGCACAAGCTGTGCTTCACCACACAAGGACCCCTCTACTGGAGGCAGGAAGAGGAAGGGATGCAGAGCTGTGAGCAGTGAGAAGGACTTGTGTTGGCAATGTAGTTCAGTAATCCTGGTTTTACTCACGGGATAAAAGTCTCTCCTGAACATCCCTCAAGGTCCTCACTTCTGCAGAAAGCTTGCACCATGGCTGAGAAGGAGAGGTACGCACTGAAAATGCCAGGAACAAAATAAATCCTCATCTAAAATCTAGCTAGAACAACCAGGGGCACTTGATCTTATGTCTTGGGCAGCTCTAAAGTCTTTCATTACTGGGCTCGCTGGACCAGAGAGGCTACAAGCCTGTACATCAGAATATAGATGATGTACGATTTATGGGTCCATGGCCTTCTCACTTAACCCACGCCACTGGCCCATGCTAGGCTTTGCCAACCTTGCTGTTTCAAGCAGGAGCAAACGTTTAATATGCTTTCAATTGAGCAAATCTATTCCCCTGATCCCCCTTCTCCCTCCTTTCATTGGCTGTGTTCATTCATCATCCCCTAATGTCTCCCTGGCAAGACCTGCTCACTTTTATAGGGCTTGGTCAGCAAGTCTGCACTGGCCGCATCCTCCCCAGGCACTGGATTGTAGCTCCCTTGCTGAGCCAACGGAGGCTGTGCCTGGAGGCAATGGAGTCATCACATGGATAGCAGCACTTTGGGTCTGTCTTAGCCATTTTGGCAGAGTTTGAAGGTCTCTGGCAGGAAAAAGCATTGTGATTGATCAATGAAATCAGGTGGCTTGTGGATTTGGCTGATGTCAATGGAGTTCTCCACGCTGGCCAGGTGACTTTGGGCAGTCTGCTCCCATAACTTGCTATCAAAAAGCTATTTTTGAGGATATGTATATGCTGATCCCACAGGTATAACACCTGTGCTTATAACAGGGGGGGGAAATGCTGTATCAGGGGGACTATTGTCCAAAAGGACACCAGGCCTGGAGCAGTAACGGCGGTGCGGGTAACCAGACACTGCCATGCTTGGACAGTGTACAGCTACCACCTGTAAAAACCACACATCCTAGCAAAGCAAAGCTGTGACAGCCAAAATGTTAGAGAAGAGCCTATACCTTTGCAGTTACATTGAGTAAGCCTTACACTGATGTCATCCAAATGGAGGAAACAGAAGAAAGGTGGGGAACAAGGGAACATCCATCATGCTGTATTATGGCAGGGTCTAGATACACAGAAAACAATGGAGGACCTACCAAGAGAATCTCTGGTTTCTGAGACTGCCAGTGCAGCAGCCCCAAAGCAACAATTCTCTTTCCTGCAGCTACACTGAAAGGCAGAGAACAGGAAAAAGGGATTATCTTGAATGAGAACTATTGCCATCACTTGGGAGAGCAGTATCAATTGCTGTAATGCAAGCCCATGTCTAAGCTGGCCAGCCAGGCTCTCTAGGGAAACCCAGGCATGCCAGTTCAGCAACAATACCTTAAGCACCTTTGTTAGGAAAGGATGAGTCACCCCCTGGAGAAACTCATCTCTTCTCCACTGACTACAGAGGGAACACAGCCTCGTCTTAGCACTGCACGGACAGAAAGGTTTGGAGGGATTATCTGGGACCAAAGCACTTCTTCGCTCAAGCTGGTGGGATGCACTGACAGCCCTTTACTTAGAAATGATCGAGTGGCTGGATGATGACTCAGTGGAAGACTGGAGCCAAACTGGCAAAGCAATTACAAATCTCTCCATAAGCGTGTGAGCGAGAACGTGTGCAAGACAATGGCTCTCCTTCCCTTGGCGACTTAGATTGATGGGCCTCTGCTATCCCCATCACCGGTCGATACTTCACTTCTCTGTGCCCAGCCATGCCATCATCTGTGTGTCTGGCACCAGTTCTCGCAGGTGTGAAAAGAATCATTGCTCAGGCTGCCAACCTCTCTGCCTGGAAAACATGAGGTTCCTTTCAGCTCTTGACATCCATCTGGATCCCTCCTCCCTTCTCCTGCAGCCCTTTGGTACTTTCCTTCGCTGACCTCTTCCTCGGCGCATTTGCATGTAACAGCAGGTCGCTGACCTGGAGAACAGATGCAGGATGGATGCATCCTGCCCTTCAAATGCCTGGCTAATAACAGAGAAGTCAGCCCCTTGTTAACACTGGAGTATGGTCTTTCCATTATGGGTCAGGAGGATGCTCCAGCTCCCCTTTCACTACAAGGCCCCATGTGCCTTTTCTAGCTGGTGATGCGTGTGGGTTTGCAGCTTAACCCTGTTAACATATTCATGCACATTTCTCCTGTATGCTCCCTACAAAGCTGTCTGCCCCCTTAGCATTATAGCCACACCAGTGTACGTATTTCCCCGCCCCCCACCTTGGCATCATTTCAAATACATCATGAGTTTGCTGGGTGAGAAACCATCATGTGCCATTCCTTACCTCTGATGCTTTACCAGAACACCTGGGAGTTACTGGTAGTGTTAAAACAGAAATACAAACCCCAAGAAATACAAGAAACAGTGATGACCCCAACCTGCTTTACAAACAAAGGCTGGTGGCTTTGCTTTTCTACCCCTCATCACCCCTGGGCTGAGTGGGCTATGACAGGAAAGGAGGGAGGGTGATGCATTTTGGCCACAGATATCCTATTCCAGTGTATTTCAGGGGATCGTGGAGGATAATGCAGAAGGGACAAGCTACTTCATCCAGTAAAGTATTCCTGGTTCCCCCAGATGGGGAGCCATCTCTATGGGGCAGGAATATATTCACAGGGGCTGAGAAAGAGACTCCCTGAAAAGCTGGTGGTGACAGCGAAGGGAAGGTCAGGGTAGGGAAGGCAAATTAATGAGGGTGGATGATGTTAGGAAACAAACAGAATGATACTGAGCACTTCCAGAGCAACGTCCCCACCTCCCTGAGGGCCATGCATCAGTATTAATGGCTCAGCAAGCAGGAACACAAACTTCTCAAGCAGGTGTGCCCTACGAGTGCAGTGTCTTAATGGAGGCACTTAGCTCCATGATAATATTACTGTTATTGTTATACTGCTACTGTGGCTGTTCCAGCACTGCAGCATTTGATTCCAATTGCCACTGACATTTTGAAATGTGCTGATACAAGGAAACCACGTCTCCCACAGCTCCTCAGTTGAGCTGTGAAGAACTGCATCTCTCCCATGAGGACTGGAATCACAGTCATAGAATCCCAGCCTGCTTTGGATTGGAAAGGACCTTAAAGCTCATCTATTTCCAGCCCCTGCCACGGGCAGGGACCCCTTCCACTAGAGCAGCTTGCTCCAAGCCCCTGTGTCCAACCTGGCCTTGAGCACTGCCAGGGATGGGGCAGCCACAGCTTCTCTGGGCACCCTGTGCCAGCGCCTCAGCACCCTCACAGGGAAGAGCTTCTGCCTAATGCCTAATGTGAAGAAGTTTGGAGACCTGTCATTAAGCTTCTCGTGCCCCTGGCTGTAATGTGAGGTGGCCTCTGATGCTCCTACCTGGGTATTCCCAACCTAGGCAGTGTTTCCTGAAGAACTCATCAAGCTCATGCGTGTGGTTTCCAGCCTGCTTCCCTGCATCCCACAGAACCACTGATCCTGACACTGCTGCTTGCTGTAGCTCTCCAGTTCTGACCTTCAGCCTACGCAGGGTCTTCTAAAGCTTAGTCAAGACACGATGGACCGATGGCAAACCTGGCCCACGCCAAAGCCTGCAGCATTTGGGCAATGTGTCGAACAGGAAGGAGAGTTTGCCACCCACGTTCAGGTTTCTGGAGCAGCCAACATCCAGCACTGGAAACTCTTTGCTGCCTTGAGCTGTAATTTCATGCCAAAATGCCTGGTGTGCACGTATCTTGAGCCAGGCACACTGGGCTGTCAAACAGACACAGGCTGTGCTCTTCCCTGGTGGTTCTGCAAAGACAAAGCTATCAGTGGGTATTTCAGTGATGGGGAAGGAGGGCTCAGGTGGGCAGTGTTGATTCACTGCTCCAGGAACCCATTCATCGTGGTCTCTGGGGCTCAGGATGCGGCATGAACAGCTCGAGGGCACTGCCCTGTCTTTCCTCTCTTGCTTTCTGTGCCTTGACAGCTGGGAAGTGCAGAAGATGCTCTAACATGCAAGAGCTCTCACTGTGCTGGGCTGCCTTTCCTTCTGGCAGAAACAACCTGCTGTGCAAGAAACCATGATCAATGACAAGGGAGCTTGTCGGCTGGAGATGTCAGAAAATACTAGGGCTCCAGTGGGCCTGGTGCTTTACCCATGCGTGGTAAGAAAGAACTATCTCTATGAAGAAGCCAGTGAGGTATCTAGCTCAAGGCTATCCAGGACAGAACTGCTTTATTCAGGAAAAGAAGCCAAGTTTGACAATATTTTGTCTCCTAGACAACATCCAGGTTTGACTTGCTTCAAAGAAGGCTCCCAGGAGACCCCAGGCAACAAAACCTCCTCATCCTTGTCCAGAGTGTGCAAATATGGGGTTGCTTTGCTTGGTTGTCTTACTATGGCTCCCCTTTTAGCCAGACCTCCACACGGACATCTCCCTCCTGATGGCAACATCACACCAGAGAGCCAAAGTACTGGAAAACCAGGGCTGTGCCTCAGCATCTCCCCGAATGAACAACTCTAATGCCCTCCACAACCCAAACAGGCAGTGAGGTTGTTTCTTTGACAGCTGACACGAACAAGAAAACCCGAAATTACACAGCCTGTTACTGTGTGGCTGCCTCCGTACCTGTCAGCTCCTTGTGGAGCACACCTCTGCTTTTCCTCCTGTTATCTTCACTTTGTCCATCTAACTGCTCCTCTAATGAAACAGCCCTTGCGCCCTGGGCTGCATTTCTCTTTCTTCAGTATTCCTTTAGCTGCCTTTTGTTTTCCTTACATACACCCCAGATGTTCTTCTTGCCTTCCTATTCATGTACCAACCTATTTTTGCACACACCTTTCATGAGTCTAGTCTCTTTCTTGAGACTAACACTCTTCTATTTTATCTCCAGACAAAGAAAGGCTCCCCAACAAATCCCAGCCCCCTACAACTTGTTCATTGCAGATTTTTATGTCTTTCACTTGATTATTTCATCCATCTCAAACATTACTATTTTGTACCCTTAAATATCCCAAAGCATGTGGGGGCGAGGGCTGTGCGACTATCACTTGGAAATGAAAGCCACAAGCTATATTGTGCTAATAGTCTATTACATTTTTCCTCATATTTACCTCATTCAGCAATTTTGGCCTTGATTTGACAATGAAAGTTAACGCTCTGATATACACATCCATACATCTATATGTATTTTCTGTTTTATTCCTTGATTAGAACTGTGGAAATTGTCAAAGATTTAAACTGAGTAAAGTGACTAACTGGGCTCTTTCTGCTGGCTGCAACATTAGCTTTAATTGTCTGCTAATAGCTCCCAGCATTTAGCTCAATCTTCCAATGCACAGACAAAAATGCCTTCCTAGGAGATTTTTGAGTGATAATGGGCTCCCTACTACCCATCCAGCAGTGCTGGTGGCAGCGGGATGCTCCTGAGTGTGCCGCGCTCGGAAGATGATGGAGATCAAAGGGTTTTGCCCTTGATGTTTGGTACCACTGACCTTGCCATTCTTGTTTCTCTGCTCTGCCATTGCCTTCTGCTGGCCCACGTTGTCTCCTGCACTTTGGTCTCTCCTGGATAAAAGCAAAGACAAGGTGTATCATCCTCCCGTTAACGTCAGCCCTCAGTCTGCACTCACTGCTCAGTGTTAGTGTTGGTCTAAAGAGACGCGACACCTGAGTTGGAACCAGAAAGCGCAGTTTTGCCATGATCTAACCATTTCACAGGGGCACATCCACTGCAGTTACGTTTCTGACGCACAGACTTTCCAAACCATTTCTTTCTATTTTCTCTTTTTGTTTCAAAGATGTCAAAGTACTTTGAGAAGACAAGAAATGGCTCATCACAACTCGCTGGGTTTGGTTTTGTTTCCTTTTAAGCTCTTGATTCTCTAGAATCCCTTTAGTGTTGGAAACACCTAAGAATTTCAAATGTGAAGCCTTCTGGTAAGGCTCAATGAGAAAGGGGTCTGGCTTCATCAATACAAGATAGCTCAATAGGAGTGGAGTGAGCAGGTTCAAAAGAACAGGCTCCGAATTCTCATTACTTTTGAAATGTAGTTTGAGCTATTTATTGTGTTTATAATAAGATGTCTATTATTTTAGGCTATTTTGATGGGCAGGAAAAAAGATTAAGGAAGAAATATCAGAATGAATCTCAAATCTTAAATCCCAATTATTTCTAGAGAATTCATCCAGTGCTGGTGGAATGAGATTTATCGGCCAGGTTGGATGGCGCTTGCAGCAACCTGCTCTAGTGGATTGTAATGGAACTGGATGAGCTTTAAGGCCCCTTCCAACCCAAAGCAGTCTGTGATTTATATGGTTCTCAACACTAAAACCGACAGCTCCAACACCTACATTCAAAACAGGCATTCACGTTGCTTGCTTTAGAAGTGAGGATTTAATTACCAAGATCTAGAGCATTCACATCTTCTCTGGATCCTGGATCTGCTGAACAGCTCTCTCTGTTCTTTAGGTTTTTACGTTGGGGGTAAACATTTAGGAGCAAGCCCCATCAAACCTGAAGCCTCACAGACCTCCCATGTTAGACTTGGAGTAGATCTGAAGCTGTGAAGAGCTTCCAGACTATTCCCTTTGGCCACATCTTTTTCAATGGCTTTTACCTGAGCTATGAACTGGAACCATGAACGAAGCTCTCTGTATGTAAAACAGAGCCATAAAATAAACCTCAAAAGCCAAATAAAAACCCTTTTCATGTCCACAAAGAGCTGAGTAGTTCAGTAGTAAAGTACAGCTCCGCTCTTTGCTCAGATTAGAAGTGGGTAACCTCTATTTCTGTGTGTTTAACCTGAACTATAAAGTGTAGTGTGAACCATGCATCAGAGCACCCGAGTTAAACAAAGCCTGTTCCTCTCTCCTAGGCAGTTTACAACACATGGCCATCTGCATTGATGGCAATGTGGAAAACCAAAATGGCTAGGTTTGAACCCATAGTTAAGCCTCAGATGGTTCAGGTGTTGACCGCTGAGTAAAATCACATTTGAAATGCTGATAGCACAGCCAGTACGGGATAAAGAGGGGAGGAAAGCTCATTTTCTGACAGCAGTGCTTTCTCCAGGAGCCCTGCTGAGCTGGGAAAGAGCAGACACTTGCTACTGCAAGGGAAGGAAAGGGGCAGGAAGGGATCTCAGGAGGTCAGTGGGTCTTTCCTCTGCCTCAAGCCATAACATGCTGCCTAACCCACTCCTGACAGCTGCTTGTGTGACCTCCTGAAGCCTTTCAGCTCTGCACCTTGCCTGGGCAATCAGCTCCAGCACTTCACAATGCCAGCTTTAAAGACAGTCTAATACCTAACCCAAATCCTTCCTGCTGCAATTTAAGCCCATTTCTTCTTCACTTGTTCACCAAAATCATGAGGAATAAATTTTCCCCTTCTTCTTTGCCTTTTTCATATTTGAAGATTGTTGCCTTGCCATGTCTTCAAGTTAAATAGTTGCTATGAACTCATTTTACCTTTATGCTGTGTTTTGAGGGTTGCTGATAGCCCCTATTGTCCTCTGAATGCCTTCCCACTGATCCAGTTTTCTCCAAGTAATGCATTAAAAACCCCATGCACATGTGGCCTTACTGGTGGAAGGCTCACCCACGTGCCTTGTGGCTGATATAGTTACTTATGCTCCCTCATGCATCTGCTTCTTCCCCTGTGCCTGGCATTGCTGAATCATGTGTGGCTTCACATCAGCTACACATTCCCCATCCTTTCCTGCACAACATCTGCCAAGCCAGCTGTTCTCCATCCCACACTTCTGGATTACCTTTCCCAGGCGCAGGCTTGAGGCTTGTCCTGATTCAATCACATCCCAGCTTTTTTCAGCTTGATTCTCCAATTTGTTATATTTGCCTTGCACACAGCCCAGCATATCTGCATCTCTTCCCATCATTACATAGCTCACAGCCTCCGTAAGATTAATCTCTGCTCTTCCACCCATGTCACAGAATGGTTTGGGTTGGAAGGGACCTTAAAGCTCATCCAGTTCCAACCCCTGCCACGGGCAGGGACACCTTCCACTAGAGCAGGTTGCTCCAAGCCCCTGTGTCCAACCTGGCCTTGAACACTGCCAGGGATGGGGCAGCCACAGCTTCTCTGGGCATCCTGTGCCAGCGCCTCAGCACCCTCACAGGGAAGAGCTTCTTCCTTATCTCCAGCCTGAACTTCCCCTGTTTCAGTCTGAACCCATCACCCCTTGTCCTATCCCTACAGTCCCTAATGAAGAGCCCCTCTCCAGCATCCTTGTAGCCCCCTTCAGACACTGGAAGCTGCTCTGAGGTCTCCACACAGCTTCTCTCCTCCAGACTGAGCAGCCCCAGTGTTCTCAGCCTGGCTTCATACAGGAGGTACTCCAGGCCCTGAGCATCCTCGTGGCCTCCTCCGCACTTGCTCCAACAGCTCCATGTCCTTCTGCTGCTGAGGACACCAGAACTGCACGCAGTGCTGCGAGTGGGGTCTCACCAGAGCAGAGCAGAGGGGCAGGATCAGGTCCTTTGACCTGCTGCTCACGCTCCTTTTGACGCAGCCCAGGATGTGGCTGGCTTTCACTACAGAACACATGAGAGGACAGCAGGCAGAGGACAGGTCCCACGGCAGTGAAATTCACCCACCCTTTAGGTTCTCACATCTTTCTCTTTAGCTGCTGGGGCAAATGCTGGTGATTGGCACCTCTCTGCTTCTCTGAAGCACAGCACAGGAACATGTTGTGAGCAGCAAAGGGACTCTTTATCCAGTCCTGCTCACTACCACAGAGCTTTGTTTCACACATCTAGTTTGTGAGATACCAAAATGCTGCTTTCTCTCCCCCTTCCATTTCCCAGCTAAATGCTCAGTAGATACAGAGGAAACCGCTCAGAAAACAAAACAAACACGAACCAGTGCAACGCAGCAAGCTAAAAATCCTTCTAAATGTCAGCCGCTTCCTTTTGTGCTCCAGTCTTTTGAGGACAGGTTAGGTAAATGTAACACAGTTCCTGAAAGGGAACTTGAAGCAGAGCTCTGCCAACGCTGAACCGGGGCTCTAAATGCTGTAATATCTTCTTGTCTTTTAAAGAGGAAGATTCAGTAGCATCAATATGGATCCAATAGGCAGTGTAACTAAATCTGCTGCTTCTGCAGGGAAAAAAGAAACCCCAAACAAAGGAGCCTTAAAGAATTCCCTGGTGTCTGCTCTGGTTTATTTCCATTGTGAGTTGTTGCCATTGAGAACTCCAAGAAGCAGAATGAAGAGTCCCATCCTCGAGCCAATTGCCCACAAGGACACCCCGCGAACAGCATCGCCGGTGAATAATGTCCCATCGAGGACAAAAGGACCGGTTCTCAGCTGAAATGATTCAACCTTACTTTAAAACCCAGCTCATAATTCACACCTCTGGAAGGGCCAACCTCATTTTCCTCCCACCACTTGGCAACAGACAAAGTATTTTGGGGTAAAACTTCTGTGTTTTTCCACTATAAAACCCATAGGCTGGGATGGATCAAATACGACTTTGAAATTTCCCTTAAAAGCAGTTGAGAAAGAAATGGAACAGAAAATACAAAAGAAAAGCTTAAAAGACAAAGCAATCTGCTCTTAATTTTTCCAACTTTTTGCTTCACTGGAAAAATTGAAACATTTTCAATTCAGGTTAACTCAAAAATGTATTGCCCCCCCCCCCCCGTTTGGCCACTGAACCAAAAACCGCGTAGTCTCGGCGCTCTTGCAGGCACCTAGTTTTGTTCAATTGCTTTGGTTCATTGCCCCTATTTCCAGGAGACAGCTACAGCTTTCTAATTGCATCTGATGTGTTTGTGAAGATATCGAGCAGAAGACTCGCTCCTCTGGCTGATTATGGGTTATGGGAGAAAAGAATAATCACCGGTCCACGCTCGCTCTCATTTGTGGCTCCTCCTTCTGTCAGAAAACGCCATTTTATGATGAGTGAGATGTGGCTCGGGCACACGTTCACTTCAATCATTCTTTAGCTGAAAAATACCCCCCCAGACTGGAACTGTTTTGATTTTCCATTTGAAGTGATTTTGGTATCAGCTCCCACACCCCGTTAGTATTAAAATGATATTCGGCTGTAAAAAGTTCAACAGGAGAGGGATATTTCAGTTATTAAACCCCAAAGCTATTGCATCTCCTTGGAATTTTACTAAAAATATGGGGAAAAGAAAACCCCATCTCAGAACTGAATAAAATGAATGAGAAGATGGGAAGTCTCTCAAAAGTGGGCAAAATAATTCCTATGTGGGTTTAAAAATCCCTATTAGGAGAAATATCCCCTGAGTCCAATGTCACACCAAGGGACACCTTCCACTAGAGCAGCTTGCTCCAAGCCCCTATGTCCAACACTGCCAGGGATGGGGCAGCCACAGCTTCTCTGGGCACCCTGTGCCAGTGCCTCAGCACCCTCCCAGGGAAGAGCTTCTGCCTAAGAGTTCATCTCAGTCTCCCCTTGGGCAGGTTAAAGCCATTCCCCTTGGGCTGTCCCTACATCCCTTGTCCCAAGCCCCTCTCCAGGGTTCCTGCAGCTCCTTTAGGCACTGGAGCTGCTCTAAGGTCTCTCCTTAAGGAGCCTTCTCTTCTCCAGGCTGAACAAGCCCAACTGGGGGATCTTCCTTGCCCTCCTGCTTAGACCTCTACCCCACCACCTCCTTCTGTACCCCCTAACATGGCATGACCAAGCCACCCCAAACCTCCCAGCACCACCCTCCCTGCCGATCCTGCTCTTTGCCCACAACATTGCATCACTTTCATGGATAATAAATCCCCCATTTCTCCCCCCACCTCCCAGGTCTCTGCTTATCTCTCTCGCCCGCAGTGCTTTGACAGCTTCTCTCCCCCCCCAACACCTTTTGTCAAAACACCAGCTTTGATTTGAGCCAAGCAAAATCAAATTCGACATCTGATTGACGGCGGCCCCAAACAGATGCAGGCTTTGGCAGGCTGAGGTTACAGAGAATGAGCAAACAGAGACACCAGCGTGGTCAACCGTGCTGCTGACACGTCGAGAAGAACCAGCTGGAAGAGTGGCTTGGTGTGGGTATTTAGGGCTTCCCATTGTACCCTCTGAGCAGCAGCCAAGTGACTTAAGTTTTACCCCGAAAGGCAGAAATGACTTCAGTGGCACGTTTCTAACTGTTCCAAACAGCTCCCTGCCCCTCAGCGCTGCTTCTGGTTGATCATAAAACTTGTCAAGTACTTGGAGAAAGCTGGAAAAAGAAAGATAGAGGAGAGCTGGTGCTTGTTTTCTGCTCGGCACCAGCTCCTGTTTTCCTCTTCTCATTAGGTGGGCTCGGTTTTCAAAGGGAGCTCAAGACACAAATAAGGATGCGCAAACCTTTGTGGGTGCAAATGAGGACTGTGTCCATGACGAAAAGAACAGAGGCATTGGGAAGCTCAGTTTAATCCTTCCTTCTTCAGAAAGGGAACTTACAGACAGAGAAAAACCATTACCCATTCCATCTTAATTACCAAGAGAAGCATTTCGGCTTTTGGTTCACAACACAGGAAGCCATTCAAACAATTCTCTGCAAATTACATGGTCAAACTGAACCCAAGCAACTTCTCAAACAGCAACCACCAGCTAAACCCAGGGAGAACAAATAATGTGTCACTGCCTGGTGACCAGTTTCAGATGGGCCTATCTGGGGAAAGAAGTGACATTTCTCATGCCCAAAATAGCACCGTTTAGTGATGTGCTAGGGTAAGACTTCATTCAATCAAAGCATAACCTTGTCAAAAGCTCTCACTTAAAGCCTCGCTATGTCAGGAAGTTGTGATAATTAATTATAGCAGTGCAGCTTGATGGGTGCAAGGCCTGGTGTGTGTGTGCTGATCTGGCAGTGGATGCCTGGGGTAAACCTGACTGGGATTTAGGTGGTTCTAGTGACTTACCTGCACCCACAGTGAGTTTTGGTCTGTAACGTTAACTGTGCAAATCAACTCCTGACTGATGGATTCACCCGCAGCTCCCAGGTGTTCTCAGGCATAAGGACGGGTTGGATGGAGATCTGAGCAAGCTGCTCTAGTGGAAGGTGTCCCTTCCCATGGCAGAGGGTTGGAACTGGATGAGCTTTAAGGTCCCTTCCAACCCAAACAAGGCTGCTGTTATCAGTGCTGCTGAGGGACAGGGCTAGGCATCACAGAGAAACTCCCTCCTTTCCCTGCCCCGGAGGCAGCCACCGCCTCACACTCCAACCTGCAGCCTCACCAGCGTCCCCAATCCTTCATTGGGTCCCCAGACATTGTCCTGCTTCCAGGACAAAAGGAAGGCTTTTCAAGATGCACTTTCACAAGGCTTTTTCCTATCAGAAACACGCTCTTCATTGTGCAGTCAACACCTTCACAACGCAGAGAAGGCCTCAGGGCTCCCCAGGTGCTGCAACAAGAAAGGCTATAGGGTTTCCCTAACAGCATCTGCAAAAGTGAGAGCTTGACAGCCCTGGGAATCCCTATTCGTGCCAGACTCGTGCTGACTTTTGGGAGCCCTGAGAGCCCCAGCAGGCTGTGCGCTCTCTTCTACAGTCAGGGTACAGATGGGGGCCCTTCTACACTAATCCAAGCCTAGAATCCTAGTTGCTTGCCTATCCAAACCAGGACCTGCAAGCTGCAGGAGCAATCCTGACCCACCAGTTGTTAGATACGATCCCGTTCCTCTGCTCTATGGAAGTTCTAATTCCCAAGTGACAGGGAGCAGCCAGTGGGCACCTTGAGCTCACTGCAAGCTCCCGACGCTCCCTCTCACATGCTTTTCTGCTTTGAAATAATTCATCAGATCCCTTTCCCAAATCATTGTATGTGAATTGATTTCCCACCCCCAGACGCAGGGGGGGCTGGCTTCCTTGTTGTCACTGCAGGCTTCTTAACAAGTGCATGAAAGAAACTCAAGCTGTGCTGCTAAGTTTGAGACACGCAGGGCAAAGCAGTCCTCTGATTTCTGTGACTCTCACCCCACTCACTGCGAGTGCTATTTGCAGAGATGCTTTAAAGCCAGAAATCAATGTGCAGTTACTGTTTACCATGAAAATGAACATTTCAGCCTCTTCCACTAAAAGGGGAAGAAATTTTCTAGTCACCTGCCATTTAAACAGCATCTCACACGCAGTCACTAATTTAATGCAAATCTCATATGGCTTCCTTGTATTTGTCATTTCAAGGCATTTTTGTGCTTGTAGTTTTTATGCTAATGATCCTGCTCCATTGCTAACTAGGTCTTTATACCTATCATTTCACTGATACTAGTAATTACACAGTTATGTGTGTATTTATGGGTGCATGTTCAGTGCACTCAGCTCTCTGTCACCTCTTTTTCATTGCTGCCTGAGAGGAGTGAGCTCTTGCTGTCAGCCTGACAGTGGGGTTTTGTTTGCGCCGGCTTTCTGCAACTCTGAGTCAGATCAATACCGAAGCTGCAGCAAATGGTCCAGGTGACAGCAAACACAACTCGGGATTTGGGTAAAAACTGGAAAACCTGAGGATGGAAACTAAGGACAAAAAGTCTTGCTTTGCTCTGCAGTAGAAATGGCTCTGCTGTAGTCCGCTAGTGCCAGGCATGGACCTTATGTACCAGCACACAGCATCCAGGCTGTGTCCAGGGTAACAACACTGAATCAGAACCACAGACTGGTTTGGGTCGAAGGGACCTTAAAGCTCATCCAGTCCCAACCCCTTGTCATGGGCAGGGACACCTTCCACCAGAGCAGGTCCTGGACAGTCTGTGTTCAGTGCCTAGCATGGATTTCCCTGGTACTTACTGCCTTCCTGCACGCTTTTCCTATCCCTTGCTGAATGGATGGTGTGCATCCCTGGCAGCACAAGGTTTTAGGATTTGCTGGGATGAGGAGCAGGGAACTTCCTAATGCTTGCAGGCTTGCCAGAAAGATGCAAGGAGCCCACCCAGTTTTCTTATTCTCTTCGGTCCCTCCTCATCCCTCAGCCAACACACTCGGTTTGCTCAACATCAGCAGCAACTGCTCTGCTGCTCCTTCCTACATCATTTCAAAGCCCCGTGGTACCAGAGTGAATCCCAATCCCAGTTTACACTGATGCAAACGGAGGCCAACCCAACTGCTTCAGCAAAGCACTTCCAGCACGAGGGCTCTTGCTGTGATCCTCTGGATCCTCCTCCCATGGTCACACACAAGCACTAACAAACTGCGGCAGGAGGACTCTTTGCAAGGGAGCTGAGTAAACTCAGTGACAGCCCGCAATGAGACACGACACACCATCACTGCTGAGCACGTTGAGAAGAGATTTATGTGCAGCCCTGAAAAGACAGAGAGCCCCATTTTGTCCTCAGTGCTCTTGACAGAAGCATCACCTGCAAGTCACTCAGCCTCCAGTGAAAGCAGAGATGAGCAGCTGATGGCTTCAGCTCCCGACGGATCAGGCTGCTGAAGAGCAGCTGGGAATGAGGATGGCTGCCCTCCCCTTCTGCTTTGACAGAGATAAGGCTGAAACACACTTCAGATTAGGAGGCATTCAGGCTGCTGGAAGGTGACTGGAAATGCTGCACAGGATGGGAGTACAGAACATGGGCAGCAACACGGGGAGAAAATAATGGAGAAGAGCCTGCCAGGCAGAACAAGCAAGTTGGGAGAGGTCAGCCCCATGTGCTGGCTTCTGCAAGGGCTATGCAGGGAAACCTCAGGGATCCTGGCAATTAAAACCCTGGCACACAAGAGCTGCTGTCTGCATTATGGAAACATTTCAGAACTTCAAGCAAAACCAGGCACTTTCTGTACTTGGCACCGCACAAACATGCGAGGAGAGAGACTCAACAAAGAGCTTAAACAGCCCAAACCTGGGATCACTGAGGCACAGAGCAGCAGGTGATTTGCTGGGTGATTTTAGAGCAGCGCATCTCTCCCTGCCCCTGCTTCTCGAGCCAATGCTTGTGCTGCTCTCTTTGCACCACCACCTTGCACACACACCAAGCCCCTGGAGGGCACACTGAGCAAGGTGCACTCATGGTGTCTCATTGCTAAACAAGTCAGAAGAGCTGCTGAGGCTCAGGACCAAGGATTTAGCTGCTCATCCAGGCCCAGCTGGCCCCAGGAACAAAAGCCTCAGGTCCTTCAGAGGAGATGGGTCTTGCCCAGAGCACAGCAGTGCAGTTCAGCTCATTCTTCTTTCACATCTTGCTCCCTGATCTGAAGTTCAGGCAGTTCTTGTGCTGCCAAAGCCACGAAGAGCCATTGAAGAGATATTCAAGCCCACCAGCGGGCTGGTGTGAGGGTGAGAGAGGGAGAGAGGCTTTGAATCTGAACTGGAAAGCAGCCAGAAACCAGCATTTGGGCTCATTTGCATGAAATGTAGATAAGCACCATCAGTCCCCTTGAATTCAGATGAGCACTTCAGCTGCTGAACGACAATTCAGAGGCTCCAGCAGCAGAACACCCCCAGGGACTGATGTTCTGTGACCCCACCTCAACTATTTCACCTTCCAGGGTGGTCTAGGCTATGCTGACCCCATCAGACAGTCACAGGACTGTCCCTGACACCTGATTTCCAGCCACACCAAGGGGGTACTGATCACTACCAGTGTGTTCTGCCTGCAGCAGAGCTAACGTGCCCTGTGGATGTGGTTGGCAGAGGTGTGCAGCAGAGAACCTCACCCCCAGGTGAGAAGAGGGTGTTGAAGAGGCAGAGCCATCCATCTGTACCTGCTATGGCCTTTGTGGCATCATTTCCAGAAGCACAGGCTGGGTCAGGGACAGACCAGTGTCTGTAAGTCACTATCGAAAGAGCAGAGCTAAACTGTGATTTCCCATAGAGTGGATTCTCTGATGTCTAATATAGGCTCAACCCCATAAACATTATCACTCGCCTCTTTCACACATAGCTTAGAACTGACCAACAGCTTCGTAAAGCTGTAATGGAGACACACACATGCAGAACATCCTGGCACAGTCACTTTTCCTCTGGCAATCATGTTTATAAGCTTTTAAACAAAGATACACTTAGTTCCATTTGATGCTTTTAAAACGCATATACTGTACAATCCGAGCAATTTAATTACTAATGATCAAGAGGCATGTTGGGAAACAAACCCCAAACCCTAAATTCAACAGTTCAACAAATGAAGCTGTTCTGTACACATCCATAATTCCCTTAGCAAGAAGCTGGGTAATGCATCAATCAGCATCCTTTGCTCCTTTACTTGACAAGTAGAATTTGTTTTTAATATCTACCCTTTTCCAGCACTCCAGCAACTGTTCTTCACCAGATACTCTCCAAAAGTTCATGAGTGTTTAGCAACAAGAGGCATCACCACAGTGCTGGGCTATTACATCCATCTGGTAAAAGCAGAAAGAGGAAAGGTAGCAAGAAAGGAGGATAGAGTTTTGTGAGTGCCAAGAGACACAGATTATTAAGGCTCCATTGAATTATTCTATCCACCAAAAGGCTAAGAAAAAGAGTGGTTTTATAATAACTCCAAATCTTTCTTTCTTACTTCTTGAAGAGGAGACAAAGAAAGAAACAAAATACAAATGAAATTAGATCAAATTAGTTCCTGGACTGCTTAATATGGTATTTTACCCCCATTTAAAACATCCCTCAGGAGACCAGGCTGATTTAACAAGCCTAATGAACGGAGAGGTGAAGATTGAACTGCCTTGATGAAAGCCCAACTTGGCCGGGGTTGCATTAGCTTAGGAAACTTGTCCCAGCTTCTTAAAAGGAGCCTTTTAATCCGTTCTTGAAATGGAAAGGATCAGGCAGAAGATATTCATAAAGGGGACGAAAAGACACAGCTACGTGATGGGCACTGCTCTAATCACAGCGTCTAATTGCAAAGAGAAAGGCAGAACTGTGACTGCTTAACTGGACTTTAATGTGGAGACAGACACTTGAAGTGGGAATGAAGGACCTCTCTTCTGCACCCCCAGTGCTGTACTCTGCAGCATCTGACAGCTTCCCCTGCACACTGCAGCATCCCAGGCATAGAGATGGGCTTTAGCTTGGATTTGGATGGTTTACGTGCTGCTGAGCTACTCTCCAGGCTTCTCTTCAAGGCTGAACTGAACTGTGCCCTCCGAGACCTTTCTAGACAACACGGAACAACTCATGTCTGAAAACATCCAAGCTTGCATGACTGTGAGCTATCATGAACTCAACTCGCGGGCTGCTGACACTGGTTGTGGTGCTCCCTGGGCCTCCTTTAAACAGACCTGTAGGATTTGCTATTCCAGCAGCTAGGTAGAAGAGACAGACTGCCCTCCCTCCTTGCAGAAGAGGGGATTAACCCCCTCTTATTCCATAGTGAATGCTGCTGAGATGTATGAAACCTTCTGCAGCGACAACAGCTGCTGTGAAGATACATTAAGTCCCCCAGGGTCTGCCCTGAGCCACGGAGACCTTGATGGACCTTCTTTACCCATCTCACCACATGAAGCCACCAACTCTTAGAGCTACTGCTCCCAGTTCCCAAGCAAAGCCAACTTCACCCTGGTCTCAGCAGAGCCTACATAAAGAGACACTGAGCATGAACCACCCACCTGAACACAGCTTGGAGAGGAGCAGAAGGGAGGCCATATCCTTCACAGTCCTTTTTCAAGCCCTGGTAATTACAGCCCCAAATGGTCTCAGCTGTGATTGTCTGAGTACAAACTCATCCCTCCTACACCATCCCAGCTGTGGCTGCCTTGGGTTGAGATACCAACTGTATGAATGCTCCTAGGACCATGAGCACACATGTTCTGGTTTACTGTCAGAGAATGCCTGGAATCCTATGGCTCAGACAAAGCCATACTATGAAAACCCAAGGTTTTTGAGGCTGCAGACTTTCCTGAGCTCCACTGAAGCGAAGTGTAAACCTGTGGATGCCAACGGTGAATTGTGACAGCCCTTCTTGTCCAGTAAATGCAGAATCCTTCATCAAATGGACAAGCGGGAGCTAATCTGAATTGCATGGGGCCAGATTCAGATAGTAACAACATGTAACAGTGATAACAGTAAGGATAGGGAAGAAAAGATAACCTGTGGAGAATGTACTGCCTCCATCCCTGAGCATCTGCAAGAATAGGTAGGAAAAATATCTGCCACGAGCAACACAAATAGCATCGATCCTGCTGTGGATAGAGAGATGGAACAGATGACTTCCTAAAGGCATTTCCAGACTTATTCTCCCAGCATTTTACAGTTGAATATCAGTAAATAAATATTTGATGGCATATAGCAGCAAAGGGCTTGGGTTAGGGGGTAAATCCCTTGCATTTCTCAGAGCTTCTTGGCTAGAAATTCATTTGTTGCTTCATTTTGTGTCAGGAGTCCACAGTGCGGATGGCAAAACAATTCTGAGCCTGGGTAAGACTCGTTTATAATGGAGATGTCTTTGACTGGGCAATGGTTAAGGATGCTTTGATACATGGGTTAGTGGTAGCCCTGGCAGTGCTGGGGAACGGTTGGTCTCTTCCAACCCAGTTGATTCAATGATCCCATGTTTCTCCCTTCTGGCTCACCAGTCCCCGCAGCTATTTAAAAGCTTGCTTCTATTTTGCCAATTCAGTTTTCAGAGTCATTTCAGGCCCAGCCCAAAGGGAAACTCACTTTGCCTTTAAGCAAAAATCCAGATCCCACCCCCAGCTGCTCTGATGTGCCTGTTTGGGAAGAAGCTCCAGGAACAACTGAAGCCGTAACACAGAGCTCTGAGCACAAGACACGAACCAGACGCCAGGCAAGAAATTATTACTTCTGTTTCTATTCCATTATGCTTTATGCTAAAAGACTTAAATGATCAATGCTGTGTTAATAAATTTCATTTGGCTCATTTAAGAGATGACTTAGTAGAGGAGTGAGTTTGGCCATGACCAGGAATGAATTAATAACTATGCAAGGAGCACATTCCCTTACAGAAATACTCTATACTGGCCTAATTCTTTATTCACTGATGCTCTGCCGGACTGCGCTGCTTCTTTACGAGTATAGGTGTAGCTTTGATTTGGAGACAGGCATAAAGTGTCCCTTCAAACACAGGCTGAATGAGGCTCTGCAACCAGACCCCACTGGAGAGCTGAACCTCAGAGCACGGAGCTTATATCCCAACTGGCCTCAGTCCTCCTGTTGTGTTTCCTCACTAATGCCACTAATTTCCCTGGGCTTTGCAGCATGTGGGCTTGAGATGAGAGTGAAAAATGAAGTTTGTCAGCTTTTTTCAGCTGGATCCTAGCTGCTGCTGGCATTTGCAGTGCAGATCCTTCAGCTGCTGGCCCCAAACCCCCCCTCCTCAAACCAAAATCACAGAATCCCAGCCTGGGTTGGGTTGGAAGGGACCTTAAAGCTTCTCCAGCTCCAACCCCTGCCACGGGCAGGGACACCTTCCACTAGAGCAGCTTGCTCCAAGCCCCTGTGTCCAACCTGGCCTTGAACACTGCCAGGGATGGGGCAGCCACAGCTTCCCTGGGCACCCTGTGTCAGCGCCTCAGCACCTTCACAGGGAAGAATTGCTTCCTTATCTCCAATCTGAACTTCCCCTGTTTCAGTTTGACCCCATCACCCCTTGTCCCATCACTACAGTCCCTGATGAAGAGCCCCTCTCCAGCATCCTTGTAGCTCCCTTCAGACACTGGAAGCTGCTCTGAGGTCTCCATTCAGCTTCTCTTCTCCAGGCTGAACAGCCCCAATGTTCTCAGCCTGGCTCCACACAGGAGGTGCTCCAGCCCCTGATCATCCTCGTGGCCTCCTCTGGACTTGTTCCAACAGCTCCATGTCCTCCTTAAGTTGAGGACACCAGAACTGCACACAATGCTCCAAGTGGGGGCTCATAAGAGCAGAATAGAGGGGCAGGATCCCCTCCTTTGACCTGCTCTCATGCTCCCTTTGACACAGCCCAGTATACGAGAGCTTTCTGGCCTGCAAACATCATTTGCAGACCCAGCAGCAAAGGCAGCTTGCTTGGGGCGGACACGCTGCATGCCCAAGTCTCAGTCCCAGATATTCCAGTGTTGCCAGACAGCTTGTGCATGTCAGAGGGAAAGTGCTCTTGGCTGGGGATGGGGTCACGCTGACCTCCCATGGAGCTCGCTGCTGCCAGCATCTTGCGCCAGCACTTCAGCAGCAGGAGTTTCTTTGAAAGGAGGTTTGTTCTGCAGGGCTGTTTGTTCTGCAGCAGGCACCGTGCCACGAGCAGCGAGGCAGCATGGGGGAGATGTGGCAAAGCAAGGCGAGATCTGAGCCCGAGCGAGGAGATCCTCTGCCTTGGGGCGCGCAGGATGGACCAGACAGCGCTCTCCCTCAGCCGGGCGGGAGCTTATGTTGGTACAGGCATCACTGGGCAGCGTGGGCAGGGAGGGAGGACACTTCTCCTCCATTAGTGTCTCCTGTGTCTAAGATTTGCTTGGTGTTTTCTTCTCTCTTAGGGAGGTCTGCCCAGTGCTGAGCATCTCCAGGAGCAGAAATGCCACGGACATTCCTTACCCACTTGATATGCATCAGTTTTGCTTAGGGTTATAATGTTTCTTCTGGCACTTTAACAGCATTTTCCCTGCTGCAGCCCCAGCCTGCTGGTTCTCATGTTGTTGTCAGTGACTAATGAGGATAATTTCTCCCTGCTTGCCCTGTAACAGCCTCTTCCAGTTGCAAACAGCACTCCCGCCTCCGTACAGTCATCCAGGCTCCAGCCTGAGAGCCTGCCTCTCACAGGCCCACTTCTCAAAAGCCCTGCATCATTTCTGTGGCTCCCCTACCACCATGCGCTGCTGTAGGGTCAGGATATGCATCAAACCTCATGGAGGGCAGAGAGGATGGAGATGGGCTCTGAGCAGCTCGGGTTCGGAAAGCCAAAGAGACCCCACGGCTGGTCATGCTGGAGAGGAGATAACTGGGGGTGATACAGGTAATGGGAAGGAATGTTGTTCAAACAGGGCAGCTGGACCTGCAAACACTGTGCGTGAAGCTCAGGCCATGCTCTTCACGGTGCTCTGCTATGCAGATGTCCTTGTAAAAGCCCTTTTGGCTGCTCTAGCCTCAAGTTGGGGCGACGCAGATAGGCTGCTATTACACAGGCAGGTGCGAAAGCAAGAACAGGGATAGAGACCACGTTCTTGAAGTGCTCAGAAATGCCCTTTCAGACTAACTGCAGGGGCCGTGCTCGAGTAGGGATTCCCACAGCAGTATCCCCTGCCAGCATTGCCATTTGCTGTTTGCTTTCCTGCAGCACAAATCTCTCCCACCAGCGGCTGAATTAGCACCTATATCCTGCCGGTCTGCTGACTTCTGTAGGTCCTAGAGGTGAACTGAGAGAACCCAGGAGAAAAAGTTGCTGAAAATGGGGGATTGAAGTCATTTCCACAGTGGAACTTGCACTCCTCAAGTATCAATCTGCACCTCCATCTAGTGGTTAGAGCTATATAAAGAGGGTACTGGCTGCCTACAGCAGAAGACACCACTCTCTCTGGTGACAGCAACTCCCACTGCTCACCCCAGAAGGTCCCATCTGCCTGTCCAACTGTTGGCCAACCGGACACAACCTGTGTTTGATCAAGTCCCATCCAACACTGGCTCCAGAGACAGCTGCAAACCTCGGGAAACTGAGGCACCCCAAACCTAGCAGGGCATGTCAGCCTTTGAAAGCATCCCTCTCCAAAGCCACTGAGATCCCAAGGTGCAGAAGCCACCTTGGCTCTGCTCTCCCTCCCTCGCTGCAGTGACCATGTTGGGTGGCTCTGTTTCTGGGCTTCTTCTGGAAGGGGAAAAGTTACCACTGGAGGAATTGGGAACTAGGCTCTCCCCATTGCTTGCCCTGAACACATGCGCCCACTCCTTGCCAGCCTTGGCTCCTGGGACACCAGCACTGCTAAGCAGTTTGGGATGCTGAGAGGAGAAAACGGTGCCAGACCTTCTAATATCCAGGCACAACCTGCCTGGAGGCCCTGTCTGAATATACATCATATGAGGTCGCTTGCCTACAACAGAACTAGAACTGCCCCTAACTAACAACAGGGCTCCCTCTACCTTAGAACAGAGGGCTCAGACCTCCAGCAGAGATTTAGTGGCTTCAACAGACTATGGTTTTACAACTTGAAGCACGTGAGTTCTCACCCAAAAGTCCTTTTGGTCCCTCTCTCCCCTACTTGCGGAAACAAAACAGGAGGCAGGTTTCTGATTAAGATGCACAAACAGTTCTATCCAAAACCCCACGCAATAAAACGTGCTGAGTAAAATCACTGCTAAAGCTCGTTGCGGTGCTTTATGGGGCTGCTCTGAGAGTGTGAAAACCCGTTTGCTGCATTTTATTAAATGATGAAAAATGCCAAACTCGCAAAGAAGCTGTGCAGTGCATGTGGCTCGACTGCCTCTAGTGAGAACATGACTGAGCCTCTGAGAGGTGGCAGCGAGGGAAGGGGAGATCTCTCAGTGCGCTGCTGCCACGCTGCGCTGCAGTGATTCCAGGGCAAAGTGACCCACAATAACAGCAGAGCTTCCACCCAGCCCTGCTCCAGCCTCACAACTGACCTGGAGTAGGACAAGTACAAAGAGCACTGGAGCCACAACCCCAGCCCAGGTGCCTCAGACTCTAAATGATGTTTTTCTCTACCTTTTGGCAGCTTATGTCCACAAAATGCATGTGCAAGCTGAGCATCCATGGTGCCCTTTGTGGTGAAGCTGGAGGATGGGGTACCATGAGCTTCAAGAAGCCAGCCCAGTCCCAGAACAGACGTGGTCAGGGCTTGGCTACGGAAGCTTGTTCCAATACTGATCTGAAACTTATTTGCTGAGGGACAGTTTTCACCTGCTTCATCAAGGCAGGAGCAAGTAGCAGTGATGCCAGCTTTGGGGAGCTGCAGGCACCCTGAGCTCTGCAGCACTGGCGTGCTGGCATTGATGCCCCCCGGCTGAAGTGGCACTTTGCCCTGCTCTCAAACCTGTGGTGCCTACCTCTGACGAGGTGTAGGTGCTAATCAAACCCAAGATTACAGTGGGGCAGTGAGGAGTGCAGGAAATGGCATTTGATCATCAGAGAGCCCTCTGTGGCAGACAGAACACTTACTGAGCATCACTGCAAAGGAGCTGGCTTTTCACGTCTTACACTTATGGGAAATACAAAACTCCTATCACTTGAAAAACACCTTCTCCTGTTAAAAGATATTGTGTATGGCTGTTATTAACTGGGCAGTGCTGCTTTCAGTTCAGATCTATACTCACCTTGGCCTTGGGTCACTCAGTTGAAACCTGAGCTCTATGGATTGGAGGGTGCAAGGGCATCCAGTTACTCTTCTCTTCTGCTCCTGGGCTGGGGCTTGCTTCCTCTTTGCTAGCTAGGAAAGAAAAGAAAATAAAGATTTTTCAGCCTGTGCACAAGGCAAGCCCTGCCATGAAGTTTTGTATGAAACAAGCAGTGCGTGGTCCTTTCAATGGCCCTCCAGGTAAGGCAGGAAGAGTGCAGGCATGAAGATAAGAGAGAACTGGTCCCTAAGGCTTAAGGAGTCAGGCGGACTCCAACTGCAAGTACCCAGAGACCCACACACTGATGGGTTATAACAGGAGGGAGGTTACTGAAGCTGTGGCTGCCCCATCCCTGGCAGTGTTCAAGGCCAGGTTGGACACAGGGGCTTGGAGCAAGCTGCTCTAGTGGAAGGTGTCCCTGCCCGTGGCAGGGGTTGGAGCTGGAGGACCTTTAAGGTCTCTTCCAACCCAAACCACTCTGGGCTCCTATGATTCTCTATATGCAATAATCTCTTCTTCCTGAAATTTCCAGTGTGGTTGTTGAGGCAAAGAAGTCAGTTCTTGTCCGTGCTCCAGCGAATCAGAGATGCTGCATAAATTATCACTTACCTCAGTGCTTAATGCCATGTTGGAGCTAAGCACATATTAAAAACTAGACAGGTGCTAAATGCAGCTTTCATGTTCACACTGATACGATGATCGTCCTTCTCCTCTGATCTCTTCCCTCTCCTATGTCGAGTGAGGAAAGAAGACTTGCTGAAGTGCCTCAGTCACTACTGTCGTTGTTGAAAATCCCCCCTTTGCCTTCCAGGTTAGAGAATAACAGAACCACAGAACAGCTGGGGTTGGAAGGGACCTCTGGAGATCATCCAGTACAACCCCCTGCCAAAGCAGGGCCACCCAAAGCAGGTTACCCAGGAACGTGCCCAGGCATGCCTGAAGACAAAGGGGATGCATTCTGACTAGCATCAATCACCTTTTGACTTCTAATCCTGCATATCCTACATTTTCTACCAAGAAATGGATGCAAACCATGTGCAGCTTGGTATCTCGGATGGGAACAGT
Organism: Pezoporus wallicus; assembly: GCF_028554395.1. NCBI lineage: Eukaryota > Metazoa > Chordata > Aves > Psittaciformes > Psittacidae > Pezoporus > Pezoporus wallicus. Next base: position 216,928 of record NW_026635715.1, read on the forward strand.
TGCTCTTTGCATGCAGAAGAGAGATGGGCTGAAAAATCAATGTGAATTCAGGTTTATGGGTTAGACTTCTGCTTTTATCCAGCTGGATAAAAGAGGGGCTCTTCATCAGGGACTGGGGCGATAGGACAAGGGGTGATGGGTTCAAACTGAAAGGGGGAAGTTCAGGATGTAAGATAGATATAAGAAGATCTAAGGAAGAAGCTCTTCACTGTGAGGGTGCTGAGGTGCTGGCACAGGGTGCCCAGAGAAGCTGTGGCTGCCCCATCCCTGGCAGTGTTCAAGGCCAGGTTGGACACAGGGGCTTGGAGCAAGCTGCTCTAGTGGAAGGTGTCCCTGCCCATGGCAGGGGTTGGAGCTGGAGGAGCTTTAAGCTCCCTTCCAACACAAACCAGGCTGTGGTTCTGTAATAAGGGAGCCCAGAGAACCCTTCCCCGAAGAGAAGCCACGAATTTAACACCAAATTATATTCACCAAAAGACACAAAAAGCCCCACCCCAGACTGATTTCCAAAAGCCAGCTGGAGCAGCTGCTGTAGATAAGCCCTGTAAAGATTAACACCTTAGAGAATAGTTCTTGGAGCTCAATCCAACAGCCCAAGCTGTCAGGATCCAAGACAGTGGCCATAGTGACAAGGGGGCTCTGCACATTGCAGAGGAGGAGTGAATCTGGCAATCATCTTAAAGCAACTGTAGATTCCTGCTACTGCAGACCTGAGGGGCCAACACACAAGAGAAAATAAGCCCTGTGTTACTGGAAAATAAATGGAGAACAGTTTGGAGTATTGTAGGGGTTTCATGCAGTTCACTTTGTGTCCTAAGGCTTTTAGAGAAATGGATTATTCCAGGCATTTGGGGAATGGTAACACACCAGCCTATGGAGTCTCGCAGTAAAGGCTTAATTTGCCATTAAATGCTGTATTTGGCTTTACAAATTCCATAGAAAGGCTCTCACTCAATTCTATTGCTCTCCAGAGAACAACAATTTCATAAAGCACTTTTTGTTCACAGATTCCAGGGCATTTTTGGCTGAAAAGAGATGGGCTGGAGATGCTGGCCTGTGGTACCCAGAGGTGTATGGGCACAGGGTATGTGTGGTGGGGCCATGCCATGTGAAGGATCAACAGAGGAACACTGGCTTCCCGTAGACAAGAAGCCTTCAAGTGGCACAAGCCCAAGGCACAGCACGATGTTCTGATCCTGAAGCACCCCTGACCCAGCAGACATTAACAGAGCAGAAAAGCAATGTGAAACTGGTATCATCCCATTGGAGAACCCAAACTGGACAGATCCGCCTGAAAGCTCTGCACTCCAAAAGCATTTTGGGGGAAAAAAGAATGAATCTGTGTCCCCTGCACAGAGCTGCCTTCCCTGGGGCTGGATGTGAAGCTGGCTGAAGCTGATGTGATGTCTCATTGGGTTCTATGCTTAGGGCAGCCTTTCAGAGGTAACCACTGGAGATGTGCAATATATGATTCATGTAGCAGTGGATTTTGCAGACTTCCACAAATGAACTGGAATAAGATGATAACTTAGCAGTGAAAGTAAATGGGTATTTACAGCTCCTCAAATACAAGAGGGGATGATCCCTTCCTTCCACAACTTAGAATTAGGATTTTTTTCCCACATAGATAGTTGATTTACTAGCTGCAAGTTGTTTTCCCCATCAAAATTGATGAAAACAAAGGGTCTGATGGGCACTTTAGGGCTTTGAAGAGAAAAAGCCTACAGTATCCACATTAATGCTGGCAACACAGAGTGCTTACAGTACCTGTCCCAACGTTAACACTGTTCTTCTACAGCATCCTAACATCAGGGTTAAAAGCAGAAGTTGCCAGATGTTACATGATTTTTCCTTAGTTATGTGTGAAGTTAAGTTATGGGTTTGTTTTTTTCCAACTTTTTTGTGCATAAGCATTTTTAAAATGGTGAAATCCCCTTAGGAAGAAGAGGCTGCTCTGGAATACCTAGGGAGTCGCTGATGACTGAAGCGAGATTAAGATGCTTTAGATGGCAGGAACGTGACTAACAAATGTGCCCATTTAGTTCGTATCCGTTCTGCTGTCCCCAACTTTCCAGCTATTCCAGTCTGCAGCTTTCTGTTTGGCAAAGAAACAAACTAAAGCTTTTTGGAGCAGAAAGGCAGACATTCCTCCTTGTCCTCCCCTGCTCGGAGGCAATGGTTGAAGTGAGCCTTTGATAAATAAGCTCAAGTGCTCAACCCCCAGCTGCAGCATTATGTGGGAGTCGCATACAAGGAGCTTTTAGGTCTTGCTGAGAAGGGCCCTGAATTGCTGTCCACTCACAATAGCAGCAACAATCTCACTTTTAAGCTTAGTTCATTGGTTTCTGACCACTGGTAAGATATTGACAATACTGTCAATATTTTATTTTTAGTTATCCTTTCAGGTGCACGTCAAGAGTAATTCCAGGAAAGCAGGGTTTAGAGTCGGGATGCTATTCTTCCACTTCAGATTGCTGAAAGTGCTTGAAAGTTTCTGCCAAAGGGAAAGAAACCCCATTTATTTTCCAGCCGTAACAGTGGCATGAGAAACCCAGCAGTAAGGAACTCCAAAACACAATGGACTTGGTTCACTCAGGCCTTCTCAAAAGGGTACTTAAGAGCATGAGTTTGTGGGTAGCTGAAAGCTTATAGAATAATCACAACATAAGGCACATCTTAACATCCCCAGCCTCTGCATCAAGCACAGAATACGCTGCCAATATCCCAAACACATCCAACCCCAATCACATCTCCCCTTGTCCCCAAAAGACCTTGGGCCACGCACAGCTTCTAAGGATCCAGGCTGGATGGGGCTTGGAGCAAGCTGCTCCAGTGGAAGGTGTCCCTGCCCATGGCAGGGGTTGGGACTGGATGAGCTTTAAGGTCTCTTCCAACCCAAACCACTCTGGGATTCTATGGTCCAATGCTGAGGAGCCTTGCTTTGAATTTGCACCCCTACTTCTGTCACAGCGCTTCCAGGCTTTTACTGCCCATTCCCCATCCCTGGAAGAGAAAGGCAAACACCAGCCCCCGACATCTCCTGTCTAAAGAGCAGCGAGTACTTCGAGCAGATGAAAACACATTGCCTCCACATCACAAAGCCCATGAACCTTCTGAAGCCCAGGCGGGTGTTACAAAAGCCCAAGCCTATCTTTCCCTTCTGACTGGCATATTTCACGTTCCCCCCCTCCTTGCTCCCATTGCCCCTGCAGAGGCAAGGATGACAGGCTGCTGTCACAGCCAGAGTCACAAACGGAGTCGCATTAAGTAATTCCTCAGGTTTTCTCCAGCACAAAAGAAAAATCAAGCTTATGTGTGAAATGGCCCCAACAAAATCTAATACAGGAGAAGCACAAATGAGGCATAGAGGGAGCAAAACCCAAACTATGGAGGGGTTTATTGCTATTTTGTCTTCCGGAGTGAAGAGAAAGAACAGTTCGGCTAGTGAGATGCTGGCAGCATCAGCAGGCAGGAAGAAACAGGGTCTTGGTACATTGCTCCTGACATTGCAAGACCAGATCTCGAGTTTCCTGCCAGAAACAGAGAACTTTTGGGTTTTATAAGAGCAGCGGGGGGCTGTCACATGGCAAACTTTCACATTCAATTGTGCAAACAGAGGGAGGCAGGGGGCCAGGACTTGTGTCTTTGCAGAACGTTTTTGGGGAGGTACCTGTGTATTTTCCACCCCTCATTTGCCCTGGACTCACAATGTTGATTTTTCCATCTCCCATCAGTTTTAGGGAGCTAATGGGCAGATGGAGGCAGGACAATAATGCCAGCTTTTGCTAGTGGACAATGAAATATTCTTCTCTTGAGCACAATCACAGCGTGAAAGGTAGAAGGAGAAAGGATGTGAACTTAGTGCTTCCATACACTCCATCAGTGACCAGCTGTACTGCCAGCAGGAGGTCACCCATGGCTCTGTTCCTGAATTACAAAAGCGTTGCATGCTTTTGTCATTTGCTTTTGTGCTGGAGCTGGTTTCCAGAGATATCCTGGAAACATAAACCTGAGTAAAAGGATCAGAGTGGCTGGAAATCACAGTCCTTGTTCCCTGCAAATGGGTCCTGTGGAGACAGCCCCATGCAGAGAGTGTGGGCCAGCTCGTCACACCGAGAGCACTGCTCCATCTGCACCAAGCACTTAAGAGCCTGGCTGCATTGGCCTTGAGGAGCTAAAGAGGAATGGGGTTTATTTTGCTTCACAGAATCACAGAGTCCCAGGTTGGAAGGGACCTCAAGGACCATCTGGTCCAACCTTCCTAGGCAAAGCATGAGCTAGACTGGATGGTCCAGCACCCTGCCCAGGTGGATCTTAACAGTGTCCAACACTGAGATTATTCCAATAGATGGCTGTTCTCATTGGGAAAAACTTTCCTCTTGTGTCCAGTCGGAATCTCCTCAGGGGTACCTTGTGCCCATCACCGCTCGCCTTTTCCTCGTGACTCCTTGTAAAAAGGGAGTCTCCATCTTCTTTGCAGCCATCCTTTAAATCATAGAATCATAGAATAGTTAGGGTTGGAAAGGACTTAAGATCATTCAGTTCCAACCCCCTGCCATGGGCAGGGACACCTCACACTAAACCATCTCACCCAAGGCTCTGTCCAACCTGGCCTTGAACACCGCCAGGGATGGAGCATTCACAACCTCCCTGGGCAACCCATTCCAGTGCCTCACCACCCTCACAGGAAAGAATTTCCTCCTTATATCCAATCTAAACTTCCCCTGTTTCAGTTTGAACCCGTTACCCCTTGTCCTGTCACTGCAGTCCCTAATGAAGAGTCCCTCCCCAGCATCCCTATAGGCCCCCTTCAGACACTGGAAGGCTGCTATGAGGTCTCCACTCAGCTTCTCTTCTCCAGGCTGAACAGCCCCAACTCTCTCAGCCTGTCTCCATACAGGAGGTGCTCCAGTCCCTGATCATCCTCGTGGCCTCCTCTGCACTTGTTCCAACAGTTCCATGTCCTTTTTATGTTGAGGACACCAGAACTGCACACAATGCTCCAGGTGAGGTCTCACAAGAGCAGAGTGAATGCAGTGATTTTTGGTAGCCTTCTGTCTCAGTATAATGCTCATTTAATTCCTTAAAGCAAGCTTTTAGACTGCTGTGCTGGTGCACATCTGAAACAGTGCCCTGTTCTAAACACAGGTCCTCTGTGTGTGGAGGAGGAACAGTGCTTCATGCTCTCATAATTCCTGCTTTTGTTACTGCAGAAAGAACTTCCTTCGCCCTATTTTGATGGCAATCAGGCTTTTATTTCAGTGGGCACCTCAAACACTGGGCAGTTGTGAGCACCAAAAGGAAGGGACAGGGCAGACAAAGGAGGGTTTGCTAACACTGAATGCTAGCTGGGAAGGGCTGTCAGGTAGACTGAACTGTAACATTTCCCCATGACAGTGATCTAAGAAAAGGAATGACCAGCCTCCAGCTGGCCTGTATCTAAAGATGCCAAAGCACCACACACATTGGCCAAGTTAGTCTCAGGGTCTCCTTTTGTAGTAATGATCAATCCTTTTACCAAGAATGAAACACACTCAAGTCCTAAACAGAGCTAGAAACACCCCCCAAACCTAACAAGCAGTAGTTAGACATGGACTTGGGGTAATGGCTGGACTTGATGATCTCTAAAGGTCTTTTCCAACCTGGTTGATGCTATGATTCTATGCTAAGAAGGATATCATTTACCCAGCATATTTCCCTTTAACCAGCACAAAGCAAGCACACAACCACAATTCCAGTGCTGAAACATTCTGCAGTTTGCTTTGTACCAGGGATAGCAACACCACAAAGTACCAGCCCGGGAGATTCTTACTGGAATGGAGCATCATCTACTTACACAAGTGTCCCTATGGAAAGCAGGGTGCATTTCTAAGGGCACAGATGTTTCTTTGTGTTTTGCTCCAGTATTTTCTTCTCTTGAAAGGCACTTACTGTGGGATGGTTAACAAGACGGACTAATTCATGTGGATCCTTGCAGCAGAGTAGGGCTGTCGCTGGTGGGGAGAGAGGTTTGATGATATTCTTCCCTATTGTCAACACAGGCACTTTATAATAGATTTATGGCTAATAAAATCTTTTAGTAGTAGAGGGTCCTTGAGTTTCAATTTTGAACCTTTGGCCCTTGCTCAAATCACCAGCAGATGCAAGCATTAATAAAACCAAATAGCACGTGGATACTAAAGAGGCATATGGCTGGGTACTCAATAAAGGCAGTAAAACACAGGAGAGGGATCTTTACAATCTGCTTTGACCTAATGGAATCACTCTTTCAATAATAAAATTATTCTTTCCTGACACACGACAGAGCATCCCTCGGAGCAGTGAAGTGATTCCAAGAAAACTCAGGAGCTTGGGGTTGGTGCCTCTCAATAGAACACTTCCAGTTGAGCATCTCCAGGTGAATTCACAAACATGGAGCCATGAGGAGAAAACTGAACTACAGCCAAGGAAGCAAGGAGGTGCAAAATGAAGCCAGGGCTTTGTGGAAAGCATCCTTTAGGGAATGGTCTTCTTCCAGCCTGAGATACAGGCTCCAGGATACTCTGCCAGAGTGCATTAGGGATCTATCAAACCTCTTCTTTAATTCAAGCCAGAGATACTTCAATTGCACCCAGATTTTATATTCTGGGTACAGTTTAACCTCATTTTGGGTTCTCTGCCGATCTAGCCTTCTAAATTCAAGCCAGAGACGCTTCAAACCATCAACTCTGGGTGCAGTTTAACCTCAGTTTGGCTTCTCTGCTGATCTATCCTCATCTCCTGTGTTATCAATAAGCTGTGATACCATCGGGCAAAGTAATCAACCAGCTCCTTCACTGACCACCCTCAAATCAGCCACTTTCCCCTAGCAAGGCAGCAGCTCTGGGCACCAGTGCTTGACTCTCTGCAGAGATCAATCCCCTCATTTCCCATATCCAGCAGATCTGCCACTCACAGGGATTCACATTGGGAGCCGGATCCACAGCAGATTTTGCAAGGAAAACTCTGCACAGGCACTGGGCAGCTCAGGACCTGCCCAGCCACTGTTGAGAGCAGTGGGGACTGTATTCCCTCTGCTCACAAGCACACGTCTGTGAGAGCTTTGCTCTCTGTTTTTACAGACTGATTCCCCTTGGCCTGTCCCTACATCCCTTGTCCCAAGCCCCTCTCCAGCTTTCCTGCAGCCCCTTCAGGCACTGGAGCTGCTCTCAGGTCTCCCCTTCAGGAGCCTTCTCTTCTCCAGGCTGACCCAGCCCAGCTCTCTCAGCCTGGCTCCAGAGCAGAGCTGCTCCAGCCCTCGCAGCATCTCCATGGCCTCCTCTGGACTCACTCCAACAGCTCCACGTCCCTTTGGTGTTGTTGCCCTGAGCTGGATGCAGGACTGCAGGAGGGATCTCCCCCAGCCTACAGGACATCCATCACACAGCCCAGCGATGGGGAGCAAAGAGACCCCAAAACACAACCCGGTCTTCATGTCTTTATAGAGGCAAGAAGAGATCATGCTGGTGAGAGCCAGACAAAGCGGGAGCACGTGAGGCTGTTTCAGACTAGAGGCTGCCATACACACCCCGTGTACTGCAAGTGAGTTTTGTTGCTAATTAAAGCCTTTCTCCTGATTATTTATAGCCTTCTATTTACTGGCTCATTGATTTTAGAGGCCATGTTAGTTTTCTTTTTTACATGTCTGCCTGAATGGCTAGATTATAACTTATTACACAAAGAACAAGTGAACTGGTGTCAGAGTGATCTATTACACGCACGGTCTGCAAGCAAAGGGGCTCTGTCTTGGACTCTGGCATACTGGGAAAGACACTGAAGCCAGTTCATTGGGTGCAAAGTAAGACTCATCCCTGTCAGTGGCTATTTAGGGGAGTCTGGCTCCATGCTTCTTCTGGTGCTGGCTGAGGGTTGGAGAGGAGACATCTGGGGAGGTGGACACAGAAGTCACCTGAAAATACATGGAAGGGAAGGAGAAAAAGGTGGTTGCTGCCCGTAAGAAGGGAACGATGGGATGTTGACTGAAATTAGCAGGCAGCAGGCTTGAAAACAAGAGGAAGCTGTTCCTACACGTAATGATGTGGAGCTCTGCCACAGGTTGCTGCCGGAGCCACGGATCCGCGTGATTTCAGGACTAGATAAGCCGATGGGAGAAGAAAGCCCCTGAAGAGATCCCAAGCACAAAGTGGTGTTTAGGAAACCCCATGAGTCCCTGTGGGAACCCAGGGCAATCAGCACAACGTGCTGCCCACAGCCTCACCCTCTGCTCTTGGCCGCTGCTGGTGGCCACTGTCAGACAGAGAAGAGCCTGAGCCAGGAGAACTGCTCCAACCTGACCTCAATTGAGTGAAAGCTAAAACCCAACCAGAAGCCATGGAGCACGTTCAGACCTGCCCCTGGGGCAGGCTCCTGAGCACAACCGTCCTGCAGCAGCACTGGAAGCTGCCTCTCAACGTGTGAGCGACCACAGACCCCTCTCAGCCTTACCCATCCCACCCAGGGAGCAGAGATCAAGCGCTCAGCCTGCAAGCGCATTAACTCCACTGTGCCAGAGCACGAAGGTTGGCTTCGTACCTAGAAGGCCTTCAGTTTAAAGGATCCAAGTCCATCTCCCAGCTGAACAACCCTTTCCTGGTGTATTTGTGTGGCTCTTTAGCATCAGTACCTTAAGATCAAGCATTTCCAGTTGCTGCACCAGCATGTAGCTGGGAGGGAGTTATTAGCACTCCAGCAGGGAGCTGGAGCTGGGTCGTATGTTGCAGAGCAGGGGTTATTCCTGCCCAAGGATAAAACGGCTGCTGTGGCCTCCCCAAAGTGCCAGTATGTGCCTCACAACCGCAGGGGGTCAGAGATCATGGCTGTCATTACAGCCCTGCAGCAGATGTGATGGGAAAACCAGTTAGCCTTTTCATGCCGGCAGCAGGTCAGGACTATCCAGCACACTGATGTGTTTCAGTGCTGTCTCTCACCATGCTGAAGACAAATCACAGACGTGCAGTGGGAACAGGACTACACAGGAAATCAGGAGAGGGTGGATCTGGAGCCACAACTGTTAAGGGAAGATGCTAAACTGCAGCACACTACAAGAGAGACCTTGAGGTGCTGGAGCGGGGCCAGAGAAGGGCAATGGAGCTGGTGCAGGGCCTGGAGCACAAGTGTGATGGGGAACTGCTGAGGGACCTGGGGGGTTCAGTCTGGAGAAGAGAGGCTCAGGGAGGACCTGATGGCTCCCTACAAGTGCCTGAGAGGAGGATGGAGCCAGGAGGGGCTGGGCTCTGCTCCCAAGGAACAAGGGATGGGACAAGAGGAAACGCCCTCAAGCTGCCCCAGAGCAGGTTTAGATGGAGCTGAGGAACAATTCCTGCCCCAGAGGGTGCTCAGGAAGGTTGGGCTGGATGAGCTTAAAGGTCTTTTCCAGCCTGGTTGTTTCTATGGTCCTAAGCTGGACCCTCAGCCAGGTCAAGCTCTCCCCCAGGTTTTAGCAGAACTCAGTGCCCCAGCTGTAACACGGCAGCAGGGCTCTTACTGCACCTGATGGCTCTTACGCACATCCTTGCATGTACCAATGCAGTGAAACCTCAAGCCAAACCAAAGCCTTCCTCAGACCTATTAAGGTCTTTATTAGTCCAAAAGCAGACCCACAAACTTTGTGCTGTTGTGAGGCTGCAAAGCTGACACACTTCACTGCTGTTGTGGGGAGCTCTTCCAAGGGTTCAGTTGCCCACTGGTATGTCAACTTGTGCCTGACCTTTGAATTTACCTTCCTTTCAAGCAAAGAAAACAGGTTCCTTCCCTCTATTCCCCAATTGTTTTGTGCTTAGAGGCAATAAACTTTTGTTTCAATAATCACAAGCACAAAGGGTTCCCCAGGGGGCTGTTTAAGACTCCAAGCTAGTTAAAAAGAACATTTGCATGAATTAAGGAGCAACAACAAGTCACCGCTGATCTAAGCTGCTTTCTAGGGCTTAACTAGTGTCTGTAGGTGGGGGAAAGCAAGACAGAGCGGTAGGAGGTAAAGAAAGACAAAAACTGGGATATTTTGTTCTGTTTTACAGTGTGCTTCCCAAGCAGCAGCAGGGGAACAATACCTGTCCTTCACCGGGCACGTGGTCACTTCATGCCAGTGTCTGTAACAAAGCATGAAGAACAACAAGCCTTGCTACAATGGCTCATCCCTATTGTCTCCTACAAGGCAGCATCAGGATTAAGTGGGGAATAAAGGGAGCTTTCACACTGGCTCCTGTTATTCAGAGCTGCAGCATGACCAAGGACAGCAGAGCTGGCTGTGGAGCACTGAGGGCCACATGGAGCATCTTCTCAGCTTCTCTGGGCACCCTGTGCCAGCGCCTCAGCACCCTCACAGGGAAGAGCTTCTGCCTAAGAGCTCATCTCAGCCTCCCCTCTGGCAGGTTAAAGCCAGTCCCCTTGGCCTGTCCCTCCATCCCTTGTCCCAAGCCCCTCTCCAGCTTTCCTGCAGCCCCTTCAGGCACTGGAGCTGCTCTAAGGTCTCCCCTTAAGCAGCCTTCTCTTCTCCGGCTGATCCAGCCCAGCTCTCTCAGAAGGAGCTACTTTGCCATGAGGGATCACACAAGACAACCCGTGGGCTGTTTTACACACCAGCCCCTGCCCCACGTGCAGACAGGAGTGTCTGCATCGCTCCTCATTGCCCAGCACTGGGAAGGTGATGGATAGGTTGTGTTAACCCACCTAAAGCTTCGTTGAGGCAAGGCGGATGCTACCAGTCACTTAGGACACCCACAGCCACCTTCTCCCCTCCCATCTCCCCCGCCAGGGGTGAGACATGGCCATGTAACACATATATTAACCCCATATGACTCTACAGTCACCAGCGTGTTTGCTTATGTCCCTGCACAGCACAGCCGGGGAGCTGGGAAGATGAGGATAAACTCCTCCTAGGACTAAACCCATTTCTAAAGCCTGCCACACAAAATGGATATGAAACCATGTCCTCTGCAGCCAGGTCTGGAAATACAGACCTTCATCTTTCACTGCAACTAGAAACCCATTTTATTAAATGCCCATGTTCAGACAAGTCAACACATTCTCCATCATCCAAAAGAACCCACTGGAAAGGGACTAAGCTGAATGCCCTCGTATCGCTGCGATCAGCAAAACCTAACAGGAAGGTTTGACAAAGACGAAGCACAGCTTAAGAGCTCCAGTGAGATCAGATACCAAAGCGCCAGGTGCTGCGTGGCTCAGATCTTCCTGATGTTAAAGCCTTGGGTGGGAATGAAACTTCGCAAAGGTCTGCTCCAGTCTGTGAAGCCCGGATGGGTTTGATCAATTATTCAATCACAGCCCAAAGACTCTGTTAATCTACATAAAAACCAGAAGGGACTCGCAGGGGGCTGGGGGTGCAGAGCAGGAGGGGGGTGAGCTGACAGCCCTGGCCCCCCCAGTGGGAGCTCTGTTTTCTGCCTGTTTCAAGGTTTAATCAGAACCCAGGTCTCAGGCCACACACGCTGGCTCTGCTCCCCTCAAGGACCAGTGAGTCCTCGCTTACTGCTTGGTAGAGGAAGGAGACAACCAGTGCAATGAGAGGAGGCTGAAGGGCCAGGCTGGTTTTTGGCTTTGCAGGGCTGAGCTTGTCACAGAAACCATTCCGACAGATAAAGATTTATTACTGTGAACCCCCCCAGTCTTGAGGGTTCAGAGCACAGGCACCCGATGCTGCTCAGCAGCTCACCCTGCCAGGGGAGGAACAGGGCACCAGCCACTTAAGGAGACCACTTCACAAGCCTGAGCATCATTCAGGAGCTTGGTAGGAGGAGGGCTGAGAACTGGGAATCCTTCACAGCCTCTGGGAAGCGGCACAACCCGGAGGGCAGCTCGGGATGGCACACGGCAGCCACCCCCAAGCCAAAGGGTCAGCTTCAGCCCATGGCGTAGGAGCGCTGGGGACACACCAGGACAGCCCTGTCCCCTCCCCATGGGAGCCCCCGTAAGGTCTTTGAGACAGGGAGTACCTACAGCTACATGGCAGGAGGTTGTAGTGGGATGGGGTCGGGATTTAAAACCTCTCTTCATGTGTGCTCCAGTACTTCCAACAGTGCAGTTTCACACCATAGACCTGCTGCGGGGAGAGGAGCTTTGCTCCTGCCACACACCATTTCCTCCAGGGAATTTACCCACAACTGCAGGGAGCTTGGCACAAAGGAAGAAGGCTTTTAGAGTTTGCTCTGGGAGTAGAACAGTCACGCTGGTTAACTGAGAGAGCTCCTTGCTTGGCCAAAATCCACAGAAACGGGACTTGGAATGCGTTGTCCTACTTTTCCTGCAGAGTCCTCTCGCTGCCAGACACAGGCAGCTGCTGGTTGAGCACACAGCAAAGGAAAGCTGGTGCATGCAGCAGTTGCCGTTTCAAGCCTAGAAGCTCAAACCTGATGCCATCAACTTCTCCATAAGGAACAGCAATCCACATAGTGCGTTATCACTGCTTACAACAGAGCGGGATGCAAGGCTGTTTGCTGGCTTCTTCCAGGGCAGGTGGCCAAAGCAGAAAGCTGACTGGTGTGGATGGACATGCCAGTGTGTGGCCACTTGACACCCATCACTATGATGCTGCCAAATGTGCAGGCAAGCACCCACAAACCCAGCAGTCTGACATGGACCAGAGCAGCCCCAGCCTTTATCCTCTCTCTCAGTATATGGTGGATGAAGTATGGCATGATGATGACATCTCTGCCAATCTATCCAATCCCACTTACTGGCTGCTCACGTCCTGCTGGACACTTCCCACTCCTGAAAGTCATTCAGAAAGGCTTAGTTTTATCACAGAATACCAGGCTGGAAGGGACCTCTACCCGACCATCACGGTCCCATGTTCATCCAGGTTTTGATGCAAGTGACTATGTCACCTCCCTGGGGTGAGGAGAGCCAGGTAACTGGGTTGAGCTCTACCTATACATAAAGGCAGTGGTAAAGTGTGAGCTCTGAATAACAGGATCCCACACATGGATCAGAGCTGTTTGCCTGGTCTGGTAGATGACCAGCATTTCAATGAGGAGGTTGGGGCAGGGAGGGATGAGTGCCATGCATGTAAGGTGTAGTCACCAATTAATCCAGGGAATACTGCAAAGGAATGATTTCTCTTTGAGGCAAGCACCTAAATGCCTGGGATTACAAACTCTTCCTGCCTTGAAAAAACAACCATGCTGACAGTTCTTACACTTCCAAACTTGTCTGATCCTTTACAAGACACAGGAAAGGAGAAAGGCCCTGGCAATGTGGGCATCTGATCAATCCACCTAAACCCCACTCCCACTTTGATCTCGCACCAGGCCCTGGTTAGTTTTTGAAATGTAAATAGTGCTTTTGAACACTTAATCCTCCCTTATAGCCTGATTGAAGGGGGAGATTCTGCTGTTCCAAGAGTAGAGGGCAGCTAAGCTATCTCAGACCCAATGGCAGCAAGGTCTGCACTAGGACGTCAACATGCACCCCTGTCCCCACGACCCAGCCGATGCTGGGGGCAGGCTGGAAAGGACAGGGTAGAGCAAGCTCCACCTAATCACTGCTCTTTGAGTGCCTGACTCAGTATGCATGGACCGAACAAAGCCAGGCAAGGACCTGACTCCATGTATGCCACTCCACAGCCACAGATCTCATCCCGCCCAGGCTCAGGCACTTTTGACAACAGGAGGGAGCAAAGTCTTCTGGAAACACTGGGCTTCCACTGGTAGGAAATACAGGAAGACAATCGACAGAGAACCAGAGATCAAGGTGGGAACTACTAACTGCTGGAGGTGGGCAGGCACAGCCTAATGAACTGAGTGAGGGGTCTCTGCCTCCCTGTGCAGGCCGGAAAACTCTTGCTTCTCCCCAACTGCCAGGTACCAAATGGCATCTTTTCCTGACATAATCAGCACCATCTCTGGAGGATTCACCTGAGCTGCCAGGGACAAGCAGGAACCTTTCATTGTTCCAAGATTTGCTGCAGAGCTGCTAACATCCCTAACCCATCGCAGAGAGGACAGGGCATCTCCCCTTGTCTGCGGTGGTCCGACAGCACAAAAGAGCCAAAGCTACTGTGCCACACGTGTGCAGATTGTTCACGCTCCTGCCAGTCCCAAGGCATGGGTAAAACGCACATCAGAGGGCAAGAGCTTACCTGCACGTGGTTGGATTTCATCTGGCACCGACTTCAGTTTGCACATCACACCCAGGCATCCAGCATTCTTTGGAGGCTGACCTACACAGGCTTTACACACACCAGGTAAAAGCTGATCTCACCCTGAGGCCATCAACCTCAGGAAAAAAAACCCACCTTAATTATGGCTGAAAAGACCTACTTTCCATCATTAAGGAGAGTACCTAAATCAGCTGCAGCTCTGACAACAGGCAGTGATGCATGGGCTGAGTGGAGAACGGAGCCTGGTTTAGCACATTAGTCTTGCTCTAGGTTCCCAAACTGCGCAGCAGACTTCTCCTCATCTACCTCTCTCCATAGACCGAGGGCCTGTCTATCCATCTCCAGAAGCTCATGATCAGGGCAATGAAATATTACCATTCCCTCCACTAGTGAGAGGAAAAATTCATTAGGAAATGGGAGGCTCCCAGACACTTTTGCAAGAAGAGCCTGTATTAAATGAGCCGCTTTAATGAGACAGGCACATTATAATCAGCATCACTAATCTCCTCTGGAGCCTGAGTTACATAGATTAACAATACAGGCCCTGAAAAAGCACTGCTGAGAGATTCCCTTACACATCCTTTTCCAGCAAGCTGCACAAAGCCCTTCCCAATCACTAGTCCCCAGCTATCACAGCTATCCCCAGCTAACACAGGAGCAGCAGCAGCTCCACCCTACAGGCAAACAGCCAGTAAAGCCTGCTCAGGATTTATCCAGCTTGAGAGGGGAGGTGCTGCAGTGATTGGGCTGAGGATTCAGTGAGGGGAATCCATGCGTTAGTGGTTAACCCCGGTACTCACGGATGCATGCGATGGATTAGTAATGTAAGTGATGTAAAAAAGGTTTTCAAAGCCTGCTGGTCTGTTCTCTGCTCCAAGCACATCGGTACCTCCTTGGCTGCAGGACCGGGTGCTCCAAAGAGCTGTGCAACAAGAAGATGTGCTCGTCTCTGCAGCTGGGGCTACTCTGGAGATGGGACCGAGCCTTCTGGCAGCCCTGGCCAGTGCTTGGGAAAGGCGGAGCAGCCAGGGCTGAGTCCCACCATGAGCATCTGCCTGCTGAGAAACCCCAGATTTCATCTGTTCACGTCAGATAAATGGTGATCAGATAAAGGGAGGAGAAAAAATCCCACCAAAGATTGGAACAGTTTGTGGTGACATTTTAAGCTACTTTTTCTGTTGGATCTGCAGATTCTCTGCCCTTTTATGAGCATTCAGCTGTGTCTGGACTATACCCTGAAAACTGAGAGGTTTTGTTTGTTTTCCTTACTGGAAACTAAGGACATGTCAGGTCCCGATGAAATCATCACTCTTCACTTAAGGGACTCAAGCCCTTTATCCAAGTACAATCAAAGGGCATGGCACAGACTGCCCTGACCTCTGCTTTCAGAGATCTCCAAGAAACATCAGCATTTCAGGCTGGCTGTGGTGTTTATCACCTCAGGAAGGAACAGAAGCCTAGCAACAATATCTATTTATCAGTCCACCTGTCAGACAAATAAAGGAGTCATATTAATCATAATCACACAAACCCTTATCTGCAGCACAATCCTGCACTGAACAAGGCTCCCCAGCACAATGCATGGCCAGTCTTGGCTGGCCTGGTGGGAGGAGAGCAGAAGGAAATGAAAACTTCTCTAGGTCAGAGGCGTGGGCCATCTCTTGAGATTGGTGATAACGTACAGAGCAGAGGAAATGCTCAGGAAAAGGGAACAAAGTCTCCTCAATTTAATCACATTGAGGTTTTGGGAAGAAAGCTGCAATGTTCCCATATTCTCCATCACAACTGATTGCACAGCGCTTGCCCATGGGCTTCATCTTTTGAGTAGCACCCATCCATGAGAAACAGTGAGGTGGTCATTTAACATTGGTCAAATCACCTGGTAGCATCCTTTTAGCACCACTTGTTCCAGTGGGGACAACAGCACCACAGGATGCTCCATTCTGGGGCACCACAACAGGAGACAGAGCTAAAGAGCAGAGCAGCAGAGGAAACAAAAAGAGGCAGGGTTTGGAGGTACCAGGGATGGTGGCTCTAAGCTGAGCCACAGGTCACCCCATGATGCTGCACGAAGCATGGGCTGATGCTCGTCTGAGTGCCAGGTCTCCCCTCTAAGGTGGCAATGACTGACAGCATAGCGATGGTTTTTAATGTGCTTCCAGTCAATGTTGCAGGAGATGCTACAGCTCATTTCTGTCCAGGCACCTTGTGTGGATGACGAATGATCTTTAATAGCTGCAATATTTAGTGTTTAATGTAAAATCACCTGCTCCAAACGCTTTCACTTGCAAGGTTATGAAGCTCGATTTATGCCTGACTGCAGCGCTGACCAATCCACACCACTCCCCTCCCAGGCTGCTGCATGACAAAGATTGAAGTAGGGACAGTATTTTCCACCTCATCCTACCTTTTATACCTTTCCACCAGGATCTTTCCACTAAACAGCCCTCAGAACAGCTGGGGTTATATTAGTAATAGACTCCCTACCCCTTCCCATAAACGTTTGCTCACATGTGCTTAAGCAGCAGCTATAGAAAACGCTCCCATCCAGGAAGGTCCCCCTGTGCAGCAAAGCTCCCTCTGCCTTTCCACCCTTACCACAACCATGGTTTATGCTTTTCCCATCCAAACCTCCAAGGAGCTGACAGGGGGAAAGGACCATTAAAGGGAGGAAGGATGCACCTGCCTAAATAGCAAAGTGAAGTCTATGGGGAGAGTGAAGAGGAAAGGACCACATGGGCTCCCGGCTGACATCCCGGTTGACATCCCAGGCTCTGTGCCAGCACGTGGAGCTCTGTAATTGCAACAAGCACGCTGGAATGGGGCTCAGCTCTTGGAACAAGAACGAATATGATTTCTTGGAGGGATGGCTGCTTAAAATCCAGGGACTAGTGTCGAGAGCACGGCAATCTACTCCCGTTGCTGTCATTTATTCTGTGCTGCTGGTGGTTGCCTAGGGGGAAAAATAGGCTGCGATTTGAAAGACAGTGCTAATTTAATTTGCCAGTATGAATAAAGATAAGACTGTAAAGCATGTTAATGAAGCTACAGTATCACATAATTCACATGCAAGGGAAACACTGCCTTCCTCAGCTCATGATTGTCTTTCCCCCATTCAAAACTGATTAGAACAGAATGAGGGCATTTCATTACACGCCCTCCCATGAAAGGCAGTGTTCTTCCAGGAACACTGGAGCACGTTTAGGAAAAGCTGTAGGAGGAAAGATGGATGCTTCTTGTCATGGTCAGTTAAATGCACAGATTCGAATGCATTCATATCAGCACGCTTTACCTGCTCACCCCTGTTTATCTTAGTTCTGTGCTTCTGCAGGATTCTTTCTCTCTCCCCATCTCCTTTATCAGTTGACAAAACAGCCCGAGTTACGTTAAGAAGAGCAGTGCTACAAACCCCAGGGAGCAAATTGTGCCCCTGCAAGCAGGTCAAAGGTTTTCTTCTCGGTTAAGCAAACCAGAATGTAGGAAACCCAAAGTTCTCAGCAGCAGATGAAAGCCCTTGCTGGCTCCCTGGAGCAGGCAGGAGGGTTCCCAGGCATGAGTTTTCATCAGGTGCTGGCTTCATAAAGTGGGTTTGGTTTGTTCTGTATCTCTGTATGCTTCTAAAGAGAAGATGACTCTGCTCCTTAGAGATAGAAGACTTGTGCTTCTCACCGAGATCAGTGGGAACCTGGTTCTGAACTCCCTAAGAGAATACCAAGCCAGTGCTGTAAATCAGAAAGAAGCAATCATATTATTATTATTAAAATTAATTCCCTATCAAGCCCCCTTAATCTTGATCAAACTGCATGATAAAAATGGATTTGCTGGTCTAAACAACGAGGTGGAGGAGAATTTGGGGAGATTTTAGTAAAGGAGTAAAAGGAGTTGTTACCCTTTCATTGATACATTGGAAAGCATCAGCAAGGCACGAGGAGCATTGCCCATGATGTCTTGATCTGAAGCCTGCCTTTGTGCCCTGTAGCCTGAGTCGGACTATGGCAGGGCATGTAGTGAGCTGCGTTTTAAGTCTCTTTGTGGCTGTTGTGCACTGTTGGCAGCACAGTGACTCAACCCCAGAGGGATGGCACAACCCAGTCACGCTCTCTGTGCTTCCTCAGCACGGAGGTGTCACTTTGGTGTCTCTCTCAAGCATGGGTGCTTAGATGCCTGCTGGGTTAAACCACGACAGCCCTTAACAGTCAACACTGCCTCGACTGAAAGTGCTCTTTGGGATAGGAAATTCCATCACAAACAACACATACCTGTGCCTTCTCACTTGAACCAGGCAAAGCTAACAGCATGTTCTCATCATCTGCCTCATCTGATCGGAGCAAGCTTTAGGAAAAGCATTGGGAAGAAGGCTTATCCCATCTTGGCTCAGCAGCACCATGCTCTGCTGCACCAGGGCACGAGGACATGGTGAGTGGCACAGGCTGAGAGTGGGTTTAGTAGAAAGGGAGGCAGAAAATTTCCCCTGCTTTCCTTTAACCATCACTGCTATGGATCCCCCAAATCATATCCCAGACTCCCAGACTGGTTTGGGTTGGAAGGGACCTGAGAGCTTATGTTTCAGTCTGGCTCCCACAAACCCTGGGCAAGGCTGGGAAAGAGAAAGGGTGCCAAAGCAAAGTGCTATTTATTGAGTGTGTCAGACATTTATCCCAGCTTTCTCTCCAAGCAGCTTGTGGAAATCTCATCTCTAAGGATTTATGGGTTTGCCTCTTGCCTCAGCTCCCTTTGCCACTCTCCCTCCTTTTTCTTTCTGTACAGCAGCACCCCCTGCACCTTCCTCCATCTAGTAAAGGGCTATGAATCCCGGAAATTCATGAACTCCAAGAAAGTTATAGCTCTTAAAAAGTATTCATTTGCAATGTGAAAAATGGGTCGATGTATATCTAAACCGAGGTGACTTTATGGAGCCATTACAGTGCAGGTTTGAATTGTAACGCTATATATCTGTCTGTAATTACTTGGGTTTAACTGTTGCTCAAACCTTCTGTTTTATACAGAAAACGCACAAGCAACAAACCCACTCCTGCCCTGCCAGGAGTCTCCAGGGATAAACCTGTGCTGAGGAACCAGGCCAAATACATGAGCCATGTCGGGGTTAATTGCCTGAAATCACGTGAAATGAGCCCAGTTTTACAGCACAGAGGAAGAACTGGACTTCAGAAACCCAGGAAGGATTTGAAACAATGGATGCTGTCTGCTCTCTGCCTTTCTTTTGGTTTCTGAACCTTTGTAAGCCTACTTGAATGAAGTGTTGGGGCTTTTTCAATACACCCACCCAAGAAAGCTTTGCATTTACTGGGTCTTCTTCATTTTCCTTTGAATGAGAGAAGAAATTCTCCTGTAATCACAGGCCTTCAGGAGCAAGTGCTTTATGATATGAGACTTGAAAAACAATTGGGGTACTTAACAGAATGGCACAGCTGCTTTCCCCAGGCCTTGCAGCTTGGAGTTTCACATCCATCTCTCCCAAATAGGTGCAGGCCTGGCACAGACCATCACCAGAAACAGCTGGTGGTTTACACGTGGTTTTCTCCAGGGTAAAATCCCAGTTCCAAACAAAAGAGCATCCTCAGATCCTCACATTCCTTCAGTTTGTATGAAACCCTTTGCTTTCTTATCCTTCTCTATGCTCCTCCAAAAGAGTTTTTCTTGACCATAATGACTTGTATTCTTCACCTGATACAAGATATTAACTCACTGCTCCACTGGGCAGCTGGGGAAACTGAGGCAGTCACTGTGAACATAACAGCAATGCAAAACATCCTGCATCTCCCATGTGTGCTCATGCCAAGAGCTTGCGATGAGCATCTCACCCAGCCTCCTCTACACGTGGAGCCAGCTGCAGACCCTCGGCACTTCTGATCCCAGGCCAAATACTTGCTAAAATAAAAACTACATCTCCACTATTTCGGCAGAGTTCTTATTTCCTGGCAGAAAAATTACCTTCAACGTTGACTAAAACCTCTTGTTTTTAAAGAAAAAAAATGGGCTCTTTCTCCATTGATCTTTGCATCCTCAGAACTCTACCAGTGGTTCCAAACATGCATTTTGGCAGGCATTTTGCCAGGGTCCTTCTCCATTAACCTGCTCCCAGGATATGTGTGCACAGTCCTGCCACATTCCCCAACCCACGCAGAAGCGATGCCTTTCATTCCTCCTTTCTTCAGGTCAGCAGATGCCCACAGCCAGAGGAGCTGGGGACGACATCCAAATGGAGGTGTTTGGTAGACCAGGTACCCTCTGCTACAGCCAGATCTTGGTGAACGTTCATTACACACCAGACACCTTTTCTTTTCAAGAATCTCATAGAGAATCATAAAATCACAGAATAGTTTGGGTTGGAAAGGACCTTAAGATCATCCAGTTCCAACCCCCCTGCCATGGGCAGGGACACCTCACACTAAACCACGGCACCCAAGGCTTCATCCAACCTGGCCTTGAACACTGCCAGGGATGGTGCATTCACAACCTCCCTGGGCAACCCATTCCAGTGCCTCACCACCCTTACAGGAAAGAATTTCCTCCTTAGATCCAATCTAAACCCGTTTTAACCCGTTACCCCTTGTCCTGTCACTGCAGTCCCTAATGAAGAGTCCCTCTCCAGCATCCCTATAGCCCCCCTTCACACACTGGAAGCTGCTCTGAGGTCTCCACTCAGCTTCTCTTCTCCAGGCTGAACAGCCCCAACTTTCTCAGCCTGTCTCCATACAGGAGGTGCTCCAGTCCCTGATCATCCTCGTGGCCTCCTCTGGACTTGTTCCAACAGTTCCATGTCCTTTCTCTGTTGAGGACACCAGAACTGCACACAATGCTCCAGGTGAGGTCTCACAAGAGCAGAGCAGAGGGGCAGGATCACCTCCTTCACCCTGCTGGTCACGCTCCTTTTGATGCAGCCCAGGATACGGTTGCTTTCTGGGCTGTGAGCGCACACTGAAGCCAGCTCATGTTCATTTGCTCATCAACCAACACCCCCAAGTCCTTCTCCCGGGGCTGCTCTGAATCTCTTCTCTGCCCCAGGGGTTCAGGTGCCCATGGCCTCACCTCTTCTCCTTCAGCCTCTTTAGCACTCTCCCTGCCACAAACAGGTCTGGTCCAATCCTGACCATGAGAAGAGCATCCGCTGCTAATGGGGTTACCATTCCCACTGCTCCTTGCAGATGAGTGTCCCTGCTGACGGCAGGGGCTTGGAACTAGATGATCTTAACGTCCTTTCCAACACATACCAGTCTGATTCTGTGAGGACTTTACCCAGCTCTTGTGTCTCTGCTGCAAGTGGAAGCAGCAGCTTGGCCCCTTTTTTGCTGTAACTCCAAGCAAATGTTTTCCCTGACTTTTTGCCAATGTAAAGAAAAGCTTTAAGCTTGACAAAACAAACTGCAGCCCCAGTCACTTCAAAAGGATGAGTTTCCCTTTCCCTTCCCTTCCGTTTTGATCATCCAGTTTGTGACACAGAACTTGGGCTGTTTGTCCAAGTCAAAACTCCCTTTGAATCCTGGCCACAGAAAACAACACCAAGCAAAACAAGTGGTTCAGAGGAGGAGTGTTCATGGTGTCTGGAAAGAAACTTGACTATAGGAACACGGCTGACATTCGTGATGCAGTGGGATGCTCCACAACGGAGTAACTACAGCAGGAGGAGGCTTAAAACAAGATAACTTCAGGATAAGTGACTCAGTTCATTCTGCAATGCAAAGAGGCTGAAGCTTCACATTTATAGCTTGTGACATGTAAAAGGAGAAAAGATTGTTATTACTCTTCTTCTAGCTGCTCTCTTGGATTGATGCTGGGACTTATTGGAGAAATCTCCCTTCCCAGCCTCTGCCTCCATCACCTCATCTCAACATGTCAGACCCACATTATCTTTGCTCACTTGCACAACAGTTCTGCAGAGTTATTAAGGAGTCTTGTGGCATTAATGCTTTTGTGCTTCGAGGCAGTAATCTGGAAGCACTGGGAAGTACGAGAGACAAAGCCCTCGGAGCAGGAACACAAAAAGGAGTTGCAAAGAAGCCAGTACTCATTCTTTAGCTCCTTCTTTTTGTTTTAAATGTACCAATCCTGCTTTTTCTCCAGGAAATAGTTTATAAAGCATGTTTCAATCAGGAAACCCATCTATTCATTCATCCATAGAATCACAGACTAGTTTGGGCTGGAAGGGACCTCCAAAGCTTATCTAGTCCAACCCCCTGCAATGGGCAGGGACATCTTCAACTAAATCAGGTTGCTCACGCTGTGACCAGTTCTGCACGATGACACCTGGGTGACTTCCATGTACATAGCACCATTTTAGGCTGTCTCTGCAAATGGCACCAATGAGTCCAAAGACAAAAGGAAAAGAGTCCTAAGGCAGGTCGGGAATGGCATCCCTGAGTCGCCGTATCTCCATGTCAACTAAGAACTCTGGGCTCTGTATTGACTTGTGTGATGAGCTCTGATCTCAAATGGGAGGAAGAAGGGATCACTTCTTCTCTGCAGCCTGGCTGTGAGTTATGCAGCTGAGCTCAGGCTGAAGTAAATGAAGGTTTCCAGAGCCTCTGGGCACTCTGAGCAGCTCCCACCACTGGGACAGACCCCAGATCACTGCAGTCCCCACAGTGGCTCTGACGCCCTTTCCATCCTCAGCTTTGGATACCCCACTACAACAGGTTAAGGATCAAGATGGGGGGGGGGGGCTGGACTGTCAATACCCCATTAACTTCTACAGCCAACTGTAATCAATAGGAAACAGCAGTCAGATCAGGTCAGCACACAATGGGCTCAGACCCTGCAGTACTTCCACTGTGGCTCAGCTTTAGTGACAGCACTGTGCTTGCTTGGAAATGTTGGTTTTTCTTGCCCAGATCGCTGCATCTATCTCAGGATAAGCACTCGCTTACGAGGCATGTATAGGAAAGCTGTCCCCATATCTCAGTCTTTCTGCAGATTTCAAAACGTATAAAAGCCTCTTATTCCTTGCATTCATCACCGAGAACAGAAGCCTTGAATTCTTTGATTCCAGTAAACTACCATTTATTAGAGACATTAAATGAAAGACAGTCAAAGGAGAATGCAACAGAAAACTCCGGCACTGGAAAGCCTGCTTCCACCTTGCTTTTCTCATCACCAGCACAAACAGCCTTTCAGCACATCAAAGGTAAGCACTGCTAGATAATAACGCACATTGCAGCCAGTGAGATACGGGTGGATGTAAACGCAGCTAAATAGGAAGATGTGTATTTAGAGATAAATTACATCTCTGAATTCAAATCCCCACTTACTGCCTCTGATAAGTTACTCATTGCATTTAAAGTCAGGACATGGTGTCTGCGTCTGCCTCTCTTCCCCAAGAGATGCATTCACTTCAGGATACTGAGTCAAAATGTTCACTTGTGAAAGCCTCTTACTGGAGCATCCAGGGCACTGCTCTTTGGAGTTACAACATCCCACAGGGATGGAGGCGAAGAGACAAAATACACTCAATATTGGCTGCAAAGACACACAGCTGCTGCTGGCTGACGTGGTAGAGGAGTATTGGACATCACCAGGGGGTTTCTTGAGTCGGAAGTCTTCATCTTAATATTGCCTATCACAGGATTTGACCCGCTGTGAAGAAAGCCTGAGGTGTGATACCTCACGCAAGGTGAGATGCACCATCTAAGCCCTTGAGAGAACAATGGGGAAAAGATGGAGGTCCTGCAAGAAGGCCTGCAGAGGTTGATGCATAAACCACAGCAACTAAAAAGTGTTGGTTGGTTCCTTTGTGCTGGAAGATGAAAACCAGATTGGAGCAAAGAGTAGGAGAATGGGAACATGGAAGATCATGGAAGATCTTCCATGGAAGGACCATAGGCAGCCTTGGAAAAGGAAGGGTTGGCCAATTTACTCACGTGAAACCACTGAGAGGCACAGTGTCCATGGAGTGTTCAGAGGACTGAGTTAGTCTGAGGGTCAAGACAGTGATGTTCCTAACAGCTCCTCAGTATACAGACTCCAGTATTTAAAGGGTGGCTACAGAGAAGATGGGGACTCCCTGTTTACAAGAAGTCCCGTTGGAAAGACGACGGGTGATGGGCACAAGTTGCTCCCAGGAAGATTCTGACTGGACACAAGAGGAAAATTCTTCCCAATGAGAAAAACCATCCACTGGAATAATGTCCCCAGGGAAGGAGTGGATTCCCCAGTGATGGACACTGCTAAGATCCAGCTGGACAGGGTGCTGGGACATGCAGTTTAGGCCATGCTGTGCTACCTTGCCCCAGAGAGGACTAAGCCTTTTGGAGATACTGATCCTTCATTATCAGAGCACAGAGAGCCCTAAACTAAGCAAGACCAGAGCGAGCCCGGTGAATGCAGTTGGCTCAACAGCTTCTGCACCTTCTAATGAATGCATCCCATAGTGTGACAGCTTAGGTGGAGCGCTGATACCCGTGGTTGATTCCCATGATCACGCCCTTCCTGCAAGCCCATCATTCCTGGGTCATTTTCAAGAGGCATCTGACAAACCCCTGTCCCCAGAGAAGCATCCTCTAATCCTCCAAAGTGCTGTCTTTGATAAGCAATAGATGTGCAAAGCCTGTCTCCTAAATGGTGATAAGAGGACCCAGCCTTGCTCAGATCTGTAACATCATGGGCTCACCTATCTTGCTAAGGGCTGTTATCAGCTAATTCAGGACATGATAACTCACACCCAAAGGTATCCCTTTGTAATTACAGCCTCCTCCCCTGCCTGAGCCTTCAGGACTAATAGGGTAATTGTGTTTACAGAATAAATTTCCATTTAATATTGTCACTTGCCTCAATGAGAAGGAGTGAGGATGCAAAGAGGGACCACTAAATGCTGCTGGAGTCCAGGCACAGACACTAACCACACAGGTAAAACTATGGATGCTGGGTGAGTCTCCAACATCTTATTTCTCATTACAGGTTTAGGGCTTTGACACTCCAAATGACTGAGGCACTGAGGCACCCTCACAGGAGTCCAAGGCTGGATTCCCAAGGTCTTGAGACAACGATTGTCTCAGTGGCCAAGGAAGCTGGCAACTGGCGGCATGTGCAACTATTCCTTTGCCATTGATGTTTCTAAACCATCTGAAAAAGGGTAGAAGAGGGGCTTCAAAGTCACTCTGGAAAACGACATTTAAGGGAAATTAGGAACTAAGGGAAATCAGAGGATTAGAAGCTAAAGTGTGCTTTGTATTCTTGCTGTCTCCCTTCTGTGGAAACCAAGGACATCCTGGCATGGTATCCTACTGACCCCAGCCTACTCGGACTGCTGGCAGTCTCAGACCTGTGTCCTGCAACAGAAACTGGGGCGTGTTTGAGAGATCCCTGTCACTTCCATGCTACTCCAGGTACTGTTTTTCCTGGCGTCACTGTGGACATCTCCTTTGTCTTGGCAACTTATTGAATGTAAATACATCGGCCAGCACCTTGCTGACCTTCCCTTCCCATCTTGGCTGGGTCTGACCTGTGTTTTCCATGCAGGAAATGAGACGGGGATGCACACTGCACTTACTATAGTGTAGTCTTCGCTTTCCTATCTAGGGACCAGGTCCAGCCTCGAGACAAATGTCAGTCTAGACATGGTTGAATACCTCCCCCATCTATTTTCACTGACATCTGGAAGATATTAGTCATGTCATTAGATGAGAACCAGCAGAACAAAATAACTCCCCAAACCCCCTTCTCTCCCAGTAAAGATGTCTGACCTGGAGAGTTCTCCGGTAATAAAGCAACAGCAAAAGTTTCCTGAGCAAACCTGGGCTTTGAAGCTGGCTAATAAATCTTTCTGGCTGCTCTCTAGTGTGAGCAGAGCAAGCTGTCAGAGGTTCAGAGGCAGGATGCTTTGTGTGTCCCCGCGACAGTGCTCCTGAATGATGAACGCTCCGCCACGGATGCTCCTTTGAAGGTGAAACCTCATTTAGATGAGAAGCAGCCCCAGCAACCATGCCGTGGTTCCCTTGTTTGGTTGTGCTGGTTTCACCTGAGGAGAGCAGGAATGGAAGGGCAGCCGGGGCATGTGAGAGTGCTGGGACCTTCCCACTCCTCATGAGGGCCCCATCTGTGCAAAGCTGCAGCGGTTCCCGTTCAAAGAAGCCAAGGCCAAGGCAGTAACAACAAGTGCTGTTAAAAACCGGAGCATCACAGAACTCCTTTGTCAAACACTACCCATCCATCCGGCTCTCAGTGCCATTGGGTTTCCTTGGAAACGACAGACATGCCAACAGGCAGCGGGGCTGATATAGCAGGCACACGTTTTGACCATCTCAAGGAACAAGGGATGGGACAAGAGGAAACGGCCTCAAGCTGCACCAGAGCAGGTTTAGATGGAGCTGAGGAACAATTCCTGCCCCAGAGGGTGCTCAGGCATTGGAACAGGCTCTGGGAATGGTTGGACTGGATGAGCTTGAAGGGCTTTTCCAACCCGGCTGAGGGCAACCAGTGAGACAATGAACTACCCCATCCCCAGGGAGAGTGGTGGTGGGAATCTGGATGCCTGAGACACTGAGGCCTCATCACCTCTGAGCACCTTTCTCTTGCAAAGATGGGAATGATAATAATAATGCCCATATTATTCCTATCACTATTATTACACCGACGTAACCCCTCTATCAGCTGCATCTATTTAAGTGGCAAGAAATGGGGAGCAGCACCCCTTGCTGCTTGTTTTGCTCCTGGGAGAACAGCAGCCCCTCTCCCAGAGCAGCATTTCCAGCTGTACCATGTGGAAGCTGCCCCTGCTCATTGCACGGGGTTGGACTAGACAACCTCTGAAGGTCCCTTCCAACCCAAACCATTCTGTTTCTATGACTCTATGAAGGGCAGATGCCCACCACCCCCCTTTCCCATCACGGGGCTGAGTGAACGCACACGATGGGAATCGCATCTCGGCTGAGGCCTCTGGGCACAGCAGTAATGTGAATAATAGCAATAACTTTTAGTCAGGTTTTTAAGGGCAAAGCAAGCCTCTCTCCCTGGGAAGAATCCTTTAAATGCTCCCTCGCTCTTTATCTTTTGCTTCCTTTAAACTGCGATTGAATTTAGGACTAATGAAAATGTGAGTCTGAGAGCACTTACTGGAAGGCAGCTGCTGTTGCTTTTTCATCTCACTTTCTCTGCTGGCCTTTCGCATCATCTACCTTCTCTGTGTCCACCCAGTGAAAGCACACAAACACATTCCTCTAGGGGAAGCTGGTCTATAATCAGGGTTTCGGCAGGTTTGGGTCATTCGTCTTCATGTGGACAACAAGGTCATGAAGTGGGCACTGCTCGCTTCTTTTCCTTCCTAATACCTTTTCTCCACAGCAAATGGCATCTTAATAAAATGGAAGCTTCCCCTTCTTTTTCGGGGGGGGAAAAAGGGCATGTTGGAAAATCAAAGCCTCAATGTGTTTTACCGGCTCTCCACCGGGCAATCAGCATTTGGCTCTTGTTGTCTGTGGATGGAAACTGAGACTAAACAGCTCCTGAACCTCAAATTCCAGTTGGGATTGCTCCAGCCTTGAGGAGCTGGTCAAATATGGGGAAATATTGACACAGTTTTTCACAACGGAGGAAAAGCAGCAATGTGTCAGAAATTCATTGTTCTAAAAGCTCCTCCACTGTGTCAGTATTTGCCCTGCGAGTTAACCTGCAGCAATCCCACCACCCGACCCAGGAATACAGGTAACGCAGCAATGGAAACCTTTCTCCTCTGTGTCTGGGTAAGACAGAGGTTAATAGCTCTTGCCAGTGGTGCTCCCCTCAGCACAACAGACCCAAGCACATCTTCCTGCCCCAATGCACATTGCACCCAAACTGCTGCGGGCACCATCCACTGTGCTGGGCTGTATCACTGAAGAGATGTGCTGCTATTTCATCTTCCGTTTGGAAACATTAAAAATCAGAGGATAGGAGAGCTTCTTACCATCATAAAACATTATAGATGGGCACCTCGATTTTTCATTGCACCTCTTCCTCTTCTGCCCTTTCTTTCAAGAACACTGAAAAAGAAAAGACAAAGTGCGGTGGAAAACTTCTAGACTAGAAGGTCAGATCACATTGAAGTCCCCAGGGAATTCCCTATCATGCTCTTTATCTTGCCTGGACTGGAGCTAATGAGTTTGGTGACTGCCTTCTGCGGGAGCAGAATCAAGGCATGTCTTTTTAGGCCTGGGATTGTACATCACCAAGCACAGGAGGAGCACAAGTCCTGATCCGTGTTAGGATTCCTGCCTCCCTACTGCCACCGTCTCCATGAAATTCAGAATAGATGGAGAGAAGAAGGAACCAAGGGAACAACCCCATAATGGTAATGGCCTCAAGCAGCACCAGGGCAGGTTTAGATGGAGCTGAGGAACAATTCCTTCCCCAAGGGTGCTCAGGCATTGGAACAGGCTGCCCAGGGCAGGGCTGCAGTCACCATCCCTGCAAGTGTTCACACACGGTGGAGACGAGGCCTCAGTGCCATGGGGTAGTGGTGGCCTTGGCAGTGCTGGGCACCGGTTGGACTTCGTGATCCTAAAGGCCTTTTCCAACCTAAATGCTTTGATGATTCTATAAATGGCTTTGTTGTAGGTGCAAGGAATGGGGCTGGGAGATGGAGGAAGGCAACACGATCCCTTTGGCATGGAGCAAGAGTTTACATTGACAAAGCTGTTTTGGGAAGAGGAGAGAACTGCTCAGGGAGGTGCTTGCCTGGGCAGAACTCATCACTTCTCTCTGTTTTGTTTTGTTTTGCAAGCACCAGGTACATGGGAATGGGGGACGAAAAGGCTGGAGTTAAAAAGAAGAGTAATGCCAGATCCTGGTCAAATAAACCTGAACAAATTAGAGCACAGGTCATAGGAAAAGGGAGATGCTTTTAATAGTATGAAAACAACCTGTACTGTGAATCTACATTAAGAAGAGCCAGAGCAATTAGAATTTCAGGCTTCCAGTAAAACGGGGATGTGATGTGCCAGGGCTTTTTGTTAAAGACAAATTGTCAAATAGCCTGTGACGGAAACCTGCCCCATCTGAGTGATCAGAGAGGAGCTGGGGAAGTACCTGCTGCTCTCCTGGGGGAGACTGACATTCAGGCAGATGGGAACAGGAACAGCTTGTGGCCCTGCTAGCAGAGAGCTCTGAGAGGTTGTGCTTCTTCCTCCCTTCTGTGCCTGCAGTAAACGCAGAACTTACTTGAAGGCAGACGTGGAGGCTGAAGTCCCAGTCTGCTCCCTCGCAGTGATTTCTGCACATTGATTCCTGATCCTACCTACACACCAGATGGGCTGTGGGAGATGGACAAGCCCTGGCTTCCTTTCCGTGAAGTTCAGAGCCAAGCCCCAGGGCAACGGGGGAGCTTTGTGCTCCAGCCCTGCAGGCTGCAGGAGCGTGGGAAGGCAATGGCATGGTGAATGTGCTCCCTCGTGGCAGCTCTTGCGCTACAGCGCATCCATCCTGGAGCAGGCTTTGGAAGCATCTAAGGCTGTGCGGTCCCATCCTGCCAGGAGGAAATCTATCCGTCCGCCTATGTAATTACATTGATGTAATTAGGCAGCTCCCTGAGCCCTAGCGCAGACTTCACTCTGACACAGCATCAGCACTTGGCAGGTTTTGCTTAGCCACCTCCGAAAGGATCATCCCCGCCACGTTACCTGTGCTGTGCCATCCCGTGTCCCAGCAGTGCACACAGAGCTCTCTGCACACCCGGTGAGATGTGGTCCCTGCCCTGAAGTTTAGATGGGTAAACAGGATTGGTTTCCTGGATTCCCCCAGAATGGCTGCCTATACAGAGCCTGGCATGGGATGGATCAAATCAATCACCCCAAACACAGTAACATCACGGCAGAGTCCAAATCTGAACCCTGTGTAGTTGGATGTTGGGTTTGTGTTTTTATCCTTCAGGTCTAAGAAAACAGTTCCAAAAGTAGAAAGATTCTGTAGAAAGACTTTGGCCAATGTGAATGCTCTAATGCTCAAATAAGGATTTTGTCCCCCCATGTCATCTCCTATGATCACGAGAATCCTGCAGTGGAGGAAAGGAGAATCTGGGTGATTTTATTATAAACCAGGTTGTTAGAACAGCAAAGATGCCTTGGAGTAAGGAGGAAAATTGATACATGTCTTTAGTCTAGTGGTAATCCATGCAGAGATACCTAAGGATCAGGCCCATGTATGGCAGGAAGCATGCTATGCCCTACTGCTCACACAGGCATTTCACCTTCAGTGTGGAGAAACCTTCCTTTTATACACAGTGAATGGGCAGATGAATTGGGACCTACAGACCTCAGAACTTTCTGTGATCATTCAAAACAGGAATCCCCTTTACTGATGAGCTACTGCATGAACACTTCCACTCCCAGACATCAGCTTTAGCCAGCAGACTCACTCCTCCAGGGATGCTGCAGGGACATGCCCAACCTACTTCGACGCATTAGCCGGCTATGAATCTTCTCTGGCTCCAGCAGTGGTTGCCCAAAGGCTTGTTCTGCCCTTCTCCTTTTCAAATCAGACCTCCAAGCCTCTGTGCCCAGTGTGACAGCTTTTACAAAGCCACGCACAAAGGAAAACCTCAGCCTTTTTAATGTGCTTCTCACCCAAGTCAGAGAGATGGTCAGCTGCCTGCACGATGGCTTCTCGATATCCCTGCTCGTCCCTTAACCACACAATGCATCAAGCAAACAGTCCACATCCTTAGCATGACAGTGGCAACGTCTGACTGATTCTCCCATTCACAAAGCAGAGTTATCTCTTCCCGTCTGCAATCGTAAAGCCAACAGTTATTACAGGGCTGATGCCATCATAAAACACTCCCTGTGTCCTCCCTGGCTTCCTTCTCCCTGTTCTCACTTTTACATTCCCACCAAGGGGACTGAGACCTCCTGCCCCTCCTGTCCTCCCCTCTGCCCCTCTCAGAGGGCTGCACAGCATTCACTCATCTCCACTTCTCCCTTCTATTTTCAATGGTAGTGGCTCATCCCACTGACACGTTGCCTCTGGACACCAGTGGGAAGTGGGTGCTGCCCCCTCCCAGCCCTTACAATGCGTTTCCTCTTACTGCACCCAGTATAAATCAGGGATGCTGAAGCATCTTTTATTTGGAGCATCTGCTGGAACAGCAATTAATCACTGTCAGGCTATCTGAAAATAACCATTAGTTTCTGGTTTATTCTTTACTACATAAGCAGAAGCTTATACATCTCCATTCCAGTTATTAATCCTCTTCCTCGCTGGAGGAAGGCCAGACTAAACCTGGGAGCAGACGTCTGCCAGCTGATCCCAGGAAAGAAAAGACCAGAGTTTAGGTGGAAAGGTGGAGCTTTGCTGGAAATAGGGATTGACTGAGAAAAGAGAGGGGAGGCTTTGCTGTGTATGTAGAAGGGATCATATCTGAGGGAGGAAGCCTTGTAGCTCTGCAAACAGATGTTAACACTGAGCAGGACACATAAAAGGAACCACTACAAAGCTTTGAGAAACTGATTTTTCCCTTTGTTTGTTATCTTTGAGCTCTTTAGGCAGTTAATTAAAGGATATTCTTGGAATGCATCTTTCTCACATTGAGGCACACAGTGACCAGAAACATGGCATCCTCGGGCTCTGTTCGTTCCCCTCTGATTCTGGAGTTGTGCAGTGCTTTGCCAAGTTCCTAAGTCACTGAGACACCTGAAAATTACAGAATCCTAGACCCAAACCCAACGGTTTGGCTTGGAAAGGACCTTGAAGCTCCTCCAGCTCCAACCCCTGCTGCTGGCAGGGACACCTTCCACTAGAGCAGCTTGCTCCAAGCCCCTGTGTCCAACCCGGCCTTGAACAGGGATGGGGCAGCCACAGCTTCTCTGGGCACCCTGTGCCAGCGCCTCAGCACCCTCAGCATCATTTGGCATAGAAGATCACAACTTGAGAATGAAGTTCAGCTGCCAGCTGGGAGAACTCTGCTCACTGATACTACAGG
Source organism: Pezoporus wallicus (assembly GCF_028554395.1). NCBI lineage: Eukaryota > Metazoa > Chordata > Aves > Psittaciformes > Psittacidae > Pezoporus > Pezoporus wallicus. The sequence continues at coordinate 248,961 of NW_026635715.1, forward strand.
TTCTTTATCCCCCCTTCAGCTCAGTTTTCCCATTGCATTGTGCCTCCCTTGTCCACCTAGAAGCAAGCTCCATTGACCAGATTCTCTCTCCTACTCCCAGCCTCTTCCTCATGTCCCACACTTGTGTGGGAGAGATTCCCTAGTGCTCCATGGTGGACGGGAAGGGGGTTCCTGCCGAGCTTTAGGCATTCGCAACCATCCCTCATTGCTCAGGTTGTTCCAGCAAGTGCTCCTCAAACCGCTACAGAAGTAGCATTTAATGAATCATTTCCTCTCATTGATCTCTTTAACTGGAATCACTTATTTACTTAAAAGTCTTAGAATTTGCTACTGTCCCCCAGGTCATTTTGTTTTTAGAGCTGTAGGAAGCTAATTATGAGAAAGTAGCAATTAACTTCTCACAGGCATGAGAAATATCTGACTGAAAAGATGTATCGCTCTTTTGGTGAGCTCCAGCCAACCGGTGTGCTGTTAACTGCAGGGGCACATGCCAGGGAATGAAAGCCTGGCCTGGGATATCAAGGTCTTCGCTTTATTTTTAAGGTATATGCAGTTCCTTTCTGCCCAACCCTATTGCTTTGCCCACATCCATGAAAGAAGAGCGCAGTGACACCACATGTTCTCATGGGGTTTAGGCATTTCAGTCTGACTTTTGCCTAAGATGCAGAAATCTCTTACATCCATTAGACTCAGGGGCTGAGGTGCTGCATCTCTGCCCACATTCATGTCACGTAACATTACCTACGTTGTGGGGTCTAAATGAGGTGCTCAGTCTCCATAGGCTGTCTCACCATGAGCACATGGACAGAATGATACCTCCAGAAGATGTTAGGTGCAGGGCTCACAAGGTGCAGGGCTCTGTGAGCTGTTGGTCCAGCTCCAAGGACTACAGAAAGAGCCAAGGTTTAGGCTCTTCTTAGCATGACAGAGCTCTTAGAGATGAACACCCTGAAGCATTCCAATGACCAAGCTGCTGAGAAAGCTAGGCAAAATCCTTACTTTTGCATGGAACACTGAGTGCCAGTTTTGCAGTCCTTGAGATGATGGCTCCTGGGCTGCATTCTGACTTAGACCCTCAGGTCCCACTTCCACAAACTCCATTGAAATGAGTGGGATAGTGCCAAAGACAACGAGATGGGAGACCTCCCATCAACACCAATGGCCTGGAGCACACCAGTACAACGAGCAGAGAGGAGGCAGGTTCCCAGGTGAAGTAAATGGCTGTAATTCCAGAGGCTTGCTGGTACTGACACAGAGTGATGCTTGGAAACAATATCTTCCCAAAATCTGGAATGCCTGGGGTGGGTGAGTGGGGGGGAGACCTGGTTTGTTTTTCTAGGTGTGTGTGAAAGAGATTTATAACAGAAGTGTGACACTACTTCACCCCATCAGGCCCATTTCTGATGCCAAATGTTACAGGGTTCATGGCCCACGTGTGCTTCCTGCTCATTGATTTCTACCTGCAATAAAGGTGGAGATGAGCCATTCTTCCTTGTCTGTTGTTCCTTCTTGTTGCCAGCAGGAAGTTCAGACCATGATCATGGTGTAAGTAATGGACCCATTTTTCCACCACTTTTCCTGCCTTTTCCCTGCAGAAGTCACCGTGGCCATAAAGTCCTTGTGCTCCCCTGGCTTAATGGGTGATGGACTACCGCAACCGACATGGAAATAACCTGTCTGGATGTTCTGTGCCCATCTCATTGCAAAGAAAAAGTGTTCTCTCCATGAACTGTGGCTGAGGCAGCAGTGACTTAGAGGTCACTAAGTCACTTGGGGTGATTTAGAGCTCCTGTGCAGCTCAGCTGCTGGGAGGTAACGCCTTGACCTGTCATGGCTCAACAGCTTTCAGGGATGTGTCAGCTTAAGTCTATCTAAAGTTCATTTGTTCTCTCTGTGAAACTGAATTTCACCTTTTGTGAATACAAAATGTCCTGGACAAGCTGCATCTTTACTTCCATTGGCTCCTCTGAGCCATGTGGTTCACTTTTACCCTCTGCAAAGTCAAGGTTACAGAACAGAAGTGTGAAATAATATTGCAGAGAAAGGCAGCATCAAGGAGGAAGAGGAGGATTTGTTCAGACTGGAATCTTATTGAAAACACAATTCAAACCTCGCCAGAGATTCAGAGATGAAAATAATCCTTTACTTTTATTTTGCCTTTATTTTCAGACTGTTTCTTCTATTCTCAGCCCTGGAAGGGCAGGAACACCGGTACAAATGCCATGCCTTTTGTATTTAATTGTTCCAGTTGAACATGTGAACAAGAGCTCGAGATGGAAAAGGCCTAAGGCAGCTAAATGTCAAACTGAGCAGCTTTGAATTTGGGGAGGAAAAAGCACATTAAGATGTTGGTTAAATCGAACACCTGAATTGCTGGGTGCACCCTCCCCTCTCCTCACCTGGCATGTGCCAGCTCACTCCTCCTTCTAACGGGAACTCTGCAGTAGATGCAGTCAAACCCGTGATGCTCACTAAGACTTGTCTGTCGGAGAATCACCTTGCTTCCTCCTGTATCCTCTCAGCTATCTGCAAAAAATGACACTAGTTATCTAAAACACTGCTTCCTCAAAATACCAGTTGGAACAGAAGACACAATTACCATAATTCCCTTGCAGATTTCCCTTCCCATAATCACTCTCCATTACAAGAAGCATCGAAGGTGCCTTTAGCTTCACCAGGGAGATGCTGAAAGCAAAGATTTAACTTCTTTTAACTCTTTTCAGCCGAGTTTAGAAAGACTCAAGGATGTGCTTTGTTGTAGGAAGCCTGTAGGAGCTGCACCCATGGGCTTGCTGAACTTGTGGTGCAGAACTACAAGGTGCTAAAAGTTAAGTATCTTTGGTTTTGCTGTCTCAACTTTCATAATGTCCAGGCAAGAAATACAGTTCCAGAAGGTAGCTAGCTCATCCTATGTATTCTATATTCTATATAGAATATAATATATATATTCTATATTCTATATCCTGTATACACTATCCAGATGGTAGCTATCCATCTGGTGGAATCACCATCCCTGGAAGTGTTCACACCTCAGGCAGATGAGGCCCTCAGATCCATGGGTTAGTGCTGCCCTTGGCAGTGCTGAGGAACAGTTGGACTTGATGAGCCTAAAGGTCTTTTCCAACCTCACTGATTGTATGATTCTCTCCAACTCAACTCAAGGCTGCATTTAGGATAGGATAAGCTGCCCTCCGAAGGCATGAGTGGCACTGATTCAGTGTAAACCCTGTAACCCTTATCTGCCTTTTCACCTGTGTGGGGAGCACCCAGGGGAGGTCCGTGATGTTATCAGAGCACCCCTACAACTGTCCTCATCTGGTCTAGGTCTGAACTCTTCTTGTTGCTGAGATGAGTCAAACATAGCAGGGTACCCGAGCAGACACACTCCAGCTTGTGAGCTTCAGGGGAAAGACAAACTGAGACCCCCGAAACCCCAGATCACTTTGCATTTGCATGGATCAGGAGCTAACACCAAGAGAGCTGCCCCATCTCAACCATGGGAAAACAACTTCCCACAGAGACTTCTTTAGGAATATAAGTTCCATGGCTTGCCCCAACCCTTCTGCTTCCCTGCTTTTGGCTTCTTTTCTAAGGATATCAGGCAAAAACTTGGCCTTTACTCTCCAGTTCTATTCCTTACCCAGGAGACAACCCCTGAGGCAGTAACAAGGAAATGCCAGGCAGCATTTTATTCAGATCTAAGCAGAAAAATCCCACTCGGGATCTCACCTACCAGCATGGCACAGCAGAACATAGCCCCTGGCGGGAACAAACCCCTATGAAACCTCTCCAGGATGCTGGAAAACCAAAGACAAACCCCCCCTCATCATCAATTCTTCCACCTGGTTGGATGAGGATGCATCAGGTGCTGTGATTGCTGTAACACGCAGCCCTGCAATTACAGCCAGCCACGACACCTCCCAGTTCTGAGTGGCTGATGGATGTGTGAATCGGTACCCGAGGCCGTTGAAAGATGAAGACCAGGATTCTAACAAGCTCAGGAACACTCATTCTCACCACCCTCCAACACATATTCTTTCATTTTCCATTAAAAAAAAAGGAAATAGTGCAGCTCTTGTGATATACTTCCCTTAAACCCCTCCTCCTAGCTAGAATTCCCAAGGATTTGCTGATCTTGCAGTGGTGCCATGTGGGCACAAGCAGGGGAGATGGAGATGCTGAACTTCCAGCTTCTGCATGCCACCACCTCCGCAGAGCACCAAGCCTGTCTTTTTAGACCAATGCTTGTGCTCTCCAGAGCTAACCAGAACAGAGCTTGTCCCACTCTGAGGAACTGAACTGCCACTTCCATCAACTCATACACACCAGAGCATATACAGCTAATAGCTTGGTGGCTGGTAGTCCTCCTCGAACATGGGTGACTCAAGCCAGAGATGATCTAACAGGTTCCTTGGCCTTCACATGCTGCTTGGTCTCACTCTTTGGTCCTGCAAGTCCAAACCATTATCTTTCCCTTAAAATAAGAAGCTGCAATTTCTTTTACCCCTGACGCTGGGAGCCAGCAGCTTCCAGAACATTAACTATTGACGGTCTCTTAACCAAAACACCAGGATGCTTTAATTCCCTCTGTTTTCTCAGAGGTTAAGGATTGTGCTGTATGTTAATGAACAGCTTTCAAGATCCTTCCCCTTTCCCCTCTTGCTGTCTTTCAGGAGTTTATTTTTAAAAGTACCATCCAGGGCATTGGAATAGCAATAAAGAACAGGTTAAAGCCTCTGATGTTTCATTCCAGGAAAGCTGAAAAGATTAATGCACTTGTCTGCAACTTGAGCCTTTGCTATTCCCAGCTCTCCAGAAACCAAACAGCATGTACAGCAATTTCTTTATTACTTAAATCACATTGCACGATTATTACACCGCTTTAGCTGGAAGCAGCAAAATTGCACCGGCCGCCAAGGTGAGAGGTGATGGAAAGAGGCTCAGGCTGCAGCTGATGGGGAAATCTTGCTGGTTTTATTGGACCACATCGGAGGTGAAGTAACATGGGAGGCCAATGTGTGGGAAAGGAAGAGGCCAACCCCTCCCTGTGTCCTGACATTGTTTGTTGTGGCTTTGTCATGGGACAAAGGCTCATTCTGGAAGCTACAGAGGGCAACGGCCTTGGACCTGCTCCAGTGGGTCCAGAGGAGGCCACAAAGATGCTGTGAGGGCTGGAGCAGCTCTGCTCTGGAGCCAGGCTGAGAGAGCTGGGCTGGGTCAGCCTGGAGAAGAGAAGGCTCCTGAAGGGGAGACCTTAGAGCAGCTCCAGTGCCTGAAGGGGCTGATGGATGGATGGATGGATGGATGGATGGATGGATGGATGGATGGATGGATGGATGGAGAGGGTAAACAGTGTCTCACAGCTCCCTTCAATAAAAGGATCCACTACTTGCCTCACCCCAAAGTAGAATCAGAGAAGAGTTAACAGCATCCATATCCATACTCCTTCCAGTGCCTAAAGGGGCTACAAGAAACCTGGAGAGGGGCTTTGGACAAGGGCCTGTAGGGACAGGCCAAGGGGAATGGCTTTAACCTGCCAGAGGGGAGACTGAGATGAATGCACTGAGAGAGCAGTTCAGAAAGACTTGAGGTGAGGTCCTGAGACAGTCAGCACCTCTTTAGCTGTGATTTTACATCAGCTTTTCAGTTATGAACACAGACCTGAAATATCTCATTGTGCTAAAATGCTACCGCTCTCGTAATGATATTATCCACCGTGAAAATGGGCAGAAATTGGAGTGCACTGCATTGTTATCATTATTTGCACAGCACAAACATAATTAGGCAGTATATGAGCACAGAGTTAATGGCATTTGCTATCTATTAATATTCATTTCCTGTTACAAAAGATTTGGTTTTTACATTATTCTTCAATTTGGATTTTCTTGCCTTCATCTTTTTTTTCTTTCCCCAGCCCAAACATCTTCTCAAAGGTTCGTTATTGCTGCTATTAACGCTTCTCACTGTTCCCAACTTTAGCTATAGCTATTTTTTGACATTATTTACGTGTCGAATATCTTTGTTAATGGTAACCAGACTCTTTGGGATGGTAAAGGCTGAGTGACAGCCACAGAAATCACTTTATCCTGGATCCCTGACACAATATTTTGACAATTGCATTCTAGGCACTGTCAGTTCAGTTACAATGTGGTTGTTGCTCCCTAGTGGAAAAAAAAAAAAACCAGAATATTGAAGGAACTTCAATTCCTGCCTAAGTGATTTTTACAGTAAAACATTCAGGTCTAACCCTTGCTTCCCACTGCACGGGAACAAGGCAGGATGCTTGAAATGCATAAAGAGAGAGCGAGCGACTACTGAACATTTAAGAACTCAGGCATACTTTGAATAAGCATCTATACAGGTAATCCATCACTCTTTCTAGGGTGGCAACAGTGTTTTGCCATTTCTGCTCCTTTTCTGCCTAATGCAATGCCCAGAACAAAGCAGGATATTGCTGATGGAAGTGCTTTGGGGATTTCTTTCTATTTTTAAGCCCAAACCCCCCCAGTATCGCACTGAATTGAAAGAGAAAATGTAAGACAGTGCCTGTGCAGAGCTTACCCGGCTGTAATGAGGGCAGGGCAGGTAGGGGGTTGGGAAGAAATGAGGGGGCACTTGGGGGAATTGCTGGGAAAACGTTTATTTCTATGGTAGAAAGAGAAGGGTTGAAAGTGGCAACGTTATGGGAAATTCACCTGGTTTGATAAATCTGCTCCTCTTGCAAAAAGCACTAAATATGGTGCTTTCTGTATCAGTGCTTTTGGACAAGGGGAAGAGGTAAGGCTGGCGCTGGGGCAGGAGCCTTGGATACGCTGGGAGAAAGCAGGTGGGAAAAGTCCGAGTCCTAACTGCTTAATTTAGGGCCCAGGGCTGAACCCTCTATAGTTCTTCAATTCTGAGTTTAGACAGCTTTCCTCTGCTCAAACACATAATGAAAATGCATTCTGAAGCTGTAATTATATCACTGACTGGACTATGTGTTTCCTGGACAACTCGGAATCGTATGCCACAAACCCAAAGGAGGGTTAGGATTAACTGGAGCAGGTCATTGGAGTGTTCTGAAGAGTCACAGGATTAAATTAAGAACAGGAAAATTCAGGCTGAGTATCAGGAAAATCTTGCTGGCAATAAGCTTATTGTTGCTGTGATTTATACAGCCATTACTGCCTCGAAGCTTACATCAGGGCCTCTCTACAGATCTATAAATTAAAGATTGGGCCTCACTTTACAATACACGATGGATGATAAGACACTGAGGTTGCTGCTGGATTAAGTGCTGGACAAATGCATCCTGAGAGTCAGAGCTTTGGCCAAACAATTTGCAATGCAAATACATCAGACACAAAGTCTAGAGCACGAAGAAGAGCCCAAGCTAAATACAAATGATGACACAGGGCACTGTGGACAGAGCCTGGATGAGAAGTCAGGCACCTGCTGATAGCTCTGCCATGGAGCTACTGAACCCCAGTGCCTCCTGCTGTCTTGATGTATTTGTAGTTTGAATTTGACAGAGAGAAATGCAGTCCAACTGATGCAAATCCATACTGCCATAACCAAACAGGATTTCTTTCTTGTGGTCTTGGAGCACTTCCTCGTGTCAGGCCATGCCCATCCAAACCCCTTCCTCTCACAGTGTCCTGTGTACATGTACTCATCCACAGGGATTTGGTGGCTGGGTCCCACGGATTGATTGCTGGTTTGATTCATGGCTACTGAACAAAATCCATGTGCTCCATCTCACAAAGAGTAACTACAGACCTGGGCAGGTCACAGAGAGAAGAACAGATCTCACAGGACAGCGCATCCTCACCCCTGTTCACATGGACACCAACAATGCTGAGATGAGCTCTTGTCAAGAGCAACAGAGCCAGCTCAGGCTGGTGCTTGGTCACATTATCCCACACTGGCACATCAACCCACACTGCCACATCAACTGGGACACCTCAGTGCAACAACCTTCCTTTTACATTGCAGGGTCAGACAGCAACCAAGGGGTCTCTGCCCCATACCCTGCAGCACCAGGCAGATGCTCATCGTGAGCTCCGCATGGCACATGCTGATGGGTCTAACTTGGGCACGTCTCCATCACCCCACTAGCGAATCTGGGGCAATTTCAGACATTCATTTCACTAAGAAATGTGGTGATTTTGGTGCTTGCTTGTGAACTGTCTGGGATTTAAACTCGCCACTGCATCACATTTGATTTCGTATAAAGCAAGGTCACTCCTTATCCTTTCAGTTATTCATGATTAGAAAATTGCAGCCATTTGAACTCTGATGATATTTCTAATTATAATAAGGGCTGGGAAATGGAACTCTAAGAATGGCTTCTTGTTATTAGTTCATAAGAGGTGCTTTTAAGAATTAGCCTAGACGGAGGACGACTCCAGTTTAATCCCAAGATAAAGCAGTCTTCCCAAGCGGCCAGCAAGGCTTAAGGACTTGATATGATTAAGAGACTTAAAGCTGTGCTGGGGGCAAGTTCAAGCCCTCACTAATGATTTTCACTGGATTACAGAGGGATACACAGAACCCTGCCAGCTCTTTCCATCAATGTGTGTTGCAGGTGGTTTTTTAGCTGCTGTATCACAATAGAGACAAACAACAACAAAACCCAACCAAGTCCATCTGATCTTTCCCGTTCTTTGGAGTTGCAGCTTTTCATGTGTCTCCAAGTTCTTTCTGGATGGAAGACATCAGCAGGAGAAAAGAGAGTGAACGGGTTCAAAGAACTCAGTTAAAACTCCTCTCGCTCCTACTCTGTGTATATTTAAGCAGGGAACAGCTTTTTAAGCAAAGTGAGAATTTGAGCAGAAAGCTGTTGTTTGGGTTAAAATAGCTCCAAGTTTGATTCGCTGAACATTTTGATTCCTTGCTTAGCCTTCTCATTTGCTTCCTCCCTCTTGCTTGGCTTTAGGCCAGTGGGAAAAGGCAGGAGTTTGGTTGGGAGCGGGGGGGGGAGATTTGCTTATTTGAAGGGGTTTTATGGGGAAAAATAATCTATTTGCAGTCCAAAAGATACCTGTGCGTTTTGAGGTGGTTTTGGGGGATAGAAACCACTCCTCAAACAGCTGGAACACACCAGCTGCTCCTGCGTCTCTTTGCTCATCTGAATTCCTCCTACCTTTCCTCTTCCCTCATTAAATCCCCTCTTTCAACTGGTTCCTTTCATTGTTCAATGATGAACTCCTGGCTGTCGGAGACGCGACCTCTTTAGCTGCGGTCCCAGGAGGAGGTGGAGGGGGCTCTGGGAGGGCTGTCTCCTAACCCAGACCACAGGCAGTGCCACAAGCCCTGCTTTCATTTCCCACCTTTCCTCAAACAAAAGTCCCATTGCTGGAGAATCCGTGTTCAGCGTTGTGTAAAACAGGGCTTGCCTTTTGTTCGCCCCTAAGCGTTTTTGTTGTTGGAGAGCTTTTGGATTGGCAACTGTGATGAATGAAGACAGGGACATTGTCAGAAAATGCCTCACTTTCCTTTTGGAAATGCTAACCATGACAAAAATGGGCATTGTTTTGGTGAAAAAAAACCATAATCCCTTTTCTTTCTTTCCCCTAAAGAAGCCAAATGTGGCAGGGTGCATCCCTCCCCCAGAAAGAAGCATGAATTCAGAATTAGCTGGATTTGAGTTGTTTCATCTAAACAGGCTTCTGGAAAAGAAGGAAACAATCTGATCTCTTTGTCCTTCTTTGACAAAACAAACCAAAGTGGATTGAAATTCACGACAGAACAACTTGTTAACAGCAGGGACAGTACGACACTGGCACAGGCAGCCTGGGAAAGTGGAATTTCCCTCTCAGATAGGCTTTACAGGAAGGTTAAGCAATCCTATGTTGCAGGTAGTATATACATATATATATGCGCATATATACACACACCCCCCCAGTTAATACTCTGAGATAAGGCGTGGATTAAGTGTTAAGCAGCTTTTTCCACAATATCAAGGTTGGGAAAGACCATCAAACCCTGACAAAAAATTGGCAAAACAACTGAAAACTGCTGGAAATGGACAGAAATACTGCATTTTCAGCTGTAAGTTTGCCCATCTCTCTCTTGCCCCATCCCTTGTTCCTTGGGAGTAGAGCCCAGCCCCTCCTGGCTCCATCCTCCTCTCAGGCAGTTGTAGGGAGCGATCCGGTCCCCCCTGAGCCTTCTCTTCTCCACGTCCCTCAGCTGTTCCTCATCACCCTTGTGCTCCAGACCCTTTGCTTCTCTTGCTGTACTGGTTAGTTACGTGCACAGGAGGGAAGCAGACAGGGATGGGTATATGGTGGCTCAACATGCAAGGCTTTCACTAGCAGCTTGTAATTTTAGCTGTCAGCCGAGCTGTTGACATAGTTAAATAAACACAGCCCAGTCTCCCTCCCTCTTATCTCTGGTACACACACAGAGTGGGAACAACTTAGAGAGGCCCCTCTAAGCACACTGCTTACTCACTGCTGGGCTCCAGGTCCGGAGCCCTGAGTTTGCTCCGGCTGCCTCCAGTATTAGACTGGAGCCCCTGCTCTCCCTGCATCTCCTCTCCATGGGAGCAGGCACAGGCTCAGTGTTGGTTACATGGTTTTGTTTTCCAGGAGAGTCCATCTGCTCCTGCCTTGTGTAATCCCATTACAGGGATTCCTGAGTTCAGGCCCTGCTGCTGTGAGTGACATTTTCCATTCCCCCTTTCCCTTGCCAAGGCTCGGTGCCATCACTCTCCGCTTCCAACCTTTCCCTTTGCCACCCACTCACTGATCCACACCAATTCAAACGCTGTCTTGGGCTGATGGGAGAGGCGAAGGCACTGGGTGAAACCTGGCTCACGGATGATCAGAGTCCTCCATCCTCCCAAGGTCAAACCAGAGCTGAAATGCTCTTTTTCCTCCTGCACACATACAACAGCATCCGTTCACTCTGCTCTGTGCTTCTGCCAGCAGCTACACATAGTAAATCAAAGCAAATCAGGCACAGATACCACAGGTTACTAAACTCTTCAGCTGACTTTATTTTAGCTGCGAGGCAGGTGATGTGTCTGACTCTAAAGCATCTTGATCTGAATTTCCTCGTGGGGGAAAACATCAAATCACTCTTGGTGATTCCAGCAGACGTTTTCACCTCCTAAAGGTATCTTATGGTGGCTCCTAAGAGTTGCTTGAGTTGAAAAGTGGTTGGAAATGGGCAAAAGGGACTTTTCCAGCCTTTCCCTATGCTATTAAGCAAAATGGGCAGGAATGTAGCCTTAAGAGCTGAGGATACAGAGGGACTGACATGCAAAGTCCCTCTGGAATAAGCATGAGCTGAGTTTGAGGGAAGAGAAGCTGCAGTGAGCTGGATTCGCTTTTATCTAAGCATCATTTTCCAAGTGACCAAAAGAAGCATAGAACTAAGATCCCACCTTGCAAGCCAACAGGGGCCTTTCTAAACTCAAGCTTTGCTTGATGACTGACTTTAATCCGAGTAGTGAGAACCTGCAGAGAGGGAGGGAAGGAGGGGTTAAGAACCAGGCACTGATTTAACCTGCAGAAACACCCACAACACTAAAGGCTTGGGGAGAAGGTTCTCGTTCTGCTTGTATGGCACAACAGCAGAGCAGGACGTCTCTGTTCGTGTTGGTGTAGTGCAGTGTCTGAATTACTACCCTGATGAGAGGAGGCTTGTACCTGAAGGGAAGATGCTGTGTGAAAGGCACGACCTGCCTGGAACAGGGTCGTTGAGTTCATCACATCAATATTGACTCAGCACCTACAGATTGTTTCCAAAGCTCATTATTTCACAGCACTGCCGCACATGAGAGTGAAACTCATTACCTGAGAGGCTTGTTATATTTTCTAGCTGCTGACAAAATGTGGGCATTGCTTCACTGCCTTAATTATTGCACAATTACAAGCTGGAGCGTCCCGTTTGTATTTGGATATGGACTTCGCTGCTGGAGCTGCAGCCACTGAAATCCACCTTTCAGAGAAGCCTTCAAAGGCGAAGCAACCTCATCTGACATGGCAATCAAAAGTGGCTTTCCCTTTTGGAGCAGAGAACTTAACTTCAGTGCTCCAGCAAGAGCCCAGGACCAGCTCTGGAAGTGCTGCAGCCTACCCAGAGCTTGCTCCATGGTCATGGTCCTCTGCTCCACAGGGCCTCATTCTGCTGCTACAAGGACAGCAGCTCCCCCTACAACTTGCAAACAGCCTTGTGAGTTATACTTCACGTATTAATCTCTTCTCTGCAACAGCCTGTGCATGTAATACACAACATCCTTTATATGAAAAGAAGCCAGCCGAAATATTTCACTGTAGGTACCAACAGCAACACTTCAAGGATGCCCTTGGGAGTCATACGGATATCTTGGAGGTAAAGCTGAATTTCTGTGTGGATTATCCAAGGATTGGCCTATTGTGGCCCATATCCCTGCACTCCTGAGCAATAACCACCAGTGAGTGGTGAGGATGAGAAGATTTCAGCTAGCAAGCTAAGGGGTTTGGGGTATTTTTTCAGCTTTTAGCTATAACTGTGGCTGCAGTATGAAGGGACTCAACACACATCCCAAGCCTCGGAGCCCCAGGGAAGCTGGAGCAGGACAGATGAGCAGCAGAAGGGAAAAGAGATAGGAAGTGATGAATTTGCCCAAGGGCACCCACCAACCTGGTAGTGAGGTTGAGCAGAGAAGTGTGGTCAGCCAGAGGGTTGAGTGAGCATCACTGAAGGTGAGATTTATTGGTCCTAATCTGGTTATCTAAACCCAAGTTGAGCTAGGCTATCTGTACAGGAAACAGAGAAAATCAGGCAGCACTGAGAGCAATTCATCTCCTCTTAGGACAGGTACTTTAGGTAGGCCAGATGGTTCACTAGATGCTGCTGGGTGGAATAAAGCCGAAATTTCCTCGCAGCACCTTAAATCAGCGCTGTAATCAAAGCTGAACTGCATCCAAACCTTGACCTGCTGGAATAAACACGGAAGGCAGTGTGAAGTATGGGCTTTGTTGTGAAAGCAGCATCTGAACTTGAGGGAAGTGTCATGCAGCTGCACTTGAAGCTCTGCCAGAGCTGAAGCAGGGCTTTGGGAAGGGATGCGAGCAGGGTGGCAAAGCCTCGGGGCTTGGGTTTGTGTCACAGGAACAATCCCAAGCTAGCAGTTCTTCGGTAATTGCTTTCAGAAGTAGTTAGCTTCAAACCTGCACACTTGATTGGCAGCTTCCATAGAGTCACAGAATCAACCGGGTTGGAAAAGCCCTTTAAGCTCATCAAGTCCAACCATTCCCAGCAGTGCCAAGGCCACCACTACCCCATGGCACTGAGGCCTCGTCTCCACGCTGTGTGAACACTTGCAGGGACGGTGACTGCAGCCCTGCCCTGGGCAGCCTGTTCCAATGCCTGAGCACCCTCTGGGGCAGGAATTGTTCCTCAGCTCCATCTAAACCTGCCCTGGTGCAGCTTGAGGCCGTTTCCTTTTGTCCCATCCCTTGTTCCTTGGGAGCAGAGCCCAGCCCCTCCTGGCTCCATCCTCCTCTCAGGCACTTGTAGGGAGCAATCAGGTCCCCCCTGAGCCTTCTCTTCTCCAGACTGAACCCCCCAGGTCCCTCAGCTGCTCCCCATCACACTTGTGCTCCAGGCCCTGCACCAGCTCCATTCCCTTCTCTGGAAGGGAAGGTTTGGAGAAGCAGGAAAGGCAATTTTTAGTTATGTCTTCTCCAAATTCCTTTACAATTCTTGTATTTTGAACATTTTTCACTGGAAGCAGAAGCTCGGGTGTGTGCTCAAGCACTTCAATTCAAAAAGAAAGGTTTTTCCAATCTTGCTGCTGAAGGAAGTACACTGCATGAAATGGTTTTACTTCTGCTGATGGTCTGTTTGTGCAGCGCCCGCTGTAACAGCACTGCCTCAGACACGATGATAACAACAACAATGAATTAACAGTAATTAGAAAACCAGGTCTAAGATTTATTTTCCCTTCAGCTTTCATATAATTACTCTGTTCAGCTTGAAACAGCTCCTTTGCCAGGAGAAATTCCAGCTTCTCATTGAAAGCAGAGGAGTTTTTCTATGGAAGCTGTCAGGATTTAAGAGAAAACTGAAAGGAAAGGAAAAACCCAAATTCCTTTGTTCAAAGCCATTTGCATAAACTGCAAATTACAAACAGCCCCTGGGAGCGAGGTCTAGTGATGAAAGAAGAGGGATGGAAGTCGGGGTACCCGTGTTAAGCCACTGCATCTCTTTGAATCCTACAGTGTTTAGAAAGGAACAGAGGCTTAGGACTGGGTTTGTGTCAGAGGCACAAGACTTGAGGGCAAACATCTATACACAGAATTTAGCTACTTCTACTATCAGCTACAGCACATTCACCTACTGCTTGTACACAGCAGATACAGGAATTGACTCACTTGTATTTACTACTCCATCCTTCCTGTTGAAGGAAGGTCTATGAGCTGGCTGAAGGGCCTTTTATACAAGGGTTTGTGCACAGCCTGTGGTGCTGCCCTAGGCAGAAGCGTTGAAACACCTGTGTTTGCTTCCAATACCCACATTCCCATAAGGTGTTGCTGTGGTAATCCCATCACTTTTATCCACTCTAGTCCCCCAATCAGATTTATGAGCCCAGGTTGGATCTACCGTACCAGGGTCAACTGGCTAAATGGTGGCCATCAGATGAAAGCATCTCCAAAGGGTGATTTCCTCCATCCTCAGGTAGATGTCCACCATACACAGGGTGAATGAACTGGCAGAGCTGCCTGTCTGCTCCATTCACCTCTGGGCGGGGGGGGAGTGTGAAATGACCACCTATAACACCTAACTTTCAGATAGCTAGAGCTAAATGACACAAACTCTGCGTCCTCAAGGACATGCCAGGATGCCCAGGATGGACTATGGTGGGTAGCCTCAGTAATGTAGGAGTGTGGTGGAGATACCGGCCATGCTCCAAGGCACTGAAGTGGCATTTCTGCTTGGAACCATTTCCAATTTGGATGGATCATTTTTCAATGCTTGATTTTCTGTATGAAAACCAAAAAGTATTTTGAGGGGAGGGAGAAAATCTTTTCTATGTCTTGACACCAGGCACAAGTAGTTTGGCTCAAAGGCTGCTTCTGGGTCTGACTGTGATCCGACAATTCCCTAAGCAGATGCTCCTTGAATCTAGACATCTCTTTCAACAGGCCTACAAAGCTCCCTTTCACTAACAGCTGTATTTTAAACTACAGGGGAAAGGTGCAAGACAAGTGGCTCTTCTTATTGTGTTTCAGGAGCAAGCCAGAGTGAGAGGTCACCTAATGCCAAGCATGTTGGAACAGGGCCCATCAGGATGCTCTAGAGGAGATTAACTTCTAGTCAAGAGAACTTCAAGCTCTCTGGAGGAGAGGGCCTCTAGATGACCCTGCAAGCACAAAGCCAGCATCCCCATCACTCCAATCCATTGTGCTACCTCACAGAAGAGCTCTTCTTGCCAGTGGAGCTCATGGGCATGAATTAACCATAAGCCACGTGGCTGTACCAGCAGCCTGCTGATGCTGACAGTGGACAGGACCTGCAAAGCAAGCCCGGTGCCACCGCAGCCCTGCGGCACAGTAGGACTCCTGAATCCAAAGCAGCTGGACCATGCTATTAAACTGATCTTATGGTGCCCCAGCACAGCAGGGATTAATACATATTTGCATGACTCATGGGATACTCTGGAGGAGACAATCCATCTGCACATCTGGCACAGGACAGCAGGTACTGTGTAGTTCTGCTCTGCAGCCATGCAGGGAGCTTAGGGCAGAGCCTGAAGTCAGAACTGGATGATCTCAAGGTCCTTTCCAACCCAAACTGTTCTATGATCAGGGACTGTAGTGACAGGACAAGGGGTAACGGGCTCAAACTTAAACAGGGGAAGTTTAGATTGGATCTAAGGAAGAAGTTCTTTACTGTAAGGGTGCTGAGGCACTGGAATGGGTTGCCCAGGGAGGTTGTGAATGCTCCATCCCTGGCAGTGTTCAAGGTCAGGTTGGGCAGAGCCTTTGGTGCCATGGTTTAGTGTGAGGTGTCCCTGCCCATGGCAGGGGGGTTGGAACTGGATGATCTTAAGGTCCTTTCCAACCCTAACTATTCTATGGTTCTATGATTCTCACTGAGGTTTGCTGGCCAGGACAGCAACTACATCAGCCAGCTGCAGGCACCTTCCATACCCACCCAGTTCCTTCTCCGGAGGGAACTTCAGAGGAGGATGTCAAAGTGCTCTGAAAACCCCTCTGGACACATCTCTTTCTTCCCCTGGTCTGCTGAAGCAACCTGGGCTGATGAACTCCTCAGCTTCACCATCTCTAAGATGCCCACAGTGCTCTGCCTGCCCCAGGGAGCTCCCAGCTATTTCCAGCTACTGCAGGCTGGGACCACGCTTTTGACCTGGTTTCCTACTTGGGTTCCAGATCCCGTTCCTGCTGGGGTCAAACCCAAGGAAGCTCCAAACACTCCCTGAAGCATTAGCAAGAAAGGTAAAACAAATGCAGATAAACCAGCCTCTGGTATAAAGCTTCAAAGGAGCACCGAGAACAACGGCTGGACTGGTGAGGAGAGGGGGATTTAGGGCCAGCTCCACCTGCACCACAGTGTCCTGACCCCTCCTCACATCAAAGGACATTTCTCTCCCATGCAGCGTGCTCAGCCCTGCTGAAGGATGGGCAGCAGAACAGCATGAACACGGCTGTTCCTAGGGATCCAGGGCTTCTGGAACAAGCAGTCGGGAAAGGCATCCCAAAGCCCTGCCAGGGCAATGCAACCCTATTCTGGGCACAGCCAGGGCAAGGGAAGGTTTCCTGGGTTATGTTAAGGTCTGCCAAGGGACTTGCTTCCTTATCAAAGTATGACCAGTGTGTTACACTGAGGGGAGCCCCCAAACATATACCCCAAGAAATAAAGGAAGGCAGAGGACAGAGGGAGATGGGAAGAGAGGAGAAGGTGCTGGTATTCTTGTTGAGGGCCAAAGCAAGGAGTGAATGAGCTGCAGAAAGAGCAGGAGAGACTGCACTACTGCTGCGAGGACCATGGTGCTCAGGCATAGATGGGGCTATCCCACTCTGGCCACTCTCCTGGTGCCCAAGAGGCCACCAGACCCCCCAGGAGGGCATGAGCTCCTCCACGTGCTCCTGTGGAAACCAGGCAGTGGCTTCCTTTGCTTCCTCCCCTCATGCTGGACCCATCCCAGGGGACATTGCAGCTGCAGGAGCTCTTCTCTTCTGCACTGAGCTGCCCTATCAGCTACTGCATGAAATGGAGAGATGGGAGATGCTGTGGGAGGAAGAGCTCCATTCCCTGCTCCTTCCCTTTGCAAAGCTCTGTCAAGGATAACAACCCCGTATTTAGTGTAAATTACAGTAACTGTGTT
This sequence comes from Pezoporus wallicus, assembly GCF_028554395.1. Taxonomy (NCBI): domain Eukaryota; kingdom Metazoa; phylum Chordata; class Aves; order Psittaciformes; family Psittacidae; genus Pezoporus; species Pezoporus wallicus. The sequence continues at coordinate 266,287 of NW_026635715.1, forward strand.
TTAATGGATGCTGTGGGATCCTTTGCCTTATTACGAAAATCCTCTTAGGAGCAGCAGCTCCTTTAATAACCTGGGCTGCACAAAGTGTCTCTCTATTTACATCTATTTGCATGCATTTGCATGCAAGTTGCAAACACAAAAATCTAAAAACCTCTGCCGACCTCACGTGTTTCCAATCTATCCGTAATCCAAAGGACTGGGAATGAGATAGAGGGGTTTGGTTCCATGTGCAAGCATTGCCTCTGTGCTAATGAAAGGGAGGGCAGTGAAGAACAGAGCTCCTCTCAAACAACGAGAGGGTCTCCTTAAAGGGAGACCTGAGAGCAGCTCCAGTGCCTAAAGGGGATACAGGAAACCTGGAGAGGGGCTTTGGACAAGGGATGTAGGGACAGGCCAAGGGGAATGGCTTTAACCTGCCCGAGGGGAGATGGAGATGAATGCAAAATCATGGAAAATGAAGTTGTTACAGCAAAAACAAAACCAAAGAGTGCCATCAAAACCTGCAAAGGGCTTCACCATGGAAGGGGCTTGACCACACACCCCCAAGGGACTAGTTGATATCAGGGGAAAGGGGAATGTGCTGCAAGATCCCAAGGATTCAATCACAAGCCTTATTGCTACTGAAAGAGAATTCTTCCCTGCAGAACCCCAAACAAACTGTAGGATGAGACAGCAACTGGTTTGAAAACGGGATTTCCGTTGTTTGGGAAGTGTTGCCACTTCCCATTGGAACTTCAGATTCAGGAAAAAAGCTTGAATAATAACAGTGAAATAATTCCAGTGAAGCAGGAATTGTGAACACTTCCTGTATTGGCCACTGCATGGTGGCTCGTTTCCACACAGCCACATCATCTGAGTTCAATCAGTTCAATATGATTCTGATGAAACAGAAGTGTTGTTTAGATGATCCTAAACATTGTGCTAGGAAATCTGAAGTACGAGAGCGTGTGAATTATGCTATAATAAAACTGATCAAAAGAGATGAAAACAATAACATAGGGGGAAAAAAAACGCAGATTTACTGGCTCGAAACAACAGATTTAGGGCACCACTGAAATGAAAGAATTAGGCTTTCCCTAGAAAATGATGGGGAAATTGGCACATTTGCACAATGTCTCAATTCTGCAGGGGAAAACTCCAACTTTTAAGCACAACATAAATATTCAGGGCCAAAAGTATGTGCCCAGAGCTTCCTGCAACCGCCCAGCTTCACATCTAGAATGTATTCGCATAGGTGTGTGTATGCAGCAACACGCTGCAGACCTGGGGAGATCTCATCTGCTTCTCTGACATGGAAACCCCCTTTCCCACAGCCAGACCAGCACAAAGCACATACCTGAAATCCAGCCACTGAAAAGACTTCCATTAACTGCTGGGCATTGCTGCAACTCCTCTGAAGTCTAACTGGGAACACCCCGCAGAATCCATCACAGCCCTGCTACTCTTAGGATCCCCATCCTTGTACTGCCCCTTCCACATAAACCACTGCTAATTCAGCCCTGAACTCCCACAGCTGAATTTAACTAGGAAGAGCCTTGGCTCAATCCCTGCTGATGACTCAGGGCCCAGGCTCATTGCACTGTCTGTCACCTCCTAGTTCTGATCACAAGGAGCACACAAAGTGCAGAGGTTCTCAGGAGAAAGGCTCCTGCCTCTGAGTTTCTAGTCCTGTGTTTTAGGGTCAGAGTTCAGATTTATAGATGCTGGTATGAATTAAGCTCAGTTTTGGAAACTTGGGGGGATTATGGGGTGATCCACTGACACGCAGGAAGGTCCTTGGTACAGTTACTCCTGCACTGGGCTCCTGGTGTGGTTTTCCTGCAGGTGGACACGTTGGTAGCGAAGCTCAGCCCCAGGGAAATAAAGCAAATGAAATCAAGAGGGTGATGTAAGATGCAATAACCACAAACCAGCAAATTTAGAAATTAAATGGAAAAGGATAGCTCTCATCGAGGCAGTATCTCACGGGCAGCATCACTAATCCCACACACTCAGAAAGCTTGTGTCTGCCTTCCAAGTCATCAGAGCTGCTGAAATACCAGGAGAGATGCAGAGATAATAAACAGAGGCTCTCTGTTTGCTGCCTCAGACACTCAGCTCGCTGCAGAGCTGCCCACATGTTCTGGCTTTTTCTTCACAAAGGCTGGAAAGGACCAGTTTCTTTTTAAATCCAAGGGAAGAGTGCCAGCATTGTGAGTGCTTCGCTCAGGTTTGGGAACTGGATAGCCTTGTGGAGGAACTTGCAGGTAATAAAAGACTTTCCCATCAGTGGGTGATGACAGGAATCGCCCAGCAGAACAAGTGAGAGGTTAACAAAGAACAAACCCTGTGCCTCCAGGTCCAGACAAGCTGGGACAGTCCGGATCCTGCTCCCACATCTGATAAACACAAAGGTGAGAGTATCTGGATCATCCTCAGAGCTGGCCTGAGGACTCGGATGCCTCTTCTGCCTCCGATATCCTGCATCCAGCCCCTGGGGCTCCATCTCCTCTCCCCAGCCATCAACCTGGCACCATTTGGGAATGGGATAAAAGCTGCCATGACTTTCCTCCCCAGTCCTCTTGGGCCAGCCCAGACCCGACATTATATCCCCACCAACTACCACTATTAGGTTAGGGCCAGCAATCCAGTCCTTGGGCTGGCAGCTTTAGCACTATTAAGACTAAGAAGCAGCATCAGGGCCTCTGCTCATGTTCGCCCCCCCCTTACAAGTGAAAACCCTTATTGGAACCTTTCAATATTTCATTAATACTCAGACATATGCTCTGGGAATGTCCAAATGTTAGGATCCTCTGGAATGCACTGATAAACAGAACTGACTAGGAATTAAACACTGAATTACCCAGAGAGCAGCATCGTTTCTTTGGTGTATGTTACTATAGCTACAGCCCTCACGCCTCCACCCCCTAACTTCACCTAAAAGCAAGCAAGAAAACAGAAATAAGCCTAAAATGGAATAATCGGAGGCACTGTGCGTGTCCTCTCTGTTATTGAATGGATGTGCCTGGCGTGTACGGCCAGCTGATTCCAGCTAATTATTCGGGGTGTTTGTATTTATTGCCTGTGATTAGTTATGCAACAAAGACCAGGGGAGAACAAATCATGTCAGTGCAGCTCACTGGAGATAACACAAGCCACAGCAAAAGCAGGAATTCTGATATTTTCCGCATGAAGAAGAGACCTGATCCTGCTGCTTGATAATCGATTAGGTGCTGGTGAGGTCTCCACCTGAGGATGTGAACCAAGGGCTGCAAACCAGCACGCTCTGTGAGTTATTGCTGATTTTGGGGCCTCCGTAAAGCTCCTGGGAAACACTGATTTTCATATGGTCACAGGGAGGTTTGGACTGGAGGGACCTTAAAGCTCCTTCAGCTCCAAGCCCTGCCACGGGCAGGGACACCTTCCACTGGAGCAGCTTGCTCCATGTCCCATCCAACCTGGCCTTGAGCACTGCCAGGGATGGGGCATTCATCTGGCATCGGGCAGGGGACAGGTGACAAGTCCTCTCCCAGAGGCACCGGGTTCTTCCCCATGCCCACAGAAGAAGCTGAGAGTGCCCAGCTCTGATTTGGAGGTCTTTTCCCACAGCTGGATCCAGCTGTGATGAATCCAACCTCCGCTGACCCTCCTCATGCTCTGGGGCTGACCCACCGAGCTCAAATGCCCCATCCAACCCCCCCTACTCCATGTCCTATGGACCCCTGAACCTTTGAAGGTATCTCTCTGGCTGGATCCGGCATCCCCTTTCCTCCCCATGGAAACCCCCAGCATTTGCACCCTCCCTTCAATGGGGAGCAAGGAGCCATCTGGCCCTGCGCTGCCTTTTCCCCCCACCAGTGCTGCTTTTGGTGACTTCTGGAGTGCAGACCCTGCTAATTTATGGTAACTGGCATTGCACAGGTAGTTTTCCCCCCCCTGCCAGGTCTCCCCATATCCTGCTGTGAAATCAAGCTGGCTTTATAATCTCCTACAGCAGCCTGCAGCCTGCTGGAACAACAGGAGCCTTGGCACGCAAAGCATGTTGATGAGTTGCCTTTTATTTCTTCTTCTGTTTTTTTCCCCTTCCTCATGAGGAAGTTTGCCGAGCTGGGTAGTTCTGAAGGCTTGCTGAGCACGACTGCAACTCCCTTCTATTTATTCCTTTAGCAAGGAATCGCCACGAAAAGGCTGCTGCCCTGCAGCACCACGAGATGATTCTCCCTCATCCTTTTGCTGCTTTCCCTGCACTGTTTTGGGGAGGAAAACAGGCAGAAGAAGGTATTTGTGCTCCTTTGTGCCTCTGTGCTGGCTGACATCTGTCACTTGGTCCCTGGTTTGAGCTGCAAGGCCAAGGTGTGGCAATGAGGAGGAGCTTTCCCTTTGCCTCTGTCTTTGAGAAAGTGAAAAAGCTCTGCTTGCCCCGCTCTTTTTCAGTTCCCTTAAAGCAGATTTGAAGGGGGAATGCTCCTTTCCCATAGGGACAGCTGTGGATGTGCAGACCGCGCGCTGGGATCCAGGAATTCCTCTCCCAGGAAGGTGAGAGCAGCCTGGATGGGGGAGCTGAGCTCCATCTCACTGCTCTGTTAAGAAGCTTAGGAAATGCAAATCCCAAGAGTCTGGGGGGCTCTGGTTACTAAGGGAGCTTATAAAAACTGGCTTATACCATGAGAGAGTTTGTTTTAGCCACCAGAGACAGCAAGGGCTTTTATCTTCTGTAGGGAATTAGCCCAGATACAGATCACTGTAACAGAGATCAGAACTTGACCACAAATACATCATTAGCTTGCAAAGTTACCTGGTTTCTTTCTGTCCAAAGGATATTTTCCTTGGGTGCTTTCATCTTAAAAACACTAACTTCCAGCAAAGCAAGCTTTAATGTCATGTGTGATTTTGCTTGCTTTGAGGAGTGGGAAATGCCACACGCTGTGGCATATGCATAGGCTTGAGTCACAAGGGAGAAAATCAACAGTCGTCTGTCTTGGTTTGATCTCTGTACATCTGTTTCCTGGGAGAGAGGTGAAATGGGATATTTACTTGGGTAAGTACTGAGAGCCAGATGCACTCCACTGTGAGATAAATAAGAAATGATATGAAAATTAACTATGGAAGAGGGATCTGGAGCTGGGCTTTTCATCGGGAATGGGGTTCTGTGTACAGCATGCATAACAGGATTATGAATATTCTCCCCTCCAAAGTTTCCATCTGAAATGGCAGTCCCACCAGAGCTAAAACAAAACTTCTTGCTTTTAATGAGGCTGGGATTTCCCTCTGTGCCTGACAGGGATGCTCTACACGCTGTCGGTTGTGGGTTAGAGAAGAACCAGACACGTGCAGGCAGCTGGATGCGCTGGCACACAGAAATCAGTGCATCGCATCCCTTCCCTGCTGCCTGGACAAGACGCTCACTGGCTGGCCAAGGACTTCAGATGCAGCCCCAGCACCTCTACATCATATCAAGAGACACTGGCACGTGTGGTCCTCAATGAAGTCATCACTTAGTAACTGTTGCTACTAAGAGTAAATAGGGATTTGATCACCATCCTGACTAAGCTGGAGGAGGATGGTCTCTGTCAGCTGCGTACCCGGGGCTGGTTTGTTGTTGGGCTCGGCAAAGGAATCACCCTGTGACACTGTATGGCAGGAAATCAGACTGGATGGTTGTAATTGTGTTCCTATCTGGCCTTAAAATCTATTGATCTGTGAAAATAATTGCCACAGTTTACTGATTCTCCTGGCTGTTTGACGCTAGATAAGAAATGCTCGTGTCTCCTGTGGCCTGAGCTGCCCTGAAAGAGATTCCTCTTGGCATTGAGCAGGAATGAGAAGAATAAATATTGATTCAGCATAACCAAAGAAATTATTTAAATGGATCTTTGCTTGGTTGTCTGCTATATTTGCCCTATACTTGCTCAATGGGATGTGGCTCTCAGGACAACTCAGCATCACCCCGTGGGTGAGCCTGGAATGCTGGTGTGCAGAGGAACAACAGGCACTTTCCAACTTACTTCACTGCACAGCCACCACATCACTCGTACTCAACTGACACAGCTGAAACTGGGGACATGCAATGGGCTGAAGAGTAAAAACAGAGAGCTCTGATTTTACTTGACATGCAAAGAGCATGGAGAACAGAAGAGGAGATCTCTTCATCGCCCCAGGAAAGAGCCCTGATCCTGCGAGGTGCTCAGCTCCAGGAGGCACCGATCCATGAGCTCTGTGTGCCCACACTGGGCTGGAGCTCCCAACGCCTGGAAAACACACTGAGATACCAGCAAACACAACGGCTGGAGACCTTCTGTGGGTCTGTTTGGTGGTGGGGCTCTGCTCCCAAGGAACAAGGGATGGGACAAGAGGAAACGGCCTCAAGCTGCCCCAGGGCAGGTTTAGATGGAGCTGAGGAACAATTCCTGCCCCAGAGGGTGCTCAGGCATTGGAACAGGCTGCAAGTGTTCACACAGCGTGGAGACGAAGCCTCAGTGCCATGGGTTGGACTTGATGGTCTCAAAGGTCTCTTCCAACCTAAATGATTCCATGATTCCAGTATTCTATAGCTACACGGCAAGTGTTTCTCTCCATAGAACAGGCAACCCCTTCCTAACACTGAAACATCCCCCTTTGCATGTTCCCATTTACAAGGAGAGCCCTTCCCCTCTGTGCACCCCCCTGCTCCTTCCTCTTGCTGAGACCCGTGTGTTTTGTCTTCCCAGTTATCACTGTGCAAACTCAACCATGATTATTAGTTTAATTAGAGATCGACTCCTTTTATGGAATGCAAATGCCCTGTCCCACTAAATCCCCCTTCTGAAGCTGGCAATGCAAATTAAATCCTGTGCACTGAAGTGTAATTCGGCTTTGAACACTCTTAAAGGCCCTCAGTGATTCAGTGGGTGGAGGGGAATTAGTCTTAAGCTGCATTTGTTGCTTTCTCCTCCCTTAATTTGTTTATATGAATGCTACTGAAGCAATATTGAATGTAGACAAATTGCCAAGTGACACACATGAATGAAAGCCAAGGTTTTACTGTTAGGGGTTTGGAGCTGGAAATAACATAGGGCCAAGTGTACCTGAAATAATGGTAAGTAATGGGCTATCTGCCACTTCTTGTCCCATCATGTTCTCAGTGACCAGCCAGCTCGGAAGGGCCAGGCTCCCTCCTGCAGTCACGCAAAGGCAGCAGCCTTGGGAGGTCCTGAGCACTCTGAGAGCCCCATTTGACAGGAAAACACTTTAGTTCTTCCATCCCCAGCCTGATGAGTGCCTTTGGAATCCCTATCCCACTTGGAGAAGCCCTGTGGATGCACTGAGGTGCTTCCTCCAGACACCATCCTTCTCCACTGGGGCTCAGTGAAAACTGGGATCATTCTGGCCGGGATTACAAAAAGAAGCATCACACTGAGGATCTGCAGGAGACTCACAGGAGATCACCCAGCAAGTTGGCAGTGTTCAAGGCCAGGTTGGATGGGGCTTGGAGCAAGCTGCTCTAGTGGAAGGTGTCCCCGCCCATAGCAGGCGGTGGAGCTGGATGAGCTTTAAGGTCCCTTCCAGCCCAAAGCAGGCTGGGATTCTATGGCTGTTCCTCACCTTTACACGAACAGAAAACACAGACACTTTGCAAAACCCATCCATGACAATCTTCTAGCAGTGATTGGCTTCACGAGCAAAGATTCAGGAAGGGTTTTAACCACGCTTACTACGAGCACGATGACCAAGGGCAAGTAGGACAGGCAAATCTGGTTGGAAAAAAGGCAGCTTAGGCAATCAGGGAGTGCTTGACCAGGACTGCCATCTCCTGAGCGATCTCAAACGACCCATGCACTGGTCCGCCTGCATGCAAGGGTGGATCTGCAGCTTCCCATGCACCGTGTCACCTGCCGTTTCGACCCTCGCCTGTCCATACAGACAAGAGGGAGTGAGCCCTTCCAGCCCATGCAGTGGATTTTTTAGGTGAGGCAGACCCTTGACACCTGAGGTTTGACTGCCACAGCCTAGCTAGCTAGGATGGTGACAGCAAAGTCTTCAGGTCGTAGGTTTTGTAAGAGTATCCTTCTCTGCGATGGAAGACCACACAAGGCTAGACGAGCTCCATCAGCACCGGGTCTGAAGATAGGAGTTCTCCTTCTCCTATGAGGAAGGCCTGTCTTTGCTAAGGGAGATTGAGGAAGGGCTTTAACCCCCACATTCTGAACAACAACGTCATTTCCTGGGTCAATCTCGAGTGACTGACACAACAGCACAACATCAAGCCTCTAGACTGCAATTTGACTTAGAGGCGTGCAGTCATAAGCCCGCAGATGGTAGCCTCGTGTCAGTGGCTCCTCAGCCAAGTGCAAGCACCAGGGGTCTGAACCTGCGGCTCCTCTCGTACTGAGCAGCATTACTATTGCAACAACACACCATCAGTAGGGTAAATCTAACCCGTCTCACGACGGGTGGCACGAGGGCTGTCACACACAGCCAGCACATAGGTACCGCTTCGAATGCTCCCTTTTATTTTCCTTCACTGCATTTACTTCCAAGCAGATGCCTGTGATTTTGCAGGCCAAAGACCATAATGTGAGTCTAATCACACTGTATCAGTCTGATCAATCCTCTTACTCCATACACTGCAATTTAAGCACGAGATATTTCAAGCCAGCCCCAACAGATTAATTACAGACCATAGTCAGCGTTTTTCTTCATGGCTCTTAGAGCAGGCATGGATACAGCCCAAGGAGTTTTTTTCTTTCACTGTAATGTTTCTACAGCTTTTATTTTAGAGCCTCTGTTTCCTCCCATGCTCTTCCCATCTCTCATGATTTATTCTTGGGTCTGAATTCAAAGTATATGCTCATCTCACCAGCGGGCGTATTATCACACGGCAGAAAGTGCTTGTGTCCCACACTCACCAAATGGCTTTCATCCAGTACCTTCAGTTTTGTTTCTTTCTTTCTTTTTCCTTGTCACGAACGATTTTAAAGCCTCCCATGTGCTATTTTGTGGAAACAAATCAAACAGGAGAGTCTGTAGGTAACAGGCACTTCAATCCCTGTTTTAACATTTGAACAACTGAGCAAGTAAGTGCCTTTCAATTACATGCTTGTGGCAGACACTCCCTGCTTATGTTTTATAACAATGATTTTGGATCAAGAGGTTTGCAGCTAAAGGGATAAACATTTAGCCCAGATAAGCAGATTTGTAGAAATTATTGTTATCCACAGCTGCTTTGATTCATTAGGAACCAGCAGTGGACAGCTCTTGAAATCCGACGGGGATAAATTTATCCCACCAAAGTGAAATCTGCTAAGGGATGAGTCTGAATTATGGGATATTCGTAATAGCATCTCCTTCTGTTACTTAAGACGGCAAAAATAACCATGGGAGAGAAATGATTTTCCTCACCAATCTCCCTGACCTCAACAGAGGAGATTGGTGGGGTCCTCCCAGCAGCAGAAATGGGGCAGCGAGGATCCGGAACCAAAGCGCCGTGACACCCTGGACATGTACTTGTGTGGGATGCAGGGATGAGCAACAGGAAAAGAGCCATATAAACTTGTAGGTGATACTGATCCCAAACCACTGATTTCCTCAGTGCCTTTGGCAGCAGACGTAACACTTCACGGCAGCCCACATTTGCACAGAGGCTCCTCTGACCCTGGAGATGGACTCACTGTACCTTGTCTGCAGACTTCTACCTTTCACTATTCTGACCTAGCAGCTATTCTTCCTTATCTTTCTTTCTCTGTCTCTCAGTCCTCCTCTGCTCTCTACCACCTTTCCTTCCTTCCATTTTCATAAGCCATGGTTTTTGCATAGAGGAATGTCATTTGGGGAGATGGTACTTCCCTGTCCTACACAGCAGAGTGCCCAGCTCCCTGGGCAGAAAGTCACCTAGAAAGACCTCATACATCATGTTCCCATCTTTTATCCCATGAATCGTCCAGGGAAGAAGGCCACTGAAATAAAGCACAGACAAGGGTGGGCAGCAAAGCATGCACTTATCACAGTATTACTGCCAGAAATATATGGGTGATCAATCAAAGTTATGGCATGCTCTCCTTGTGCTTAGTTGATATATAATACCCCTAATCAATAACTAAAGAGAGGGGAGAGAAGAAAGGGATTTGATTTAATATTTGCCTAGGCTTTGTAGAAAAGGAAGATTTATTGCAACATAAAAACCCCTAAATTTAGCCCCTAGCTTAATAGCCAATTGGTCCCTGTGATATTGCTGGAATCATATTTACTGTGCATCCTAATACAAAGACATTAATATCTGTACACCTGCTCAGCCATGTCATGCTGGATATTAGCCAGTGTGAAGCATACATCTGGTCTTGACTGGTGAACAGCTTGCTAAAGGAAACAGTTTCTTTATTGCATTTAACATTTGGAATCTGTAACAGGTTTACAAACTAGCACTGACGGCAGCAAGGAGATCTCGGGTCCTCATTTGACTTGGCCCTGCATTATTGGGTCTATATGTGGCAGCCTGAATCAAAGGCAAGGTTGCAAAGTGCATCTGGTAGTCCAGAACTAGCAAAAACCATCAGATGTTCCTGCTGGTCCTGCACTGTTGTATTGGAGACATTGAGTTATGAAATCACACAGGACATTTCCTTTTCTCTTGCCTTCCTGGGTCCCTTAGATCCAGGCTGCCTGTTCTGGAGGGCTTCTGGCCCGTGTGCTGTGGCACAAGCTTCACACCCAGGTCTCACATCTCATACTACATGAAATGATGCTACATTAAGAGAAGGCGAATGATCCAGATCCAAAGGTTGAGCAGAGCCTTGCTGAAGGTTTACACTGTGCCTTTTTACACGTGATCAACTAAGGCTGGAAATAACCAAGCACAGCCTTTAACTACTAATCCCTCCTCTTAGCCCAAAAAAGCCAGGAAAAGGTGTAAATGTTAGTGAATTCAGACCTTATTTATGGCGGTTATGGCAAATCCTGACACAGAACATAGTACCAGGTGGTTTGAGGCTGTTTTCAGCAATTAGAGTATTTAGCCAGAAGCATAACAACCCTCGCATCATGTTTGCTTTCAGCTCAGTGCGAGACTACTCCAACTCCTATCCGTATTCTCCACAGATGAGCTCAATTGGCAGGATCTGAGCAGGATGCACAGCTCTGAGGGTTTTGGTTACTTTTAAGTTAGACACAGGTAGAAGTAAAGGAAAAGGTGACAACCCTGAGAGCATTCCACACTTGTATTGACAATATCCATCACAATTCCAACAAAAACGCGTGAGGAGAGCAGCAGCAGGCATCCCCTATTTGCAAGAAAACCAATAATCACCATCCTCTCAGCCCTGTATCCCCCATGGACGTTTCAGGGGGTTGGAACTGGGTGATCTTAAGGTCCTTTCCAACCCAAACCATTCGATGGTTCCATGATTCATGTTCTCCTAAAACCCCTGGAAGTCTGGCTCAGAGAAAGGAACAGGCTCCAGTATGGAGGAGAACACTCAGATTTATGACACATGCACACAGTTCACAGAAGTATTCGTGCAAGACCCAAATATATCCTCCCTCCCTGGGCAGGACACATGAATTTTGCCAAACAGCTGACCTTATGAAGGGTACACCTTGAGTAATGGGAAACCTGATGTCCTCCAGCTTAGGAATTACTCCATGTGTGACCTGAGCCATGGAGGACATCATCTGAATAATTCCTGTGATGTCTTCTGGCCTTCAACTCCATTGCCCGAGATTTATGTCACCAATTTGCAGCAAAGTGCAAGGTGAGCGCAGACCATCAGGGCTCTCATTTCATAGCTTTTTATACCAAATTTGTTAAAGTACAGGTAAAAATGTAAAAGGAAGAGCAATGGCATCTCAGGCAGAATCTGCAACTTGGCTGGAATTTCACAGACTTACTCTTAGTTCACTGGCAAGAAACAAATCCATCCACAACAGGAAAGTTACTGAGGACAGTCAACAATAACGATGATCTGGGTCACCATGGGCCGCTGATACATCCCTCCCACCAAGGAAAATCACCCCATTTTTCATCCCAGCGAACTTCAGATGCTTTAGGAATGGTTTATTCTGCTGATTATTTCTGTCAAATCACTCCTATTATAATTCTGAAGGCTGTGATCTGGAGTTAATCCCTGGCTCCAGTCCCCCCAGCGCTTGAAAAGATCTGATCTCAATCTTGGCATGAACCATTGTGCTCTGTCTCCTAATAATTCAACTCAGGGTAGACAAAGCTCCATAAACGTTCCTAAGGTCGGAAATGAATGCATATTTACTGCAACAATAGCTGTATTACCAACCATTCACAGCTCCAAGAGCAAAGCACGGGAGTGTCTTTGGAAATAAACCCAAACAGATGTCTCCAGTGTGCGCAGTTATCGCATCGGCAGAACACTGCTTTCAGTCATCTCCCTAGTAATTAATTTTTCTCTTATCACTAAAGCCATTTTAAAGACTGGGAAGAAAAAAAACCAACAACCCTTCTTTTCTCACCAGCCTCTATGCAGATCCCAGGATCTCATCCACAGATGGTTCCGAACGGAGAAGTCACTTGAGACACCCTACTGCTGCCTCCACCATCGGATCCCGGCAGCCCCTGTTGTCTTCCTGCAGAGAGAGAGATAACAATGCAGTTTTCCCCCCATAAAAGCCAGTGCAAAAAAAGCATTTACCTGTAACAACAAAAGCAAGCAGATAAATAAGAAGAAAGCCCACGTGGTGCTGAGGATAACAAGCAATTAAAGGATTTAAAATGCATAATTTTGCTGGGAAACACCATTGGAATGGGTGAGCCGTTAATGACTCGGAATGAAAGGGGGGGGCTCATCTCTTGCTCAGGACCAAGACAGATCTTTTATCACTGGTGACTCTTTCATCCCTGGCACGCTGGAGATGTGTGCCTACCACAGGAGTTTTTGTCATTCCAATGATGGAAAGAAACTTTCCCAAGCTTGCTGTTGCTGCCTTGGATGCTGGAACTGCCTCAGGAGGATGAGGCAGGGGGATGAAGACCATTGATGTCTTTCAGCCTGAGCTGGATGGAGAGTGTAAGCCCAGACTCATACAGACAGGCCTGACCTGGAGATATTTAGTCCTAACTGAGCATGGGGTTGGACTAGATGACCTTTGAGAAGGTCCCTTCCAACACAAACTATGATTCTATAGGATGGCACCCACCATCCTGTGCCCTAAGCTCACCTGGCTGAGCCTTTCCTTTTACTAGGCGCAGTTCACCCCTTTCAACAGGGCCAGCACTAAACCTAAGCCCCTTCTGGTCCTCACAGAAAGGCTCGAACAAGATTTATGAGCTGCAGAGCTTTCTGCTGAGTGATTGTCACCCTTTCTACACTCCTTTTTAAGCACATCTATTATGTTTAGAAAGACAGACAATCAGCTAGCTGGGTGGACAGGCATAAATAGATATACTGGATAAAGAGCCATTCAGGGCAGCATCTTGCTGCCTATCTCTCTTTAAGCAGCAGCGGTTTAAACATTACTCTTTTCACAGCCCGAAAGACAAGAGGACTGATTGGTTTTTTAAAACAAGCTGAATCCCATCTGACCACACAAATGGCATGGAGCTCCAAGGAAAAACCCAGCTCTTGGGAGAACTGCACCAGAACTCTAACTGGATGATACCCATTCGCAATACAGATAAGGCTGAGAGATGCGACACAAGACATTAGCACTGGGGAGCTCTATTTTCATCATGTCAGAAAAGTGGCCTCATTTTTCTCATTTCTGGAAGATGATGGGGACATTTGCTTTGGAATTTTGCCATTCTGTTGATGATTCTTTCTTCTATAATTGTGACCAGAAACGGCAAAAAGGATTTTGCTTACAGAATTCAAAGACACAAACCATACAAACCCCACAAGAAATCATCTAATGAAAGGGATCGACCAGTTATAATTATAGCCTGAAAAGATGAAAACTACGGGAAGCAATGGAGGTGTCAAAGGAGGAAATTGGGAAGAGTTTTCCGAGCTTAACATCTGGTCAGATAACACATTCCCTGATAAGCACCAGATAAGTTTCGCTCTTTACAGGGATGAGAATTACCCACCACTAGTGTTTGCTGTGGGTTCCCTCAGTGCCCAGCATGAAGAGAGCCATTCCTACTGCTACAGCGCTGCCTTTTGTCCTGTTTGGAGGGCTTTGAGTGTGATTTGAATGGGGTTTTCCCCCCTTGTTTTCATCTTGTGTTGCTGGTATGGATGAACGAGTCCCAGAACTATGTAAATCTGTGTAAAGAAGCATGGTCTTAATGAGCAAAGAGTTACACTGGCTTCTGCAAGCCACAGACCTTTCTCTGCAGCTTAGCATTGCGAAGGGCACAACTGGGACCTGCTGGCTCTGACCTGTGCTCTTACCTAAAAGCTCTCGTTCATTAAGCTCATCCCATGGAAACTCTTACAACTGAGGCCTGAGCTCAAAAGGAGCAGTGCCACTTGGAGATGGGGCCACCACGGTCATAACTTCCGTGGCTGCTGAATGAAGCCCATTTGTTTTTGCTAGATTTTAACATGCAGACGTAGGATGCCTCTGTTAGTTCTCCATTTGCAGTAGGAAAATACCAAGAGGTGAATTTCTTTATATTACTTTCTTTATTGGCATTTTCATTTTTTAAATATAAGCATCATCTGGTTCACATTACTCAGGCAGCCACACAGGAAACGGTAATAAGTTTTGCTGATATTATTTTTCTCTGAGGGATTAACAAGGATAATATTTATATACGTATTAAGAGATTGGTGCATACCCTCGGGCAGCAGCGAAGAGAAGCAGCAATATCAGCCGCATCAAAACAAGCTGCAGGTGGCTGTGATTGCATTGCAGTGGTACGGCAGGACTGAGGGCACAGAAAGGACATCACTTTGGGTACTGGCACCAAACGACTCTAAGCTAAATCATCTTGTGGTGCTCACCAGAAAGGGGATGATTTTCCAAGACAGATTCCAACAGTTTCTGTCTGATCAGCTATCACGGGCTGAGGATTTGGGGCCAAGTCTATCGGCTGTGTTTCCTTAGGGAGGAAAAGGGGGAAGTTGCCATCTACAGAAAAGACTTGTTTTTTATACTCTAATCATCCTGCAAACATTTATGATGAAGATCAGCGTTGTGGTCCTGTTTGGGGATCCCAACTCCAACCAAAGGCTGGGTATGACCTGTACATAGAATACACTCGCTCTTCAAGGTGCAACTTTGGCACTTACCTAAACTGTCTAAATGAAGAACAAGTATTATACAAGGGCCTGTAGGGACAGGCCAAGGGGAATGGCTTTAACCTGCCCGAGGGGAGACTGAGATGAGCTCTTAGGCAGAAGCTCTTCCCTGTGAGGGTGCTGAGGCGCTGGCACAGGGTGCCCAGAGAAGCTGTGGCTGCCCCATCCCTGGCACTGCTCAAGGCCAGGTTGGACACAGGGGCTTGGAGCAAGCTGCTCTAGTGGAAGGGGTCCCTGCCCGTGGCAGGGGTTGGAGCTGGATGAGCTTTAAGGTCCCTTCCAACCCAAACCAGGCTGGGATTTTAAGTCAGTCCAGCTGGCCTCTGTAGTCATGAGCAAGACATGGGTATCTTCAGACAGGGTCAGACTATTTGAAGACCCTCTGTTTGCACTGGCTGAAGAGTGGGATCCCACACTGGGTGGGATTTGTTATTTCTTAATATGTTATCCAAGCCTGACACAGCTACGCATCCCCTTTCACTATAGACATCTACACAAAACATACTTCCAACCATTTACAATCAGGGAGAATCGTAACCAAAAAGAGGGAATAAAGGGGATTGAGTACAACGACTGGGTGCAATGTGCTGGCAGAGCCCAGCAGTACCGAGTCCCTGTCCTCTGCCTGCCCTAGTCAAACCTGTGAAGATAACCACAAGATGATATTCAGATCATAACCGCACAATCTGACATATTTTGCTCTTTAGTGCACCCATTTCACACCAGAGCTCGAATCATTTCATGTTGTTTTGTCCTTTCAGCTCCTCCACGAGCAACTGCCTCTTTAATCCACACTAGGATGGAAAGCAGTGAAGGAAAGAAACCTTGTGGCATTAGAGATGGAAGGGAAAAAGGCAAGCTGTGATTGATGTCTGTAATACCAACCACACAAATCACAGCGCTCAGTGAAACTCCTATAATTTAAGGCAGAAATAAGAAGTGAAACATTATGCCCATGTCAAATATGATAGCTCTTGGAATAAGACAAACACTGTGCAATCAGTTTAGACAGCAGGACACAGAAGAGAGGCCACAGGCTGAGAATATAAATAGTATGGATCCAAAATTGCCCATTCCCAGGTCTGGGTGTCTGGCATGACAGCACTGATCTGAGCAGACTGCAGCATCTCCTCCTCGAGAATACAGTGAAAGGCAACGCATCTCTCTCTGATTTCACTGCTTTGAAATGTTTTCCAGCCTTCCTGTACAAGGATTTTATCTGAGCCAACCTCCTTCCAGGTCAGCAGGACATAAACTTGGCAACTGACTTTAATGAGACTTTGCTCACACTTTGAAAAGTAGAGCCTGCACTGAGTAAAGCCTGAATGCTCCCAACTCCCATTGACTCTCGCTTATTCCAATGCAGGTCCAGCCCCTTGAGAGGAATTCCTACCCTGTGCTGAGCAGCATTCTGGCCAGTGGAATTAGGGATGGAAAAGGGTACAATTGTCCTGGTCCCACCTCTAGAGCTTGGATACCCACATGCCTCCCAGATGAGACCCAGCAGGAGAAATGCTGCATTTCTAATTCCTACCAGACCCAAACTTGAGTTTTACTGTGTTTGCCAGCAGCATCTCAAAGCATTGAAGCTTAACAACATTGCCCCCTCTCCCCTACCACGTGCAAAGTGAAACCTCACACAGAAATACAGCTTCCAGGAGGTGCGCATGGGATGGGCTCTTCCTTTCCCAGTGCAGTGGTGCGGGTATGGGAGAGGACATAAGCTTGGAAAGGCTGTGGTGGAGAGAGGTCACTGCCCTAAGGCAGGCGAGGGGAGATGCTGCTCTGCAGGACATGGAGCTGTGCTGGCCCTGCTCCCTCTGGCGCCATCCCACCCCTGCTCTGTTGGGTGCAAGGGGGACATGGGGCAGCTCCCAGTGATGCTGCAGCAAAGTAACTGTGCAAACACCCTGGCAGGCAGCAGCCTGGAAGCAGCATGGAGTAATGGTGGTGTTAGGAGCCTCGGGGGCTGGCTGCTCTATCTGTCAACCCACTGTATGCAAACCTCTGGGGTCAAATCATGGAGGACAAGCCCATGCTGCTTCTTTGCACTTTCCACCTTTCTAGCCATTTTAGCCTTCCTTCCCACAAAATCAGCTCGTTTTGGCCTGACCTTGCAATGTGACAGCTCTGCTAAACTCTGGCAAAATTAACATGATTTGTCCCCCTTCATGTTGCTGCATTTGCTTTCACTGTGCTCCTCCAATCTGTTTGCTTCCAGCTCAAGGGCTCCCTAATTGTATTCCAACGGAGAGAAAGCTCGTGATTAAAACTCAAAGGCGAGCCTGTGCAGGTGTCAGGGACCTTGATCCTGCAAACTCAATCTTCCTGATGGATTTAATCCCGGGATCT
This sequence comes from Pezoporus wallicus, assembly GCF_028554395.1. Taxonomy (NCBI): domain Eukaryota; kingdom Metazoa; phylum Chordata; class Aves; order Psittaciformes; family Psittacidae; genus Pezoporus; species Pezoporus wallicus. The sequence goes on from NW_026635715.1 coordinate 283,803, forward strand.
GCTTTGTAACCCTTGTGCTGGGTGTAACAGCAACCCCCACTCCCCTGCCCCTTCTCCTCTCACCCCTACAGCAGTTTCCTCATTGCTTAAAAACACCCAGTGAGGCTACATCAAAGTGAATATTGAGACTTGTATTATTGTTGCCAGGGGTGACATTAGATGAGAATTGTATGAAACAATAAGGACGCTGGAGTATAATCCATTTGACATTTGGAACATGTTCCCAGCGCTCTGTGCTCCTCGAAACGTTCACGCAACACAACTGTCTTCATTTCCATCACGCTGTTTGGGTGCGTGAGGAGATTCATCGCTCCCTTTATTTCCCTCCCTGGGCATTCTCTGCGAGGCCAACAAAAAGCAAAACCTCATTTCTGAGGCCGCTGCCCTGTCCAAGCATCATCTTTGCTTGTTTAGACCCAGAGCATGCACCTACAAAGCTGACTGCTAACATGGATTCATTCTGCTCCAGCAGAATGGGGTGATGATAGCGTGGCACAAACACTGTGTTCTGACCTTAACCATGTGGAGCACAGCCCAAGTTTGCTTCTACCACCCAAACACGTGAAGGCACAACTACAGAATAAGCCCCTGGCTCCTTAGAACTTTTCCAGCTTCACGGCCAGAGCGCATAGAGAAGGGATTATTTTACACTATAAATCCCATGTGCATCCCCATGATCCCAGGAATTCGCAAAGGAACCAGAGCAACTCACGAGCCTTGTTCCCACTGTGTGATGCTGACCCGTGGGCACTCAGCCTTGCTCCTTCCTGCAGTGCACCTTCGTTGCTGCTCTTTCTCCCGTTTTACATCCAAAGGCTCACCTTTTCAGGAAGAAAAGCCTGGCCCCCTTCAAAGCATCACCACCGAGTTCAACTGGTCCCAAAGCGCAAGCAGTGAGTCAGCTCAAACACCCATGTATCCCCACAAACACGTGAAGAGCCGCATCAGCAGCTCCTCCTCCACAGACTCGATATCCATATTCCAAGTAATAACCTCAATTACAGATTCAACAGGATCATCTCATTTCCTTGCTAGGTTCCCCATGCACAGCCTCCCTCCTCCCAAAGCCAGATGCTCATCCCTGCCCATTGCACTGGCTTGCAAGGGAACTGTTATTCCTTACGACCACTGAGCGATTTAGCTGGGAAATTACCCCATACAGCAGCGGATCACTTTTCAGCTGGAAAATGTGCAACACTGCAGCTGAAAGAGATTCACCACAAAGCATACAGCTGGGCTGTGCAGAGATCTGGAAGCACTTGGGCTTACTGTTAATTCCGATGGGAATCGGAGGCTTTGGCTCCTTGTCATGTTTGAGCGGGGAGAGTCAGAGCGGTCAGAGCTGGCGAATTCACATTCCAAGATTACCACAGCAAATTCTTCAGCAGAACTGCATTAAAGACGTGTTTATCCTATAGAACATCTCTGCTTTATGGCATTTTCACTTCAGGAATCATTCTCCTGCCCTCTGAGCTGCATGTTGTGAGTTATTTCTTACGGGAACCCTGCTTCAAGCCTGGAGATTCAGCCCAGGCTCGTTCAGAGTCTCGATGAACTTGTTAGGATGCCGGGCTGATTGATGGGGCTGATGTGAACACAGGTGAGACACATTGATGTGAACACACCGGCCTCTGCTTGAGATTCTGGGCTCATTCTTCCTTAAGTGAAGCTTAAGGAACATGAACCTCCCTAACTGCCAATGGATCAAATGTCTGTGACACGTTCTGCAAGCTGGAACAGGGACAGATCCCTGCCCTGAGGATGTGCCCAGCCTGGAAGACAGCAGTGGAAATGATTCTGCTCCAGGTTCCCACCACTGAAGAACTGGAAACCATGGTTTTGGTTCTTCAGGCTCTGTTTTTACCCCGCTGCAAGTGTTGGTTTCATCAGCAGGGCCCAGGGAATCGTGCTGCCTGCTCTGCTTCCCTGGGAGCTGCTGTGGTCCCTCTGAGCACCTCTGGCCAGCATCCGCACAGCCACTAACTTATGGGTTGCTTCCGGGCAAGGAGGAAAAGACATCCTGACCTGATGTATGAATGGGGTCCTACACAGGCTGACAACAAAATGGCAAAAGTATGTGTATATAGACAATACAAAGTGAAATAAAAAGTCCTTTGGGAGAAAAGGATTGACACTTTCTACTTTGGAAAGCCCACACAACAACTTGAGTGATGCTAAAAGGTATTAAGTACTTGTATTAAGAATGAAGCCTAATGATACACCATATTGGCAGAAAATATTGGTGGGATCCACCAGTGACACTAAGAACCATGGAACTGTTTGGGTTGGAAGGGACCTTAAAGCTCCTCCAGCTCCAACCCCTGCCACGGGCAGGGACCCCTTCCACTAGAGCAGCTTGCTCCAAGCCCCTGTGTCCAACCTGGCCTTGAACACTGCCAGGGATGGGGCAGCCACAGCTTCTCTGGGCACCCTGTGCCAGCGCCTCAGCACCCTCCCAGGGAAGAGCTTCTGCCTAAGAGCTCATCTCAGTCTCCCCTCAGGCAGGTTAAAGCCATTCCCCTTGGCCTGTCCCTACATCCCTTGTCCCAAGCCCCTCTCCAGCTTTCCTGCAGCCCCTTTAGGCACTGGAGCTGCTCTGAGGTCTCCCCTTCAGGAGCCTTCTCTTCTCCAGGCTGAACAATAATGTGAAAGATTTTCTCACTGAAAAGTGCACTTTGGGCTTTTTACTTGGCATTTGTGGAAATGACTCCACACGTTATGGGGCAGGGCAAGGGTTGGCTTGCTGAGATGGCATTAGCAGAAGCAGCTCCCAACCCTGCCAGCCCTTGCACAAGGTCCTGGCTGTGAAACCTTTGGACTGTCCTTTTAACAAAGTAGGAAGATAATTAAATTTTGCAGTGTGGTTATACCTCAGTAAATATTGTCTATAAAAATCAATTGGCATTTTACTGTACTTAATGTATAATAACGATTCTTATAAATCTAAATTATCCTTATAAATCTAAATTAAATGCCTCGGTTTAAATGTATTTAGGACATTTAATTAATAAGTGTTACCAAATAACCATTACTAATCTGTTTACTTCAAGCCTGATTTCCATTTCCAAAGGATTTATTTCTCAGCAGTGTGTGTGGGAGGGTGAAAGTGAATGGATGTGAATGGGCTTTGAAAAGCTGCTGCAGGTACAAGGAATTCTCACAGATTGCCCAAGAAATTCCCTCATCTTTCCCCCCCCCTCCACATGTGCTGGAGCCAGACCTTTGCAAAGGAAAAGCTCCATTCCGACCCATCTGCAAGTGCTCAAAAAGTCCCGACGTCTGGAACATCCTGTTTTGACATTTCCTCATTGCAAGCTCTGCCTTGCTCTCCACGTTCATTTTCCAATTCAAAACTTAGAGAAAACAAGGAAGGATGAAAAGGTCAAAATCCCAAAGAACTGACTGAAATGAGATCTTTGGGTCCAACACAAGCCCCATACGGATGTGCCATTTGTGAAGGACACGGAGTTGTACTTTTCTTCCCCATAACTTGCCTTAAATCTGCCCTTCAACGAGGTCTAAAGGGCAAAATGGCTCATTTAAGGTCCATCACAGAGCCTGGGATGGGCCAGGACTTGAGCTCCTCCATGTACAGCTGGGCTCAGCTGGTCTACGTTCAAAAATCCCAGATTCTGGTCACTATGGGACGAGCTCGTGCTGAGTTCATCCACTCCAGCTCACTGGGCCCCTTCCCTCGCTTCAAATTCCCTTTCCAAAACACTGTGATGCTTGGGTTTGGAATGGGATTTTATTATCCACTTGCTCAAGCGGGAAGGAGGTCTCGTTTAGTCTCTTTTTTTTTGCTAAAAAAGCTGGAGAAAACCCAATGTGCCTCAAGCCAACCCCCAAGTTCTTCCCAACAGCCACAAGCACAACTGCCCGGCAGCTCTGCTCCAAAGCCCCAGCTGGACTTGCACCAATGGATTAGTCCTTCCTCCCACCCACAATTAACACCCATGGACTTTGCCTGCAGCAAGCCAGAGGGTCAAATTCAGAGGATGTGGAGCGTGGTGTAATTCTGTTGAACCAAAACACTGCATCTACTCCAGTGATTAATTTAGCTAAAACCATGTAATTATGAGCAATAAAAACGTATTCCTTCTGCTGCTGGGAACTGGCTGAGACCGTTTGCCTGTCTAACAGCAACATTAGGCCTAGTAGCGATCCTAACCCAGTTCACACTGCCTTAAAGCATTAGTCTTCAACCTATTCAGTGCCCCATAAGCTACAAACGGATGATCACAGAGCAGTGGGAGGCTACCGGAGCGAGCTGTGGGCATCCTCCTTGGGAGGTTGAAGAGATAAGTCGAAGCTCATTAAATCCCCTCCCTCGCACAGGGTTTATGTACTAACTAAGCCAGAGCTGAAGGTTAGAGTCAGACATCCAATTACGATCATTCTAGCGCGTTTTAATTAGTTAATGACTGGAACAAGCTGGTTTCCCACTGCCGGCGCAGGCAGGGTGACTCCTTCCAGGCGCGCTCCTGGTGTCTGACCGTGCAGACAGCAACTGCTTTCCCGGTGGGAGACACCCCGACAGCCACAGGCAGTTCCCACCTCCCTCCTGTAGCACTGCAGCTCCAACCCAGCTCACAGCGATGGACACTGCTTTGCCCTTACACACTGAGTCCCAGGTGCAGCACAAACACACGCTGGGGGAGACTGGATGAGAAGAGAAGGATGTGGAGTGTTGGACAAGAAGCTCCCCGTGACCTGGCTTCAGTGTGTGCTCAGGGAGGGGATTCTGCCCCTTTAGTGCACTCTGGTGCTTTGAGGAACCTGCTCCAGTGGAAGGTGTCCCTGCCCGTGGCAGGGGGTTGGAACTGGGTGAGCTTTAAGGTCTTTTCCAACACAAACCAAGCTGGGATTCTATCAGTCCTTGAAATTGGGCCCATGCTACAGACCTCACTCCTACAGCTCCCCTTCCAAGCCACCGTCAGCAGAGAGATAACTTCAGGACCGCAGCACATGCAGCTCCCAAAGGGAATTTTTAGGCACTGTTGAATTCGCTATGGAAGAGTGATACAAAGGCAAATACCTTCTAGGAAGATGAGGTATTTCAGAGGCTGTCTGTCTTTTCCTACTTGATTCAGACTGAGCTTGGCAGATGGAAGCAAGCCCAATCCTAAAGAGGGAAAAGAGGTTGAGAAAATGCTTTGAGAGGCAGCCTGGCATCTCCGCTTTAACAACTGCTCATCTCTTGGAGTGACATTTGACTTCATCTGTCTAACGAGGCTGATGGTCTCTCAGTGTGTTTCTTCTGATTGGGCTAATTTATTTGTTTTCATGCTAAGCTTTATTGCTTATTGATTTCCCAAGTCATTCTCAACCTATGTCAGCTCTTATCTGCTCCAAGTAATAGAAAACCTTCTGCTGAAGATACACCGTGTAAAATCTCATTGCCAGCCACACTAAACTCTACCAATACTGCTAACTACTGTGATAACAATCCCTCTAGATGACAAACTCAGACCTATTGTCCCTCCCCAGTCCCCACTATAAGGAATTCAAGTACTCCACATGCAATGAGGGCATAAATCACACACCAAGGACAAGGAGTGAGTAGCATCCAAGCTGTCACTTCCAGAGAGGCCAACTCCAGATTCCCCCAGCAGTCCACTCATGCAGTCTGAAGAAACACGACAGACTCTTCATGCCATGATCCTGCTCAGATTGCTCCAACATCCTTTTTTAATGGTTTCCAATTATTTCAACCTGATCAGAACCGAAAAAGCCAACTAACAACAAAATCCAACCCCAGGGAGAGGAATGAGTGCGTCCTTCATGGGCTGCTTATCACAGCTTCAGGTCACTTTGTGTTTTTCCAGCATGAGATGCTACGACTGCCAAATGAGAAACTGCTCTTAGTAACTATTTCCAGGAAGCAGCTCTTGAAGCCCTGCATCTCTGTGCGAGGCAGACCACACAGTTCCTTATGGAGATGCTGGAGCTCACCCTCTACAGCCTGTCCTCCATGGCAGATGAGGTGTGCCTCTCACTTGACCAACAAGACACCATTCCTTCTGCATGATGGGTCTGCTTCTGGCCACAGAATCAAACATGCAGTTGCTACTCACCATAAAGCATCCCCTCCTGCTGCTGTTTGCATGCTGGCAGCCAAACAGGGAAAGACCACGCTATTTTGTTCCTCCTCTAGCCCTGGTTATTCACTGAGGTTCAATGTCCATGCACTCCTCTGGCTGCTGGGGCTCAGTGTGTCCCCTCAGTTGCCACAACCCCTTTGACAATGCTACTGCTCTTATCTGCACACCAATCTGCAGATGAGAAAGGATGCATGTCCAGATGAGCCAAAGTCACAAAGATTTACTGTCTGATGCTACCTATGCCGGGGAGAGTGCTACCTTAATGGGGAGAGTGAGTAATCACACAGCATAATAAATGGCCCCTGCCCTTCTGCTGGGGTGTTGATGGGACAACATTCCTGCGGCTGGGAATGAGGTGGAGATTGAGGGATGCAGAAGAGGACATATGGGAAGAATTTTATTCTGGTCAGTACTGGTCAGAGATGGTCCAATCCTCTCAAAGGTGGTAACAGGAGAGAGGTTGCAAGACAGACCTGGTGTTTAGTCACTGCTCCATAGAATCACCATAGAAACCTACACTGGTTTAGGCTGGAAGGGACCTTAAAGCTCATTCAGTTCCAACCCCTGCCACAGCACTGGAGCTGCTCTAAGGTCTCCCCTTCAGGAGCCTTCTTTTCTCCAGGCTGACCCAGCCCAGCTCTCTCAGCCTGGCTCCAGAGCAGAGCTGCTCCAGCCCTTGCAGCATCCCCATGGCCTCTGGCCTCGCTCCAACAGCTCCAAGTCCCTCTTGTGCTGTTGCCCCAGGGCTGCAGGGGGGTCTAATGTCCATCTCATCCTGTTCTCCTCTGTTCACTAAGCAGGGCAGAAACCCACTCTCCTCACCCAGATGGAACTGCAGGTCCTGTGTTGAGCTCCAAACCTTGCCTGGCACCGAGCATCCTTCCCAGGCTGGGAAGTGCTGAAGCTGCACCATTGGAATGGCATGGCATGTGTGGGGCGGAGGAGGAAAGAGGAGGGAGGCAAAGGGAGGAGAGGAAGCTTCTCAATTTAGATAGAAATAATGCAGCTTAATTGTGGCAGCAGCTGCAGTGTGAGGCGGAGCGAGGTGAGGCCTAAATACTACACTTGGCAGCTGTCTGCTCTGCTGAGCATGTTGATGGGAGAAGATTCCTTCCAGCACAGAGGCTGGGATAGGGAAGGGTGAGGGATGCCATCCTCACACCCACCGCCATGGTGGCTGAGATTGGAGAGGGGAGGCACATGTTGCTCAAGAGCATCAGGCAGGATTTACTCCAAAAGGAAGGCTGAGAAAGGAGACAGCTCTGTGTGCTCCTGATGGGGGAAAAAGGCATGAGAAGAAAGACATACCTAGGCATGGAGTCCAGTCCAGACCCTGTAAGAGAGATGGGGAACTGGTGGGGGGTGAGACCTGCCAGCCACATCCCAGGCTGAGGTTCCTGACCTTCCAGCAGCCCTCACCCCTGCAGCCAGCTTCTGCCCCCAGCAGTTCATGCTTCCAGCTCCAGAGTTCTCCAAGTTACCTTCTGAGGCTGCTGAGGGCCCCTGATGGGACATGACCTTGGGGACTTGTGCTTAGCAAAGATTAATGCATACAGCTTAATGCATTCTCTTCTCCTGTCTGTTTTTATCCTCTTCCAACACTTAGCAGGGGGAAGGGCAAATGCGATTGGGATGGTTTCCATTTCCATACGAAGAACTGAGCTTGATTTTCATTAGCACTAAGGTCCCTTTCACTATTTAGGCTACGGAAAAGGTCTTGAAAACAAAGCAAAAATAATATACATCTGCTTTAAAACTCCTTCACACTGTCAGAGAGATTCCACATAAGCGCAAAGAAAACCCTTCCTGCTCCCATTCCTAAGCTCAGCACCACGCAATGATGCTGAAATGGTTGATTAGCTGCCATCCGCCACTTAAACGTTACAAGCCTTTATTATTTATTCCTTGGGCAGAGAATTACCACCACGTGCTATTTTTATTTTACAGATCTGAAACTACTTAAAAAGCTTTCCATCAAAGATGTACAGTGGTGCTGACAGAACACAGCAGAGTTTGCACTGGGGAAAGCCATCATTAATTATCAGACTGTAAGTAGCACTGATAGTGCAAGCATTTGATTTTGATTTAATGTCTAAATAAGCTCGCTTACAATGGCAAAGTGCTTCTTGTTTAATTGAAAAGCACTAAGTTTTCGATCTCCCCTTCTCGTTTTTCATTCTGGCCACGATCCAGGTGCAGAAATAGAAAGAAACATGAACAGAATGCAAGAAGTCAGTGCGAAAAAGCATCAGAGCCCCCGGAGCCTGCTGAGCCTTCTGCCAACACCACCGCTGAGCTGCTTGCACCATCTTGTCTCTTCAAGGCTGCCCTTGCCCTTCAGCTTCCCTGCCATTCCAGCCTGGTGCCTGTCCTTCCTTCCATCCACCCACGCATCCATCCATCCACTAATCCATCCCCTCTTTTTCCATGTCTGCCCTTACACCGCACTTTCTGCAATCACGTCACCACACTTTCCTCCCGTGCTCCCCCCAACAGGGGGTTTTCATCTTCATGCAAAGACAACTACATTGCTCTACAACGGACACTGAGGAGGAGGAGAGACCCTGGAGACCCTCACTTTGCCTGGTGCACAGGGGTGCCCCGTGCTCCTGCAGCCTAACAGTCAGCAGTGCTGCCAGACACTCGATCCCTGCCAAGGTCACAGCGTGACGACAGTGAGGACAAGCCAGCATGGCAGCGGGTGCCATCCCCATCACTTCCCGGCAGCCGGCTTGAATCGGGTGCAGCCACTTGCCAGGGAGAGGCATGGATCAGGTAGGGACAGCCGTGGTGGATGCTGCCTCTGCTTGGCGTGCCAGGTGCGTGCAGATGCTGCTCAACCATTTGTGCTGATGAGGACTGGGATTTGTGGAGGAATAGCTGCTGCCTCCAGGTGGGATAGAGCATAAGCCCATCGGTCATTTCACTGATAGGGATTCAAACACCAGGCTCTCGCTCTGCCTCTTTAGGCAGATAAAAACCTGTCTGCAGCTTTCAAGCCAGCCCAGATGATTCTGGGTAGCTCAAAGAGTGGGAGTTTCTGGGTAGCTCAAGAGTGGGAGTTCCATCCATGTCCATGCTCAGACACTGCAAAAGGCAGGGTGCAAATGGAGGTGACAGTTTCATGGGAAGCAGTCAACTGGCATGACAGCTCTTCTCCACTGCCCAAATGGTACGCTCAGAACTGATTTTCCACTTGAGGTGCCTTCTACAGGTGTTAATGAACTAACCCTCATGATAGCTCTCTGAAGCAAGGGCGCTGTGCACGGGGACAGTCACGGAATCACAAACTCCTCTGTGTTGGAAGGGACCTCAAAGCTCATCCAGTTCCAACCCTTGCCACAGCCACGGACACCTTCCACTAGAGCAGCTTGCTGCAAGCCCCGTCTTCCTAAGAGCTCATCTCAGTTCCCCTCTGGCAGGTTAAAGCCATTCCCCTTGTCCTGTCCCTACAGGCCCTTGTCCAAAGCCCCTCTCCAGAAGATGAAGCTCAGGCTTGTCTGAGCTCCCAGGTGGAGTCTCCACCAGGCAGCAGAGCCACAAGCATCACCTTCTCCTTGTAGGCTGGTGTGTGTGTGTGCTGGTGTGTGCTTGCACATGGGTGGCTTTGCTCACATGAAAAAGCCTCCATGGCTCAAACAATTGCCAACAGTTAGTGCATTGCTACTTGAAACAGAAAAGGTGAGAAGAACACAGCTCTATTTTAAATGAAATTAGGTAAGAAAGGTAAACTGAGGCACAGACTCATCACAGTGAGATCTTAAAGCCTGAAGTGAGTGTCAGACCATGAAAGCTGAAGTGGCGCACACCAGACAGTTCCACCCAGCTGCAGACTAATGTCTTTGCTAAATGACTTTAAACCTAATGGCATGTGACATGCAAAGATCAGGCTGCTCAGCATGGCAGAAAGATAGAGGTAATGATGGCTTAACTGCACAGGGACCCAGTGCCACCCAGCACAACTATGACTTTGGATGGGAAGGAATGCAAGGGCAACCTTGTCAACAGGCACAAGTTGGTCTGCCTATTTGGGAAGAAGTACTAGTACCAGTGTATCGAGACAAGGGTTGCACTGACTGAAGAAGATTTAGACATTGAAAAGGTGACCATTTCAAGATGAAACTACAGATTTCTGTCTCAGCTCTCATTTTCTTCTTAGTGTATGATTGTGAGCATCCGACATGCAGCAAAGCTCCAAACTGGGGCAGTTTGGTTATGAAAAGTGTTAGTTTGACTTGCTGACTAACAAGCCTTGAGTTCTGACAATGACTGCCCAATTCCTTCCTCTAAAGCCATCTGGATGGTGAGGTGGAAGTGTTGAGGCCAAGAATTCAAAGTGCAGCCAGAAGCATCTGCAGCTACAGATAAAGAATGTGGAGAGTGGTGAACACTGGTGTGAACGACAGCATCCTGGCACATTCTTGCACCTAAGCCCAGGAAGGAAACGAGTGGGTCTTCTCAAACACACCTGAGATGCTGAGATGGACCTGGAGGGTGGAAGAACCTTTCTGACAGGCTACACACTCAAAGAGACTCACAGGCAAAACCCAGGCTTGAAGGGCAGAGCCCTGGGCTCCCTGCTGCTCACCGCCACGGGCTGGGTTCCCTCTGGCAATGCGCTGAGCATTGCAGCACTGTGAGCAGAGCAGCTGCTGACAGAGCTCTGAAAAGCTGCTTTGGAAGCCCCAGCTGATGCTGATGCCTGCAATCCTGTCTGTTCATCTCTCTGTCACTGGGTATTTATTGACTGGGGTGGGCAGCTGTAACCACCTGCCAGAAATCCCTTTTTCTCCTAGAAAACAGGCGCCCATCACGATGCCACCGCATCTCCTCCAAGAGCAGTGGCTGAGCTGGGCAGCACTGGTGGCTCCCGAGGTCAGAGGGACCGGATGGGGAGCAGGGCAGAGCAAGGCAAGCAGAAGCACACACAAACCTGGGGAGGAGGCCCCCAAACGCTGCTTGACCCAGGGTACCCAACACAAGATCAGTAATGAGGGGGCAAGCATGAGGCAAAAGAGGGGGGAGTGAGCAAGCAGCTGCGGGGTTCTGAGTTACCGGCTGGGCTTAAATCACAGCAGTCCTTTAGTGTGGGAGAAAGCAAAGACCTGTCAGAGTAAGTGGTTTCCAAGCTCTTTGGTAATGCTGCATGATTTCAAACAGGAAAGAAAAGATTGTGTTTAACCTTTTTTTTTTTTTTTTTCTAAAACCCTTTTCTTTAAGAAATTGGAGACAAAAAACCACAACCCTAATTGCAGACCCAAGGGAAAGTTTGATTTCCAGCTTGAGCAGCCTCAAAAGTGCTCATAAAAATAATGGTGCATTCTAAGCAAGGCTGCTTTAGACTGGGAAACGTAAAAGCTTCCTTTTAGCCCTTTCCAAGAGGCCACATCTAACTCCTCCTGAGCACAGCCAGCAAGTGCCAACTACTGGGGAGAAGAGGGAGAAGTTTGCTAAGGAGTTCAATCAGGGACTCTGTGTTTTGCAGGGGGAAGGAAGGTTTTACTCCATCAAATCATCACCAAACAACCTGTCACGTCCCTGCAGAGGCACGGCTGCTGCGATGTGCCATGGTACAGGACTCTACCTCCACCTCATGTCAAGAGATGCGCCTGATCTACTTACGGGAGATGGAGATCAAGCTTGCCTTTTCCAGCCGCATTCCCTAAGCTACCACTGAGCCCATTTCCCTGCGGGATGGGAGGAATTTTGTGCTCAGCAATAAAGAGCAGGACCGAGGCAACGAGAGGAAACCAGCAGCTTTTCTGGGGCATCGTCCTCCTCCTTAATATAATGTAAAACACAGTGTCATTATTTTCCTTTAATAAAGTGGAACAAACTTAAGATGCTTAAACACTGATTAAAGGCTTTGATCTCTGAAAGCGCGATTAGCGTCCTTCTGTCGAGGAAAGTCACTTTGAGAAACGTATGTGCTGATTTCGCATAATCCCCCCATTAATTCCGTGTCAGATACGGTGTTTACTGGAAGCACATGACAAGGCTTTTCTTCTGCCTTTTTTCCCCCCTCCTGAACTGTTTTGGACCCAGTAGTCTTGTGCCACTTGCCCCAGCCCTGCTGTTCCTCCCCATCCCCTCATCCTCTTGGTTAGAGACAGGGAGGGAAGGAGGTGGCAACCAACAGCTCTGGCTGGGAGATGCAGGGAGCTGAGCTCGATGACATCTAACAGCCCAGAGGCTGCAACAGCTCCTCTGTAGCCTCGCTAAAACTGACTCTCGTGGCTGTGCAGAGGAAAGGGAGGCCAGCATCAAACACTCAGCTTCAGGTCTGGGGTTTCATAGGATAACAGAGCCCAGCCTGGTTTGGGTTGGAAGGGACCTTAAAGCTCCTCCAGCTCCAACCCCAACACCTTCCACTGCAGCAGCTTGCTCCAAGCCCCTGTGTCCAACCTGGCCTTGAACACTGCCAGGGATGGGGCAGCCACAGCTTCTCTGGGCACCCTGTGCCAGCGCCTCAGCACCCTCCCAGGGAAGAGCTTCTGCCTAAGAGCTCATCTCAGTCTCCTCTCTGGCAGGTTAAAGCCATTCCCCTTGGCCTGTCCCTACAGGCCCTTGTCCAAAGCCCCTCTCCAGGTTTCCTGCAGCCCCTTTAGGCACTGGAGCTGCTCTAAGGCTGAACAAGCAACTGCTGGGATAGGAAGAACAAAAGCACTAAGTGGTTACACCAGGGTTTTCTTTGCTCACATCAGGACCTGCACTGTACAGACACCTCCACAAACTCTTGCTCCAAGACACAACTGCCAGTTTGCTTGGAAGCTCCAGTTCATTTTGGCATCAGCATCTCTGCTTGGAGGGCTTCAGAGCCACCCAGCTGAGCAGCCACCAGCAAAGTGCTGAGCTGCTGGTGCAGTGAGGAGCGACCTGAAATGAGCTGTGACCCGGCTGTGAGCAAACAGCACAGCCACAAACGCTGCCAAGTGGCCTCAGCAGCAGCAGCTCCCGTTGGATTCACTCTTCTTATGCATCACAACCGTCTTCATCCATGAGATGGGCAACTAGAAACCTAAAGTCACCTGGAACAGACCCCACATCACAGCACCCCGAAGGCCTGGCCCAGCTCATCCTCTGGATTCTGGCCTTTATGGCTGTTTTCATTCAGTTAAAACATTTGCATTTGGGATCAAACCAGCTTCATTTCAGTTTTCTAAGTAAAAACTGCGCCGGATAAAGCATGCACAGAAAGCTGGCCCTACCTCTGACAGAAGATAAGAACTAAATGGATTCCAAGATTTATCTCACTGCAGCAAGCTCTCTGTGGCACAGAGAACATCTGGGTTTATTGTTCCACATCACATTCTACTATTTATTTCGGATTTGAAGAGTCCTTTAGCAGGAAGCAGACCCTCCATTGCAGCCTCTGGGGAGCATGGAGGCATGGGGCTCATATTCTTTGGGTTTTGCTGATGGTTCTCTATAAAAACAGGGGAAAATTGAACCAAAAAGGGGGTTCAGAAATGCCTTTGCCCTGGGGAGAGGGGACTGGTCTCTGAGCAGAGGTGTCCTGAGCTGGTGCCCAAAGCCAGGGCCAGAAGGCAAAGGTCTATGGCGACCTCAGCAGAGCAAGTCTCTCTATAGGAACTATGCTGAATTATATGCTATTTTATATATATATAGATATATATATCTATATGTCCCTACCTTGTAACAGCCCTCACTGAGGAGTCCACCTCCCTTTGTGTCTTCTGCTGTTCTTAAGAGACTAATGAGGACATTTTCCCATGATTGCCTCACTTACATGTGCTCTCTCGCTCTCTCTCCACACTGAGTAGCTAATGGTAGGAAGATTTAATAGCGTGATATCACTTTAATGTGAACACCATAAATAAAGCTCTTATAACTCTGTAATTACGTCTGCATTGCACTTATTCACCATTCATCTGCATACAGGGCTCTGCACAGTGACAGGGTGATTTCAAAGGTTTTTCCATACTACAAACTAAAACCTGGCTTACAAAGTGGAAGAGGAAAGAAAAGGAGAGAGGCAGGAAGGGAGGTCTGAAACCCTGGCTCCGGACCTGCACATCTCTTGGGTATCGAGTGCATGATCCAGAAGCAATCCTGATGTTGTGATGCTACACTGAGAGCAGCCTGGTGTCTGGGATTTCATTGTAGGAGATAGAATCCCAGAGTGGTTTGCGTTGGAAGGGACCTCAAAGCTCATCCAGTTCCAACCCCTGCCACGGGCAGGGACCCCTTCCACTAGAGCAGCTTGCTCCAAGCCCCTGTGTCCAACCTGGCCTTGAGCAGTGCCAGGGATGGGGCAGCCACAGCTTCTCTGGGCACCCTGTGCCAGCGCCTCAGCACCCTCACAGGGAAGAGCTTCTGCCTAAGAGCTCATCTCAGTCTCCCCTCTGGCAGGTTAAAGCCATTCCCCTTGGCCTGTCCCTACAGGCCCTTGTCCAAAGCCTCTGTCCAGGTTTCCTGGAGCCCCTTCAGGCACTGGAGCTGCTCCAAGGTCTCCCCTTCAGGAGCCTTCTCTTCTCCAGGCTGACCCAGCCCAGCTCTCTCAGCCTGGCTCCAGAGCAGAGCTGCTCCAGCCCTCGCAGCATCTCCATGGCCTCCTCTGGCCTCGCTCCAACAGCTCCACGTCCCTCTTGTGCTGCTGCCCCAAGTCCTCCTCAGGATTGCTCCATCTGGTCTCTGCCCAGCCTGTGTCTGATTGTCCTGACCCACATGCAGGAACGTGTATTTAAGAAATAAGTAATCAAAGGTCCCCCCATTCCCAAGGATCCCCCATGTCTATGGCATCACAAGGCAGACAAGAGCGATCTCTCAGACACCAAAGCTTGTTTGAGATCAGCTTCAGCACTGGGGAGCACAGCCAGCTTACGGAGTAATCTGAGCTCTAAACAGCCCCTGAGTGTGCGCCAAATCAAAATCAACTCAGTCAGAGCAAACAACAGCAGCATGGATTTGATGGCTTTAACTCTGCACAGTCAAGAGTACAAGTACTCCCAGTCCCCGCTGCCCTGAGCGCATCACGTACATCAGACAGAGCGATGCTAACAGGCGAGTGTGCTAAAGCTCTTCCTAAGTTTCTCTGCTGTTAAAGCTCTGTGTCTGCCCAGAGGTCTCTATTTTCACACTGGTTTCATTCGGTGTCAGGGAGAGAACAACCCCCCAAACGCTGACACTCCGGTTGGGATGCAGAGCTCGCTTTCTGATGATGCAATGCGTTATCACTTGCCAGGCAAAAATAATCATCCTGAATGGAAAGTCATGTCGAAAAGTGAGATGCTGGGTTTAAAAATACCAGCGTTTTGACTTGGTCTGAACTTTGCTCCAGTTCTCCCCAACGACAACATTCAGGGGAAATTGGGATAAGTCTGGAAACATGTTCATGTCAACAAGTGCTAAGAGAACACGAGCTGTCAGAGCTCCCCCGAGCCAGCCCTGGAGGTCTGCTTTAGTTAAAGGTTGGGAAGGCCGCGATGCGAACCACACTCCTGGAAGCAAAAGGGGAACACAGCCTTCGGTCTTTGGGGATAATGATGCTGCACGATGCATAGCGTGATGGAAATCTCTCCTCCACGGCTCACTTCAGAAGAAGGATAAGGGTGAGCGTTCTGCCATGCTCGCATCCACCACTGCCACAGGAAACTGCTGAGTGTAGTGAAGGAGAGGCTGTCAATGAGCTACGCAGCACAAGAGGTTATAACGCAGACTGTCACTCTTGACACAGTCTTCTCAATACAATGGGATCTCTTGCACTGTAGTATCTCACTACAAGAGAGACATTGAGGTGCTGGAGTGGGGCTAAAGAAGGGCACAGGAGCTGGTGCAGGGCCTGGAGCACAAGTGTGATGGGGAACGGCTGAAGGACCTGGGGGGTTCAATCTGGAGAAGAGAAGGCTCAGGGGGGACCTGATGGCTCCCTACTATGATTCTCAAACAGCTTTTGAGCTCCTACTGGTGCACAAAGCACCCTGAGACTAAAACCCACGCTGAAGCCGCAGCAAACAGGGAATTACACCACAGTCAGCTCTCAGGACCAATGTTCCATCTTAACTAGCACCACTGAAGCTGGATGCAGCTCATTTCCAACACCAGAAAAAGGGGAGATGGGGAGAAAATGAAGGGATTGTAAGCATACAGCCAACAAAATTAAACTAAGAATTAATTTCATCCATTATAACTGATTGCTGTAAATTAAAACTAGAGGAAAATAATTGGTAGCGTGTAGCTTTTAGTGTTCCGTACAGATTAGAGGAATTAGATTTTCTTATTAGGAACACTAAACTCATCTGCCATGCTCCTGTGTCTGTAGCAATATGCATTTTTCCTGATTACAGCACAGAGCCTGTAGTCACAGTGGGGTTTGCAGCCATGAGCATTTGCTTCATTAAGACCTAAATCCACATCCACTCCTGCAGTCGAGGAAGCTAAACTGCGCTTTGCCTGAGCTCCCCAGTGAGCAGGACCACAGAGGTGTTTGCTGTTCCTGTGGCATCTGCAGAGCAGTATCAGTATTTCAGCTGTGCTCCCTCCAAGCTGGGGCAACGAGATACCCACTCCAGTGCTGGATATGTTCAGCATCCAGGAAAGCTAATACCTTTCACCTGGAAAGGAAGGAGAGCTCCTTGAACCCTATTTTCTGCAGTGGGAGCTATGGGCAAGCTAGGATAACCATGTTGGTCTGCTCTAATTGCTGCTGCTCCGTACCATGCAGCAGTCCCAGGCCTTTGCTATGGAGCTACGCCTGCTGGGAGCAGGCAGGGTTTGGGGGTTAATCCATCCTGTTGATGCAGCTTCTCTTTGGGAAAATCATAGCAGTCTTCCAGTATCTGAAGGGGAGCTATAGGGATGCTGGGGAGGGACTCTTCATTAGGGACTGTAGTGACAGGACAAGGGGTAACAGGTTAAAACTTAAACTGGGGAAGTTTAGATTGGATATAAGGAGGAAGTTCTTTACTGTGAGGGTGGTGAGGGACTGGAATGGGTTGCCCAGGGAGGTTGTGAATGCTCCATCCCTGGCAGTGTTCAAGGCCAGGTTGGACGAGGTCTTGGGTGAGATGGTTTAGTGTGAGATGTCCCTGCCCATGGCAGGGGGGTTGGAACTGGATGATCTTAAGGTCCTTTCCAACCCTAACTATTCTATGGTTCTATGAAATCCTTTGGGTCTGATTCCTCATTAATTTAACCTCACACAAGACTCGTTCCCCTCAAGCAGTGTAAGTGATGCTGGGATGGAGCATGGGGTCCCAGGACACCAGCAGTGCTGCCCTCACCTTCATGTCCTGGATCAGCAGAGCCTATGATGAGTCAGTGTTGATCCCTTGAAGCTTGTTGCTACATCATGTACAGCGTGCAGGACATCCTGTAAGGTGCAGGACTGGGCACAGCACCCTCGGGGGCTGAGGCTCCCTCTACTTCTATCCACATTCCTTAAAAATGAAGAGGATGAAGCTGTCACCCTCACAAGAAAAGAGGCCAGAGTTTGAGGGGTTAAACTCCCTGCTGCTTCTTTATCTGAAGAGATTTTCTCCCAAGCTAAAAAGCATGAGAAAGACCTGGCTTTGTGCTGTAGCAGACTTTAGAGAGTGGCAGGAAATTAAGTTATACGTGAGCTGTTCTGTTTTTCCTGAGAGGTTATTTTTATGCATTTATTTAATTAATTCCATTGGCTTATATAAGGGTAACAGAATTTTACATGTCTGCAGCGCTCCCTTGCTCAGGAAGCTCAAAAAACCATGTCACAGAAACAGAAATAGTCCCTCACAGCTGCCCCTGTGCAGAGCCAGAGCACAGTGGCAGCCACTTCCCACCAGGGAAGGGCACGTGGTACCTTCCTAAACCCATAAGAGGAGGTGACCTACACTAATTAAAGTGAGATCGATCCAGTTGGAAATGAGCCCTGGTGTTGAGTTTTACACCTTGGGATGGGCGCTCTGGGATGCTGGGTGAGGGAGTGAGTGAGTTCAAGGAGCCTGTTTCCCATCACTAGTGAGAGGTAGCACCCTCAGGAAGGCAACATCCTTCTCCTCATGCCGTGGAGCAAGAGGGAGGAGTGCCACCTACTGCATCACCCAACACTTGGCTTGCTTTGAACATCCCTGCGCCAACGAAAATAGCAACTTCTTGTTTTGTAGTTGGAAATATAAAGGAAAGGGGAAAATCGGGGGGGGGGGGGTGGAGGGAAGAAGCAACCTAAAAAAAGGAATTTGCTGAATGGCATTTTGTGCCAGCATCGGGGTTATAAATAGCCCAAGTGACACTGCTCGTTACGAGATGAATTTCTGAGTGTTTCTGAGCAGCAAAGAGTTCGAGCTGCAAATAACAATAAATGGGGGGGAGGGGGGGATGTATATAAATAAAAGGCATTAAAGCCCCTTTCTGTGGGGGATCAGCATCGCATCTTGAAGCTTACATCAAAGGGACTCAATTAGGAGGCACATTTTCTAATCACATGTTCTAATTCACAACAAATCTGGGTTTCTAATGAAGCTTTGATTATTGGTCCAGATGGTAAGAATCAGACCTGACGCTCTGCAGCACACAGAAGCACGCTCTACAGTGCCAAGGCGACCACTTGATGCTCGAGAACCAGCTTCATCCCCTGGTTTTGCCCAGCCACCTTCCTGTATTCAGTTCCTTAGGAAAGCCCCTTTGCCCACATACACCCGAGTGAGCAACTGGGGAAAGCAGATGCAAGATAACTGCTACTAGAGAATGAACCAGCAACCAACCCACCTCCCAGCCACTCAATCCTTTGGCTATTAATACTTTCCCTTCACAATCCCAACCCGCACATGCTGAGGCAGGGAATAGGACTTCTTGTCACAGAACCCACAGGTGGTCGCCCAGGCATTACTTTTAATTACAGAAAATGGTCCCTGTATACCCTACCTGGGCATAACTTGTGGTTTTCAGACTTAATCGCTCCACATGAGATGAAGGCAGGGCTGGAGGGTTATTTCCTAGCTGGCAGCTGGGGCACGGCTCAGAGGGAAGCAAAGAGCCATTCCCAGGAGAAAATGGCTGGGCATCCGGATCTCACATCCTTTTGATGCAGCCCAGGATGCGGTTGGCTTTCTGGGTCAGCCCCGTGTACTGGGCTGCATCCTCAGAGTGCGAGCAGCAGGTCGAGGAGAGGGGATTCTCCCCCTCTGCTTTGTTCTGTTGGATGTAAGGCAGAAGCTCTTCCCTGGGAGGGTGCTGAGGCGCTGGCACAGGGGGCCCAGAGAAGCTGTGGCTGCCCCATCCCTGGCAGTGTTCAAGGCCAGGTTGGACACAGGGGCTTGGAGCAAGCTGCTCCAGTGGAAGGGGTCCCTGCCCGTGGCAGGGGTTGGAGCTGGAGGAGCTTCAAGGTCCCTTCAATCCAAACCAGGCTGAGATTCCGTGAATCTCCATAGCCAGAGGCTGAGAGGAGGCAACATAAATACCTGATGGATTCAAACTGCTGTGCCATCTGCATGCCCCCAGCAAGATCAGGGTACCATTACCCTCCTCTAAATCCCTCTAAGAGACCAACTTTGCCCTGGAAGTCTTTCAGTCTGAACAGACATGACAAAATGATGGAGAAAGAGGGACTGAGGCTTGGAGAGAGCACAGACAACGCAGCTCCCTGTGACAACAGCATACCCTTCATCACGATGCAAACAAAAGACATTCTTTCTTTCTAGGGCTTTTTTTGTTTCTCCTTTCTTTTCCTTTAAGATACTATTATGGCACTAAGTGAGTGATGCTCCCTTTGCCATGGCTGGGTAGCTGTGTGCAGTCCTGGATCTAACTCCTGAATCCCATTAGCTTTCAGATGTGCTAAACCAAACATTCAGCTCGCATCTCAACCTCCCCAGCACATCACACCAGGGCCTGCAGACCCACTCCTGGTCTCCTCCACCCTTGGAGCTCAGCCCGTGCTTTGTGCACAGCCAGGGGTGAGCCCTTCCCAAAATACCAGTATTACAGCCTGTGTATTTATGTATTATTAATGCTTTATGGAGTGGGACAATGCCCCTGAGGAGCAGAGAACAGACTGCACTGACAGAAGAGCTACACTTTTCTTTATAGATGAGTCCAGGAGGTCTGGATTGAGGTAAAAGCAAAACCCCTGCAAGACCCTATTGGTTTTTCCTGCCCACTCCAAGAGCCCTTTTAGATTTCGTTATTGGCTTTTTACCAACACAGCCCTAAAAAGCACAGGAATCCAGAGTGCACCTGAACAGAATCAAACTGCAGTGAGAAATACCTGAGCAGATCGGCTGCTGTTGAATCCCCTTCTCCCGTGTTGCTGCAGCCTTGGACATAAAGAGAGAGCTTCAGAGGAACTTAGACATGTCTGATATTGCTGCTTGCCTTGGAAACAGCTCTGAGGGAAGTTTCCTTCCAGCATCAGAGCTGGTTGGACTTAACTGACACAAACAAAACCCCAGTGTCAATGTAGGATTAACTTTCAATCTGAGCACCTGACAGACAGCGGGAGTCCCATCTGCTCATCTTCCCCCTAAGACAAGATGTGTTTCTAAGGCACGTGGATAAGGCTGTGCTTGTTTCTCTCTACAGTCTATAAAGGGCTTAAAGTAGATACTTCACTTGTAGATGGCTTCAGCTAAGTAGGATGAAGTGCCTGCTGCGGAAAGCTTCACAAAATAAAGGTCAAGTAGGAAAACCTGCAAACGTGGTTGAGTGTCGTGGGTTTGAAACAAATCCCAGGACTTCCTAGGACCTTGCTTTAACTTTTGGAAGCTGAACGGCATTTATATGCCTTTGCCAGCATGGTATTTCCCTTCGTTTAACAAGTGGTCCCTTTTCTCCCATCATCTGGAATCCAAGCCCTGCACAGTGAGCTTGCACTGCTAGTGAGGCTGAGCCTCGTGCTTCCTTGGAAAAGAAGCAGTTACTGAAAGACCACCAGTGGGGAATCCTACAAGCCTTAAAGAAGATTAAAAGGGAAAGAAGAGATGGGACACTCATTCGTGTGACTGCAGGGGCTGAGGTCTCTCAGTAGCTGACTGCCCCCTCTCACAACTATAGATGCTGCAACAGCTTTTAGAGGAGATTTTGGTTTATTTATTTGTTTTACAGATAATAATTACTCGAAAAGACTCCAAAGAAAGGGACCATTAGCACAGGGTAAGAGCAGCCTGTTAGGTGCATGCCTAACACACGCCAGCCTGGCCTAGTGTGACTGAGATGGGTTCGACAGCTCTCTCCTTGCCAGGGGATTTCAGAGAGCAGAAAGCTCTGGATCAGATGTGCACCAAGGTCTGGGTTTGCTTCTTTCAGCAGCAGAGTCAAAGCAGAGGACAGACCAGTGAGAACCGGCCCTGCAGTGAGGCACAGTGGGACCACTCTTTTTCAATCCATTGGAACCACAAGGGTTTGGATCTCCTTGTGCTCTCCGCCCTGATTCAGGGCTGACCGAGCCATGGAGCTCGGATGGGATATCCAGATGGAACAGGCTGGGTGTACGGATCAGGGTGCTGCTGGCCCTTCATCCCTCCTGCGGACACTGATCCCATCACCACAGCTCCCTTCTCCTTGGCCCATTCTGGCACTGGCATCCCAGAGCAGAGGCCCAACACTAGTGCTCATCAGTGCCAGCTGTTGTGCAGCTTTTCCTCCTCCAGGAGCTGGGCTGAGAACATCAACTCATTTACCTCAGGTCTCTCTTCAGCTGCTGACAGGGCTTGGATTTAAAGCTAGGGAATTACATTTGAAAAGCTCCACATCTCACTAATAATGCTCCACAACTAATAAAGCTCCACAACTCACTAATAATCAGTCGGGCCATTAAGTGCACTCAATAGAGATTTTACCACCATTTTCTTCCCATTGCAGAAGCGAATTACGTGACCTTCTTCCCAGCCTTGTGGCTAAGGGTACAAGTGGTTTTTTCCTGCAGTTAGCTAAGGAAACAGCCACGTATCCCATGCCAAGGGCATCATTTAAGAAACAATTATGGGAGAGGAGATGAGAAAGCTTTTTTATCTTTGGCCTTGATTGCATTTCAAAACTGGTACCTCTTTCCTCCCATCGTTTCATTTACATATCAAAATAATTGCCTTCTGAATTCAACAGATTGCTGGAGTTCTGCAGGAAATCTGCCTTGCAAAGCTGGTCACACTCATTGGATGAGGCCCGGGCACAGTGAACTCCATGGTAAATACTTGAGCAAAGCCTGTGCTGAAGCAGCATCTCTGTAGAGAAGCTGGTGGTGCAACGTGGATGTCGCTGCTATAGCGACACGAACCCCTAAAATATCCTTTGCTTTTTATTACCCCAGATCGATAGGAAAATAAAACCCAAATCAAACCAGCTTTCCCCTTTGCTCGGGACGGAAAGTCTGTTTTGATGTGTTTGTCACAGTGAAAACCTGACTTGGGCTTTGCCTGCCCAGCTCAGGAGAGGCCTGCTTCATGTGGTTTTAAGTCTCCAGTGCCACCGGGTGAGCAGCGACACTGCTGTATCAATAGTGTCACACAGCCAGCAAGCCTGAGGGCAGGGAGAGGAGCTTCAATCCCATTTGAAGAATCACTTGGGAGTTACAACACTTCAACCCTTGGTTTACTCTGTCTTCACTTCTACGTTGTACAGAAATAGAGGATGCAGGAGGACAGGGAGAAAACACAAGGGAAGGTGGATGAAGTATGTGAGAAGAGAGGGGGATACGGGCATTTTGCACCACTTATCACTTCTGTTTGATTTCACAAGTTTTCCATAAACAGAAAGATTCACAAAAGCTGAAGCAATCAACACAGGAGCCTGAAGCCCCACAAGGATTAACCTGTTGGTGTCTTGTGCAATAACAGGAAAAGAAACTTACATAAATCTTCTATTAAAAAAGCCCCCTAAAACCAAACATCAAACCCAACCCACAATCTAAACCCCACAGAAATCACGTGCTACATCTCCTTAGCCCCAATGATTTGCCTGTCTCCTTCAGATCTAATGGGAAACTTAATGACCCCGGACTTTTGCTCCTGCACAAAATGCTCCTGAAGTACCTGGTAAGTGTTCAGAAATGATGAAGCTCAGCCACTCTTGGCCAAACCTCTTGACATGGATTGCATTCGAGGCCATTAGGCAAGCATGGGTGAGGAGCTTTGCTAACTGCAGCAAGTTAACCCCAGCGTGTCCTGGCTGGGTTCATCCCTGATCCCGCAGTCAAATGGCAGGTATTTTCTGGATCAAGGCTGGATGTTCTCTCTTTGCCAGTGTCAAGCAAGGCAGGGGGATGGATTATCTCTAAGGTCCCTTCCAATCCAAACCATTCCATAATGATGCTATGAATCCTATCAAAGCATGGCAATCAAAAGGCAGGACTGAACAATTGGTTGCTTGAGAAAGGAGCAGAGATCCAAAACACTGGGGCAACCTGACAGAGCCTTGCAAGAAGTTGCCCAAGTGCTTAGTGAGATCTAAGGACCAAGGAGAAAGATGTGCCAACTCCAGCCAACACTGACCAGTATTATTGCCTCAGGACAGTTACTACTCCTACATGGCCCAATTTATCCCTTCAATAGTATGGAAATCACGTCTTCCTCCAAGACGTTTTAAGCTTTCAGCACAAGAATTTACTAAGGGGGAAATACCTTATGATGAGGGGAAAGGGAGGTCTAGGAGATACCAGATTTTCCATAAATTAGCACTTTCTCACCTCTGGCTTCTCTCCTTAGTTCTACCCCATTCCTATTCTCTGCATCTGAGGGCAATCTGGACACCTAGCTCAGATACAAGCATCCACACCACAGACATGTGTGATAGCTCCTGCCTGAGCACGAGTCCCTCAGTCCATATCCTCTAGTTGCTGGATACACTTTGAACTGAGGATGAGCTCAAGCTTAGGCCTAACACAGTCTATAGATATATGTAATCTCTGTGCCTTTTATCCCTAAAGGAAGCAGAAGTAATAATAGTTCATAATTTCGAAGGCTACTGAGGAAATACCCTGGTGCTGTAGACAAAATGCTCACATTTTCCTCATCATCTCTAGAGCAACTTGTGAGTAATTGACTGTTCTGCAGCCTGCTGAACACCACGGGCTTCTAATGTCCAGCAGCTAATGAAATCCTACTGCGTTGTTTAGTGAGTTGCTGTTGTGCCAGACCTCTGTGGAGTTACCGGAGTCAGTGATAGCCTTGCCCAAACAATATCTCCATCAGCATAAATTCAAATGAAACATTTTATCTACATTCCCTTCCAGGAGAAAAACACCAAACCAAACCCAAAAAGGCTCCAGAATAAGCTACAGCCCATATGAGAGATCGTATCAGCAGCAGTTCAGCTCATACACATACACTTCCTCCCTCCAGCTGCGCTGCTGCAGGACTGACAAGGAGAGATGACCCAAATGACAGATTCCCTTGATAGCAAAAGCTCTTGTAATAAAATGAAGAAAGGAGAAATCTCACTCTCTATTCATTTTTAAAAGTGTTTCCCCTCCCTCTCCATGAGCTCTGTGAAACAAATTGAAGCTGAAGCATATACTTGCTGGATGGGTCTCCACGCTAGTGTCACCATAAATCACAGCCCATCACTGCCACTTCCAGCCCGGCATGGTAAGGGAGCCATGGACAATTTCATGTCTGTCCCTATGCTGGGACCCACTGCGCCCTCCCACCTCACCCCAAAAAGTCCTCAGCTGGTAATAGTACATTCCTCCCATCAGCAGCAATGCTCATCTGATGGAACTGAACATCTAAGAAGCTCTGCTATGAGTTTTTAAGGGCTTCCTTCACTAAAAAACCCCATATGATTGGGATATTCAGGTTGGATGGGGCTTGGAGCAAGCTGCTCTAGTGGAAGGGGTCCCTGCCCGTGGCAGGGGGTTGGAACTGGATGAGCTTTAAGGTCCCTTCCAACACAAACCACTCTGTGATTCTACAGTTCTATATCCTAAAAGCTCCTTGCTGCAGTCCCCAAAATCTAGCTGGAATGGCAGCAGAGATCTTCCACCTTAGCTAGCACACACTTAAGACTGACTTAAGACTAAAGACACATCGGTCACAAAGTTGTACCCTGAATGTGCATCCTACTGCAAAAAAATAAGATTAACTAAAGTAATACAAAGAGAAACTTGTGCTTCACGCCACTGGTGCAGGTGGTTGTGAATGCTGTTCCTGGGACCAAAGTAGAACGCTCCATAATCCCTACCACAGCTCGCTTTGCACGGAAATGTGTCAATTCTACAGCTGCTTGATCGGGATATGACCTGATTTTCTTTCTATTCCTTAATTGCTCCCTTTTAAGAGGTGGCAGTAAAAGTTGAATGCAGTTTATTGCATAAATTGGCTGTTGCGGCCTAAATCAAATGCTAAGTGCTTTTAGATCTCTCACTAGAAGAAAACCATCTTCTGGTGGTAGCTGGGGACAGCGTAAGGACCTCCTTACCTTGTTCCCAAGCCATCAGTAACACTGCAACACTGCACAGGTTTACAAGCAAGCCCCTGGTGCTGGTGTCTCATGTTGGAAAAGAAAGCCAATATTCCCAGCAAAGAGGGCTGGTTTTTCTCCTGGCAAGCAGAGCAACACCTATAAAAGAAAGTGTTAAGTTGCAGAGCTGAATATAAATAGCCCAGATAAGAGTGAGGCAATAGCTTTGCCTCCAGCTGCCACACAGCCAAACCCATTGCCTTTGAAGAACCTACGACTACATATGTTCTAATTTGATGGAAAATAATCCTGTGACCTATTAGAGATAGGAAAGCTGAAGGGCTGCGAGGTCACCAGATAAATGTGAGGCAGAGCTATGGATATAATCATTTCAGACTCGACAGTGGAAGTAATGGATGAACACTGGATTTCAATTATCCTGAGATAATTCAAATTACTTTAAATAGATAACTGCCCTACTAAAAACTGCCTGGGCTCCAGCCCTGCCTTTGCCGGCCAATTCACATAATGACTGTTTGATCCCTATTCTTCTTCCTCTTTCACGGAACACTAAAGTTGTTAATAGCACTGAGTTTCTCTCGGAGCTGAACTGGCAGTAACCCACTGTTCACATCTCCCCACGTCCAGTTCAGCTGTTACACCACTGCCATTTGCACCTTGGGAAGTGAAGGCTGTAGTGGTGGTGTTTTCCCTGCGAACAAGCAGGCTCGGTTACAGCACGGGCTGAAGGAAGGAGCTGGACCTTGTCCTTCAGGACTGTTTTGTATCCCCATTTCCAATCGTCTTGTTGGCCGTTTGAAAATGAACCTCGTGCAATCTCAAAGGAGGAAGAGGGTAAAGAAAAAAAAAGGTTTAATTGCATGGCTAATGAACGCCAGGATCCAGGCAGGATGCGCACGCCTGCTGTGTTACAAGCCGTTGCTGGAGGTTAGGGTAATTACGTTATTGCTGTCATTTGTATTATGTTAAGATACAGGAGTTTGACTCGTGTACTGAAGTCCTGCTGTGTGAGGCAAGAGACAGCAAAAAGATCAGCTGCAATCTGAGAGGCAAAGGGGGGGTTTATTGCACTCAGGTTGCTGGCTTGGAAGTGAAAACGTCAGCTCTCCAGTGAGCCCAGTGCCTGGTGCAGGCAGAAGGGTGCTTCTGGGGGGTGAGTAATAGAATCATAGAATGGTTTGTGTTGGAAGGGGCCTTAAAGCTCATCCAGCTCCAACCCCTGCCACAGGCAGGGACCCCTTCCACTGGAGCAGATTGCTCCAAGCCCCTGTGTCCAACCTGGCCTTGAACACTGCCAGGGATGGGGCAGCCACAGCTTCTCTGGGCACCCTGTGCCAGCGCCTCAGCACCCTCACAGGGAAGAGCTTCTGCCTTATCTCCAACCTCATCTTCCCCTGTTTCAGTCTGAACCCATCACCTCTTGTCCTGTCGCTACGGTCCCTGAGGAAGAGCCCCTCTCCAGCATCCAAATCATGATCCTGCCTAAATCATACACCTATCTTAGACCAGCATCACACCACAGCCAGTGAAGCATGAACAGGGAGGCTGGATTAGATGACTAACAGCTGAAGCTCAATGAGATATGTTTCCCTCTCCTTTACAATCTAAAGATTACTGTCAACATTAGAGCACCTAATGGGTATTCTGAGACACATATACCGTGTATTCAAGCAGCAAGGTGGACAAAATGATGGGTGAAAGAAGACATTCATGGCTAGACAGGGAGCCAAAAACACAGGTGTCTGGATTTATTCCATGTAATCTATTTGAGAGTAAGTTGGGAGCACAGTTGCCCAACGTGCCCTCTGTAGCCAATGGATACAGACAGCTATTTCCAGAGGGTGGCCCGGATCGGGTGATTGTTAAACTGACCTGATCTCTGGAGCTGTCCCTCAATTAAATGCCTAAACCCTCATTTGACAGATGTCCATGCAATGAACTCTCTGCTGGAGCTGGGCAGAATCCATAGGAATTGAAGTAGCTACATCTGATCTAAACCTGGCAGTTCCTATCTGCATAGGAACATCCCAGATAGGGGAACTGAGGCCACTCATCACCTTGTTCAACAGTCTACAGTTGAAAGCAGTGATGTGAATCTCTTCCTCTATGTGCCCAATTCTTCCCATGGTCTGTAAAGAGACCCCACAGTGGCCAGTTCAGCTGTAGATGTTCATACTGCTGCTATCTCACATCAGTCCTTGCCACACAAGACGCTAAACCCCAAACTAAGCCCTCTAAACTCTTCCCCAGCCTTGCCTAAGCTCACACAGCAGTTTAACCTCCATTGGTGAGGTTCTGCAGATGGCACTGGGTATGCACACAGCCACAAAATCAGAACAACATCCAAACCTCCCCAAATCCTCCCCACAGCCACACAAGGTGGCATTCCATCTGCCTGGGGGTTCTCAAGTACTTCATTTTCCCCATTCATTGTACACTGAACCCAAGGGCACAGATACAAACAGGAAACCACCCAAAACATGACACCGACCGCATCTCTCTTTTGGGCACGTGTCCCTATGGGTCCCTATAAGTTCAATGTAGTCCCTATGGGTTAGCAGGAGATAGTCATGTTAGACCCAGCATTCACAAGGATTCCAGTCACTTTCCAATGTATTCCCAGGCACACAGAGCACACACCTGTGTTAGAGCTGGAGCATCTTAGTGCATTGTAAAGTCGAGCATTTAGGAGTAAGAAGATGCCATTCAGAAATGAGAAGATGGGCTGCACCTGCTGATGACTCTTCCAGCTCCATCCCAGCTCCATCTGCTGCTCTGGTAAATGTCCCAACAGTTTGCTAACAGACGATTGATTCGAGCAGTTTACAGAGGCAAGGGAGATGTATGGAGACAAGATGCGACTTCTCCGCCTTTATTCATCACTCCTAATTGCTGAGCAAACGATGAGCGGAGAAATAGCCTCAATATTCATTCTCTCCTGTGAGCAGCTGGTTCCTGAAGTTACACATTTTATTTGCTGAGGGAAAGGGGAGGTGGTGAAAGGTGAAGACCCAAACTGCAGGAAACACTGAGGCTGGTTGCTGTTCTAGTCTGTTCTAGCCAATGCTGGAAGTCTGGCACTGAAGCTCACAGTTAAGCCAGCGCTAGTTTTGGACTGGGCACGTCAGGTTTCAGTAAGAGCATTAAAAAGGCTTCCCAGAGAGAAGCAAATTCTTTTATAAATACCAAAAAGTTGCCACATTTTGCTGCTTATATTAAGATGGGGATTAATATAATTGCATTGTTACTGATCTCAAGGCTTGCATGCCTAACGAGACATCTGACAAGCTTCCATTAGGGACATTACATCAAGTTGCTAGAATCCCAGAGTCTGCTTTATCCTCAACCCTGGTTATCCCATTTAACCCTATTTTGAGGGAAAGAGGCTGTGAACTGAAGATCTGGCTATGTGACTCTGGTCTGGCCTTCCCATGCAGCTCACATTAGCCATGAGGGCTTGAACAGGGTCTTTGGTCAGACAGGACTGACAACATCCATATTGAACTGCAGAACAGACACATACTATTGCACTGAGTAAACCAGAAAACCTCACTCACATTAAAATCACATAGAAAGGAACTTCAGAGCAGCTTCTTCTTGAATTACCAATGAAGGTCTCAACCTTTGCCCACGAGGGTTATTGCTAGAACAAAACCCAGCATTACCATTTCCAATGAGGCAAGGGCAGCTTTTATGCATGTATTTGCTGTGTGAAGAGGGAGAAGACCCAAAGAACCCAAGCAGGTTTTACCCAGAAACTACATGGAATGATCAGAAGCTATCAAAAACGTGGCCAGCTCTCTTCACAGCCCCACAGGTCTGTACAGGGACTGTCTGGAGCACTTGATTTCACTCTGGTACCCAAGGATGCTCAGCGCCCCTGCAAACAGCCTCTAGGTTCAACCCCACGTAGACAGCACCCAAGTTTCCAAACCCAAGGCAGTTGGATGTTGAAAACAAGTCATGCTTTAATTAACCAGTTCTAATTATACTACAAATTGCTCTGAAATTGCATGTAATCATTTAAAACCAAAACCACAAGTATATGCTCTCAATTGCTCAGTTTGGGAGCATCTGGTGCCCTTTGAAAGATGATGAAGAGTACCATTCTGATCATCTCTTTACTAAATAGAGGAGCTCCCAGGCTTGTATTGGTTAATATTAATAGCAGAGTTTTCTGTTAATTGACTAAGAAAAAGATGAATTAAATTAGTTCTGTAAGAGAGAGAACGATTCTCAGTGCTTCCACTGGGGTACCCACGTGGCTGCATCCATTAAGTTACATATAACTGTGTGTAGCAACCCATCCTTGCAAACATTAAGTCTGCTGACTGCAAATACTTCCCAAATCCAGCTGAAAACCTGGCTTTTTTTTTTTTTTTTACACAGCCTCTGAGATATTTATTCTGGTACAACTCCAGTAATTTAATGATCATTTCCTTTCCTGTTCATGCCTCAGAAGAAACAGTTCCTGGATTTTTCCTGCATTCCTGTTGCAAGATTAAGTATATATAAACAGCAGAGGAGGCTTCAGATGGTTCTGACTTCACGGCACAATGATGCAGAGAAATAACAAATGAAAATGGGCAGGGAAAGGGATACAGCAGAGATTTGCCTAAACTAAAACTTGATTCTCACCGTCCTCTTACGCAACCCAGGGCAAATCTGCACCATCTCCCCTTATTAAAGAAGGAGAGACTCAGAATGGCATGTGTTGGAAGGGACCTTAATGCTCATCAAGTTCCAAACCCCTGCCACGGGCAGGGACCCCTTCCACTAGAGCAGCTTGCTCCAAGCCCCTGTGTCCAACCTGGCCTTGAGCACTGCCAGGGATGGGGCAGCCACACATTCTTCCTTGACTGCTGCAGTGGGTAGAGGGAGCAAGCAGCTTCCCATTAAGAGAATAATCTGTGGCCATGCTGCTCTCACCTGCAGAGCCTTTCTCTAGGTCAGACCTAGAGCCTCAAGACACACAGATCAGCAGGGCAAAGAGCAGTGAGGCAGCTACTCTGACCTAAGAGAAGATGCAGGAGTCTGCCCTTGATTCCTCCATCTATATCTTTCCCAAGCAGGAAGGGGAGGGATCCCAGCTGAAGGGTTTTGTTGGTTTTCCTGTTTCTGGGGTGACCTTTGGAAAGGGCTCGATTTGCTTCATATCTTTACAGAGCAGCTCAATGGGAGGAAACATGAGCCTTTCATAGCTCACTGACCCCAGGAACCCTTTCCTACCTGAGCTGTCAGGAGACACATCGTTCTCACTGGCCTGTTCTGTTTAAAGAGGGTGTTTAACAGCTTTTTTACATTTCATATGGAGCAGTCTCAGAGCCGGTGTTTCCAGCCTGCACTCACATACTTCCATTAAATGAATTCACCACTGAGATTCTTATTCAGAGTATTTAAACCTCAGACACCTGGTATGATGCTCTGAGGGGATGGAGACTTCTCAGAGCCTCATCCTCCGGCTGCACTGCTCTCCAGGTGATTGCATTCCACTATTAACTCACCCTTTGGATGGATGGGGACATCCAGACCTCTCCACCAGCCAGGCAGAGCTCTGTGGATGCCATGGTGATCTCCTGCTAACCCTTCCCTTTGCAACCAGGAAAACATATTCCCTGTGAGGGTGCTGAGGCGCTGGCACAGGGTGCCCAGAGAAGCTGTGACTCTGTATGATTTTATCAGGAAAAACTACTTGGTTTTGTAGTTTTTATAGAGATTTTAGGCATAACGCAGTCTTGCCCCAGAATGCTTTCAGGCCAAGGTTTTTTTTCAGGTACACAAGCTACGATGAGTGCCGACTGATGCTGCTTTAGGGTCTCATCTGATCTTGAGCTGGGATGTAGGAGGAAGCCTCATCGCCCCAATAACACAGCATTGCAAAGATATTGAAAATTTCCACTGTTAAATTCATAGGGGAAATAACCCTCCCTTCATCCTTACCCTGAAGACACAAAATCACTCGTTATCCCAAGCTGGAAAAAGCCAAACTAAAGACAGAACACTGCTCATTTAACCCTCCGATTCACAAGAAGTGGTAAAGAGGTTTGCAACCTTAAGAATTAAGATTTAAGAGGTGAGTTTTTACCCTTTTGCAGCTCTGTGAAATATTCACAGCAAAAATCAGCAAGCCCTGTCAGAAGCAGCTTTTGCATCTCTTATTGGATTTTGTAGAAGCAGCACTGCGAGGCTCCTCAGCTCTTCTTTGGCTAAAGGAAGATTCCTTTCAAGCCAGCTCTCTCAGCTTCAGCTAAAATACCCTCTTCATTCAAGTCCTCTGAACTGAGCCCTTCATCTCCTGCGTGACTTCTCCTGCTCCGGGTTTGAACTGAACCAACCCCTGGATCAGGGTACTTCAACTCCTTCTCAGACTCAGACTTGAAACTCCCACTGGAACCGAGCACTATGGAGTGCGGCACAAGCTTCTCATGAAGTCCATGTGCTCTTCCTCCCTCCAGCCTCTTGCTCGGAGGTGGACATCCCTCCACCCAAAGGGATGCAGGAGGAACACCTATCCCAGTAGCAGTTACACATAGGACACGCTGAGCAAAACATGTGAAGTCCCTGACAACAATCTAATCTCAGTCCTGGATGCATCAACTCAAGCACTCTCTTTTGCAGACGAATGTTTCTTCCCACAAAAAAGCAATTTTATTTCACTGCCGTATCAAGCTGCTGCCTCTGATACTAGCACAGGGCTTCTCAAGAACTTTCTCAGCTAGAACATTTCTGTTCTGGCAGATCCTATCAGAGAAGTGGGAAAATATGATGCCTATAGACCTATGCCTCGGCTAATATGAATAAAGATAGAGATATGGAGAGGAGGAGAGAGAACACACAAGGCAATGGTACAAACAAACAAACCACAGAGCTCAGGGCAGTCTCATGGCCCTTCCCCCTTCATTTTCCCCCCACCTTGAGCTACTGATCTGTTCTCCAGCCAGCCAACGCTCTCTGCTCTATGGAGAACAAGGGGATCAGTGAAGTGGTGTTAACGGCACAGAGACAGGGGCAAGAGACTGAGCAAAAGGCAGGAATGACTTGAAAACCTAAAGGGAGGGAAGCCAGCGACAGAAACCCCTGTCTGTTAAACACAATCAATGCCTGTTGGTATCAATCACTGCTGAGCTCTGGGCACTGACTGATTCCTCCCTGTCTGCACCTAAGATAAATAGGAATGAGAAGGGAAAGGCTTGGCCACTGCACAGGAGGTAAAGGAGGAGCTCCTCCAGCTGGGAGAAATCAAAGCACCATTGCTCCCATGGCTCCTGAGATTGAGCCATCATTTATTAGATACTTTCTTAATCAATTTGTTGAATATAGATGACTGCTGGAGAAAAGATGACTTGTCAAAAGCAGCCCCCTTGGTGGGAACAGACCTTTTCCAGTGCGAGCTCCAGGCATTTCCTGAGCTCCAGGAAGGACTTTGACCAGTGGATCCAAGCTCCCTAATAAGCCTCTCGTGGCACTTTCCCCAGGAATCAGCATGGTCCAGGTTGAAAAACCTCTTATCTGCATAAGAACTCCACAGCAGGAGCACACAGCGCATCCCCGCACAAGGTACCTCACCCTGACTTGTTAGCAATGGTTCACTTCGCATTAAAAAATACATTTTCATCACAGCAGCCTTCCAGTGTCCAAAGGGGGACTACAAGGATGACAGAGAAGGGCTCTCCCTCATGGACTATAGTGACAGGACAAGGGGGAATGGGTTTAAACTTATATCTAACCTAAATCTCCCTATTTAAGGAAGCAATTCTTCCCTGTGAGGGTGCTGAGGCGCTGGCACAGGGTGCCCAGAGAAGCTGTGGCTGCCCCATCCCTGGCAGTGTTCAAGGGCAGGTTGGACACAGGGGCTTGGAGCAAGCTGCTCTAGTGGAAGGGGTCCCTGCCCATGGCAGGGGTTGGAGCTGGGTGAGCTTTAAGGTCCCTTCCAACCCAACCCAGGCTGGGATTCTATGGTTGGGGCATGCTTGAACCTGAAGCTATGGGGCAAGTAAACCCATCTGCCCGTTTACTCAAAACCCAACCAAACCCCAAGCTGAGATCAGATCTCCAATGGAAACACATTAAAGAAAACCTCAGGGGTATTTGTTTCCCTAGGAGTGCAAGATAAATGAATAAAACCTCCTTCCCTCCCTCCTTCATCCACCCTGTGATTTATCTGAGTTCATGGCGACAGTCAGGAATGCCCCAGAGGCACCTACCCATACAACGAATCAGAACCCGAAGTAAAACACAGTTTTCATGTTTAAGGCTGTTGTGGGACCCTGGTTCTAACAATCTTTCTTCCAGGCCAAATAAATTCCTAACATTAGAGCCCAAGGGACTGAAACACTGCAGTTCCCCCACATTGCCAGGCAGGAGAGCATGGATCTCCAGTTCAAGACACACAGACCTGTCCTGGCTGAGCTCTTCAGCAAATCTCATCTCTAGGATTTCGGTGTTTGCTTAGCACAAGTAGGAGCTAATTTCTCTGCTTCAGATTTAAAGCCTTCAATGATTTCTTGAAGGTGAGTTTCTAACCTTTACTGTCCAAAGCAAGACACTAACTCATTTTCTCCTGGAGACAAACAGCTGCAATGGGATGGAGGCACCTGATAAACAGGGTTCGGTATGAGCCCAGTTGTGTTTCGAAGGGTGCAAGATTTAGACTTCGTCCCCTTGTCAGTGCAAAAATCTCTCTGCAGCTCTAACTCGGTCACTTGAGGCCACTCTCCCTCCCCAGGGCTGCCAGCTCTCTGGAAGACTTCACAGCTAACTTCCTAGTACCAGGCGAGAAGGATGGCTAAACACAGGAACCACGGAGCCTGGAGAAGAATTTAGATTTCCCCACGACGTAACATCTGGAGTCCAAATCAATGGCTAGAATGAAAAGAGAAATACAGAGGGCTACAGGGAATCAACCAAACAGGTGTATGAGAAGTCTTCCTTATCACTTCAGAGTGAGCAAATCTGATTGTGAGTGCATCTCTGCTGACATGAATGGGCTGGACAGCCCTTAGGGCTGATGGCGACCGGCACCACTGCTGCTGCTGTGATGGGGATGGGCAGCGTGGCAGGGATGGGTGGATGGATGGATGGGAGAGGGTAGACAGCTGCTTCACAGCTCCCTTCAGTAAAGGGATTCACTCTTTGCTAAAGAAAACTTGCTTCACCCCAAAGCAGAACTGGAGAAGAGTTAACAGCATCTATATCCATATTCCTTCCAGTGCCTAAAGAAACCTGGAGAGGGGCTTTGGACAAGGGCCTGTAGGGACAGACCAAGGGGAATGGCTTTAACCTGCCAGAGGGGAGACTGAGATGAGCTCTTAGCAGAAGCTGTTCCCTGTGAGGGTGCTGAGGCGCTGGCACAGGGTGCCCAGAGAAGCTGTGGCTGCCCCATCCCTGGCAGTGTTCAAGGCCAGGTTGGACACAGGGGCTTGGAGCAAGCTGCTCTAGTGGAAGGCGTCCTGCCTGTAGCAGGGGTTGGAGCTGGAGGAGCTTAAGGTCCCTTCCAACACAAACCATTTCGTGATATCAACCAAGGGAAACAGCAGGCTGTAACAGACAAGAACTCCCATTGCTCCAGCTCAGCCCCACTGAGCACATTCAGCCCCATCCTGTGCACTCAGCAAGCAATATTCCCTTTGCATTCCTCCGTCCTGTTGCTCCTGCAGCACCACCCCGCCACCAGCTCACGCAGGGGCCACACTGGTTTATGATTGAAGCATTGTGACTGCAGTCCATCACCCTGCTGGAACACCTCCGCAGACCTCCCGGAGCCCTGTCACTCCTGCAGATGCCACAGGAGGATGACTGACATTGAACAATTCTCTCTCGGAGGAAATTTGTCTGTTCCTGCCCAGAATGAACCTGCAATTTGTTCGGAGCTGAAGCCACGTAATTCAGGTGCTTTGATTCCAAAGCAAGCACAAAACTCTTCATTCTGCAGTGGAGAAGGAGGGCAGGGCAGAAGCTGCTCTGATGACAGGCTGTCCCTTCTGCAACAGGGCTTGTACCTTCGTTTTAATCAGCATCTGCCCTCTTCTCTTGTTTCATTTCTAGCTGCTCAAGGCAAAAGCTAAAGTCAATTTACTGTACATACAGATTACCTGCTCTTTCAGTTCTGCACAGGATAACTGATAGAAGAGGTCTCAGGCAGCGATGAAAGGAGATGGCAGAGAGGATTACCACCACCAGCAGCTCACCCAGGTTAGAGAGTAGACACAAGAGCTGGGTCTCACGTATGTGGCATTTGGAAGGCCCATGGCAAGCACTGCACACAGGTTTTGTGCCTTAGGACAAAGGCTGGGACTCAACCAAGGCTCTTCCCATGGGAAACTGTGGGGAGCTGGTGGCAGGGACTTGCCTCGCTCCACCTCAAAACCTCTGCCAAGTGAATGGGAAGATTTCACTGTGCTCTCAGGGATGAAAGCTTCAGAAGCTGGGTTTGGATCTACCACAGTGCTTAGGTCAGCTAAAGGCAGGACCTTGATTTGAGGACTTTGGCTGTACCCCCAAATTTATCTGCATGTTCCACATCCTTCCAGGGAATGCCTTTCCCCTGCCCTGGACATTCGGAGTTGGAACAGGGCAATGCTGTGACCACAATTACCTCCACCTGATTATGGTAAGTTATGAGAGGGCCTCTGCATCAAAGACCCCAAAGACACACCGATACTACAGCGACAAGACCCCGTTAGTCAGATCCTGTACCCAATTCCCTGATGGAGCTGGCCAAAGAGGGACCACACTTAGCAGCAGACTGATCTCTGGGATCAGCTGGATATTAAATCCTCCTTTGAAGGAGAAGGATAGCTTTGAAGCAGCTGGACATTATGTTCTCCTGGGGTCCCACCTCTACATGGGCAGCCATGGAGAAGACCCTCGCCTGCATCCGGCTCCTTTGCAAGAGGCACACAAGAGCTGCTGAGGCTCCTGCACGCTGTGATACTGCAGCTACAGCAGTGCTGCTGGGCTTGCTGGAGGCAGCCCGCTGTTCCCAGCAAAGCCTGACATGCCAGAGAAAGGTTTCCACAGGTCTGGAGAAACAAAAGAGGCTCTGAAGTCCCTGTGAGCTGCCTGCAGTCAAAAGCCTTCAGACGAAAAGGAAAAGGATAAAGGAACAAACGTGAACTCGGAGCCTCTGTTGAATTCACCCCCTTCTGCAACGGATTCCAGCCTTTCCCAGACCACAGCCTGCTCAATGCTTTCCAGAACTGCTGGATTTCAGCCTCCAGGCCTTCCCCATGTCCCCTCTGCCCGCTCAGGGAAGCCCTAGCACCCGCTGCCCGCCGTGCCATGACCGCTGCTCCAGACCTGAGCTCTCCATGGGGTTGGAGGTGGCTGGTGATCCCCATGGCCCTGCGGGTCCGGGGAGCTCTCTGGGCTGAGGCAAACAGGGATGCACGGAGGGATGGAGGGGGCAGGAGTCCACCCAGGCTGCTTTCCAACCCCAGTTAACAGTGTGAGCAGGAAGCAACGTGCTCGTGTTCCTTAAGCATGGTGAGAAGCCAGCGAGCGGCTCCCATCCCTCCTGCTGCCTGTAGGACTGGCCCCACTAGAGCATGGGGAGCAGGTACTTAAACCAGAGCGTGTGGGAGGAGATGAAGGTATTCCAGAGCCGTGTGTGTACAGGGCAGCAGCTTCCCTCGCCTGTCTCCCTCCATTCCTCCCCGGATTTACCCGGGATAAATCCTGCAAACCACTCCTGTGACGCTGCTCTCCCCTTGCAAACAGCCCCTGCGTAACTGCAGATGACAGAGCACAAGCCCTGCTCCCCAGCCTTCAGCTCAACACCCACTATGCAGGTCTATTTCCCTGCTTTCCTTGGATTTTTCAGTATTTGCCTGCCTATTTCTGACTCCTTTTCCCCAGCTGCAGGGCAATGCCCCCTCTGCCCGCACCGCACAGCATCCGCAAAACCAACCAGCAACTGCTGCAAGCCTCGGAAGGGTCCACACTGCTTTGATTTTACCATTTAAATCATTACAGCCAGTGGGAATTTCCTTTCTTTCCCCTTCTTCTCCAGCACATCCCTGTTTTCTTTCAAGTTGGGAATGCTGGAGCCACAGCCGGCAGACACAAGCAGCAGCGGAGGCAGAGGAACGGAGCCAGGTGGTACCCGTGATGGATTCAGCCTCCTTACAGGAACCAAGCACTTCAGCATCCCACCCATGGCAAAGCATTCAGGCCTTAGGGGGAGGAGGAAGCACCAGCTCAGCCCAATTCCCTGGCTTTATCCAATCTTCTCCGGCTTTTCCTTTCCACACTGAAGACCTCTGCACAGCTCACGTCCAAGCCCCCCGCCTTCACTTCCCGCACTGCTCCCCAGCTCATGCATGTCTCTGGCTGCTGTTTCCAGTTCAGCTCCCAGTCCCTGTGATCATTAGGGCTGGAAGGAGCCGGTGCGAGATGCCGATACGCGGGATTCGGCTTGTGAGATGCTGCAGTGCCATCTTCAGACAGAGCGGCAGCCAGC
This sequence comes from Pezoporus wallicus, assembly GCF_028554395.1. Classification (NCBI taxonomy): domain Eukaryota; kingdom Metazoa; phylum Chordata; class Aves; order Psittaciformes; family Psittacidae; genus Pezoporus; species Pezoporus wallicus. Next base: position 321,717 of record NW_026635715.1, read on the forward strand.
GCAGCCGGGATAGCCAGTGCAAACAGGAGGGGAAAGAGGACCCAAACCCCCTCCGAATCCCGATCTTTGCAGAGGGAACATGGAACCCGAGGGCAGGAAAACACTGGCACTTGGAGCTGGGAATCAAAGAGCTCCTTCACACCGCTGTCACTTGCGGATCCCAACGGAAGCAGCAAGAGCGACTTCACCTCCGCAGAGCCCTGGGAAGCCTGAACCTCTTTGCGCTGCGCTAAAGCTCAGAGATTATGGGATTCGGCTGCATTAAATAGCTAAGGGGTTTTATGAAAAGCAAAACCAGGTCCTCTCCTCTCTGCGATTCCATATGCCGGGTGGAATGTTGTACTGCACGCTTTAGCAGCTCCTGCCTCTCCCTCCCAGCTAGCTCAGTAATGTTAGCTTATCCCAATGGCTTGTTCTGTAGTAGCAAATAAACCAGGCTGAGACCTCTCGCACCCTCTGCTCTGGGATCCTGCAGCACCACACAGCCTCAGCCCCTGCAGGATTCATCCCCCCATCATCCATCCGTCCGTCCGTCCATCCATCCATCCGTCCGTCCGTCCTGCCCCGGAAGCAGGATCCTAAACCCAGCTTCACCCTTTTATTGAGGAAGGTAAATGACGACAGGGAGCAATGAGGGTGCTTAAAGAACTGGGGTAACCGGGACAAGTCTTAGGTCTATACCCCGTTTAATTTAGTAGCACATTACAAGGGGGACATCTCCTCTAACCCCACTCCAGCTGCAGCCCATCATTATCCCACTTGTTACCCGTACATCCATCCCACAGGCACATCCCTCACCAGTACCCCCAGCCTTAATGAACAGCACCAAGCTGTGTACACACAGGCAAAGCTCGCTCAACGTTCTGTTGCAACAGATACAAAACCGTCCCAGCTCTGGCAAGTGAGAGCAGTGAAGAAGCAATCCCAGACCTCAGCCTGAACAAACAACTCGCCTCCCAAACCACCTTCATTCTGCCACCATGGCAACTTTTAGCAGCCTTAATTGCTTCCTATTTTAACACCTGAGGAAGAAAACCTTTGTGATCTTCTCCCACTTTATTATTAACACTCATTAGAAGGAAAATAAAAAGCAGACGAGCACAACTTGATGTGTGCATATTTGCAGCCTGCATTTTACCTCTAAACCCTGCGTATCCATCTTTGCTCTCTTCCAGCGCCAGACAGGAGGTTGTAAGAAATACCTGTACATTTGCTTACTCATGGCTCTATCCTCTCCAGGCTCTCTCGTTACAGGTCCAACCAGAATAAACATCTCTCCAGGCTGCACACAAGCCAGCACGGAGCAGCCAGCACTGAAACTGCTCTCTCCTGGCACAATTTCTCCCTTGGAAACTCAGCTGCAGAGAACTGCTCTCAGGTGCACACTCACACACCTACAGTGCACCCACAGACAGGGAGAAGCACAGCATGGGATTTGCCTCCACATTCATCTTACGTAGTCACCAACAAGTTGTGACCAAATCCTTCCCAGGTCATAGAACCACAGCATGGCTTGGGTGCAGGCTCATCCAGTTCCAACCTCTTTACTCACTGGAGCTGCTCTAAGGTCTCCCCTTCAGGAGCCTTCTCTTCTCCAGGCTGACCCAGCCCAGCTCTCTCAGCCTGGCTCCAGAGCAGAGCTGCTCCAGCCCTCGCAGCATCTCCATGGCCTCCTCTGGCCTCGCTCCAACAGCTCCACATCCCTCTTGTGCTGCTGCCCCAGAGCTGGATCAGGGCTGCAGAGGGGTGTCCCCAGAGCACAGCAGAGGGGCAGGATCCCCTCCCTGAGCTGCTGCTCACGCTCTGGGGGTGCAGCCCAGCACACGGGGGAGTTCTGGGCTGTGAGCACACAAGCACAGCACCATGCCCTTGGCCTTCCCACTTCCAACTGCAATTGTGACCTGAAGGGCCAAACTGGTGTGGGTTTACCCTACCTTGCCCCACCCCACTCAAGAGACAAGCCCGGTGGAAGCACCTGTGTGTTTGGAGGGGCAGCTGAGATTTACAGTGCCCAATGAACTGCTGGGCCACCACAGGATGCAGTTGAGGACAATGGCAGCAGCACAGTTCAGCTGAGAAGTCCATGGAGCTGCAGAGGGTATGAAACTGGTCCAAGGTGACCTGAAGGTCTATCTCATCCCCACGACACCTCCCCTGCTATGACACACCGAATCCAGGCTGGAGCAGCCCTGCGTCTCCTCCTTTTCCTTGACAGCAGCTCATTTCTGGATCTTGGCAGAGCACTTGTCTCTTCCCTGGGAACGCAAAGCAATAAAGGCAGTGACCTCCTTGCTGCAAAGCTCTCACCTGCATGAATCTCAATCAGGATGGCCGGTATTTCACAATCTGCTCCCTATTCATTAACAGTTGCTCAATACAATAAAGCTGCCACAGGCCCAGCCACTCGTGGAGCTCTCGAGTCACGCTGAGAAAGATCATTCCATTGCAGCGAGGTTTGTAAACAGCCCCAGCCTTGTTTATTGTAAACCCCTCTCGAAAATCCAATCAGATTAATTTTATGTGCAACTTAAGCGGCTGCTGCTGCTAATTTGGGGTAATGGGCTTGATGTATTTCATTGCTGCTTGATGTATTTCATTGCTGTGCTGCATGAAATGCAGAAGCACATCTCGGGAAGGTGGCTGACTCTGTGTGTAGTGGTTTGAGGGTTTGAGCGCTGGGATGATACACAGGCAACCAGAGCTCCCCATTCCCTGCCCTGAGCCTGACACCCCAGGGTGCTCCCCACCTCTCTGCAAGGGCAATGCTCCTCAGAGGGATGCAGTAGCTGTGGGGCACTAACATGGGCTCGCATCCCCATGCCTGGCTGGGGAGATCACTGCCTTGCCAAGGCTGGAGATGCAGAGATTGAGGCAGCAGAGGAGCTGAAGGGTGAGACACACACGGCTCACCCTGCAGGAGGGCAGAACCACAGAATCAATTTGCTAAGACCAGAGCAGAAGAAACCACGTTTCTTACATCCTGGGTCTGTGATGGAGCCATGAGGTTTTGCTTCACTGTCCCCTCCGTTGCTCTCTTTAGTCCCCAAAGGATGACTTTGCACCCAAGATCTCCCTCAACTGGGAACTCTGTTCCGTTCTCTCCTTGCCCTAAGCTTGCTGCTGGTTTTGCTGCAGCACACGGGCCATCATTTGGTATGATGCAAGCCCAACATTCTGGCACCTGCTCTCAGTTCAGACCTGACTCAATAGTGCAGGATGCAACAGTGATTACAGTAAGGGAAGGGGCTGCCAAATACACAAGTGGATTTGTACTTCTCCTTAAGCACAAGACCTTTCAGTTTCTTAAAGCATTGAGAGGGGAGAAAAAGCAAGATTAAGTGAATTTAGCAAGGAGCCGGTCAATCCGTTAATACCAGGAGGTCAGAGCCATCCCACATGGATCATCAGCTTGCCTTCGGTTCCTCCTTGGTGGGTTGCTGCTTTGAAAAATCTCATTTCAAGACACAGAATCAGGTCAAGAAAGTCACAGCTCCTAATTATGTGCAGAGAAGTGGGATGCAGTGGATGTGAAGCAATCTTGGCTGGAGGCATCGGTGGGAAAGTTTCCCAAAGCTGCCTTAAAAGTACAGATTGGATCGCATCTAAGCTATGGGGGCTCAAGGATGGCTAAAGGATGACACAGAGAAACCTCCTTCCCCTCCAACCACCAGGGCAAAGCCTGCTCCAGCCTTCATATGTTTGTTGCAGGGAAGCAGCAATTGAAGGACCTTGTTCTATAGCATCATGTAGAAACAGAGGGCTTTAAACAGAGCTGAAGAAATTCATCACTGGACAGACTTTTTGGCCCTGGATAGGGCTGCCCTTCCTGGCTTCTTCCTCTTCCTTACAAAAGAGGATGCTCTCCATCAGGAACAAGCAGATATAACTGAAGAGGGAAGAACACATGGAGTACTCACAGTTACGGTGGTGTGCCATGCTCACTCTTTATCTTACTACCAAGAAACTGCAGCCTAGCAGCTTGTTAATGGATTATAAGGAGCTTTCCCTTATTCAAACACACAGACTTCAATTCTACATGCTGGCAAACAGTTATCTTCTAAGTGCAATGAACAGGTTTGGGATGCTTTGCAGCCAGAACTTCAGCTGCGGATGCAGCAGAATATTGTTAGGAAATGAGGAATTACAGCCTCTGTTGGGCTTGTTTAGGGGTGGAAGTGGGAGCTGCAATGCCTCCTATCAGCAGGAGCTCAGAGTCAACTGCAACGTTACCACCCCCCATTGGGGATGATCCTGGCTTTCTGGTTCAGTGCTGCTCCTAGAGCAGAATTTGGCCATGACTGGACTGAGATTGGATGTAATGAAGCTCTTCCCTGGGAGGGTGCTGAGGCGCTGGCCCAGGGTGCCCAGAGAAGCTGTGGCTGCCCCATCCCTGGCAGTGCTCAAGGCCAGGTTGGACACAGGGGCTTGGAGCAAGCTGCTCTAGTGGAAGGGGTCCCTGCCCGTGGCAGGGGTTGGAACTGGATGAGCTTTAAGCTCCTTTCCAACCCAAACCATTCCATGATTCTATGATTCCAGCCCTTTCAGTGCATGCAAACTACCAGAAACGAACTCTTTATGAGAGGTAAAAAGCACAGTTTAGGAGCCTGTGTGTTCACAAAACATGGTTACGAGCCTCACAATCAAGAAATAAGCTTAGAATCAAACACTTCAGAAAAATTGTTATCTTCTGCTTTTAAGGCTTTCACAGCACATTCATATGTATATGTACATACACCAAGTTCTCCTCTGCAGTCGCTTAGACCAGAAATGCTAACACTTCATTTTGCTTTAATGAGAAACTCGAAACTCCAGAAATCAAGAAAACACCCTAAAGCGATTTCAAATCCAACCTGACAGCACCACAAACCCAACCCGCACCCAAGCTTTTTCCCCATCACAAACGCTGGGTGGACAAGCTTTTAAGCACCTTAGAAACTCAACTGAACTGAAGGTGTAAATTGGAAGTGGTTACTCACACTGCATTAAGGCCCCTCACAGTCACTTACTTATTCAGAATCAGAACAGCACTGATTTGATTTAGTTTAATTGATGCTGAGCCTAAAGAGACACTGGATTAGAGCACTCTGGAAAGCGCCTACCCTGCGCTTTAATGCAATCTAACCTGGTCCCACAGCAGGAAACTCAGGCCGGGCATAATGCACTGGCCTTGGGTGGCCAAGCCTGAAGGCAGCTTCATTGCAATTGCCATGCAACAAACCCTGCTGGGAAGCTAAAACCCCCAGGCAGCTGAAAAGTGCTGACCCTGCCATTGGGGTGGGCTCTAGTCTGCACCCAGCCACTTGCTGCTCCCCAAACCCCCCAGTCTGTGGCAGTTTTGGGTTACTCTCCTCCCAGCATCCCAGTTGCAATTCGCTTCTGTGCTTCCAAGGCACATGTCAGAGCCACCACGCTGAGCAAGCCTGGCTCACAGTGAGCTGGTTGCAGGCCAGCTGCCCAGCAGTCCCCAGTAAGGAGGAAGGGATTGGCAGCGCCTGCAGCAGCGCTCCCCAACACCGGACCCTGCACACACACACAGGTTTATGCCCCAGGTTCATCCTGCATCTGATCACGGTATTTGTCTTCCCCTCCGGGGCCAGGAGAAAGGGCTCTCAGGGTAAGCCCATGTGCAGAGAGGTGGGAAAGGGCTGCAGAGCTGCATCTGTAATTGTCAGTTTTAATAAGGACTAATAAGTCCTCATTAATAAGGATGCAAGAAGTCCAAAGGTGTTTCTTTAATAGGTTTATGGGGGATACTGAGGTCAAGAGTGGCTGCAATCACTTCCAAAGCTAAAATTATGTGATTATATGTATAGGTACAACAAGGCTGGGTTGGCCAGGGCTTGGAGCAAGCTGCTCTAGTGGAAGGTGTCCCTGCCCATGGCAGGGGGTTGGAACTGGAAAAGCTTTAAGTTCCCTTCCAACACAAACCAGGCTGGGATTGTATTATAATAAATATTACATACCTTCAATATATTTTAATATATATTTAGTACAGTGAGGAAACTTTGGGTGAGATACACCAGCACATGCTGGATCTTATCCGGTTTGATATTAAAAGATAATAAAGAAATTTCAGAAGGAAGGAAACCCCCCAAGCACCATTTCTTCCAACAGCACCCTGCCTGCCCCAGCCTCTGCCCACCTTGGCAATGGGATGTGGCATTGATCACTCAGTTTGGACCCAGGAACAGCAGCTCCCAGATCCTATGACAAACAACCACGTTATCCAAAACCATCATTCTCTTTTCTTTCTTCATTTCTTGCCTTTTCCCCCCGTTTTATCCAGAGGAGAGCAAAAGCCCGTGGGTCAGCAGCAGCTCATTCAGTATCACACACAGGAAGCTTTTTAGGCTCTCTTGCAGGGTTTAGGTCTTTGCCTACATTCAGATGAGCAGCGATGCGCTGAGGAAATGCAAGCAGGCTGCTGCTAGGTAAGATACAGCTCATGTCTCCCATCCCTGTGGCTGGTGGCCCAGAGCCAGCACAGGTACCCAAGAGCCACTGGCACTCACTGGTAGATGCCCAGCTGGAATCTCACAAGGGATTAAGGGTGACATGGACAGTAATTCAAAGGGAAGAGGGGAAAAGTCAGGAGCCCTTTGAACGCTAAGACTTCAATTTGCCTTTTTCTGCAAGTGCTATCTTCATCTTCCAAAAAGCTTCCTGGGCTGCTCCTACTTTTATTCATGCTAGGAGAAATACACTTGAGGCCCTGTGCTGGACCTGATCAGCTGCTCGTGGTGTCCCATCCCTGTTCATCTGCAGGGAGCAACCAGGAGATGGTGCAACCCAGAGAGAAGAGCATGAGACCCACCAAATCTGGGCTCTCCAGTTCTCCTCCTTCCAGCCCCAGGCTGGGTCAGGCTCTACTAGGTGCCAGAGCTGGCTCCAGCCTCATCCCCCACCACAGTGAGACTTCCAGGTCCCCACACTGCTCCCTCACTTATCTCCACTGATTCTATGGGGAAGGACTTGGCCCCCGTACCCCAAGAGGCGCAGATGATGACCCCTTTGAGATGTTCACTCCTGACTGACTCTCATGGACTGCCAGCACCTCAACATCCTCAAAGGGAAGAGCTTCTGCCCAAGAGCTCATCTCAATCCCCCCTCTGGCAGATTAAAGCCATTCCCCTTGGCCTGTCCCCCTCCTTGTCCAAAGCCCCTCTCCAGGTCTCCTATAGCCCCTTTAGGTATTATAAGGCTGCTGTAAGGTCTCCTCTGTTCCTTCCCTTCTCCAAGGCAGCAGATTTGCATGGTCCAGGCTACCAGAGCAGGGTTGCAGAGGCTGGTGGGGCAGGAGGGGGACAAGACACCTTCTCGAGGTCCCAACTCAATACACATGTGAGAACAAGAGATGCTGATTAGTGAAGATTTCTTACCCCAGTGCCTAAAGCTCATTAGGACACTAATGGAAGACCTTATTTTAGGGACTCACTTTCTAGGCCAGCATCATCCCCCCTGCAGACAAGCCCGGCTAAGACAGGTTCACACAGGAACAGGTTTATGATCATGATTTTCTGCTTAATTAAAAAGCCTCCTCTTGAATCACTGCAACTTAATCTGGGTGCACCAGACTTTAAGTGGCACGAGCTGAGGACGCAGCCCTGAGCCGATTTAACAAGTGACAGTGATTTAGGCCCTGGATGGCTTTTTCTTGTCTTGCTTCCAAGCAAAGGAAGAGCTTTCCCTTTTCTCATGGTCCTTGTGCCTGCAGCTCGCTTTCACAGCACGCTGTGACCGACAGCTCCCTTATGTGGGAATGGGATTGGCTTTATATTGGGTTTAAAGTCCTCAAACACTGCAAAGAGCTGGTGTTTTCCCCATAGTGCCATACGGAAACAACTCGCAGCAGAAGCACTAAGCCTCGTGGACTGAGTGACCACGCTGGCAGCAAAGCGGGCTCCTGCAGCTCCACGCTACAACCTGAGCAAACACACACGGAAGCCACAATAAATCCATACTTATAGTATTCTTCCAGCTGGAGATCAAGCTTAAAAGCCTGTTCCTAGAGTTATTAATCCCACTGTAAAGTAAAAATAAGATGCTGTGGGTTATCCTGAATTTAAGACCTTATACCAAGCCCTTTAATGCAGCCAGTAGAGCTCCTTAGGAGCTGTACTGCAGTGACGTGTGGTTTCCATGTTCATAGTGACACTCAAATGGGGTTTCTTCTGCCCCAACTCAGATGTGACCGCTCCGTATCCCATAACCTATTCCCTAGCAACATATTTAAGCAGGAAACTCCGGGTACTCAAGCTAGGATGAGGAGACTGGAGTTGGGAGAACTCGATTCCAGTTTAAAGCTCAGCTCCCCACCCCAACAAGTAAAAAGGACTTTGACTGCAGTTCTCTCTTAGGACCAGCCACTTTTACAGTAACTCTACAGGTAATTAATGCCCATGTCAGGCCTGCTCTGCATGCCCAGAGTGCTGTGCTGTGGTTTGCTATAAATTAAAGCATCTCAGGTTTTAGTGGATTCTTGTACCATCGGTCACTTACAAAGGACAAGTCTCAGAAAGCTCCAAAAATCACCTCTCCGTGTCTTCCAGGGCAGCGATTCAGATCCTATAAATTACAGTCTTAATATGGATTAAAGCAGTAAGGAAAGACAGACATCATGGTGCGACCACAGAGGTAAAGGGGGTTTCAGACACAGCTTTTATGTTCGTTAAAAGCACTGGCTACATCTGGATTTATTACTATTTTGTCAACTAAATAGTTCTGGCACCTAAAAGCACCTCAGACCATCTGAAACCCTTGTGCAATAATAGCACAAAGCCTCGCCGTGATACAGCCTGTGACATCTTTATGAAGCAGTGACAACATGTAATAGTCTCTCTAAGGCTGGAACTTCCAAAGGCAGCAGCAGTGGGAAGACGGGAGCAGTAATACCCTCTGTGGAACATCCAGCAGCTTCCAGGTCTCACCAAGGTCGGGTGGGTGAGGGTATGGGCAGCACAGAGGAAACTGTGGCTCGTGGCAGCTGTTTTGGCAGGGGTGGGAGCTGTCGGGGTTTGAGTGTGATCCACACTGCTTTGATGGGGCTTTTCTGCAGCAGGGGTAATAACAGATGGGGTTCATGGGCAGCTTCAGGTGCTGAGTGAGCTTACAGCCAGCCTTTCCTTAGCTGGGAAATACACAGGGCCCCTCTTCTCAGCTATTGCTACAGAGCTTAGAGGGGTCTCATTGCCGCTAAGGCAGACACTTCATCTCTAGCAAGGGGGACTAGAGAATGGGATCGATCCTTTCACCGGCTGAACCAAGAGCGCAGGCATCGCTCTTCATCCTGCCACAGGGCAGAGAAATAAGAGGAACAAGTTGCTGAGCTGTTTGCACCCTGTTTCCACCCTCACAGGGGATAGAACTGCTACAACTCGGTGGCAAAATGAAGTTATAAGCAGGTAAATGAGAGTTCTTAACAGTTGAGCTTAGCTCGCTACCGGTTCCTGCAATGTCTCATCTCACCGAGAGCATGGAGCAAATGTCCTGATTAAATAATAATAAAGCCTGCCTCATTTAATCATTGGGTTTTATAGTTAATAATAAGGTTTGAAACGCCTGGCTGTCACTTGTAAAAAGAGCACAGAAAACATGAAGCAGTGGAACAGGCTTCATCTGAGGAATAGGATCCCTTTCTCATAGGGACGAAACAGGCTCAAAGTGCTTGAGGATGACTCAGGTTAGGGAGAAAAGACCATGTTGGATCCAAGGGGAATTCCAACATGTCTGCATGGACATTGAGGCTTCCCTGGCTCCTAAAGATGCACTGGGAACACGGGCACATAGAGAACCGGGATTGTAGCCAAAGCTGACCAGCTGCCATGGCCAAAAGCCACACAGGAGATGGGGTATAAGAGAGGTGACCCCAGCTCAGGCTCCAGCTTGACAACTGCAGCCTTGGCCATCCTCTTTAGAATCACATCGTACCCTTCTTTGATAGCAGGACAGCGGAATAAACCAGAATCAAGATCCTGACAGTCACCTCTGCTAGAGAGGAATAACTGCTCATACTGCAGGCCCACCCCACCAGGGAAAACTGGCTTTTGGAATCAAAGCTAACAGAGAATTAATGTTCTATGTAGAGGTGTCCATTATGCTAAGCAGATATTTTAATGACAAGAACCATGGCCTTTTCCCACCCATAATTAACAAGGTTTCCAGAGCTTTTCCATCAATCATTTAGGGGTTACTCAATAAAAACCTCCCTCTTTGCTTTGCCTGTTTAACACCTGAAATTCCTTTGTTTTCCGGCTGACGGATTCCTATCGAAACGGTCCCGTTTTTATCGCAGCCTGAAGCCCATTTGCGGCACAGAATAAAACTCCCCACCCTCACGAGGGCCAAGTTAAAGCACACCCAGAGAGAGGCAGAAATTCTCTTTACAAATTACCAAATAAAATCAAGAGGAATCCAATTTGCTTCCCTTGCAAGGTGGAAGTACTCGAGGTTAAAAGTGCTTTCAGTGCCGCGGAACGGCACGAATTAAGCTTGACATTCAACTTGCCAATTCAGGGGGTATTTGGGAGCCTCCAGCAGATTCTGTCCTGCTGGGATATGGCAAAATGGATCCTTAAGTGTCCCAAACACCAACTGACCATTTGTCCCAGTTTGAAAAGACCACTGCTGCAAATTGCACCACGTTAAAGAGGTGATCTATATTTTGCCTTCCATTGAGAGTAAAGGTCACAGCATACACAATATTTGCCAGGGAAAATACAAACTCTACTCCTGACTGATGCAAAACTACAGCTGCAATCAGGCTGCTCGACAGGACCTTAAGTTAAGCCTGAAGTTTTGCTTTTCTTTTGGAAAAGAACCTGGTAAATGCACTGGAAAAAGCATTGCTCTGCATTAAACCTGCCTGAACTGGGGGTCATTTATGTTGACTGAGAGTAGGCTTGAGTAACTTGTCCAAGCTGGAGCAGATGGATACAACCCTTTGGAATTAAGCATGAGCCAGCTCCCATTAAAGGCAGTTGATGGTGAGAAATACCCAGCCCCAGGGAATGATGCTCTGAGTGGTGAAGGCCCAATGTGGTGCTCCAAGAGACACCTCCAGCCTTGAAGGTTGGAATGAGACCTGTAAGGAAGAGAAGTGTGCCACCTGCAGCAGTGTCTTTGAGATGATATGGAAAATAAGAGACTTCAGAGGACAGAAGGTATGCTATAAGGAGGCAATTTCATCATGATCACAGCCTCAAAGGGGGCAGAGGGATGGTGCCTGGAGAATGGAAGCAAAAGGGTGGATGATCATGGCACCGCAGTACCAGAGACAGAGATCTCCACTGTCCCATCATTAGAACAAGGAATGCAATTAAGAAAGCCTCATATGGCCTTGGGTTATCTTCCATAATTCCTCTCAGTTTGCATTTTAACTACCTTGTAAATGACTTTCTATCACTCCTTGTATCTTCTAGCTTTTAACCCTTGGATATCAGCAGAGAATGGTTTGGGTTGGAAAGGACCTTAAGACCATGCAGTTCCCCCATGGGCAGGGATGCCCCACACTACAAGTTGTCACCCAAGGTTCTGTTAAGTTCTTTAGACCCTTCAGTTTCCCTAAGGGGCATGGCTTCCCCCCCACTCTTACAAGCACCCAGCACTGCTGTTTAACCCCACTGCTGCTCTCTTTGCAGTATTTTAGCTGTGGCTTTGGTAGGTGGTAAAACATTTACTCTGAACCTCTCACACAATGTCTTTAAACAGTCTCCAAGCCTTCCACCCTCTGCCCTCAGCCCCAGTTAACCAACTTCTTCCACTTCAAAAGGGAAAAGCCCATCAACAGTGTTGCCTTAATATGGATTTTGTGGCTGTTTCATTACTGTAAAGCACTGGATCTCAATAGAGTCCATTTGGTCTCCACACCAGATGCTGTTCAGTTGCCTCTCGAGCTAGGTCCTGTACGCAGCTTACAGTAACTAGCAGAGTTACACATCCCTTGTGGGTTTTGGGTTCGGCTGCCCCAAGGAGCTGTCAATCCTGGTGCCACACTGAAACAAACGGGCATGGCATTTCCTCAGTCCATGGGGGGCAAACTGGAGCCTCCTGTTCGCACTGAGAGCGAGTTCAGAGTGAGAGCTTGGTGGAACCGCAGTGGTGACCTCCCACCCAGCCAAGGAACCTCCCTGCCTTTAAATCAGGTGGCATCTCTGGACTCAGACTGCCTCTTCCTCCCTGTGCTGTGTCATCACAGAACGGCTCAAGCTGGAAGGGACCACCTAGGGTCACCCAGTCCAACCTCCCTACTCAGGCAGGGTCACCCAGAGCACATTGCATATGAACACTGAATATGCCCAGGGAAGGACAACCTGTCCCGCTCCTCAATCACACATATCATAAAGAAGTCCTTCCTCATGTTCAGGTGAAATCACTGTGTTTTAGTTTATGCCCACTACCTCTTATCTCCTGGCACCACCAAGAAGAGTCTGGCCCCATCCTCTTGCCACCCTCCCCTCAGACACTTACACTGATCAGATCCCCCAGACCCTTCATCTTCTCCAGCTCCTCAGCCTTCCCTCAGAGAAGGGATGCTCCAGACCCTTCATCATTCTAGTAGCCAAAACAACATCTAGGGCTAAAATCCCAATTCTCTCTCTTCCTCCTCTATCTCCCAATGAAAGAACACTTTGAACCCAAGCAGACCCACTACGGTGCTCTTAAAGACAAGCCACGTTTGTTAACACCCTGCAAACCTGCTTACATCTTCCTGCTTGTTCTCCTGATCTCATTAGCGGTGCAGAGAATTAAACCTCAGCCTTGTAGCCCATCATCTCCCCAGGAGAGCAATCCAGCTATAACACTAGTTAAATATGAAACAGCTCCTGTCCTCAGCTAGAGTTGAGGAGGCAGAAACCAGAGGAGTTGTAATTACCAGCAGTGATTAAGAACTGCAAGTTACCGTCAGGAAGCACAGAGCTGCTTTATGCAATCCTCATGAGACAGAAAGAACATCTCCATGGTCAGAGAAGGGGGAACTGGTTCTGGAAAATGGGATTTAACAGACTTGCTAACACAGCCATGCACCAGTGGTCCCTACAGCAAGAAAGGGAACAACCCAACGTGCATGGGGTGTCACAACCACATTCACACATCACCCATACTACAGTCCTTTGGGAAGGACTGAGGCATAAACTCTGGGCTGAGTGGATCCTAAATGGATCTTCCTCCAAATGCTGTCCTCCAGCCCGTGGCAGCCATGGAATCCAACATCCGTAACCCAAAATCCACGAGCCATGAAGCTCACCATCACTTGAAGACAGCAGCAGAGCCAGACCCTGAATCCCCAGTTCCCAGCTTCACTTCTGCCTCTGGAGTCAGGACCAGCCCAGCACTTACATGGATATAATCCAGGTAAGACAGGGAATGGCTGGATGGCATAAACCATTACGTGGATATAAACCAGGGAATGGCTGGATGGCATAAACCAGTCTCTAGGTGAACTGCCTGCTCTTAAGCTATTTTGCAACCTGTGCCTGCAACACAGCAATACCCAAGTGAGAATTAAACTAACAACCCTGCAAAGCTGCCACACAACCCCATATAAGCTCCTGGCTTGCTTGGTTCCAGATTTCCACCTGTAGATCAAGGCTAATCCTTCCAGATTTAGTTCCATCACAGCCTTCCGAGGCTGAGGAATTGCTTACAGTGAGTATTTACAGAGACCAGCACAATAGGTTCACCTCCTGGGTACTGACAGAAGCAAAAGGAAATCCCTAGCAAAGACTGGAGCCCAGATGGGATTTGTAACTGGGGTTTGAGGGGGATCTACAGCCAGCAAGATGCTGTGGGTATGTTCACAGTCAAGTCAATGTAGAAACACAGTGGCACCTTCAGGTGTTGTTTCAAAGCTTAGGTCAGGAGAGAGCCATAAGAGCCGGGAAAGAGAGAATGTGCTCATGTCACACTCATGAGAGCAGGCACAATACACCCAGATTCCAGAGGATTTGCATCTTTAGGTGACTCAGCCAGTAAATGCAATTTAATGCAGACAAGTATAAAATGCCAAGTCCAGAGGGACAAATGCTAGCCGAGCAAGTGCAGCTTAGGTAGCGCAGGGATGCAGCATGACGGTGGCCAAAGAAGGGATTTATGGTTCAGTACAGAAAAACCCCTGCAGTCGGGACACCCTTCCCTTATCACTGCACTTCAAATGGAAACCAGAGTGGCAGAGCATGAACTGAGCCAGCCACCCCTGCAGCAGCTCTGCAGAGCTAGCTGCTTCTTACAGCTCTCCTCCAACCAGGACAGCTTGCATTAGAGGTAAGTCTCCATGGATGGTTAATAGTGTGCTCATAGAATGGTTTGGGTTGGAAGGGACCTTAAAGCTCCTCCAGCTCCAAACCCTTGCCACAGGCAGGGATGCCTCCCACTAGAGCAGCTTGCTCCAAGCCCCTGTGTCCAGCCTGGCCTTATGAACAAAACATCCAGCCCATCAGGAAAGAAATCAACTCCTGAAGTGTCAGAGCCTCTCATTGAAGCCAAGGAGTTGATTTCTAGTGTGACAGATCGCTGCCACTACCTGCAATGCACTGTGCTGGCTCTCCACATGGCACATGTGGACACATCCCATAAAGCCCACTTAGGCCATAATCACCCCCTGGCCATTCAAGGCTCTAACCCAGCTGCCAGTAAGGCATCCTTGAGGCTGAATTTTAAGCTGATGAAATGATTGGAATCACTGATTTAACTAAATAGCTGGAGCCCATCAGTCTTGTGCCTTGGAGGCAGATCCTGAGCTCAGCAGGTATGACTCTGCACAGGCAGCCTGTGCAAAGGAGCTCACAATGGGGACAAGGGATTGTTTGATGGACCGAGGGCACCACATTCTACTCCATCAGCACTCCCACTACAGATGCAGCAGTTAACATCTGCCTGGAGAGGAAATAATTGAGTCCTGTTGCCTACTGCTTGTCACTCACTGACTGATGAGCAGTATGGGGTGAAGGGAACCCACAGCCACCTATTTCTTGCCATGTCCTTCATGATCTCCAAAGGAAGATGAAGTTAAGCCATACTCAGTCACAGGCTTTTGAACAGAGATGGATTTGTGCTAAGAGGGCCATTAGCTTCCACACAGCTGAAGCACCAGCAGGTACCCTCTGTGAATTTACCTCCACAAATCCTGTTACCATGAATAAGGGTCCTCATGTGTTCAGAAAAGAGCCACATCAACTACTTACCATCACTTCAGCGCCCCAAGTGGCACTCGAAACTCAAGCTTTGATACAGTCTCCTTAAAGGCTTTTCTGACACTTGATTTCTTAAGAAATCTCCAATTAATAAAGAACTACCCAACAACAAAAAGCCACTCCAAGCACTAATTCTCATTACCTTTCCTTTAATGAAAAGAACATGTGTTGCTCTAAAAGCTGCTGCTTGTCACCAAGCCAGGCCTCCACCGCTTTGCTTCTGTGATGAACACACACCTCTGCGCTACCCAGCCTGGCCCATGCCAGCTCCCTACCCCACACAGGGTCAGGATGCCCTGAACTGGTGGTACCACCTCTCCACTCCACTGGCCAGCCTGGGAGAGAGCACCAAACCCAACCTGGAACTCCTTCAAAGCAGGGTCTTAGTGGTACCTGCATCAGATCACATCCTACTCAGCGTCATAAGGGTGGAAAGCAGCAGAAAATTCACACCATGCCTTAGTCTTTGCATATGGAGAGGGTTTCCCAGTGGGATTGGATCCCTCCCTCTGCTCCCGCAGGGAGGTTCAGCAACCACCAGAGAGCCCAGACAGTGCCAGATTCCTGCTTTCCTGGTGCAAAGGAAGAAGCCTCCCGATGCTTCAGTCTGCTCCGAGACATCTCTTTGTGTGAGTTTCCATGCTACAGGAATCCCTGCATCCTCATAGCCTCCACTGTAGAAAGTTTGGTTTCTCCTTCCTCCCCACCCCTGAAATCCATTCTCTGATGCTTTATTCACAGCTGGCTGGTTCTAGGCAAGTTAAACTTCAGGCTCTTTGCCATACATGTTTATCCCCACTTATATCCAAGCCCTTCAAGGCAGTGATTTATTAACCCCTTCACTCTCTCACATTAAACACTATACCTGGAATTATTGCTACAGCTGATACTCCATCCTCTAGCTAAGAAACCAGCAGGTAGAAATAACCTTCTTATCTCTGCCTTATCCCAAGGGTAGGGAAAGGGAGGTGGTAGCACTGCATTGTACTTTTCAGTCTGTATTCTTCCTCCTCCTTCACAAAGGATGTTGACAAATGACATGTGTTGCACTCAGGGACAATTCCATAGGATAAAACCACCCCAAATCCCACGAAATCAGAGATCTCCATAGTGGGGACCTCTTTTGTTAAATTGCCAGTTATCTTCACACAATAACGATACCTATTGACTGGCTGTTTTCTATAAGCAGCTGCAGGCAATACTCTTAAGTATTGTGATAAGCAAAACTGTTTCACCAGGGCTAAATTGGCATCTTCATCGCAGCACTGCAATTTGAAGCCAAAGGGCTGCTTGATGTCCAGGTGCCTTTTATTCCATGATGAAGGTTACAGCTGCTGAACTGAACTTCACACTTGCAGAGCGTGCAATGCACCATGTGAATGCTATTAGCACTTCCCATTGACCTGCTGTAGGTCTCAAAACCCAGTCAAGCAACGAAAACACAGATGAAAGAGTTACTGCAGCTTAACAAGTCACCGTGCACCAACTGATGCTTTGTATGTGCTAATTCCCCCAAGCAAAAATGAGGTAAAACATCCTCAGTGACAAGGGCCTTGTGCTGATGCACTTTGCCTACACCAGCCTCAGGCCTGGCTCCTGCTGCTAGCAGGGCTCCTGTAGTGCAAGGCACCCCAGGAGCTCAGGATTCATAGGGTTGTTTTAGGGGGACAGCTTTGCACTTCACACTGGAGGAGTCTGCGCTGTAGTGGTACCCAGAGAACCCTCAAGAGCTGTACAGCTCCTGTGGGAAATGCCAGGGCTGCCCTGAGGGTACATGACCCTGAATGTCTGCACTTCAACACCATCTCCTTTCCCTCCCACAGTCAGGCTAAGCAGAATTCCATTTGGGAAAAGAACACAAAGGACCAAACAACCCCCACTCCTGTATGAACCCAAGCATCCCTGCACAGTTGAGGGACAGCCTTTTGCTATTCCCTGAGGAACTGATGCTTCCTGGGAGCATCTTATTCCATTTTTAGCTGGGTGACCAGGGAGTGTTTGAGCTATGAAACCACTTGCCAGACTCAGTATTTATAGCTGCACCCACACCATCTGCTGTAGCTATTTTCAACCCCTCACCAACTTCAACTTGAAGTAGTTCTATGCCAATTGTCCCCTCCTGACATCTCTAGCCAAGGTTCCACTGCTGTTAGATCAACCAGCCTTCCTGAGAGAGAGCTTAAACCCCACACGAGGATTTGTCCCAACTGCATGAATCATCTAGAAGCTTTCTTACTCCAGAAGGCAACACAGGGCCCACAGTCATGGGTCAGCAGCTCCATCCTTACCTTAGATCTCCAGCAGCAGGGGGTAGCTCCTTCCTCTGCTGTAGTATATGAGCAGGCCACACAGATTAAAACTCCTGGGTTTTATAAGATGGGTGCTGCAGCACAGAGCTTTGAGCAGCCATCCTCCAGAGCCCTGAGTGAAAACCTGCCTCCCTTTTAACACCTCTTGGTGCCCTGGGTGGAGTAACTCCAGCAGCATCACTCCCCCAATACCACTCACAGCTGAACTTACTCTGCTTTAATTTGCTGCTTCTCTCACAAACAAGGGAGAGAAGTTCCAGTGGTTTCCAGAAGGAGCTTTAGCTGCTTGTTTCTTCCTGCTCACCTGTCTTTACCCAGCATTTATTACGTACAGCTCAGCTATTCAAAGCCAGTTTCATTTACCTGCCCATCATATTACCTAGCCCACATTTTCAGATGTATATCTCAAACGGTTTCTTCTTGCCCTGCATCATTCTGTGAATGGAACACGCTGCTCTGATGGATGGACCTCAGGCGGTTGTGGCTCAACTGAATAAGAGAATCACCAAAAACACAGTGGTTTTTTCCTTCTATGTAATTGCCCAAACCCACAGAACTCTACCAATCTTGTTGGAGCATCAGATCCACGGATGGCTTCCTCACATACTCAAAAGTAAGGAAGTATTCTTCTCTTTGACTCCAGATAAAGAAAGCCTGGTCTAATACCAGCAGCACAAGCAACTCTCAAAGCATGGAACAGAGCCATGATATTCAACATCTTCTATCTGCCTATTTCCTGCACTTCTGCAGGATTCAAAGGAGTGTGTCAGCTCAATGGGAGCATCTTCTTTCAGAGAATGGAAGGGAGAAATGCAAACGAGTTCCTTATTTTATCAGTAGCGATGTGATTGAAGTTCTCCCATCCCCATTCTCACTGCATGACTTTTATCCCAGAGCTCGCACAAGACCCAGCCATTGAAATCCTGCTGGTTTTATAACTGAATTTGTAACAATTATTATAACTCTATTATGCTGAATGGAACTGCTTAAAAATGGATCGTGTGCATCTATGTCAGTGCCTGCATCAGGAACTGAAGGGCTTCTGGTGATGCTGGTGAGCTTCAGGGCTGCTTTCAAGGGCACAGAATTTAGTTTACACGTTTCAGAGAGAGAAACTGGGCCTCAATGAATGAATGAATTTCAGCTACAGATGCTCACGTTATTCATTAGCTCAGAGCTTTCTCACACAGGTTTCATCTGCCTGGTAAGAGCGGCAGGGTCACCCCCACTGAAGCTGGCACTGGAGGGAAAGGGAGCCCAGGTCAAAAGCCAGCCCCGCCGCTGCCCTCCTGTGCAAGCCGGGGAGCATCACCCTGCTCTGCTCTCTGATCGCAGGCTCCTGCAGGGATTTCCTCCCCATTACAATACATCCACATCGGGCTCCATACACCAGGATTCCTGGGTTTATTCAGGACCACTAATGTTCAGATAACACAGGGAACAATGCACTGAATTTGGATGAAACCTGCCCCACTGCAGCTGCTGTTGCCAGCCTCTGCCACCAGTTTTACGTTCAGAGAGTGGTTTGGGTTGGAGGCTGGTCCCCCCCAGATAGCCCTGTCCAAGCCATGCCCACAGAGGGCACATGATAGAGGAGCCTGGACGTGTGAGCAGTCTGTCACAGTTTGCTTTTGCCCTTTGCAAACGAGTGAATCTGTAACCTATGAAGTGTGATTCATTTACAGCCACTGCTGGTACCGCTCACTGCAGTGTTCATACAGCAGCACAGGTCTTTAGGATGTCTCAATTCATTTTCCCTACCATCATGAGATACATATACACACACCTTGAAAACCACGTTTTTATGCACCATTTCAGATAAACAGCATAATTAACCCAACAAAGCCCACGTTTTAAATCCCATGGAGCACTCTGTTAAGAAAGCCACCAGCGCGGGTCCTGCTTGTGTGTCCTGATTGGAGATGCCTGGTCTGAGGCGGTTAAAGCTGGTGTGAGGCAGTTAAAGCTAAGTGCTTTCTGTGATTTTCTTTCATCTGAAGGAGGAGGATGAAATCAAATAAGAGATTATAGCCAGTATCGCAAACCAGTGAAACGCACCCTGCCAATCACAGCAACGGATGCTCCATCGTTATAAAATGCCTCTTTTCTGTCTCTAAGAGCAATTTTCTCCTCCTGTAGAGTCTTCACGTACAAATAAGACCAGGGGAAGAAATAATACTGGGAAAAGGTTCAGGGAGATGAACACAGAGACTGGAGAACTTCAGTACAACACTGCTGTCAAGAAAAGTGTGTGTATAAGAGGGAAAAATGAAGTTAAGTTTTCTGGGGTTCTCAAGGCGTAACTCCCAGAGGATGGATTTCGACACAAGCTCATTCTTAGAACAAGTCTGCCAGAGATTTCACAGCATTCTCCCTAAAAAGGAAGCTTTCTGTTCAGGTTACAGCCTGGGAAGAAGATGAGGGAATTCAGCTGGAGGGGCAAAGGGCTCTGGGAGGTTCCTCTGAGCAGGATTCCGTCTCATCTAGACTACATAAATGGAAGCCCCTTGGGAAACCTGAAGTTGCCAGGGAACGGGAATCTCGAACCATCCCACTCATAGAATCATACAATCATGGAGTGGTTTGGGTTGGAAGGGACCTTAAAGCTCACCCAGTTCCAACCCCTGCCACGGGCAGGGACCCCTTCCACTAGAGCAGCTTGCTCCAAGCCCCTGTGTCCAACCTGGCCTTGAACACTGCCAGGGATGGGGCAGCCACAGCTTCTCTGGGCACCCTGTGCCAGCGCCTCAGCACCCTCCCAGGGAAGAGCTTCTGCCTAAGAGCTCATCTCAGTCTCCCCTCTGGCAGGTTAAAGCCATTCCCCTTGGCCTGGCCCTACAGGCCCTTGTCCGAAGCCCCTCTCCAGCTTTCTTGTATCCCCTTTAGGCACTGGAGCTGCTCTAAGGTCTCCCCGGAGCCCTCTCCAGGCTTGAACATCCCTGGCGGTGTTCAAGGCCAGGTTCTTTGATTCTGTGACTGTCAGTTTTCAGCTGTCCTGTGACACACCCAGAGCTGGTGAGACACTCGTTAGCTGGAATCTGGTTATCTGTGCTAGACTGAAAACCCCATTAATTGTCTGTGCTTCAGCGTCACTGTGGCATCTTGACAACAGCATCTCAAACCACATCTTGAACTAATGATTTGCAGCAGGTTTTTATCTACCAATAGATCCACGCTGCAGAAATTGAAGTTTTTATGTGTTTTAATTTTCATCCTTCTTTATAGATGGGACAAAACAATAATGAAAAATTGGAAAAATGATTGAGAAATACAGAAGCTGTTCTGAAAAGTTAGCAGAGGTTTTGACAGTTAACAGAAAAAGTTGCTATTGTACTCAATGCATGGAGCAGAATATAGACTGCCTGATTTTCACATCGTTTCTGTAATTTGGCTCAGCATGATACAAACAACGGTAAAAATAAGGCCTTAAATTATATTTCCCATTATTTCCTCTACCCAAATCACAGGGGTTAGGAACAAAAGGGGTTAAGTTTGCTGAACCACATTCCCTTTGGGATCCATGACCTCCACTGTCTGCCTTTAGATGGGCCAAGGCACCAAAAGTGATGTTTCCCAGAGAAGCTGTGGCTGCCCCATCCCTGGCAGTGTTCAAGGCCAGTTTGGAGAGGGCTTGGAGAAAGCTGCTCTAGTGGAAGGTGTTCCTGCCTGTGGCAGGGGCTGGAACTGGATGAGCTTTAAGGTCCCTTCCAACCCAAACCAGTCTGATTCTCTGCTGCTCCCATACATCCCAGTTTAGGTGTCATCTAGGAAGAGACAGCAGGACTGACTAGCATGCAGGGAAGCTCAACAGCAGTGATAAAAACCCAACCAGGTTTTGCCTGCTTCATGTAAGGCTTTTAAGGCATCAGATTCCAGCGCTGTGATTACATGCAAGTCATAGCACAGCCAAGAAATTAAATTTCAAGTTCATGTGGCTATAAAAAAAATTGGAGGGGATCTAAATACATCCTAAAACCACCAAAAACAAGGAGAGACAATGACAAGCATTTGATTAAAAAGCTGTGGATGAATCAGAAATGGAAGATAAGAGCGTATTTTGGAAGGTGTGTAATCAGGAAACAACCATGAGCTCACTGTAGCGTGCTTAGGCAAGGCATTTACTACAGAGCAAGCACTCTTGTAGGGCCAGAGTATTTGCTTTAATAAGATTCTCTCCTCGTGGCATCCTCTGAGACACCATCCTTCTGTCTGATGAAGCACTTCAATGCTTACGTTTTGCTTAAGGTTACAGCTTCTCTCGATAATTCTAATCTGAGGAAGGGTGGAAAGAGATAGAAAGGAAATCACAGTGCAGCTTTGTAGGTGCTGGTCCATGGTTTCACGCTACGTGCTCAAAAGAGGGCTCTGCCTTGTCTCCTGAGATTACACCAAGCAAGAAAGGCAGCTGAGGATCCTTCTGCCACATCCCTTGTTAAAAAGTGGTTTAAAAATACCTTATTGAATAGGGCCTGAGGTTCCCCTCCTTTCTCTTTGCCACTGCACACTGCAGACACTTCTACTTTGCCCCCAGGGCATACTCCCTGGAGTAAACCTACACTCCAGGCCCTCTGTCCTGATGTACCCATGCCAACCTGCTTGGGTAAGGTGCATTGTAAGGCTGCAACATCCCAAAATTCAGCAAAGTTTCTGAATCACCCCAAAAACCAGAGGGAACAGGGGACAATTAGCTGACACTGAGTTCCATAGAGTCAGATTGGTTTGGGTTGGAAGGGACCTTAAAGCTCACCCAGTTCCAACCCCTGCCACGGGCAGGGACCCCTTCCACTGGAGCAGCTTGCTCCAAGCCCCTGTGTCCAACCTGGCCTTGAACACTGCCAGGGATGGGGCAGCCACAGCTTCTCTGGGCACCCTGTGCCAGCGCCTCAGCCCCTTGCCCGTAACTGTACTCAGGTTAACAAACGTGATGACCAGCACATGGAAGCAAGTCATATAGGGAGGCTCACTACAGCTTGGTGGTTATCTGTGGAAGTGAAGTGTGGAATAACAGCTAGAACCTCCACAGGGTGTGAAGAGAAAGACTTTATCTTCACCTGATGCAGGAGGGACAAAAACCCACAGTGGATTTCCAGGCAACAGAGCCAGCAGGCTGTTCTACCTTGACTCTGCCCTGGATTCAGTCTGACTGCAGGGATGTGCTCTTTATTCAGCACCTTGCAGGCAGCAATGCGTTTGGAAAGGCTCCTGCTTCTCCACAACTGCTCCTGGCTTTCTGCTTCCCTCGGAGAAGCACCTGGGAGAGGAGCAATTCCTTTGGGAAGATTGCAGCATGTGGGAGGCAGCCTTGCTCACCTCCTCTGCCTCACAGCTCTGCTCTATTTACGTGGCCTAAGGTCTATAAGAGCTTACTCAAAGCACCACAGTTCTGACAGTCCCCTCTCAGCCCGGGGAAGTGGAGAGTCAGTCCTGAGCAGCCTTTGCACTAGAAACAACAGATAAGTCTCTTTGCTGTCATTGATTCGTGATGCCACAGAACCCGGCATTAACTAAAAGCGCTGCTGGGATACAGAGCACATTTAAGGTATTTAATACATTTCTGGTTTATTATCTGTATTTAAGTTATTTCATGTCTGTTATACTTGGTAGTTCATTCGCTGCTCTTTGTAGTGTATTTATTTTAATAAGCGTTGGAGTGATTGATACTGCAAATCCAGCACACAATAGGGCAGCCTGGGTCAGAATGGACAATTAGTTTTGATGCTCTTGGTAGTGTTTCATCAAAGGTTTTTGGGTATCTGGAATTTCCTAAATGCTGCTGTTGGAGTCATTTTCCTTTGTTCTTGTACATCTGTGGTTCGCTGTTTAACAACTTCCATCCTGTATGAATGCAGGAAAGGAGAGAGGGAAAGCTTCGCTGCTCAAACAGAGACAAAAAGGAGAGCGAAAACAGAGTCAGGTTGAGTGAAAAGAGGTCTGAACTTCAAGGACTTGGTACAATCTGGTTTGGAACAGAGCTACTGAACAAGCGGCGCTGCTGTTTGGTGTCAAACACAGCTGCTGGCAGAGGGAATGGCCAAGGTCACATCTTGCATCCCCCAACAGAGGCCCAGTATCTATGTGGAGGTCCAGCTACGCAACCCCTTCACATCTCTGTCTTACACTGAACACTTGACATAGCAAGTTTATGATCCAAAGGTTTCAAGCCTTGTGACAGCCAGTGGAATGTCAGCTTGGGAATTTGCTTGAAAAGCATCAGGAATGGCAGAGAAGGATCCTCTGCTGGCTCTCAGCACCCACTGCTATCAGTAGGGGTGTTCTGTACCCTCTTTCCTATGTTTTGTTGCTTAACAACTTCCCCAGTGCATGGACACAGGAAAGGAAGGAGGTAACAGTTCATTGATTAATCATAGCAAAAGAGAGAGAACCTAACCAAGATTTAATGGGAAAACACAGTAATCACTGCAGATCTTGGCCGTGCAGAAACGGATCAGGTGTAAAAGGTCTGAACTTGTACAAATGAAGTCTTTTTGCAGCGGTACACAACTCATCTCACTGTCATGTCAGACACGCTCTTAACCTGTCCTAAGAGATGCACAGCTATCGTGGAGAACTTGGAGAAATCATTACTGATTACCAGCACCATCAAACTCAAGGACTTCCTCCCAGCTTGCTCGTTTCTCCTCTGACACGAGCAAGAGATCAAAAAATGAAAGAGGATGCCACTTCTTAATAGTCTCCCAAGTCAGGCCAGGCTATTAGGATATAAATATATGGTCTTTATTTGCAAAGAAGCGTGAAAGAAATTGCTACAAAGGCAAGCACAAGTAATACCCACATATATCCGTCAAATGAGGGATGTGGAGCCAGACAAAAGCATCTCAAAGAAGAGAGATCTCTAGCCTGAGGACAAAGCTCCATTTGCTGAGATAGAGTGATGTAGGATATTATTTACCCCAACTACGACAGCTGCATGTTGGACAATCAATTTGAGCCCATGTGACAAGAGCAGCAAGCAACAAAACCTTGCTCCGAGGAAAGGCTAATCATAGAATCATAGAACAGGGTTGGAAAGGACCTTAAGATCATCCAGTTCCAACCCCCCTGCCACGGGCAGGGACACCTCACACTAAACCATGGCACCCAAAGCTCTGTCCAGCCCCCACAGGGGTGTTCAGGCTGCTGTGCTCAGTTGTTTGAGGAGGGTTTCCTCTCTCCCCAGCTGGCTTTTTCCATCAATTGGCACTGCAAAGGTACTCAAAGACTTGTGTGAACCAAGGGCAGCAGGGGCGGTACTAAAGAGCGGTCCTCAGGCTGGAAGAGGTGAAGCCATTCAGAGGTGGGGCTTAGCACAGGGAGACAGGAAGGATAAACCTGGAAGAACAGGAGGCCACCCCAGTCCTGGAGACAGGTGAGAAAATGCAGTGGAGCTGAGCTATTGCTCTCTATGGGATATTAAGGGAGAAGAAATGAAGCAGAGGTCTGCTCCACACACACTGTGAATCCCTGATGGCTTTAAGGAGCTGTTTTCTGCTGGGAGACAGGCTTGTGCAAGCCACATCTCAGCTATCGCTTCCTTGTTCCGCAGGGACATTTAGCCAGCTACACATTTCACCCATGTCTATGGGAGGTAACTTCACTCGATCACATCCAGAAGTGGAAGATGGCAAAGTCTGCAGCTCCTTCACTCTCTCCTGGCCACAGTCAGGTCTGATGTCCTCGATGTCGAGGTGGGCCGAAGTGTAGCCTCCAGAACTGCTGAGTGAGCAATGCAATCAGCAGTTACTGTACTGAGGGATGGGAAGGCAGGCACCAGAGCTGTGTGTGCAGTGCAGCCTTTGTTACTGCTGCTGTTAATCAGAACACGAGTAAATTATTTCTTCCATCTGTGAGTCCCACAAATAAGACCTCCCTGCTGCTATTTCCTCACTGCTCCACTCATCAAGCCCCTTTGTTCTACATGTCACACTGGCCATTTACGACGGAGTAAAATGGATTTGCCTTCCAGCAGTGTTTTTATTTTCCATTTGATTTGGGGTGTAAACGCATCGAACATGAGAACTTTCAAAACTTCCCGATGCTGAATGCTTAAAGCCCTCATTAAACATTTAGTGCGTGAAGGGAGGAAAAAACCAGGCAAACATAGCAACAACCAAAACCCCACATGCAGTATAAAACAGGGGAGCAGAGTTCAAGGCAAACTTTCTTCAGGGGTAGGTTTCATCCCCTGCTCCAGGATGAAGGAACATTTGCTTTTCCACATTCAGTGGTTGCTGCGACCTGGCAAACTCCAGTACCACTCAGGGCTGGTTTCAATTGCTACCCTTGTACAAAGGCATCTGCAGTGATTTGAAAGCATAGGGAATAACATGAATACAGAGCACCCTCCGGTTCCAAAGAGCCTCTGCCTCGCTCTGGCATGCCTCCACCTCGGGGCAGGATAGTTTCTATGTGCTTGCTCTGTGCTGGTGCAGGAGTGGCTGCACAACATCTGGGCACAGCAACAGGGACAACCTGACCTGGAGCAGCATGTGCAGCACTGGGACGAACCCAGCTGGTGGCTTGGGACAGGGGGAAGTGGTGCATGGAGACCCCAGGAGCTGCCTGAAGGTGCAAATGGAGAATGAACACCTAATGGGGATTTACAGGAGAAACGGTGCTATCCCAGGAGAGGCAGAAAGGCACTTTTAATTCAGCTGCTGTGTACAGTTTAAAGGGAGGGTGTAAACGCACAGGTTTCCTCCACGGCCTGAATCCCAATTGCTGTAACATCCCTGACCTCAATGCAGTTGGGCTTTTGCCATCCTGGGCCCATGCAGTTTCTGTTAGTGGCTCTAGAGGTGAAAACCAGAGTGTGAGACAAGTGGGGCAGATCCCGTGCTCAGTTTGGCACAGTTGGAAGTTTAACCACAACACAGATCCCTGTGGCCAGAGCTCTCTGCATAGAGGTAGTGTCTGGCTCCTCTGAGCAGATCAATAGCAGTGCCTGTTGAGGGAACACAGCGTTTCAAGTCACGGCTCTGGATGGGTTCAACTGCCTCTTCTTTATTAAAGGGAGCTGCAAGTACCAAATGGAGAGGAAAATTCAGATTGAGAGCACTACTGACAAAGTCTCCCAGTCTCACCCCATGTTTAGGGTCACTGAAGACAGCTGTGTGAGAGCAAAACTCACCTGAGTGCTAGACAGGCTGCTCTTCTGGCCTCGTAAGAGTTAATCTGTGGGGATGTCAGAAGTGGGAAGCTGCTCCATGGCTTTGCACAGGACAGCAGCTCAGCCCCGTACACAACGGATTTACTTCCACAGCCAGGCTCTGCTCGTTCATCCCACAATGAGATTCCCCCTCCTGGCTCCAGCCCTGCTTTAGGCTGCTGGGACCTCCTCGATAACATCTGTAGCCCCTCAGCAATCCAACAGCTGTAAGAAGACCTAATCTGCCAGAAGGATAACGAATTTGAGAATTCCCAATGGAATTTACTGAAGCCAAGGCAGAGGCAAAGCCAGCAGCCCATGGTGAAGGGCCCAACCCTTCACACTTTGGCTATCTGATCAGTGCTGGAGTCCTGAGTTCAGCAGAAGGGAGCTCAATACCAGAGGCCTTCAGAGTAGCTTTAAGACACAGCTGCACCTTCCTACCCATTGGATCAGCCAAACATGGAAACGGTTTCCTGCCTAATTCAAATCCACACGGAGTAACTCACATTGTTTGGCAAAGGCACCGATGCAACCGCTGACCACCACGGGGCAGGCTGCTCTAATCCAACATTCATACAACCGTTCCAACCCAAACCAGTCTGGGGTTCTATGGCTGGGAGCAGTGGAGGCATCTACATCTGATGAGAGCAATCGCAGTGGTCACTGTGGCTGCACCATCCTCTGGGAATCCTCCGTAAGACTTGGATGATGAGAAGGATAACTGAGATTCTATCCCCAGATCCTTCCTACTACGAGCACTCTTTGTTAAGTGAACAGTATGGATGTAGTGGATTAAATCCACCATTCAAATTACGTGTTAAGCATGAAAATGTCTGAGCCTATAATGATGAAGTCAACACAGAGCTGGGTTTCAAGGCTGCAGCCTTCAGTGAGGGATTTAACCCAGTGATTCCAAATAGAATTCCCTGTATTTGCAAGGGCTGAAATCATTTTGCAGCCTGAATGGCAGGTTATGGGTCATCATCCATCAACGTCATGGGTAAGCAATGAACAAGGCTGAAGATGGGTATTTAATAACAAACAAATAGATAAAGTACCCATTCTTATGGAGCACAGATATTATTTCATTTGCTGTTTACTGTCAGTATCTCCATGATAAACAGTCCTTCATAACTTGGATTCCCACACACTGCAGTTATTAACCTTAATTGTGTTCCCCCCATGTTATATTATGGCAGGGATGAATTTCTGTGATTCATCCAACATTCAGATTTAGTTACAATCTCATTGTTTTGCTCTCTGTCTCGGCGGCTCTAATATTAACCTAGGTCAATAATTCTGTCAAGTGGCACCGATGATAACCTCAAATAGGGAATTTAAAGCATGGGAATTACATCTCATCTCAAAGATGCACAAATGAAAATCTCAAATAACCACTGGATGAGGGCGTTGAGAGCAGCTGGGTCCATGCAGCCAAGGAATATTTGCCTACTGTATACTTAGTATATGCTTCTCGGATGCAATGTCCTCTTCCTTTAGCCTTTGCTTGGTGATGACTGAACACTAGAAGCACTTTTTCCCTCCCACTTGTAGTTCCCATCTAACAGAATGTGCTGAATTACCTGAAGAAGCATCTTGAAATACCACCAGCTTTTGGAAGCATTTCAGGGCAACTCGGAGAGAACTCCAACAATCGTGGCCTGAGATCAAGTGCACGGATTCACACAGCTGAAAGCCACAAGCTTGGCCACTTTAAATGCTTCAATTTGCTCCTGTCATGATTTACACATTCAGTTCTTTCCGATGGCTGAGATACCATCATGGACATCCATGCACCCCAGGGAATCCAAATAGGAATGCCCAAAACCTATGCCTGCAAAGTAACTTCAGAGCATTAACTGCTGGAATGTGGCTCAGCTGAAGGGAACTCACTTCCAGGAGACAACTGAGCATGGCTGCCTGCCCAGCTTCAACAAAAGCTGGATTTTGTAAAGCCAACTAAAACTATGCCGTTCATTAGGAGAACTACAAAGCAGAACATTTGGAAAGTTAATTGGGTTTGCAATTAAAAGACATACACAACATGTGATGCAATTAATTTTACATCAACTTGGTCAGCAATGAAACCTAAAAGCACTTGGTTACTTCTTTAAACGAAGCATATGTTGGTTTCCACCACCACCAGCTCTTTGCATACCAAGCAGGAGGCACTGAAGCACTTGCAACTGCAGCAGGGATCTCTCACACTGGTGTGCTTTATCAAAGGCGTTGCTGGTTTGGAGATTAACTCCACCTAAAGCACAAAGTCCAGCTTGGAAAGGCAGCAGAACTACACATGGAGATGAAGCTGCCTCCTGCCCCCTTGCACAGTGCGGCTCAACACAGTTCAGTTGTTAATCCAGGGCAACGTGTGGCTCGCAGCTGATAAAACACGTGCAGTTGTTCAGGGCTCAGCAGCCAACTGCCTTGAACACACGTTCAGCTGCTGAAAACGCTCCGAGTCGGGATCTTCCCTTCTTCCCGAGATCCCACCCCGTGGGATTTCTGCCTCAGGTGTGCTGCCTTACACACAGCAAGAGATCCTTTGTATGCTGGGGAACTGCATGGATCTGGAAACTCGTGTCTGCAAGCTGCTTCTCACTAAGTACCATGCCTAGTCCTAGGGCCAGGGCAGCGGAAACAGGGCACAGGTCTGACTCTCTGCCCTACAGCAAACCTATTGCTAGACTTACCTGTGTTTCTGCCTGGTTTTAACCTACACTTAGAAAACGCAGGGTGGTTTGGTGTCTGCACAGCACCATACACCCCCGGGGTCTCATTCTGATCGTGGCTTTTCATAAAGGAAAAAACCCATCAAAGTCAGGACTGGTAAGGATGTGGCAGGGCAGGTCTCTAACTGCATTAAAGCTGTCTGCTCCAAAGAGCACAGGCCTGGGCTGGTGGTGAGATGATGCTCCCCTAGCACAGGCTCAGCAGGTTACAGGCAGCAGCCTCTTCTACAAAGAACCTGGGGCTGTTTTTAAACCCAACCCCTGTAAGGGGAAAATGAGACCCCAAGGACCCACTTTACAATGCTCTGCAAGACCTCCAGCCCTGTTAGTGGGGTCGGAACCTCCCTGAGGAGGTGCTGTGTGTACCTGTGAGCAAGAGCTCCTGGGCAGAGATAACCATCCTGCTCTAACAGCCCCACAAGTGTGCTCAGCTCAGCCCTGCAGCTTTGCAGAGGTTGGATAAACATTTCCTTCCCTGTGGATTAGAGCCCAGCAGTTCCTGCACAGGCTGGAATGGCAACACATGCCCGGGCTGGAGGCAATATCCCATTCATCAGTCAGACAGAAGAGCTTGATTCTGAAGGGCCCTGAAACTCATCTTTCCATTCCTCCAGCTACTGATGCCTTCTTCTTCCATTCACTCCCACAATAGCAGAATTAGGCCCAATATTCTTGCTATTGTGTGGGCAAATTGGGGTTTTATTGCAGATTCAATGCCAGTGCCAGAATCTGTCTTCCATAAAGAGAGGATTTCAGGGAATGTTTTCAGGGCTATGGGGGAGTAATTGGAAGGGAAGCATTAGCACATCAACATTCTTCATGCTCTATATGTGCATGAAGTGTTAGGGGATGCAAACATTGGAAGATTTGTCTCTTATTTAAAGCATGTTAAATAGGAATAAAACCGGATAAATTGGGTTTGTGCAACAGAAAATTATGGAAGTTTCAGGGGAATTGTGATTATTCACACACATGGATCACACATCAGGCAACAATGAGGCAGAAAACCTCTAGTGGCAGATGAAGTTCAACCTTAACACCAGAAAACATGCTGCCTTTTAGAAACAGGCCTAACATTCCCTAAACTGTTCCAAAAAGGTTAAAATCGCAACAGCAAACTTCATTTTGCACAGAAAGAAACCTTCTGGATCTCATTTGGTTTCAAAGCCCAGGCATTTGTTCATAAATCACATTGAAAACTATTATTTCTAGGAAGGTGTTTCGAAAATGGGTCCCTACCTGTGGAAGGCAAGAGGATGAGGCGAGGAAGCTGTGCGCACATGGCCTGCAGGGGCTGGAAGGGCAAGAGGTGTTTGGGCAATGGGTTGTAATGAGAGCATCCCACCAGCAGCATGGAGACAGCGGATCTAAATTGATTGCCAGGATTCAAATGCTATCATCAGACTGCTGGGAAGTACTAAAACACCCTCGGAGACAGCATTCATCCCACAAAAGCTGCCTATCATCACCCAAGAGGCTGCTCTCACGTCAGCATCATTAAGGAGGGATGTGCAGGGAGTAACTGCAGCTCCCTCTGACGTTCAGCTCTTGGTTTGCCCTTGGCTTGGTGGGGCTTTGGGGCAAGCACTCCCTCGTTTTCACACCCTCCAAGATGCTTTTGTCTATCAAGGAGGTTTCAACAGCAGCTGACAGAGAGGCTTTTCTCTCCTTTGAATTGTGCCAACCCCTGCCATGGGCAGGGACACCTTCCATGAGAGCAGCTTGCTGCAGCCTGGCCTTGAACACTGCCAGGGATGGGGCAGCCACAGCTTCTCTGGGCACCCTGTGCCAGCGCCTCAGCACCCTCACAGGGAAGAGCTTCTGCCTAAGAGCTCATCTCAGTCTCCCCTCGGGCAGGTTAAAGCCATTCCCCTTGGCCTGGCCCTACAGGCCCTTGTCCAGAGCCCCTCTCCAGGTTTCCTGGAGCCCCTTTAGGCACTGGAAGCTGCTCTAAGGTCTCCCTGGTCCCAGTGAGCAGAGCAGTGGGCATGTTCTATCAAATAGAAATTTTCCCATTTCCAAGCTGGAGAATATTGCCACAGGTTCTCCCAGAACCCGGTTTTATACTCAGTAAATCCATCCAGAATCCAATGCACTTGGCAGAACAGGCAGCCGCAGCCTTCAGGAAAGGTAAAAATTAAGCTAGAAAAGATCTTTCTTCACCAGCACAAGTAACCGAGCACTGGAACAACTTCCCAGGAATGCTCTCAATTTGCCATCAGTGGAGCTGTTCACTCAGGGCACCATCCCACACATTCAAATCTGTATGAATGACAAGGTCATTTTGGACTGATTGTCTCTCCCCATCCCACCTCTGAGCTGCACCAAAAGTAAAGGCAGCGTTGGTTGAAATAAATACTTGATGTCCTCACTTTTTAAGGATTAATTGGGGGGGAAGGGGGGGAGAAAGAAAGGAAATTTGAGAACAAGATGAACTGAAAATGTTTTTTTCTGGAGAAAGAGATCGTTTTAAATCAATAGTTTCACAAAACTAACACAAAACATCATGTTCCGAATGGCCACTACAGCTCCTTCTTCCCCTCCTGCAAGGAGAAGTGGACATAAAAGCATCACAAGTAATCTTGGAAACCAGCCCTTGTGCTTAACGATGCCACTCACTCCCAGAGGCCCCAGGGCATGATGCAGAAATGATGGGCTGAAGCTCCTGGGACCTGCTGTGCCAGGAAACATGTGATGGCATCGTCCAGCATTGTTCTGGGTTAGCAATGGGCCTCCTGCATGGCACAGCAGTTGCAAGGGGTGATGTCCTTCTAAATAGCAAAGATAGACACCTTTTGAACTGGAAATAAGGCAGAGGAAAGCTGGTTTGGGAGGGGAGCAGGAAGAGCAGGACTCTGCAGGCTGGGCTTTGGAATGCTCCCAGCACTGTGGTACACTCTCTGCTTCCCTTACATTGCAGCTGCCATTGGAATGCTTTTATTCCAGCTTTGCTGAGAGCTTCATCACTCCCAGGCCTCAGGACTAGAGGTCCCTGAGCATGATGGCTGTGACACGGACTCTTCAGACCAAGAGCCAAATGTGTTCATACCTGGCCACTGGGAAATGAGATGATGAAGGATTTATGCATTCAGAAAAATGCTGTCCGAAGAGAAAAGGAACTTTCTGGAAGGTGGCAAAACTACTTGGATGCACCTGAGTTTAAATGGAGTTCTCCATGAAGAATTCTTGCCTTTGGTTGGATTATAGCTCCAAGCACTTTTCAGCCTCCTCCTTCCCCTTTCTCTCTTCATTTTCTCCTGCTCTTTCTTTGATTTAAGAGCCTTCCCTTGCAGGAGGATGAACTGTCACTTCTTCATTGCAATTCAGCAGACAGACAAGCATTAATTCTTTAGCCTTTGTCTCTTTGACTTAATCTCTAATCCCCTTCCATGACAAGGCTGCCTGATGAGACTCTTCTTTCCCTTCCTCTGCTTCAAGTGAAAGAGGGAATTCTTGATGGGGGAAGACTTGTTTCTGTTGAAACCTTCTGGGCTTATGCTGGGACTCCAACAGAGCCAGGCTGGATGAGAAGGGCTTGGGCCACCAAATGGATGGTGCTGAACTGCTCTCCTTCCTGCCAGCTCCAGCCACTGGAACACAAACCGCTCAGTACTTGAAGCTGGAGGCATTATATGAGAAGTTTCTCCTTCATCTTCCCAAAACAGGAGCGTACTCCAGCCCCAAGCGCGCAGCCACGCTCCTGCAGTATTTGCTTGTCTTAACACTTGCAGACATACAAGGATTAAAGTGTCAGTGCAAAAACAAGCTTCATTACAAACCCCACCACTTCCAACATAAAAAACAACCTAAGAGATAGCAAGTAGCTGAGAGAGAGAACAATCCTCTCCTGCTTAGCCAGGCAATGCTGTACCTGATGAGAATGAAATGCATGCTTATGAAAGCAGTTCTCCAGAAGCCATCCCCTTCCTGGTTTTGCACTGCAAGCATTCAAACCATTCCGAGCAAAGCAAATACCTAGCAGCAAGGTGAATTCGAGCAGCCAAAGCTTCCCCAAACCCACCTCTTTTGTCTGCTTCAGAACAAGCTGCAGTGGCTGTACCCTCGGGCTGAACAAGGATTTGTGGGTGCGAATCCCACGTTCAGTCCCGGTTATCAGCAGGCAGCACGAGGCCCGGGAATGCTTGAGAGGAGCAAGTCAGACAGTCCAATGTATGTGTGAATTTGACAGTGTGCTTGTAGACCATCAGCAAACAGAGAAGGGGAGGGATTGAAAACCAAAGCAACACTTTTCTTCTGTGTGGATTTGCCATCTCCTTTGGACCTTGCCCTGCCAGCAGGTAAGGTGAGGCTCCTGTTGGCTAAGAGAAACCTGGGGTGGTGTGGAGCTTCTAGCCCCCACATTGGAATTCAGAGCCTCAGCTCAATTAAACCAGAGCCGTACGAGCAGGCTGCTGCTGGAGACACCAGCCTTCATTATGGATTGCCTTCCTTTAACACGCCGCTTCTCCATAGAACATGGAAAATGCTTTGAAACTGTAAATTCATCCTGCATTTCCAGTGTCGTGTGCTCCTCTTATCTGTGTGTTACAGTTATCACAGTAAATACGAGAAGACAAGTCCTCGGAGAGCTCCGCTCTGTGCATGAGCTGAGTGCTGCAACCAGGAGCTAATCCGGGAAAGGCGTTTCAAAACATGGATTATTCTATTAATTGCAAGAGATAACTGGTGAGCACAGAATTGGGGGGGGGGGGGGCAGCTGCTGCTCCCAGGAGGATGAACAAGGAATTGGGGCTGCTCAGCCTGGAGAAGAGAAGGCTCTGGGAAGACCTCAGAGCGGCTTCCAGTGTCTGACAAAGGCTACAAGGATGCTGGAGAGGGGCTCTTCATCAGGGACTGCAGGGACAGGACAAGGGGTGATGGGTTCAAACTGAAACAGGGGAAGTTCAGGTTAGAGGGTGCTGAGGCGGTGGCACAGGGTGCCCAGAGAAGCTGTGGCTGCCCCATCCCTGGCAGTGTTCAAGGCCAGGTTGGACACAGGGGCTTGGAGCAAGCTGCTCCAGTTGAAGGTGTCCCTGCCCGTGGCAGGGGTTGGAGCTGGAGGAGCTTTAACGTCCCTTCCAACACAAACCACTGGGATTCTGTGATTCTCCAATGAAGATTCAAGCTACCCATCTAAAACAGTCACCCTCAAGGGTCAAGAGAAGGAAGTGACCTTCAGCATCACACAGCCCGAAGGGAAGGTGAACACAGATCTTACACAGCATTTGTGTGGACTTCAGCTGCCCATGTCCCAAGTGACAACCCTGAAACCCCCTTGAATTTCAATACAAATTGTACGTTGAGAAATCCTGCTCTTTTCTTTTCTTGGATCTAACAGGGTTTCAGTAGGGGTGAGGGACTCCACACCAGCGAGCATCTCCTCCATGAGTTTGGCCCTATAGATATCAATATATGCCTACTTATGCCTTTGCATTGGTCACTGTGGGCTTGGACAGCCCTGGCTTGTTCTGCTGGAGCCTTTGCCCTGGCAGCATGTCTAACCCCAGAGACATTCCAGCTGAATTACAGTTGTTGGCTTCCTGATCCATCCTAAATAACAGGAAAAGCTGGCAAACTCCACAGCAGTTTGGTTTAGTCCTGTCAGAGTTTTGCTTTCCGGCCACTGTCCAGCAGAGAAAGGCCTGGGAACACGGTGTAAAATGAGCATTCTCTTTACATTTAACCAGCCCATTATATTAATGAAGTAGGAATTGATTGTAAAGGCCATTAATTGAGATTTAAAAGAGATACATTTAGGCACCCATGTAATTAACTCGAAATAACAGAGGCACTGAACGGGGAAGCTTTTTAATACAATCCCCTCGCAGGGATCGTTGGGAGTGTTTCCTCCCACTCCACATCACTGCTGAGCACTGGCTAGCACCAGTTACACACCAGTTAACACAGGCTCAGAAGATAATACACAGTTTCAATTAGCTGGTCTTTCACTTGCTGGTTCTCACAGGGGTTCTGCCTTTGAGTGGCTCTACCTTTTCCCTCTCTGTATCCCAGTATTGCTCAGCTCTTTGAGTCTCCTGCTGCTTCCTGCTTCCATGCTCTTTTGATCTGTGCAAGTTGTGAAAGGCTTCAAGTGCTGAGCTCCTTCAGAAATGCAACAGAGGAGAACATCAGGTTGGGAACAGGCACAAATGAGTTGGATTATCAGCCCCAGACTCACTGGTCAAACAAATCAGTTCTTCTCCTCTGCCTTCCTGTACACAGTAAATCATTCAGGGCATTCCAGCCTGCTCCTGCTTGCCACACAGTCCCCCATGGGCAGAACTGCGGAAGGGAAGGCAGGAAACATGCACACGGAGCACTCAGAAGCTTCTTTCTGAAGCAAAAGGCCTTTTTTTCCCCCTTTAATCAGTATCTTTTTCCAGCATGAAAGTCCCTCTTTGAAGCAGAATTGCCCGTGTGGCCCTTTGGGGCTAATTACCAGATGCTCATCTGGATGTTCCTTGTTCCAGGGAATGAGGAAGGGAAACTGCTAAGTCAAGGCAGTGTGTTAACACTCTGGAAAACACACACAGCATTCATCTCCCAGCGAGATGAGGTTTGAAGTGCTGTTAATGAACGCTGGCCATTCTGCCCATTAGAGAGCCTGCTTGCATCAGAGGCAGGTGAAATTATTGCTGATCAGAAAAATGGGTTTCCCATCCCAAAATAGTTCTAAGGATTTCCACGCTGCTCTTACTTTGAAGAGGGGGAAAAAAGCTTAAATCTTATACATTGTTGTGACCTGATCCTCCTGAATCACAGCGTTTGTGTTGGCTCACAGAGAACATAAGCATTCCCTAAGTGTATAATTGTAATGTTTGTTAATGTAAATGAATACTTCCAGGAGTAAATGGTATTAAAATAAGAAATATTAAAGTAGCCACGTTTTCAGTACTGCACACAAAGGAACAGTTTGATTTCCACCAAGTAACACCACCAGTGGTCTTTTCAGACAAGGTAGAATATTCCATGTGCTTAATCAACTGTAATTATGTTTTGCTACTGCTTGAGACCTCCTGAAATGATGCAGACACAAAGAACACCAAGAGCAAAGGATATATGAAGGGGAATCTTAAACCAGGTATGTTTTATCATGGTGGTAACAACTTGTGACTCCAACAGATGCCTTCATGGGGAGAGCCAGGTTTTCTGGTACAGGGCACTGCCCAGGCCCTGAAATCCTAGGGAAGAGGGATGGAAACAGAGATTGGTTTGGGTTGGAAGAGATCTTAAAGTTCATCCAGTTTCAACCCCCTGCCACAAGCAGGGACACCTTCCACTGGAGCAGGCAGGGGCTGGAGCTGGAAGAGCTTTAAGGTCCCTTCCAACCCAAACCAGTCTGGGATGCTATGATTCTATGACCAGTGCAAAGCCCACATGAACCCCAAACACTGCAGGCTCACTCAGGAGTCTCCCTGTGCCATCCCGGGGTCTTGCTGTGGGCACAGACTGAACATGGACAAAGAAAGGGAAAGAAGCAAAGGAGCAGAGCCCAGGCAGGGCAGCAGGGGAGGAATGGCTCACGCTGTGCTCTTCCATGGCTCCAGCTGTTTGGAAGCGTGTGTTGCTCACAAATGATGTCTGCAAATCCAATTACTGCATCTCATTGTACAGATGGAGCCCAGGCAAGAGCTGGGCCCACTCCAGGCCAGCACGAGCCAACACTGCTGCCAAACCCTGGGATGCATTCCCACCCTGCAACACTCCACTCATTAGCAAAGCCAGTGCCAGGATAAGATGCGTTTCCTCCCCATCCGATTCCTCCCTTGCAGTACAGTTCCACTGAAGCCTATTGGTATGAATCAACTCTGCAAGGACCTATACATTACAGTAAGAAAGCTGAAATGGAGAACAACTAAAGATCAACAACCACCACCACAAAATAAGAACCACAGACCCACTGAGATGCAACCTCTCTCTCCCTGAAGCCTTTACTGCCTTACCTTGAGTTTGCTTCGAAGAAATAAGCAAGATGCGATGAAAGTCAAAGCAAAATGTTGATGTTTCCAAAAACCTTTTCCTTACATTTTTAAGCACTGACAGTAGCATTTAGTCCAATTTCACTGACATTCTCGGTTCCTTCAAAATCTAAGTTTGAGGTAAAGTTACCATTTGCTGGGGTTTGCGGGATGAGGATGCTGTCCTGCTGCCTCCCTGGGATGACAAGTGTGCTGCCTAAGTCCCAGCCTGTTGTTAACTCTGTAGTATTGGAAGACCTGCCTTTAGAAGTACATCCTCCCAGCTTGTTTTTATGTTGGCTTTATCGTGTTGTACTCTGCCTTGAGCTCCTGACTCTGCCATTTGCTTGCTAAGCAAGGCACATCTTCTACCCAGGAGCAATTATCCAGGAATCCAATAGCAGCAGGTCAATGTCTGGCACCAGCCTCAAGTCTTAAGAGTATCATTCACTTGGCTCTGGCATGCTCCAGTCAGCCAAGCACCATTCTGGGCTGGGCACAGCAGGTCATGCTGGACCAAGCATCTCTCCCTGGTCAGCCTTGGGTAGAGACACTCACCATTTGTCCTCACATGCCACAGCCCTGCGATGGGGATGCCAACGGCTCCTCTTCCCATGTGCAGTTGTACACTCCTGCTGTCCTGCTCTTCCCGTGTATGCAGCACCCATGCTCCTCCACATGAGGTACATTCTCATCCTCATGGGAAGTGCTGCCTGACCCCCATTCCATCTGGATGATGTCTTAAGGAAGAGGCACCTGTCTGGCTCCCGTGCATTGCAGGAAGCCTTTGGCTGCTCCAGGAACTCGTTAACCAAGCTGGAATGAGAAATGCCAGGATCAGCTTGGTGCTCTGGTTCAAAGCCTAGGAAAGCTGGGGAGTGTTTTGGATGCTGCTGTGAAACACAGATTCATAGCTCTTTTTTATTGCTATCCAATTTAATACATTTTGGGCTGGCTTTCTCCTTTGATACAAGCAAAGTCAGGACTGTGCTGAACTTGGATGACAAACCAATGCTTTAGAAAGACCAACCCTAGAAAAAGCTATTAAAGGGTTTGGTAGTTCAATGGGTAAAAAAAAAAAACAAATCTCACTAACACAGCAGGTGATGACACGATCCTCATCACTGAGTTTTAATGATGGCATATATTCCATCACTGTCCCCTTAGAACTCTCACATCTATGGAGCTCAGCCACACCACTGGTTCCACAAAAGCACAGTCCCTACCTGGCAGCTCAGACTGCTCCTCCTGGGACAGGAGCATCACAGAACCAGCTCCTCAAAGTGGGTATTTCCAATGAAAGCAGCAATGCCTGCTATTATTCTAAACTGAGTGAAATCTCTATTATATAGGGCAGCTTCCTACTTACTCAACCTTCTATTGACTCAATCTACATACTCAGTCTTCAACTAAAATCAAGAGGATCATGTTGGGGGGTTGTCCCCACCATGTTGACACCTCTTTCCCCCATGTGTAGAAGCTTCTCCTTAGGCAGAGCACACAAACCTGAGAAGATGCCCTTCAGCAAGCGGAGCCACATTAGTACAAGCCAGTTCCTGCTTTTCAGCACTTCTGCAGCTTGATGTAATGTTTCTCCCACACACATTCCCACTTCCCAATAAGCTTTATTTATTCTCCTCATTCATAGGAAATGAAACTCCTTAAAAAGGCCAGTGAGTAGCACTTCCACCAGCACATCCCACCTCTAGCGGGATGTGAAAGCAGCCCAAGGCAAAGTGAGCTATTAGGTTCTGTGGAGGGTACTTCAATTCAGAAGTGCCTCCAGAGCTGGGAGCTTTCTGGGTGGCAATGGTAGAGCAAAGGAGCCCTCATCCCAAGACACGAGGGCTCAGGAGGTTAGCAGACCTGTTGGAAAATGCCTGTTCTGGCACAGCAGATTTTCCCAAGATGATGGTGCAGAGCAATCCCAGGCACAGCTACAGGTTGGGCAGAGAAGGGATTGAGAGCAGCCCTGCAGAGAAGGACTTGGGGGTGTTGGTTGATGAGAAAATGAACATGAGCTGCCTTCAGTGTGCGCTCACAGCCCAGAAAGCAACCGTATCCTGGGCTGCATCAAAAGGAGCGTGACCAGCAGGTCGAAGGAGGTGATCCTGCCCCTCTGCTCTTGTGAGACCTCACCTGGAGCACTGTGTGCAGTTCTGGTGTCCTCAACATAAAAAGGAAATGGAACTGTTGGAACAAGTCCAGAGGAGGCCACGAGGATGATCAGGGGCTGGAGCACCTCCTGTATGGAGACAGGCTGAGAACACTGGGGCTGTTCAGCCTGGAGAAGAGAAGCTGCGTGGAAACCTCAGAGCAGCTTCCAGTGTCTGAAGGGGGCCTATAGGGATGCTGGGGAGGGGCTCTTCATTAGGGACTGTAGTGACAGGACAAGGGGTAATGGGTTCAAACTGAAACAGGGGAAGTTTAGATTGGATATAAGGAGGAAATTCTTCCCTGTGAGGGTGGTGAGGCACTGGAATGGGTTGCCCAGGGAGGCTGTGAATGCTCCATCCCTGGCAGTGTTCAAGGCCAGGTTGGACAGAGCCTTGGGTGCCATGGTTTAGTGTGAGGTGTCCCTGCCCATGGCAGGGGGTTGGAATTGGATGATCTTAAGGTCCTTTCCAACCCTAACTATTCTGTGATTCTATGGTGCAAAAAGAGTGAGAAGTTTTCCTTCTCTCCCATGCGGCCTTTCCCGAGTGAGCTGCAGAGAAGGGGGGAATCAGTCAAAGCTCTCTCAAGAACTGGGTCTGTAACTGGTGATGTGGATTTCCAAATTTGTTTCTTCCTCCCCTCCCCTGCGTGGAGATTTGCTGCATTTGCATATCAGGAGAGATGATTTTTTCTGCTTTCAGCCTTGGAAGAGCAGGCAGGTGTGGAGCAATCAACCACCATTGAGCTTTAAATGCGAAGGCAGCGAATGCCGCGGGCCCTGCAGCTTCCTCAGCACCCCTGGCATCTATTTATACATAAACCCTGCTACTGCAGTCAGGGCTGACTGGTCCAGCCTTGCAGCTGGGCAAGACTGGGCTCTTTCCACCAGTCTGTAGGCCTGGTATGCCCACAGAAAGTGTTTTAGACCCTTGTCTCAACCTTATTACCCCTCTGGTCTGCAAGTCCAAGCCTAGAAGTCTTCAGGACTCATGGGTAAGTGCCGATCACAGCAGGTTTTAACCTAACTGGTATAGCATGTATTATATATGCAATAGCACATAGAGTCGTATAGAATCACAGAGTGGTTTGTGTTGGAGAGGGCTTCCAAAGGCCATCCACTTCCAACCCCCCTGCCATGAGCAGGGACGCCTTCCACCAGACCAGGTTGCCCAGAACCACATCCAGCCTGGCCGTGAATGTCTCCAGGCACACAGAATCATGGAATCAACGGGTTGGAAAAGCCCTTTAAGCTCACCCAGTCCAACCATTCCCAGCAGTGCCAAGGCCACCAGTGGCATGAGGCCTCGTCTCCACGCTGTGTGAACACTTGCAGGGACGGTGACTGCAGCCCTGCCCTGGGCAGCCTGTTCCAATGCCTGAGCACCCTCTGGGGCAGGAATTGTTCCTCAGCTCCATCTAAACCTGCCCTGGTGCTGCTTGAGGCCGTTTCCTCTTGTCCCATCCCTTGTTCCTTGGGAGCAAAGCCCAGCCCCTCCTGGCTCCATCCTCCTCTCAGGCAGTTGTAGGGAGCCACCAGGTCCCCCCTGAGCCTCCTCTTCTCCAGACTGAACTCCCCAGGTCCCTCAGCCCTTCCCCATTACACTTGAGTGTCTGTGAGTCAGCACCAACAGCTGACACTGCATGAAGAGTGTTAAGAGAAGGCAAGGGCCATATTATCATATAGAAGTCAATAACTCCCAGCTTCCCTTTCCCCCCAGACTGTCAAAGTGCTGCTGCTAATTAGGAAATCTGCATGCAAGGATGGGTTGGTTCAGCCTGGAGAAGAGAAGGCTCCAGCAAAACCTTAGAGCAGCTCCAGTGCCTAAAGCTGGGTTCTTTTGTGCTGCTCATCTCCAGCCCACCAGGACACCACAGCCTGAAATTCCCCTGCCCTGAAGTGGGAGAAGCCAAAGTGGAGGGAAAGGAGGAATGTGCCTGTGGTTCATCAGCAGGGACGGTACCTGGGGCTCCTCCAGCAGTGCTGTATCCTTCAGGCCACCCAGGACACTATGAAAAGCCACTGGAATCGGTGACTGGAATCACAGGACACTCATTAGCTGGTGATGGATGGGGAACCATTGAACACAACTTGCTTTTCCACAGTGAGATAGTCTCCAGACAGCAGCCAATGCCGAGTTCTGCCCATCCACTAGACAGATATTGATGATTCAGGAGGAAATACAGCAGG
This sequence comes from Pezoporus wallicus, assembly GCF_028554395.1. NCBI lineage: Eukaryota > Metazoa > Chordata > Aves > Psittaciformes > Psittacidae > Pezoporus > Pezoporus wallicus. Next base: position 363,397 of record NW_026635715.1, read on the forward strand.
AGGAGATAAATAGAGTAAGAATCCAGAGTCCCATTCCTAACTCATAACGGTACTTTAATAAGCACACAGGCACATAGCAACCATGCCAGCAAGGCCTGGGTTTGTGAGCCCCATGGAGCCTTCAAAGAAGAGATAAATGGAGCATCAGTTTCAAGCTGGCGAGTTTCTGATGAATAGAAATGGGCTAGTGTGTGTGTAGAGGATCTTACCAGGGAAATGGAAAACATTCCTCAAAGACTGCGAAAGAAAGTCAATGCCCGCTGGAAAATGAGGCAGCTCAGGCTGGAGGAAGAGGCAGGGCAGGAGGATATTACAATACACACAGGATTTGAAGCCTGCAGCCACCCTTCTCGAGATGATCTGGGGGTGTGAAATGCACTGACATGCGGAGAGCTCAGGACACGTGGTTAAGCCATGGTGAAGAGGAGGGAGAAGGTGAGGGGCTCAGCAGCACGAGGATGAATGTCCCTAACTCCTGCTGCTGACGAGGCTGTGCACTAGCAAGGCCTTTGGTTTAGAAGCATCCAGAAGCATTGTGCTAGCAACGACAGTAAATCACGTCCGATTACATCCTCTATGCCCTGTCTCTAAGGGATGGACCTTGTGAATTTCAGCTCCAAGCCCTAGGTTTTTGTCATTGAAATAAACCTGTTTCCTGCCTTATTCTAAAGCTCCCAGGGTTTGCAGTGGATAATGAAATGGAATGTTGTTCTTTCCACCTTGGTGCCCTGTTTAAATTGTAAGGGCTGGATGATATGTGTGTCACTGTAGGAACTAACTGCATCTTTCCAGTCTTTCAGCACCTCTTCCTGCAATACAGGCAGCAGGGCAATGAAAAAATCAGAGCCCATCTCCAAAACCTCAGCCAGCAACACTCTTCTTCCTGGATAAAGCTCATCAATAGCTTTGTTTTATGAGAGTTTGTGCTTCGAAAGCACCAACAAGAGATTGTCAGGTCTCCTTGGGCAGCTGATAGCCAAACCAACCATGTCCCAGGCCTGTACATAGAACGTCAAGCCTCTCTCCAAAAAGAACCCCAAGTAAACAACACATTAATGTCACTGGGAATGGTTTTCCCCCTTGCCAACGGCGGGCTTTGGCTTAGGCAAAGTGCCATTACCCTGTAGATGCTCAGTTCCAAATGTTAAGCATTCCAGCAGCATTTCTATGCCTGCTGCTTACAGCACCTCCAGCACTCAGTGCTGCTATATTTACTCACACATGGCCAGGTGCTTGCAGAATAGATGCTATCAGAGCTGTTGAAGCTCCTCCATAACTACTCCAGGAGGACAATCGGTTTACAAGCAATTCTGATGAGGCCATTAGATACTCTGCCATCAGCACTCATCAACACCACCGGAGCTGTTGAATGCACTTGCAAAGCACTCCCGTCAGCTCCAAGAAATAACACAAAACCCACGGTGCCTTCTCATTTCCCTTGCAAATTCCTCACATCCGGGGAAGGTTCGAACTCCCCATCAAGTCCCAAAGCTGCCAAAAAGAAAGCAAGCAAAAAAAAAGCCAGCCCTATTTTCCACTTAACCAGCCGCTGTGATGATGGGTGTTGCGACAGCTCATCCCTATAATGAGCTCATCAATGGAAAATAACATTAGGGATATGGCAAAACACACAGAAATTGAGCTGATCTGCCGCAGTTTCAGTCCTTCCAGTGCCACCTCACAGCAGCCACTGCCTTCGTGGCCATCACTAGCCCAGCAGAGCTATTAGGGACAGTGCCCAGAGACATGGTACCATGCTTAGTGATGAAGCTCATCCCATTTCAAGAAAGGCATGGAAATATGTGGAAATATGGAAACCACAGCGAGTGGTTGTGATGAGCAAATCTGGAGGCTCCTGGTGCACCTGGGTACTCACACAAGCGTGGAGCCTGGACCAGACCATCCATTATGTCAGGATTGCTCAGGTGCTTGGAGCCAGGGACTGCCTTTCAAATGACATGAGAAACTGAGGGCATCTTTCTGGCTGCTTTTGGCTAAAGGGCTCAGTTAAAGAACTCCTCACTCTTTACTTTAGAAGAAAACCACACTTTTTACCCCCTCAGTGGGCTTCTGATTCAATTCAAGTGTCCCATGGCAACTATTAGAGCTTTACTGGCTGCCCATGGTGATGTGGACAAAGCAGCTGATAATCAGCTCTGGGGTTCTCCAGGTTGCATTCTGCCTCCAGGATTTCCTCTTGGGATCAGGAGCTCTGGAGGATGCTGCTTGGCTGGGTAGGGCAGAAAGCAGCACAATTTGGTTTATACAGGCTGAGGTTTTGCCAGTTCTAGTGCCATGGGTTCGAGGAGTGCTGTGCACAGGTAGAGTGCTGCAGCTCCAGGAACAAGGACAACCTTGGCTGCAATGGGGCTTTCCAGCGCTATCACAGTGCTGTGTGTAAGCAGGGATGCACACTAGAGACCTGAATTCACCATTTGCCAGGACAAGGAACTCAAGAACTTGCATTTACAGTCAACTCATCTCCACGTTACCCAGCGAGTGTCATTCCCTAACTAACACGGAGAGCCCTTGCAGACCTGAGCCCTCTCTGTAGGTATCACACAACTCAAAATCCGAGCAGAGATAATGGAGATCCATTATTTATTTCTTCCTACCCCTCCCTCTGGCTCTCAGCCAGACCAGCACAGAAACACACTGAGGCTTTGCTGAACTGCATGATTTATGAGTCGCCTTCACTCCTTCCCCCCTGAGGTCTCAGCAGTTTGCCCCTCGCAGCCTTCAGATCACTTATAGCACAAGCTATCTACATGCTGCTGATGGCACAGAGCACGTCCCAACACAGCCCAGCCCAGCCCTCATGGACCATAAGAAGCAGTGAGTTTGAGGCAGATAAGTCTGTCATCACCTTTCGTATTCATACTGGCTGTAGGCATGTCTGAACACAGAGCAACCACTGTCATCCTCCCCCCCAGCTCCCCTGGGGTACCTCACAGCAGGAGGACGGGCTCTTCATCTTCAGGAATCAAACCATCCGAGGCAGCACAGTTCAAATACAGAGATATTTTACTGTGGCTATATTTTATAGCGTGGTCATAAAGGCAATAAAACAAAAGGTTAATACTAGCAAGTTCATAAATTCAGTAGTCGAGGATTAGTACATTCTTGTTCATCTCCTCTATTGAAATTTTAGATACAAAGGTTTAAACCTGCCCTTGCATGAAGCTTTTGAGGCAGAAAGGCCAGTCTGGGCAGGTAAAGAGTTTTATTCTGAGTGATAACTGCAGCTGGAAAAAGGTTTAGTACAGTCTGGACTGCTAGGAAGCTTTATAGCGATTCCTGATTTCCATATGACAAACCCGTGCCTGCATTCAGCAGGCTGTGCTGAAATGTCCCCTTCTAAACTTAGCACAAGCTGTTTGATAAGTTGTTTTCTGCAGCTAGGAGACACCGGTCCCACCTAACAGAGCAGAGTCCATGACACTGGAAGTCCCCCATTGACCTCCTCTCTCCGCCAGCCTCCTGGATGTTCAGAGCTCAGCAGTTTGACCCTGCACTGACACAGAAAAGCAGCTCTCAATCTGTTCCACTAACTCTGAATAGCACAGAGAGCTTACCCCAAAGCTTTGATTTCTTCAAAACCTTCAATGGCCATTCTTCCAAGAGGATGTCCAGACAGCAGTAGTTTCATGTTCAACTCATACACGCTCAATATGTGTAGTTACTGATACAGCCAGAAGGACATAAAAAGCCACACTAACAGTCTGCAGTACTCAGTGTGTATTCCCTGTGCAAATACCCCCCTGGGGTAAGGCAAAGCATCTGCCCAGGTTGATCCCAATGACTAAACACTGCAAAACTTTGGCAAATTGAGGAACTATCCCATCCTAAGTCTTCTCTTCCCCTTTGAATGCTGGGGAAAGCCAAAAAGCCTTAACACCCCCAAAGTGTTCAAAGCCAGGCTGGATGAGGCTTGGAGCAACCTGGTCACCTTAAGTACTGACACAAAGACATCCAAGGGGTTAACTGCTCACAGACTCCCTGGGGCAGTTTGGGCCCAAGGCAGCAGCAGCTCACAGGGCAATGCTTGGGCTGAGGGCTGAAGTCCACATCCCAGTACTAACACCTCTGATACTCAGAATGAACGAGACACCCACCTTCTGAGGAGGAAGAGCTACTTGCCTTTTGGGGAGGAAAGGTCTCAGCTGTGCTATTCTGCTTCACAACATGGCCAGACAACGCATCCCAGTGTATTATCTACCACCACAGATGTAAACCCTGCTTCCCTTCCCACACCCAAAGACCCATAGGAATTACATCAAATTTATATCAAAAGGAAATGCCTATAAAAAGTTACTATGATTATTTGAGGGAAAACTGTTTATCCTGTTCCTCAGGAATATTCATGTCTTTTCCTCCCTCCCATTGTTTTTTTCCATATCTTTCCACTGAAGATATTTTATCTTGAGCCAAGATCAGTTCTGTGCCATTTACTATTCTTATTACAGTCTCCAGCAGAACAAGCCCTCCACACCTTTAATGCCACCTGCAGTCAGTGACTTATAGTTATGTTCCTGTGCTGTGCTACTTTGATCTCTCCAGTATTCTGTTGTTTTTATGGAGCTGCCTCTTCTGTTTTCTCTCCCTTTACAGCCTCACTAATCTGTGCGAAAGGAGCAGAATAGGCAATCAATCAAATCACAAAATAGTGGAAAGGACAAACCAGTGTGGTGCAAAAACTCCACTTCCAGCTCAACTGCCATAATTAGTTCCCAAGGGTATGGAAAGCATTTCCTCTCCCAGGTGATGTGAGCTTCCTTGCACAAGCCTTATAATACACATGTCACAGGATGTCACGCAGGGCTGCTCCCTGGAGCTTGATAATCGCACCAAGTCCACATCTCTCCTGACAGGGTTTATTAAGTCAAGGAGAGGAGCAGCAGCAGGAGCGGACGATGCTGCGCAGGGTTAACCAAAGCATGTTTTAAATGTGTTGTTTTAACAAGTACTGGACCTAACAGTGAGTTTTGTGCCAGAGGTCTCTTACCTTATCAACATAATGACACCGTTATCTGCTGCACATCATCATCAGGCAGAGCGGAGCCCCACGTAGGGCCATCCATGGTAAACAGGGATGATAAAGCAGGCACTGAAGCTGCGCAGAAGCCTCAGGTTTGGTACTAAACTGCAGCCGTTTTCCTCCCTAAGCAGCTCCTCTTTGCTGGGAGCTCTGAGCTCACGGGCACTGGTGAGGATGTTTCTCTTTACTGTGCAAACAGGACCCTGCATTGGGATTCCACAGCAGCACCGAGGCATAGAATCATGGAATCAGAGGTTTGGGTTGGAAGGGACCTTAAAGCTCCTCCAGCTCCAACCGATGCCACAGGCAGGGACCCCTTCCACTAGAGCAGCTTGCTCCAAGCTCCTGTGTCCAACCTGGCCTTGAACACTGCCAGGGATGGGGCAGCCACAGCTTCTCTGGGCACCCTGTGCCAGCGCCTCAGCACCCTCACAGGGAAGAACTTCTGCCTTATCTCTAAAGCTTCTTCCTTATACCCACCACTTGTTTCTGCTTCCTGGGGGTCACACACAAAGAGCCTCTGGTTCCTACCCAGCCCTGGTGGTTTGCTGCTGGACAAGGCAGGTGATGTGACACCAACCTGCTGCATCCAGCATCTGCGGCTGTGCAAACGGTGCTTGGGTTTTTCAAATGATTCTTAAGGAAACTAACATAAGCCAAGAAGATGGAATGTTTTCAGCCCATGCCTACTCCAGTGTTACGGCTGCTGGCTGATAAATCAGAGCACCCTTATCAACTTTTCATGCATTGCAATGGACTTGGCAAAGATTTGCAGAAGATGAAAGCCCTTTATTACCCTCATCTGCAGACTTCGGAACATTCCCACTCAAGGACAATTTCCCACACCTTATCTGGATGGAGACAGCATTGATTTAGCTTACATTAACCTTTTAAGACCTATCAGATTACGCTGGATACATTTCACACGGTAAGAATTTAACTCAAGTTTAGGCTACGCCGTTCTTCCGAAGCAGCCAAGTCCTGTAGTGGTGCATTAATCACCATCAGGCAATCTGCCTCCCAACTTGCAGGGCTGAAATGGTTTTAATCACAATTTTAGTTCTAAAATTACTGACCAATCTTCCTGGCTACCTCACTCATTTTAAATCAATTGTTCCCGGGAACATTTCACTTTCTAACAAAGTCTTTGTGCTCTGCTGTTTCAAGGCTAACTTAAGGCAAGTTAAAGACATAATTCTCAGACCATCCTACTCCCAATGTCCTGTACAACCTCATTCTCTTTTGTGTCTCACTTAAGTTGGCGGTCTATCAAGATTCATGTCTTGGTTTTCTGTTTGGAGTCTGGGGAAGAATCTGCAAGGTAAAGTTTAGGAGAAGCTGACGTTACACATAACTCGATCTGGGCCTGCAGATGGACAAAGGAATCGTGGAATCACAGCCTGGTTTGGGATGAAGCAACCCTGAAGCTCCTCCAGTTCCAACCCCCTGCCACAGGCAGGGACACCTTCCACTAGAGCAGCTTGCTCCAAGCCCCATCCAGCCTGGCCTGTGGGATGTTATACCCACATATCCAGTACCTGATAAGAAACCTGAACCAGGAATGCAGCAGCATCCTAGTGATGCTGAGGTTACTTCCCAATGCAGCAGGGCGGAATCTGGAAGCCTGGCTCCATCTGTGGAAGGATGTTTAAACCTGTTGTGCTGGAATAAGGAGCTAAATGGCAGCAGAGCCTCAGCACACACTTCAACTTCAAGCACATGGTTAAGTCCCAGGGATCAAGATTTCCAAGCTCTACCCAAATCCATTGGGCTGCTTAGCTTCCAGTCATGACTTTGAAAAAATCCCTCTAAATTTATGGCTAAATTTAAAACAGAGGCTGAAATGCACTTCTGTGAGTGAAGTCAGGGACTGAGAACTGGAAAGAGAAGTGAGAAAGCTCTAATTTTGCCACATGCCCAGAGAGATGCATCTCTCATTCAGATTCAGCAGCACGTGCTTCTGCAGCCTGGTTGTGGTTCTGGTGGTGACACCACTTGTCTTGGCCCAAGCTCATGTACAAGTAACTGCTTGCTCTAAGGTCACCTTGGACATGCACTGACAGGCACAGCTTCTGATGCTCACTTCCCAGGACAGCCAGTGCCTCCCATCAGACAGCAGGAGATCTTGGGACCACACAGATTCAAAACCAAAAGCACTTGGGGTCTGCCAGCCCTCAGGCGATGGAGGATTCTCCCATACTGTATTGTCCAGCTTTGTCCAGCCTAGGTTTAAAGGCTCAAGTCCACTTCCACCACCACTTCAGGACAGACCACGATGATCTGGTGAGAAGTGTACACAGGAAATGTGCAGGTTTGAATGCATTTGTAGTTAGCTCTGACCATTACAAAGCTCAACCTCCTCCAGTGCTTTCTGCTGCATCACAAAGCAGCTCTTTTGCCAGCTCCTCAGCCAGTGTTTTCTTCCATCCAAGCAGATGGAGCTGTGAGAGGCACTCAGCGCTAACTCGGTGTGCTCCTGTTACAGCAATGTCTGAACACTCTGTTGAAGGTATCAGTTATGATGATGCACACAGACAAGCAGTATATAACACAAACCTGACAGAATGAGCTGTCAATTACTGAGCATTTATATATTCTATTTACAAAGGTTTCTATAACCCCCACTCAAACCCTTTAAGGTATTAAGTGCTTAAAGCCACTGGTTGGATTAATTCAGCCATCCCCGCAAACCCCTCCTGTTCCGCTGTTCCTGGGCTGCAGCCCTGACGTGTCACCCCCTGCTCCACATGGATCCAGAAGGATTCCCAGAGGAGCAGGGCTCACCCGAGCTGTCTGCAGAGCAAGGCCCTTACAGAGCACACTGTCCATGCTGCAACAGCTCCCTCCAGGCTGTGCTCACTGCAGCAGGAGATAAGCTTTATGCTCAATACATGAGATTCCCGTGTATCACAGCACTGATCTCAGTGAAGCCAACGGGATCCACAGGCCAAAAGCTGACCCGAAGCCACCTTTACATATTTAACTGATGAACAGTTGAAATAATCTGCTGTTCTTATCACAGGATACCTGATGGGGCAACAAGCAGCCCGGGGCATGCTCAGGAGAGGAGCTCTTTGGTGCCTGTGGCTCTCCCCCACAGCTCAGAAGCTGTGGGGTCTTGCTGGCTTTTATCTCTTTGAGTGTGAGCATGTATAAATTCATCTGTCATCCCATTTTAAGGCCAGCTCTTTCCAAACAGGGTATTCCTGCACTGGATCTGTACACGCTCACTAATGGAGCAGCCAGACCTGATGAAACAATTGACATCAATCTACTTCTCACAGCTCTGGGTGCCTCTGCCTTCCTAAATCAAGCTCAAGGTACCATGGTTTCCTGTCACCTCTGCTCTTCCCATCAAACCATCCCTTTACAGCCAGAGCTGAAGTTTGGCTTAGGAGACATGAGGCAGAAAGCAGCGAGAGACAGAAGGCTAAGCAGTGGCAAGAAGGGCAGCCAAATCTCAGAACATTATTTAGGAGGGAGCAATAAATAACAAAGCCAATGTTCACGCTGGCTTTAATGGGGTTTTATCACCAGAGAGTGATAAAACACAGACACAGAGAGTGTCCTGAAGAGCAAGAGGCAGAGGGAGCCAGGTAACAAGTTCCAAACCCAGAATCATACAACCATAGAATCAACCAGGTTGAAAAAGACTTTTAAATCCATCAAGTGCAATCTTTACCGCAGCACAGCCAAAATGACCACTAAACCATGGCACTAAGGGCCTCGTTCTATGATTCAATGACAGTACCAGCTAAGCTACAGCTAAAATGGTGGCTTCTTATCTAATACTCTAACTGCCAGAGAAATACTGTAGTCAAAAGGACAAGAGGGAAATATAGAATCCCAGAGTGCTTTGGGTTGAAGGGACCTAAAAGCTCATCCAGGTCCAACCCCTTGCCAAAGGCAGGGACACCTTCCACTAGAGCAGCTTGCTCCAAGCCCCTGTGTCCAGCCTGGCCTTGAACACTGCCAGGGATGGGGCAGCCACAGCATCTCTCCAGGGAACACACACACAGACCCAGAAGGGATGGGATGCAGGTACTTCCATCTTCCCCCTGCATGTGCCATATTATTAAGGAACACACTAATGTATTTTCTGCCATGTAAATGCAGGGCTTCAGGAAGCTGCTGCAGAGGCAGAGCAGGTCTCTGTGGCTGAGACACCCCCACTGGGAGCTCTGCTGGGAGGAGATGCTTCCTCCCGAAGCAGCGCATCCCAACTTTGCAGAGCAGAGCTTCAGAGCTCTCCGAATTGCCAACACACATGAATAGTAATAGCTCACCATTAAAGAAGAGCTCCATAGTATTCTTTTGATAGTGTTGCAGTGTACTTGAAAAATAGCTGTTATTTATTTGATCGTCCCCTGAAGATTCCTTTGTCACAGGCTATTGTGTAAATTTGTGTTCAGACAATCTTTAAAATGTTGAATTATTCACTTGATTGGCCTTAATGTCTTCTCCTGGAACACCTCAATATGGTGCAATTATTATCAATATATGGAGGGCTAATAAAAAAGGAGGGGAAAAAAAGAACTGCAGCCGGATTGTCAATGGGAAAGGATCATTTTCTAACTGCTGAAACATTAGTAGTTAAGAAAGTTAAGATAAGGGTAATAAAGCCTTGTGCTCCAGGGCTTTGCAAAAGGGGTTAGGAAGTAATTATTTGAAGTTCTTTCTTCAGTATTATGTAATTTAACTCTCATTAATAAAGGACCCAATTCTGCACGGCAATGAAAGGTGCAGCTGGGAACCAGAGGAGACTTTTAAAAGGAGAAGTTAGTTCTCAGCTTGCTTCAATGCTTTCCAAACCCACCCCCCCAAGGCACTTATCTGCATCCTCCAACTCCTATGATCAAATATTTTTTCTTTCCAAAATGTCAATTTGTTGAAAGTGAACCATTTCCCTGGCCTATGGGAGCATCCATATGATTTCTGAGGTCCCAAATACCTCAACTGGAAGCACTGGGTTGGATTAGTCTATAATTTATAAGTCCCCCTGATGAATTAGATGGATTTCAGTTGTTCACTCCTTCAATACAGGGTTTGGAAGCACAGGAAAGGAGTGCCTGTGACATGGAAAATGAGGTTCTGCTCTGTGGATGGACTGCACTGAACACAGTGGGCAGGGGAACTCACACCCACCCACTGGGAACTGCCCCTTACTGGACTCCACTCATCTGCCCGTGCTGGTTCCTGCGTGTGGCCAGGGAACAAGTGGCTGTACGGGTCCTGATGCTGCAGTTCCTCTTCCCAAAGCCATTTGCTTCCAGTCTCACCGTGCTCCTCTCACTGTTCAAAGCACCAGCACATCTGCATCTTAATATTCTTCATTCTCCTTGCATGCAACACAATTTCTTCTATTTGCTGTACCCGTGCTTTTCTTCCCCTCACTTTGGTATCCCCCTTTTGGTCTGCTGTAGCAAGAGTCACTTACTTCATGAGAATATTTATACCTGAAATGTCTCCTCTCTATTATGGCCCTGCCTGGATGGTGTTTTTTTACATTTACTAGCATTTCAAAACCTCTTTTGATATGAAATTAACTCCATTCACATTTTCTCCCAAATTTGTATCTGTCTTGTTATGTCGCTATTGCTCTAATCATTTTGACAGTGCCGTTTTTAACACCACCCAGGTAAATGAGGTGCAAGCGGTACAGCTGGGAAAGGTCCTTTCCTGGCTTCTCCTCCTCTCAGGGGATGTCAGGGCTCATCTTGAGGTGCTGGCACTGCCCTGGCAGTGTTCAAGGCCAGGTTTGACACAGGGGCTTGGAGCAAGCTGCTCTAGTGGAAGATGTCCCTGCCCGTGGCAGGGCTTGGAGCTGGAGGAGCTTTAAGGTCCCTTCCAACCCAAAGCAGGCTGGGATTCTATCATCTTCACAACACTTCCCATTCCACCTCTGCTTCTCCAACAAGTTGCAACCCAGAAACTCTGTTCCCTTGCACACAATGCAGGCAGGAGCTGCTGCACCTCCCCGCGTGCCCCCACAGTAAGCAGCACACCGTGCAACCTTCGCCTAATGAAGTGGTGCGGAATCACATTGCTATTGCTGATGGAAGAAACCTGTATCATGAATAATTGAGCAGCACCACAGAAGCCTTTCCTAAAACGAATCATAGAATGGAAGCATTCAAATTGCCTGGGAAACGCTCCACACTGAGTGTTCAAACACAGACAGCTCTTGAAGTGAAATAATCATCCTCTGTAATTAAGAGCAGCCATTGGAGACTATGTGATCAAGCTGTCAGAGGTGATGCAACTTGTTCTTTGCCCTTCTCTCTGTGCTGGTTTCCACACCACTGCACACTGGTAAGAGAAGGGCCTCAATTAAAACAACTTTCTTGCATTTTCAGACAGAAACCCCTCGGCATTGACAAGTTTACTGGGCTTCCCTCACACGTGTGCAGGGAACGTGTGCTCTGGAGCAGGGAGAAGTGGAATCAGGGAAGAATCCAACGACATTTCTGCCTCTGACTTAGGCATTCATGTCCATGCCCCACTGCACGGTTTGCCTTCATCTCCCAGCTTCACTGAGTTATTAATTTGATTGCCCTGGAATAGTAAGTCTTCATCCAGAGTGTATCTTTGCATCACCTTGCTTATCCTTCATGCTCTGCAGAGCAACTCTGTGTGTCCATTTGGGTCACCTTTTTATTCTAGTGAGAATGCCACAAGCTTAAAGGTTGGGAAGGAAGTTTGCTGCTTCTACTTCACTTCCTACCCTCAAAGACCTGTGCAAACACCAGTACCTCATTTACAGTGATTCAGACAATCATGGAATCCCAGCCTGGTTTGGGTTGGAAGAGACCTTAGAGCTCATCCAGCTCCAACCCCTGCCACGGGCAGGGACCCCTTCCACTAGAGCAGCTTGCTCCAAGCCCCTGTGTCCAACCTGGCCTTGAACACTGCCAGGGATGGGGCAGCCACAGCTTCTCTGGGCACCCTGTGCCAGCGCCTCAGCACCCTCACAGGGAAGAGCTTCTGCCTAAGAGCTCATCTCAGTCTCCCCTCTGGCAGGTTAAAGCCATTCCCCCTTGCTCACGCTTCTTTAGACGCCTTTTTGTGTGTTGATTTCAGGTTTTTGGAGGAAAGGGGAAACTAAAAGGGTGTGAGGGGGTGACCTTCCATACTTGGCATTGACTCCCAACTGCTGGATCAACAGGTTTTTAGGCACCGGCTTCCAGGACATCAACATGTCTCTGATGGATGACACTCCTGAAAGCTCTCAGTAATTTCACAGAAAACTTAATGCTGGCATCAACAGGAGTCAAATGAAAGCCACGCTGCACACCATGACATGAACTCCAGACTGGAGCTGAGCACACGCATCACGTGTAAGGAGGAGCAAATATCTGCAAACATTTTAAACCCAGTTCTACTGACATGAGGAGAAAATGATTCGCCTGGAGAAGGTGGCGTAGCCAAATAAACCCTAAGTGACAGAGGAATGCTTCCCACATCTGCCTCCCATGGAGCTACAAACTCAGGCTCATGGCCTTGGAAAGAAAATGCTCCAAGTTTCCATTTGATTCCACCTCTCAACAGCTCAACCATCAAATCTCCATTTACAGGAATAAAGACTTCTCCAAACGGCACCCAGCAGCACTGAAGACCCATTTCGGGGATCTCATATCCCAGCTGTCAATGTTGTGCTTAAAGATGTCGTTGCCATGCTAAAGACCTTGGAATCAGCGCTCAATCAGCTGGTTTGTTTGCAGGGAATGAAGAAGAACAGATGATGGATTGTTTGGGGGAAAGGAAAGAAGCAAAACCCAAACCCAGACAGAGAGCTCTATTTATGACTATAAATTAAGTAGGGTTAGCTCCGGAGACACATGGAGAAAGAACAGAAAATAGCACCACGGTTCTATTTTTATAATCACACTTTCACTGAAATAAGCATGCTTGGAAAATCTATCTATTAGGATAGACCCAGACTAACTGGGATTGACTTGAAGTATCTGACTCACTCGGGGGATTCTACTAGGACTCTAACATTTAATAAGGTCTGGAGGCTCCCAACACAGCACCTTTATGCCCAGAGCCACCCCTGCACTTTCAGACAGATGGGGATACCCTCCTGAAGAAGTCCATAGAGAGCTTTGCTCTTAGCCACAGCCCTTCCCTTGAATGTGACCCACGGCACTCTGCATCCTCACGTGGCAACGCACTATGGCGTCCTCCTGGAGAACTGAAACCCCATCTTCATCGTGGATGTTTTTTGCAGCCCTGCAGAGAAGGACTTGGGGGTGTTGGTTGATGAGAAAATGAACATGAGCCGGCTTCAGTGTGCGCTCGCAGCCCAGAAACCAACCGTATCCTGGGCTGCATCAAAAGGAGCGTGACCAGCAGGTCAAAGGAGGTGATCCTGCCCCTCTACTCTGCTCTCGTGAGACCTCACCTGGAGCATTGTGTGCAGTTCTGGTGTCCTCAACATAAAAAGGACATGGAACTGTTGGAACAAGTCCAGAGGAGGCCACGAGGATGATCAGGGACTGGAGCCTGAAGACAGGCTGAGAGAGTTGGGGCTGTTCAGCCTGGAGAAGAGAAACTGAGTGGAGACCTCAGAGCAGCTTCCAGTGTCTGAAGGGGGCCTATAGGGATGCTGGGGAGGGACTCTTCATTAGGGACTGTAGTGACAGGACAAGGGGTAATGGGTTAAAACTGAAACAGGGGAAGTTTAGATTGGATATAAGGAGGAAATTCTTTCCTGTGAGGGTGCTGAGGCACTGGAATGGGGTGCCCAGGGAGGTTGTGAATGCTCCAACCCTGGCAGTGTTCAAGGCCAGGTTGGATGAGGCCTTGGGTGCCATGGTTTAGTGTGAGGTGTCCCTGCCCATGGCAGGGGGGTTTGGAACTGGATGATTTTATGGTCCTTTCCAACCCTAACTATTCTATGATTCTATGTTTTACTGTTTCAAGGGACTGTGTAAAACTGGGTGTGAAATAATAATGAATAGCAGTCTCTAACATGCCCTATGGATTTAGACTTGCAGATGCTCAGGCACGTGAGTAACTTTCTCCCTGGGAGACAAGATAAATACAGAAATTGCTCATGAGCCTCAATATTTGCAGTTCTGGATCGTCTTTTCTTGCCAATGGCACTGGCATCCCCAGCTCTTACCCCTGCCTGTGTTTGTCTGCTTCTGCTGTCACCCCAAGGCTGCACAACCCAGTGCCTACGTGAGACAAGGCTGTCACAGGTAGCTGACATGCTGCAGCACAGAACTGAACTGAGGAACCTGATGGCTCATTCTTTTTAGCTTGATGTCTCCTGAATAAGAGGATTATTTCATCTCTCCCCTGCTGCCTCCACGAAGCGACTGAAATAGCAGGACTGTAAGAGAGGCAGCAGCTTCCCAACTCTAAGCATCCTGGCTTCAGCATGGGGGCCTTGCAGTATTAGTATTTCTCTTCTCTGCTTGGTTCTTGCACTGAGATAGAATTTAGCTCACTGCACTGTAGCATCTGCCTTTGCCTGACATCAGCACCAGCATCCTTAATTCAGCAGGACTGAGCTGGGAAGGCATCATAGGAAGCAGTGATAAAGCAAGGCTGGATGAAGACCCGTAGGCTTGACCTGTGGGGTAGGCACAGAGCCTTCTCAGGCTAACAGGGCACTCGGGAATGTGTCAGAGGAGCTCCTGACAAAATCCCATCCCTACAGGCCTGACAGCGCTGTTCCGTGGCAGGCACAGACCTCATTACCTCATCTGTCACCCCCGTCTGCTGAGCTGGTGCTCTCTGGGGGGGCTGAGCAGGGAAGAGGAGAGAGCAGGCACCCATCAACCACACTGAGAAAAGGAAGCAAGGCAGGCAGGTCGTTCAGATCCTCAGCTGGAAGCTTCTGTACTTGTAGGGCTTCCACCAAAGCACAAGCTCAGCTGGAAGACACCAGAAGCCCTGAAACATCCTGGAACCGGAGACACAGCGATAACAGGGCAGAGAAACACCAAACTGACAGCAAACCTGCTCTGCACCAACAAGATTCAGGCAGACTATCGGCTTTAACAACTCTGCTTCCTAACCTGAGACCCCAGTGAAAGATGATGGGATTTCTTCAACTCATGATGCTGTGTGCGAAAGGAAAAGCCAGGAAAGCCAGAGGAGTGCTGGTGCTGAGCAGGCAGCTTCAACACAGGGTTGAAGAAGCACCCACATGCATGGAGACTGCGTTTGAAAGGGACTCTCTACTTTCTTTTTCCCCTGCAGAATGGAATCAAGATGTTTTTATTATAATTATAATGATTATTTTTCAGGCAGAATGCAAATGGTAATAGAGCTCCTCCACAGTTGCCTGTGAAAATAATACATACGTATTGAAGTGCCAGAACAAGCTATTCTTGGATATCAACTGATGCTTAGTGAGACTTTTCAGCTTTTCTCAAGGGAAAATATATCTAAAATAAATGCATTTCTCCCATTTGGCGTCATTACGTCTTAGTAAGATCCTGCATTTAAATCCAT
Source organism: Pezoporus wallicus (assembly GCF_028554395.1). Taxonomy (NCBI): domain Eukaryota; kingdom Metazoa; phylum Chordata; class Aves; order Psittaciformes; family Psittacidae; genus Pezoporus; species Pezoporus wallicus. Next base: position 378,905 of record NW_026635715.1, read on the forward strand.
TCAAGGTGGCATCTGGGTCATCAGATCCCGTTTGGACCTTGAAGTGACAGAACATGTCAGTCCTGGCTCGGTGGGGTGCTCTCAGACATCTGTCTGCTGCTTATTACAAATACAGTATGTATCACATTATGGCCCCTGGCATGAATAATGTGGAGGTACCAAAAATACAGTCACCATGGTAACAGCATCACGATGATGTCAAGACTGGGTAGAAGGGACTGGTCTGGGAAGGGGTCAGTTGGACAGGGCTTGGAGCAACCTGCTCTAGTGGAAGGTGTCCCTGCCCATGGCAGGGGGTCAGAACTGGATGCACTTTAAGGTCCCTTCCAACCCAAACCATTCCAGGATTCTATGACTCTCATATTGCCACGACCAATCATCAGCACTGAGAGATTCCAGCTACATCTTCTAGATCACAGTATCATAGAGTATCTAATCTAAACCTCCCCTCTGGCAGGTTAAAGCCATTCCCTCTTATCCTGTCCCTACAGGCCCTTGTCCAAAGCCCCTCTCCAGGTTTCTGTCAGGACTGAGGCAGCCACAGCTTCTCTGGGCAACCTGTGCCAGTGCCTCAGCACCTTCCAGAGTACCCAAGAGAAGGAGTCCTACGAGAGAAAACCAGAGTTACTTCTGGATGGGTTAGACATGGGATGCATTAAAGCACTGACCTGCACCTCCAAAGTGCTGGCAAGTCCCAGTTGCTTGTTCTGCATCAAGAGCTGTGGGGAGAACTGCCCTTAGCCATGGGGTTCAGTCATCTACCTTCAGTGACACTGCATTTTCTGTCATAGCTGCCCCAAACTTCCTGCTCCATTCTACTACACAAGACCACAGTGTCTGTGTGCAAGCAAAGTAATCTCATCTCTTTGCACCACGTTCAGGTAAGTCTATTTGCCTTGAAACAACTCCCCCATTGCTCTCATATGGCTGTGAGTTATGAGCCCATGGAAGTCCAGATACATCACTCCAAGCATTAGTCGCAGCGTGGCTGAGTAGGACAGTTCATCGCTGGAAGTTCACCATTCTGGTGCAAACATCCTTCGGCTTTTAGTGGTTGTCATTCTTTCATTACTCACTGCAAATGGGAGAACAACAAGTGAAAAGCTCTTCCTTCTCTTGCACTGTTTCCACAGACAAGCACAGATAGCCAAGGCAATACGCTGCAGGATACATTGCTTAACTTAGAGGTCTCTGCTGTAGCTCCTTATGAGTTATTCATGATTCATTACTCTTTCTGGGTTGAAAATTGAGGGAAGGCCATTAAGTAACTGCAATGCATATTTATTCAAGACTAAACAGATGTTGTGCAATTGAGGCTGCAAGATAACAAGTCAGCACGAGATGCCAGAGTTTTAAAGGCAAAACAGCAACTCACAGACAGAGGCTTCACTGCCAATAGCATGTGAAGAGTCTCCCAGTCTCTTCCCAGAGGACAGCAAAGGGCCAGTTGAATTCCAGCATCACCTTGGTACTGGGAGCCCATTGCACTGGCCTGGCTTTCCACTCTGGCTTTGTGTGCAAGAAAGGGCTGATCCTGCAGTGCTGTAAACTGGGGCCATGCATGGACTTCATGCCCGGCTGAGGATCCAGCACCTCGTGTTTTGTTAAATGCAGTTCTTTCCGTCCACATTTCAGATGAATATTGCGAGACTTTCTTCTTTCTTTTTCCATTTCTCAAATGTCAAGTAGATCTTTTACAGCAGCTCTTAAGAAGATAAAGGGGATTAAAGGATCATTTTATCCTATTTAAAGTTAGCTCTCAGACGATAAGAGTAAACAGGCCCATTTTAAAGGATGTTAATCTCGTCTCTTTCTTATCCCCTCTTCTCCTTTTCTTTTTCTTCTTCGCTAGCAAAATTTCACTTTACTGGAGACATTCACTTTTGTGGGTGAAATGATTGCAAGAAGGCAAATTCTGCTACCCCTTTCTCCTCACTTCAAAGAGGAAACACCAAATATCACTCTTGATTGCAATATTAAATGTTAAGTTTAAATTGGGCTGTCAATCACTGGCTTAGATTCTAGGTTACAAAGATGGAGGGAATCAGAGGGAAACAAAAAGTTAGGAGGAACTGGCACCCAGCAAGCAAAGCAGCTGCTTATTAGCAGCAGGATAATGGGAATAACATTCTTTATAGAAAACCAAGTACCAGAAAGAAGAGCCCTGGACTACTTGTGAGGATTTCAACCTAAGCTGTCAGAAGATTGAGAGCAGAGACAGACTTGTTACCCTCCAGTGAGGGATGGTTAGCTCACACTTAATGCTGACAAACTAAACTCCTACCATTAGCAGTTTTGATCTGAGTTAGACCACTGTTATCAAAGGTATCAGATGGGCACCTCAACGCCCTCCTTGTAGGACAGAGTCAGGAGAGGAAAACACAGTCAGAAACATCAAGCTTGGTCCTCAACAGGATCTTCCAGGCAGGATCAGAAAGGCACCCGTGACCCTGCTGCAGTCACTGCTCTCCCTAGCAGAGGTTATTGCAGGGCTGGCTGCTGGTTATTGTGTCCTACCTGGAAAACCCACCGAGGGAGAGAGCAGGTGCCTCTGGATCTGCACCCTGTTTGCTCCTCACTGCAACAGGACACGGAACCTGACAGCTAAAGACCTGTGTAAGACCCATCTGCAAATGGTTTGCCATGACTTCTAGAACAAGGCCCTCTGGTTTGCTGCGCATCTGGACCACCCTGTGAAATCCTGGCCAGCACCAGGGGAGATGCTGGTGGTGCTCATCACTTGGGAGGAGGATGCTGGGCAAGGAGGAACAGAGAAATGGACTGACAGCAAATGAGCCCTGTTTGAGTCTCAGCAGACTCTGAATAACCAGGTCTATTATTCTCCCTGATAGGAATAAAGAAATGTTTGCATTGCAGGAGGATTTCTCCTTCACTGAATTATGCACTTTAATTGCTGCTTCTGTGAACACCACCCTGAGATTTGATGAGCGAGTGGCATTCGCTCCTTCTCAAGCACCATCTCCAGGAACCCAAGCCCAGTGTGAGCTGTATCATACAGAAGCACTTTGCAGAAGGAAGTGTCATTACAAAGCAGAAGGAGGGAGATGACTTCCAGAGCGCTGCCAGTAGCTCTGCTGTGAACTGCCTAGAACATCACTTTAACCAGCCAAGCAGAGGCAGAGGCAGACCCACTAATGATGCAACCCACTAACGATGACACAGATGGAAACACCTTCCTGTCCTGCATCCCACAATCCCAGAACCAGCAGGGTTGGAAGGGAGCTCTGGAGATCATCGTGTCCAACCCCTGCCATGGCAGGGCCACCCGGAGCAGGGCACACAGGAACGTGTCCATGGTGGGGTGTGAATGTCTCCAGAGAGACTACACAACCCCCTGGGCATCCTTTCCCCACCCTCAATATAAAGAAGTTCTTCCTCATGTTGAGGTGAAACTTGCTGTGTGTTAGTTCATGGCCATTGCTCCTTGTCCTGTCGCTGGGCACCACTTGAAAGAGTCTGCCACCATTCTCCTGATGGCAGGAGATACCCCTGAGATACTGATCTGCATTGATGGGATACCCTCTCAGGATGCTCTTCTCTGACCAACCAGGCCCAGCTCCTGCAAACCCTGCTCATGAGAGGGATGCTCCAGACCCTTCCTACCGCACTGCAAGAACAGGAGACACTTCACTGGTGTACAACATACAAGTTCCTCTCCTCTCCTGAGCGAGACCCCACAGATGGGCTGCAGGCACCGCTATCCTGTGCCCCTTCAGTCTGCAATCCTGCCTCCTGCTGCCTCTCACTCCACAGACCTGGATGCTGCAGGTCCCCCCCCTGCTTGACCATAATCTACCTCATGGATCAGCCAGTGCAGCCCACAGGAATTACATCAGGATGTGTTTCATTTGTGTGCATTCAGTGAGGTTGGATGTGAGCACGACCAGCACTTGCTGCTGTTGTAGGAGGTCTTGGCTGGCACCACGCGCTGCTCTTCCCAAAGCAGGAGAGTACGGCTCGAGGAGATGGGATTGCTCCCTCTCCCAGGGAGTTTCAGATTTGCTCCTTCTTTGCTTACTTCTCTTAATCTAAACTAAAAGTCATTGAGACTGCAACTGCATGTTTTACTCTTTGTCTGAGAACCATAACAAAGACAAACAATTGGAAGGGAAGGCAGTGCATTTCGCTTTCAGGCTTTCAAGGGATTATTATCAATGACAGGAGAGAAAAAAAGAAATAACAGCTTTTGAAATGCAGGGGAAAATACTTTGACAGCATCCCCATTAAACAGCTTCCCTCGTCTTTAAGCTGCAGTAATTACCTTCACTTAATACCAGGCAGTAAAATATTGACAAACAACACAGGGAATTAGATGAAGTTTCCAGCCCTGGTGTAACTGCCTCCGGTGGAGCCTCTTACAAGGGGGTGAGGAGCTGGAGTATGGTGGTGATATCCAGCCCTCGTGCTCCACACATCAATCGGAGAATCCCAGGCTGGTTTGGGTTAGAAGGGACCTTGAAGCTCATCCGGTCTCTCTCTACAAAGAGTCTTTCTGGTTATTTTTTCCCCACTTTGCTCCGTTCCTTTCTACACTTCCTCTATCTGTGCTGTCAAACTCCCACACTTCACTGCCAGTTCCACTACACTGGAGGCCCATCAATCCCCGCAGCTCAAATCACACAAATCCACGAGAATCCAGTGCTCAGACACCTGGTTCTCCTCTGTTAGAGGAAGATTAATCAAATCCACCTTTAGTAAGCTGTTCATTCCCAAATAACAGCCTAGACTGTACCAGATGTGGGGTCATTATTATCATCATCACCTGGATGAAGAAGATCCTCAACTGATATTAGAATATCCTTTTCCTTTTTTCCAATGAGGGGGTCTAAACTTTGATATCCACAAAAATCACCCAGGAGACTCCGGAGAAACAAGTGTCAAAGAACACAGCAACGTGGTTATCAGGGACTGGCACCAGCCAAGCTCCAGCACAGCCTCTCTCGGAAGCGGATGAGTGCACAGTGGCACATCGATCCCACAGCCTGGAGCCTGGCAGATAAAGGCTTTAGGAAAAGCTTCCAAAGAAATCATTTGGACATATATTATCTTAGACAATGCAGCAGAGCATGCAGCCATGGCTTTGCACTACACCCCCCACCCCCCCCCCCCCCCCCCCGGTTTCAGAGAGGGCTCATGGCCTAAGCAGCACCACTGCAAACCAAAGATACGTGGCTAGGGAAGAAAGGAAGCAAAGTAAGAATGGAGGAGAGTCAGTCTGTAGGTACAGAGTGTTTGCTTCCAGGGTGTGACACAATCCAACTTGCTGCCCCATTCCTCTGCACTGTGTTGCTGCTCCCCTGTTTATCAACACTATAGAGCTCTCATCTGGCTCCTCTGCAAAGAGAAACAAGTTGGGTTTTGTTTTGCTTCAGAAAATAAAGCTGAGCATGGTCCAGAGGCTGTCACATCAGTCCCACACGCTATGCACAATGTGCACAAGCATCTGTCAGGTTGGCCCATGGGCCCTCCTGAGCTGTACTGGGTTGTGGTACTGCAGAAGGCAGCTCTGGTCCCATCCCTGGGGACTCTGCTCAAGTCACTCCATGCTCTATCAATGCATTTTGGTACATGCCTGCTGCTGCTCAGCTCTGAGGACACAGATCCCTGTTTCCTGACACTCACATACAGACGGCCAAAGCCCTTCCAGAAAAACTGGCCCAAATGAGGTTTTACTGCCTCTCTAAGATGGGGAGTGGGATGGTGTTGGCAGTAGACTTAAGGGAGAAAGCAGTGATGGAGGGATTGAGGAAAGGGCATTAGAGATACCATAGAATCCCAGCCTGGTTTGGATTGAAGGGACCTTAAAGCTCACCCAGTTCCAATCCCCTGCCACGGGCAGGGACACCTTCCACTAGAACAGGTTGGTCCAAGCCTTGTCCAACCTCACCTTCAATATTGGAGAGCTCGTCCCATTCCTGCACTGCCTTCTCCCTCTCTGGAGCAACCAGCTACCACCAGCAACGCATTACAGGAGCACCAAGGCCAGGGCCAGCAGCCTGTCTCCCTCTATTCCTGTCCTAAATCTGGCCTGGCCTTCACAAGTCTGCTGTGAAGCAAGAGATGATGATGGCTATGAGATCCTGAAATACACAGGTAGGACAGGCCATGAAAGTACCTCCAGAGTGTGCCGTATCTCAGCTTGGTTGAGAGCAGCATCACTGGGCTGCACTGTCAGCTCTGGACTAAGGCAAAACCATGCGCCAAAGGCAGGCAGCTAAAAGAGAAAAGTCTGAAAAGTAAGGCCCAGAGCCATTGCTGGGGCTTTACCTGTTGCCTCAGCACCATGGGGTGATTCCTGTCCACCGGCATCAGACCAGCTCTGCAGACTGGGCCTCAGCCGTGCTCCAGAGACAGGCAAACCCTCGAGTGCTCTGATGAACTGGAGCCTAAACGGAACAAAGCTAAATTGAACACAGCCCGGTTTAACTCTGAATGAGCATGTCCACATAGGTGGCTAATGCGGTTTAACCAACTCACTGGAGAAGTTAATGTGGATTAATTTTCCTCCAACCTCATGAGCAGGGGAGCCCTGCATCACCAGTGGCCTGGAGAGTATTAGGAAAACGACCTCTCCATTAACCTGCTGTCACCAGTTTCCTTCTCAGCAGTTGTGCACTCCTTTTGTAGCAGTTTACCATTATGTTGGCCAATCTAACGCCATGAGCATTAAATTACTCTGCCGCTTGCCACAGAACGCCTGTAGATGGATTTTAAATCACCACACTGGGCTAAAGAGGTCTCCTGCAACAAGTCCCTTACCCATAACTGGAAATTTCTTTAATACCTGATGGATTGATTTCTTTCGTACCCGTTGACCAAGTTTAACACAGTAAACAGCATCGATCCCAGGGGCCAGGGGCTGGGGCCGCCCTGCGCCTGCTGCGGGGAGGCTGGATTCTCAAATTGAATTACAGTTATTGTTCTGCTTGGAGCATTTTTTATGTCTCATCATGACAGATGGCTCTCTAAATGATAGCAGATTTGTATTTCATTAGGACACTTAGTCAAAAGATCAATACCACTTCCATGCACCTTTCTGAAAACAGCATAGAGGCTGCTGGGGGCTTAATGCGATTTAGACAGCGTTAGCTACAAGCAGACATATGTTTTATTTCTAATAATGTCTCATTGATTCCCCAAAAAGCAGTCCTGGAAACCTAAGCACTCTTATTGTTACACTTCATCTTCTTCCCTGCGTGGTGGAGAACGGCATGCTGTGGGTGCCGGAACGAAGGTGGGCTTAGGAAGGAGGCAACAGCAGCTCCACATCCCTCTGTCTCCAATCTCCATTGCCCTCTTGTGGTCCTTCAGCAACAGCTCATCTGCAAAGAGACCCCTACAGACCCGGGAAATTCTTCCCAAATTACAGCCTAACACACCGAAAAAAGGCAAAATATTTCAAAAGGGCTTTGTTTTGTTTAACACCTCCCCACTCCCTCTCATTGTTCCATCCTTCCACCCCCCATCTTCATCAGCATCATTGATTCAATCCAGGAGTTACTTTAAACTTACAGGCTCTATTGATCCATCTGGGTTGTAATGAGTCTTTTCAATGTAAGCAGCAGTGCATAAAAAATTGGTTTTAAACCACCCCCTTATGGTGCATTGATTTAGTGTGATTAAATGTGGATATAAGATTTTAGCTATTCGTTGCTTGGTGCCCAGATACCACCACAGAAAACACTGGAAATGAGGTTTCCAAAAACTAATAGCACTTTAAGGTAGAATGAGCAAAGGGTAGATGCCATTCTCTGGGTTAACAGAGCTGGAGGCAAGAGGAAGACTCCTTCATCTGTGGGGAGGAAGGACAGGAATATAGGGTTCCTGCCCTCCTGGAGAAATGCTCTCTGATTCTGTGCTCTCCCCAAGCTCTAATCCATCTCCCTATGCACCCCAGCTTGGAGGTAGTCTCACAGGACTCACATTCCCAGCCACCACTACCCCATAGCATGGACGGAGCACCCTGCCTGCTCTCTGCCAGCAGTGGGAAATGCACTTTCTTAGCAGGACTCTGGTTTCCACCTCCACACCTCAGCAGTTGGTGGCACACAGAACTCCTGTGGCACAGCCACGCTGCTGCTGGAGCTGGGTCTTGCATGGGGGGTGACAGCCCCACATACCTCCCCACATACCCACATCACCCAGTGCCACTTCCACTGACTGTAACCATAGAATCACAGAATGGTTAGGGCTGGAAAGAACCTTAAGATCATCTAGGTCCAACCCCCCTGCCATGGGCAGGGACACCTCACACTAAACCATGGCACCCAGGGCTTCATCCACCCTGGCCTTGAACACTGCCAGGGATAGAGCATTCACAACCTCCCTGGGCAACCCATTCCCGTGCCTCACCACCCTCACAGGAAAGAATTTCCTCCTTAGATCCAATCTAAACTTCCCCTGTTTCAGTTTTAACCCGTTACCCCTTGTCCTGTCACTACAGTCCCTAATGAAGAGTCCCTCCCCAGCATCCCCATAGGCCCCCTTCAGACACTGGAAGCTGCTCTGAGGTCTCCACTCAGCTTCTCTTCTCCAGGCTGAACAGCCCCAACTTCCTCAGCCTGTCTTCATACGGGAGGTGCTCCAGTCCCTGAGCATCCTCGTGGCCCTCCACCAACTGCACTGCTGTCACTGCTGATTTACATCTGGACCCCTGAGATCAGCGCCAGCCCTTCCCTACCCTGTGCATGCTCAGCTTCAGGAGCCTCTGACACTCCCTGAGAGAAAGAGGGGAGAGAAACCTCCTGGTCTTATAAAATGTGTTTCCTGTTGAGCAGTATTTACAGCTTCATGAATTGCAAAACCATTTTAAAATCTCAGCCTAACAGGAAAATCCATCCTGGTTCACTGCCTCTGTCACTAAACTCATCGCATGCATCCTGCCAAACCAATTAAAGCTCACTGGTAAGACTGGGATGCTGAATCACCATTTCTGGGCCAGTCTCTGCTCCTCCAAACAAATATCTCATCTTCCAATACAATTAAAGGAGGGAGAGTCAGAAGCATGTTTATCAGGAGAAACCCAAGAAGCATATTCTTCATAATATAACCTCTCTTCAGTTTCATTTCCTCTCTTTTCTGTGTGGAAGCAGGAATAGCAGCATCAAAAGCCTTGAGGGCACAGAACTTTTGACCCATCCCTGACTTGTCATCATTAAGTCTCCTGGCCCCAAAGTCCCCATTAGAGTCTGGGCTTGGAAGAGCAATAAAGAATGTCAGGCTGACAAATCTATGTTATCAGAAGAGATTTCTTCTTCATGTTATGAGATGATTCCACCGTTTTATTGCACCTCTCCAGTGCTGTTATTTTTCTGCTCCTGCTCTGGGATGAGCACAAAACAGCTTCATATGAGGTTTGTCCCAGAGCAACTGTCACTCCAGGATAATACATTTTAATGGATAAACCTTCAAAGGTCAATGACTGACAAAATCAAAGCAGATGGCTAAGAAGGAAGGAAAATAGAGATGACCACAATGACTCAGGCTAACAGGGATACATTGGACACTGAACTCCAAATTCTGCCTTCAAATGACCTCCATCCAAACACCTTTCTGTAACATGGCAAATGAACACAGACTCATAGAACAGTTTGGAAGATACCTTAAAGATCATCCACTGATCTCCTCCAGCAAACCACATCCAGATTTGCTAGAATCACCCCAAATTTCAGATGTTTCTAGAAGTCTATACAAAGACACATCCACTGGGCACTGAACCCCATCCCTGGCTGTGTAACTGGGCACGGTGACACTGCTGACAAAGCGTGGGAAGAAGAAAAGACTTTATCATCCAGATCCCAACTCATCAGAGCTAATGGTTCACTGGATAACAACAGCCACAGCCCAAGGTCCAGCTGAGACTGGACATGTGTTCCTGTCGGGCACACGCAGGTGCCTTTGAGCCCAGGCACTGGTGTGGGCACTGCCCATGCTTGTGAGCCAAAGGCAGAGCACCTGTAGAGCCTGTGTGGCAGCCCCTGATACACTGATACTGAAAGCTCCCTAATAAGGACAAAGAGGGAGCATTTTCCAGCCAATTTCTATACATTTTAAGGCTATTTTTCCATACATTCATGTAGAGCAGAGAATGATTCAAGGCAGCCCTGCTTTAGCTAATGGGGCCACTCAGCAGGACAGAGCTTCAATCTGACTTCTCATCACATTCATGCATCCCCATTCAAATGCCTGCTTTACAGATTTATAAGAGGAAGAAGACTATGAAAGGAACCCTATTACTCTCCACTTTTTTCCTGGCACAGGGTGCCCAGAGAAGCTGTGGCTGCCCCATCCCTGGCAGTGCTCAAGGCCAGGTTGGACACAGGGGCTTGGAGCAAGCTGCTCCAGTGGAAGGTGTCCCTGCACATGGTAGGGGGTTGGAACTGGATGAGCTTTAAGGTCCCTTCCAACCCAACCCAGTCTGTGACACCATAAAACAGGTCTTGTATAGTTTCAAACCCAGCCTGTGTGGGCCAGTCTGATGGGTACTTCAGTAGCTGATAGCTTTGCACCTTCTACCTGAAGCACTCCATGAGGTAACAGGTTTCAGCAAAATACATGTTGGCAAGAACCTGAAGGAGTCTATGATCTGTTCAGCACACAAGAGGAGAGTCCATCACTGTAGGCGTGGATGTGCTTGGTGAGCGGAGAGGTACAATTAGGTGAGTTAAGTACAATAACAATGAAACGCTGCACACTTCCCATTGCAATAAAGATGATAATGATTCAGCTGAAAAATATCATTACTTCACACTCATTTAATTCTGGAAATCTAAATTCACAAAGAAAACAAGAAGCCTTTTAGTCTCCTGGTAGATAAATAGCCCAATTTTATTTCTACTCTTAGTTTTTTATCCTTTTCCAAGACATTTTATAAGACTTCAGAACACGAGAGCACAGTTTAATTAACATTATCACATTAAAAAGCACAGCCAAAATTTTCATGGCGTTTTAATTGAAATATAATACTGTCTCACTTAATTTTATCATTCTCTTTTTTGCATCTAGCATAATTATGAAAGCCATGGTCTGCACTGACTGCTGAACTGTGTCGGTGTATTAGCAAAGAGGCCTTATCAAAAGTAGCCATTTAGATAGCTTAGGATGATCTTTTCTTGCAGAGATGCACCTCTGTGAGCAGAGGCACTTTCTATTCCCTTTGTTCCCACCTCCAAAATGATTGCCTTGTCTCCACAGGTAATGCCAATTACATGCAAACAGGTTTTGGATGGAGGTTTGTGCACCTGCATCTCAACCATGCCCAGGATAAAAAGGCAGCTTTCACCTCAAATAACACCTTCCCTCAGAGCATCTCGGAGCTCTCTGAAAATGGTACATTCTGTCCCTCAGCAGCCTTTTGGCAGCTGGGTTGAAAGCTGGGACCTTTCAGCAAAGAAATGCAAGTGTTCCCCCCGCTCCCAGCTGGAGCAATGTGCTCAGCATCTCTTTACAACTGAGCCAACACCAGAAGGTCACCGGTCAAGCACAGGGAGCGGTGCCAGTCCCCAGCTCTTTATCACGCCCATGTAGGAGGGTGTTTTGCCACACATACTGGCAAGGACCGAAGCACTGTGGGTCACTGAGCAGGTCACACAGTCACTGCACCCAGACATTCCTTTGGCTGTGCCAGTCTCAAAAACACCAGCTGACATTTCCAGTCACAAAGCCTTGTAGGGGAAGAGATAGGATGAGGTTTTCCAAGCTGCCTCTGAGCTCTGGACATCACTATCTTATCTGGTTTAACAGGAGCTGCACATCCATCTCCCTGAGGCACATGTAAAAACATGAGCAGTCCCTTTTGAGTTTTGCTCAGTCCTAACCTGAGACCTACAGACCTCAACCAAGGACAGAAGCCCTGTGGACACAGCAAACATGCTGCTGTTGACAGTACAAGCCCTGTTTGTTTCAGCAGGATGAAGATTTCACATTGGCTGGAAAACCGTGTTGTCCTTGATGCTGAAGTGACAAGACACAGGGCAGCCCACGCCTCTGCGGTGCCCTGAGCCAGCCCCACACACCAGCCATGCTACTTCTCATCTCCAGGCTTGCAATGTGCAGGGATGCAGCTTTCCCCCACTACCAGCCCTCACTACTGCTGCTTCTGACAGCACCAGAGCTCAGCTTCATGCTGGAAGCCTGCTATGGCTGAATGAGGAGGTGCTGGGCTGGTGCAGGCGGTCACAGAGGATGTGCTGTGGGTTTCCAGCAGGCCAGATGTGATCACTGTAATTGTCTCCTCTGGGCTTTGAATCACCCATCTCTGCAGGACATGCTAGGTGTTCTGTTCCATGAATACATTCCTTCTATTAGACTTAATTTTCCAGCTGATGACTGGTAACTTTAGTTCACTATTTAGTCTCAGGGAAGCACAGCTCAGAACGAAGTGTTTCACTTCCATGGGCACTAACTGGCAAAACTTCTACATTTTATTTCCCTGAGGCTGTCTACCTCATTTTGAAGATGCAGGAGGAAGCCTGCAGGTCAGACCATTTCTGCTGCTGTGTAGTCAAAATGCACTGTGCTGCTCCAGCCAAGTTCTCCTTATAAAATTAGATTGGTTCTGAGGATGGGTTTTGATGGGAAGTTTTCTGAAGCTTGACATTTCGCAACAAAGAGAGGAAACGTGCTACAAAGAGAGATGGCAGCAAGAAAAATGTGCAAAATCGTGCGTCAGGAAAATACTCTGCATTTGATCTTCACTGCAAAGAAAAGAGAATGGGAAAGCTCAGAGGTGTCTGTGAAACAAAACCAGGCTTAATTCCTTTCTTCTGGAGGGGAGCGCTGGAACCTGCCTGGCCAATGTGTGCCCAGCAAAGGCAGCTGCCAGTTGGATGTTTCAGTCCCTTCTTGCCCAGACACAGCTTCCTTGTTCCAGCAGCTACAGCAGAAATCAGAGAGCAAGGGAAATTTCCTATACTGGGATCAACAGATATATTGGCATTGATCTGAACAGATAAACTGCTTTCCCAGGAACATCATGACCTCAAGCAGGATCTAATTTGGTAATATATATATACACACATAGAGTAATCGGTAATATATATACACACATGTAGTATGTAATATGTATGTATGTAGTATGTAGGGGGACTCTTCATCAGGGACTGTAGCGATAGGACAAGGGGTGATGGGTTCAAACTAAAACTGGCACAGGGTGCCCAGAGAAGCTGTGGCTGCCCCATCCCTGGCAGTGTTCAAGGCCAGGTTGGACACAGGGGCTTGGAGCAAGCTGCTCTAGTGGAAGGTGTCCCTGCCCGTGGTAGGGGTTGGAGCTGGAGGAGCTTCAAGTCCTTTCCAACCCAAACCAGGCTGGGATTCTATGACCCTATGTAATAACATGTCTATGTAGTAACACAGATATACTGCAAGCCCATATTCTTGTGTGCTTCTGACTGAGAACTGAGGACATTAAAGCAGCAGGCTGGGGAGGCCTCGCTGCTCTCTACATCTGCAAGTGTGTAAGGTGACCTTAACTAAATGTCTACTTGGCAAAGGGATATTATGTATTCCCTTCCTTGGGATAGACAAAACATCTTTAATGAATTGCTTGGGAGCATTTTCCACTGCACATTAGGTATGAAACTCAAATAACTGTGGTTCTGAATTTATATGCTTTATCAAAGCTCTCAGGCTGTTGGCAAACACAACAAAGGCAGATGTGGAGACCAAACTTCAACTCTCCTTTTTGTTTCCCCTATCCTAAATCAATAGATATATAAAAGTTAGAGATGAAAACAAATCATGATCATGCTGCAGCTTTCAGGGGAAAATACCTCCTACAAGGAAACAAATCAATAAAACTTCGTATTCTTGGACATGGTCTTCTGTTTTGGTCAATAAAGGCACTGTGTTGTGCAGGATATCACTGGAGCCTGCAGCACTTTGCCAAGGACTCAGTATGGATATCGAGGGTGGGAGGATGGGATGGTAACTCCAGTTGTTAAGCAACTGTATTTCTTAAACGGAATGTGGTTTGCTTTTGACTTGAGAATTATCTGCCCTGCCAAAGGGTGCAGGCAGAGGAAGCTGAAGGCCAGCATGGTCTGCTGCTTTGTGTAGGTTGTTCCTCTAAAATAGAAGTAATTCCTGAGTGGTTCCTGCATTGTTTCAATTAGGGAGGATCACTGATCTTAAGAGGCAAACTGACAAGGAAAACAGGACTAAAGAAAGAAATGCAGGCAGATAGATTAGGTTAGATTAGATTAGATTAGATTAGATCAGATTAGATTGATGTGAATCATCTCTTCAATGTTCAAACTGAGCTGCCTTAGTAGAGAAAACCAGATTCTTATAAACACCTCAGCAAAACCTCACCTTAGAATTCAGATCAAGAACCAAGAAGGCTGCTTCATTCCCTGCAAGAAGGAGGCAAAACCCAATTACACTGGTAGGTATTAAGGCAGGACTCATGAATTTTCTCAATGAATAATAATAGGAAATAATACAGGAGGGGCTGCAGAAGGTGCAAGCGGGTTAGAAAGATGCTGTGCACTGATGCTGGAAATGCACAGGCCAGTGTTTTGCTTTCCAACTCATATTAAAAGCAGACATGCTTTGCCCCTCACTCCTGTGTCTTTGCAATGTTCATGGGTAGTACTTTGTACAGAGCAGTGGAACAGCTATGGAGGGCCTGGAGAAAGATGCTGGGCCTTGGTTTCATTAGAGAGAGGACAGCTCAGGCCATTCATTAAACCAAAACCATTCCTCTGTACTCAGAGAGTGCAGCCAGTGGCAGGCAATCAAGTCAAAAGGGTTTAATGAGCGATGGGTGAAATCAATGCATTTGATTTTGGAGCTGCACTGACTACAGTAAGAATGCATCCCCTCACCAGGCTCTGGAGAAGCAGTAACACATCAAGCTCCAGTAACTGAATTGGATTTGATTGACTACAGCTATTGCCAACACAACCACTGCCTACAGGGACTTGGAGCACAAAAGAGCTCCGAGCAGATGAACAACCACAACCTGCCCCAGCTTGTAACAGCAAGAAGAAGGTGCTGCGAAGGCTGCATCTCCTAAAACTGCTGCCCTCATGAAACCTGTCATGACTCCTCCCAGTAAAGATCTTCATTTTGGTGGATGGGCCTCCTCTGAAGAGCACAAAGTAACCATCTGTCACAACACAGCATCAGAAGGCAAATGAACCCTTCCTGGCTGCCACAACAACACCCGGAGCTTTCCGGTCTATTGATTTCCTTTCTGTCTTTCCAAGCAGAATATTAATACATGTCTGTGAAGGGTGAAGTCAGAGATTATCTCAGAGTTAATAAAGGAAGGTGTCTCACTTTGACACAACACATCCCACTGCTGCTGTGACTGGCATTGTTCCAGAGTGCCGGTTAAGCTCAACAAGCAGCAGTTCCTTAGGAAGGGTTGAATGACAGGCAATTGTTCTCCCATCCCAGGTTTCTCCACCATTGCCCCCAGGGTCCACCTTGGCCATCCATGGTTTGGGTGGTGTGGCTGGAGTTCCTGCCTATGAAGACCAAGGCAAAGCCTTGGTATCTCAGCCTTCTCCACATCCTGGGTAACCTGGTCTCCCACTTCCTTCCTCAAAGGGACCATGTTCTCCCTAGTCTTCCTCAGATCACCGACATACCTATAGAAACAAACTGATCTAGTTGAAGAGGTCCCTGCTCATTGCCGGGGGTTGGACTAGATGACCTTTGAAAGCCCATTCCAACCCAAACCATTCTATGATGGCTTTCTTGCTGCCCTTGACATCCCTGGCCAGATTTAATTCCATCAGAGCTTTAGCTTTACTAACCTGATCCCTGGCTGCTGGGACAATTTCTCTGTGTTCCTCCAGGGTTACCTGCCCTTGCTTCCACCCTCTGCAGGCTCCCTTTTGTCCAGGAAAAAACCCTATTATTTGGTGGTGCTCCCAAGCCAGAGAGACTGATTGAGAGAAGCAGAAGAGAGAGCAAGGAATGAAGGGTGCCTGGGCAAACCTGACCTGGCACAGAGTGATTCCAGCCTGGTCTGCATTGATTTGTCACACGACCTTGGGTAAACAGCTTGGTATTTCCCCATCTCTGTGCTTCACCTTTACAGGTCTGTCCCAGCAGTTGGTGCCATGCAAGCACTCACTGTGTGCACTGTGAGGTCCTCAAACAAAAGGCACAGGAGAAACACAGCCCTTCATTACTGCTCCTGTCCCCTCAGCCATACTGATTATCCTCACTGTTTGCTCCTTCAGTTAATAATCATGAGGATCTTCAGATTTGAAGCTGATCACTCAAATAACATTAGTCAGAAAAACGCTCTGGATTTAGTGTGCAGCCCATTTTTAAATGATTCTTTGATTAACATTTTCCCCTAACGTTTCCACAGCTTAATGCTTTTCAAATTAAGGGCAACTGATCTGAATCGCATCACACTGTGCTGTAACCACAGGGATGGATGCGGTTGCTGACACCACAGCACTTCCATGGACCTTGAAAAATCCAGGAGCCTCTGCAGCAACAGCTGAATTACCTGCTGGGCCAGTGACTGCTGAAGGACAAGGCTGGATGTCTGAATCCAGCCCCCAGATCAGAGGCGATGCCCCCAGCCCATGTGTGCAGCCGTGTAGGTACTGAGCCTGCTCACTCTGTGCTCTGTTATGGATGGAAGGTGTGGAAGAGTCCTCCCTGAAGCAGGTTTGTGTGTAGGAGCATCCTCACAGCCCCAAGCCATTGGTTACTGCTGAAATGAAGCAGTGAGAGTGGTGCAGAGTGGTGTTCCCAAGAGCAAAGGCTCCCCCAGAAAGCTCTGGTGTCAGGGAAAGGTGTGTATTAATGCACTGCTTCAATCTGCTGGGATGGGAAGGGATCATTTCTAATGAAACATTCCTTTCAGGTAATGCTAGACCCAAGATATGTAGTTTCAGTATAATTCTGAAATTATAGGATGAAATTACCAGCTCCAAATTGAATTCATTTTGTTAAATTCACCCCCTTTTGGGTTTTTTTAACTAAATGAGATTTAAAAAATCAAATTACCTGCCTTCTGAAACGATGGCAAATGAGCTCTGAGGAAGCTTCAGCTCAAGTCAGTTTCTCTCTTGTTTTATGGAGCAAAGAAAAAAATGCAAAATGACATCTGAAGTCTCAACTAAAGGAAAATTGGCACTTTGTTGTGAAATATTGATTGAAGTATTTCCACCCAGCCCTAAATTGGACTGTGGTTTTCACTGCTCACCTCAAAGGAGACTAAGCAGCACAAAACCACCTCCATGCATAAGAAAGCAAAGGACAGAAACGTGACAGGAACTGCTGGAGCTGGAGAGCACCCTGTGATGCTGACAGGAATCATGGCTCTGAACTCCCCATACCGGCGTTTCCCCCCTGGACCACAACTCTTCTACACAGTGAACTTAAAACCAAGTCGTGGCGCATCCAGGATGTTACTGACCTGTTGGGAGTCTTTCCACATCTGCCTTTGCCTGTTCTGTGCTCTGCAGCACCGGCATTCACACCTCTGGTTGTTCTCCTCTTTGGCCCCTTTACTGCCTGGTAAAGCACACCAGAAGAGCACTGTAGAGCAGGGTGGTGACAAGCCACTACGTTACACACTCTCAGCAGGAGAGACCAAGCCTTTTCCTTACAGAAAGGTAAATCCTCTTTAGACACCCAGCAGCCACTTGGATGAGTCTCATGATTACTGCAGGGATGAATACCCAAGGATTTCTGGTTTCATCATCTTGGGGTTCTTTTAAGAAAAGGTAATTTTAGACCACAAAAAAGCATTGTGTGAAACTTCAAAGCAGCTTTACAATACTGTGGTATTTTGGAAGACAATTTGAATACCAGTGCGTTCCCTCACCTTTAAGTACCTGTATGTACAGTGCAGCACAAGGGCTGGGATCAAATTATTGAGGATGCTCACATGGAGAAATAATGCCATCAGCTTTATCCCACCCTGGCTTTTTGATCTAATTACTTCCCTGGGGTGCCCTTACAGACAAGACTTTCCTATTTGCAAGTCTCTCTGACCCTCTGGTTCCCTGTGTGCTCTGTTCAGTTTTACTCTCTAACCGCTTCTAAGTTCACAGTGAGCTGTGGTTACTCATAAACCGTCACTCAGGCAATCCTGGGTGGAAAGGTGAATGCAAATAAGGCTCTCGCTGCTCCTCCACACTCCTCCTTCACCAGCAGACAGAGATTTCCTCTCCCTCTGGAGCACTTCTCTGCAAAGTAATTACCCCATGCAGATGAAACACGCTGAGACAGAGTTATTCCAAGGTTTCATCAGTGGATGACACAGAAATCACTGATGCTCCGGTGTTCCATGCCAGGATCAGAGCTGATGAGAGCTCCCTGGGGTTCCCCAGTGACACTGCTAGGAGCGTCTGTGCCATGTTCCCTGGCTCTGGGAGCGTGCTGAAGGCACATGGGATATTCTCCCAGGACATGGGTTTCCACAGCCTTGGGTTTTGCCATTCACACCAATGCAAGTGGAAAGACTCTCTCATTTGAAACACTGGCACGGGGTGCCCAGAGAAGCTGCGGCTGCCCCATCCCTGGCAGCATTCAAGGCCAGATTGGACGGGGCTTGGAGCAAGCTGCTCTAGTGGAAGGTGTTGGGGCTGGCGTTGGAGCTGGATGAGCTTTAAGGTCCCTTCCAACACAAACCAGGCTGGGATTCTATTATTATCTCTAAACCAAGGCTTTCTCCCTAAAGAACTCCCAAGGACCAGCACAGGACTATCATGGCACACCACCATGTGTTCACATACCTGAAAAGCACCAGTTTTGTACCTGAAAGTGCCAGTAAAAAAACCTGCACATAAATCAATAAATACATAAATTTTCAGTCGTGTAAAAGCACATTCCCTAATTCCTATATAAAAAGCAGGGCATTGTAACAGTTTTATTGTAACGGTAACTTGAGGATGCTTCTTGTTTATGGGATGCAATAACCACATCATAGACAAAATAAATTCTAAAAGGTAGTGGCAGAACAGCACTGAAGTTTATTGGCTGAGGGGAGAGTTAGTACCAAGTCAGCTGGAAACCCCCGTCTTGTGGCTGTTATTATTGTGATGATGCTTTTAATTAAATTATATAATATTCAAAGAAAATTATAGAGGAAACCCTTTGAAAGCACACTTTCAGAAAGGTGCATTGAGACAGACACTCCTCAGGTCTTCCTTTTCCTTTGCTAACTGCCCCTGTTTCACCAGTGCTGTGGGTTAACCTGCACTCCACACATTCTCCTCTCCTTCCTTCTCTGTTTCCTTCCTTCTAAGGAGCTAATTCATTTGGACTGCGTGGCTCCTCAGAAACAGGGGGTGGGACTGTCTCCCATGTAATGCTGAGTGCAGTTCTCTCTGAAGCAGCTAATAACACGCCAGTCGTAAAACTCTGTGTTAGAGAGACATTTGGATTGTTATTAGCATGAGGTATTTCCCTTTACTTTGCACAGCAATCTCTCCCTCACCATCCCCATAAACACGAGTTTAGATGATATAGCACAGCCTCGCATTTATTTATCAGCAGATGACGCAGGGCAGTCTATGGCAGCACAACGCACTGTGTCTCAGAGCATCACTATATATCTACAGAGGCTGCCAAACAGAGACATTTCAGACCAGCAGTTAAATACTGACCTGCAAAAGGGCCCTGGACTAATCTAAGTGTTCAGCTCAGGCCAGGCTGGAGTAACACAGCTCTCAGAGAGGTCATTCCGTGCTGTCTGGCAAGTGCAGGCTCTGCGGTGTTCCAGGTTCAGCTCACCATAACCAGGACCTAAATAATTCACATAGGGACTCCAAGGGAAATGGTCCAACACTGCACACACACACACACACCCCCAGCTAAAAAAGCAAGCGGTAACTTCAGACTTTTTAACCCATTTATAACCAGAACTCCATCTGCTGGTTCTGTTCTCTCTTCTAAATTAAACACAGGATCCCAGCCTGGTTTGCACTGAAGGGACCTTAAAGCACGTCCAGGTCCAACCCCTGCCACGGGCAGGGACCCCTTCCACTAGAGCAGCTTGCTCCACGCCCCTGTGTCCAACCTGGCCTTGAACACTGCCAGGGATGGGGCAGCCACAGCTTCTCTGGGCACCCTGTGCCAGCGCCTCAGCACCCTCACAGGGAAGAGCTTCTGCCTAAGAGCTCATCTCAGTCTCCCCTCTGGCAGGTTAAAGCCATTCCCCCTCATTCTGTCAATACAGCCCCTTTGCTTTGCCTTTCATACCATCTTTCCCCGTAACTCAGAAATTCTGTGTCTTATTCTGACATCCTGAGTCAGAATTCTGATTTCTGACATTCTGACATCCTGGGTTTCAGCAGTGGTGCATTTTACTTTGAGGAGCCACGCAATAAAACACAACACAATAACACACGCTGTGATTAAGTCTCTGACAGCAAACAGATAAGGCTGGGGAATGTGGCTTGACTGCTCTGAATTCTAAGCTCATGGCAATGTTATTTTATTAACATGAAAGCACACTGATCTTACTGAAACAAACTGCTTCCATAATGATTCATCCAAAGCCTCCATAAGGCTGCACTGCTGGATACATCATTTCCCTACCACCTGGACCTTTGTCGGATGCGGTCTCTGCGCTGATGCACAAGGCGGCCAGTCACTCCCCAAGTCAGCCCCGCTACTTCCCACCAAGCCCAGGCACTGCTCAGAAGCTTCCCCTTCAGATCTTTATCAGAGCTTTCTACTTTTACCTCCAAGAGATCAAAGCCCGAGCCTGAATTCCAGCTGGCAAGGGCACAGAGTGTGTGGAAAGGGAAGAGCTTCTTCCGCTCTGAGCACTGCCAGTCAGGGAGATTGATCTTCCACCTGATCTGTCCCTATCAGTCTGTCATCTCAGATCGATTCACAGCTTCATCAAACATCACAACCCATCATTAAGCAAGGCTATAAAATCAGGTAGATGAATGGCTCTGAGGCCATAGGCTGCCAGGCACTGCTGCTCCAGTTTTCTCGAAATGCCCTGGCTTCTTTTCCCCCTTTTCCCTGCTTAAATATTGCTGAAAGATGTTCATGTGGCTCTCAGAGAGCCTCTGAGCTAAGAAGCCTCTGTCCCCTGCAGGATATTAGCAAGCAATTGCATCAGATGCATACTGAGTACGGCACGGCTGCTGTGACAGACAGAGTCTGGAAGCATAAGGAAATTGCCTGTGATTCCTCTAGAGAGAGATTTTGGTTTCTAAAGACCTGGACAGTTTGATTCTCTTGTCCCTTTCACATCTCTCTTGTCTGCCATTGAAAACCCATGGAAGTAGGATACCTGCGTCCCCCTTTCAGGATATCCACCAGCACAGAAAGTGATGCCAGAGATGAGAGAGGTCTTCAGCTCCTGGGGCCAGCTGGAAATCCCTGGAGGAAGCCAGTCATGCTGGGCAGTTCCATGTGAGTTTAAACCTTTCTCTGTTTCCCACCTGAGCACTGAGGCTGATGGCATTTTACCCCCTAGTGCTGATTTGTAACATGTTCAGAAGGCAGAATTGGTTCAGACGTTCCAGCTAAGTGGGCACAAGATCAATCTGTGTTTTACTTCATTCTCTTTACTATCCGACTCCAGGGGTCGGGTTTAGAGCCATGGAACACAAACCTCAACTCACAGCAGAGCTAAAGAAGCTGGAGGAGTCTGAAGATATCCCATGAACGTGGAGAACCTGAAAGGAGTTGCCAGAAATTATTGATGATGGGTTTACTTTGATTCATTTCACACATTCTTTACTGCATGCCTACAGGGAGTGCTGAAAGCACCATCACAAACTGGGAAGTCCTGCTTTGCCCCTCTCTGTGCCTTCTGGAAGGGCCCTGCAGAAAAGCTCTCTTCGAATCCCAGAGCCAGAAGGCCCTGATGAACCTTCCCTGCCTGTCAAGGCTTCTTAGCTAAACCAGCAAAACAAGCCTGAGGTGCTGCTCCTCCCATGAGCAGTTTCTTGTTCACGCCACCCCTGTGAGGCTGAGAAGTGTGAGCATGAAATCTCACAGGTTTTTTTAGTCCTGTGGTGGTCAAGGAGCTGAGGCAAAGAATGGGATGGAGCAGAACGATCCCTGCGTCCAGCGCCTGAGGGACCAGGGCAAAACAATGCCCCATCAAGCAGATGGCAGTACACACATAACACATTTGCTATTTTAAAACTACATACTGAAGCACACAATTGTCTATTGCTTAGACAATATGAAATATTGCATATTTAAGCACAAGTAGCAAGCATAGACCTGGCTTCATCAAAATGTAGTAGCAATAAATAAACCAGCTATTTCTACAACACTTGAACAATCTTCAGCTTCTTTGCCTATCAACACTATGGAGAGAATTTATTCTACCTGACAGGTTTTTAGGAAGGAGAAGAATGGGTTGCAGGCAAAATAAGGATGATTCAGAAATGTTGAGGCCTTGCATCTTATGTCAGCATTGAAGAGAAGCAAGGAACGGAATTTGTGTGAGGAGGATGACGGGTCACTGACTTCTGCTTCAAAGGTTTTAGAAGCAGCAGCAACAAGGACGGTAACAAACAGCCTGAGGTTCTGATCCTTCTGAAACAGAGAATGCAATTCTGGCTCGTGCTGAGCTGCGATTTCACTGTCATGCAACTGTGAGTGAACAAACCACCGGCTGAAGCACACAGCCAGGACCTACCTGACCTGGTAGCAGTTTGGTTTGCAAGCACACAGTGCAGAGTAAGATAGTAGAGCACCACGGTCCCCTTCCTGCATTACCTGGTCACCACTTCAGCAGCAGAACTGGGCATGTGGCTCAACACTCCTGGCTGTGCTCCTCGCCTGTCCCTAACCCAGCCTGGAGAATCAGCAAGAGGAGCAAGAGCCTAATTCCAATGCTCCTCCTTGGCTTGCAAATGCATGAAACCAAACAGCCCTGCTCCAAGAGGTTGAGGGCAGAGATGAGCCTCACCCCAGTGCTGACAAGCAGCCGTGTGTACACGAAACTGGAAGCTGACATACAGCGTGTCTTCTCCTGGGTGGGAAAATATATCTGTTCTTATTTCTAAGTCAGTGGATCTAATAAAATTGTTGCTGTTATTTATCTTGTAAACATCTTCTTCAATCTACCACTGTCAGCTACCACTATTCTCTTACAAGCCTCCTGATAATGATACATACCATCATTCCTCAGCTCCTCATTTCTCTGTGTACATGGAAACCTCAGCTTTCCTTTAGAAAAGATAAACTGCTCACAGCCCACCTTGATCAGCAAAGAATTTGATCCAGGTGACCAGACACTGGAAGGAGAAGGTGAAGAAGAAAAATGTCAAAACTACCACTAAAAAACTAAAGAACACAAAACCTAAATTCATTATTTAAAGGCAATTTTAGGACTTTTGAGTCCTGAATGTTGGAGGCATTCAGCTGGCAGAGCTGCAGGTCAAGCTTATCACAGCTCTGCCCAGTAAGGGGTGGGGAGGGCACTGCAGGCCTGGGCTGAAGGGGTTTCTCTCATGCTCCTGCACTACCCTCACCTGGGGTGTTGCTGTGGCTATGTGCTGCTGGGGGTTGAATCCAAAAGATCAGCATTAGCAGAGCAGTTGGATTAACAGCTCGTGGTGCTGTTTCTCAGCACTTCTGGACATTATATCCTGCTGATGAACAAATAGCTTGAGCTTTAAACACCATTCTGCTCAAGTTGAAGTCCAAAAGCAGAGCTATCAACTAAGCAAAGCCAGCAGTGAATGCTACAGTGATGCCACCATTCTTCCTAATCCCCAAGGATGCTGTTTGAAGAATACCATCCAGAGCAGTGCCAGAAGGCTTGAATAATCACAAGCAACTGCTCATCCACCATGTAATCACCTAAAATTACCCTGAAGAGGACCACAGTCAAGCACGAGCAAGTTTCTCTACTAAGGCTTGGAAGAGCCAGGATGACAGAGAGCAGACGGGAATTCATCCCCCTGTGAGCCAAGAGGATGCTGTGACTGAATGTCCAGAGCTCACCCATCATCTCCAGCAAAGGAGGAGAAACAGAGCAGGAAGCTTTTGTTAATCTATGTATTAGCGACTGAGCCACATGCTTCAGCCAATTCAGTGGCACTTGGCTGCCATCAAATAAATTCAACTTTCAGAAAGGATTCTTTTCCTACTGGATGAATTCCTGAGAACAAATAGCCATAAAAGAGAAGAATAGGCTGGCTATGGCCCGGTAGCAACAACCTGTGAAGTCATTATCATCAGCTCCCTCTTGTGAATTAGGATTCTGTGTCTGTGCAATGCACTTTCTGGAGTGATTTATCAGCCCACGGATTTATGGACTCCGCAGAAGCTGTCCTGGTCGTTGTTTTCTCCTCCAGTTTACTAGAAATACCTCTATTTAGATTTTGTCAAGATTACTGCTTCCCTGTGTGTCACTGCTAGGTGGAAAAGTGCTCTGGCCCCCTCCCAGGAACACAACTGAATACTGATTGCAAGAGGATAGAATTCAAGCTTTGAGAGTCTTGCTGCTTGCCCTGGCTCAAAGGTGCCCAGAGGAATCCACTCCTGTATTGTTCTAATGAAGATAGGGACCTTCTAGTAGGCTACTCACAAGTTCACCCTTGGATTGCCTGGTATTTCCACAGCACTTTTCCTCGATGCCTGGAACGGTCTAAGTTTGGAGTACAGTCACCACTGAATCAAAACCTTCCCAATCAGTGTATTCCTGAATGAATCATTCCTTCACTTTCACATCTGGATAGAGTCTCTGAGGTCTTCAGAATTCCTTAGAGCAATGAGTAAGATAAATCAAGCAAAGCCTGAGTGTCTGCCCAGGCTCTCCACTGGCATCCCGACAGGCTCAGCTCTGAGTTACACCAGCAGAGCTTCACTCCCAAACTGGTTTTATCTTTATTTGACCAGCTCTATTGACAACGCCAGTTCCAGCAAGGACGTAAATGGTGCGAATCAGGATAGAAGCAACGGGGAACATAAGAGAGATTAAACCCAATGTTTATGAAACGGAAATGCAGAAAAACAACAGGGAAAGGAACATTATTTTGAAACTCCAGCAAGAATGCACTAAAGAAATCCTTTATTTTTTTTTTCCTGAATATTGGAGAGAAGGAGATGATATAACTGGAAATAATCCAGCTCCCCCTGACAGCATGAATAAAAAAACCATATGTACAATGCGTGCTTTCTACAGATGGCAGCATGTGGAAAGATCAGAGAGTTAATGAACAAAAACATCACCATAAAACAACCCAATGCTGCGTGTACTTCCCAGCTCCATGCACCTCTCAGCTCTTTTTTGCTCATGTGTGCTTGTTCTCACAACTAAACTCTGGCGTATATCACAGTGTGAGGCTAATGTACCTTTTACACGTTCCTTGTCTGCTCTGTGGGTTTACCCTCTCTCAAGTTTAGGTTCACTCCGCTCTGAAATTCATCTGCACATCACTGTAAGACAGACTCTCAGGTACGTATGAATTGGCTTAGCACAAGCTCCAAAGCCATTTTTAACAGGAGGAGGAGAACATGGCTGGTTTTGTATCACAGAATCACAGAATCCCAGACTGGTTTGGGTTGGAAGGGATGAAGGCACAGCCCCTGTCAATGGCAGGTACCTTGAGCAGTTCAGTTTGAAGAGCCTGACCTAACAAAGCTGGCTAAAATGAAGGTGGCTGTATCAGAGCTGGTGTCCCTCACTTCCCCCTGCAGCCAGTGGAGGGACATGGACATAGCCAGCGGGACAGTCATCCTATGAGAGGTATCTAAGGCAGGACAGTTTAATTATCCCTGGAGGTGGCTGTGTCTCCCCACTGGCAGCAATGCAGAAGTGCCCAGCTCTGAGTCAGGCACCAACTCTCGGATATCTAAAATCCCATTACAGAAATCTCATCCTTTGAGCCCAAGGTGCAGCAGTAGCTGCCAAGGGGGGAGGGTAAACAACCAAAGAGGCTGACTAAGCCTGTTCTTTACTCTCGCTGCAGACAAAGCTCTGTTGGCTCCTTTGAGCATCTCATCACTGGCTTCACTGGGATTAAGGCAGCTCCGGCTTTGTGCCGGAGAAATGGTCCCCTCACTGAACAGGAATTGGTTGGATTTGAGACACCGTCAAACACAGAGGTTGGGGGAAACTATAAGATCAAAAGAAAAGCTGGCAAAAAAGAAAAATCACAGTAAAGGCTGAATTTGAACTAAACCTGCTTTATGGACATTGGAACCACCTTGATTAATGCAGCAAAGGAGCAGACCTTCACAGGAGGGGTCCTAGTGCTGAGCTTCCCTTTCTGTCAGAGGACAGGGCTACAACTCCTCCCATTCTTACACATTCCAAGCAGTCTACTACATCTCCATCTGCTAAACCTCAACTCATGAATCTACAGGGCTGTGAAATAGTGCCTAAACTACTCTTTCTCCTCTCTTCTCGAACATCAGTGCAAGAGAACTGCAAAGTCAGCAGGTTTACGCCACTGACAGGTACTTGCTTTCATTGCCAATTCCATCTGCAAGGCTATAAAGACAGCACTAGAAATGGATCATGCTGCTGCAGGACTCTCCCGCTGGCAACTACCTGGAGTACCTGGGAAGAAAATGGTGCAATTCATTAAAAGCTGGAGGTGCTCTGGCACGACTTAGGGCATAAAACAGATCAAAGACACTTTGTCTCCAGGACGCAAAAAGGCACCTTGTGATACCTGCCTCCAGGATGCCATGAAGGCTCCTCGGGAGGCTTGTACAGGCAGCTGAAGAGGGTTTCTTTCCTTGCAAGCCCAGGAGCACACTTCATTTCAGTTAGTAATGACTGTTTTGAATCAAAAGTCCACCTGAGCAAGCTGCTCTAGTGGAAGGTGTCCCTGCCCGTGGCAGGGGGCTGGAACTGGATGGGCTTTAAGGTCCCTTCAATCCAAATCAGTCTGTAAGTGCTGCAGGTAGATTAGGGATAAAATGAAAGTTAAGCAGCTCTACAGAAGAGACAGATTCACACTGAGCACTGTTAAAACTGGTCAAATCTAGTTTAAAACTTAACTTTGCCATAAATGAAGCAGCTGATCAATAACCACGCTTGGCAGCCTGCTTTTAACATGTGTGTGGTATGGTGCATGTTTTACCCCAAACTTTAATAACCCTCTTTGGCCACAGTTGTGATGAGTGCCATGGACAAAGCCTCCAATACCAAACAAGTGTTTTGTTCAGAAATTATTAGTTCCACAAAGCAGATGGACATGGTAAAAGTAGAGTTAACAGTACTGGATCCAGATAAAGGGTCACGCTCCAGCCTTTATAAATGCATTCTCTGCTATCAGCTTGTGTCCCACTATTATACAACTGTCTTATGAAATTTTAATTCAACCCTTATTGGAGATGAATAATTTAATGGCAGGCAGTAACAGACGGACATCCAGCCTGTGGCCCTCAAAGGGAAACAGGATGTCAGCCCATGACAGTCTACAGCTGTGGTAAATCAGCACCATTCCATCAGCTCCTGTGTGTCTGCACCAATGTACCTCACCTGACAGACCAGTCTGCAAGTGCAAGAAAGAGACTGCTCTAGGGGCAAGAGCAAGCACCAGCAACTGGTGTTTTACCAGTGAGATAACCATAAAATCCCAGCCTGGTTTGGGTTGGAAGGGACCTTAAAGCTCCTCCAGCTCCAACCCCTGCCACAGGCAGGGACACCTTCCACTAGAGCAGCTTGCTCCAAGCCCCTGTGTCCAACCTGGCCTTGAACACTGCCAGGGATGGGGCAGCCACAGCTTCTCTGGGCACCCTGTGCCAGCGCCTCAGCACCCTCACAGGGAAGAGCTTCTGCCTAAGAGCTCATCTCAGTCTCCCCTCTGGCAGGTTAAAGCCATTCCCCTTGGCCTGTCCCTACAGGCCCTTGTTCCAAGCCCCTCTCCAGCTTTCCTGCAGCCCCTTCAGGCACTGGAGCTGCTCTCAGGTCTCCCCTTCAGGAGCCTTCTCTTCTCCAGGCTGACCCAGCCCAGCTCTCTCAGCCTGGCTCCAGAGCAGAGCTGCTCCAGCCCTCACAGCATCCCCGTGGCCTCCTCTGGACTCACTCCAGCAGCTCCATGTCCCCCTTATACTGTGGACCCCAGAGCTGACCATGATGATCTGACCATTAGTTACCTGGGGATCAGCAGATGGGGGTTTTGACCCAAAACACAGCTTAGATGCGGTGTAGAGACCACTTACACATCAGCAAAGACTTGCCTTTTTCAGGGAATTGCCTGCAAGATGTGAACAGTGGCAGCTTGATCATCACCAGAGAAAACCTCTCCATCCCATGTACCTTTGCCCCCAGCTAAGTTCCCTGTTGCAGCTCTGTACCTGAGCAAGACGCTGGTTTGTTGCCAGGGGACATTTCTGATTGCACCAATGATGCAAGATGAGTTTCCAAAAAAGATTCCTGATTTCCCCCAGCCAAAATTAGAGGTGACTCAGAGCTACAGATGTTTGCCTGATATCCCAAAGCTCTCTGAGTCAGTGTTTCTACCAGGCTGGATTTTCATCTTGCCATAGGAACTGATGCACAGAAATCCAGCCCATGGCTCCACACCACATAGTCCTACTTGTCATGGTTAGAACAGCGCTTACCCTTCACCCCTAGATTTGCAGGGGGAAAGAAGAGCACTTGCTATTCAATCTATGGAGTAGCTGTCCTTAATTCATTACTTTCTCATTTCACATTTCAAATTCTCTGAGCTGGAAGCAGAAGCCATATGGTTAAAGCTGAGCAAAATATGGGACTCCTATTCTGTGGCAAATCCCATGTTTCAGTACTTTGTTTCCAACCAAAACTGTGATGGAAAGGGAATGTTTGTTACTGAACTTCAACTCCAGAAGCATTTCAATGAGACATGTTTTAAATGGAGAGAAACAGGTTGACATATTCCAAGCTGAAAGATTTCACTGCTTTTTGTTGA
Source organism: Pezoporus wallicus (assembly GCF_028554395.1). NCBI lineage: Eukaryota > Metazoa > Chordata > Aves > Psittaciformes > Psittacidae > Pezoporus > Pezoporus wallicus. The sequence continues at coordinate 407,746 of NW_026635715.1, forward strand.
ACTCATCTAAACCACTCCATTTTCAGTGATCGCAGCGTTAGGCTGGATTTTCCCCTTTGTGCTGTAAGTGCCACATCGCAGCTGCAGATTTGCCACCATTTCTGGATGAATCCTGCAGAAAATATAGCAAGTGCCAGAAATGACTGAATGAAGAAATATTTCATGTTTCATAAGTCACAGAACTCTCTTCTTCCCTGCCAAACTGATGTGGTGTAGAGACCAAACTACTGATCTAATGGGGCTGCAGAAAGCTCCCCTTTACAAACTGGGAACCTCCTATCACCAGCTTTTACAAAGAGCACTGACCCAGTGCTCCCAAAGGAGTTAAGCCCAAATCTGCCAAACACACTCAGCTTTAGCTGACTTGGGAACAGGTCCTGGGCGCAGGTGACTTTCCCAAGGTCAGGACAGGAGTCAGTACTAAAGGATCCCCTGGTGCCCTTGTTTAATCGAAGTCATTAATTTAAAGTATGAATTCTAACACCCCTTTAATCCTTCTTAACAATAAGAAGCCCTATTAAATCCTTAATGTGCCTACTTTAATTATAACCTATCAAACATGGAATCAATTCTAAGCGGTAAACACGAAAAGCAGTTATTCTGGAAGTGGATGAGATCACACCTTTTAAAATGCAAATTGAGACTGAGGCATTAAACCTATAATAAAGTTCAATTAATCCTTCCCCTTAAAACACACACAAAATATTTAATCTCAGTCTAATCTCAGAGGCTGACTGAATGAGAGCCAAAGAAAGCAGCTTTGGTCACACATGTGAACAGGCAGGAGATGTCTCATCCTTGGAGTCACACAAATCCAGGGTGGATGGGGATGGGGAGAGGGGTAAAGGAAGAGATCCATTAAAGTTTAGAATGAAGGTGATTATTTTTAGAGGATTATATGCATTAAGATCTCCCGTTATCTCATGAGCCTCACAAAATTCCTTACCTAAAGAGATACCCACAGGGAACTTAACAGTTACCCAAGTAAGGGTGCAAGGGCAGTCTCTGCCTGATTTACAGCTCTTCTCTGCTTGCCAGGGCTGAGAAGGAGCAGAGGAAACAGAGCTGTAAATCAGAGAGGTAAATTATAGTGGAAGCTGGGGATGTTCTTGCACAGTACACGGTACAGGTAACCTCAAAGGATGCTGCGGTGTCTCGGGCCTTTCTCCTCTCTCTCAGTGCAGGACCAGAGCCATCAAGGTGGGGTTTGCAGTGTACTGACAAGCTGGGGGTCAGCCCCTCTCCTCCTCCCTGTACCAGACTGCTACAAGGCAGCAACTTGAGCTTTTTACTCCTCAGTCCAAGGAGGAGAAGCACAAGTTGCTGTGTTAACACCCAGCCTGTGTTTGCTGCAGCTTCTTCTGCAGGAAGAGCTGTAGGAATGGGCAGGAATGGTGCATTCCATTTCCCAGCAGGTCTGTTTTCTGCTGCAGAACAGTGTAAAAGTAAAAATGCACATGTCAGTGCTGCGAGTGTTACAAAGAGGTGTTTGGGGATAATGAGGATATTTTGCTTTGTGAAAGAGAACTGTTCCAAGCTGGTTACATATCTTTAAGGGAATATTTATACTGTAAAACAAGGACACTTATAAACAAAAAAGTCACTTGAAATACAGACGCAAATGTTTTGTTTTGACAACCTGGGAACAGGATATTGATGTATTATTGAAACAGCCTGAGTGTTTCTTTTCCCTTCCTGCAATATGAATTCAGCCACTTCAGCAAGGCTGTTGGGAAACATTTTGCTTAAAGGAAACTGCCTGGCTTTTGTTGGAAAACGTTCAATTGGAAGATTACAGAGCAGGTCTGCCTCTGAGCAAAGGGGGTGTGGAGGGTCATTCAATCAGCACAGAGGGGGGTTGGTATTGCTTAGGTGCCTGTGTTGACACTGGGTGCACTGTAATGGAGAGATATCCCTTTTATTATCAGTGTCACTTGGTGCTGATAATGGGTTCAGTGCTGCAGAGAATATAAATGGAGCTGCACAGCTGGACAAATAATGACAATATTTGTCTTCGTGTCATTTTTGATGGGAAATATTGGCAAAAAGCCCAATGAAATGTATTTGTAACGAATTACTGCCTAATTCAACAAATGAAGTCAGGACAGCTGGAAAACACATGGAGGACAACTCTCTGCCACCTTGGAAGCATCTGTTAGGGCAGCGAACCACGGCTATACCATGCTACCCCGTCAATCGGCCAACACTGGATGCCTCCCAAACTTGCCATCAACTCACGTTTAGGTAAATGCCTGCCAAAGGTTCATGGGATCCCTGGAACAGTGAGAGGCTAAAGTCAACCTTAGATCCCCATCTTTATAGAATTAGTTTAAAAACCAACCCAAACATCTGTGGGAAAATCAAAGTCAACTGCTTTGTTCGTGTTTTAAATGGGAGTGGAAATGGGGATGAGCAAAGACAGAGAGATCCTCATGGACTGCAAATACAGAGAATTCATAATTGAAGTAAAACCACAACTTAATTCAACTCCAGATGGAGGAAACTCTGTACTGAGAGAGGAGAGAGGAGAAAGATAATATTTGACAGAGCTCACCTCAGCTACTGCTTGGAAGGGTAAACCACACGCTTGGAGACAAAGGAGGGGACAAAACTGACAGTGAGTTTCTATGATTCTCTCCTGCACAGCCTTCAGGAGAAATCCATTCTTTGCAGAGCTGCTCTCCCAACACAAATGCTGGTAACACAAGGCAGGAGACAAGCAGGGTACTTGACAAGACGACACTGCCAGGTCCTCAGCTGGAGAGAGCTGGGAGATGGATTGATGCTGATGAAGATCTGTTCCTGAGCTCCTATTTCCAGATGAACCATCACTGATCTTCTTGGACCCAGCCTGTAAAGGATTGAGTCTCCCTTTTCTCCTACAAAAGGAATAACCTCATGGAAAATGAATTAAGTCACACACAGTAGAACTGTTTTATCAAGAGTCAGCTTCTTGTCTATGCAGGTTTCAACCTGGAACAGGACTTAAAATGCCACTTTTGGAACAGAACAACTCTCATATGATGACAAACACGTTTTCAGTGCAGCTGAGATACAACAGAATAACATTCGGGCTTCAGTGTGACCAGTTTAAGACATGATGCTGGATAATGCAGTTGAGCTAAAAGTGTTGCATCAATCTAGCCTTCACTAACTCTGTTACTCCAGCAAATCCCAGCAATGCAGTCCTGAGCCCAGATCCTTTTGTGCTCAGCCTGTAAAAATCACAGCAAGCCACGAGGGCACTTTAAACCCTGCTATGGACAAACTGCTGATGGGTAAACCATCTATACAACAGGAATGTGCATTCCCTTCCCTGGATCGATTCTGCATGCATTTGGCTGAACAGTTGAAGCTGCTTGCAATGTCCCAAAAAGGCCTGTGGCTGGTGACAAGTATTTTGCTGTTATTACTATGACAGCTTCTTATCTTGGCAAATCTCATTACCCATGGAGAAGACACGTGAGGTGCAATATGCCCATCAAGCTCGCATGAGAAAGCGATGCAAACAGAACCGTGTCACCTCCAGTGTGTCACTTTCCTACAAGCAAGCCTGAACAGATTGATTTCTAGGTCTCCTTCAGCGTAACTGAATCAATGCTGAGTAGATTTAGCTGGGCATATGGATGATCATGTGTCTGGCACCCGCTTCCTCCCTGAATATGGTTACAGGAATTTCAATCACCATCACCAGTGGCTCCCACTGTACAATGGTCTGGAGCGTAAAAAGCTTAATGCATTTTGAGCAGTAACTCAGCCTGTCTGGCACCTCAGAGAGGGTAAGAACATGGGCCAGATTCCCAGCGGGTGCCTCAGAACCTCTGCAATCTCTGACGTTCCTTTAAGTAAAATGCTCTGAAGTGATTCAGAGGAGCAGCCTCACATGGGCCTTCAGAAAGGTAATTTCAAGCCTGGGCTCTAGAAGGTGACCGAGAGAGGTGGCGTCAGGGATGACTCCAACTCCCAAGTCATTACTACATCAAGAAGCAGCAAGGAATGGAGAAAAATGGGGCTTGATTCATATCCATAAATCATAGAATCATAGAATGGTTTGTGTTGGAAAGGACCTTAAGATCATCCAGTTCCAACCCCCCTGCCATGAGCAGGGACACCTCACACTAAACCATGGCACCCAAGGCTTTGTCCAACCTGGCCTTGAACACTGCCAGGGATGGAGCATTCACAACCTCCCTGGGCAACCCATTCCAGTGCCTCAGCACCCTAACAGTGCACTCAGTTTTGGTTGGACACTGCAAGGATCTGGCACAGCTCACAGGGGAGTCTGTAGAAGACCTGAGAGCACTGAGACCCCCAGCTTGAAGCCAGCAGGATTTTACAGTGTGTCAGATGGGAGAAACTCCCTGTTTAGGTGGCTGAATTCAAACCACAGGAACAACACAGACCAGAGCTAATTCCTTCCACACAGCTGTGAAAGAAACAGCAGAAGTTAAAACAAGCCTGCTAGGCATAGGGTGGAGGACTGCCATCCTTAGAGAGGCTGCTGGAGAAAGAATGGGACTTAGAGAACACTGGTCTGAAAAGACTGAATAGGTAGCATAGAATCATGGAATCCCACCCTGGTTTCTGTTGAAGGGACCTTAAAGCTCGTCCAGGTCCAACCCCTGCCACGGGCAGGGACCCCTTCCACTAGAGCAGCTTGCTCCAAGCCCCTGTGTCCGACCTGGCCTTGAGCACTGCCAGGGATGGGGCAGCCACAGCTTCTCTGGGCACCCTGTGCCAGCGCCTCAGCACCCTCACAGGGAAGAGCTTCTGCCTAAGAGCTCATCTCATCTCCCCTCTGGCAGGTTAACGCCAGAGCTTGAAAGTGGTGAGGAGCAAGTACAGGAGTATGTCTTTGACAATGAAACCCCAGCTTTTCCTTGCCCATTGGTGATCTGTAAGCAAGAGCATGGTGAGGATGGACCCTCTGCTCAAGGTTCAGTCCCTAGAGCCCACAGCTCTGCTGGTCCCTCTGGTCATAGCGGTGCCGAGCCCGCAGGCAGCAGCACACATGCAGGCACACAGGCTGCAACGTCTGCACACCCTGCACATGGCCCCAGGTAACAAATGAGGGAGTGATGAGCTCTGTCCACAATCACAGTGACTTCATTTAGGCCCCAGCGCTTTTTAAAGTCTTTGGGGTTTTCTCATGATGAACTGGAGGCACTTTGCAGCTCTGCACTTGCAGAAATGGTTCATAATGAGATAATCAGAGCTAAATCCTCCTGGTGCTTATTGATTTTCTCCTTTTTAACAAGTCCTGCCTCTGATTCAAAAAAAATATGGGGGAAATATTGATTTATTTTTAATGGCTGTAAAATCTTTTGTATTTTCTTGGAGTTCTTTAGAATTCTGAGGACATTTTTCCTTTACTCATAACTTTTTATTAAATGTACAAAATTCAGGGATGATTTCGGTGTCTTCGTGTAATCGTCAATGAAAATGTGCACCAACCTTTTGAAAGAAGTGAAAAAAATGCCCCCACTTCAGAAGACGCCAAATAAAAGAGCCTGGAAACTGTTTGTTCTATTATTTGCCTTCTGACTAATGCTGGAGTCAGCAAATGGCTTTTAAAAACCGTCTCCCAAATTTCCCAGATTTATTAGTTTATCACTACAATGGAGAGGAATATGGAAATGAGGGAGAAACACATTATGCAAAGCAATAAGGGACACGCAGCACAACAGAAAGGCACCGGTTATGCTGCTGAGCAGCTGGGTACAATTTACTGCCTGCAGAAGGGGGATGAGAAGGGGCTGGTTCAGGCAGAACTCAGTGCTCCAGTTGCCCCCCAGTTGCGTGGCTGCAGCACGAAGCAGTATCTGGGATATCACAGCAGCATGGAATTGATTTGGGCAATTCCTGGTGTCCGTTTCTGCATCATACATCCATTACTCCCGACAAATGCAATATGCAACCTCTGTTGCTGTCCCAATCTTTGGAACCCCCTGAGAGTGAAAAGCCTGCTCACTGGGAAGCACATGGGTTGTTTGCAATGTAGGATGTATCCAAGCAGCATTTCCTACGAAGACCTATGGGGCAATTCATATATATAATGGCTGAGCAACCCATTTCAGCTTACGCTGTAATGGCTGTACCTGACACCATAGACAAGAAATATTCTGACCACCTTTTGCCACAGAATTACACTTTCTACTTGCAGCAGTGATGTCATTCTCAGTTCTTCCAGATCTTTGGACTGAAAACTGAAAATGAGAGAGAATTGCTTCACGAAACACAAAAAGAAATTAAATAGGACAGCAAACCACAAGTGCCTATCAGGAGTCAAGCATCGAACCCCACCATGCTCACATTCCTCTACTGTTAATTGAAACATGAACTCTCCTCCAAACCTGAGGGCCAGCATATCCTGCCTGTGCAGCTCTCATTACACACTTCTGAAAGGGAAAGGTATTACCTTCAGAGGCACCAAAGGGTGTTGATGGGTGCACTGCCAGCCTCCATGTGTCCACAACCCTGTCCCCTCCTCGCAGCAATCAGCGCAGCGAAGGGCCAGTGAGCACCTGGGTCAGGCCAGTGAGCTATGTGCTGGTCTCTGACTGTAGGCAGGCCAAGGGGCACAGGAGGTACCTGTACACGCTCCTCTCCACCTCCCTGGGGACAGAGATGGGAGCTGTGATCACCTGAAGAGCTGAGAAGCACCAGGCAGCTGTGGACACTGGCCTTTCCACTGCAGCAGTGCCCTAAACCTGAGGTAGACAGGACAGGCTGCTGAAAGCCCATCAGCCTTTTCAAAGTGGTGCTGAGCCAGGTCTCTGTTCAAGTATGGCTGGATCTGCCTGTTAGTGTTTGGGAATTCTATTCGTGCCTGCAGGCATGAGCCTAATTACAGAATAGAGCATGGTGCAAAGAGCCCTGTGTCAGCCTTAACATCTTCAATGTGTAATTTCTTGTCAGCTCCAGTCTCTAAAGGCAGGACTGCAAAAATCAGACGCAGGGACTGGGTCAAATTTATCACAGTGACATTCATTAACAACATCTCGGTGACACTTAGATCTGGAAGAGTTAATAAATGCTGGTAAACATCTTTCTCCCCAGTGCAGATCTGAGGTACTGCCCTGAGGACCAACCCAAGGTCATGTATCATAAAACTAAGAGAGAACAAACCACCACCACTCAAGTCTGCCAGACTAATGCCTTCTCTACTGGACCATCTGCAGCAGATGTGCCAAAATAGATTGCTTTAAATGGCCTAAATATGTCCAGCTCCTGAAGTGCTGAATGCCCTCAGCAATGCCTCCTTGCTGCCTAAGGGCATCTGTCAGGAACACTATTAATAACATTAGGAGATAATGGCTTTACAGCTGTTTAAACCCCTCCTGTGCTCCCCTGGAGTCACTGTGTATTTGAGTAAAGATGAGGCAGCTTCTGGGAGATCTGTTCTGCTTTCCCTGACATGCAATTTCCCTGCACAGCAGTCCCTGTGGCATCCCATATCCCATGGCTTTGCCTTAGAGCAGCTCTGTTCAGTGGATTTGCATTGCAATCGCACACAGAAACCATCCTCACATTTGTGTGCTGGGTTTGTCTGCAAACTCCTCACTTTGGTGTGAGTGAGTCTAATGGGTCTTGTGTTGAGAGGTTCCATGAGCAATCCAAGGTGCCATGTTTTTATTGCAACAGTAAAGCAATGAGGAATTAGATCTTACCCTGAGTCATGACGCATTCACATCCTATTTGGTGCATCCTGGAATCTGCCCCCTTAAGGGGCTACAAGAAAACTGGAAAGGGGCTTTGGACAAGGGCCTGTAGGGACAGGCCAAGGGGAACGGCTTTAACCTGCCCGAGGGGAGACTGAGATGAGCTCTTAGGCAGAAGCTCTTCCCTGGGAGGGTGCTGAGGCGCTGGCACAGGGTGCCCAGAGAAGCTGTGGCTGCCCCATCCCTGGCAGTGTTCAAGGGCAGGTTGGATACAGGGCCTTGGAGCAACCAGGTTGGATGGGACCCTAAAGCTCATCCATGGGCAGGGACACCTTCCACTAGAGCAGCCTGCTCCAAGCCCCTGTGTCCAGCCTGGCCTTGAACACTGCGAGGGATGGGGCATTTACCACTTCTTTGGGCAACATGTTCCAGTGGCTACATATGGAGCTAAAAGACTGCAGTTTGCAGCACTGGTTTCAGAGACAGCAGTCTGTGAATCTGTTTGCAGATTTGCTGCAGTACTGAAAAAGAACAGAAAGAAACCACCAGAACAAAGACAAAGCTACAAAATACCCCACTCAGAGAAAAAAAAAAACTAAAGTACCAAGGAAAGCTTTCACTGCTACAACATCATGTTTAACTACATCCATTTATCTGTGGATTCAGTTTGCTTATTCAAGACATGATAAACACTGGGAGTTCGAGTTCATTCCAGATCCACCACCTGTTGGCAGTGATGCTTGTGTGGGCTTCCTGCCTTCTATCCCTCTTCTTTCCTGTCTGGATCACAAAACCTGCCTGATTTGTGCTGTGATCTGGGCATCCTGGAAACTCAGCCAGGGGATGGTTTATACCGTCTGTTCTGGCTCACAAAGCCCTTTGCAGTTCTCCTTTGGATAGTAAGTAACAGTAATAAAACCCAAAGATAAAAGGATAAAAAGGAAAACGAGTGGCAAGAAAAGCAGCATGTGCAGACCTAGGGAGGAGGAGGATGGAGTTCCGGAGCTGCCCTGGGATGCACGGAGCAGGGTGTGAGTGGCTCACCTGCACTGTGCTGCACTGATGCTGCTGCTGTCCTGTACCTGGGTGACACTTCCCTGTGGATGTCTCACACCTACAGCTTCAGTGCATGGGCAGGGAGCTCCTGCTGGGAGCACCAGGATACCAGGCTCAGAGCAGGATACAAGCCCCCATTTTGGAGCTGGGCAAGGCAGATCCCTGAGCACTGAGTCCTTCCTTAGCAGGCCTAAACTTTCACCCTCTATTTGCTCTAAGGAGAGCTGTTTCACTGATTGAACCTGACGGTGCTCAACAGCTCCATTACAAAGGATAAAAGATTGTCTTTAGCAAGAAAGAGAGAGGAAGAGACAGGAACTAGAGTCTTTAATCAGAAACCTGAATTAACCTTCCCAGAAGGGAATCCATGTGGACTGTGGCTTTTATTTATAAACCTATTTCTTCCTTCAGGCTTTTTTTATGTACAAGGAGAAGCAAACTCATGGTGAGAGGCAGGATTTTTGGCTGAGAGCATCTACATAGCTGTGCTGGGGAGTCCAAGTAATAAGAATTAATTGAAACCCCAAAGCATATCCCAGCGAATACAACTGTGCTCCCACAAAACAAAGAGGAAAATCTCATCAGCATGTGTAGGAGGTGATCCTGCTGAGCTCCAACCAACCTGAACCCTCTTCTCAGGACTTCTGCAAATAGACAGATTAGCTCCCTTTTATTACATTAGAAGGCGGGTGAAAGGTGATCAGTTGAGAAACTTCATTATGTATTGAAAGAGGGAATGATTCCAAGAAAAATGTATTTTTCCATATGGATAAAGCAGGGCTATTTGAGACTCATACTGTGTTCTTCTTCCACGGCAATAGCAAAGGCTTTTCATTCTGCTTGTATTTCATGTTTCAAGTGGATTATTTCCCTTCAGTTGATAAGGCTGTAATTCAGTTAGGCCTTGGAGATAGTTATTTCAGTTCTCAAAAGGATATTTTGCATGGAAGGATCAATTTATATTTTTTTCTTTTTTTTTAATATAAAAACCATCACCTCGAGCCTGTGGGAATTAGCTGCATTAGCAAGTCCTAACTGGCTAATCACAGAGAGTGAGGGGTAAATTAAACCATGGTGGGATAAAAGCAATACTCTGCCGAACCACAGCGAGTTGTGTAACTCAGTGTGTGATGAAGTCATGTTCTGCTACTGCAGGCAGCTCCCCAGGGGCCCTCTATCAGCTTAGCAGCTCAGGTAAAGCAAGGAAACACTGCAGCAAAGTGGCAGAGAGACAGCAAAAACCTCTCCTGCTCTTCCTTCTGCCAGCACCTCTGCCTGAGGGACTGGCTGCTCTCAGGAGATGCCTCAAGTTGTTGGATACCTGCTCACTCATCTGGACCCTGAGGCCAACAGGGCTCCTGTCACCCATGTGGATATTCAAGTACCCAAAGGAGCTGGAGCGTGACTGCCTGGCTCTCCTGGCTCAGCTCCCTAGGAAGGTGAAATGAAATGTTGGCATTGGATGGCACCTCACCACCGGTCAGTCAAAGAGCAGCAGTGGGGCTGGACCACTGAAACGGTGCTGTGAGGGTGAGTGAGGGTCAGTCCCAGCATGGTTTTGGTCTCCTGCAGCCTGGCACAGGGAAGGATTGACTCAGGTCAGGCCCCTGACAGCAGTACAGATACAGCCCCAAGTGTGGAGACTAAGAGAGTTTAACCTCATGGGCATTTCAGCTGAGTCAAGGCCAGGGGACAGCCCCTGGCCCTTTCTGGGTAATGAGCAGAAACACAGACACCTATATGGTGATATATGGAGACATACATGAGTTATACCTGCTCTGTGCTGCGAGAGTGCCCAAATTCGGCCTTCCTGTTGGTATAAGCCAGTTACTTTGCCACTGTCCCTCGAGATGGGTCAGCCTGAGCCCCACTGTCTGCTCCAGTCCCTCACAGCCTTTATGGTCAGCCCATCCCACATGGTCCAGAGAGAAAACACCATGGAAGAAGCAGGCTGGGGTTCTGGCACCCTGATCAGAGATTCATCTAATAAAATCAACAGCAATTTGTCCTTGACTTCAGGCCAGCTTTTCACAGCTCTGTGGCTTATAGCTCCTGCTGACTGAATGACACAGAAGTAAAGATGGGGAAGTGCCAAGGGGGCAGGAGAGACAGGAGGCATGATGCTGGGCTGAGCTGTGAATGTATGGCACCCCCACCAGCCCATTACCCAGGTCCATGCACCACGAGCCAGGCACTGGGGGCTTGCTCAGACAAGTGGTTCTGTTGATTTGCTTCCAAGGGGCCCTGCAAGAGCAAAGCATATTAATGATTCCTCTTTACAAGAAGAGCTCTGCAGTGGCAGAGGAGCGATCAGAGACTGAACCACTTGGAGGGAGCACAAAGTGCCATGTGGCTACTTGCTTATTTTTAGAGACCTCGATAACATCACGTCAGAACCCACTCCACCATTCATTTATAGGGTTGTACCCCCTGACAGGAAGGAAGAGGGAAGATTGTCATTCACGGTTTTCAAGGGAAGGATCACAGCCAGCCTGGCTCCCTATTCAAATGTTACATATCCTTTTACCACTGCATTTTTCCTATAAGAAGTCTATTAATGCATTAAGTTTCAAGCCTATTTTGCAGAAGCCCTCAATTAAATACCTCTAAGGACAATAGCTCATTAGTATGAGATTGTTGCTGTCACTCTCTTCATCCCCTCCTGGCTACTTCCATCTTGATTTTGGTGAATTACAGGAGACTTTTCTGAGCTGCATTCAAATCAGATCTTGGGTTAAGAGAAGCACTCAGTGTTAGGGAGGGAAGATGGGCCAGAGGAGCTGTGGCTTGGAATATTAATGTGTTCCATCAGCTCCAGAGAAGACAAGGCTACTCGTGTGCACGCTTGTGACCTGGGGCTTGCGTTCTGGCTCTTCTCCCTGCTCTGAAACTGGCTTCCTAACGTCACCCAGCAGCTTGCTCAGGACCATAGCCAAGGACACATGAGCTGTCCCTGACCTCTGGAAAACACAAGTGAATTTGTCTTCACTCCTCAAGCTGTGAAAAATACCACTCGCTTGATGTGAGCTGCTTGGCTCTTCTCACTTGTGGGAGCAAATCCATGGCAAGGGAGAGCGCCGCAGCTGCACAGAAGCAGGGCAACAGCCAGACAAGAGGAAGCCTTTCAATCTGGTCAATGTGAGGCGCTGCAGTGAGATCCCAGCCCCTCCATGGGTATGTCACAGGTTTAGTCCCACTCTGAGCACCTTAACCAAACAATGTGGGACACTGAAGCATGGACAAAGTCTTTGAAGAGCAGTGTCCCCAGCAGGAACCCTGCTGTGCTTGTCTGCTCTGTACTGCCAGTGGCTTGAAGACAGGGCTCTGTACCTCACTGCTGTGCTCATGACTGCATGGGCACTGCAGAGTTTCTCTGGCTGAGCTCTGGGTTTCTCTCCTGTATTTCCTTGCATAAAGGCAGCTTAAACGCAGCCTGTGCATTCTCTGTGTGACTACAAAGATCACAGGACCCTACTTCTGGAGCAGGGGTAACAGCATCTGCACTTGGATGTCCGAATGCATGCGAGGCGGAGGTGGGCTTGGAAGTGGTATGCAAGGCTATCTATGTGACAGGGAGAAGCATCCCTTTTCATGAATGCTTATGTGCTTCAGGAAGGGCAAAAGCAGCAAAACTGCTTTTACAAATGACAAGGATTTCCTCCCACCACCTAAGAGAGACTGGGCAAACTGGTGTCAATACCAGGCTCTGGAGGAAGCTCCCCTTGCATGCAAAGTACCTGTGCTGCCTAAATCTGCTTCCAGCAAAGCTCTGCTGAGCACCCGACATGCCAATGGAATAAGCTGTGTGTGAAGAAGGCACCACTCGGAGCCTGGCTCTGCCCTTCCTCACCTCTCCCAGTGTGCGTGTGAGTCTGGGGGTGTTATAAGGGGTACAAACCATCACCCCAGCTCCTGCGGGTTCCTGTGTGACTCACAGAACAGCATCCATTAGTCTATTTGACATAAACACTGGTTTCAGGTTCATACGTTTAACTTAATGAAGCATTAATTTTCAGCCTAAGAACTCATGAAGAATGTACATTTTCTCCCAGTGAGCTGAAGTGACGAGGGGATTAATAACAGGCTTGAAGAAGCAAGCTAAGCAAATAAATCTAACATACTCCTCTGTGCAGGTTATGGAGTGTGCTTGGATTGATCCAAGTAAAGGCAATCATTTCTGACAGTACGGAGAAACATAAACCCCATTCTCCTTGCCTGCACATCTCACTTCTTCCTGTCAGTGGCTATCTTCTTCCTCTCAGGCTTCTCTCCCAGCCCCATGAAATGTCTGACTTTAGTAAAGCAACATTACAAGATTTCTCAGGAGTCTGAGGGGTTTACAGGATACATTGAGTGGATCCAGACCTATGTATTAACAACAGAAGGATTTTCCCAACCCTTCTCCAAAGGAATAAAGTGGGGTATCACTAATGTACAAGGATATACCCGAGTATCTTCCCATACAGGAGAGGGCTTTGCACTGTGTTCCCTCTCCTCCCTGGCTGGATGCAATGCACATGATCTGCACATGGACAATGCAGACCAATGCATCTCCCCTGACCTTGGCCCTAAACCAGAGGTGTCAAACTCTGCACTAGCTCCCTCTGATTTTCAGTATAGGCAACAGATAGAAAAGGGTGTTCCCTTCAGACTAATTCTTAACATTACAAAGGGATTAGACTATAAAATGTGGTGGGTTAACAGGGCATGTTTAAGGTGTCCCATCCCAGCTCCATTGGCAGCAATCCTCCACCTTGGCCAAAGGAATACCCTGGAAAATTAACAGCCAGGAGTGTGGTGCTGCTCGTGTGGCTCCTGCAGCCTCTCCTGCAGCACAGGAGCTGATAGGAAGATGTTTCTGATGTCTTTCAACCCATGGCTCAGCCCCACTTTCGGATGTTGCAAGCTCTGGTATCTGCACAGCACCCACAGTAAGCACACACCTTCCTCCAACCGTGCCCTGACTGTAAATCTGAGCAGCATTCAGTGGGATGCAGATGCTGCAGGTGCTCTAAATTTCAGCTGACATCATATACTTATTTCAGTGCTTGGTCTGCAAGATGGTGTTGCCCCAGGACCCATGTACAGGGACAGAGACTGGCTCTGGGCTTCACCAAGTATTTATAGCTTCTGTCTGGTAAGACTGATTCCCTATGAAAAGCATCTGCTGTCTCTCGTTCCCATTAAAATCTGGAATGCCAGTTTAGCTGTAGCTGTGTTACTAATAGGCAGCCAAAGCTGGACCCCAGATGGGATTAATCTCAGTTAAACACATCTCAAACAGGGGAATCTGTTCCTCGGGTCTTTGTGCTCTACTAAATTACTTAACTCAGATGTGGAGTTTAGGATTTATCTCAATGCCACTGACAAACAAGTCCTAGTTCTGCTACCATGACAATGCAATGGTGGGAGGTGCCCTGGATCAGATGCTGCACTAGCTGACGTCTCAGCCTCAAGAGACATGACTGTATTGGATTTAACCCCCCTCCACTTCTTGACCAGACTATGAACCCCCAGGAATGCCCCCTCACTATAGCAGCAACTCAACAGTTATCATTTTTATATTAATATTTGCAAGGATTTATCTTTTTTTCTGTTCAAAACCTTCTCATTCCTAATGTGCAGTGATTTTTGATGAATTTCAGGTATTTTCTGTAATGTCATAGCCCAAATGAGGTAACTCCTCAATATATTCCTTTAATATATGAAAAGGGAACTGAGAAACAAATGTACGGATGAAGTAGAGACAGCTCAGACTGAATGTCCAACTCGTGCATATCCTGCTGCTGCCTTTGCAAAGTCCAGATGTCTGCAGAAGTCCTGCCAAGAATCTTTAAAAGGGACCAAAACTCCAAAGAGATCCCAGAGGACTTGCTGCAAAGGAAGGAGAATTTTGTGGGTAGCACTGAGGACATAAGATGCAAAACCCCTCTCCCTTAGGATACCTTCTAATTAGCTATTTTGGTTTCCAGTGCACTGCATTGTTAAGTGTGTGAGTTTTCTTCCCTTAAAATGTCAGGTTATTTGGAGAGAAACAAGCAGTGAGGCTGCTTCAGTCTGCAAAAACTAACTGCAGAATGCAACTGAAGGCTTCTGGGGGTGAACAGCATCAATATTAATACAGTTGTATGACAGATACAGAAAACATACTTCTGAAATGGAATCCAATAGAATTTGCCAAATACAGAAATCACTGCAGTTAATCTGCCATGGATAAATGCTATTTTTATTATCTTACTGAAACAAAGATCCTTTGAGGATAGTCACACTGAGGGGTCACAAGGTAGAGACACCCCCTGCTGCCCAATGCACAGGCTGACACTGCCACATCTGCATCAACATCAACTCCCTGTCTGTAGAAATGCCATCAACCTGTTCTGTGGCATCCTGATTCCCTCTGAATTTCTCTGGACTTGGAACTGAAATACGGAGTAAGACCACTGACCTTTGCTGAGAACAGAGATCCACTAGTTGGGATGCAATGAGTGTGCTTCGACACTGTTCTTTTACAGTGGTTCTTGGAGAACGCAAGGTCTGACAGAGCAGAGTTTTACCACCGGCTTCCTGAACTCAGGAATGCTCTCCTGGAATTCAGTATTAACCACAGACCCCTTTAGTGAAGCTGGCCTGACTCCTGGCTCAGAAACAGGGTGAATAATGCATGGGGAACCTGAAACTTGACATGAAACTTTGCCTCTGCTCAAAGCTACAGTCTGATGGAGATCCTGGCATGAAAGATAGGCTTCAATTTGTGACTCACCTGCTCGGATAACACACCCTTCCCTGCAGTCCACGGCTGCCTGTCTCACTCATCTTTGTTCACACTAATTTATCCTCTGGCACTCACCAAGCTCCCCTGTTCCCCTGACCTACCTCAGTAGAAGCCTTGCCTTTCCTACCTTGCAGTGCAACTGCCAATAAACAAGCTCCCTGTGAGCGCCAGACACTTCCATCAGCGTTACCTGCCTGTTGCTAATTAGATTTATGCAGGTTTGATTCTGCTCAGCAATCCTTAAATATCGAGTTCCGTATCTTTTGGTCCCAAGGCATCTAAGTGGGAACCTGTTAGTCAACAGGATGCAATCTGGTGAGTTTGAAAGCATTTCAAACACTGCAGCGTCGCCAGGAATCCATCTGTCAAGTGAGCATCTCTGCCTTTCAATTCAAACTGGTTTTGCCATAGAGTATCAGAAATTAAAAACATGTTTCTGCTTTTTTAGTGCAAGGATAGAATAAAGTCTTCCTGATGGCCTGATTTATTGCTGAACTTCTTACAGGAGGAATCAATAGAAAGAACTGTATGAGTGTTGGTTTGGACAGTTCGTGGATTGATGGGATTTGCATTAGAGAGACAAGAAGCAGGTTAGGAAGGAGGAAATTCTGGTACCAAAAAAAAAGATGCCCAAGAAACCTTTTAGTCTTTCTTGGATGTTTTCCAGCTGAGAATCTCCAAGTGTTTCATCATTTCTAGACAAAGGATATGTCTAATCTCCAGTCACAGAGCCTAACGAATCAATAGTGTTCTAGCTCTCTGTCAGAGCTCAGTGTGGGCTGATTTAACCCCCTCAGGCTCCCAACAGCCACAGGAGTGGTTGTGTATCTTAAACTTAACACACACAGGAAGAACAGCATACAACTTCATCTTTATCATGTCTCCTTGTGTGACACTGGTGTAACTGCCTGGTCCAGGCTTGTTGCTGGGGTGGATCCAGACTGCAAAGAGCCGGGGTGGCACCAAAGTAACACCTATGTACAGCAAGGTCAGAAGGGAGCTGTGACCTGTGCCAGGGCTTCACCAGTAGCCCCAGTCCTTCCAGGGTTTTACCAGTAGCCCCAATTCTTCCAAATACATATATTAAGGAACAAAAAAAACCCCAAGCTATGCACACTGACTGTAGGACATGTGACTGTATCTCCATTAATCAGCATGCACATCTGGGTAAATGTACACAGTATTATAGCAAGGGAAGTATTAATTCAGCTATGGCTATTCATACAGAAAAAGAAGAAGCTCCTATTTGCTGCCTCAATGGTAGACAAAAATGCAATTCTTTCCAATGATATTATACTGGATTACACACTGAACCATATTAACATATTCCCCAGTGGTTTGTGATCTTATAACGGAACTTCTATTACAAATCATCCATGAAAGAGATACTACTGTGGGGGGGAAAAGCCTTAGAAAGACTTCAGACTAAGAAAGCAACACGGCATCAGGTAGTTTAAACTGATGTGGTTCACTGGCAGCTTTAGATGGGGGTCACCACAGGGCAAACAGTGGGACAGGAAAAAGAATTACCACTTCTCCTCACTAGGAACCACTTGTTTGGTGGATGCTCTGCACCATGTGATGGGAGAAGGGTGTTGCCACTGCTTCACTGCAGCAGCACTGCACCCTCCAAATGCCTCTCAATGGGCTGCTGATGCACCATCCTGGCTTGATCTTTTAGAGATCCACATGGTCCTGCAGCTGGTGAAAAATCCTGCACTGCTGGACAGTATTAGCTTGGCTCATGCAGAGAACTGGTTATCTGAGCAGACACTGGGTGCTTACATTGGCTTGGGCCCAAGCTTTAAGCTGAACAGGTACTGAACCTCAGTACTGCTCTTGGCAGCTGATGAGTAGACTCTGGTGGACCTCAAGAGGTTTGGGTCAAGTTATGTTAACCTAAAAGGCAGCTGTAATTACCATGGAAAGAAACTGAGCTCAGCCAGAGCTGTTTTCCTTGAAATCTGCTGTGATACCTTCATCACATCTATTTAATTTAACTTTAATAAGAATGTTAGTATAGGTTAAACAAATACCAGAGCATCACCGAAGACAACAATGTGCTGCATTACGTAACTCTGCTGGAGAAGGTAATTACCCATTATATTGTAAACCTCAAACATGTTTTTAATAATCATTGTTTAAATAACATACATTAACTGCCTTATTAAAAATTAACCTTTGAGAATCACAATTTACGACAGCAACACGTGCATGTGTGGAAACCCAGAAGGAGGGAGCAGTGTCTAATGGTGGAACCTGCAAGTTAATGAGTCCTTGATTCTTTCCAGGGCTCTGCCACAGCCTCTCTCTGTGATCTGGGTAATTCGACTTTCCACATTACCCTAATGCTATTCTTTCCATTTTTGAATGAGCAGCAGCAGCAGCTATGAGTAGAATGGAGTGTATAGGCTACGAGTCTGTTCTGGTCCTTCAGAAGAGCAGACCAGTTCTTCCTTGATGCAGAGGACACCCTGTGAACAGCAAGAACGGGTTCAGGAGGGAGGGAAGAACAGCTCTACACCTAGTACTCCCCACTGAGGCAGAGAACTAGAGGAGTTCATCCCATGAGAAGTTACATCATTAAAGCTGATGATAATGAAGCACAGGATAATGACCTCTGTGGTCATTTGAAGGTTCAGAGTGGTCTTTGAGATGTCTGCTTCCCCCTCTGGAAGCTGGAGCTCTGACCTATGCATCAGATGTTAACTTTGTCATGGCAAGAGGAACCCCACACTCTCAAAAGAAACTCAGCTCATTTCCTTCTTCTTATCTTGCCCCCACTGCTCTGGAGGAATAGTTTTCTGAAACAAGCACAGTAATACTCTATCCTGGACACCCTACAGCAAGATACTCAGGATCATTCTTAGAAAGAGCTGAGCCTCCCCATCCAAAGTGAAATGCTGCCTCCCAGGAGGTCATCTTGAGTCCCCCAATCTGCATACTTTAAATCAGTATGGTTGATGAAGCACCTCCTTATGCAGAGCATTGCCTGGGGCACTGCATCCAGCAGATCAAGAGCCCTTGGAGATGATAAAAACCCTTCAGCTTTGCTGGGAAGAAGATGTGACCCTTTGATTTCCCCGCAGGATACACGTTCAGCATGAGGCAAATGTGTCAGCAGAGCCACTGAACTATGAACGTTCCTGCCTTGCAGGAGGCTGTCCCACCCCATGCAAATGTTCCCTGATTAGTTTTTAATGAAAAACAAGTTTGCACCAAAACTGGAATGATATTGTCAGCAGTTAATTAGCACTTGTCAAACAGAGCCCATGAGCTCTGCAGTGAGGAGTTCATTCTCATGCAGGTTGGGAAAGCCGCATTCCTTCGCCCTGGATGAGTGAGCCTCCTTTTGTCAAGAGATGCGTATTGTTTGAACTGCTCTCAGTGGATCCTGGGATTTAAATGAGCTTTTGATTTCCTGGAAGATGACAGGCTCAGTGTTCTTAAAGAGGCTCATCTGGAGATCATACAGCACAACAGTGAATATACCCTAATGAGTGTTTACACTGATTGAACACTTTTTATCCCCAGGTATTTCAGAAAGCCTTTGTAGCTGTGGGCCTACTGTTGAATACAATGGAGTATTACCTGAATGGCTCTATGAAATGTGGTTTGGGGAACACAGGTTTTGGCACACCTGATGTTATCTACATTCCTTCCATTTAAGGATAAAAAGATCATCAGAACATTTCAGCATGTTGTTTCTTTTGCAAGTTCATTTGGAATCCTTTGAAACAGAAGCAGCTTGTGAATTTGGATGCTCCTGACACTGTTCACGTTTTGTAAACAGCCCTCCTCTTGGCTTGTAGGAGCAAATATGGAAGACTGTCAAAAGAGTAATTGCTCTTCAGCAGGAGAGGGTGACTATTTACACAGCCACAGGCTGCGTACCACAGTACCTCCCTGCTGATGCACTTGTTAGACTCTCCTGGGAGGAAGCTGCTCTCCCAGCTCCTGCTGACTACCTCAGCACAGGACACTGCTCCATTTATGTGAGCACAGCCTGCACTGAGGACACTTCCCCACTGACAGAGCCTGGGAGAGCTGCACATTTTGCACACTAATCTGCAAATCTCTTCGACTACATTGCTGATGTTCACACTCCCACTGCAATCCAAACAGCATCTCTGGTATCTCTTATTAAGAGGATGATGTGGCACCAGGATTTTGCAGCCAGGCCACCACGTGGCATCAGGCTGTGGCAATAAAGGAAGCAGTGACAGAAGAAACAAATCAAACAGCCCACTGTTACACTACAGACTATGAAAATTACCCTCACGCTGCCAGAGTGGCCCCAGTGGAGGATATCTGTTGTTTCTTTCTGGCACCCTTTATTTCTTGCTGGTCCAGTTTCCTTTGTCCGATCAGGGCTGTAAATGCAGTCATTTAACTGAAGGATTCACATAGCCTGCATCTGTTAAGTATCTTCCCATTAAGCAGATGACACTCCTGCTTTGCATAAGGCAGGAATTCCTTTATCCATCATAATTAAAGGAAGCAGCACTTTCGAGATGCACCTATAAATTCTTGTGTTCATTTAAGTCACAAACAGCATTAGCACAATGGACAGATTGTGTCTAGGGCTGGGAAAATAAAACTGCCACATGGTATTGATTTAAGTGTCATCCACCCATCCACACAGTTCAAAACCCAGAGTGTATCTGTGTTAGCACAGTCATCGATAAATACAAGAGTTAAGGAGATGGTGTGAAGGAGAGGAGAAAGAAGAGCTGACAATGTTAGAGACTTAAATCCATTATCTTTTGGCCTAGGGAAAGGAAAACAGGCATGCAGTCCAGTCTGGTCTGATTTACGACGCTACCCAAACCCATCTGTCCTTCAAAGACTTGTTCATTCCATCTGTATCTCCTCAGTCAGAAGACAGAGTGTCAGACCAGCGCTCTGAGACAGAGACCCAGCAGGCACAGACAGGATTATCTCTGCATGGGCAGTGCCAAGTGCTCATAGACACTGGTCAGCAACCTGTTCCTGCACATGGCAATAGGGAGGCCACACAACTGGAACTAATGCTCTGAAGAAGCAGCTTGTGAGTTTCTGCCTGGCCAAACTTAGGAGCAGAAGACAAAAAAGAGGATGTAGTCCCATGTGTTGGCAGCTCAGGCAGCATTTGGTGCTTAAACTGAAGCTGCAGATCCAGAAGCCCTGTGACTGCTGCCAGAGGCTACAAAGACAGCCAAGGGCTGGAGCAGCTCTGCTCCGAGGCCAGGCTGAGAGTGCTGGGCTGGGTCAGTCTGGAGAAGAGAGGGCTCCTGAAGGGGAGACCTCAGAGCAGCTCCAGTGCCTAAAGGGGCTGCAGGAAACCTGGAGAGGGGTTTTGGAGAAGGGCCTGTAGGGACAGGCCAAGGGGAACGGCTTTAACCTGCCAGAGGGGAGATGAGATGAGCTCTTAGGCAGAAGCTCTTCCCTGTGAGGGTGCTGAGGCGCCGGCACAGGGTGCCCAGAGAAGCTGTGGCTGCCCCATCCCTGGCAGTGCTCAAGGCCAGGTTGGACACAGGGGCTTGGAGCAAGCTGCTCTAGTGGAAGGGGTCCCTGCCTGTGGCAGGGGTTGGAACTGGATGAGCTTTAAGGCCCCTTCCAACCCAAACCATTCCATGGTTCTACTGTATTGCTGAGTTTCTGGCCTTCATTACTGTGCAGGAGAATAAAACCTGCAGATAACCTGATGGCTCAAATGAAGAGACTAAATTCTAAAGGAGAAACGGGTGGAGGGGTCAGTTCATTTCCTTTGCATCTAAAATGGGTCCTATGCTCCAAGAACAACCTATGCTTCAAGGCTGAGAGCCAGGCTGCAGAGGGGCTCTGCTGAAGACTGGCTCCTGGTTACACACTTGTGCTCGTGACTGATGTAGAGTCTGGAAGAGCAGCACACACATCCTGGCAGCTCTCCATCCTGAAAGTCCAGGCTGGAACATGTAGGACACACATCCTGTGTGAGAGAACTTTCCAGCACACTAATGCTGTCTACGCTTACGCATGGACAAAGTGGAAAGACAAACAGAGAGGAAACAGATCAACATGAGAATGAAAAGGACTGAACATCAGATGATGCTCTCTTATTTTCTAATTCTATCTCAATGCTACCGACTGCAATTTTCTCCATTGTGCTGTAATTTCCCTTAATGCAGAACTAGGTTCTAATCATTTTACATAATTTGAAATATTGTTTCTTTGGCTCAATACAAAAGGTGCTGCAGGTATTTGTGCTTGGGGTTTTTTCTCCCCTTTCCCAGAATGTTTTTATGAAAATTATGCCTTTACAACAGCATCCTTAAACAAAAGAAAAAAAGGAGAGAAGCATGACAGTATAAGCCCCAACGCTTATTAAAGAGAGATAATGCGAGTGGAGCCATTCAGCCAATTTACTTTGTAACTAAAGGGTGCACTGAGTAGTTTCAGTGTGATGCCACACAGAGGGAAACTCTTGCTGTACCTCCCTTCCTGCCCTCCCGTAGCTGATGCTGCTGGGGTAGCTTCCAGTCACTTCTCCCAGCTAAAGTAAAGCCCTCTAAGCACAGCCACCTCTCATGTCAAACGAAATGCCCTATTTCAACAACAGTGGAGTGCTGTAATTAAAGATACTGCAGTTGCAGCTCAGCTTCTGAGTCAGCCATGCCCTGCACTGCAGTCCCGACATGAGAGACGCCTTCCCCAGGCCTGGATGGGAATGTCACACAAGTCTCTTCCTCTCTCTCCATCATGTAGAGGGAACCCTGGAACGTACAGCTCAATGCCTCACACTGTCCTTCCTTTTCATTTTTGCTTTAAGAGTATTTATTCCTCATTTTACAAGTTTGGAAACACCCAAATCACAGAGTCCTGGAGAATCACATCTCTCACCTCTTCACCTTTTGGGGTATGATTTCTTTCCTGCATCTCTGCCAAGAACTTCATTCATTTAAGTGTAAACAGAATGCTTCGAAAGGATAAAAATCCCACAGGACTGAACCAAACCAGGGCACCATCCATCCATCCATGCCTCCCCCCATCCCTGTTTCCATTTTGGATAAACTCCAACCTCCTTTCTTATCTTGAAAGTAGCAGCAATTCACCTTGGAAGCCAAACCTTCCGCTGGTGTAAGACACTGCCATCAAAGGCACTCTGCGGATTTACACCCGCTGAAGTTGTGCTTTGCTGAAGGCCACAACAGACATGAGGTAATTGCACTGAGAAGTGAATCAAAGAAATGCCCCCTTTTTTTTTTGCTGACAACTTTAAAATCATGCTTTTCATGTGTGAAATGAGAGATTTGTGTAATTGCTCATCCTTTGAACTCCGGTTTATTAGAACTGTGACACGCACATTAAAAATGAGATTATATATAAAGGGAGGAGAAACACACAGTAAGTAACTGCCACATAATGCAGTGACTTGGGAAGAGAAACAGCCCCTGTTTGTTGCTGGTGCTAATGAATGAGGTATAAAGTTTCTCTGAAGAAATTCAAGTTCTTTAGTGTTTGATTCCTGTATCATGCTCCTGCCAACACCATTCCTGCAGGAGAAGCCAGAGCCCAGACCTGACCCCACACTCTTGTGGATGTTTAGTCCAGTTAGTGCATGGTTACAAGACCAGAGTCACAAGGGGACCAATCTAAGAAGCACTGATGTCACTTACACAGCTTCAGGAGTAGATGCAACTTGCCAGGGTAGCCTTCAGGCTCCACGCAACAGAGCTTAACCCCACTGCTCACACACTGGCTGATCAGAGGTAAAAGGATGACAGGAAAATATGGTGTAAGAAAAAGGAAAGCTGACAGGGCTCTTTGAGGTTTGTCCTCCCTCCTGAAGCATTAAGAATGCTTTTTACAATGTTTGTGAAGTATCAAATGGGGATGGTGGTGACTGCTGCTCAGGATAGAGTCATTCAAACAGATTCAGGCCATTTCTCCTGTCATCCTAATTACTGCTGTAATAGAATGGGATGCAGGGAGAAAAATGGAGACAAATGGCTAATCTGACAAGCCCTTTCTTTCAGTTCTAAGTCCCCCAAAATCCAGCTCTCTGGATTTACATGGTTTAGTAACAGTGTGTCCTACAAAGTGGAACAAAAGTATTAAGCATTCAGGATAAATCTCATGCTGAGCCAGCTGTTCTGAAGCCCTCTGCTACATCTGAGCATCAGCACGGTGACAGGCTACCCAGCAGAGAAACATCCCTTCCAGGTCTGCAGCCCTTCACATGGGCTGGTTCTTCTGTGCCCACTGAGATGCCTCAGATGAGGTGGAACTGGATGAGCTTTAAGGCCCTTTCCAACCCAAACCACTCCGGGAATCTATGATTCAGAATTCTATGATTAACGAAATTGGTCCTTAATCATAGAATTGAGCCCTTGGCTAATCTCAAACTGGCCTTCATCCTCAGGCAAGCTGTGCCTCTAGGGCCAGGATCCCATGAAATGCCACAGTGCCCTGAGAAGGAAAAGCAGTGCTTGCCAGAGCAGCACTGTATGTAGCCCTCCTGCTATCAAAGCCGCGGCTGTACTTGTGTTTAGTTTGCAATTTGTATGCTGACTTTACTACACGCTTTGCTCCATGTGTGTGTTGGCAAAGCTCCTGCACTGCAGTTATTAAACTCTGATACATGTGTAGGTGTATAATTGCAGAGAGGAGTTTTTTTTTTTAATAATGTATTTTGATCCATCTACAAATCTGGAGCCCCATTACCTGCAATTACCGTGTGCTTATCCGAGCGAGTGTGTTGTTTCCACCCCCCCTGCTGAAGAACATGAGCTTCCTATTCATGGCACAGCTCCAGTGCTGCTCAACTCACAACTGTGTGCTCCACACCACCAATTACCCAAAGGATGTTTATGCAAGTGGCAAAGCCAACATGCATACACACACAGACAGAGCTTAAGACATCATTAAATCCAGAGTAGGGAGACTATTTCAAGCCATTGTATGAGCATTGAAGATGAACACAATTGTACTGAAGCCACAGAGTGTCAAGGGCAGAGACCTTGTCCAGTCCTGCAGCAAGTGGTTTGTTTGGTCGGAAGGCCAAAACCTGACACTAAAGCAAACAATTACTCTGATTAGCTTCCATAGTTCTGTTGCAAGCTTGTTGGGTGACTCAGAGGACTCTGCAGATTATCAGTTATCATTTGTGGAGAACAGAAATAGCAGATTGATTTTTTTCCCTCAGATCAGATCTACCATAGGTCAATTTTCATTTTCCAATTCCTTTAACTGCCACGGGCAGGGACACCTTCCACTGGAGCAGCTTGCTCCAAGCCCCTGTGTCCAACCTGGCCTTGAACACTGCAGCCCCAGCTTCCCTGGGCACCCTGTGCCAGCGCCTCAGCACCCTCACAGGGAAGAACCTGTCTTCTCAGTGTGGCACGGTTCCTATTTTTATCCAGCAAGTTCATGAACCGCTGCCTTCACCAGGGATTCTGATCCCCATTGGGACGAAATATTGACAGTCTGGTGCATTTGAATTGCAACACTATCCAGACTTGGATTTATAGTGATTATTTGAAATATAATTGACCGTGACATCCATATGCCAAGCAGGTACCAGTAGGGAATGACTGGAGCAGGCTCTGTAGGAAGCCCATTATTGCATTTGCATTTGTAGGAAAAGAAGAGAACTCTGTTCTTGCAACAATTTACCGTTTCTTTGTTACCTTTCTAAATGTTGCCCCTGTCAAATAATGCAGATGCGATGCATCGCTCTTCTATATGTATACATTTTACACTTCACTCTTATTGCTGCTATTTGCGAGCTATTTTCTTTTTCTTTAACCCTTTTGCTCTGAACACAGACTATAAAAAAACGGGGCTTGTAATTTTTCATGTCTTTTTTTATTCAAATTGTTCTGAGAAGCAAAATCGTTGTGATTATGCCTGAATGCTCTTTTTTTTCTGTTTGGAAGAAAACCTCTTTCACAATAGCAGTGAGGATGGAGAGAAGCTGAAATTACATTCCTCTGCAAAGTGGCGCTGGAATTTTAACACAATGATTTTCCAGCAGAAAAGCTTACGGGATCATATCAAATGAATTTTGCCATCAGAAGAAGAGATCTGTCTTCAGGTAGGGAAAATAGATTTTAATTTGACAGAAGGCTTCAAGGGACTTGGACAGAATTCATTTTGTGGCAGAGATGATGTAGGTATCAGATAAAACCGTATTTCCTCACAAGAACACTGTTACCTATTTGACATAATGTGCTTTGGACCCAAATGGGATTTGGTGGAAACGACAGTCATATTCTTGCCAAACTGGGTCACTGGTTCTGGTGAGAAAAGCCCCAGTCTCCTGCTCAAGGCCAGGAAACAATAACAGGACAGTCCTTTTGAATAAGGATGAATATGGGGAATCACCAACACCTTCTGCTTTTGATGTTCTGCACCATCTTTGTCACTCCACAGTGATCACTCTGACCCTGTGGATGAGAGAGCAGCTCACCTTCTGCCTTGGGTTTTGCAGAGGGAACAGCCTGTGCAGCAAGCACTGGATAAGAGACTGGCCCTCAACAGGCTGTGGGGCACGAGGTGTCTGTTCCCAATAAGCTGCCAGCTCCCTGCTTCTAATGGCAACTTCCACTCACCCAGTGAGATCAGTTCCAGCCAGACTCATGCCCGTGCTCCATGTCTGGGTGGGAATGGCTGCTGCCTGCTAAAACACAGGCTGAACTGGTCAGGAGGAGACAGGGGGTCAACACTCCTCTGCTTCAACAGATGTCAGCTACTGCAGAAACCATGATGAAAATGCCCCTTCCAGCTGGATCCATCCCTCACTGGAGCTCTCACTGCACCTCCCTGTGCACCTGCCTCGTGTTGCCTTTGTTGTTTTCCTCTGGTTTAATTCTTTTCCTCTTTTCTTTTTTCCTTTTTTTTCCCCTTTCTTTTTGTGCTTTCAAGAGCCTCATCGAGCTAATTCTATGCTTCTGCTTCAGTTTCATTTGGAGAGGGAATGAGAGAAGCGTGGGTTCATTCTCTGAATCTTTGAAATAAGCTTGTCTCCGGTTAGAGGGATGGGAGTGATAAATCACCTCCTCCATTGCTGTGGGTTCTGACAGGACCAGGGAAGTATTTTTCAACAAAGAAACAAAAAGATTACATATTTATCTAATGAATAAATCACTCTTTGTGCATAAACAGACTTCACCATGGCTATGGGAGAATATTTACAGCATCTAGGCCAGAGAATATCAATCTGATCAATGAATCCTTATGTACAGGATCCCCAAAGCAGAAATGAGAGAACTGTAGATATTGCACAGGAAAACTCAACAGCATCACACTGACTTCATGAGCTTTTGTGGATTTGGACTGGCACACTGAAACTTCCAGGGGGAATCTTCCAGTTCAAGGTCTCAGTGTATGTGATCCTGAGTGCTACTGCAGTATTGTGAAAGGCCCCTGGCAGCAAATCAGTGACAGAACTAAGGGACACCTCACCAGTAAAGAAAGTAACCCAGAAATGGAGGGTCAGAGGCTGTGAGCCCTGAGGACATTGAGATGGGGGAAGATTCTTACATGACTGCAAGTGGTGGTGCCACCCAACAATCTCAAGGTGCTGGTGATTGAAATAAGCACATCTGCCACCAGCGCTGAGCTGTGCCAAGCCTTGGCCATAGGGACCTGAAGGAACACGTGAAGACGAAGAACCCATGGAAATGTGACATGCTAGAAGTTGAAGATGGCTTCTGAGTGATGCTGGATGCTTTCATCTCCTTGTCTGGCAGGGCTTTCAGATGGGGTAAATTGTTCTATACCTGAGAGCAATGCAAATTTACATCAGCTCAATGTGGCTTACGAGCAGCATGTGTTCCCCTCGGAGGAGGAATTCAATCCTACTGAGGATTGGGATCTTGGAGGAGTGAAGGCAAAAGTCAAGAGGAGCTCCACTGCCTGGTGTGATTTCAACTGCTTAATAAAGAGGGCTGCAGCCACAGACGGAAAGAGGAAAACTAATGTAAATTTCAATTCCTCGCTTGTCATTGGTGAAGAAAGAAGAGAGGTTGGCGATGACTGAAGGAGACTTAAGAGCAAAGGCTGAGGCACCAGCCCCTTGTCTTCAGCAGATTAGCCTGGCAGTTGGGCATCTGCTCAGCCTTGGTGAAAGGGAAAGCTCAAAATCAATGTGTGCCCCATTATGCTGCTGAATTGGAAAGCAGAAAACGCATGAAACATGAAGTGAAAGTTCAGGCGAGTACGTGAGCCAAGCGAATGTCTGCTGGGCTACAATTAGCTAATTAACAGTCCTCTGCTCGGCTGCACTGGAATCTGTAATCAATGTCACATGGAATGTCCCGTAATGAACCTGTAATGGGATTCTAAACACCCACCATCACTTGTTAGGAAGTCAATGGGCTCTAAGCAGCAGGAACCAGGTTCTTCGGCAGCACAGAGTGGCCAGGCTCTGAGTTCCAAGTGAGGGTAACCATCTCCTTTAGCCCTGAGGACACCTCTGCTCAGATCATGCACACGCTAGTGGAAAGCAAGGAGGCTGCAGAAGCAATTGACACAGAATTGAATGTATAAACCTACATTAAGTGCCTCTTAATCCACACAAGGGTTCATTCTGTGAGGACTGAATTTGCTTTGATGGAGCCTCTGCAGGAGCAGCCCGTGTGACATACAGCTAAGAGGATATTTAAAGGTTTTCTTGCTAATATTCTTTAAATGTGCTTTTCCTACCCCACATCTTCTCCTATTCAATGTTTCAGTTGTGCCAATACAAGTGTTTTGGGGACTGCAGTGCAAGCAACCGTTGCAACAATCTGGTTGAAATTCAAACCGAAAGTTAGAGAGAACAAGAACACTTTATTTCCACCTCACACTGTTTCAGCAGTCTGGTTCCCAGGCAATCCTCTAGGTGATTCTATTGGCACAAGTGAGCAAGGCCTGGGAGTGACAACCTTCACCCAGCAATGACAGTTCTCCAAGGTGTTCTGCTGCTGGAGAAGCTGTCAGCATCCAGCACCCTCTGACAACACCTATGGATGAGTTTCTGCGCATCACACTGACTGCACCCACCGATTAGTGTTTCCCTAGAAATCGAAACGACACAAATCAAAATAGAACATCACACTGCAATATTAATGAAGAGCAAATTGATCCATCTATCCTTCCACCTCACGTTCACCACTGCTTTGGCATCTAAGCACCGATGGCAAAGTCATCGCTTATTCCTGCTGCTTCCTATCAGCTCCTGGCTTTTTAAGCAATGCCTTTGGGAACACTGCTACTGCTGCAGCCATCTGATTAATTAAAAGGAAAAAACAAAAGACAGTAACTTTATTCAGAGGCACAACAGCTTTAGCAATAGAGTCTTATTATTTGTCTATTTTTTTAATTTAGTTCTTCCAGCAAGCCTTCATTTTCATATTAATGTGGCAAGAGAACTCTCCTCTGCTACGTGCCGCTGGGACCACCATAATTAATGTATCTAATGTGAAAGTTTAAGGTTCATTAGGTTTGGAATTTAGGCAGGTTTTTAATCAAGCATGTTACAGCAAATCATTAAAAGCTAAACACAATTTGTACAACACCGCAGTGCTGCTGAGCTGTGAGTTGGCTCTGGGGCAGTGGAGGTGGCTCGCAGAAACACTTTGCACCTTTGAGACCTGTCAAATCAACGGGGACAGAGGCAAACAACACAAACTGATCTTCTCTTTTGGCAGGGAACAGAAGAAGCTGGGAAGGGGTCGATTTCCCTAATAATAGTAGCAATTAAGGGGACAGCTGAGTTAAAGTCTATTGTGGTAACGGTGATATCCTCTCCCTGCCATTACCATGTCACTCATGTGAGAAGAAGCAGGTCCTATGCAGTCAGGCCCCACATGCTGTTTGCTGGTGTATCCAAGAGCTCAGGTCCACACTGCAAGAGGTGCTGAGCATTGTTAACATTCCTGCACCAAGGAGTCTACAATCAAAGTAGGCCAGAGAGGCTGAGTAGGGATTGCTGTCCCTACTCCTATACTGGGAATGAAGCACTTCAGTGGGAGGTCAGACACAATGTGATGCCCTCAGCAAGGTCAGGATGTTACTAAGCTGAAAGGTTTGGATTGTTTTTTCAGGCTCCAGGTGAGTATGGCACTGAGTGATAACTCTGAAAGCCTGTGACAGGATCCAGACACATGGCTCCTAAAACATCAGGCTCTGCCAGTATTAATACCAAAGACACAAACAGAGGTCTGCAACTGTGAGGAATTCTGTCACCCTGGAAAAATCACAGGCCTGTGTGAAACCTTTAGTAGAGTCCTGATAACCCTGATAAAAGAGACTTCCATACACCTCCCAATTCCAATTATCTCCCCTCTTTGTTCTCTGCTTTGTTTTACTTCAGCTTCCTTTAAGCTTGTAAGGTTATTTTCTTCCTTCTTTTCTTGTCCTTTTTCTTTTCTCTTTAAATAAGAAAGCTCTTGGCAAGCAGGATTTACCAGGCTTCAGCAGCTTCAATTCCATTCCAAGTAAGAACGTTAACAACACAAGACAGACAGCTTGGATGGGCAATAGCAGGAACAAAGGAAAGGTTAGAAAGCGAGTGTCACTCAATTGGAGGTGTCACTAATTAACTTCCAGCTCCCCATTGCAATTCCTTCCCTACATGGTCCATCAGATCCAGCCCTCAGACACACCTCTATCTTCATGCTGAGATCTAAAATGCTTGGAAAGAGAATGGTTACTTGGCTATCAAAAGGGCACAGGAGGAGACGTGGTGGAGAAGATTAATTGAATGTCCTCTGAATTTTAAAGGCGAGAGAAGAGCAAAGCTGATGGGCTGGCTGGGAGCACTGGAGCTAACATCACTGGGAGAGTGTTCAAGGCCAGGCTGGATGGGGCTTGGAGCAACCTAGTGGAAGGTGCTCTGCCCATGACAGGGGTTAGAACTGGATGAGCTTTAAGTCCCTTCCAACCCAAAACATTCTATGACTCTATAGCATCTGTAAGTGCATCCTTCTGAGGGCTTTAGGCTGCTAAGGTGCTTGCTGCTGAATCTGCAGTGGAACTAGTGAGAATCAGCCTCTTGTACACCTTTTCGCTCCCCTTCACAGGCTCAACAGTGCTGCAAGCACCACAATCTCAGTGTGCATGTCTACAGAGGAGATATCCTGTAGCTTCTCAAACCTGCCTGTGAGGACTTATCTGATAACCTCCAGTGCCTGATTTTTGTCCTGCATTCTCATAACTGTTTCCAATTGCGTGCTTTGATTCCTTAGGCAGTTTTTGGTGGCAGATGTTAAGTTTCAGTCAAATAGGTTTTGCAACATTTGATCTTCATTTCATCAAGTTGCTTTATTCTTCCCTGTCTCCTGCACATATTGTCATCCATCTGCTGAAACCTGGATCATTTGGATTAGAGTGCAAGTTAAACTCTAAATCTAATTGCATCAGTCCCTTTTGCCACTAGAATTTCTGGGACAATTAACCAGGCACAACAGATAACCCCTGCTTGCGCCAGACACTTGGAGTTTTAATGCCTAACATCAGCATTTGGGTTTAGAAGCAAGGTAATTATAATGGGTGGCTAATGCTTAACATCAGCATTTAGGTTTTATAAGCAGGGCAATTTTAATGGGGTGTGTCTTCATTCTCCACCTACAGCATTTCATCTTTCAACACAAGAGTGTAAAAGAAAAGACATTTAAGGGAAACTTTTTTGCCATTGCTACTTATATGGAAAAGCCTTTTTCCTTCATTGCTCCCTCTGCTTCTAAATCTAGACCTTCCCAATACCTTTTAGTGGCCCTGACAACCTGCCTTTTATACTGTGTTTCTTTCTCATCCAACCCAGAACCAAACATATTTGGCCCTGAGTTTATTAGATGAGATTTACAAAGGATCTTTCAGAAGCTGACCATGCAGATAACACTGATCTTATTTCATTAGTCCCCTAGAGACCACAGGCCTGTTACGTGTTTCTTTAATGCCACAAAAAGTTACAAAACAGGTTTAGTCCCTGTTTTAGATGTAAATTACACTCAGGATTTCACCAACGCTCAGCAGAAAGCCTCTACCTGGCTGTGTGCACGTGGCTCCAACTCCCTGCAACAGCAAAGAAAAGCCATAAAGATGTTTGTGTGACTCTGATTTACTTTGCTTGCAAGGAACTAGGAATGCAATACCAGTTACTGGAACATGGGCAAAGAGTGGTAACTTCTACCTGATGAAACTTTTCAAAGCCACACTTACTCAGGCTAAGCCACACTTACTCAGGCTCTGATTATGCCACAGACTTAGGAGCGTTAAAAGCAACCTTACACATTTTTGGAGCTTAATTCTTCTGAAAACAGGATTGTGCCCATTACATATTAAAAGCACACTGCCCAGAAGCTGACCACATGTCAGCTTTGTACAGTGCCATCACCAGTGTTGGTAAGGATTCCTTCCTCACTCAGAAATTGCACAATACAGAGCTCCTTCTCCCTAAGCACACACAGCACCTTGGTACAACGAGAACTATAGGCAGTGATATAGAGCAGACTTTAACCGTTTGATACCGTGTTGAGCATCTGTTCTTTGATGCGTACTTCAATACTAAGGAAATTTCACTTCAACAGTCTCTGTAGCATTTCCACGGTCTTTTGCACTATTAAAGAGGGGAGGATTCCTTAAACTTTGACAATCTTCTTGTGATTAGTGCCATTGCTTCAGTATTTCTGAAAGAGCAGATTTCTCGAAGGAAAAGAGCTGATTCATTATGGGGCACAGATCAGAGAGGAGCAATTAGGTCATTTGTCCTGCCACAACGGTTGTCCCACCTCTAATTGCACACTATTAACCTGACTAACAATAAAACACTTTCTCCTCCTATAATGCTCTGCATACTTAACACTGGAACTCTTCAGTCAGCCCAGAAAGATGAAAACACACGATGCCAAGAGCAGGGAAGAGAAAGACTTCTGAATCTGAAGGTTATTTTTCTGCTCTCCTGTGGGACAACACTAAAAGCCAGAATCAGAAAGAATACAGCCCTAAAGAAACAGCTTTAAAAGGTCTGACCTGAAGCAGCTACTTATTTTGTGGAGCTGTTTGCTGCTTGCTGACACACACGGTTTGTGTGAGCTAATGTAACAGGTAACACCAAGAGGGACAGAAAGGGTGTTCAAGGAGCAAGGGGCAGTGCAGAAGAGCATCTAATGATCTAAGCTACTCGGCTTCTCAGCTTGGCACAAATGTGCCTTCCTTGAGTGACTTTTTACTGTTCGTTATCTATTATGTTCTTCCCAGAGGGAGAGCGGCTTACAGCAAAGTACTTACAAAGGCATTGGGCCTGAAAGATGTGCTGTGCTGCTGGGTCTGACTGCCAGATGATGGGCTGGAGACATCTTCCCCACAGCTAGGCCAAGGTCCTCAAAGGGATTTGGGTCTGAAGACAGCTGGTGATGTTAGAGCAAAGCTGAGGTCCTGCAGGAACTCCTTTCTCCCAGCAGACCAGCCCAAACAGCAGAGTAATCAGTGACAGGCAACCAGGTAAACCTCATGTCCCTGAGCTATCAAGATACTACAAAACAAATACCCAAAGCAAAGGCACACCAGAGAACCACCTTGCTGAATGCATAGGCAGTTAGAAATCTGTCCCCAGCACCAAGTCTTTAACTGCAAAGACAGCTCTCCTGTGAGAATGCAGAGGTAAGAAACTGCTCGCAGATGTTAAGTCTGGAGGTGGATCAAGTGTCCCTGTCATCTCATGGCAGGACTTCCCCTCTTGTACACTGCATGTATCACAGTCAGTTTTCCAGATCTAGTTTTGAATCTGAAACTCTCCAGGTTTTGAAGTGGGAAGATCCTGGCTTTTTCCCTTCCACATTTCACTACAAAACTCTGTATTTCACTCCCTTTAGAATCTTTTAACTAACTTCCAAACAAATATAGACTGAGAATTATTTTCCTGTAGGGCTTATGAAATGCTTTATAAAATACAAATTAGCATGTACAATGCCATATGTCTTATGCAATTCAAATGCTTTTCACCCTCCTGGGCATAATTATAGAGAAGAGGAAAAGAGGTTCCTTGAAACCATGCAATAGTTACATCCCAAGCCCCTCCTGGTGCAAATGAAAGCAATTTTATCACTGTTTCAGTTCTGATAAACCCAGAGCAGATCAGACGCCAATCAGCACAAGCTTTGCTCGTCTACGAGGTGATTCCAGAGTGACATTACCTTGGTAAGGAGCTGCTATGTGGCACACAGGAACTCAAGTTGGCTATCAAAGCCCTGGCACATCTCTCAAACCCAACTCCAGGGTTGTGCCCCTCTTTCACTGGAGTGACATGGATTTGCAAAGTGAGACAGACTCATCTGAGTTCATTCCTGCTGATTTATTTCAGATCACCCTGGGGCTGCAAGCACAAAACCTGACAAGCAAAACATGCAATCATTGACTTAAGTCTAGGCATGATCCCAGAGTGGATAATCCTTGGCTTCATATTAATCCTGCCAGTTCTGGATTGATGAACACTGAGACAAAGGCCCTTCCAGGGCAAGTTCATAGCTTCAGGAGTACAGCAAGGACATACATCCATTCATGTGGAATCGCAAGCAGCATGTGATTTAATCAAGAGGTGGCAGTTCCGAGTGGTGGCTTGATGGTCAAAAGACCAATCTGACACCAAAATAGACAAACCCTGCCAAAAGGCATTTGTTGTTCATTATTTTTCCCATAAGCTTGGCCATTTTACTGCTCTGAATCACCAAGGACAGGAACAAATGGAAGGACCAAGGTGCTGGAGGGAAAAATCTGAAGCTGCTTTCAAAGACTGCATTAAAAACTGTCCTGGTTTCAAGACAAAACGCACAGCCTGAGGTCCATAAAACCTGGATTAATGTGAGCCGGGCCAGGCTGGGGTCTGGTCTCAGCCTCTGTTGGTCTTTTGTACCACCCAACCTTTTATTTTGTGAGCAGTGGTAGTCAGTGACATTCCCTTCTGTCACTGTATACTGCATCTGATGAAGCTCTGCTGTGATGCCTTTGATATACAAAGGCCTATGATCTCCTCTCTTCAAGACTTTGATAGCTTCTGCAGCATGTGAAAAAGGCAGAGTGAGGACATGAGGTACCCAAAGAAGCAGCTCTCACAAAGTATCACCGCATCTCCAAAAGAAAATGTGTATTTTGTCATTCAAAATTACTTTTCATATTCCCACCCACATTTTGTTTGAATGTTTAATTCCTCTTATACCTGTTCTGTGACTATTCTGAACTTGTGTGATTTGGTCCTACCTAGTAAGAAACAATCACATCTGGGAATCTTGAAGGCTGCTGCTGACAGAACTGTCATCCACTTGTCCTTGTGAATTAAGGGCACTGAGAACGAGACCTGAACTCTGTAAATGGCTCATCACTTCCTCTTGCCATACCCCGATCTGCAGATCCAGACATGAAGAGTTTGAGGGTACAGGTGAGATGATCACTAAGTTCTCAGTTGTCCTGGCACCCATGAAAACAGTTTGATGCACACATGGAACTAACAGTAAATGGTTTGAAGTGAGCAGCCCAGAGGAAGGGATAATTATGGAAAGCCCTGCATTTGTCTGGTCTCCATCCTACCTTCAGCAACACTAACACTGATAAACCATCTTTCCAGGATGCTCCAGCTTAGTTTTTCTTGTTTGCTTGGTGTCAATAGTAAATGTGAGCTCTTTGGGTCTCTCCAAATAACTGGTTCTGTCACTCCAAAGGGCTGAGGTGGTCTAGTGAACTAGGCGGCCTTAATAGCAATGCTTTACTTCTCACTTTCTTCAGTAATGCTCCCTTTTCCCTGTTCTTAAAACCTCTTTAGCCATTTAAAACTCAGGACCATTTTTCTCTTCTTATCAGGTTATTCACTTTAACCTCTTTAGTGTACTTCTGTGAAGCAGGTCATAACTTATCAAAGCTTTAGATCTCCTCTCTATGAAGCTGTGCTTGTATTTACAACCAGTGGGTCAAAAATGACAGCTTAAAATGCTGTTGTTCTTAGCTAACCAGGCTGAGGTACCCCAGTGAGACAGGGAGGATGGTACCTGCAGAGGAGGCATACCAGTGCACCAGCTCCAAACAGAGGGACTAAGGGACCCGCTCACGAGGAAACAGATGTGGGTGGGAAGCGACCCCACACTGTTTTCTTCATGGTATCACACAGCACCTATTATGAAGGCTGTAGCTTAGAGCAGGACTAAGGAGCTACAAGATTTTGACAAACAAAAGCTCTCAGTGAAGGGAGTTACAGCTACACCTGTTTCAGATCATTCCCGTAACATGGTGTTATAGCTGAGGGGCCAGTCCTAGCTACTGTGGGAAAGGAAACCACAGATTCTCAAAACTAGAGAAATCCAGCCAATGCACAGTAGAGGTCAGCTCTCAGCAGAAACAGGACAAGTAAAAGGACTATTGCTGCCTAATAGCAAACACACAGTGCCCAGCATGCAGATCCCTGTTACAAAGCACATCTTTCTGATGCAAACCAAGACCATAACCAAGATGTGTCAGGAGTTAGAATGCATTTGGATGGGGTTGTCTCCACCTGACAATTCATAACTGAGTTTGGCCACTTGGGTTTATTTCAGCTCAATTTGGCAGTTTTGTTACTCTTCTGAGTGTCATCAGGTCCAACGGTCCGATGTAGATTGAAATGAAAAAGATTTACATTATCAAAGTCCTACAGATCAATCCACTTATCTCTGTGGGGGTTTGTGCCTCTCCTATAGATACACCCATCTGACAAAGACTCTGGGGTTAACTACATCCTGTCTCAAGATTACAGCCTGCCTTTGGCAGAGTGGTCCAGCCCATCCTCTGGGGCAGAGCACAAATCATTCTTTTCAGCTTCTTTTGTCATTTTTTAGCTTGATGTGGAAAGAGTTTTGATAGCCCCTGCAAACTTGCCATTACAGAGGCTGCCCATGAATCTATTCAGTGACTCTGTGCATCTAGTGAATTTTGCTGACATTTCCCCCCTCTTCTTTAAGATGATTGGCACTGCAGTGATGTAGCTTGGAAATGCACACAAGTGCAGCTGATTTTCAGGCTTGGCTGGAAAATCTACATTCCTTCAGCTGGAGTTTTTAAGGTTTTGTTTTATTTTACTTGATTTTTTAATAGCTCCCAACTAACATGAAGCAGCTTTTGAAGAGCTCTGATCTGGAAGACAGATTAAATAAGAATAGACACCTACTAAACACTGCCAGAATAGACTCTGTAGATGCAGTTATTGGATGAAGAATAAGAAAAGGTCAGATTGATGCTGGCTATGCAATCAGTGAAACAGGTTTCTTGAAGAGTAAATTATTAAAGGTCCTTTAGCACATCAGGATATTAAATTATTTTACAAACTCCTGTCCTACATTTGAATGCAATACATGGTCAGCCTTTTACCCAGCTATTTGAATGGAAAGAGAAATGTCACCTTTGTCTGAGATTTCCTGTGCCCCAAACCAGGCTGTCTGCTGCCAGAACTCCTGCACAAAGCACCACTGTTCATACCCAGATCAGCTGTGTGCTGGGGGCCTGATGCATCCAGGACACATCCGCTCCACTGAGCCGAGTGTGCTGACTGCTGTCCCGATTTTCCACCTGAAATGTGGGAGCATTGCTTTATCGTGTAATATCTGAGCACGCAGACAAGCTACCAGGGGTGGGAGTGCACAGGTATTTCTAGAGCAGTACCTGGAGAGCAGAACTATTCGATCTGCATTTGCTTCCAAAACAGGCAGCTTCACCCATTAATCCTGTTGCTTCAACTGGCTCACTTTTACCCCCTTTTTCCTGAGGGGTGAGGGAGTGTACATGGCCAGGAAGCCTCCAGCTCACCTCAAATGCTGGGATTTGCAGGTTAGGTGGGTTGTGCGGGCTCCTTCTATCATCAGCAGAGATCAGCACTTCCAGGAGTGTAATTCATTCCCGCTTTCTATTACC
Source organism: Pezoporus wallicus (assembly GCF_028554395.1). Classification (NCBI taxonomy): domain Eukaryota; kingdom Metazoa; phylum Chordata; class Aves; order Psittaciformes; family Psittacidae; genus Pezoporus; species Pezoporus wallicus. The sequence continues at coordinate 445,108 of NW_026635715.1, forward strand.
TGCAGATGGTACTGTGATCACTCACCTGGACAACATTTAAAGAACTAAAGTTTGGTAAGAAATGTCCTCCTCTGGCTCTGGACTAATGAACATTGTCATCCCATGACACTGTTCTCTCTGTGCTACTAGCACATATTATATTCCTATATCCCTAGTGATGACTCAGAGAAAATAGTTCTTCCTCCCCCCTGAGAGTGTTCAAGGCCAGGCTGGACAGGGCTTGGAGCAACCTGCTCTAGTGGAATGTATCCCTGCCCGTGGTAGGGGGTTAGAACTCTTATGATCTTAAGGTCCTTTCCAACCCAAACCATTCCATGATTCTTCCCCTTCTGTCTTCTTCCACATCCTGTCAGTGTAATCTCAAGATTGCTGCATGTGAACCAAGGCTGGCACACGATACCATCACAAGCTGAAACACTAATATAAACAAGGTTTACTATAATGACAAAATGACACCTGGAAGAATAAAGCACAACATTGTTCTAACATCTCCTAGCCAGGCAGATCTTACCTACGATGACTGGGTTTTGGGCAGTGATTAAATATGTAAGGGGATTGTTTCACTTCTTCCTATCTTAACTCCCTTCTTTACTCAGCATTAGATCTGCTGTCTGGATCCATTTCTCAGAAGCAGGTATCTTCTCCTAAGAACACATCCCCTAAAACACCTCTTCTGTAGAATAACTACTTAAGAACAATGAGGGGTGTTGGGTGTAACACTCATGCTGAGCAGTGCTACCATCCTGGATTGGGGCCAGTATCTTCCATTTTTCTCCAGGGGAGAGTGAAGCTGGGGAAGAGCAAACTGAATTTGACAAACTGTGTTCTTCATTAATTTACATCCAATTAGGATTAATTAATTGCTGACTAAAGTATCAACCCATGTAATTATGTATCAAAATAAATAATCTTAAGCACTAAATGAGGCAGCTGGCTAGAAAGTGGTGAGACACCAGTGTTCACACAGCCCTGCTTCCCACAGAGCCAGGGCTGTGCTGCTGAAGCCAGTCAAAGCAGGGAGGTGCCTCCAGTTGGAAATGGGCTGATTTTCACTTACAGCTCACAATGTGTATCCAACACCCTACTGCCTCTCCCTAAAGAGGGAATGATCTGAAGGGCAGGGCCAACTCCTTCCCCTTGAGGCAGTGAGTTGCCAAACCACAGAGACTAAGTGACCATCAGATCTTCTGACAACCCCCTGAAACAAGCCAAACGTGATTCTGGAATTACTGCCTTTGCTCTTTGGAGATAAGTGGAAGTTTCCTCCAACTGCAAGCAAACGCAGAAGCATTTACACCGAGAAAGAGTTAAACCTTCTGTTTTTTAATATGTGGCGACAAACACGTACCAAGATTTCTCATGCTGGGGGTGTACGATGGACAGAAGGCTTGTCTCATGCAGCCAGCTATCAGTGTGCTATCAGTCTGAGGCAGAGGTATAAGGATAATGCAATGCAAGAGGCATGTACACAAACAGGGCAACAGAAACGGGAATAACAGGAAAAAAGCCTCCTCTGGAAGGAATAAAGTAAGAAATGAAATATCATCTTAGGATGGTTTCCCTATCTAGCTTTAGCACTTCACTATCCAGCTCACTGGTAGATACACACTGTTCGACTGAGCAAATTCAGTGTGACACTCACAGAGAAGTTGCTCATGAAAAATGGGGAGATTTTTGTCAGGTTGTATAAATGAATTAGCCAAAGTGACACTGCGTAGGAGACACAACCATCTGAAGAAGAACAAAATAACCTATTTCTTACAAGGTCTAGATTTCACCTTAAATTCAAATGCCAATTGGAAGTGGCATTGAGGGTAATGGCCTTTGTGAGATGTTAAATGAAAAAGCACAGGCAGGATAAATAATCTGGAAGTGCCTGTGTTGTCAATACAGCCACAGTAAAAGCCAAGAGCTGTGAGATGCAGAAGGACAGGAGGATGCAGAGCAGTTAGAAGCCTCTTTTTAATATCTCAAAAATGCAAGTTTGAGTCATACTTCAAGTGTCTGCTAAAAGATGACCCCAGCTTAACTTCCTTTCCAGAGTTGGATAGCTAAAACTGATCAGGTCTGACCTAGCCATGGTATTCCTCTGTGACTACTAAATTAAGGTTGACTTAACACTGCTGTGCAGGAGGGATGGTATCTGATCCCTCTTCTGTGGGGCACAGGCCTCACACTGAGAGGAGGTGGAGCAGAACAAGGTTGCGGGTTATTCCCTCAGAGCACATTTCATGTGCCTGCCCTTATCTGCAAGGATGAACTCCAGTGATCTGGACAAAGTGAGACTCAATCTCAGTCCCTTCAGCCCTGTGACCTTACAGTGATGGAAACTCAAGATGCCCTTTGCAAATAGCAGGTAGTGCACACCATGCATGATGATATCCTGGGAGTCAGGAGACCAGATTTTGCTGCTGGCTCTAAAGCTACTGAGTCTTCCCACCCAGCCACATTACTTCCCAGTTTCCCCTAGAGGTGATGCAAGCAACCTCCATCTGCTGTGTTCTGAGGTCCGTGGAAGGAACTCTGCTTGTTTTAAAGCAGTAGGACAAATGCAAGGCTGTGCTCTGCTCCTCCTAAACTCAACAAACAGCTCCAACCTTGCCCATGCATTTTGCTCAGCAGTGAATACCACTCTACAGGAATAATGCCTCGTTTGAATGCCTGGTTCTTTCTATGAAATCGATTCTATGAAAGGGGAAAAACATGCCTTGAAAATATATTTACATCTAAGTGCTCTGAAGAGCTCTGTTGTAGGTATGAGGAATTTGCGTAGGCCCAGCTCTCCCGATGGTGACCATGTAATCTCCCTGTTATCATCTAAATACCTGCCTAATACTTGTTTAAACAGATCTAAAATTACTCACAGCTCTCATACAGAAGAGGATGTCATCACTGTTCTACCTAGGTAAATAAGCACTTGAAGCAGAAGAGAAAGGGAACACAGCAAGATCCCCTGTAGTTCCACCTGAATTAACCACAGGTAGTGTCTGAGTACACTCTCTATTGTGCCTCAGCTGCCGCTCACCTCTGTTTAGCTTCATTTCCTTCTTTCATTGCCTGGGTGCTGTATGTTTTGTCTGATTCACTCAGTCTGCGTCCCTGCCTGGTCTGGGCAATTTAGCTTCAGAAAGTCTCAAGTGCGCCTGCTGTGAGGTGGTCCTTGGGTAGTTCATTTTCTTCCCCATTTGTAGTTTGAGTAGCACTGCTGCAAACTGCATCGTGTAGTCCATAGCTCTCCAGGCCAGATTTCCAAAGCTATTCAGGCACCTAAGAAGGAGTAGAGCAAGCATTGGGCTTCCCAGAACTGCAGGCAAAGCTGAATGCTGCCACCGCAAGGCTGAAGGCATTCCTGGCCCCAAAGAGACATTATCCTCTAACAGGGAGGTGCAGGGATGCAAAAGGTGCAGGGATGCAAAAGTACCTCTCAATCCTCATCTCGTTGATGGGAAAAGGCTACAAAACCTTCCTTTCCAAAACCCAGAGGGAATGGCAGAGCCTAGGCTTGACTTGCAGACAGCAGGGCTGTGCCTCCCTGTGATGGGCCTGAAGAGCTCACACAGCCTCAGCATGCTGGCCCTGTCAGGGAGGAAGGAGGTTTGAGGGAACCATTCCTTCACTACTGGTTTTTTAGTGCCCTTCTTCATACAGCAGTCAAGTGCCAGGCCTAAGGTGGAAATTAAGTGTCCAGCATACCTACATGCTCTGGAAAATCTGTCCCTTTACTTCCTGTCTTGGGTCCCACATTTTCTGCTTGTATGAACCACAGCTCTCATCTCTTTTTTTTTCTATGGCAATACCACTTCTTTTCCTCATTTCATTCTTTTCCATGCTTTGAAAGCATTAAAGACTGTTAAGAGGCCATCACACCTTGGGAATTCATCTGTCCTCATGATGGAGGCCTCTCCAGCCTCCAAAGATACTCTTCCTCTGGCAACAAGGAGCTAAGAAAAGCCCCCCACGCTGGCAGACTGGGAGTAAACTGGTGGAGCTCAGTAAGTTCAGCACACCTACAGTTTCCAGCATCAGCCAGGGGATCTGACCCAGGATTTGCAGAGCTGAATGCAGGGGCAAGAGCTGTACAGTGCCATCTGCCTCAGCAACACTCTTCATAGCTCCTCACATCCAGAGCGCAGCAGTGTGAGTGGCCCCTCGAGAAGGGAACAGGACAGTTTGGATCCATAATATCCTGTATTAAAGCCTCTACTGTAGAAACATTTGTCCTCTATGAGCATCATCAGCTACTTACAAGACAGAGAAGAGCAAAAGCTTTTTCACCTACTTGTTACTTTTTTAGCATTAGTAGGAGGGATTCATCTTACCCTGGCTCTCTGTCAGGTATGAAATGAGAATGTGCAGAGAGTCTTCTTCTTGAGGTATATTACCTACATCCTTCAATAAAAACAACTAGAAAGGACCCCCTGAATCAGTCCCTGGCAATCACAGGAACAGGAACCTAAAAATTCCACTTCATCTTACCACCACAACATATATTGCTCTGAATTAAGATTAAATTGTTTCATATCCCAAGGCCAAGAGCTATTTAAACTATAGCGTGCCACAGGAAGAGAGCAGGGAAAACTGTCTGCATTTACTTGACTTTGTTACTACCTATAGAAGAAAACTGATGTTGCCCCCCAAAAGCACCGGGCTGTAACTCTTTGCACTATGAATTCACTACTTTATATGTAGGTTTGTTTCCAATTAAATCATTCCTTGTTCATGCAATGCAAAGATCCAACACACAGGCAGAGGTTTTGCTCTCAGGCATTGATTCAGATGGGGAGGAAATTAGCTGTGAGCATGAAACGCATTATACTGCCTTCTGCCAAGGCTAAGGCCTTGCTACAAAGGAATGGCATAAATACACCACCAAGGCTGACATTCTTCTCTGGTGGATGGGCTGCAGGTTATTACCAGGGCTGGAGAGGTAACACTTTCACTGCTGATCAAATCACTGTTACAAACCAGCTCCCAGGACCAGCCCCAGGCTGAGCGGATATTAAGAAAAGGAGATCGATTTCCTTTCTTAACCTAGAAATTCATCCATGTCCCAGGAAAGAAAGAAGAATCTCAGCTTGGAATGCACCAGAAATCCTTCTTGACAAGGCAGCTGAAGCCAGGCTGGGGGCCTGAAGAGCAGCAACACTACATCACCTCAGTCAAAAACTTTTCCACATCTTACCACAGAGAGATGCTTCTGCTGGTGTAGAGAAACAGTTCCTGACCTCTCAGCACAGACTACAAATCTCTTTTCCAGAGTTTCACAATATTTACCAAAGTACCTTTGCTTCTGTTTTAGGAAGAAAAATGTTTCTTGGCCTCTGGGCAGCACAGAAAGAAAACCTGTCAAACCTAAACAGCTGCAGTAGTTGTCCAAAGAACTCCTGATTCCTATTTTCAGCTCACTGCGTGACTTTGGGCAAATCATGTTGTCTCTGCATGGTACCAGTTCAGCAAAACACGAAAGCACGTGCCTATATCCCGTGGAGCTGTAGTGCTGAGCTGAATCACAGCCAGTCTGCTCTGGTTTTCCCCCTCATCATATGAAGGCAATGATGCCACCTCTCTGCATAAAGCAGCCTTGGGACTTGGAGATTAACTTTTCCCTAAGGAGAAAACATTCATGTTAGTCTGGCTCCAGCTGTGATTACTTCAAGGGTAAAGGTATAGCTCCAGAAATATTTCTCTCACTGTAGCCTGACTTGTGGTTCCACTTCAGTGAAACAGACCAAAAGAGATGCCTTCAAAATGGACAGAGCAGTAACAGGACCTAAAATGCTGAGAACCAGACTTGGTCCCAGTAGTGCAAATCAGAACTACATGAGCAGAACGCCCAGCTCTTCCCACAAGGAGGAACATCGTGAAAGTAATAGTGCTGGAAGTCACTGGGCACCACCAAGCTGCTTGAAACCCTCACACACAGAGATGCATTCAGGATTTGGGCTTCAAGTACAGCCCTCTGCCAGGACTAAACCCACGTCTTGAGAAGGTGTCCTTAAGTAAAACAGAGCTGTGCATTCCCTGGAAGAGTACTCTCTTCCTTGCCCATGATTTGGGCTGCAGTATGGAAGGGATGCCTTCAACATCACCCTATTAACCACCACCTCCCCTGTCTCTATTTATTCCTCATTTGCCAAAATAAACCTCCAAAACAAACTATGGAGATTATTTCTCCAACACACAGAGTTAACTTCAGCCTTGTTCCGCATTAAATCATGCAGCATATGGAGATGCAATTCCAAACCATCTGGATTATCATTAGCCATCAGGTGTTATGCTCATTACACCTGTTAGAAAGAAAAAGGATAATTAAATAGGAGGGGGAGTATATTCTGCTCACAACATTCCTGCATTTTATCAATACCTCCTCCCTGTCCCTTTTGGCTGTAGGACCAAAGCACTTTTTCTGCAATATGCAAAATAAAAACCATTTGCATGAAGCAGAAATAAAGATAAGTGAACCTTCTTAGCCTGAGCAGATGTTTTTCATTAGAAAATAATTTGTCAAAAGGTAGAGAGACTCATGCAACTAATTTTCAGAACAGCTTCATTCACTTTGGAGGGTAACTAGACTCAATTTAATTGCAAATGGGCTGCATGTTCCCCAGAATAACGAAGGGAAAAGCAACAAGAACATGTGCTATTTTTTTAATCAAAATCTCTCCCATAATAATTTGTGTCCTATTTTCCCTGGGACAATTGTTGATTTCTGATTCACTCTCACAGCTACTGGATAGCTATCTTCTCAGATAAAGCAACATTTTTAGGCACTAAAGAGAAATGACATGAAGAACTTTACTGCACCCATTTTGTAAACCCATGAGCTAAAAGATGGCTTTTAATCCTGGAGAAGAGACAGTACCTTTTAAGGAGAAATGGAGACTACACTGGGCAGAGACAGAACAAACTTCCACATGGAGAGGTACAGATTCTGATCCTGCTTCTCATCTGCTGGGTAACATCAGACCAAGCTGATCTCCTGCTTACCACCCTCTAACTACCACCCTCTGGTATAATTAGCTCATGAGCTGTTCAGAGGCAATGGTGGTCTCTTCCAGGGAAGATCTGACACTATAAAACACTCTTCTCCATTAGATTCCCTCAGCAATGGCAAAATGCAAGTATTAATAATTGATCCAGCACAGTCAGCAGCTGGCAGACAGGAGCAAAGCTAACACGAGGGAATTTGGAATCTAAACCTATGTTTCAGAGCTAAGCCCTGTGGACAGACCTGTATTTATGTGTACCATGCAAGCACCTCACCTCATTTTGGTGATGTACACCTCTTGTGCTGAGAAATGCTGGCACTGGTGGGCACATGTCTGTTTAGTTGTGTGTGCCAATCTGTAACCTGCACAAACACATCTATGTATGTGTATGTGACTTCCCTGTTCCTGAAGGGATACACAACCATACACATGGTGTTAAGCACTTGCTCTGGGCATTTGCTGATTCACAACAGTGCCAGGCCAGGGGCTGGTGTTTCTTCTCCTTGGGCAGCTACTTAAAAATCAAATGCCAACAAAAAGAGGCAACCTAAAGAGACAAGCACTCTGAGCTGAAGCCCAGGAACTGGGTGTAGGTGGAAAGGACTAACACTACAGCAACTGCTGGAGAGTCCAAGTCCCTGCTGCTTATCCATATAGAGATTTCTTATTTCCTGAAACCAAAGACTGTGTGACCTCCATCCATAACAAGCCATTAAAGTCCCCACCAACTGTGGTGACAACCTTGACAGGCTTGAGCTGTCAAAGACTCAGTGTACAAACCATAAGGGATGACTCTTCTTAAAATCATGAGATGGAGCTAACAAGTCTCCCACTGACTTCCAGGAGCCAGGATTTCACTTCAGCACATTTTCAGGACATTTTACACTGCAAAAGAAAGCACACCACTTGTACCAATAGAGACATGTAGTACACCATCCCCGGTATGGTTACAGCCCAATCTTGTGCATGTGTTTCATCAGATGACAGCTACTCCAATGGAAAATGAGCATAACCCACCTGCTATTCTGCAGTTCTACTGAGGGATGAGCTTGTTCACCTTAAGTTGGTCTAGTTATAGCAGTACAGAAATAAAAGCACACGAGTCATTATTGCTCAGCTCAATAAAAAGTCATTACCCTTATCATCATCCTGCAGATTAGGAAACACGTATGTTGTCTGTGCCCCTGTTACAAGCAGCTTTTCCATAGGATGCAAGTTGGTGTTGAAACAGAACAGACCATGTGCCATTTGTCCAAATCATTCTGCACAGCTGTACTTGCATCCATCCACACTGCAAACATAACAACAAGTCTGTGATTTAAATGGCACTAGTTGCTCAAAGAGATGCTCTTTTCATAACAATAGGTAAATATATTTGGGGATCCTTGCTGACCAAGGTAACCTGTAAGACAAGAAAGTACTGCTTGGACTTTCAGAGAATAATTCCAGTTTCCAATGAAACTTCACATCAAAGCATACTGCATTGGTTGTTTCTTACTAAAGGTGTGTGGGTATGTTTATTTTTAAAGGCTTTATCTTATAGTTTCAGAGATTTCTTCTGTTTTCTTACATTAACTTCTGAAGCTAGAGGTACAGTTCAGGATGGGTTATTTACACTGAAGGTGCAGGTTCTATTTCAGCATTTTATTTGGAAATGAAAATGTGTGTTAAAGAGGCATGAATTTTGTAAAGCAAACAAGAAACAGATAATTAAGAAAAATAGTGAAAAATGAAGCTTTCTGCATTTGCTGAATCTCCCCAGACCTGTCAGGATGCCTCTGCAAACCAGTGTTTGCTGCTTCATCAACTCAGGGAGGTTTGGCAGGTCTGCAAAAATGGGCCAGAAATCTCAAGAGCAAATGACTCCTTATTGACATTTCTGTTCCTGAGTCTGGCTTGATGCAAGAACAGAGCTGCACAGAGAACTGACAGGGGAACAAAAACCCTCTGAACATTGCCCACCACTGCTAAAGTTCCATTGAAATCTGTACCCAGGTCTGAATTTCAAACTTCCTAAAAATCTGAGGTGTTCAAATCACCTCATTATATATTTAACTTTTCTGCCATGTGTGAGGAAAAACAACCAAAGCCTTGTTTATAATGTCCAGGGGGCCTTCTTGGAAATGAACACAAAGCATCAAGATCTCATAAAGAGTTTTAGTCTCATCCCAGCCCTGGGAATATGAAACAACTCCTCTTATCCAGTCTTAGCAGACAGTTCTTTCCCTTTTCATGAAGACTCCTGAGCCCAATTAGGGAAATAAACAGAAGAGCTTTTTAGTGAGAAGGGGAAGGCTAGCACCAGGGTTGATACCTGGTCAGACCCTGAGCTCTGCCAGCCATCCCTACGCTGTCAGTCAGCATGGCCTGACACCAGGCGGAGGTCACCTTAACTCCCCCATCACAGGATCCCTGGCTGCTCTGCTGTGCTAGGTGGTCCTTCCTGGGGCAATGCAGATGAGGTTCTTTTTGCATGGCTATAAGCCAGGTATTTTTCTGTAAGATATATATACAATAAGAAAGAAGTTCTGTGAGGGTGCTGAGGTGCTGGCACAGGGTGCACAGAGAAACAGTGGCTGACAGTGTTCAAGGCCAGGTTAGAGCAGGTTGCTCCAACCCCTGTTTAAGTGGAAGGTGTCCCTGCCTGTGGCAGGGGCTGGAGCTAGAGAAGCTTTAAAGTCCATTCCAACCCAAACCAGGCTGGGATTTCTCTGATAAGTATAAAAGTAAATACATATCCATGCACAGATACAGAAGCATGGTATGTCCTAGACATAGACAATATTTTTCTCTAAATCACTTTTGCACCTGTAGCTTCTCTAATTCTAAATTCACCTCCTCTGCTTCATATTTCCTTCCTATTTCTGTGACTGCTGTCCTGTCCTCCTTCTGCAAACCATTTCTGTCCCAATAGCTGCACCTCCTCTTACTTTGGTGGGGGTTTTAGAAAGTTATGAAGTTGGAAGAAACAGTTTTAAAGTGAGAGCAGGGTAAGTTCAAGCTATCAAGTTCTTACCTGCTTTACCCTGACGAGCTCCCCAACTTGCAGCTTGCTGCATATGTATCATGCAGTGCACAATTTTGGGGAATTTGGCTTTTTTATCAGTATCAACAGGCAAGCAACCAAACCCCACTGAAATCAAATGGATGTTGGCACCCGAGTTCCTCTGGGATGAATGTCAGTGCCTAGGAGGGAGGAAGCTGTGAGTAAGCCAACCTCAGTCTGACCAAGAGCAGCATATGGAGAACTGCTTCCCCAACCAACACTTACACCTCACTGCTGCAGCCCCCAAGCAACATCACTGCTCCCAGATGTTCTTTCTGCACATCCTCATTTCTTTCCAACTCTTGCAATACTTTCTTCAGCCCCTTTTGATGCGCCTACCCTGGCACGGAAACCCACACGGGTTGCCAGTGACATTTCTTATTGATTTTTAAAAAGCTTCTGCTTGCCTACACAATAGTGCTGGAATAGCACTGGAACTTCTTTATGATTTACCTTCTATGTTCCCAGCTGTTCCTGATGCACATCCTTCTAACTTATAACTTTATCCTCCCCAAAATAAAATAAAATAGAAAACATTCGTAGCTGCAACTGTCACTATTTATGCCTCACAGTTGGCAGATCTCCTTCCGATTGCTATTCAATGGTTTGAATCTCTTCAGAGATGTGTAACAGAATTTCATTTTTAATCAGGTTGGAACTGCAAAGCATCCTAGGACATCACTGGCCAGATGCCCCCAGGGAAGTATTTATGTTGTTGTAAGACCATAATCATCCATCAAACACTAGATGTTAATAATAACACTAATTTGAAAATGGAGGTTTGCTTTTATGTTATTTGTGTGCTTTATGCAAGCAGGAAAGGCCAATTATCTCCATTTAAGAGAGACAGAAACAGAGGACACATTGCAGAGCAGGGATTTATTTGAGCCTCACTCTGATCTTTGCTCGCTGCCTGGCAGGAGCGAACCGTGTTTACTTCAGAAAGAACAGACATCAAATGGCACCTACAGCTGTGATACCTAGCCCCAGCTCTGCCACTGGGAGCTTCAGCAAGCCACACCACCTCAGCGTTTCTCAACTAAAGCAGACAGCAGTGCAGGGGAGATGGTACAAACAGCACCTTTTTGGTAGGTAAATAAACACTGCACCTACTGTGTTCATTTTAACTCCAACACTCATCTTTAAGCACAATCTTTACAGCCTATTTCACTTATTTGTTTTCCATCTTTGGCTTTTCAACATGGACACAGCGTGGGCTCAAACTTCCCTGTTGCCGACTCCAGTATTAGGTTTGTTATGGTGATATCCTACTGCCCCTCCTGCTTTGGAAGGGCTAAAGCATCTTCTCCTCCCTTAAGTATTTTCTGTAGTGCTGTAATGCTTCCTCTCCAACTCCAAACCTTCCTAAGCTGCTTTTGCTTCAACAGTGAGGAGAAAAGGATTAGCTGTCATCTGGAGGAATGGCTGCACCCAAGGTTTTGTGCAGCTGCAGCAGCAGGAAACAGCAAAGCTGGATTAAGAAATCTTGGCAATTTTTATTTTAGCTTCTTTTAGACTGAGATATAAAAATAAAAAGTAGCATCTCAACAAAAGAGAGCTGCTAAGACTGCTACTGACTGCATGGTGTGAACTGGCTCCAAGACAGTCACGCTATTAAAATAAGGATTACAATTAATGAGGCCAAATCTCCTAGAAGAACTTGACAGGGAGATACTTAATGATAAATCCCTGTTTTCTAAAACCATTTGTAGCCATGTATTTGGGAAAAGTGCATGTGTACAGCCAGCTATGCATGACTGTGAATGATTTCATGTGCAACTGTGTAGTGGGGATCAGCAAAAAAGCAGGAGTGATTTGCACTAGGCTCCTGCTCCTGACCCAGAACAGCAGGAGCTCTGCACACCATTCCTGCCAGTTATTTGTTTAACCTGCAGAATTCACTCCCTCCCTCCTCCTTTTTCCAAGGCTTTTAACACATCTTCCACAAAAGTTTGCTTTATGTTTCCCTTGGATCTTCCTTGTTGCAGACTGTGCCTCTGATTTCTTAGCAGCAGCAGAAGAAATGAAGAAGGCATCATTCCCCTTCTCTCATCCGCCTTTTGTATGTTAAAGCTATTACCACTATGTTTTCTCTTCTCTAAGCTATACAACCCAATTATTTCTCTCTATCCTGCCAGCCACAACTTTCCAGACCTCTTGATCATTTTAAACAGTCTCCTCCGCAGTTTCCTCAGTTAACTGGTCTCCATCCCTGTTGAAGTTCAGTGCCCCAAATGGGACACAATACCCAGCTGGAGTCTTCCAGTGCTTACTGGAGCAGAAGGCTAACTCCACACATCTTGCAAGCTGCACTCGGGTTTTAGTCGGCAGTAGAAGCCTTCAGAGAGTGGCAGCTGCATTTGGCCTGACCAGCTGCAAACCCAGCTTCAGGAGAGCTTGAATCATCCAGAAATTGCATCATATCAGAGTTTCTGCTAAGATTTTGAAGAGACTTCACAGAAGCTGCACTGAACACTGTCAAACACATCTTGGGAACTTCTTTCTCCCCAGACTCTAAATCTGGCGCTTCAAACACAGCACCTCTGGGGTGAGATGTGCATTCTGGGATTCCTCCACTTCCGGAATATTGCTCTGTTGCAGTAGCTCACCCAACCTCTACACATGCTGATACAACAGATCTGGATAGAAGCATCCAAGAGACTTGGCCCATGGGAGGATCCAGCTGCACTGAGTATTTAATTAGAGAAAAACAAAGACACAAGCTTGCCTAAGGTTACTCAAAAGACACATGGCGCTGCACCCCTCTGTGCACTGCCCAAACAGAGCTGGTTTATCGGCTGAAAAAGGATAGGAGCTGTTTCAGTGACTTCAAACTCTAAAGAATATGCCCTTAAGGTGTTTTGATCACTTCAGAGCAGTAGGGCCTGGCTATGGGAGTGGATGAGCTGAGTTAATGAACAGGTTTTTCTCATCTTCACTTCTCTCTGACCCCCAGCTGATGAAAATAGAGGACATTTAAACACTGAAACCTAGAGCCCTACTTTGTTCAAATAAAGACTCTGCTTAGCATTCAAGCCACTGCTAAGGGATAGTGTTTATTTTATTCTAGAGTTTAATTGAATCCCCAGAAGACTGTTCCTAGGCAAACTCACCTGAGAGCACAACTAAAAATAACAAGTCTTGGGAAACATTTGGGACAAGCATTAGGAGAAGGTGACTTTTCAGAGCTAGAAACCCTACCCTCACACCCATCCCAAGCATAAGGGTCTGCATTACAGTGCTCCTGTAATAGCAGGACTCCTTTAGTGCGTCTATTCACACTTTCAACAGAGAAGCACAGACTGATTCTGACAGTCTTCCATTCATTTCACATCATTAATGCTACCAAACTTGGAAGAATCAGTTCTGGTTTGTATCACCAGAAGAGGATTCAGTATCCCACAGTGCTGGTCATTATCATGATTATTCCATCTGGTTTAACATGGCCAGTAAGGGCTGGCTGATGCAAGACTCTGCACTTCAGAGGAGCTGGAAATCCCAGGCCAGCCATCATTCACCAAAACTCATGGGATTTTCTTTCTCAACTGGCTTGCAGTAGAAGATAGCCAGTCAAATCATAAACATGGTCCATGCAGAGCCCTCCTAGCACAGGCTGAAACTTGTTCAGGCCCCTGTGTGAATGCTGTCATTCAAGACTGAAGCACTTTATTCAATCCACACCCATTACTCAAGCCTGCAAACATGCCTATCCATGCTCTTCAATTTATAGAAGATAAATTGTTTTTTCACTTCTTTGTCTGACCTGCAATGACTGGCCTGATGGTCATCCTTCTGATGGGACCCCTGAACTAACAACACTTCCAGCTGGGAATTGTGACTTGATCAGGATTGTCCACTACAATAACAACTAACGACCCCAACGCACATCCAATGCGTCAGGAGCTTCAGACCCCATGTCTGAGCTTAGGCAAAGGACTGCAGCCTCTTCCTGCAATGATCCCCCCGAGTTAATTCCTGCCACAGACCTGGCAACAGCCCTGGGCTTTTTCTTGCCAAGCACCAGTCATTGTATTGTAACTAACTAGCTAATGGCCTGGCAGGATGCCGTGTGCAGACCTGGGGTTAATGAAGACTTCCATCAAACACCCTTTACATGGTGAAGGTGGCAGGGAGATTTAACACACTGTATTTGTTTGGAAGGGGCTGACAATAATTAAAAATTAAATGGACTTTCTGCATTCATTATTGACATCTCAGTAGTAACCAGAGATTTCAATTAATAGTTCTTTACTAATCCAACTTTTCTAGCAGCTAAACATATCACCAGAGCTCATTGCTAACACCCCTTCTATCCTCTATCTCCATGTACTTTTAGTCTGCAGCAGAAATCCAGCCATTTCAGAGGATGCTCTTGCTTAGAAACACTTTGTAGTAGAAAAGCAGCAGAATGCTTCAAATAAAATGTCCCTGCCTCTGTTCCAGTCCAGCTTTGTGTTCCCTAAAGAACAGAACTAATAGAAATCAAGATTATTCTTTCCTCTACAACCACAGGACAAACTGCTGCCATGACTCTTTCACAGAGTCTCACACATATGCTAACTCAGTTCAACTCCTTTTGTTAGGTATCTTAACACTGCTTTCAAGCTTTACTGGTCAAGTTACTATTGCTGTTAACATTATTTATAGCTGCAGCCTTATCCTGAACCAGATGAAGCACCTGATGACCCTGCTGTGTTTCACAAATGCTTACTAGGTTGTTTACTCAAGACAAAGGAAAAAAAAAAACCAGAAAAATACTAATGGAAAACTCTGAAATAAATATTTCCCAGTTTTTTACACCATTTTTACTTGAATATTGACATCACTTTTACTTCAGAGACTTCTGAGAATGAAAAAACACATAGTGCTTAAAGAAATGTTCCAATGTGCATTAAACAAAAGTTTTGAAGGAGTAAAACCATCTCCTTTCCCTTCCACCAGACAGTGCAATAAACCCCAAGAATCTATTTCTCATGCCACAAATGACTTTGCTCCTAAGGTCATTCTATTAGGATTGTCTGTGTAGACAGTTTGTTTCCCTCTTACCTGCAGCACTCCTGGGTACTATGGGCCAGGAAAGACTGGCACAGGGTGACCCAAGCCCAGGTCAAGGCAGGTGCTGGTGTGATAGCTATTTAAGAGTGGATCTTTGTCTTTGAACACTAGAACATGTTAAGGGTGTTTGGCCAAGCTTGGAAAACTTTAAAACATCCCACCCTGCCCACCAAGAAATCTCAAATACATAGAAACTCTCCACTTTCCCAGGAGAACTTGATCTGTCAGCAGTTTTGCAGCCACCCTGGGTAAACGCCAGGTTCCCCAGTGGCAGGTAACAAAACGTCACAAAAATGGTAACACTAGTTCAGACTCCAACTCTGCCCTTCAATAAGAAAAAGCAAGAGTGGGGCAAGCAGAGATGACGCCTTTCATACTAATCCACCAACCTCCTGACTTTCTTGAGCTGAGAGTATTTTCTGCATCACTAAATGTTCCCAGTTTCTAAATACCTACTATGGTATTAGCCCTTAAAGGGGCCCTCCAGGCAGCCCTGCTACCATTCAAAATAAATAATGAGAAAAATGATTGCTGAATGCTGCCACAATGCACCGACACACTTGAGTAACCGCACACTCCTCTTGCTAGCAATGACACTTCAGACGCAAGGGGAACCCAAGCACCCACCTGAACACTGGCATCATGACTTCCCCTAACAGGAAGCAAACTGTAAGTCACTTCCATCACTCCCCACACTGGAAATGGCAGTGCCTTAGGACACCAATGCTGTTTGCAGTGAAGAGCATCCCAAACCAAACCATCATCAGAGACTCAGTGAAGGCCCTGCGCTAGGTGAAACAACAGCTCTGGAGGGCAATATGTCTTCTTCACTCTCTATGGCAGCAACTGGCAACTCTCCAAACCAGCAGTGCTCAGGTCTATTCTTCTCTCCATGCATGTGTAACTCCTGGTAAGTTATTATAACACAAAACATTTGTAAAGTGTCCTTCATAAAATGGTCCCAAGGAGATTTCTTATTCAGGCATAATTAAGGACGCAGTGAACACAATACTCTTCCTTTCAGAATTAACAGCAAAAGCAGATGGGCTGCTCCCTGTATCAATCCATATCAGACTGCACGTCAGGTCAGGGATGTAGGAAAGCTGCACTGGGAAAGGAAAAGCAGAACTGGGGGTGGTGAGGACAAGTTTGGGGATTCCCTTTCTCTGCTGACCCGATTCTTGTGAAAAAAAATAAAAATGCTTTGAGGTTAGTTCTGCATCTGAAAAATATCAACCAAAACAGAGCGATGTGGAACACAGAGGCCATGAGAGATAGCAAGGGGTAGAAGAGGCCTGAAGGAGAGCAGAGAAGGGATGGAGGAAACAATGATTACAAGAAACATCCTTGTTCCCTTGAGCCAGGGACAGCCTTGCTCTGTGGCCACTGCAGCAGGAGCACAGACAGACCCAACCTAGCTTTAATCTACCTTTAGAATGCCTTTAGCCTTAATCTAGCTTTAGTTCCCAAGCCAACAGCAAGGCCCTTGCTTTATCATGAATTTCCCAGTGTTATGGCTCCCAGCTCATCCCAGGGCCTCAGGTGGCTCAGAGAGGCTGCTATGACTACATAACTATTCATACCCTACATAAAAGTGAGCTTCAGTAGTACAAATGCTGCAGCCAAACCTCTGCTTGCACAGAGAGATACATCTCACCTGTTCTTTCAGGACCTGACACACAAGCATTGTGCATCTGACCTGCTTTACAGGGTTAAAAAAGGGGGTTCACAGGAAGCATCTTGCCCATGAAATGGCAAAGGCAGAGGGAAAGGAGCCAGAACACTGAAAGGGCTTAGAAACATACACAGAAAGAGTGAGAGTCACAGGCCTGAGGTTTTAAGAGGTCCTTAATCCTTCCAGAGAGTGGGAGTCTTGGTTTCTGTTGCTGTTGACACAAGGAGTGGGAAGAAAGGCTATTTACACCTTTTACTTAAGGTCATATGCGACTTCAGTCTCCAAGCACCGACATTTCAGTGCTTGTATTTCCTCTGCCCACAGAAGGTGACTCAGGGAGTGAGCTCAAATATTTTGCTCAGTGTAAACAAGCCGAGTGAGCTGAATTGATATGGGACCCCAAATATCCCCAGCGAGCACTCAGCAACACATATTTCAGGAGCAGGGATGAGAAGAGAGAGCTGGCATCTTATTCCTCCAGATTTCAAGGCTAAAAGAAACAGAGGCCCAGCCCCATCATAGAGAGAGGGACTGAGGCACTGAGAAACTAAGTGACACTACCAAGGTCAAACAGGACACCCATGGCAAAGGCAAGACTTCAAACCCAGAAGCCAGGTCTCACCCCTCCACCAGCCTCCTCTGCCTGGTGCAGCACATCCTATACTCACACGGGCCCTGCAAAAGACCAGACCATCTTTTTGGCCAAGCAGACAGCAAGATCTCTTTCATTTCCAAGACATGAAGGGAAAGAATGCTATTCTGAAAATCTTTACTGCCACCGGAGAATATAAAGTTTGTATCTCCTGGCTCAGTAGCTTGCCATCAAATCCCTCATCATCTCTAATGCAGTTAATGACTGAGGCTTTGTTGATACCCTGTACAACTCTGCAGTATACAACCTACCTACACCTCAGAAAAGCTATAGACATGTTACAGTGAGTGGAAGACTCAAGTGCAATACTTAATATCACACCTTAGCTATGCCAGAAGGATGAGATTCCCCATAAGGAGATAAGTCTATCACCATCAGGAGAATTTATCATACTTATTATGACTAAATAAATTAACATAATATTATTATTATTGCGATAAATTATTTTTATTGAAGTAAACTGGGTCAGAAGACACGTACAAGCTAACACTAAATCAAGCAGCTCTTCAGAGTTGAGTGCTCGAGATCATGCTGAATTTATTGCATATAACCTAAAGAATCACAAGACTAAGACACCAGCACTAAAAATAAGCGCATGAAAAGCATCTATTCTAAAAGAAAAAACCTTAGCCAAGTGGTAAAAAAGAAAGCCATAGCTACATAATAATGTTTTATGTGACTGCTGATAACATATTAAGTATAAATTATTAGTAAGGTGGCACTACACATCCCATAATTTACTTCTTCATTTTTTTTTGACTCTTTCTTCCTCTGCTGCCCTTTCTCCACCTAAGAAACCAGTGATGCACACGCCTGGCAGTGCAATTCATTTAGGGATACCTTTGGAAGCCATTTTCCAGCCTTTGCTTCCAAACAGCTCCACAACTCCAGCAGTGTCAGATTAGTTAGGAAAGCCTTCCAACAGGAGGTCCTCAGTTTCTCTCTCATCCTTTCACACATCAAACCTTCACTGCCCTCTGCACCTTCCGGCCTGCTGGGCACCCCCGGGGTGGGCACTCACCCAAGGGAGGCCATGGCCCGAGTTTCCATGGCTTTTGGGAACCATCTAGTGGTCCTCAGCCGGATTGCAGCGGAGGACTCGGCAGGGCAGACAATACCTGCTGTATTCCCTCATTAGACCGGGACGAGGCCGCAGGCTATGGTGTCATTCTTGCCGAAGTTGGGCTCTTCAAAGCAAGCTGAGATGCCTGCTGTTTTCACTGCAGTGAATACCCCACGTCCCCATTCTTCCCCTGCCACTTCACACCCCAGTATCTGGACACGAGCTACAAGGCACACAGCTCCTCCATGGCAGCAAGACCCACAGTCCTGGAGACACCGACAGCTGCCTGAATGCCGAAGTCCACAAGACAAAGCCTGCTTGATGCTCACAGCCATTCCCGCCTTTAAAGCCACCACCTCACTCACCATCTAGGTAGGTTTTCTCCCTGTCCCTGTAACCTTAGATCCCGCACAAACACCATGCTGTCCCCTCAAAGGGGACAAAGGACCATCGCTACACCAAGGTCTGGGGAGCCCTCGTGTCCAGCTGAGGAAACAACCCCACGGCGATACTCGGGAAAACAGACCAGCCTCCCCTTTGCACGGTAACGGGGTGGCCGCGTTAACGAGGCGTCACTACCACAACCGGCTCAACCGGAGGAGTTTTCAGTTCATCTAATTTATTACCAATTAGCACCATATTCCGATGAGGCACTCACAAAGGGAACATCCATCATTGACGCTTAATGAAGCGCCTTTCCATCCCCTCCCCGGGCTCAGCCCCACGGAGCTTCGCTCCCGCCTCGCCTCGGCCAGCCCCGGCTCCTCACCCCTCACGGACCGGCTCCTTACCGTGTGTCCACAGCAGCTCCGCGCCTCTCGGGGGTCCCTGCCCCAGCGGGTGAGCTCTCGGTGCGGGGGGACTGCTCCGGTGTTGGCCGGTGCTGGATACGGCCCCTCAGGGGCCATCCCCGCCGGTGTCCCTGCCCCGTCGCTGCCGCGGCTCCGGCCGGCCCCGACCACCTCCTCGGCGCCGGCTCCCCTCAGTCTTTCCCCGCACTCCTCCCCTCAGGCGGTCAAAGGCGGCCAGAACCGATTCCAACCGGCCCGAGGCGGTTGCCGCCGCCTCCTGCTCACACACAGGTGCTGTGCGGGGCTTTCCGGCCGCCATTTCGCAGCCACAGACCTAGGGAAGCCCCTTTACAGGCCTCTGGGCTTTTAATGCTTTTTGCTGTTGCTGATGGTCCGAATGCGCAACAGGTTGGAAGTGTGTTTTCCTGGTGGACCCCATTGAGAGAAAGAGCTCAAGTGGGCTTAGTTTACACACGATCGTGTAATCACAGATGTGTGGGTTGGAAGGGATAAAGCTCATCCAGTTCCAACCCCCGAGATAGCTTGAGGTGTAGGGTATAATCAGGTACAAAGCCGTCACTGGGGTGAGAAGTGCTGTAATTCTTCAGCCTGCTTGGCAGGGATGGAAGATGTACAGTGGGAAAACCAAAGACATGAAAAGCACTGGGGTGGTTTGGGTGCCTCTTTCATGGGACCCAAATTGCAGAAGAAGCTGTGGCATTTGCTCACAATGGTGGTACCTCTGAGGTGGTGTCAAAACGTCCTCATGGCGGAGGGGAGGGATAATCCCATGGGATCTCCGGAGGTGGCCTGTGCCCACCTCCCGCTCGGAGGCATTCAGCTGAGGCTGTGTTGCTCAGGCTTTGCCTGGTTGGGGCTGGAAGTTGCTTCAAGATAAAGATGTTCACGGCTAAAATGAACTGTTGGAAAAGCACAAGAAACGGGCTGATCCAAAGTTAGTTTTACCCCTTTGCATTCAATTCCCTGGAGCTTCCCAGAAGAGTGCGTTGTTCCAGGGGGATTAGTTTCCCTGCTTTGGAGAGGAAAGAGGAGGATTTTAATGGGCCAGAAAATCTCTTTTCCAGCCGGTCCCACTTCTGGTAGGGGCTGGGCATCGTGTAGGAGTGACCCAACACCAACTGAATGCCTGCAGGTGGTTTATAGTGAGGGTGCTGGATCTGCCCTTGGAAGCTGCAGGGCTCTGCTGCCACCCAGGGCTCTGCTCAGCTCCTAGCACTCCCCATCCTCTGGGAGCCTGCAGGATGCAAAGCAAAGGAATAAAAACTGCTGCCTCTTCCAGTCTCCTTTAATGGTTTTCTTTTGGCTGAGATGACTTACAGCCGGCAGCGGGTGTGCCAGACTGCACTCTTAAACACTGAGCTGAAGGAGGTGTGCTGCTCCGTGGACAGCCCAGCTGCTCTCTGCTCCGGGGTTACCATGAGCACATGAACGTTCTGGCTTCTTGGGCCTGAGCACCTTGGTGAACAGACACGGCTCAGGGCAGCTCTGTCCTGTCCTGAGGATGCTCAGCCAAATCCAGATGCTGGATCAGAAGAGCCAGAATCTCATCCCACATGCTGTGCTACTGTTATAACTGTGGAAGTGTTCAGGGCCAGGTTGAATGGGGCTTTGAGCAACCTGGTCTAGTGGAAGGTGTCCATGCCTGTGGCAGAGGGTCCCTTCCAACCCAACCCGTTTTATGATTACATGATAGTATATGAAGGCCCAGCTGTGATCAGAGATATTTTATGCCAGATGCTATCTGCATTTATACACAGTGACATGATAATTTCCACCTTGAAGACTTCAAAAGACAGTGAGACCCGGTGTCATATCGTGCAGTACCAATATACTGGGAAGAAGTTGCATTGGTCCTCTTCTTAGAGACCAGGGATTCTCTGTACTGAATTAACACTTCGGAGGAGTAAACATGGGGAGGCAATACCATTCATCTTAGCAGCTTCTCACTAACCATGTACAAAATCCCATTGAAAGTGGGCACGGCCAGGGAAAAAGAGGTAGCACACAATGTACAGGGCATGGACACACAATAACACAGGGCATGGGACAAATCACCAGACCTGGACAGTGTCAAAGACATGTTCTGTGAAAGCCAATTCTTAACAGGAGGAACTTTCTTCTTTGAATGTAACTTTGGAGGAGTTCTTTGCAGCCAGTACAAAAGCAACTGTCCTTAAGCTGCAAAGCTGCCTAGAGGTCTTGCACGTTGTATTTATAGCTTCTAACCCCATGGCTAGTACTCATCCTGCAAAGCATCTGTCTTAAAAACAAGTGGAGGAGTTTGGAAGGAGCTTTGAGTTGAATTCCCAGCTGTTTCACAGGGTGCTGCATTTCTTCTTAAATCTTCAAAGGTAAGAAGTGGGTGACCCCATTAGACTTCAAGAGATGATGCAAACTCTTCTCCCCATAGTCAACCTGACCTGAAGCTCAATTCTTTTGGAGGATTGGAGAGGTTCAGATCATCTTTTCCCCTTCACATTCCTCATGCTTCCAAAGAGCAGTACTGAAGCACAAACCTGGGAAAAAGATGCCTGCATTTACCTTTAACTGCTGGCAAAGACCAGCTCTGTAGCTTCCTTCCAGTCCCAGAGGCAAAGGGAGGAAGGGTTGTCGTCTCCTGGGCCTGCCCAGCGGAGATCCCCCTTTCTCAAATGGAGAAATGTCTCTAAAAGTTGTAAGGAGGTTCCACCCTTCAGCTATGAGGAGATAGGGAGGTCCTGCCCTTGGGCAGGGGGTGCAGGGAGCAGTGTCAGCACATCCCTCTGTGCACAGGGCAAGGGATTAAGGGTCTTCCTGTAAAGAAAAGCCCCTCTCCAGGCTGTGTCCAGGGTAAAAACACTGAATCAGAATCCCAGATTGCTTTGGATTGGAAGGGACCTTAAAACTCATCCAGTTCTAACCCCCTGCCACGGGCAGGGACACCTTCCACGAGAGCAGGTTGCTCCAATCCGTGTCCAACCTGGCCTTGAACACTGCCAGGGATGGGGCAGCCTCTGCAGGGTACCTAGAGCTCCGAGGGGGAAATGCATCCAGATGTTTGTCTCTGGTGTGGGGGGAAAATTGGTGTATCCTTAAACAGCCAGTCAACAGCTGTGGCTGGTTTGTAAGCTCCAAAGAGCTAACAAACATGATCAGTGGCTGTGTTAATGACATCTGAGGCAAACTAGTTATGCTGTAGTGAGGACTAGGGAGCTGGAAAGCTTCCAGGAAGACACAACCCCGCTGAGCAGAGGTCCTGGGCAAACAAGCTGATGTTACCAAAAAGATCCTACAAAGCTTGTTAGAGTCACCCAGCCTCCAGCGCTTTGACTGCCACAGCCCATTGTTCTGTGAGATGGATTAAAACCCTCGTGTCCCAGAGCATCAGCATCATACCAAAGCAGAGAGGCTTTTGCCCAAAGAAGAAATGGAAAACGTAACTGATATTTTGCCTCTTTGGGAACTTTTGTGAGTGGTTTTTTGGCTGCGTTTCATAAACACTTTTCGATCCAGGGCTGTGAAGTTACACGTAGTGAGTGATGTGTTTGTGGCTGTTCAGGCTGCAGTCTGCACCAAATGTTAATTGAATCCTGTGGTCCCTCGCATGCCCTTGCAACACCAGCAACAGAAGCATGTGGCAGAGCCAGCAGAGGTGCATCAGAGCCCTGGGTCCAGCAGCAATTAAAAAGAGGAAGGGAGGGAGGGAAGGGAAAAAGCCAATTACTTGTAATTGGATTCAGTAAACTGAATTATCTCACTATTAAAGCAGTGCTTGTTTTTGAGATAGTGGGACATTCAGACTATCAAAAGCATTAATTGATTCATCCCTTTTTTCAAGTGCTTTCTCAACAGTACCTCTATTCGAGAGCTGCAACCTTTTGTTCGCCTGGGGAATGTGAATTATACAGACCATGTTTATATCTTGGTGGCTCTATTCATTCTGACTTTTTTGTCATGTTGGTGTTTTAACTCAAAAATGAGCTGACACTCCTGCAAAACATAATGGAAGGTTTATTTCTTCTTTTGTGATGCCTTCAGTGCTGCTAGAGGTGTAATTTAACCAGGGAGAAAGGGAGAGGAATGTTTGGAGTCTCAGTCATTCAGGCCTCAGACCTGGGAGCTAGGTAGATGGGTGGGAAGGCAAGAGAAACTAGAAGCCTTCTCTGTGGTGGTGTGCAGCTTGGCACATGCGTGTTCTCCACAATGCCAGGGCTACACTAAGGCAGACTCTTTTCCCTATGCCCTCTACAGCTAACTTTCAATGAAGGATGGTCAATGCCCAAGGATTTCTGGGCCACAGCTGACCCCAAGGGCTCAGAGCAGTGGAAGAAGGAGATCCTTATGCCCATTGTCAGTCACCAAAGAGGGGGTGTCTCCATTGGCAGGGAGAAATGTGCCTACATGGTACATTTGTCACTGTACCCGACTGAGGACAAGGTCCCTACATCTTTCTTTCTGCCTTACTAAGTGGATACTGAATGCTGGGAAAGGCAGCATGAGAATAAGTCAGCTCCAATGAGTTATTCAGGCAAATTGAAGGCATTATGTCAATGTGATGGGCAGCGTTTCAGGCCAGAACGGTACTATTGGCATTTTCTTCCCTCTGAATCAATAACTCCTAAAGGATTACAATTTAATTTTTAAAGGGTAATTCAATCAAGCGTTTGAAAACAGAGGCCAGTCTTAAAATTAAACTTTAATCACATTTATTTATTTTTAAAAATTGTACTTGCAGAGAAAGAAGAGCCATTTCTGAACAGTCCTTCACCTTGGGCTTAAAGGGGAAGGTTTTTCTTATATCCCTGGTAGGAATCCGTCCCTTTGCTTACCTTCAGTTGCTCTTGTCTATTGCCAGTTCAGACATGTTTCCATTAATGCCCTGAGGAGACACCTTCCAGAAAACCCAAAGATGTGGCTCAGTTTTTCATTGGTGACTGCCACCAGCATCAACTGATTTCTCTGCATCTGAGACTCCCCACAGAAGTGGGACTGTCTGCCAGAAAAGCCCATTTGTTATGTGACAGGATTCCTCCTCTTTTCTACTGCCTCTTTGTCTCCAAGCTAAGAGCCAGTACTCCAAATAAATGCAGTTTCAGGAGGGACCTGGTGTCCGGGATTAACAGTACCTTCTGTTCACTTAGTTTTGTCAAAGGAGATTACTTGGATTTTTGGATAGAGCTGCTGATCAGAGGCAGCTGAGCATCAAACCCTTCTAGTCCTATAGAAATCCTGGGCCTGATCCCTTCAGCTCAGTCTTCGAACAAATTTAAGGCTTCTCTGGACAATGCAATAGTTTGAAAGCCACATAAGCAGTGCAAGTGCTTTAGTGTGAGGTGTCCCCACCCATGGCAGGGGGGTTGGAACTAGATGATCTTGAGGTCCTTTCCAACCCTAACTAGTCTGTGATTCTGTGATTGTAAGAGCCAGGCAAACACCTGCTTGGACTGTTGAAGGTTCTAAGCAGGTCTGAATATCTGTGGTTTAATTCCTCTCTTACAGCTCTGCTGGGTACCTCAAAGTTCAGATTCTCAAAATCATTGATCTGTAGGTGCCTAAGCCACGAAGCACCAGAAGTCTTCAGATACCAGTGTGTGCCTTGACCTCCTTGGTCCCTTTTGGTTCAGAGCAGCCCTGTTTGGATAGAGGAGCCCAAGCACAGAAGCATCCCTGCCTTCAGGTTCTACTTGGCCTGCTTTAGTACTGTGAGAGCACAGCTTGTAGGTGCAGGGCTTTTGGGGAGTTGTTTTGCATCTCAGTATCTTTGCTATCAGTGCTATACTTCCACTAGTGAAATCCTCATAGTTCCTAAATAGTGGATGTAGGGCTGCTGCAGCATCACAGCTGCTGAGCAGGGACACTCACACAATCTCCCACAGGAACCCTTCCTCCTCCAGTGTATCCCTCCCATTGGGCCTGTGCCAGTAACAGGCAGTTCTAGCCAGCTCTGAAACAGATTAGAGCAACCCGTTGCATGCCAGAACCTCAGCCAGGCACAGGAGCACAAGGTGCCTCTGCAGAAATATTTAGGAAAGAGTGGCAGCTCTTGGGGGAGTGACATGAGAGGTGTGTGAAGAGAGGACACATGGGATGACACGGTGAAGAGAGGAAGAAACACATTAAGGGGTATGGGAGGAGGAAATGGAGAAACGGAAGGGATCTGTGCAAGGAGACACTGTTGGTGATCCAGTGGGAGATGTCCTTTCAAAAGGAGGCACCCCATGTAAGAGGAGGTACCTCTTAGGGGAGGAGGACCCTTGTCAGAGCAGGTACACCTCCAAAGCCATCCCTGCTGTGCCTCCCCTGGTGACAGGGGAAACTGAATTAGGCAGCATCTGGATAGGGGCTTTAAGGACTTTAGTAGTGCTCAATTGTGGGATTTAGGTCCTGAAAGTAGCAGAGAGCATTTACTGAGTATTTAATCTGCATCTATAGGCATCGAACTATGGTTCAAATGCCAATGCTGTGAAGACATCTGATTGGTGAGCTCTTGACTTTAGCCAAACTAAATGTGTATTAGAGCACTCTCTGGGGGTGAGAAGCAGTTGCACAGTGAGCCCTTAGCAATCGAACAGGAGCTGCTGTGTCTTGACAGATGATGCAGTCAGGACTCAGGGGACGCTGATCTCATAGGAGTGTATGACATAGAAATGGCAAAGAGCACTCCAGTTCTGGGAAGTGAAACTTCCCAGATCAGCCTGATCAGTTTTTCTCCAGGTCCTTCTATGACATTTTCATTAAGTGTTTCTTCTAATATTTTTCATAACTTGCTTCTCAGGCCCTCATCCTGCTCCGCTCTGAGATTAAGAACCTCTGTCCGTTCAGTGACAGTAAATCTGAAAGCAAATGACTGACGATCAGTACAGCTTTTCATATTGCAAAAGTCACGGTGACAGTGCAGAAAGCAGTGGGTGATAAAACGTTGCTGGAGAATGCCCTCATCTCAGTGCAGCAAGATGTATTGTTTCAGAAACAATCCTTCCTTCAGATTTCATTAGAAAGCCCCATTAGGAGAACCCTCCACTAAATAATGTTCCTGCCACTTTTTGTCATGCAGGCACCCAGCGATCAAGGACACGTTCAGTGGAACAGTGCAGGAGGGTGACACACACCACAAAGCAGTGGTGGTGAAGATAATTATGAAGATAAGGTCCCTTTGGGAGACCATTGTACTAAATGCCTCAGAAAATCTCAGCTACGAAGAGGTTTTCCCATAAGCCCTTTTTTCATGGAGAAGTACTGACACCCCCCACAACATCAAGGTTAAAAATGCTTCCTGCTCATTATAGTAAGACAATGGTTTTCTTTGAAACTATTGTTTATGGACCAGATGGGCCATTGATGCTCTGCTTGAAATAGAGAGAATTGTGTGATTATAAAATGCAATAAAACCCCCAAACACCTCTCTGCCTGAAATGTGATCAGCAATAGTTTTTGTTTAAGGTGACATCTAAAGCCCGGAAAACTTGCTGTAATTAACAATGGACGGGGAAAAAAAAAGCCCCCAATGACACTGTATGTATTTTTTCAGGATTTGATGCTCCTGCAATCTGAATTCAAACTGTAGAATAAGAAACAGATGGAACAGAATTCTTTTGCTAAACTAAGGGAAAAGAGTGGTCAAGCACTAGAGGGGACTTTCCCATAGTCACGAAAGATAGAGGAAAATGTCAGTGCCTTGAAGCAAAATCCAAGAAGAGAAGTACAGGCTTAGGTGGAATGTAGCCCAAGAGAGTGAGCCAGATGATGTTTGCCCCCGCAGCTGCAAAACCCCACATGCAGCAGAATGATACCTGTCCCCATACACTCAATTCCTGACTATTTTCTGATTTCTCCACTGAGTTGAACGCTCGTCAGTAGGAGTGTCCTGGGTTTCTGCATCTCCTCATGTAAATATATCCAGAATCCGTTCCCTACATGTAAAAAATTAATGATTAAAAAATATATATTAGGAGGAGGGAAAGGAAGGCCTCTATGGAGCCAGGCTGAGAAAGTTGGGGCTCTTCAGCCTGGAGAAGAGAAGGCTGCGTGGAGACCTCAGAGAAGCTTCCAGTATCTGAAAGGGGCTACAAGGATGCTGAAGAGGGGCTCTTCATTAGGGACTGTAGTGATAGGACAAGGGGTGATGGGTTTAAACTGAAACAGGGGAGATTCAGGTTAGATACAGGGAAGAAGTTTTTTACTGTGAGGGTGGTGAGGCCCTGGAACAGGTTGCCCAAAGCAGTGGTAAATGCCCCATCCCAGGCAGTGTTCAAGGCCAGGTTCGACAGATCCTTGAGTAACATGGTCTAGTGTGCGGTGTCCCTGCCCATGGCAGGCGGTTGGTACTGGATGCTCGTAAGGTCCTTTCCAACTCAAACCATTCTATGATTCTGTTTTTTCTAATTATCCAGAAATGAAATTTTCAGCTCTGGTTCTCTTTTTGCTTCATGTACTTGGCATTTATTATCTGCTAGGAAAAAGAAAAATTATATATATAGTAGTTATGTCTTTCTTGTCCATTGCTGCCTCTTCCTGATATCATAGTGTGGTGTCAATTTCTTGCTGCAGGCACTGTTTTGTCATAATCTTTTTAGAATAAGAAAACTAAAAAAAAAAACACCCCAAGACCAACACAATCTGAATTTCAATGATCTCTCCTTTTCAGTTAATGCCTCAAACAAGCATTTGATTTACATTTGTGGAGACACTTGCTGCAGGCTCATTAAAAATAACGTATTGGTGGCACATCATTTATTGAGAGAAAACAAATTGACAAAAGATAAATGAAGTCGCTGTGTAATTAACTAAAAACAAATCCACAGCTGAAATAGGAAATTAATATATACATGTATCAATATCTCACCCAGGACTGAATAACACAGTTTAAATATCCCTGTAAAAAATAGGCAACAAGAAGATGTGTCTGAAATAATATTTTAATTAGACTGTGACTGCCATTTGCATGCAGTGGTGCAAGTGAGCCACAGCATTGCAAGCTTTCGTGTACTGAGACCTTGAACTTGTCAGACCAATGTCTTCTCTGCTGCCCAGTACGAGATATTTCAAAGAAGGGTTGCAGAAGGTAGTCAGTGAGCAGCCTTTCTCCCGGAAATCTGCTTCCTGAATCCTAATAGTTTTGCTCTTGCATTCCTGAGGAATGAGGGTCTAGAGCCACTCCACAAGTTATTTTAAGAGGGTTTTAAGTGCAGTCAGTGGCAATTCTTAATAATTTCATTACATGGATGAAATGCCCAGTCATTTAATTTCATATGCATTTCAGTGCCGTCCTCGTCATTGTAATATAGAAACATAGAATCATAGAATAATTAGGGTTGGAAAGGACCTTCAGATCATCCAGTTCCACCCCCCTGCCATGGGCAGGGGCACCTCACACTAAACCATCTCACCCAAGGCTTCGTCCAACCTGGCCTTGAACACTGCCAGGGATGGAGCATTCACAACCTCCCTGGGCAACCCATTCCCGTGCCTCACCACCCTAACAGGAAAGAACTTCCTCCTTATATCCAATCTAAACTTCCCCTGTTTAAGTTTGAACCCGTTACCCCTTGTCCTGTCACTACAGTCCCTAATGAAGTCCCTCCCCAGCATCCCTGTAGCCCCCCTTCAGATACTGGAAGGCTGCTATGAGGTCTCCACGCAGCTTCTCTTCTCCAGGCTGAATATTATCCATGGACAACATTGCCTTGTATTAAGCCACGTGATTAAAAATTGTCAAAAGTTTCCTTTATCTGTTTGATAGGAATTCATTAAAATTATCAGATATTTGACCAGGAAATCTGTCCAAGGGAAGACTCAATGCTGTGCATTATAATGAATTTGGCGTGAGACATTGGGTGGAATGATTCCACTATTGGCATGTTAATACAGCAATAATTACTATAGGATTGCTCAGCCTGAGGAAGGAGGAGCTCCTGTGCTGTGTGTCTGTGGCACTTGAGATATACAGGGCTAAAGTTAACTGAAATTCTCTGTGTCATGAAAAGAGGAGTAACATCAATCCCAGGAATCAGGTTAGGGAGGATTAGCAATAGCCAGGCACAAACTGTGCAGCAACTTAGAATCAGACAGCCCTGAGCAGGCCTTGTGGTTAGGATGTGATGAAAGCAGCCCTTGGTTCTTCATGCCCAATCTGTGTTTTCATGGCTCAGAAAGGAGAAAACAGTACTTAGAAGCTGGATTTCCAGATCTGCATAAGGAGGTTCTATCAGCATTGGTATTTGGATAGGATAGTCTCCCACCTTGTCCACTGAACAGAACATGAGCTTTGAATATTGTATCAAACCTTTTCTGCTTCATTGAGCTTCTCTTTTATGCTCTGTTGCTTTCCTTTGGCTTTTCAAGGCATGGCCGTTACTGAAACAGAATAATAACGAGTACCAGGGGTCCCACTTCAATTGCACATTCACACAAAAGCCATTGCTTTGCTCTTGGCAATTGTGTATAATTTGGAGAAAAAATAAGAAAGAGGAAGAGAAAAATAATTTGTTATACTTCAGCAGGCAAATGAGAGGGTCCAAATGAGAGTGGCTTCCTAACAGCGTGACAGCTAACTTGGGAACTACTCATGAAGCCAATTGGGAATGGGCTCTCCCAGCAAGGTAGTGTTGTGTGCTGACCTCAGTCATTCACATAGGAGAGCTTTATTGCTGAACTCAGTGGGAATATAAATGATGGTGGATGGCAATGCTGCCAGCAGAGCCCCTCTGGCTGAGGAGATCAGCTCGAGAATAATTTGGGTGGGAATTTGAAGAGTGCCATGGGAGTACAAAACTGATTCCTGCTTTCAACTGCAAATGAAAGGAAAATACAGAGAGTTAGTAAAAATCCCGCATACATGAGTGCAAAGAGGGAGAACGTGGATGAGGATGGAGTTCTCTGATATTCTGGCTAGCATTAAAAATTCATGCCAGTAACTTGTCAGCAAAGCCTGGCTCTGTGCTGAGCCTCCCACAGCATCCATAGTGCAAAGTGCAGGTTTGGGGGGTTTTTGTCCCTCCCAGGACAGAATGCCCCTAAACCTGTCAACCCCACCTCTGCCTCCATATGGAATCTGCACCAGGGAGAGTTCTCTGTCTTTAGTTTCTGAGTTTTGGCATGCGTTTCTTTTTGAAGATGAAATTATTGCTGTATTCCTTCTCCTTTTTCTCTTGGGAGGTCTGAGCTCCACTGTTTATCCAAACTGAGCAGAGTCTGGGTTGTTGTAAGGATCTGGAGGAAGAAAAGTAGTTGAATTTTGTAAAAACCACCCTATGTCTAGCTAACTGATTCCGGTACAACCCTACATCATTTTCTCAACCATCAACTCTACCATCTTCTCATAGACTCATAGAATCAACCAGGTTGGAAAAGACCTTGGAGATCAGCCCTGTCTCTGTTTTCAGAAACAGGAAACAGTATGTTTGTGGCAGAAAAGTTTTGGTTTGTTGGAGGAGGAAGATGGATTTTGCTGTTTCAAACCAGTTTTTCTACTAAAAAAAAGAGCTTCGGCGTACTGAAAGAAAAACATACTTTAATTTTTATTTTTTTTCAGGACTAAAAATGTTTCAGGGAAAATGTCAGTTTTGCTTGAAAATGCAGTTCTTATCAAAAGACAGATTCAATGGAGAATTCAGCTGAGTCCATTTGCTCCTGATCCTAGCTGTGAAATGTTGACAGCCTATGTCTACCCAATGGGTTTGATCCATCTGTTTCCACGCTCTTCATCCTCTGCAGCTGTATCAGTCTGAAGGTTTAGAAACACCACAAATCAGGAAGCCAAACTGGACATTGCAGCTTTAGTCTAATGGTGCCATATGTGTCTGGGAATTTATATAAGCCTTATTCCCTTTCTGTGACTCATTCATCAGACTGACTCATCCTTTAGGCTTTTTTCCCTGTGGAAAACACAGCTTGTTTTTATCCAGAGCCCTACCTTCCATTTTATTTAGGGTCAATCTTAGCCTCTTTTCACACTGGACCAAGAACACAGCATCTGGTTTTGCAGCTGTCCTTATTCTAACCCAGCTGAGCAGTTGCCCTCTCTTGGGTACTGTTACAGCCACAAGCAAATGTCACTTGTCCCAGTGCTGATGCCTTTGGGTCTTTTCCGTTCACTTAGTGTTTAGTCTCTTAGCTCTGCCAATATCCACTCCATCCTATGTCACTCAAAGCCTGTATCCCTCATCCAGAGGGACCCGTTTCTGAGATAGAGAGGAATGAATCAGCTGTAGCTTCATGAGGTGCCATCCCTAGAACAGCAGAGCATGGAGCTCTTCTGCCCACCCTCATTGGAGGTGACTGGCAAGTTGCCTGAGACAAAGTAGTCTAGAAGAGAGCAACAGTGTTGTGCTGGGATCAAGACGTGGATATTAATCCAAGGGGCCGTTCCAGGGTCCAGGTGGACTCTGGGGATGTCAGGAAAAAGAAAGGATCAACTACTGTTGTGTCTGTTAAATAGGGGATGGAGTTACAGGGGTAATGTGTAATCAGAAGTGAACACACCAAGCCCTACAACTTCCCTGTTCTGCTGCTTGTAGCTTGAGTATGGCAGGACAGAGGTGAGCGAGGTTGGAGCTACACTCGGGTAACAAACTTGCAGGGAGCCTGCCTCAGTGATTTCTTAGCATGTACTGTTATAGTGTGATTGACAGTGTACCAGTGAGTGGAGAAACACTTACAGTGACCCAACACTGATGGATAGATCTACGGGCCTTGATAATGCTGGTATTTCTTCCCTGTATCTGGAGAACTGTTCTCATGGACTTTTTCTGGGGGAGAAAATAAACAAGCAAAGCATACGGTATACAGTCAAGAGAGCATTTCATTAGTATGATGATGAGATTGGGGCCGAAATCCTGATGGAAGCGGATCTTAAGAAGAGCTAGAAATTAAATCCCTGCAGCAGTTTTGTAATACAAGTATTTGAGGAGACCAAATAGCTCCAGGCAGCAGAAGCATGGCTATGATGAATTTAATAAGCAGTGGGAACTTTGTTTATATGAGCTATAGAGGGAACAGCCCAAAGCCAGGTTGCTGCACTGTATTGTTATAGTACATTATTTATTATTGAGTTCTATATCAGAAAGAATTTTCTTCAGATCCTCCCTTTGCTCCTCATTTTAGTGTTCTCTCATCTGTTCAGCTCTCCTTGATGTTTGATACATTTTTCATCCTCTGTCTTCACTGGACTTTGCCTTTCTACCTCTTTTCCAAAGATTTCCTGTGTGGGCATGGTCTCTTGGACTTGAGGCTCTCACTGAGGTTTTGATGCAAGGGCATTTGAATGTCTTGCTTAGCCTCTAGGAAATCCATCCCACAGGAAACCATTAGGTTCAGTGGGACTCTGATAGTGCACGTGCCTTGAGCTAAATTTCTCTGAAAGGCCAAGTTCCTCCATCCTGAAGCCCCCTAGAAGCTTCAGAGACTGGTTATATGAGTAGGAAGAAGATAATAGTAAAGAAATGTTACTGTTGGAGTGTTCAGATCCATTTCAGAACTCAGCTAAGGTTTTCCTCAAGATTCCCAGGAAGAAAGATAAAACATTTTGGCTTTTAGGAATGGTGTCTTACTAGAGTCAATTATAACAGTGAACTTAGGAGTGGCTCTATTAGGAAGCTCACAGATATTGTGACTATTTCTCACTTCATTTAGGGAGCACAAGCAGCATGACAAGCACATTCCCTAAACACAGTGCTTTCAGCCCTGCCTGCTGGTCTAAGCATATTTTACCCTGAAACTGTGGAGGCCTTTTGAACTGTGGATTTGGGAAAGGCATTTCAAACTAATGGCCACTCTGGTCAGTATTGGCAGCAAGTCATTGAGAACTGTGCACTCTGGAAAATGTTGGTTTCCATCTACCATGGCCAAAGCCTTAAAGCTGTTATAAATGTCTCCACAGTTCAGCCCAAGAAAGTCTTCATGCTGAAGCAACCAAAAGCTATATCCAAGTCGCTCAAGAATCCGTGAGATATAAAGTCTTTGCATGCTGGTAACATTTGCTGTGGATGGAAATCTGCAGTAAAGGTTAATACTAGGACAAATCCATCTACTTATGTACTGAAGAGGTGCTCTTCCTAGAAACTAGTGTTCATGTCAAGAAATCACTTCTCTAAATTGCAACTCCAAGTGACATTTGGCCCATTAATACACAGAGAGTTAAAAGCTGACTATGATCATTCTTTTATTACATTCTCGGGCCTCTAATATCTTTTAGTACTTTCAGTACTCTGACTATAACTGTGCCAGGGGCCAGCAATATAACCCTGCTATTACATCCTGGCATCAACAAGAAAGGGGCAGAAGACAGCAGCTGCATGAAAATGTGCTTTTTGCAATACAGAAGGAAAGCTGGCATGATACCAGTGTTCTATAAGATTAAGAGTGGGCTTGAATCCAGATTTAATTTTGTCTGGCTACATGAGCATTATGGGTTCTGTCCCTGTTGCTAGCAGCTAGTACAACTGTATCTTGGGCTGAAATAATTCACATGGAGATTTGGAAGAGTCAGACTTGGAGCATCTGGTGATGGACTGTGCAACTGCACTACTTGTGCTGAGTCCTGTACAAGCTGCCTAAACAAGACCTTTGACTTGCCTCAGCACTCACCTTGGCCAAGAGCTGTCCCTGCAATTCAGGCCGAGCCAATCTCTCAATGCAGGCTTGTGGTCTTGCAATGTGAGCAATGGATCAATTGGTTTGATTTGGAGTAGGTTGGACTTCACTAACATTATCAATGAGTCTGATCATCTGATGACCTTCACCCAGCCCCACTGGCTCTCCTCTGCAGAAGAGCCTTATGGCAGCTAGAGCCAGCACCCTGCACAGAACGCATGGCTGTTCCCACGCAAGAGCACCATAAAGCAGTGGTGCACAGGGCCTCATGGCTTTTCCTGCTCCATCAGCAGGCTCCAGCAGTCACTGCAGGTCTGCAGGGAGAAGGGAAACAGGCTCGGCATTGGGTTACAGCAATAGAGGTCAGATCTTTGCTGTAGGTACATCCTCTGGGATTAATTTAGATAGGTGTAACAAGGCCAGCTCCAAGGCCTCATGACCTGATACCTTCCCCACAGGGAAGGTGCCCTGCTATTGCCTAAAGAGAAAAGATAAGATTTATTCTTTTGAAAGAGACTATTTCAAATCTGCTTCCAACACGCAGAGCCTTTATACTAAAGGCTATAAATAGCAATAATAGCCCAAAGATGTAGGATATCCAGGTCTGATTCTCTCTGCTTCCCAAAAAGATTAAAACTCACTGTCTCTTAAGAGAGCAGCGTGGCTGCCATAGAGATGTGGTGCCTATGGAGGGTCTCTGTCTCTTTTTAAGTCTGCATTTAGGCATTGACATTTCATTTATGTGGGCCTTACTTTAGCTTATTAGTCTTGATTTTGATATGGTACTTGTCCTGCATCCTTTTTGCCTGAAGAGCTCCCATGGTCCATTAAAGAGTCCTTCAGTGTGTATCCTTTCAGCCAAGGCTTTGCTCCACCCCAAGTTTCCATCTCATTTCCTGCTGGGAGGTATCAACACAACCATTAGGAAGTGAAGGTCATTTGTATAGCACGGTCCTGTCTGCAGCAGCAGTTGGGTATAACTGCAGACATCTGGGAGAGCATGGGAGAAATGACTGTAGTGGAAAATGAGCTTCAAAAGCCCTGAGCAGTTTATGTGAGAAAGCCTTGTTGCTATTAGTGAAATAGAGATTTGTTATGACGTTGTAAGGCTTAGCTGTGATATGCATCATATTTCCTTGGAATATCTGGCAGCTGTATCGCTGCTTAATATATCTATTAAATACCACATCTAGATGTAGGAGCAACCAGTAAAACTTGCTTATTTATCTTTGAAACCTTTGACTGAGTAAAGCATATCACTCTCTAGATAGATTCCCCCATTCAAGTCTACTCGATAGTTGAAATGGCAGCAATAAAAGAAGAAACTATAGATTTTCTTTCCAGCTCTGCAGTTACTGTGGACAAAACAAAGATGATCAAAATGCATTTATTTATTTATCTATTGCTGCTCTCTTTTGAATGCACCAAAAGTAAAACTCAAAAGAGTTCCCTGATGTGCTTGCACAATTGCATAAAGTATCCAAGAGGGACCAATAATCACTGTCTTTACAGAGGGTTCTCTGAAATCAATCATCAGAAAAGATTCAGCATTTTGGTTTTATTGGCATTCATGGTCATATTTATTGTCCCTCTGCTGGGACAACTCCGGGCTTTCTTGGCTGGTGTGTGCATGTGCACACACATTCCTTCCAGCGCCTTTCAACTATCAATTCACAAAGATTGCTTTCAATTCTGAAACTATAACATTTCAAACAAGAGCGGCTGAAATAAAATAGAACATTAAAGCAGCCTCGTGGGTTCAGGCAAGTGCACGGCAACCGGGAAAGCCAAAAGGAAGGATCTTTTTGCTTTCCCACTTGATGAAGGTTACAGTCTCCTCGTGACTTGTTTTCTTAACTTTAATATCATTTGATATTTTTCCAGTCCTGTTATAGCCAGAGCTTTAGACACTTGAAATAGCTTGTGCATCAGGAGGAGCAAAGGGCAGCTCAACCTTGTCTCCTGTCACTTCTCCGTCTGCTCAGCCGGAGCCAGCACACTGTGTTAAATCGCTGAAGTTTGGAACAAGATAAATCCAGGTGGAGGCTGGGAAAAGGGAGAGAGATAAAAAGCAAGTGTGTACTCCTGGCGATTCCCTTGAATCTCTCCACATAACTGAAGAAACGCACGAACAAGGGAAGATTTGGTCTTTTTTTTTCATGACAAACAGAAGAGAGATTGTGATCTTCCCCAGGTAATGCTGTTAATACACTGGCTAGATGAAACGGGCTTACTTCTGATCTGCAGCACTGAAGAAGCAGCTTATATTAAGACCTGAAATTGCTTCTTATTTATTCTCCCTCCTGGTCTTGTTTGTTTGTTTGTGTGATTTTACAAGGTGGCTGTGGAAGGAAAGTTCACAGTGCAGCAGAGCCGAGGAGGCAGCGGGAAGGGGCTCCTCGTGCAGACCTATAATGGGTAATAACCTTCCCAAGTGTGTCTCTCCAAGCAATTAGACAGCATTAATTACCAGTTCAGGCTTTGGACATGCTAAATGTGTACACGTGCTCATTTACATGAGCAAAACTACCACGTACATGGTAATTTTATAAAAGGGGGGAGAGAGGGAGTTTAGGTGTGATTCAGAAGAGGGAAAAATCTGTTTCTACATTTTTTCCTGTGATGATTAGTCCAGAGTTCACAGAATAGCTATGTGAGTGTATATCCATTATACATCCTTACAGATCATATCATTGCATAATCAATACCTGGGAGTCATTTTAGCAATATGCTTTGATCATTCCCATTTTGGAAGTCAATTTTATAATGAGAATGGCAATGAAGACAAAGCCAGTTTTAGAGTAAGACTGAATGGAGACCAAGATGAACGTGATCAAACTATGTTATAAAGACTTAGAGATAGTAAGTCCAATAAAAGCTTCTGGCCGAGATAATCACAGGAATTCCCTGAACAAACTCCATTGTTCATCTAAAATGTTTCAGCAGGCATGAATGAGTTTAAGCAACAGCTCAAGTATAAGCCACCCAATGCCCTGTTGAGATGCCATTCTGCTTGCTGACGTGGCAAATCTCCCCACAGGGCAATGAGGCCACCACTGAGCTCTGAGGCTCTCCATACCTCCAGCAGTCTGGATCTGGATTGGAAAATGGGGGCAAATGCTGTGGAGAGAAGATCCAACTTTTCATTTGTCATGGTTTAAGCCCAGCCAGTAACTCAGAACCATGCAGCCACTCACTCACTCCCCTAAAGTAGCAGGAGAACTGAACAGTTCTTAATAAAACTATTAGCTGTAGACTATGGTTACTCCTTAGGGGCCAGATAGAGATCTCAATTAGAAGTTGAAATAATTTCCTGGCTCTCACAAGGCTTACTCTGACTTACAAGTAATACAAGCCAGAAGTTCCTCACAAAGCGTCGTGGTCACATTAGCTTTTACAATTTACATCAGTCAAGGAGTTGACTCTCAGCATTTTAGGGTTTGGCCAAGAGAGAAGGAATACAATTGAGTTGGGGCTCTGTTTTTGAAACCAATTTCTAACTAATAGTTTTTTCCCCTTCATTTTAATACATGATCCTCTCTTGTACCTATACCTGATTGAATGAAGTATTACTGTGCTGTGTAATATCATTGCGTAGCCCCCTGGGTCATGCAGAAGGCATGTTACTGCATTTTCCACAATATGGGTACAACCTACCTTCCTGCACAGCCTGGAGGCTGAATCCCACAAGACAGGATGATGAGTGAGAGAGGACTACTCTTTAAAGCTTCTCTTTTAATAAGATATGGTAATTTTGAATTCAGCCCTGGGAAAGCAATAAATGAAGTGAGATTCATGGTGTTGTAGCTGTTTGGCACTGCAGAGGAGACACTAAAGGTGCTTACACTGATGGCAGGAAAGGGAGATACCTCTGCTGCTGATAGAGGTGCAGTGACAGCAGATTCAGGGACAGTAAGCAGTGTTTGCGCTGGTAGTTTCTAATCTACACCATGTGCACGGTGCCCCTGAGACTGGTTTGCAGCTGGGAATGAAGTGGGGACTATGATGATGGTGGGAGCAATGGGTGCAATATTCTGTGGGAAGCAGAGTGATGGAAAAGCTGAAAGCTGGGTTCTAGAAAAGATCTTCAAGCCTCTTACAGAGACCACTAACAATTTGCTCTTCCTCTAGGGAAACAGGGATATAGGGCCCAAACTGTGATGCTAAGGGGTCCTTTCCCTTAAAGCCTAATTCTCTGTTCACAATGCCACACCTAAGTTAAAAC
The DNA here is from genome assembly GCF_028554395.1 of Pezoporus wallicus. Classification (NCBI taxonomy): domain Eukaryota; kingdom Metazoa; phylum Chordata; class Aves; order Psittaciformes; family Psittacidae; genus Pezoporus; species Pezoporus wallicus. The sequence continues at coordinate 483,193 of NW_026635715.1, forward strand.
TTTAGCCCAGATTGAATGAAGCAACTTGTTTTCTGGTGAACTTCTACCTGAGTCAGGACTTTTGATCCTGGAAACAAAGATTTGTGAGGAAATGTACTTCATTTTAAAGTCAATTTTAAGATTAAAACTCTCACCGTAAAGTGAAAAGTAACTTCAAACTGGAGAACGAAAAGGTTGTATTAAAATAAAAGCAGCTTTAAAAGTGATATGTCAGTATTTTTGGATTTCTTTTTTGTAAGGTAAAATACTGATGATACCAACAGAATTCTGCATAATTTTCTATCCTGATGGGATTGCAGACCTGGACACAGTTTGCTGCTGTGAAGTTTTGTCAGCTGTCTCTGTATTTTAGCTATTATATCTTTATTGAGCCCCTTGAAAATCATGCCATTCATTTTGATGCAAAAATGACAACTGTGCTGTTCTGAAATGCTGATGCTTAAAGGAGAAGGATGTTCCTCGTACCTGAGCCTGGCAGGTGTATCTGTCTTGTCTTCATGAGTCCCTATGGGTTGCTTTAGGGACCAGACTACTGTAGGAAAGACTTTGTACATGACTGCCGCACTCAAACCCTGCTCTCTTTTCCCTTGTTTACAGTGCATTTGGGGTTTGTGGTGCTTTTTAATGTGAAACACCTTTAATGCTTTAAGCAGTGTTGACATGTGAGTCTTGTCACTTTATGAGGTGGAAAACAGTCACTGTCACTGACAAGTGAATAATAATAGGGATGAAAAATTAGCCATGAAGAGCAGGGCCTATGCATTACTGTGCTAACGACAAACACGGGCACATTCATACATCAGGATTAATCTCTAATAGAAAGTGGGCAATGCTCTGTTGCATTTGTCACTGCAGTGAGGGATATAGAAGCAGGGAAATCATCACCTACTGCTTTCTTAAAGCAGGTGGATTAAGAAATAGGTGAGTAGGATTTGATTGCCATGATGCAAACCTTTCATTTTAGGCTGTGTCTGGAGCAAGAAACCTCTGCAGAGGGAAAACTGGGCAGAAACCCCATATAAAGTCATCTTTTATCTATATCCTTTTGTTTCAAAGCGCAGAAGTGTGTGCATCTGAAAATCCTTATTCTGACCAGGTTGGCAGGCTGGAGATGGGGAAATGAGTGTGAGTTTCAGCTCTACTCTTTTCATTTTCTGGCCAGGTTAAGGATAATTATTTATGAATCTGACCCAACTTTAACAAATGCTTTTGGGCAAAAGGGAGAGAGGGAGAACAAAAAAAAACCCCAAGGATAAAAAAATACGTAAGAATTGTAAAAGTTGGTTTCTACACTGACAAAGTGAATACTTTGCCTTGGCTGAAATGATGTTTTCCTTTGATATTGACCTAAATTTTAACTTTTCAGAAGGTTTAAAGGGATACAGGAACCTCCAACCTGGACTGCTGCATTTTGATATAAGCCCAGGGTACTCTGTGATCTATCAGGTTGTTCTCAATGCTTGTCTCATTCCATCTAGAAGGTAAGCAACACTTTGAGTAACAACTTAATCATGAATTTGTTTCAAAGGTTTCTTCTTAGGACAGGAACAGGAGGAGGCCAAAGGCCAGGATTTGTCTTCCATGGGAACACTGTGCTATGCAGAATTACCAAGCTTCTGTGTGCTAGGGGGTGAAGAGTTTAGTGCAGGTCCCAGTTAGCACAACTCAATCTCTTGGATCAGAAGAATGGCTTCAATAGTAAAAATCATCAAAATCCTCTTACCCCTGAATTTGACATTGTTAGTGATTTTCTGGTGAGTAATAACAAGAAACAAAAGAAGAGAGAGGAAGAGCATTAATGTGAACTGGTGCAGGTTTCCCATTAGCTACAGCTAATCAAACAGACAGAGCCCTTAAAGGTAATTATTGGAGCCAGCTGGAAATGTTTGCTGGAAATTGCATTCTGAGTAAAACCCGAGGTTCTTGCTGTATTTTTTGGTTTGGGGGAAAAAAATAAAAGTGCCTTAGTTTCAATCAGTCTTTGCCAGCATCAGCACAACTGCAGAGCTCCAGACCAAAAAGCACAAATAAGCAGTTTCATCTGGAAGGATGGTGGTATCTGACTAACAGCTCTGTAAAATCTGCCTGATTCCCTTGACAGACAATGTAAAGTGAAGATACACTCAGAGGGGAGGGAGAACTGGCTGAAGAGGGGGACCCTGAGGACCCCCAGATGAAAGCAGTTCCTTGGGTAGATGGGGCAGCAATTCGTGCTTCAGCCCCAGAAGGCGGCTGCCCCACCAAAGGCTCCTGATACATTTGCTGTCAGACAAATGCTCTTTCGTCGCTGCATGTGATTTAAATTAATCACTTTTCTCACATGCCCTGAGGCAAACCTGTTTGCAGCATAGGAATGGAGCTACCTGTGATAACTGACAGCCTTCACTCAAACAGGGATTCAGGACATACAAGCAAGCAGTGGAGAAAAGGAGAGGGAATTGCAGGTGAGAGGATCACCAGGCTGTGTTAAACACTTCTGTCTGAACTCAAGGTATCATCATGATTTTCAGATCAGAGCCTGTGGGGTGGGTTTCTGCCTCTTCTAGTGTTAATGAAAACAATTCCATCACGTAGCTGCCAAATACTGCCTTGTATTGGTGTCTTGTGTAACAAATGGAAAAAATATGACAGCTTGGATTCAGAAGGGGAAGCATCTAATTGGCATTTGATATAACTCTTGCATTCCCTGAATTATATAGACACTGGGGGAAGACTATTTGAAAATGACTGCCTTTATCCTTGTTCCTGGAAACAAGGATACAATGGCAGAAGAGGAGACTGAGGGGTGACCTCATCAATGTTTACAAGTACGTAAAGGGTGAGTGTCAGGATGATGGAGCTAGGTTCTTTTCAGTGATGTCCAGTGATAGGACAAGGGGCAATGGGTGTAAACTGGAGCATAGGAGGTTCCATGTGAACATCAGGAAAAACTTCTTTACTGTGAGAGCGATAGAGCACTGGAACGGGTTGCCCAGGGGGGTTGTGGAGTCTCCTACGTTGGAGATATTCAAGGCCTGCCTGGACAAGTTCCTGTGTGATGTACTCTAGGTTACCCTGCTCTTGCAGGGGGGTTGGACTAGATGATCTTTTGAGGTCCCTTCCAACCCTTGGGGTTCTGTGATTCTGTGTGATTCTGTGATGCATTAAAACCACAAAGTTGCATCTAACCTTCCAGTTTGGCCTTCTCTGAGCCAGAGCCCAAAGGGTGCTCAGGCATTGGAACAGGCTGCCCAGGGCAGGGCTGCAGTCACCGTCCCTGCAAGTGTTCACACAGCGTGGAGACGAGGCCTCAGTGCCATGGGTTAGTGGTGGCCTTGGCACTGCTGGGAATGGCTGGACTGGGTGAGCTTAAAGGGCTTTTCCAACCTGGCTGATTCTGTGGTTCTATGATTCTATGGTCATGGAAGGCACTGGACGAGCTCAGCAGCACTTTCATATGCATTAGCAGGCCCTTGCAGACATTTACTAAGGCCTTAGCTCAGACTAGGTACAGTAGTAAGGCCCAGGCTCAGTTTTAATCACTCAGCATCAGGAAGAAAGCTCTTATTCAGCACTTTGTCCAAAGCTCTCCCTGGATCAGACATTGCGGTGGAAGGTGAGGAGGAGTTTGGGCCTCTCTGCATGGTGGTAATTACAGCGTGCTGACATGGTTGACCACACTGCAGCAAGAGCATCTGAAAACCCTCCCTTTGTACTGCTCTTCCAGCGAGGCCCTTGATAGCGTAAATGCCCAGGTGAGAGCTCGCTCATCAATTTGATATGCTACATGTCTGATCCATCTGCCCTATACAGACTCTCTGATCCTTGACCCTGCTTTCCTTTCATCACTGCCTGCACTTACAAGATAGCAGCTATCTCTTTTCAACATTGGTCTGTTACACTTCTCGTCAAAGCTTTGCTTGCTAACGTCTTCCAGTGCTGAAAAGAGACTGGGTGAAACACTGACAACTTGCAAATGCTCTCTGTATTCTGCAAGAGCAAGACAGGCCTTTTCTTTCCCCAGGCTGCAGCAGTGCACTTCTGGAAACACCACGTTGGAGCAGGAGGCTCTCATGGTATGAGAAGTCTGAGCTTCCACAAAAAAAAACCCTTCTTGTCATTACATGCTTGAGCAAAACAAAGCAAAACTCTGCATGAATATTCTGGCAAGTACCAGAAGGGCAAGATTGATGCTGCCTTCACCCTCCCTGGCTTCTCATCACCCGTGTAATTAATACTCACCACCCCATGATAGATGGGAAATTCAGTGCCAATTGTGAATACTAAACAGGGAGAGTGGGTAGGTGACCCCTCCTCTCCCGAATTGACCTACTTAAAGGTATTCTCTGATGACCTGGGTAAATAGGAGCTTCTTGAGTTAGAGACAGGATAATGAGGTGTGTAGCCACAAGCTTTATCGATCTGCACTGCCTGGGTAACCACAAAGCCCTGGTAAAGGCTTCACATCCCCTCTCCCAGCATGCAGTGGAAGCAAGATAAAACTCAAAAGGGATTGTCTGCAGACAGCACCTTCTTTGTATGTTTAAAGCCTGATTAGGAATCTGCAAGGGTATTTCAAATGAAAGGAAAGAGAGATGTTCAAACCCTCCCATGAGCTGTGCATTAGGAATGGAGTCAGAAGTGCAGGACAGGCAGTACAAAGTACTTGTCTTTAGTGCAGGAGGGGAGATTTCAGGAAGAAGAAGGTTTTCCAGGTGGAATAGGCCCAGGAAGTGTGCAGTGGTCCAGATATCACAGAGCTGCTGGGCAGGTTTTGATCCAAGCCATGGAACAGAGGGCTTCATGATGGCAGCACTGGCAGGCAGCTTTCACTTTACGATTGGTTTTGGGTTTTTTCCCAGCTGTTTTTTTCCTGCAAACATTTCAGAGAAATGCTGAGATCTATTCAGATTTTCAAGTATAGAAACCTGGAGTTGAGTTGGTGTTTGACTCTTTCAAAGTGCTCCCTAGGAAGGAACAACAAAAACCAGTATTTGGAAGCTATAGCAAGAGAGATGGGCAAGAAAACACATGAGGATTGTAAATGATCAACCGCTAAAACAAGCAGTGGTTTGAAACAAGCAGTTTCAAATGAAAATGTGGCAATTAATCATAGAATCATAGAATAGTTAGGGTTGAAAAGGACCTTCAGATCATCCAGTTCCAACCCCCCTGCCACCCAAGGCTTTGTTCAACCTGGCCTTGAACACCGCCAGGGATAGAGCATTCACAACCTCCCTGGGCAACCCATTCCAGTGCCTCACCACCCTCACAGTAAAGAACTTCTTCCTTATATCCAATCTAAACTTCCCCTGTTTAAGTTTTAACCCATTATCCTTTGTCCTGCCACTACAGTCGCTAATGAAGAGTCCCTCCCCAGCATCCCTATAGCCCACCTTCAGATACTGGAAGGCTAAGAGGTCTAATCTGGGAGATGCTACTCAAGCAACTGTCAGATGTCCATCATTTGGCCCAAAATAGAGCTATGCAAGAGATCAGGCTTCTCTCAAAGCCTACCTTGCCATCACTACTTGATTTCAGTCTATCTGGGAACTTACAAGGTCTGCAAGCAAGAATTTCTGAGCAATGCTGAAGACATAAGAACATATGAACATATGTTCATATGAATTCAGTTCTCCAAGCCCAGCTCCTCCATATGGGTTGTTCATGTGCGGCTTGGACCTTTTCAACAGGTTGTGTCCCAGTGCCATTACAACTGAAAATGACAAAGCATGAAGACTAAATCAAGCTGTTATTGCTCCTCCAAGACATATTTTTACCCTTGGAAGTGGATTTTTGTGTAGCCACAGCAAACTCTATGGGATGTCTAACAGATGTGAACTTCTCAGGGTTCCAGCATCCTCAGTGTCCCTCTGAACAAGTGACAAAGTGCTCCATCTGTGCTAAGTGGATTGAAATGTCAGCCCCACGGTTGGGGTAAGCTGAGCAGGATTTGTGTTTAAGCTTTCCATGAATATATTTGATTAGCAGTTACCCTGGTCTGGTTTTAAATTCACCTTTTTTCTTACTGCTGCAGGATGCAATATTCATGTACTGCTAAATCAAATACTCCATTAACAGCCCCAGAGATAAATATTGAATTAATGGAATAATGCAGGTTAATAGTAGATCCACAGGATAATGCTGGAGAATACAGTGTATGAATTACGCTAGCAGCTGAATCACTGCCCCTCACTGTGCTCTGACTGCAGGTACAATAAAAATAGCCCCAAAATGCTAAGCTATCTGAGATTTGCATATTTACTGGGAATAGGCAATAGGTCAGGGATGTGGACAGATGCTTGGATGAAACTAGGACTGCCCATAAGCACTTAATGTTTCAGCCTCTCCCTTCCTGCTGAGAGGTAATAGAATGCACTGGTTGTCCCGATGTGCTGTTTAGTAACTGGGCAGCCCTGGATGCAGTGCAAGGACTGTCCCCTCCTGCCTGTGACAAAACCCAAGGGCAGTCAGAGCCCACCACCAGCTGAGTGGAAGGGCAAGGAGAGCCTGCTAGGATGTGCTTTTAAATTGTCCTCATGGCTCTGTTCTTAATTTTCCTTTTGGACAAGCCTGTCTAGGCAGTTACTGTATTTTTATGCCTGGCTTCATGAATATTTCAAGTAGGAAACTCATCCTGAATTTGTTTCTTTTTTGTCTTTTCTTCCAGGAAATGGATGTGTGCAAACTCGCCCTAATTTATGTAAATACGGAGGCGGAAGAGTTTCACTTCATTGTTACAAATTAAAAGTTCCCTGACATTTCCAATTAGCTGGAGAGAAAAGCAACACAACTATAAATACATCACAAAGCTGCAAAGTCTGCTCTGGCATGAACAGCACGCTCCCATCGCGACACCCAACGGTGAGGCTTTTGCAGCAGAGATTAATGGCATGGTGACCCATTGCCCTGGGGAGGTAACAGAGAAATTGTGGCAGGGAATAGCTGAGAACTTGGACACAAGGGCAAGGAAAATGGCATTAGGGCTAAACCTGACTCAGTGTTGCTCCTCTTGGCTGATATGAGGCTTAAGTGGGGAGAGGAGTAGGTTTAGGATATCAGCATGGTGATGTTTGACAGGCTTGCAAGACAAAGTTGCTGAAATGCCCTTTCCTGTGACCTGCAAAGCTGCTGCTGTCAGGGTCAAGTTTACTGTGAACATCTCTGCCTGAAACACATATGGGTGAGACAGGCAATTGCACTGGAGCAAAGAGATGGAGGCGGGTGGGTAGAATCCTGAAATGAGGGCAGGAATAGGACCGCTGCCTTCCCACAGGAGCCCAACACCCCTTGTTTACTCCTTCCTTGAAATCCATCTTGATCTGGACTAGGGAGGCCCCAGGAAGGGGTAGGAAGATGGAAAAGTCTCTTTTGCCCTGTGGTTTCTCCATACAGGAACCTGTCCTTAGCATAGATGAAAGGCACCATATGTGGGGGTGATCCCAGTGGATAGTGTAGTCTGTGCTAACCAAGCTCTGGAAGAATATATGGCACCCTCCCCACCCCAGAGTAAAAAGGGTGCAGGAATCATATCAGTGATGTAACTGCAGTTTTTCCTCTCCCCTCCTGCTTCAGTGTCTTCTACATGGCACCTACCTGTGTCACCCGACTCAGAGGCATAGCTATGGCTAGTGTGGAGGGGGGATCAGGATCAAGTGGGGCAACAAGCAGGTGAGTAGTATCAATCTGACCCTGCATGTTGGGTTTGATTGCTTTACACCCTTTGAGGTGGTAATGTGAAACATCTCATGCCTGGTTGCCCAGGTTGGAGGTCTCCCTGGCTTCCCTGGGCATTAGGATGCCTGGGAATGGGCATTGAGATGCTCGGCATCCCCATCAATGCCCCTTCAAATGCAAAAAAGCCATAGTTGAGGATTAATTCTCCTAGGTCATGCTGCCTTGTTCCCCAGCAAAGGGCATTCTGCTTTTTGGTGCTGGATGCCTAAAATTCCAGCAACATCATTTCCCTTTTTACAAATCCATCAGGCTGCAGACACAGTTGGGTACAATGTGTTCAGACATCCAGTGCAAGGAAAACTAATAATAATACTGATGCTTTTTATTGGCTTCACACACCATAGCTTGTACTTCTTCTCCCCAGGGCCAGATAAAAGTTTTGTGGTGTTATTTAAGCAAAAGCCCATTTTGGCATCAGAGCTGGCAGAAATACCGAGAGCTTCATTTCTCCCCTTCCCCTTCTCTTCCTCCTCTTGTAATCTTTGATAAAGAAAAAAGTGTGCTCCAAAAAAGGTATGTTAATTAACAATTAATTCCTTTATCTTATAGCACTGAGACTTTAAGACCTGAAAAAGATGTAAAGTGAGTGGTAATTAGCTTTTTAGAGCATTAAATAAACAGTGACATGAACGGCAGAGAATTAATGTTATGCATTTATTTTTAACAATATTTATATAGGCAGTTTTTGAACAGGGCCCTGTGGCAATCGTTTCCACTAATACAGGCAAAACAACACTGAGAAATAATTACATTTAGCCTGCATTAAGACAGCAATATGCAAATCAAAGGAATAATGAAGAGAAGCCTGTTAATAGGGTTTTTGGAGGCTCTACACTTGCATATAATACTGGGCTTTGTTTTCCTCTGAAGAATGCAGAAATTGCAACCCTCCATCATCTCAAGCCGCAGGCCTATGGCTCTGTGTGAATAGCACTGATACAGATGGGAGCTCCCAGCCAAGGTGAAGGTTCCTGAAAGTGGTGCTTTGGGCTGTGCTGTTTGCTTCTGGGGGGACCCACTTGCAGGAAGCAGTGAGCAGAGGAGGATGCGTTGGTCGGCTCCCACTGCTCTCTCCACAAGCCAGTCCCAGCCTTGCAAAGCAAGGCACAACTCAACAGTTCCCTGCCCAGTCCCTGTTGAAACACCTGAATGAGGTGCCCTGATTTCCAGAGGGATTAACCCTGTAAATGAAGAGTGCAGAAAAGCTTGAGAATGAATTTCAGCACTAACAACCCCCTTTTTTTCTGACTGAATGTATTTATTCTTTGCTATTGATGTTTTAATCTTTTGGGGCACCTCTGGGAGCTGTTCTTCCCCATGTTAACATGCTTGGCGTGTGCGAACTGCCATCCAAACCGCTTCAGTAGCGACCCCTCTGCATGCACAGGCTTCACTTGCCAGGGTCGTTGGCACAGAGGAAACCTCCCTTATCTGGACATTCATAACCCTCAGAAAGGGACAAAGAAAACAAAACTTTGGCTCCTAATCAGCTGGAACACCCACGGATCATCCATCTTCCGTTATCGCTCCAGCAAATGTAGAAGGAAATGGGGAGATCTGTAAAAGCTTGTTTGTGTTACTCAGTTTTACTGCTAATAGGGTCTGCTAATTAAGAAAGGAGCCACAGCACATGAATCCTTGGAACAGTTTTTAATTAACACGCTTTCTAAAGTCACAGTCAGAGGGGAAAGAGGGGTGAGAGGGGTGAGGCATCCTCCTCCGCTCTGCCTGCCCAGCACCAGGAGCCCAGTGCTGCCCCTTCCACAGGCTGTTTTCCAACCTGCCTTCAGAAATGCCTGTCTTAATTAAAGGAGAAAAGGCATCACTGGCAGTCTTCAATCAAGCGTTTAATGAAGAGCTGACAGGGCACTTAATGCCATCAGTCTGTTGTCAGTCAATGAAGTGACAGCAGGACATGTATTAATATCATAACCTCCATTTCAGGATCCACTGCGGGATGCTGAAACCTCCTGTCAAGGTTTTACAGGGCTTGGCATCAGGTATAAATCACAGGGTTTGAGTTATGTAGGTCTGTGGGTGACCCACAGCAGAGCAGGGACACCCCTGAGGGATTGTGCCTGGGGGCAATCCATAGTGGGACAGGAACACCCCTGAGGGGCTGTAGCCATGGATGACCAATGTTTGAGTGGAGGAATACCAGTAGAAAGCAGCATCAACCTCACTGCCTACAGACTCAGATGGGGCTGGGGGAGAAGGGGGAAAGTGGTTTTAGCTGAGCCATGGGAAATGGGAGGTAATTTGTTTCCTTAAGTGGTTTTTAATTGTGTTCTCTACTCTGTTTTTTGGTCAGCACCCAAATTACGCATCAGAAGTTGGTGTTAATTGACAAAAAATCAAATTAAGCAAAAATCCCCCAAGTTGAGGCTGGTTTGCCTGCAGCAAACCTCTGTTCGCTGCCACAGAGCATGTGCTGGGCTCTTGCTGTTCTCCACCCAGCTCTGCCCTTAGTCCCTTAGGCTGTCAGCTCATGTACGTGTGATGAGAACTGGTTCTTGTCACTCTTGTTAACCTGTTTGCTCCTTCAGTTCAAATGGGAACATTCCTGGGCTCCTGGATTTGCCCGTGTAGATTGGGTTACAAGGCAATAAGGTTGTAGTGTCTGATGGTAGTTTCTGTATATGATCACACCTCCTAAAGCTGATCACTCTGTGGTGTGACCATTGGTCACAGATGGGAAAACAGCAAAGTAAGGACTCAGGGTGCGTGCATTTATATGTTAGCACTGCATTGAGACATTTCTTCACTCTCCTTTTCTTGCAGGGTAAGTTTTATTCCCTGATGGACAGTCTGTAATGATACACCCCTTGCAGAGTGATTGCAAGGTGCATGATGACAGTTCAAACCCTTGCCTTGCTCTGCTAGTCTCCTGACATCACTAATGGGACTGCCAAGAAGGCATGAGTGTTCTTTCCTCTCCACAGCCCATTCAGAGCCAGCCTTCCCATGGAGCAAGTCCCACAGCCCTAGTTAGGCTCTAGTGATTGTGGTGACTATGGTGTTGCTGCTTGTCCTTTATCTTCGAACCCACCTGTCTCACTCCCATCTCGATCATTTGGTGGGAATTACAATCCTGTGACCTGTTAGGCTTGTGGTATATAAAAAGGCCCATTCCTTCCAGCAAGATAGAGCTCATAAAACACTCAATTCATGTTCATTTAGAGGCTCATTCAGGGAAATAGAGCCGTAGGTGAGCTATATCACAAACAGAAATCAGATGGCAAAACCAGGCAGGCAGAGAAGCCTTTGCAGTGCCCTTTTCTAGGAAGAAATGCTGAATCACTGGGTGCCTCTTAGGTCCTTGAACTGAATCAACTCTATTTTTTAACAGCCACAGCCTGAGGAGGAGAAATTAGAATGATGTGTCCATTCCTCATCTTGGAACAGCCATATTTAGCAGTATTGGTTATAAGTTGCTGCGGAGAGGAGACTGAAAACCACTGTGCTCCCACTCACAGGTAAGGCAGGCTGAAATGCTCACCCAGAGAGGAAAAGGTTTCCTCAACCCACTTTCCCTGATCCCTTTCTGCAAAACTTTTGACTCTCTCTTATGCATTTCTCTGATTGATTCTGTCTTTCTTCCTTCATATTAAAGTTTGCTTCCTATCTCCCACCTGCAGCTGTGTGGCTGCACTTCTGCCAAGATCTCACATAAACCAGGGAAGGACAGATCAGCTAAGAAGCAGTTGCTATTCATTATGGGAAATTACAGCTTTCATGTGTTCATCGAGTAAACTCCTGTCAGCTCCAAACCAGGGACCTGTTGCATCTAAATACCTTGCTTAAGTGGGTGGATAGGCTGAAATGCACTCCAAATCATTCCTCCTTTTAGCAGGAATTGCTGCTTCTGTCCTCAGTGTCTGGGGGTGGTAGGGTAAGGTGGACAGGACATGCTGTCCTCTGCTCTGTTTGCTTCCATTGTGACTGGTGGTGCCTGGTTGTTAGATTTCATATGGCACTGCCAGGAAGTGGCTTTCTCTAAACACCCCCCAGCATCTTCACCAGTGAGCAGCAAACACCTTGAGGTCCGTCCTCATCCAGGGGAGCAACATTTTCAGTGTTGTGGTGGAGCAACAGAACACAAGAGTTCAAACTGGATCACTCCAAAGCTCATGTAACCTACATCATCCATGGAGCAAAATCCCAAGAGCTCCAAAGCACACAGCTCAAATCTGGGGAAGGCTGAATGCTGAAGCCATAGCTTCTCCCCAGCTCTAGAGCATCACCACCACTGTAGAGATGGCTGCAGGCCATGGATCCAAGCACAGCATGGGATAATTCATTAGCCAAGGTTCCCAGTTTGGACAGACACACTTCATGCCTGGCTTCTCACATAAGGCAGGGCCCCATCATCACAGCTTTTGGCCAGTGTCTCCTGTTCACTCACTGGAGCAGAGCTAAACAAAACATTGTCAAAAAACAAGGGCCCAGGTGATGCTGGCAAACATCAATTGTCTCTAACATAATGTAAAGCAGCCCAGCATCCCCAGGATGCTTGCTTCTATGTTTTGGCGCTCGCACAGTGACTGAGGGAGAGTAGACAGTATACTAGGAGGTGTAGCTGTTGCTATGGCTCCCTAATTGCCTTCTGGAGGTTACCATAGAGAAAAGCCCAGAGCTGTCTTTAGAAACAATAGTGCTCCAACTTTGTTTACACAGACTTTCCAGTTTCTAAATCAAACTTTACAAGAGCCAGAAATTGAGCCTTCAGCCCACTGCAGAGCAGGGAGGATTTTATCACTGCAGAAACGAAACAAATAGCTCAACATTTGTTTCTCTATTTCATACTGCACTGAAGCAACAGGACTTGGGGGGAGGTTGTTTGGCTGCTGGCTAGTGAATTGGTTTATGGGTTTTATTTTTTCCCATTGAGAAACCAGAGAAGTTGAGAGTTGCATCTAGGAAGAGACAGTAACAGTTTGGGTGATGGGCAGAGACAGTCTCGGCTGCAAGGCTCAGTTATAGAAATGGGAAAGCTCCACAGAAGTGCATGAGCAAGGTCACACATCCAGAGCAGGTGACATGCTGGCAGCAAGTGCATTTTCCTGGACCACAGAAGATACAAGTGCCATATATATACTGCGTAGAGTCATGACACTGCAGGGTGGCTTTTTTAGTGGAAATAACTTACATTTACTGCATTAAAAATCCTTTTGTACTGCAGAAGGGGCATAAAGAGTTGTAGCACTTCGAAGAGAGAGCCAGGTCCTGTCTCTTAGCAATGGGTGGTTTCATTGTGCAGGTTGTTAGGTTGGAAGGGAATTGAAGTTGCCACTTGGGACCAGATGGCTGTGGAATTCTCCAAAAGGCATCTTGGGATCACTAAGCACCTCATCACCATAGAGGCTGCATCCCCACATCACTGTACCCATGGGCTGATGCATGTAGGTTTTGAGACTCGCCCTGTCCAAAACCTGGCTGTCTTAAAGGGTTGGCACCAGGATAAACTAGTCATGCTGTCTCCCCTCACTTCCACACCTCACCCACTGCATGAGAAGGTAGCATGGGTGACCTTCTGAAAGTACTGAGGTTGCACAGCAAGGGGCCTTTCTCCAGTTCCATGTAGATATTTGCAGTGCAGGCTGCTCTGATGCAGATCCGGTTGGGTAGAGTCAGTGCTGCCTGGGGTGTGTTTTATCTTGTCTTGCAATAGATGTCTATACTGGTTAGAAGAATTGCTCCTCACAGTGCCTGTCTCTCTTCACTGACTTTGAAAGCAGTCTGTAGGGTCTCTTTCAGCTGGAGCAGCACACTTACAGTGATTTTTGTCTGAGTGAGATGAATCCTATCCTGAAGTGCTACCTTGAATTAATTTGAAGATCTAAAGTGACAGTTCATGTTAGCGATGAGGCAAACATGGAAACCCCACCATTCGACCTCATTATTTGACCTCAGCACTACCACTGACACTGGAAACTGAGGGGTGTACATAGGTTTCAGCGTTCTGAGAACAGCCAGATGGGGGTGGCCACAGAGCTAGTAATGAGCTAAGAATTAAGGACTGATTCCCACAGAGCATCACCTCGTACAAGAGGAAATCCACAAGAACTCCTCCTGCTGGTGCAATGGTCTCTAGAACTTTCACAACGCTGTCAGAAAGACAGAGTCCCATTCCCATTTTTGTTGGCATCAATAATATAATAGTTTATTAATTCTGCAGCAGCACAAGTTAATTGGCTGGGAATGAATTATGACTGTAGCAGGAGGCAGGGAAGGTCTGTATTCCTCTCACAATATTAATACATAGCAAGATAGAAGCAATTGCCATCTGATTCATGGCTCCTGCTTTCCCTGAAGACAAGTGAGGTGGACAAAATTGTCACTTTCTGCTTCAAGACTCAAGTGTTTCCATCAACTCTGCACTTGCTTTCTGTCCTAATGAAGAGAGCACCAACCGTTTCTGCTACCACCCAAACCCAGCCATAGGTGCTCAGAAAAGCAAGAATCCACTTAGCAATCACGGCATTGCTTTGGGAAAACTTGCTGTAGCATTTTATCTTAGTGGATCCTGTTAGAACAAAGTACAAAATAGTCAGTTAAAATTTCTCTTGTTGGCTTTTTTGTATAATCTACATGTTAAAAAAGATGTAAAAAGAGGAATAAAGCCCTTGGGACGCATGGAGCTGACTTAAGGACTGCTGGTGAATAAAAGAGCACTGGTGCTGTTTTAGGCAGTGTGCTGGCATTGAAATGCTAAATAACCTGCAGACAAGTGACACTTCCAAGATGCCCTAATCAGAGAGGCCATTAGCCCTTTTCAGAAATCAAAGGAGCAATTCAATTTGCAAACAAGCTGGAAAAGTTGGAAAGCAGAAGACCAAGGAGATCACAAGGGAAAACCAACAAGCAAGCAGAGTCCTCTCTGCCCAAAGGAATGCATCCTATGGGGAGGCACCTTCTTTAAAATGGGGTAGAGATGACAGCAGAAGAGAAGGGATCATTTTCCAGCACTGGAAAAATGAAAAGCTATTCAGGCTTCCCAGAATGGTTTCCAGAGCAGTGGAGGCAGTGCAGGATCACCTGCAGATGGAAGCAGATGTGAGGATATCGGGGGCTGCTGGTGATTCAGCTAGGTCAGTGGTCCTTTTCACCTGGGTTTGATAATAATGCATTCATTTTGCTCATTATTTGAGAGATATGGACCCAAATTAGGTGGTGCTGGCTTACAGTGTGGTAGTATCTCCCTCTGGTAACTGCCCCGGCAATGAGAATTGCCTCCAAGCTGCTCTGTTCTATTAAGTGAATGTTCCATTTCCCCGTAAGTAGAGAACACTGGCTTTCACCCTGAGAATATTTGCTTTGATTCATACTGTCTATACATCTCCTGTATGCCTCACTGCACCAATGTATCCCTGACTGCAGTGCATAATAATGTGTAGCAGTAGTCCTGGCCGCTGAAGGAAAAACGTACATTGGATGGGAGCAAGAAGGCTCCAGCTCCATCTGTCCTGAGCTCACTGTTGTAGTTTACACAAGTAAACATGAGAACAAGGGAAACGTGAGTCATTCCCCTCTGATTCAGAAGGGTTTTACACCCTGCCTGCATGAATGGAAATGCCCCCAAAGAGCATCAGACTTAAGGTCTACCAACCAGCCCGCCAGCTATATAAATGCTGGTGTCAGGTTTCTCTCCATGTGGTTTTTTTTTGTAATACTTCATCCCAATTTCCTTTTCATAGCTCTGCAATGACCAGTGCTCAAAAGCTAGTCATTTTTTCTCCTAAATGATACCAATTGTTCTAATAGAAGCAATTACTGCTCCCTGCAAACCTTGTCTCTATGGAATCCCTAGACCATCACGGTCAAAGCACCACTACCATTTTCTCCTCTTGCACATCCTTCTTATTAGCACTTTTCCATCATACAGGTGCCTCACCACATTGTCCTCCAGGAGACTTCCAACAGCCCTTATCTGCAGACCTGCCTGCCCCCACTTTCTGCTGGCTCAGTGTGTTATTCCCTGTCACATTTCTCTCCTGTATAGCCTATGAAAGAGTATGACCTTTTGTACAATACTGCAGACAAAGGCTGCTCCTGTACCTGCACTGTTCCCTCTGTGGAACCCCAGACTGATTAAGGTTCGAAGGGACCATAAAGCTCATCCAGCTCCAGCTCCTGCCATGGGCAGGGACACCTTCCACTAGAGCAGCTTGCTCCAAGCCCCTGTGTCCAACCTGGCCTTGAACACTGCCAGGGATGGGGCAGCCACAGCTTCTCTGGGCACCCTCTGCCAGCGCCTCAGCACCCTCACAGGGAAGAGCTTCTGCCTAAGAGCTCATCTCAGTCTCCCCTCAGGCAGGTTAAAGCCATTCCCCTTGGCCTGTCCCTACATCCCTTGTCCCAAGCCCCTCTCCATGTTTCCTGCAGCCCCTTCAGGCACTGGAGCTGCTCTCAGGTCTCCCCTTCAGGAGCCTTCTCTTCTCCAGGCTGCCCCAGCCCAGCTCTCTCAGCCTGGCTCCAGAGCAGAGCTGCTCCAGCCCTCACAGCATCCCCGTGGCCTCCTCTGGCCTTGCTCCAACAGCTCCATGTCCCTCTTGTGCTGCTGCCCCAGAGC
The DNA here is from genome assembly GCF_028554395.1 of Pezoporus wallicus. NCBI lineage: Eukaryota > Metazoa > Chordata > Aves > Psittaciformes > Psittacidae > Pezoporus > Pezoporus wallicus. Next base: position 499,481 of record NW_026635715.1, read on the forward strand.
TGGATCAGGGCTGCAGGGGGGCTCTCCCCACAGTGCAGCAGAGGGGCAGGATCCCCTCCCTCGACTGCTGCTCACGCTCTTGGGGTGCTGCCGCTGCTACATTCCCCTCTGGAATTCACAAAGTCCCTTGGTGCCCAGAGGTAAGTGGGCAGCTGCAGTCTCTGCACCAAGGCCACCCAGGGGCAGCAGCATTTGTCTGATTTTACACTTTTCTTTAATCTCATACCAGCAAAGAATGTGCTTTTAGACACAAGATCCCAGCTGCAGCTACTGACACTGGCAGAGGCATTGTTACAATGAAATTCAAAGACATCTGCCCATGCTCACCACATGAGTTTGTTTTATTTTCTTCTAAAACCAGGAATCAGAGCAGTCAATGTTTCTCTGCGGAGCTGTAAATTGGACCTAAAGGGTAGATTGAAAAGGAGCCGCTTGTACTGTATAAACCAGTGACCTTCCCGAAGAACTTTAATGTTGGAAACATCCTAAAATTTGTTTTGAATCAATTCAATATCACCTCAGCACAAGGCAATCTCGAGATGTGGAAAAGGCTGCAAGGAGGAACAAGCTTGTCTAAGCCAGACTGGCAGTGTTGCGGGTTGGATTTTGATTACAGGACTGTAGATACCACTTCTGCTTAATGGGATTGATTAAAAGCTTCAAATGTATTATCCCATATGTGGGGTCACTTTTAGCTAAGGCTGTGCTTCCCCCGCCCCCCTTCACAGGTGCAGGTTCATCACTTCTGCTGATGCTAATGGAAATGAGACGTTCCTTTTGGCAACAGGGCCACTGAAAGTTACACAAATCCTTTTACCCTCAGGTTGGAAATGGCTTTGTCCAGGATTACAGAATGCATGTATCAGAAAGTGCCCTCATCTAAAGAGGCTCTTGTGGTATGTTGGAGAGAATCCTGTGCTGAAAGAGGCCCGTGGTGATTTAGGGTGAGTCATTTAGCCTTTGCACTGCAGGGGTTTTTACCTGTAAAACTGAACAACCCCTTTTTTTCCCTGCCCCTCTTTTCCTTTTAGCCATTTGTACTGTTCACCACAGGAGTCAGCTCTTTCAAGTGATTTGAATTGTACCTGATGCAAATCTGGGTCTTCCAGCATCTCCACCCTCCAAGAACAAGCAGGACCTGCGCTATTTAGAGTTTTACAGCACAGACTAGTGCTCAGGTATGATTTCTCAGGCATGACACCAGTCCTGAATGGAAGCTCTGCCAGTCATGCTAATGCCCAGACTAAACTTCCCAATACACAGACAGCAACAGGGGTTTCTGCAGGCCTGTACCAGTGGCTACAGGATGCCATGATGTACATAAACCCTAAACTTGCAGTGACACCAGTGAAATGAGCTGATGGCCTGATGTCACCAGGGCTGTTGCAGATGGACACTGTCCCAGATGTCACTTATCCCAGTCACTGGTGAGCCAGCACTGTTTGCAGACCCGGGTGACAACTGTTAAGAGTGGCTGTGCTCCTGTAATTCCCCTCTGCAAAGACAACCTCATGTTTTCCATTTTGCTTGCAGTAAACTGAAGCTGGCTCTCCTCCTCTGCGAGGGAACAGTTGGAGATCTTTGATTTCTGACCCTTGCCCATACCTGGATGATTTGTTCTCCTCTTGTACTTCCTGACAGCTTCCACTTTTTGAGTCTGCTTCTGCCCTAGGCTACATCATTCTCCCCTTGGGCATCTCGGTGCAGAGGTGATGGGGTAGGAATCAGTGATGATTAAACAGATCAGTATGAGCAGTTCTCTCCTTGTTCTTACTCTAGGTACCCCTATAGCTACCACCCTCATGAGCCAGGCATCTTCCATTCCCAGTCAGGCCTGAACTCTGGATGATGGATCACCCCTCCAGGCAGCTAAACAAAGTCCTCCATTAGCTGCCAGAGCCATGGTAGTGGAAGAACTGTCAAACTGAGTCTGTGGTCCCTGAGGCTGCTCTGCAGCTAGACTTCACAAGCAGCAAGGCAAGGGATGCCCTTGTGCTTGGAGGATGCTCTCCAGGATGGCAGATGGGGGGGGGGGGGGGGGGGGGGGGGGTGTGTTGATTAATAAAAGAAGCAATTCTCACTCCCCCGCTCTCTTCTCATTACTGGCATTTGAAAGCCAGGATTCACATTTCTTCTGAGCTCTGGTGCTGTGTACAGATGTGAAGCTGTGTGTCTCGGGAGTGCTTCTGCCAGCAGAATTCAGATGGGAGGAAATGGGCTGGCGACACCCAGCAGACAATAATCTATTGGAAAGTATCCTCTGCAGATGTGCTTCCTCTTCATCAGCACTTACTACTATCAATAAGGTTCCTTCCCTTCTGCCCCACGCTAAAAACTGAATTTTTTTTTTTTCTTTTTTTTCCTCTTTTCCCAGGAGGATGAAACAAATGAACAAAAGGAAAGAAAGAAAAAGTATTGTGGGTGGGACTGACTCCCATGCAGTGAAGATGAATGCAGAGACTTCTGGGTCACCCTAGTTCCACTGAAGCCTAGGCCCTAGCTTTGCTAGGAGACATCTCTGTCTCTTCTTGCACCGCTTGCAGCTGACTCCTCTCCTTTGCATTTTGCAGCTGCTCTTCTACCACCACCTCTATTTCCAGAGGGATCACCCCAACCTCCTCAAGATGGAGACGATGGCAGAAGGTGCTGGTGAGTGGTTGGGAGCGGCCGCTGCAGCTCTCTGAGGCCCCAACGTGAAGGACACCCATGGGAGAAGACCCCAACGTGGTGCTGAGCCTGTGCAGAGGAGCAGAACAGCACCCAGCCCTCTGCAGCCACCCGCTCCACACGCACCAGGCCGGGAGGATGCTGCAGCCACCCCAATAGACAGTAATGGTCCATCCCCACCAAAAAGCAGGCGTAGGTAGAAAGAGCCAGAAAGCAGAAATAGGTTATAGCTTAGTATAGGAGTTAGTAGCTGTGTTGTTGTAAGTATTGAAATAGGTTATAGGTTAGTATAGGAGTAACTATTTTGTTCTAGGTGTTGGAATAGCTGAGGTCCTGCAGCACAAGACCTGAATTCAGGAGCAATTCACGGTGCTAATCTTTGTAACCAGCTCTCCTTTAGTGTCTATAAGAAACCTTTACCCTGATAGAGTTGTGGGGAGGATGATGGGCAGAAGGTGGGAAAGGCAGAGCTCTGCTGCCCACGGAGATGCTTGGGCCGTGATAGAGCTCCTCTGCAAACTACCACCTTTCCCACAGAAACCTTTTGTTGGAGATGTTTGAGGTGAGAGGGGTTATTTTGTTGGACTCTATTTCATTTTATGAAGTGGGAGGAACATGAAACTTTGAGGGAAAAAAAAAGAAAAACAAAACTAAAACTGCAAATGGAAACATTTGGCTGTTTTGACACATGGAAATGATGCTTTTTGTTTCTTTCACCCTAATCTGAGAATCTTGAGATGTATTTTTAAAGCAAACCCCATTTTTCTGGGCTAACGTTTGTGCCTGGGGCCTTCCTCCCCACTGTCCTGTATTTACTGTATTTTTGTCTGCAGAAAACTCTGTTTTTCCCATTCCATAATCCCAAAGAAACCAGAATGTTACATTCATTTCAGTCCAGAACTGTTTTCTGATGGTCCTTTTTAGGAAGTGGGGTTTTTGTTTTGTAAAAGAGTTCAAATATTTTCAGGGAAAAAAAATGGCAAAAATTCTTTTTTAATAGAGAGATCTTTTATAGAAATACTTCATTGAAGAAACGTGTCTGGTGTGGTTTTATTTCACTGCATCTAATTTAATGGATTAAACCTTCTGAGCACTGTCTTTCATTTAAATGACCCTTTTTCTTTATTTGATTCAAGGAGGATTAGTGGAAAAAAACCTCCAGATTCTTTTCTGAGGGAAAAACTGCAGGAAAAGGTTTCTTCCTTGAGCAGAAGGAGATTTTGAATGCTCTTCCCCACCGAGGGAGTTCTGGAAAAGCTTTAAAAAGAACCCCAAAACAAAACAGGGAAAGAGCCAATCTCAGCCAGTTGTTTCTCTTTGAAATGGTTTGGTTTGGTTTGGTTTGGTTTGGTTTGGTTTGGTTTGGTTCTCCCCTGAAACAATACCAGGGCTCTGGCTGCCCAGACTGCCAGGGCAGTCCTCATGTTTACAAATCAGCGCTGTCTCTGACTTCTGGGAGCTCCAGGAACTTGAGGAGGCCACGAAGACATGGAGAGATCCTGGAGGGGAGTGAAGGGATACACTGGCTCCAGCTTTGAGAAGCTGGAAACCCTGGGGGTGCTGCCCAACTGCATCTCCCTTAGGTACCGCATCCCCTTAGGTACCGCAATCCCTTGGGTACCACATCCCCTTAGGTACCGCATCCCCTTAGGTACCGCATCCCCTTGGGTACCACAACCCCTTGGGTACCACATTCCTTTGGGTTCTATGCTTCATGCTGGGGAGAGGAAGGGCTTTAAACAGGACCCCACAGTTCTGGGTCCACAGCCCCAGCCTTTCTCCAGGGTTCTTACCTCTGGTATATTCAGCTGAGAGCTGCTCTGCACTTGAGCTCTGGGCCATTACTTGTTTCACATGGGCCAACAGACATGAACCATGTGCATGAGACCCTGCTTCAAGTGGCCAAGTTACCTGAGACAGGAAAGCTGGATTTTCTTCTCCAGTCTTTGTCCTCCTCTAAACCTCTTCACTCCTCTCCTCATCCACCTCAGTTTAAGGCACTTACTTAGGTGTTTCTACCCAAGACCGAGCAGATGATCTCCAGCAAGCTGAGCTCTAGCCTCACCACCATGTAATCCCTAGATGTGAGCCAGACACAGCTGGGTGACCTGGAGGTGAATGAGTTTGAATGCAACCCGCAGTGCCAAGGAGCTCTCTCCTGCCTATCGATATTTTCCTACCTCTCATGCTGCTCGGGACGAAACAAAACAAACCAAAATGAGCTAAGCTGCTTGATTCTGCAATCTCCATAGATGTTGGAGGCAGAGACGGACGCAGAATAAAGATATCCTGTTCAGAGGAAATAAATAAGATGTTGATTGGCAAGCTAAATCCTCCACGGTGTCACTGCCTGTATGACTGGAATCCCAAATGAGCCAAACTGCAACATGCTTGATGCTGTTTCTGCACTCCAAATGCGTTTTTCAATCTATTTCCTTAAGCCGGCAGGACCACTGTCTCAACTTCCACATCCCATTTCTCCACTTGGACAGAAACACTAAATAAGAGCTCTCCTTAGCGACAGCACCTTTCATTTCATTCCTCAGATTTCTAAGCACATCAGAAGGGTTAGCATGTGTTAACAGAACCATTGTCATGAGATAATGGCCTGCTATTAGAGCATCTTCCCCCCCCCCCTTCTGATGGCTGTGGGCGATTTTCCTGTGATGTGAGAAATGATGTCTTGCAGTTCCTGGACATATTAGGGGATGAGCCTTGTCACACAGCCCAGTCACTTCTGTGATCTCTCTTTTGAGAGCCAAAGAGGAAAAATGTCCCCCTGGGACATTGTGTGCTAGCATGACAAAACCAGGCCGCTGAAGAGGGAATAGCTGATCCCAGGCTGAATAAACCCCGGGCCTACAGACCAGCATCCGCAAGCAGAGCACTCGGCAAGAGAAGTGGGAGGTCTGCCATGGAGTCACCCTCTGCCTTTAAACAAGAGCCCACGTCCAAGGGATATAAAGCCACTTGCCCTCCTTTGCACAGCCTGGAGAAACAGAGAGCATCAGCCTCTGGTCAAAGTCAAAGGATGAGAACAGGGAAGGAGCTTGTCCCTATGGAGAAAAGTCTGTCCAGCAAGAATCCAATCTCTTCCCTTGAGGTCTTTCTTGTGCACTGCCATGAGGGTGCAGACAGGGAGATGAGGAGCCCTCCTGAAGTCTGGGAGGAGAGAATCTGGTTTGGGACCAAAAGCCTGCTGGCCCTGGTTTAGGTCAAGATGCAGTGCCTGCAGGGGATGCTGTAATGCCATTTGTCTTGTGAGGACACGTTGCAGAGTGGTGGCAGCCACTGGGTAACACCAGAATCAGACTGGGTAACACCAGAATCATGTGGACACTGCTGCCTCATAGGAACAGAGCCAGGAAGGCGTCTGGAGGAGGGATGCAGGACACAGTGGTTTGGATGCAAGGGCACCTCTGGAGGTCTCTGGGTCTGCACTTTTCTCAGAGCAGGACAAGCACAGAACAGGTTCAAGGCTGTGTCCAGCTGAGCTCTGAAGTGTCCCTCCCCTGACTCCTGCTGCTGAGCCTCTGAGGACTGAAAACCTCGCATCCATCCTTTACCCACAGCCACCTCATGCTGTTTAGTTTCAGTCCCTCCTTCCCTGGTGCAGGCTACATCTCCCTCTGGCCATCCTTGTTTCCTATCTCCAAAACACCTGTGGGGAATTCACACCACTTCTGCTCCTTCCTTTCCCTCACCTGGAGCTAAGATAACCCTGATTAACCCCAGGGTTCATTAACGCCCCTGTAGCATAAAAGGTGGGATGGGAGCTGGTGGTTTGGTTCAGTGCTGTGCTTTTTCAGCAAGGAAACAGCATCTTTTCCTTCCTGGTCCCCCAGGAAGGCAGCAAAGGTAAGAGTCCCATCGGCCTGGTGGTGCACAGAGGGTGTGGGATAGAACAGAGTGCATCAAACCAAAGGAGTAAGGACAACCTCGGTGCAACCTTCCTGTATCCCCATGTTACCCAGAGCTGCTGTGGATTCCTCCTTGGGTGCTGCAGAGGTGCTCGTTTGTTTATTTAGCTGCTCTTTGACGCAAAGGTTAACCAAATCAAACAGCACCGATGCGGTGCAAATGACAGAGGGATAAGTGGTGTCCTCTTTAATCACTGTCGGTGTCAAGGAGAGCACCCGGGTAGCGGGGGTGCGGGTCTGGTTCGATGGGGGATGCCAGCTTGTCATTCATATTCAGATGGGGCCATCTAGTGGCCGCGGGGGAGTATTGCAAGGGTATGGAGCAGCAGCATCAGCTTGAGCAGATAAATGTTGGGGTCAAAGTCTAAGGATTTATCAGCTCCGGTTATGGCCTGCACTTGCCTCTCCTTAAGGAAATAAGGCAGCTTAAATGACCTGGAAATATTAAGTGGGAGATAAGCAGCCAGGTAAAACAAGACAGAGGAGGTGGAAAGAGGCTCATGGACACTGAGCATCCCTGCATGGTGTGATGGTTCCCTGGAGACTGGGAAGAAATGGGCTTGTTCCTGGTTCAGTGCAATTGCTATCAGCCCTTGCACCCTAGCGCAGCACTTGGAGGGCTCAGGTAGTCCATTTTAAGCAGATGGAGTTTTGTTGGTTTAATGCCAGTCTCCCCCTTTCTTCCCCTTAATTCTGATTTTGGGGACCCTGAGACATGCAAACCCCCATCTTCCTCTCTGTACTTTTTTATCTGTGAGTTTTCTCACTTATTTCAGTTATTACTAGAAGGAAATGATGTGTGGGTTTGGGAAGTTTTCATCACTCTTTTACATGGTAAAATGATTGCACTTCAGTTCTGAATAGGCTTCCACTTCTGCTATTGCATCTCACTTCCCACCATCTACCTTAACTTTTCTTTCCCCTTACACCTGCTGCTATCAAGATCTCCTTCATATACGTTTGAAATGAATCCTTTATTTCCCAAAGCAGCCCTTGCCATCAGCTCTAGTGGCGGTGCCAGTAATTGCTTCCTTCCTATTGCTATTAGTTGGTGAGACACCGTGGCTAATTTGTGGGTGCGCTGACATAAACTAGAAGTGTCAGGTGATTGCATTGAAGTTGATGCATGAAAGGTCAGGAAGTGATTTATCCCCCATGGAGGTGCTTTATTAATTATATGCCTTTCTGATAACGTAGCAATAGTCCCTGAGGCTCCTGGATCCCTGACCCATCACCCCAGTGCAACTACTGCCATACCCAGTCGTGTTCCTTGCCGTCTGCAGGTATCCTGTATGCATTAATTCACCAGGAGCTCTGGTGCAGGGCATGCTCATGTTACCTGTTCACAACCATGTAAGGTTGACCCGTGGTGCCAAAGACCCCATTTCCAGCTGACTGGTGGATGGATGGGGAGAAGTTGCCCCAAACTCCTATACCCACTATACCTGGGGCTTCTTCCCTTGCTGTGCCTGCTTGCAAGGCAGTGGGAAGACCTTGGGCATCCCAAGGCAGGATGGAGAATCAAAGGTGTGTGAGGAGGAAGTAATGCACCTCAGTGCTCAGCTGTAAAATCATTCCTATGCCTTGTCCTTCATGTGCCTCAGGTCAGCCCTGGAGAGCAAGGACTCTCCCTCCCCATCCCTGAGCACCTTCTACCATGGCCCAAGCATTTCATGATGCTGCCTGCTCTACATCATGTGCATTCACTTTCTCCATCCAGATGAGAGGGAGAGCAATCTGATCCCCACCAAAGAACACACCACCACCTGATGATAACAGGTAACCTGATGATAACAGGTAACCTGATGATAACAGGTAACCTGATGATAACAGGTAACCTGATGATAACAGGTAACCTGATGATAACAGGTAACCTGATGAGCATTTATGGTTATCTGTTATCAGGTTATCTCTAGTCTCATCTACACAGGGTGCAACAGTAGGGATAGGTCACAGAGCAGTAAAACACCACAACAACCGTAAAACGTGCAAACCGCTTCCTGCTGTGATGGGTGATTAAAAGATAAGTAAATCCCAATGACTAGCTGAAGTATAAAACCACTTACAATTTATTGCCAGAGCTCTGATCCTAAGCAAGTCCATCACTAAGGCGATCGCAGGGGGTGGTGTACTCTGCCTTGGTGAAGCCTCTTCCCAAGTTGAACGTAAAATGACAAATAACATGCACACCATCAATTTACCAGCACCTTAAACCTGTCTGTTCATGGAATTACCTGAGAGCGAGGGGGCTTTTCACAGGGAACAGTAAATTCATAAAGCCCAAGACAGGTTTTGCTGCCTGATGTTGCTTGGAGAAAGATCATAATAATAACTGGTCTGCTACCTACCTATTCATTAGCAGCAATTACACTGTATTAGTGGTACAATTCGCTATTGGAAGCTGTTACCAAGCCAGAAGCCCTCAGTTTAATTGAAAGCACTTTTTTATTTGATTACTAATGGCCCTGTGTTATAATATCAATGACCTGCATGAGGAAATTGCTTCCCCAGAGGGATCTGCTGCAAGACGGAGCTTCCCTCCTGCCCTTAGGAGCAGTGGAGGTTTTGATCTCCTCATGGAAGCCTCTCAGCACCCAAGGGGAGGCAAGGAAAAAGTGGTCCAGGATTTTGTCCATTCCCAAAGGACAATATTTTGCCAGAAGAGCCAAAGGAACTTGGGAATCAGTGGCAAATGACAGAAGGGCTGGTGATGTGTAGGATGCTGCAGCAAAGAGAGGGTGAGGAAGTTCCAGGTCTATAGAAGGAACATTTTAAAACCTCCAGGAAGGAGGCTTTCACTGTAAGCCATAACTGGGGATGTATGAGTGTTTGGGGGGGCTTCATTGTGTGCAGCAGCTTTTGTTCCCAAGGTAAGGATGTAATTAGGTGAAAGGAAATGTAGAGGGAGGCTCATCACAGGCTTCCATCTTGCTGCTGCTGGGGATCCGTTAATGAAGTCTAATTACAACACCACAAGCCTGTGTTCTAGCCCAGTGACTGATTGGCTTTGGAGATGCAAAAGCTCTGTTGTTGTATTAAGCCAGGAGAAAGGAGGAAAATGAGCTGTTAATTAGTTTAGTTCTGCTTTATCTGCAGCACAAACCAAAGTATTAGTTACAGCAGCAGTTCTCTGCCTGATAGAGCTTGGCCCTCCACCTGCAACAGTCCTGTTGTGTTCCTTGTGGAGGGTTCTACTGTGTGAAGTAGGCCTGGAGAAGGCAAAAGGTTGGCTTGGATTGGGGTTTCAATGAGTAAGGACCATAGTGTAGAGAAATACAGAGATTGCTGCTTGACTGATGGGATGGATGGGTGGATGGACAGGAAAGATAGCTTGGGAATTGCAGATACAATGGTATGATCTCCATACAAACTGAAAAGAAGAGCTGCTGTGTCTGCATTCAGGGGCATTTCTTTGCAGCATCCAGGAGTGCTGCTCTCAAACAAGTAACTTGGCGATTTAGACACCGTGTCTCCTAGGTCCTTCTTCAAAGTAGCTTGCTGAGGTTTGAAGGAGCAATACTTGGTGCACCAGCCCTTCACATCCCAGTTTGAGTCACGAAGCCCCTAGGCATAGTCCTACCTGGGTGAGCCTCCCTAGAAAGGGCTGAGGATTGCTTTGCTCCTCAAAGATATGAACAGCACTGAGTTTTATGGGAGTTGTTGGGTTAAAGTGGCAATGGGCAAGGGTAGGCTGAGTGGATCCAGTTTCCTTGTGGAGGTGAAGATCGAGCCCTCGCTTTAGATGAATCTACCCCATTACCAGAAAAAGCCAGGTAAATGGCTTAAACTGCATAATGACAATAGCAATCCCTTATCATGGAGACATTTCCATGGGTGCCATGACGGGAATTAAAATCCAATCCATCTCTTAGTTCATGAGACTATTAAATTTTACTTTCAAGGCATTTAAAGAATAAATAGGCATGGAAGAAAATGAGCTCCAGGAGCTCATTGCCATCATTGGTGAACTGATTATAACTGGGGGAAGAAAAACCCAGGAAAAATAATGCTGTCAGCATTGTATCAGATGGAAGTGAATTGCCTCTGATCGGCTGTTAAATTGAAGAGCCATAGGAAAAAGTGGGAAATGGGGAAACCAGAGTGAAGGATAAGCCCAGAAATACATCAGGGAACCTGTGTACTGTATTCCATGAGGACCAGATGAGTGCTAGGCTGATGGAACATGGCACAAACAGCAACTTCACTGGCCATAAAGTTCTGTTGTCACAAGAGAACCATTTCAGCCTAGCTGAGAGTGACAAGTGAGGCTCCCAGCTACCCCACGGCTTCATCCCCACCTCGGTGTGGAGACGAGCAGCCATCGGTGCACAGCGAGGTTTCCATCCCCTGAGCTCTGTTTTCATGGATGCATTCCTCAAAGCCCAGTTGCTTCCTGGATTTTCCTCTGGCCAGGAATTTTTGTTATCCCTTTTCCTGGCTTTGTCGTGGTGAAAACCCCTCTGACTCTTCCCAGGGCGCACGGTGCTGGGAGGGGTTTTGAGCCCAGTGGAACCATGGGGACAACTGTGAAATATTTCCGTCATCTGTGGTGTTTTCTGGGCTATGAACCCTGGCATCAAACAGGGAGAGACAACAGGATCAACAGCAGGAAGGGTCTCGGGTTTCTCTAGGGACTGAAAGGAAAGGTTATGCCAGAGAGGGGCTGTTCATCAGGGACTGTAGCGACAGGACAAGGGGTGATGGGTTCAGACTGAAACAGGGGAAGTTCAGGTTGGAGATAAGGCAGAAGCTCTTCCCTGCGAGGGTGCTGAGGCGCTGGCACAGGGTGCCCAGAGAAGCTGGGCAGTGTTCAAGGCCAGGTTGGACACAGGGGCTTGGAGCAAGCTGCTCTAGTGGAAGGGGTCCCTGCCCGTGGCAGGGGTTGGAGCTGGATGCTCTTAAGGTTCTTTCCAACCCAAACCATTCTATGAAATGAGATGGAGGATTTCCTACCCGCTGTGAAGCCGAAGGGGAGGTGGTGTTGTGAGGCAGCTGCCTCGACGCTTACACAAAGAAATAAGTTAAATTCCCTTTTACAGCTTTCAGCAGACGTTTATTGCTGACCCGTGCTGTGGTGACAGCTCTGACCAGGCCAAGTCATCCTCAGAAGCTGTTCACGTGGCTCAAGTATAAATATTTTGATACAAAAAATAAGACAAACCCCCTCCAAACCCAAGCCCTTGTGCTTGCCATCAGTGATGCTCCATGGGGCCATGAATGAACACGGCCTCTTCCCTTCACCCTTAGCCAGGCTACAGCTGTAGGAGACAGGCAGCGTTGGATGCTTCCAGGCCACTTTGCTTTCTTGTCTTGCCAGTGCTGAGAATCCAGGAACAGAAGAAGAGTCTGGAAGTTCTTGAGGTGAGCTTACTGGCTTTGAAGGTGCTTAGAGGTGAGGGATGAAGAAGGAGCTAGGGAGCCTCAGGTCAACACAGTGATGAAGGCACCACATCCACCGGCAGCAGTTCCCTGTGTTTTAGGTGCTCCTGATGCTTTTTAGCTCCAGTTGAGGATGTAGAGACCAGAGAGTTGAAGAGCAGGGGCACATCTCCTGGGGTTGCTGTTGACAGCACTGCCTTGTGCTATGCAGAGCCACGGCTGCTCGCCCATTGCACGTTATCAGGGCTTACCTAGAACAGTTTTAGCTCAGGTGCCAGCTCTCTGAGACCTTGTGAGGCCATTGGCAAGGGAAGCCGAGCTTTTCTTCTTCCTACATTGTGCAGCAGCTATGGATAAGCCCACCTAGCAGCAGCACCCTACCCTATGTTGTCTGCAATGCACACTTGGAGCTCGTTACTATATTTCACCTACAAATGCATCATGCTTACAATAAGAAGCTGATCAGCGGCTCTGGCATTTTACACTCAGCATCTGAGTTGATTTTAAAGTCACTTTGACTTTTAAATTAAATTATCTCATGCATAGAAACAAAAGATGCAGAAGAACACCGCAAGGATTCACAGAACTCGTAATCAAGTACTTATTAACACACATATATATATTAAGCTTTAAATCAAAACCAAATCTTTCCACTTTTTTCATATATGAATTCTGTATGATATAACACACATCAGCATGGTCTAGCTCTCAGTCACACACAGTGCTCTGCCTGTTATACAATGTCTGCTCTACTGTCCTACTTCTGCCCTTTTAAACAAATACAGGTAGACTAGACTCTCTAAAGGAATAGAAGCTGCCATAGCACTGTGGCTGTGCTGCTGCCCGTTATGACTTGAAGGAGTTCTAGTCTTCATCCGTTAGGAAGAGGGAAATAGAATGTTTTGGGATCTTAGATGATCTTGTTCTCCAGGGCTTCGATCCTTTTTGACACAGCTTCCAGTGAGCAAGAGTTAAGGGATAAAAAGGACAGTGCACAGCAGTGATTCATTGCTTAAGTCATCCCCTGGCCCGCAGAGCAGGTAACCAATGGAGTTACCTTGCAGGTAGCAGGTAGCACAGGGATGCTGCCATCATCTGCTCTGGTATCTCCAGAGATGATGAGGCTGAACTTTTATTGAAGGTAGAAAAGGTTCCTGTGTGCACAAACACTCACTTGCACCTCTACATCTACTATGGAAGGAGGAGTAAAAATGGTGAGCCTGATTGGAATGTGTTTTGAGTGGCTGACAGAGGATTCCTGACCTTGAGCAGCATGGGTTGGGTGATGAGTGGAGCTTTTCTTAGAGCTCTATGGTGTGTCACAATTTTCTGCTCTTTCCACTAATTGCTGTTCTTGATGTGCCAGGGAGCAGCAACCCACTGGGTGAGAACTACTGATTTACTCTGACCTTTTGCATAACAGAAGTGGTGGTTTTCACTCAATTTGAGTAAAGAGGAGAAAATACACAGAAATGTGTGAATACATTAAAACATTGCTTTTAAAATCGTATTCTTCCCTTATTCTCAGTAATGCAAAATCTCGCCAGCCCTGTGTGAGCCACCCTGAGGGTTCACTAATTCCTCTCCCTGTGAGAACTTAGAATCTCATACTTGTTTAGTGGGAGGTGTCCCTGCCCATGGCAGGGGGGTTGGAACTGGATGATTTTGAGGTCCTTTCCAACCCTAACTATTCTATGATTCTATACACAATTTTTCCTCTTTTCCTTGTTTCTCTTTCAACCTCTTATTCATGGTCATTGTGCAATGTGACAGGACCCAGCATGCAGAATGCAGCCCCACCAGCTCAGGTCAGATGGGATCCAACTCACCTCACTGGACCTCTCCACCTGCATCTATCCAGACCACCACCAGTCAGAGGTGGTTTGCTGTAGAAAACCCTCTTCCTCTCCAGTGTTGTGCAGGGATTTAGGCAGCCAGCTCAGATGTTTGCCTTGCAGACATTAACCATCATAAACAGGATCCCACCCATGGGGCTTTAATGACTGGGTGATCAGCTGCATGTGTGCACCAGTGGTTGGTCTGCTCACAGCCCAGTGTTAGCTCTCAGCTCTCACATTCCAGCCTGCTTCACAGGACCGGCAGCTTGCAGAGGGAGCAGCAGCATTCCATGCGTGATTAAGCATCTGCCTAGAGCCTGACCTAGGTCTTGGTGCCTACAGCTCATTGCTGCCTTTCAAGGATTTGCCATATTCTCCTTTGGGTCTGTTTCTTTTTGGTCTACTTATTCTGTGTCAGAGCATTCACTCTGGTGCAGGGACTCTTCTTGTAGGCATTCATAACCTAAGTAAGTGCCTTGTTTCCCAGCTTCCTGAACACGTACCCAACCCCCTTCCTTCATGAGTAGATTTCCCCCACTGGTCCCTCCAAAAGGCACATCCCAACCTGCTGAATTCTGACCAAACACAGCTTCCAAAGGATATATTTCCTCTGCAATGAATTTATGAGGTCTTCTACTTTTGTCTGGAACTTCACAATGGATTTACATTCACATGGATCTTCCTCTGTGGATCACAATATCAAGAAGATGAGTTAAGTGGCAGAGAAAAGGGCTTAGATCAAAATCACTGAGACATATGAAATAAATCAATTTGTATTTTCTTTATCAGAAGCAGGAAGGAAATCAAAAGGTTATTCCTGTTATTTGGGTGATCACTTCTGGCTTTAAGCTCAGATGACTAGAAAGAGCTCACATTTTCTTGTTGTATAGGCCAGAAATATTGCTATATTGTTATATAGTGCAGAAATCATCCTTCCTGGATTTCCATTTTCCCCAAATCCCACTGAGTTCTACCACTGATGTTTAACGTTTGCCCCCAGCATTTGAATCTGAGTAGACACAGTGCTCAAAGCAACCTCTGTCCTCTCAATAGCATCACCATGCTGGGCCATACCCTTAGTCCTGTTCGCCGTTTGACAGTCGAGACTTGTTTGAGCTTTGCTCTCAGTGCTCCATCTCTTTAGCAGGCAGAGCAATGTGCATGCATTGGTTTGCTAATCTAGGTCAATAATTTACATATGATCTTCAAGGCAAATTAACTTAAACTGGAATAGAAGTAAAAGAGGGTACGGAGATGACTGGGAAAGGAGAGGAGATGTTTACAAGACCACAGTGAGTCAGCTCAACTGCTTAGCAAATGGAAGGGGGAAATAGGAGAAGGACTTTTTGAGGGAAAGGACATGACTTGCACAAAAGCACAACAGGATTAAGCCAGCTATGAGTAAACTAAAGCTGGATATTAAGAGGAGATTTCTAGCCATCTGTTGATAAATACGAGCTGGCACTGGAAATCAAACACACACAAATATTTCCTTTCCTTCTCTTTTTTTAACTCAAATGTTAAGCTCGTCACCAAAACTGATCTTTTGGCAAACAAACACTTTCCCCGAACTTTATTTGAATTATTTATTCATTTATTTGTTTGGATGCTGAGTCTTTGAATGTATTTGCTTCCTCAAAAGACGTTTCAATGCAATATGTTGGGGGTTTTCATTGAGCTCCCATCACCTTGTTCTTGGGTCCACTCCTACTCTTTAAAGTAGCCATGACAAAGCGAGGTTTTATCTTGCAAGCCTGGCTTCCAGGCTCTGCAGACACAGCACCCTGGAGGGAGTTCTCCCTCAGCATTCCCCAGGAAGAAAGGGCGGTCCCGTCTTTAGGGATCTGGAGAACAGGGGATGTGCCCAGCATGACCCAGAACATCTGTAACGGTGTAAGGAGCAGGACCTTATTTTCCTGAGGCAAAGCCCTCAACTTCCCAAGTGTTTTTTCTCCCTAACATACACCTAAGGACAAACCAGGATGAGTCACCTACTGCTACCCACTAATATTTACTTGGATGTCTCTTGGGTTTGGCACAAATAATAACGTTAGAAATAGCAAAAAAAATAGGGGGGAAAAGGGGAGTAACATTGGGCAATGTTTATCGTTGAATCCGGTTCATGTTGTGGAGTGTCTCCATATCCCATGCCAGCAGCTCATATGGGGCACTCAAGCAGGTCTACCCGCTCATGGGAGCTGGAGCTGAGCTTGGCAGAGCTCTCTTGGGAACTGAATGAGCCCCATCAGAGCTGGGTGCAATAAATCTCGTTGGAAACTGGAAGGCAACGTTTGCCTTGTGGGATAAAACACTCGGAGCACCTGGACTTGACAAGTGAGTGCCAGCTTCCTGGTGGGCCTGGCAGTAGAGCTCTCAGACGTGCTGCAAGGTATTCAATGCCTGGCATGAAGCTGGGGTGTTTGGGATTCGCTATGATCTGCCTGGTGGAGCAGATGCATTGCAAAGGGCCAATATTTCATAGGAGGCATTTGATTCCTTCACAACAAAAATATAACTGGTAGTTCTTTTCAAAACCATTTTTAGACTCAAGTTATTTACAGGTCAACACTCCTTAAATGTCAAGTTATTCTTTGCCTTCTCTTGTCACGCCTGGCTCCCACTCACTCCTCCCTCAGCCTTTGTTTCACGAGGCTGTCCAAACGCGAGCAAGGTAGAGTTCATGTTACCCAAATTTATACACCCACAAGTCATGTGGAAGATATTAGGTCTTATTGCAAGTTGAAATGTGTCACCCCTGGGGTGCCTGTTTGACTGCAGAAGCAGCCAGTGGCTGGTGAGCTTCAGCTCAGATGTCCGATTTCGTGATGATCTTCAAATTAAGCTGGAATAAATCAACCCTTAGCTTCTCTTTTAAGAGCATCTCTCCTTTCCTTATGTCATTTTTGGCTGTTCTCAGGCCCTGGTACATTCTGAATTCATAATTTCTGAGTAAGGTAGAGAGGGGAAGGAAAGGAGAGAAAAAGGGAAGGAGAAGGCAGTTTGTGAGAGGGGGAGATGGTTGAGGTGCATGGTGGCTGTGGTTCAGGTATCCACCTGAACTGTTGATGTCTCATGGTTCCATGTACCCTGCCAACTGTACATCCATCTGAAGAGGCATTTTTGTCCTTCTGCTTCCAGCCTTTCCATACTGGGACTGGTTCCCCCCCCCAGTTCTCCCCAGTCCCCCGCTCTCACCAATGCAGATTTCCATTTGTAGCTTCTTCCCGATGTTGCTGATGGTTCTGAAGTCAGCCGTGTAGAAGTAGTGCTCAGCTACTGGTTCTGAAGCGATTTCCCTCAGCTCATCCTCGACGGCATTGCCAACTCCCACAGCAAACATCCTAAAGCCTGGGAGCAATGGGAGCCTGTCAGCTGGACACCTATGGAGCATCTTGCTGCTGTGGTACCCAGTTTGTACATCCTTGCTCACCTTCTGGACCCCTGGTCTCCACAGAGCTCTGCAAATGTTAACTGGAAATCACCCCCTTACCCTCTACTATCATAGACTGCTTTCACCCGGGGTTTCAAAGTAGGTTTGCAGGCAAAGTCCTACCAGAATTATCCGGACAATGACCACTGTCAGCACAAGAACAGTGCTCTGGAGCTATGAGGAAGGACAGATGATCATAACGCCCTGACAGGATCATCCATCCAGCTCACATGGAAGCAATAACACAGCAAAAGTAAAGAGTGGAACTTTTCAAAGCAGCCTGCAGCCACCATTCATCAGCTCCATCCTCTGTGCCACAGAGACCTTTGGGTCAGCGAAACTGCAGCTGAATCTCCTTCTGAAATTGCGACTTATGGAGTATGTCAAGAGAGACCCAATACTGGGAGGTGAGAACATGCTTCACTGCCAGGAAACTGATTGGCTACCTCTGCCTTAAGCTTGTTTCTGTTGAGCTGAACTGCAGTTTTCCCATTGATTTGAATGGTGATACAGGTTAACCCCTGTTTTGAAATACTTTCTCCACTTGTCCATGTCTAGACACGGGTAATGCTTTCCCCTCCTCCCCTTTTTGCCTTGTTTTTCTGCCTCTGGATATATACAACAGTTGTTTTCTTTTTCCCTACTGTTCTATTTAATTAACATGTTTGGAGTCTTGTTATAAGCATCTTGTTATTTATCCCCCTCAAAGAACTTCTGAACACGTTGGAGATTTCTGTGTAGGAACAGGAGAGGAAGAATCAAGAAGGCATAAAGTTTTATCATCAGGGAGGACTAAATTCTATAGATACAGTTGATAAGGACCTTTTGTTTTATAAGAGCTGAACATCCACACAACACACCAGCTTGCTTTGTAAACAGCAGCTTTTCATGAGCTCTCACCTGAGCTTTATTATCACATGCTAGCCCTTAGTCCCATCTAGTGGCGGAGCCCAGAGTTAAAGGGAAAGAAAGGATTTAGCAATTCATGAGCCTGTTCACATGGGCTGCATCCATTTACCACAGAGATGTCAAGACTGGGAACTTGCTCAGCAGGTCAGCAAAGGGGCAGATCTCAAGCTATTTATACTTCACTCTGTTTAGACGTATGCATATATCAATATATGGACACTGTGCTCTTTTAGTGTTCCAGCAGAAGCTGGAGAAAGTTCCTTATTAGTGTGCCTGGGATTTGAGCAGGGAGTGCATGGATACCCTCTTAATCCATGTTTCTGCTTTGTTTGTTGTTTCATCTCTTCTTTTCCTTCAGCTGATACAGCTGAGCCACTCTTGGCCCTACAACTCCCATTGTTCTCTAAGGGGTTCTGTGATGGTTGGCTTGGCCTCACCACGAGTGCCACTGCTGCTGACCTGACTTTCATTACCAACATCAGACAAACCCTCAGCTTCTCCCTGAGGTTTCCTTCACATCTGTGTGAGGCATGCTAGACCAGTCTGCATCCCGTACCAAATGTGTGAAACTCCATCCTGCCCAGCACAGAGACCTCCAGCAGGCTTGCATCGAAGACACAGAGGGGCTCTGGGAACAAAAACAGCTGCTGGCAAATCAAGATCACTCTGAACTGCAGGTAGAGTTGCTCCAAGTTCTATATGAACATGCAACCACAGTCAGGCAGCATCTCAACAAAGTCACTCTATAGTAACATGTTTCTACCCTAAGACATATCTCCAGAGAAAGATGCATACCTAGGATTATGCTAGGTGCAGTACTTGATCCAAGGGAGAATTCAAGACACCTACCTAAGTCTTTGGCTTTCTTAGCAGCATCAGTGATGTAGTCTTGTGACCGTCCATCTGTGAAGACTATGCCCACCTTGGGGACCCCGGGCCTGGCTCCATTGATGATGGAAAAGGAGCTGTCAATGAGATACTTGAGAGCCTGGCCCGTCATCGTTCCTTTCTCCATGTAGGCCATTTTCTTGACTGCTGCTTTGATGTCCTTCTTGTTCTTGAACTGCCCCAGTGGGAACTCCTGTCTGACAGAACTGGAGTACTGAACCAGGCCAACCTGAGCCTGTTTGTCCGACACCTCCAGCGAGTCCACAATTTGGTTGATGAATTTCTTCACCAGCTCAAAGTTCTCAGGCCGCACGCTCTTGGAGCCATCGATGAGGAAAACGAGATCCAGAGCAGATCCTGACCCACCGCTGCAAGCTGAGAAGAGGGCAAAAGGAAACGGCAACCAAGACCCCAATTAATTATGCAGGAAGATGTTACCTGAGTGCCATTTTATTGCTAATGGAATAGGTTTCATGAATCAGAACTCAAACCACAGTTCACACTCAAGGTTTCAAAATAACTCTTGGCTTGCTTTTCTGAGCAGAACACATCTACCATGTCCCAGTCCTGTCCCCACCATGGCATTGCAGATCACAGCTCGGCTCCGTGCGCATGGAAAGGATTACATACCACTGCAGGTCTTCCCGTCGCTGTTCAGTGTGAAACCTTCTTTACAGGCACAAGTGTATGCTCCTGGGGTGCTGACGCAGATCTGCTCACAGTCGTGGTCTCCAGTGGCGCACAGGTCTGACACCACTGTAAGCAAAGGTGGAGATTAAAATCAGAGGCCATGCCAAGGCTTCTCAACCCAGCTCCTGCACAAAGCATGGTGTTTGTCCCGTACACCAAGCGTAACTCAATCCATTCTGCAGCAAGACAAGACAGCAGAGGATAATGACTGAGATACAAGGAGAAGTTTACACAAGGCTCAAAGGCACAGCCAGGACTCCGTTCTGAGGGCAAAACCCATCTGTCTGTTGAGCGCACCACAATATACTTCACTCTCCAGAGCTACTGGATGAGGTTTGCTACCTTCTGGGCTGGCCAATACCCATGTTTTCCAGCTGTCATACAAATATGACTGGTGAGATCAGCCCCATGTACACTTGTCTTTCCTGGCTGGGATCCACATGCATTCACTTCAGAGCCCCCCTCACGTGCAGCTTTCAGATTCACTCTACAAACACTTCTCCTGCTGATCTCAACCTGGATCCGACTCCTGAGATGCTGAGCAAGCAGAAGCTGGATCGCAGCAGTTTGAGCCAGCAGCATTCTGTGAGTGACAACACTGTCACAGCTACAGCAATGGCGATGGAAAACGAACTCAGCAGTAAACAGGCCTGGTGGAAGCAAGTTCATTTACAAATACCAGGGAAATCTGTGCGGAAAACCAAGCATTGAGGCCTATCAAAAGTCAAGGGGCTTCCATTTGCTATTTCAAGTTGTTTGTGTTTTGCTATGCATATGTTTTGTACTTCTGGCCTTCCCAATCCACATGTCTGCAGATTGTGCCAGGGCTGGTAGATCATTCCAGCATATATGGAGCTCGTATCATTGGGAATATCACTAACCATGCAGCTGGCTGTAACGCTGGACTCTCAGGTTGAGTTCTCTGAAGCCTACAGGGATCTTATTAGTCAAGCTAGTGGTTAGATTGTCCCTTTTCCCATGGGTTTTCTGAGCACTATGGGAAACAGCTCGGACACAGCAGCACAGTCCTTCCTGCTGTCAGTACCCACAAACCGTGCTTTGCAATAGCAGGTGGAGTTTGGGTACATCTCCAAGGATGGTTTCATGCAGCTGCTTGCATAGCACTATAACAGCCCACTTGGCAGCTAATGTGCTGCTCTTCTCTGTTAGCTGTAATAATCCTTAGTGCAGCTCTTCCCTTGGATGCACCTCTGAGGGTTCGTACCATGGGGAGCACTTTGTCATCTGCACGTTAGGAATTGGAAGAGCAAGGCACAGAAAGGGGCTTTTTCCTCTTTATCTTTTGGAATGGCATCAGTGCCAGAGCTTCAAAATGCTTTGTCAGCCCTCTCTGTGTCAGGCTGACTCCAGGGCAGCCAACACCAACTCCCGCAAGCATGGCCTGGATCCCACCTACTGAAACCTTGTCTCTATCCCTTTAGCATGAAGTATTTGCTCCCCTCTTTCATGAGCTTCTGGTGCAGTGACACCTGATTACAACACAGGACTCTCTTTATAAGCAGAATTTTCCTCCTTCCTGCAGAGGAGGACATTTTCCTCCACAAGAAGCTGCTCTTCCCCCCATCATTTCCAGCCTGAGTCATGAAATCTTACACCTCTGGAAGGAACTGGAGTTTCACAGGTCCATCTGTATGTGTTTGCAATGCCTTGCCATAGGCACCGCGGCGTATCACACCTTTTAAAAGGTGTTGCCGCACGAGATGGGCGCGCGATCTCCCCCAGGCCTCTCTTGCTGACACAGTAAATGGATATTTATAGGCCACCTCCTACAGCCTTGTGGGTACATTTGAAAGTAATAAAGCTTTCTCACTCCATTCACTGGTTTATGTAGGAGTATGTGTTTGCAGGAGAGCCAGGCTCTTTATATGCCGTGCAGAAAGGCGTTGGATACCGCACCAGCCGGGAGAGCCTCCTGCCTCACAAGGCTTGCAAAGCCAATAGCGTAGTCAGCAAAGGCAGTTCAGCCTCTAGCAGGGTAATGAAACCATTCCTTGCTGAAGTGGGAATTCCAAAGACAATACTGGGGGGGAAATTACAAAACCAGATTCTCAGAACTGCCCAGATAGGCTTAAACATAAGGCCAATTATTTTTACTCTATAAAGAACGTGTTTTCCAGGTTCTCTTTCAAGGCCTCAAGGAGCACGTAGGTCAAGTTTACAAACTGGAGACTTCCTTAACTAAACCAGGCAATTCCCTAACCCAAACTTGAAATACTTCAAAGGCAACTTCAGAGGTCATCCGTCTTTCATACTGCTTCATGCTCCTGCAGACCCAAGTCCTTGGAACGAGGAAGCGGATGGATGAAGGATGCTCACACCTACAACACCCATGTGAAAAGCTTGCAGCCCCTCGCAGTTCTTGGCTAGGACCCCAAGGGTTGTGTGGCGAGGACTTACCACAGAAGGCTTCTTGAAACTTGTGGGTCAGCTTCTCTATGACGCTGTAGCTCTCCACGTAGTCCACGTGGTCATCCTGGGGCTGGCTGGCTATTTGCCGCAGCGTGTGCATGTCCACCCGGCCGACCCCGATGGCAAAGATCTCGATGCCGGCTGCTCTGGCCCTCGCTGCCACATCCCTCACTCCATCCTGGGGACGCCCATCGGTCACAACGATCGCCACCTATGCAGAGGAGGGCAGAGGCAAGGTGGGTGCTCGAGCAGGCGTCGGTGGCACTGTTGCTTGTGGAGCAGGCAGGGTTAGGAAAGAAGGTTTCTGTTTCTAAAATGAAGGAGGAAGGAAATGCCACCCTCTCCTCCTCCTCCTCTTCCAGTTCTGCCTGAGATCACACAAGTCATTCTTTTATGTGGGATTTGTTTCTTTTTGAGCTGGAAAGGTTAAGCTGCCAGGGACCCAGCTGATTTAGTCAAGGGATAACTGGTGCATCTCGCCCCTAAGGAAACTAAAGTAAAGGTTACGTTCTGCAATGGCAAACTAACGCTCAAGCCAAACTCAAACTATGTTCATGAACCCCCTGCTGACCTAAGGACAACTTTAACTCAGAGTGGGACTTTAAGGAGTCTCAGGAAATGTCATGGAAGCATCATGAGATGAGGACTTTTCCCTATTTTATACATGGAGAAGCTGAAGCAGATGAAGGGGAAGAGATCTGCTGAAGGTCCTGCTGTGTGTCAGTGCCCAGTTACCTTGTTCTGCAATAAACAGCAGCGATGGAATCCTACCTCTACTAACATCAGCATTAAAGTGACAGCTGATTTAAGTGGAAACTGGTTTTCACCTTGGATTAGATGGAGCCCTGAACCGGTGGAAAACCTCCAAGAGTCCTGCTTGTTTGTCCATTTTCCTCTTTATTTTTCTTCTGGTAGGTGACATTGTCACAAAACCTTAATTTTTGTTCTTTGCCTATTCGTCTGCTCCTGCCCCTTTTCCTTACAGCTGTTTTATTGTGACACCGCTGCCAACTCCAAAGGCAGTGATTGGGTTGTAATGCAGTGTGGAGAAATACAACCAGCAGGAGCAGGTGAGCTGCTAAGCAAAAAAAAAGCTTCACATTCCAGGCAAATGCCCTCAGAAATACAGAAAGTAAAGAAAGATGAGATGAAAAATCCAACTGGCAGCAACGGTGAGTTCAAATGAGCCATCATCTGGTCATTAAGGCAGTATTTGCTGTTCTCCTCTATCTAAATCAGACCCACCAGCTGCTCAGTGTGATGGCTATTATACATCCTCAGATGGATGGTCAGGAGTGGGGTTCCCTGCCCTACTCATCCAAGGGGTGCTGACCATGCAGATGAAGTGGCCTCTTTCCCTCTCTGCCTACCCTTCTGCTGAGGGAGTGATGGATGGATGGGTGGGTGGATGGATGGATGCTGCAGTCATCTGTCCCAGAGTAGCACTGCAATACTAATCTGTTGCCCTGTTCAGAGCTTTCCTTCTATGAAAAACTTGGGTGAAACAGCAATAACGTAGAGCTTTTCATTCTGGTGCAGGACTGTAAGTTCAGGTGTGTATCTGTGCTTCCTAAGGGCTACGAAATCAAAAATTCCTGGTAGCATCACAGTTCTGTAACTGCCTGATTCCAAGGGAATCAAGAAATAAATTCAAGTATTTCCCTTCTGCTTGTGGCCAAAATAAGGAGAAGCGTCACCTGTGGCAGATGTGAGTGTGTGATGTAAAGGTGGAACGAACATGAGAATCGGAGACTAGAAGAAGTTCTCGGGTTGATCCTGGACCACCGGGCAAGCCAAGGAGCAGAGCCAGCCGTGCAATCATGCTTTCTGCCAGGAGAGAGAGCCCTCGACTCAGCAGCTCTGCTTCCTGCATGCACCCAGGAGCTCCGAGAGAGGAGCTGCCAATTAGAGCTTATCAAAAGCCAGCCTGTCAGGACACAAGATGTATTATCAAGCAGCTTCTGCGAGCAACACCACCCTGTGAGCAGGTTTCTGTCAGGAGCTGCGTGTCTTCCTTGTGGTGTTTGTCACAGGATGAGGTGTTACGTGTCCTTCTGGTGTTCCTCTGTCTAAACAAAGTGATTCTCCAGGTTTAACCAGTTCCTTTCATTCTTCCCATCAGGGTGGCATCTTGGCATAGGCGTGAGCCTCAGGTATGACCCAGGGGTCTGCTAGCAGACGTGCATCGGATGGAAAAGATCTTCATAGTTCATCTATGTGAAAATCTGCTATCGAACACTCAGAATTCATGTTGCTGTTGGGGAAAACAAAACTTCTGGGTGCAGAGAGTCTGGACCAGGCATCAGGAATTCATCAGTGAACCCCTGGCTATAATGAATGGAATAGTGATGCAGAGCCAGCACCGACCAGACAGGGAGCCTGTCTGTGACCAGGCCCGGGTGCTTACAGAGTAAGGAACAGAACAAGGACAACGTGATCTTGCTGTAGTAATCTTGATAACCAGGAAATCCTGATTTTTCCCTTGCATTCCCCCTCCAGACGCCTGCCCTCCCTGCCAGCCTGAGGCAGGGAGTTCTAGTCTGGAAACCTCCAGCATCCTGGGGGTTTTTAACATACCTCTGCATCATTTGCGGTCACAGGATTTGTGTAGTTCTCTCTGTTGTGACCTTGTCTCATTTAAAAAGCTGGGAGTCCTGGAATGTGCCTTGTTTGGTAAAAAGAAAAGGAGCAACCGCTGCACCCTGGAGAGGCTGACACTGCTCTGCAGCAGAGGGCTTGTGCTGGCCTCAGCAGGAAGCCATGGGAGAAGAATCAAGAAAAGGTGAACACATTTGCTCCCTCAAAGGGCTGAACAGGATCTTCAGTTTTTTCCTAAGGGAACTCAGAGCATTTTGCTTTTCAAGGTCAAAACTTTGCTCACGTTAACCACCACCTTTCCGCTTCCCTTCAATCCCTATCTGGATCCTTCATGTGTTACTTCTGGCATAGAGAAATCCCCCCTGGTCTCATGACACAATTTATTCTTGGTTAACTAAGACACCAGAGTGTTCCCAGGCATCCCTAGGTATTCATATTTCAGGGTAGGCAACCCTGCAGCTAATGAGCTAGCTGTGTCTCATTATGCAGTGGGTAATGTGAATGGTGCAGCAGCACTGAAAGGAGAACTGGGCAGAAAGTTGAATAAGGCCTTGATTTTCTCAGCAATTTGACAATCTATTTGCTGTCCTTCCTAAAGAAAGATAAAAGTATTTGGGCACCCCTGTAGTTTTTGATGAGAGTGTAAACAGACTCTGCTCTGAGCTCCTGCAGAGGGAAATGGTGCTTTTCCTTGTCCTGGGGTGACATTGGCCACACAGAACACAGCAAGATCAGATGAGGATCTTGTGATGTTTTGACTGGTGTCCCACATGGTTGCAAACATAGCACAGATTTTCACAAGGTCTTGCTGCATTTCTGCTGTGTGAAGGAGCAAGAACCATGTCCAATGCTTCTGGAAGCTTCATCTCCCTCAATTACTGCATGACCCCAGGCAGGCAACTGAGTCACCTTGGGCAGCATGAGGATGACAGAAGGGAAAAGTTTGCTGGACTTCAAGACATCATAGAAACAGGCAAAAAATAAGCAGGGAACCAAGGAATGCAAGTGGTTGTGGAGGCTTCCACCTTGGAGATACTCAAAAGCCATCTCAGCATCACCCTGGGCAACAGCTCTAGTTGGCCCTGCTTGAGCATGGTCACGATGACTTTGGAGGTCCCTTTCTGTGATTCTGCCTCTTGGATCAACTCCAAAGTGGAAGGGAAGAGGGAGAAGCAGATGGTGATTTTATTTGCTTCTTTTTTAATACCAGAGATAAATCAACCCCCCACTATTCTGCTTTTTTTTGGATGTCCAGGAAGTAAGGTTTTAGGGAGGCAAAGCAATTTCAGAGGGCTTTGTACCACCGTCCCCACAAGCACTGATGCTTTAGCCATCCACAGAATAAATGAGATTTGCTTTTTAAGAGTTCAAATACTTAAGCTAAAGGCTTGTTTAATATGTTAGTAGGACATAGCAGCTCTTATGTGCGTTGAGATGACAGGAAACAGCAAGGATTGCAGGAGCATGTTGGATGAGTTGTCTGGCAGCCCAGCTGCGGAGTAGACAAGAGCAGGAAGACAGTCCATGAGGAAATGGTTACTTAAATGGTGTGGAAGAGATGAGCTGGACAAAGATCCAGGCATTTGCACAGATGGCTCAGTGAAAATGTCTCTTCAGCCTAGAGTAATGGTCAGTGCTGCATGGAAGGGGTCAGACTGTAGTAAGAAAAGAAGTATTAAAAGAGTATTGTATAAATCAGGGCTGTGCCCAGTCCTGACCTAAACATGATCTCCTGGTCTTAAAATAGACATTGGGGAATTAGGTGGAGACAGGAGAGGATAAAGAAATATGGTGAGAGGGGCATGAAGGGATTGCATAGTGGTCTTAAAAGAAACTGGACCAAAAAGATCCCATTTGAACGATAAACAGTAAGAAAACCAGAGAAGTCAATGGGAGCAACAGGACTGGAAGTCAGGCCCCTCCTTTAGGATCCTTCATTCATAACCCAGGTACCATCCTAGGTGCAATGACTGGCCACAGGTTTCCCGTTCCTTGACTTCCCTCATCTACTGATTTAGGGTATCAGCTTAGTTGAGGGTTCTGGGGGTGCTGCAGGAGCTGAGTCAGGGTTGTGATTGATGCAGGATGACTGCTGCCAGGGAGGCCACTGGAATTACTGGAATACTGAAAAGAACAGCTGGTTTTCCCTACAAGTAAATCTATTGGATGGATGAGGGTGGAAGGGATGGAGCCTGGGAAAGAACTACCTGGAGGTGTCAGATCCCACTTACTGGCAAATTAGCAACTGCCTGAGATTTCTGCTGGTGTGCAGTCCTGCGACAACTCCCTGCTTCTGGAGTAAAGCCTTTGTGCACTAATTGGCACCCTTCAAGCACCTTTATCCACTGATTTCTTTCAGTGAACCTCAAAGAATTTGACTGAACAACTCAACGTTGCTCCTTTTGAATAAAACCCGTGGCAATTAGGTCTGAGTTCCCCTGCAAGAGCTGAGCTGGTAGGTTCTGCACCAGGTGACTCCTAAGCTAATGATGTGATCGTGATGGCTCCTCAGAAGAGCTTATCTTTCTGGACCTGATCGTCAATGAGACTTAGTAGAAGTTTCTTGGAGTGTATTTTTCTTCTATTATTACTCTTGGTTTTCTTCCTATTGCATCAAACCAGATTCAGGCTAATATTCAGAGAATTTCCCCCACTGTGAGCTCTGCAATAAGAGACCATATGAGGACGGAATCATTCGTATTTGCAAGTTGCTGATAGTTCAACACGGTGAGGGGGCACACAAGACCTAGTATAGTGTGAGGTGTCCCTGCCCGTGGCAGGGAGGTTGGAACTGGATGTTCTTAAGGTCCTTTCCAATCTTAACCCTTCTATGATTCTAAGAAGTGCATTGATAACCCTGCATGTTCATGGTTAGCTTCTCCCCCAGGGAATGTTAAGCTTGGTTTTCAAGAAGAGTTGGGAGGTTTCCACCTTCCAAAGGTTTTCCACCTCTGTCAGGTACCCCCCCTCTTGTCCCCACACAACCAAAGCACAGAGAAAACCTCCTTTCCCCAGCTGCTCCACGATGAGGCACAATCAGAAAGGAGCTTCCAAGAAACAGATCATCTTCTCACCTTATTAAAATTGGGAGACCTCACCCTGGCCCCTTCGGAGTCACTAAAAGCCCGGCTGATGGCAAACTGGATAGCCAGGCCAGTCATAGTCCCAGTGGAGAGCGGCTCTATCCTTCGGACCGCCTGCAGGAGCGCGGCTTTGGTTTGGTAGGTCTTGAGGGAGAACTCGTTCTTGACGGCACTGGCGTAGTTGATGACACCCACCCGAGTGGAGTTGGGGCCCACGTCCAGCCCCTCAATCACTCGGGACATGAAGACTTTGACCTTCTCAAACTCGTGCGGGCGCACGCTGCGGGAGCTGTCGATGATGAACACCAGGTCGGTGGGTTTGGTTCTGCACAGGGTGCCTGGAAAGGATAAGGAGGGAGGAGAAAAATGAAAGAAAAAAGAAGAGGAAAGGATCCCATGGGGGAAAGAATGGTGTTGTTAGAGGGTAGAGGACCTGCGAGCTTCAATCCTTTCTCTGCCTGTCTCAGAGAGGCCACTTTAACCTAATAATCCTAAATGTTCTTTTTCCTGTCATAGAAAAGCATCTGTAAGAAAAGCACGGTGACTGGTTGACAACGTGTGCTTCTGAGGGAGCGAGGTGATGAGACACTGGCACTGCACTTGCGGGAGCAGGTTACCCGCTTGTCACCCCAGGCCATTGCTAATGTCTACATGAAACTTAATTCACTTACAGCAGCACGGAGGGAGGAATAAAGCTGTGAACTGAAGCCTGTGTGTGCACTTTGGCATCAAACAGCGTCTAAAAAGGAGCTATCACATTGCAGACATGGATAAGCAATCCCCATGGATATTAATTAATGAGATTATATCTTCATCATGCATGACCAGAAGCAGGCATGGAACTCAACAGTTCAGATTCGGCTGTGGATTGAGGTACCCAGATTAACTAACCGCCATACCATGAACCAGTCTCATGCTGTTCAGCTGTGGACTAGTAAATACTGTAGCACAGCAAAGACCAGCACTGTTTTGTTTCTGTGAGCTGGTGAGGGACAATACAATAGAGAGACGTAGAACCATGTAATTGATAGTTAATCTCTGCAACCCCATAATAAGACTGTAAAAAGTAAATGGCACAAACAGGAAGCATTAGCATTGCAAAAAGCTGAGTGCTTTTATTTTGGTTTTAATTTCTCATTTTCATGCTGTTTCCATCTTAATTTTCAACTGTGACAAAACATAAAAAGGACTGGTGTTTTTTATGGTTTTCTAAATGAATTGCCCTATTCCCCCCCCCCCCAGATCTATAGCATTCTGTTCTTTTCATTTCTTTCTGTCATTTAGCTTGTCTCTGTAGGGGCATCAAGGGTTCTGTTACTATTTGATTTCTGCAGAGAGGGACGATATAGGTTAGATCATAAAGGAGATTTCTGCGGACAGATTTTTAAATGTGAGCTTTTGGGCCAACAAATCTGTTCCAAATGATGACATAAATATTACAGCTGGTCCTCGGTGTGAGATGTAATGGAGCTTTCGGTCTTTCAGACAGATAAAAATAAATACCCTGTGATAGATCCATAAAGGATATAATCAGGTTAGTTTCCTGAGAGACACTAACACCGAATGTGCTTCTGGCTCCCAGAAAGGTCTCTCTCAAAGATGCTGTGTGGAGAAGGGATGCAGGCAATGCTTACTTGGTCAGATGCTCTAGTTGCCCCTAAAATGCAATATAACCTTTTCCCATGCGGGTGACTTCCACTTTGCCACCATAATTCATTGCAGGGGAAGGAAAAACTCAGTTGGCAATCTATCTGCAGCATTGCAAATCCCTTTACCAAAGGTTGTTTATGCCTATTTTACAGGTGAGAAATGAAGGTACAGAGAAAGGCTCAAAGTCTTGCAATCAGTTCTGTCAGAAATAAAGGGCAGATTCCCCTTTGCCACTGTAACTAATGAATCTCCTCTGGTTTTAGTGACAAACCCAGTAAGAAAAGTTGGGGTTTTTTTCCTAGAAGCATTTGGATCCAATAGAAGTTTTCTAGATTTATTATTTTTCTTTACGGAAGCTCAGTGATTTTGCCTTAAATAACTTTTTTTAACCTGTTTTTATGAGAGTGAAGTATATTTCAGGGCAATGAAGAGAAAAGAAGAGATATCAGATGGGAGCTTTGGGATTTCAGCCTGCCTGTTCAGAGCCCCAGTGCACACATCAGGTCTGCAGGACAGGCCTTGGTTATCTCCAGGAGGTGACAGTCTTGCTCTGATTGACATCTTGACTCAGCAGAGTTGATCTTAAAGTTGAATTAAACCAGAAAGAAAATGCTCCTCTGTTTTTAACAACATCCACACTTGGAGTAATTCAGGAGTAACTGAATTCCATGCACTGATTTAGCAGAAAATCTCTCCTAGGGCATCCTTGCCATATTCATTAAAAGAACAGGAAACCTGCCTGGTAAGTCAGAAGGTGCTTATTCTAGCAGCAGTGATTGCCCACGGTAGGGCTGACTTGAATGACTGGCCTGTTTAGTTTCCTGCCTTCTGTAGTGCTTAATGGCTCTGCAGCAAAGATAACTCTCCCTTTCCAAATTAGTGAGGAGAAACTGCTCAGTATGTCAGAAAACTCCCCTTCGTGAGCAACAGCTAACGCCGCAGTCCCTGTCATGCCTGTTTTACAGTTGTCAAGCTGCCCAGGTATATGCATTATGCATCATCATAAGATCATTCAAACAGTTTTAGAACCCAGCAGTAACTTTTGCCTTGGCCACCTCTCCTCCACTGAGTTCCCCAGGCTGGCTGGAGCGCCAGCAGCATCCTGCTCCTGGCAGAAGGGAGATGCTTCCTCACCACCAGACCCTCCAGCCTTTCCCTTTGTGTTTGGTACTTGCTGACACTAATTGCAGACTAGGAGTCAGAGACCGTGCAAACTAAAGAGCAGGCAGCTCCTCTCCCATCTGGCTGCTCCACACCCTGCTTGGAAAGGTGAACAGAGCAGGACTGTGCTCAAGAACGGATAAGGGGAAAGCCTCAGAAAGGCCCATCCTCAGCATCCTGACCCAGACCTTCCTGCTCAGCGAGGTTAACCAGAGCCTGGGATGTCTGGCCTCAAGCTCCAGGCAAAACCAGCCCTCTGCAGAGCTGTGTGGAGGAGAAGCAGTTTTGGAAGGCAGAGGAGAGCCCTTCTCCTGTCTAAGCCTCCTACAGCTCAGAGACTGCTGCTATGCTGGGGGCTAAGGCTGACCTGCTGCCACCTTTGCTGTGCCTCTGCATAGACCTCCCACTATATCCCTAAAGCAGTGTAAGGGGCAGAATCAAACCCATCTCCAGCCTTTGCTGCCTTGGGAAAGCACTTGAGAAAGCTCCTTTGCTTCCTTGACTGATGTTGGGTGTTTCTTCTTCCTTCACCTCCTTCTCTGTCCCAAAGCAGGCTGGTGGCAAGGAGGCAGAGGACTCACACCAAGCATCCCGCTGCTGAGCTCCCCACTTACCTCTCTGCTGTGGAGGTGTCCCACAAACTCCATAGATCTGGAGGAGAAGCAGCAAAGAGAGCAGCAAGGCAGAGAAAATCCTGTCCATGGCTGCGGAGGAGCCAGTGCCTGGATGCAGAGTAGCAAGCACGAGCCTTGGCCCAGAGGTATTAACCTGCCCTTCCTCGGGGAGGCATGGGGCCGGCCCCTGACACGTGTGAAGGGCTGGGGGGGCACCGAGGGGAGAGGGACAAGCAAGGAGAACTAGGAAATATTGCATGAAGATGGGGAAAGGGGGGGGGGGGGATGTCCAGCTCTGCCGGCCCCCATCCCCTCCACAATGGCTTCATTGCTGGTGAAGGGGATGGGAAGCTATAAAGAGACCCGCACCAGCATGGTATGTGGGGAATCTGGGACCGTAACAGTGGGAGCAGTGAAACCAGCCCTGGGGAGCTGGGGTTAACCTGTCAATCACCAGCTCCCGCCTGCAAACCCTAGGCTTTGCCACTGTAAGCAAACTGCAGTGTGTCCTTCCTCCGGCAAAGCCCAGGGAGGGGTGATGGTGGGAAAGGGGGGGCACGGGAATAGCATCACACAAATCATCCCTTTGCCAAGAGCAGGGCTGGAAACCAGCCTGAGGGACCAGGGGACTTCGCTGCCTTGGCGTAGTTTGCAGGCAAATGGTTGTAGGAGAAGGGGAGAGGAAGAGGAGAGCAAGGCTTGGGGAGGAGGAATGAGCAACAGCATCGGATGCAGAGCAAATTCCTTCCTGCGGGAAACAGTTGCTTCTCTATGAGGCTGTGCCCCTGTGCAGCAGAGGAGGGAGGGAAAGAAAGAACTCAGTAGCCTAAACTAGATAAATAGACAAGAAACTCAGCATAGACAAACAGATTAGAAGTTTGATTTATTTCTTACAGTGTATCTTTTGGGTCTCTGCACATGAGGGAGATGCAGCTCCTGCCACAGAAAGCCAATAATCTAAACCAACAAATAAGACTGATGATGCTGCAAGTGAGCAGAAATCCAATGTTTTCTTTATGGCAGAGCAGCAGGGAGATTTGGTACCAGAGGAAGGGGAACTTAATGATGGGTTTGTCACAAAGCAGTGCATCTGTTTTTTTCCTAAGTACCATATTACAGTATTGTCAGTTGATTGAAGCCCTTCCAAAGATGGATTAGTCTTTGCTCACCTTTCCAGTCGCACACCCTTGGAACACTCATCCATTTAATCTGCATTGTGTTAGTGCAGGGCTGTGGCAAACTACCTTTAATTCAAAGCCCAGTTTCTCTTTCCTTATCCAGATTCCCTCTTTACTCCCAAAGTGCTTCAACAGAGACTGAGAGCTCCTGTGGAGAAAAGCCCTTTGATTAGGAAAAAAAGGGACCTGTCCTTAGTGAAGCTGCCAGGTATTCTTAACTCTTTTAACATTAAAAGTGTTAATGAAAATATAAAATGTAGCTATGGTCTCATGCAAAATCAGCACAGATTTGCCCCACTGCTGTCTTCCCAGGTACCCACCATCAATCGCAGGCCTTCATCCTTCTCTGGAGCTAGCTGGACATTTTTAGCCAGAAGGAGAAAATGGTCCAGATGAGGTTTTTTGCTCCCATTTCACCTCTTTCTGTCTTTAAGCCCCTTTTCCCAAGCTTTGTGACATCTTATTTATTTGCTTATTATTTCAGAGCCCTGGGATTAAAAGGGCTGCCATGAATGATGTGAAAATCACAACTATGGTCACGGGGTAGTATAGAACACACACACACACACACACACACCCCTTCACATATACCTGTGCATGCACAAAGAAAGAGCTCAGTGCAAAAACTTTGTCTATAAATGCTTATGCCTGTGAATGGATGCATAAATATATACACATGTGACCATACATGCACGTAAACATGATTGCATATGTGTTTCTGTATATAAATATGTATGTGTGCACATACATGCAGACATATAACTCTCCTCTATACATGCTTTTCATGGATGTGTTTCTACATGCATGGATGCAGATGGGTGCTAAGATGTATAAATACTATTCACTGATATCCTTGTGTGCTTATATGCACACAGATGCGTTTGCTCCCCCAGCACCTAGAACAGCCACACTGGTGCATTTACAACTCTTAGGAAACAACATGAACCAAAAACATAAAATCAGGGAGATTTTACCTCCAGCCCTGTCTGCGATGGGGTTTCTCCTGTTGCTCTGCCATGCATACAAGGATCTATTGGTGCAGACAGTACTCGCTTGCCATGAATAGGGATCATTCAGAGCTCTCCATAAATGAAGTCTCTATGGCTGTTCTCGTGGAGGAAAATATAAAGTTTCTCTGTGTCATTTTGCTGTTAATTAGCAAAGGAAGATAAATACATTTCAGGTGAATATTTTCTCTAGCAGAGCTTGTGGCACACAAGCAACATTAAAGCTTTGAGAAGGCGGCGAGAGGCGAAGGTGTGCTGGATCCCAGAGCCCTGCATTTATGCCTCTGTAAAAGCCCTGTTTGTTTTGAAAATATGAAACATAATTTTTCCCCAGGCCTCCAAAAATGAAAACACCAAATTCAATATTTCGAGAGGAAAATATGCATTTAAAGCTCTTCCCGAGCCTGCTTGCGCCGTAAACAGACAAACCGTTAACGGCTGATGCTGGCCCCAGAGCAGCCCTGTCATTCTGCAGAGCCACTATTGCTGGCTTCACATGCCCTGGCACAAGGAGGGTCTGCCTTTCCCTCCAGCACAGTCACATCCATGCCTCCTTACTAAAAAAGGGCTTGTTGTAAATACCAGATCCCCTTTTGATTCCACAGCAGGATGGTCAGCAGATGCAAGGAAGGACAGGACAAGGGGAATGGCTTTAACCTGCCAGAGGGGAGACTGAGACGAGCTCTTAGGCATCAGCTCTTCACTGTAATGGTGGTAAGGTGCTGGCACAGGGTGCCCAGAGAAGCTGTGGCTGCCCCATCCCTGGCAGTGTTCGAGGCCAGGTTGGACACAGGGGCTT
Source organism: Pezoporus wallicus (assembly GCF_028554395.1). NCBI lineage: Eukaryota > Metazoa > Chordata > Aves > Psittaciformes > Psittacidae > Pezoporus > Pezoporus wallicus. The sequence goes on from NW_026635715.1 coordinate 533,722, forward strand.
GGAGCAAGCTGCTCTAGTGGAAGGTGTCCCTGCCCATGGCAGGGGTTGGAGCTGGAGGAGCTTTAAGGTTTCTCCAACCCATATGGTATTTCTGACCTGGGTTTGCACCCACAAATTATGACCACTGAGACTATTCTCAGGATGGAGCTGACAAATTACCATTTTTGGAGACACCTCCTGCACACGCTGTGATGATCTGCTCTGCTCTACCAACACTATGGGTAAAAAACCTTTGCCGATGGCTGCAGCCTCTCTGCTCCCACCGGCAGGAGCTGCTGGAGCCACCTCCTTGTTGCTGTTGTGAGACCATGGTGCTGATGCCTTTGTTGGCCAGTTTGGATGAATGAGCTTGGCTGCAGGGTCTGGATGTCACAGCACGGATGAGACACGTTTAACAGCATGGCAGCATGAAACTCACTGTCGAGTGCTTAAACTGCTGGGAGACTTCAGCTGGAATGTAATATCATAAGTGCTTAGCAGGGCTGGAGAGCCTTTGCACTGCCCTAACCACCAACACACCTAACAGCAGCCAGAGCTTTTGCTTGTGGGTGAGGGACTGTATTAAAACAAAGAGCTTTCCAAATGCAGACAAGTCCAGCAGAATACTCCACTGTGAAGCCACTAGATGCAGGTTATCCTCCCCAGCATGACCAGTTGGGGAAGCATCATCCGTTGCCATCTGAGCAAGAGAGAGGTTTTCCTTGCTTACTGTGCTGCATCCTTCCTTGTCTTTCTAAAACCTTTTCCTGGTTTGTAATATCCCGATGTTAAAATGCCACTCTGCTGGATGCCTTCATTTCATGGATAATCGAATCTGCCAGCCTTGGGATGGGCCAAGAAAGAGCAAAGCCCAGTTTAAGTGTTAAAAGTACTAAAAATCAAGCACATCCATAATACGCTTACAACTGGGAGAGGTGGTAACTTCTCATGTGTCATAAACCAAGCAAGTCTGATAGCATAAACTGTACAAATAGAGCTTATTTCTCTATCACTACGTGCATAACATCTCACAGGAATCAGATGGGAAAAGCCAAGAGAAATGACATTTTAATTTCAACAGCGCAGACATGCTTTGTTTTCATTTGGCATTTTCCTTTTCCAATTTGCTTTGCTCGAGTTTTATTTTAAACCAGTGTATTTGGTTTATATTTACATATTTCCAATGAACATGTCATTATTCCATCTAATAGCTTAGGCTACATTTCACACTGCAACTCAAATGATAACATCAAAATGAATCAGTCCCTCCGGCACATCCATGTAAATGACCCAGAAGAATGTGAAGGTTTTCTGGGGAAAAAAGGGAAATCAAACTTCAGAGGTCTCAAGACTTTTCCAGACTTCCAATAGAGCTCAAAATGAAGCACAGTGCTTGTATCTGTGGACCGTTCTTAGAAGCGATGGGAAGATGCTGGCCACGTTACACCAGTTGAGGCAGCAGAGCAAGAAGAGGTTTGGCATGGGACAAGCAGCCAAACGCTAGTAGTTTGCTACTGTGTAAGATGTGTATTTCATTCTAAACACACCTGGTATAGCTCTAACAGCTTTCTCACCCTCCAGCCACCAGCAAACTCCAGAGTTTAGCAAAATGCTCAGTAACTTTCTTGTCTTTCTCTTTGATGTTCCCAGGTGAGTGTTTTGGAGCTGGATTCGCAGCCTCCATTCGTCAAATGCTCAGAGAAATGGTGACAAAAGCTGCCATTTAGTCAAAGCTCCAATTCTCATATTTTATCCCCATGGTGTTTCTATTTCAGGTTGTTACAGGGAGTGCAGGAGTCCCTCCCTGCCTGCTTCATTACCAGAAATGATATTTACTGCAGCACCACCATATAGCTAAAGTGGTATTTACAGCAGTGGGATAAGTGCAAAGCATAAAAGAAATGATGTAAAGGGAGAAAGACTGGGGAGGAATGAATGGCTTTAAGTATAACCTTTTTGACAACTCAGGATCAAAAGAACTGCTGTTTATCCTTTGAGCTGCAAATGGCTGGCAAATATCCTTGCGCTTTGATGCTGTAAATAGTAAATGCTGTTTATGGGTAGTCAGTGTTTATGCATTTTATGGGTCACATTTATTTCAGAGGGATCATTTTTTATTTGCTGTGTTAACCTTGCCCACATCTTCCCCTTGGGACTGAGTTGCCTCCTGGACACTATTCCTGGCTCTCCTGCTGACCACCTGCAAAACCTTGGGCAGCTCATGTCCTCCTTCTGTGTCTTGATTTCTCCACCAGCAACGTTGGTCTGGACCAGAAGTCCCTAAGGTTACATCTAACTTACTAAACTGCTTGAATGAAACAGCAGTATAAGGATTGCCACTTGCAAAGATCATGGGATCACAGCATCATAGAATGGCTGTGGTTGGAAGGGACCTTAAAGATGGTCCCTTGATTCCATCAAGAGATGAAGGTCACTATGCGGGCTGCTCTTTTCTCTAAGGTGAATGAGCCAACATACCTGCTGGATGTAGGCAGCCATACAAAAGGAGGTATGGGTAGGAAGATGCAGCAAGAAAGACTCTGGAATCATCCAAGAAGAGAACTTCTTTGTAAAATTGCTTCCACGAGCAGAAATGCTACAGGAATCCTGTGGGCAGACACAGGGATGAGAGATCCACAGCTGGAGTCCACGGGGGCATCTGGCCTGATGGATGGGTGTGCAGATGGAAAGCAAACAGGAACAAAAGGATTTGGGCTGATGCATGACCACCCTGCCAGTTTCTGTCATTCTGGGCTCACCACTGGGAACAGCGGTCGCAGTGACTTCATTTGAGTGGTACAAGTGAATAATCATCTTAATGAAGATGTCTGCAGGAGAGCTGAAATAAAACATGTCTTTTTTAATGATGTTTGATTTGTGCATTTATCATGGTGCCTGTCCCGGGCTCCAGGCACAGAATCCTGGAAGGTTTATAGGTGTCATTCAAACCAGCAGGAACCAAGGCAGGAGTCAAACCAAGAAAGGCAGCACGGTCCCTGTGGTGCAGGACAGCCTGCAGTGACAGGCTCCTGGAGCAACGCCACACATCCATCACCCGGGATTCCCTCTGCTGCTCCAGGGCCAGTCGGGATGTTGGCTTACGTCAGCTCAAGAAGATGCCAGGGAACGCTGCCAAGTTGCTGTCTTTGCCCTCTTCAAAGTCTATTTATACCCGGTCATGGACATCAGAATACCCTAGGGGTAGGAGAGACCTTTCCATCATAGCGGACGCTATGACTTGATCTGCCTGGTTTCGAGCACTGTTGCATTATGCATTCTTTTTGCCAAGTTGCCAGCAGCTCCATCATGTTTCTGGATGCCATTTCAAAGTCTGATAGAAGCCGGCACCAGAAAAATGCTTCCTATCCTCTCCGGGCTTTACTGACACTGTTCTCTGCCAGCTTCGGGGCTGTTTAACATCCAGGAAGATTTGTAGAATAAGGAATTTTGCGGAGTTTCCATGTCAAAAAGTGTCTTACAAAAAGGTCTGTCCTGGGTTGCTGGAGCAATCCATGCTGGTTACCTCCACCAGGAAACGTTGCCCATCAGTGAACAGGTTTATCTAACAGTTGACTAAAAGGCTGTGAATGGTGCACGGGAGCACTTCCAGCATGTAACTGGGGTTTGTAGCATTGCCCAAGGCTGAGGGAAGGAGCCTCAAGGAGGCTGTCCTGTGTCAATAAAATGAAACACTGCTGCAATGGCACAGAGCAAAACTCCATCTCATCCAGGTATGAGGACTACCTGCCAGTCCCTGGGGATTTACTTAGACCTTCAGAGGTTTTTCTTGCCTGGTTTTGAGACAAGACCAGGATCATTCTCACCATTTGTGCCATTTCCTTCCCTTCTTTGACCGGTTCCATGATATTCCATGAGTTATTTCCTTTTTCTTCATGCCTCAGTTTCCCTTCATCAAAGAATAGCTGCTCATTTCTCATCTGCATTGCAAAAGTAAAAGCAATGTGTGGACCAGCATTAGGCATATTTGTGTGAATTGGTTTTCAGCCTGTAGTGGAGAAACTCACATCAGTAAATCAGTTTAGAGAAGAGAAAACAGTATAACAGTAGCATATTAAAAGAGTCTTTTATCAGTCTCAAAACCAGCATTGATAGCACCATCGTCTGACTTATTAACAGGCTTGGAACAGCTTGTGCTCAGTTTGTGTTGGCCAAAGCATCTAACATAGCAGAAAACCAAAACCACTTCCCGTCTAGAACTCGGCCCCTGACCTGGCTGGAAACTCACAATAAATCTATACATTTTATCGGATTTCAAGGGGTTTTGAGCCAAACTTCCACAGCAAACTGTTCTGAGTCCTGGAGAGAAAACACTGCACGAAGCAGAAGGATCGTCTGGCTTGAGAAACACGAAACATCAGGTTCATTTAAAAGATCAGGTGTGTACCCGAAGGCTTGACTCCTCATACACATTGAAACAAACCCCATCACTGCAAGCCATGTGTTGAAAGTACTTTAGCTGTATTATCATAGTCAATTAAAACAAGAGGCTTAAGGAATGTTTAACCCTGCTGCAGTAACTAAATAGCCAAGAGCGTTATTAATGGGAATTTAATAGGGGGTAGAATTTGAACCATTTATAAGAGAGGGAAATTGATTTTAAACACAATTCAATTGGCTTACACAGTGTAACCCTCTTCTGGTTAGAGGTGAACTAGATGCCCTCTAAGGTCCCTTTCAACCCAAACCTGCCTATGATTTTAAGGCAGCAAGGGCAGCATCATTCAGAAATCACACAGCAAAGCATCGAAGCCATTAACTTCTTTTTAATTAAAACCCATCTTTCAAGTCACACTAAAAGCAAAAAAAAAAGGCAAACACTCAGGTATAAAATGGCAGAGCAATACTGTGACAATCCCAGCTCGCTGTTGTGTACTCTGGAGTACACACTATTAATCACCATCATAAGCAGACAGGATGAGAGCTGCGTCATCATTCATTTGAAATCTTCATTCTTCAGCTGATCCATTTCCCATAGGGTCCTCATTAAAGGATGCTGGTTAGCGTAGCTTCAGGGTAGGACTGTCTCAGTGAAAAGCTTCTTGCTTGTTTTCCCCCCATTACACATCTTAAATGTCTCAGCTGCTGATTTAGATGTGAGACAGATGAGAAACAGCATCTTGCTGTCATAAAGTAAGCCTGATGAGGGATTCAGGCCAGTGCCTACACTTCACATTAGCCAGATGTCAGAGGCCAGTGATGGGAACCCCTGTGGTGCCTGGTGCCAAGTTAGTTAAAATTAGCACTGCAACTTGATAGTACCAAGTCAAAACTGCCAGTGTAGAACAAGTCACCAACTCCAGTGAGTCACCACCACTGTAGGCTCATAAAGAGAGCTGGACTGTAATAAGCATGATATTGCTATAAAGTGAGGACTTTTCAATGAGACTATCTGACAGAAGGGGTAAGGGCCACCAATAGCAATGCAGATGTCATCTTCTCTTCACGAGTGAAGCTTAGATTGCTACGTAGGGTGGTGGGGATTCCTTGGAAGGCAGCTCTAAGGCTTCCTCATACGATGGCAGCACAGCCTGAAAGAGAAGACCATTAGTTATGGGGATCACATGAAGGGATTCAACAAGTGATATATTCCCATTTATCTGCTTTGCCTGAAGCCTGAGTTTCAGGTTCCTGCAGATACCATTGGCACTGAAAGATCTTATACAAAAGTTAAAGGAATATAATACATTTGGAAAAGTAAACCTATTAATGCACATTTGAAGGGCTGAACAATCTCTCAGGCAGCTAAAGAAGCAAAAGTAAGGACCATCATGTATTTCATCAGCCTAAACCATGCCCTTTCATGATGTAGATCTGAAGCAGTCTTTACTCACCTTTTCAATTGCTTGCGGGTCAACTTTTACCTCCTCTCTCTTGCTGGCTTTAATATACTTAAAGCAGCTCAGGACACATTTGAACATACAGGCCTGGAAAGGAAAGGGAAGTCTGCCATCACATTGCACATCAACAAGAGCATTTCTACTTTGGCCATCAGCCTGCTATTGTCCTGCTCTCTTCTCTGGAGGTAGAAGCATGGGACCATGTGTCTCAGGACCTTAAGAGAGTTTCTCTTCATCCTTCATTAGAAGGGTGACAACTCCATCTATTCAGAACAATACACTGGTGTGGGAAGTCGAGAGGACTGGTAATACCATTAAGTATAAAGCACATGCTTAAGACCTCAAGGAGTGCAATGTCATCACGTAGGAAAGGAAAGCATGTCCTTCATGTTATTTGGATGTCTCAGAAAAGCACCTTGGGCACAACATCCACTTCCCAGAGATCCAAGGCTCCCTGGTCAACTAAGACTGACGTGAAAGGTCAGCTCATTCAACAAAATCCTCTCTATATATCCTACCTTATACTTGCAATAGTTACACTTTCCTGACAAGGCTGCTTTACACCTCCCTGATGCAATAAATAGAGCTTTTCTGAGAGAAATGAATCGATTGACAGGTTGTGGTAGAAGAAAATAAGCCAGGCCTGTGAAACGCACCATATTAAATAAATATTTTCCCTACTCTGTGCAGCGAGGCAGAGTCGTGTGCCTCTTGTTTTCATTGGCCTAAGAGCCTGCTTTAAAAACAGTTGGCATTTTCAAAGGAACACAGGGAGTTATATGCCCCGAGAGCAAGCCATAAAGCTTAGGACTTCTTAGAACAATGAGGACTGTTTGTCTTGACACAAAGCCAAGATAAAGAATGAGAATAAGGAATGAAGTATCTGAGTTGAAGGAATCCGTCTCTCAAACAAACTTCCAGAGATAAGGAGGCAAATTCAAGCTTTGACCCCCACTAGGGAATACTGCAGAATCCTTCCTGTTCCAAAAGCCTCCCTATATGGAGGGCGAGCTATTTCAGAAGTAATTATGCTAAAGCCTTACTTTCATTTCTCGTCAGAAAATGTTTTATTCCCCTTGGTTTCTGCATTCTTACCACCATGGAGGGGCGTGGGTTTATGATACTCAAATGAGATAAGGATAATTTGTGGATACACAGATCAGAAAGGGAAACTGCCCTGAAGGTGCTTTGTAAGCATCACTCCATCACTCTCTCTGCCCTTTGAATACTTTGCATGTCCAAGGAGCTTAGACTTGAACAACTGATTGTATCACCATTGGGGGGTCTACAAGTATATATACACCCAGCTACCACACTGGTAAGGAGCTGTGAAGTTGCATGGAGAGACTTCCACTTTGCAAAAAGGGTGGTGTTACATGAAAGAAACGAGGAAGAGGAGCATTACCATCCCTCTAGCATCATCAGAGAATCTTCTTCTAAAAGGGACAGCCAAGCCTTGCAGGTCTCATACAAGGTCACTGGCAGGGGCGCTCAGTGAGGCAGGTGCCCCATCACTTCTCCATCTGACAGACCACCTTCTAGCTGGATTATGCTATGGTACTGGATGCAGAGAACTACTTGGGGACAGTAATTGCCACTTGGCAGGCAAACAGCACCAGATACACAGAAACAGCAATTTAGTGTTAGAGCAATAAATGCTTGTGATAGGTCATTAAGCAAGTCAATTTATGCAAAGAGATCCTGGGCTAGTCCAACATATTTACATACCACCTTGGTGTGGGCATTGAATTGAAACCAATGTGCCCTAAATTGGCCAAATGGCCTTTTTAGGTCTCAAAATCTTTATCACTTGGAAAGAACTCTCCAATGAAAATGGTTTTGCTACACATGGAAGAGGGGAGGAATTGTCATTGAATTTAAGGGATGGGGTTCCTAATGACTTGTTTGAGGGAGCATTTATGCTTGTCCATTGTTTCTTTTATTATCCTCCCCTCATCCCTTCTCCTGCAAACTCCAGCACAAGAAGCCGTTGCGAGTTAAGCAGCCTTGTAGCTAATGCTGTGGAAAATGCAAATCAACCAATTTGCCAGGTCAGAGAGATTTGTGCTGAAGACCCGTGGTGCCAGCTGGGTTTCAGGGTTATCTCCACTCCTATTGCGCAGTTTATGCAAATATTAAAAGATGCTAAAGTAATGTCTGTAGTGCAATCATGCAAGACATTCCACTCCACCCTGCCTTGTCCAACCACCTGGGAAGAGTCTGAATAAAACTGCTTTCCAACTAACAAGTAGCATTTTTCACTGTGACAGAATCTGCTCAAGTACCTGGAAAGATCTGGTTTTCTTACCTGGTCTGAAAGCCCTCAGTGAAAACTCTGTTCTCTGACCCACTGAAGCAAGAAGAATAGAAACCATTTCACCAGTGGAGTTTTCAGAGGTGTAAGCAGAAGTCAGCAGCTCATGGGTTTTAATTAAATTTCAGGGTATCAGTGTGCATAACTCTGCTTACATCAGTGCAGGAACAGCGACTTATCCAAGTGGAAGATCTAACCTGCTGCTTAATGATCTAACTTATTTTGGCACATGACAGCAGAAGAGTTTCTTATATTTGTTTTCAAACATCCTTTTCGAGATGAATGGATGGGAACTTGCATCTGCAGAAGCATAAAACCAGTGATTTGAATATTAGACCTGCCTCACATAATATGCTGAGGCATAGCTCCTATTATACCCAGGGAGAGACCGACAAGGCTTTCCAATGCCCTGGTAGATTTAAGAGAGAAGGAAGACCAGTTCTTCCTACCCCCCAGGCAAGAGAGCTTCATTTCAGCCTCACCAGACCCTGCAGCCATTTACCTTCAGGAAGAGGACAGCAATGAATGCAACGGTGAAGGTGACCATCACTTTGGCATATTCCTCTGTTGGTAACTTCTCCACAGCTGGCAATAAGCTCTGTGAAAAGAAGGAGAGGGACTCAATAATGAATGCTTGCTCCCTCTACCAGGGTTACACAACGCGGTGGAGGTCTCAGCAGGTTTCTCAGCCTGCCTCTCAGGAAGGTGGGACAGGCCACCTTCTTTTCCTCATTGGAAAAAGCAGGGATGTTTTTTTATCTCCTGCTGTTCACACTCCTTTGGCAAAGGTTTTCAGGAGACTATTTAAATGAGAACTCAAAGTATGACTGTTTAATAAAGATGAAAAGTTTATGCATTTTCAGTGCGGGCTTGCGGGCTCCATCCAAATCATTTTGCTCTGCAATTTGCATCCATAAGATTCTTAAGAGAAAAACAAGGTGTACTTTTAAGAAACACTGGCATAAGCAAGCTGTCAGTCAAGAACACGGTGTTGGTGAGAATATACAGAAAAATCCTCTTTTGTCACCAAACAGAGCAGTTCTGGGTATACCGTTTAGATCAGAGAAAGTTTACCCTGTCTTCACAGCCGCTGAAAGGAGCTTCATAGGAGGTCTCAGCATGAAAACCCAGCTGAGCTTGCTCCTAACCTACCCCATTGTCTGAAGACTTGAGGCTGAGATAGGTGGGGACCTCCATGTAAGAGCTGCAGAGAGTGAGAATACTCAGGCAGAAGTCCAGCAGCTGCAGAGCCAGGAAAGGGATCTTCGAGTGTCCCTGCTGCAAGAAGGGAACAGGAATTTGGTTATCACTACGAGACTGTGACACTTCTATAGACCCTCCACATTTTACACAGGGCCTGTGCTTTGTTCACATTGAGCCTAACCTATTTAATTTACCCAAAATTATGGGCTGATTGAGTCAAGCTCCACAGGAGAGGCCTCTAGCTGGGTGGTGATAATCCCTACTTATCTTCAGAAATCCCTTCTTAGCATGGGCACATCCAGAACGACCTTCCCAAAGCCATGAGGCAGACAATAAAATCATCAGGAAGATCCCCAGACATGGGAAGCTGAACAATGCCCCAGCTGGCACTAGCTCTCCTTATGCACCCTGGAGCCCCCAAGGACTGAATCCTGCCTCCAGCCAGTATAGAAACTACCTTGCTGTGAAGAGCCATGGCCCAAGAAAATGATCCTTCATCCCTACATTATGCATTAGCTTCCATCTAATAGAGGACAGAGAAAACCACCCCAGAAGTGAGCTGTTACCTACCGCATGGCTAAGGGAGGACACAGAAATGATTGCAGGGACTTGTATGTAGGAACTGAACATTGTTAGGAGGCTGAGGAGAAAGTCCATGACTTGTAGAGCAAGGAATGGGATCAGGAGACGTTCCCTCTTCTGAGACAGAAAAGCAATGCCAGTTATTTCTATTCTGAATAGGAGAATGAGACCAGCTATCAATAAGTGAAAGGACATATATATTAAGGTACTCCAAAAATAACGTTTCCTGGAATTCTGCACCTAATCCCACATACTGTGGTGGCAACAGATTAGGAAAAACTGAAGGCCACCAACACTGAATTTTTTAATCCCCTTGGAGAGTTTCTGTGAATTTTCACTGTATGACATTAGCAATTGATCCCATCAGCTGTCATTCAGCTGTCCCCAAAGTTTACTATGACAGAGAAGGCTGGGTTCCTACACCAGTGCAGGGTTATTTCTTCTCCTGACACGGGGAAGGAATCCCCAGTGCGATAGGGGAGTTAGAGTGCTCCTGAAGGATCCAACTTGGATCTTGACAGCAAGGAAATGAGGCAATAAAGCGTCACTTCGAAATCATAACATTTCCATTCTTTAATGTGAAAAATAATCTTGATGGAAGCATCACTGAGATGTGGTCAATCTGGCAGCTAGCAGCCTTGTAGAGGAGCTTGAGACTGCAAACCAGCCACCTTCCCCCTCTACAAGAGAGCAGATATATTACTTGCTTTTCTGATCATTCTTCAGCATTTCCATTGAGCATCCTCTAGTCCCCTCCTCTAACACCTCCTCCCTCAAAGAGCCCTCAGCCAGCAGCTAAATGCCATTGTGGAGAGCATACCTTCACCACACCGAGCAGGAGGTTGAAGCTGATGATAAACAGCATGATGATCAACAGGAAACTGGTGAGAACATCAGCTAAAAGTAATAAAAGCGATTAGCACATTACTAAAAGCTTATTATGACAATTTTACCACTAAGGAAGAGCTAAAGCGTGCTTGCATATGGACTCCTAGAATGGTTTGTGTTGGAAGGGACCTTAAAGCTCATCCAGTTCTAATCCCTCTGCCATGAGCAGGGACACCTTCCACTAGAGCAGGTTGCTCCCTCTTAGTATTGCAGACTGCCCCGATGATGACTACCAAAGCCTTGCGTGCACTGTGCTGTATGCATACACATTTGGTCTTTGTAGGGGCCTAGGCAGTGTGAGGAGTATGGTAAAGTTGTTTTGCTGCTTAAGAAAAAGGAGCAGCTCACACCAAAGGCAAAATACTGCTATTTTCTTTATCTGCCTCTGCAGAGCATAGAGTCTGTCGCAGTGCCTCCTCCAGCTCGCTCTCCAATTTATTTCTTATTGCTTTACCTGAGCTTAAAATAGCAACTTGGGGGTCTCCAACTCTCAAGTGCTTGAATAAAGAGTATAATTTTATTAGAAAAAGAGCCAAGTTTTTAGCTTTTCTGATATTTTTTAAGGCAACCGATGCCTTCCATAGGTACATTTCTCAAACATCAGAAATATTTGATTACTGGCTTGCTCTCCCTCCCTGCCAGTTTATCCCATGGCTATTAAACAAATCTAGTGCCTGTTTTGTCCATTACCCCTTACACATGCTTTCATAGAGAAATTGTGCTTTAGCCTGTCGGGTCCCTGACATATTCCAGCTGCTCTGGTATCCTTCACTGCTCAGCATTGCCCATTTTTTCCCCATGAAAGTGCCCCTCATTTCCCCAGCTTTGAGTGAGCACAAGAAGCCTCTTCCTTTCTGGGGCTCAAGGGAAAACCCCTTTGAGGAGGCTGCATCCTTCAAAGAAGATAGAGAACAGCTTATCTCAAGAGAGGGAGCAGCACTGCATGAGTTGCTGCACATGGAGGTGTCAGACATTCAAGACTTAAGGGAGTGACCAAAAGTACCCAACACTTGACATACATCAGGAAAAAAGATACTAGAAAATAGCTTGTACTTATAACCCCCACAAATACAGGATCCATTTAGCACAAAATAATGAGAATTGAAATGCAGGAGTGGAAGAACTCTTGGGCCACAGCAAAGAAAGAAACCCCAAATCCAGCAACCCCTGAATGAGAACAGAGAGGGCAACAGAGGTAGGGCTTTGTGGCAGAAGAGGCTGCTTTGCAGCTCATGGGGGTCATGGGAAGAGCCTGTTTCAAGGCAGACAAACCAAACCCACCTTTCAGAAGCAGGAGGGTAGAGGCAAGGCTGCGATCTGGCTCACAAACCCCCAAAGTTTAGTAACTCAAAATAAAAACAGAGCTTACAAAGACAGACCCAGCCTTTGTAGGAACCGCTATAAAGAGAAACACTCCCATTAAACCCCAAACTGCCCAAAGCCATTTTCCCTGCTTTTCCTCCCAGAACCAACCAGCAGAAACTTGCCCATGAGGGGATTTATCTGTTTAGCACAGTGTTTCCTCCAATTCAAGGCAGCTGTGTTTCTCTGCCTCTTCCTGCATGCTCTCCTGCTCCAGCTCTCTAGGCAGGCTTGCTAATTGATAGGGCAACAGGCTGTTGCTTCTGGAGGCTAATTGCAGCAGAACCCAGCTGAACTGTCCAAGCAGAACCTACATTAACCCCCCCCCCAACCAAGCTAACAAAGAAACAAAAGCCCACAACCCTTCAGACACAAAGGGATGGGGACAAAAGGAAAACCAAGGGCAAACAACTTTCCACGCTCTCTCTACCCCCATGAGTTCACAGCAATCACTGCCAGCCTTTCCGCTGGGATGTTCCATTCCAGGGATGTTTTAGTACCAATGGGTCTGATCTCAACAATCAAAGATTTCACTGAAACATAATGACTTCTTCCTTCATGGGAGCACAGTGAACAGATGGGCTAGAAGGGGTGACCCCCCTTCCATAGTGGGACCTTCTGGCTCTTTGCTCAAGCCTCCATGAGATGGGAATACAGTCCATGTTCTAGAGAGGCCAAATGCATACGTTTCAAGGGCTGGCAAAGTGGCAAGAAAGCTTCAAGAACCAGCAGTGCTCCCTAAAGTGGGAGGCCACAGCAGACCCTAGAGACTAGTACTGTGACTAACAGGCTCTTTCCATGCCCAGCATCTGCTGTTCAAATATATAAGAACTTAATTTTTAAGTCTCTTCAGTGTTTCCTTTCATGCTTAGTTGGCCTTTGTAGGATGAATGTTTCTCTCTTTTGGACTTAAAAACCCCCAGATAAGAGCAAAATTTAGGAATATGGAACCGAGCTTTAGCACCTGTATGATCTCAAACACAGGGGCATCATCCCACTGTTTTCCCCTCTGCTCTTCCTGCACATCCATCTGGGTTCCTGCCTCAGGATTTTTTCTTCTAGAACACCTTAAAAAGTACCAGAGTATTCAGGGTTTGTCTTTGTATAAGGGGTGTGTGCTCCTTAAGGGCTGTTATTTCAAGACAAGAGGCAATTGTTAGAATAAAGGAAATTCGACGTAGACGGAAGGAAAAATCATACAGTAATGATGCGGTCTTGAGCAGGGATGCAGAAAGGTTGTGGAATTCCAATTTGGAGGAATCTGCAAACAAAGCCCTGAGCAAACTGCCCCAGCTTTGGAGTCAACCCTGTTTCAAGCAGGAGGTTGGACTGGAGATCCCCAGAGATCCACCTTACCTTTGCTCAGTGATTACTGGACCAGGCAGGGAGGAAGCGTTGCTCCTCACAAGGCCTGTTTCACTCCCATAGCCCTGGAATGTCCTACCTACGAGAACAGTTCTGTTCCACAGCCCCCTCCATGCTGGCAGTGGTACTTTACTGCTGGCAGTGTGTGGTGAGATGTAGCCCCCTTTGAGGTGCACCTTTTCCTAAAAGCTTATAGGAATAAACAGGAGCAACAAATAAAGAAAGATGCTGGTTCTTAGGCTTTTTCTTACCCAATTCCTCTGAGACTACCTGAAGCTCCCAGGGAATTTAATGAGAGGAACATAGATGTGCTGTGAAGTAAATGCCGTTTTCCTTGGGGAGGTGGTGTAACCAGAATAGGGGCATATGACAGAGGCTCCACAGAGCTGCACTAGACACTTGCAATGCTAGCAAGTAGTCCCCAAAAAACCCACCCATCCAACAGGAAAAGAGAGCATTTATTTGCCAAATGTCTATTTTTTATTAACTTCACACCAGGGTTTTTGCCCTGACTGTAGCCAGGAGGGACACTGAATGAGTTCTAGTATTTCTCATGAATGCAAAGAAACCCTTTCTGTTTTATAGCCCAATAAACTGGCATGGGGAATACAAACAGGGCTCATAAAGCTGCGGTGTAACAGTTGCATTCACAGATTGTCAAGCATGGCAGTGTCTGATTCAGTGCTGCTGATAAGCTGCAGGGAGTTATTTCTGGACAGCTGCATTCAAAGGATGGGCAGGACCAGCAAGGGAATGAAGCATCCCAGTCCCTTCAACCAGATTTGGTTTTCAGCAGAGAAGGAGGCAGTATCTTTTGCATAGGCAATGGTATGCATAGGATATGGTGTATGCTGTGCACACAGGTCTTCAGGCATTAATGAGTTGTTGTTCTTGGCTGGCTGGGCAGAAACTGGAACAACTTTTCCAGTTGTACTTTGTCCACAGCCTCTATTTTTATAGTCATTAATGAAAAATAAAAGTGATTAACACTGTGCATGGGCATGAATTGAAGACATCCTAAAGATCTGACCTACAGCAAGCAGTGGGGTGTAACGTTTTCAAGGCAGAAACCCATTCACATTAGCAGCTTAGAACGGGTAAGGAAGTGTTACTTGAAGTGTTTTTGAGGGGATTGCTTTTGGGGTTTATTTTTTCAGCAGGAAAAACTAGTCTGTCAAAGCTCAGGGGCTTTAGGAATGAAGCACTGCCAGGAAGGCTTTTGCTACGAAGACTTCTCACCTTCTCAGGATGGGATTTGTAATAGGCTGGAAACGGGGGAGGCTGCGTGGCAAATGCTCATCCAAATTCCTGCTGTACATGAGATACAGCGTAGAGATGTGAACTGAATGCTTTCAGATTGCAACAGAATGCCCCCAGTTACTATGCAGCAGAGTCTGCCTCCTGCTCTCTCTGCCTGGCCAAACTAGTCTTGTGTTATTTCTTAAACAGCAGTTAGGTAATAAATTCTGATCAACTTTAGATCAGCCAGCACCTTGGCATTGACCCCATGAGGGGTGGGTAAATCATCTTCAAGGCTCCCAGAGACAAAGAAGAACATGGGTCATCTTCCCAATTTAATCCAGCTTTTTCAGCAGGCCTTATGTTCATTTCTTGGTCAACTTTCATTGAGAAGCAGATTTCAGAGGAGCACTCTCAGTCCTGCGCTGCCTACGGCATCTTGTAAGCCAAGACGTGAGGAGAAGCAGGCTGCAAGAGACAAAGCATCCCTCTTCTGCTCTTCCAGTCACCCTTCCCATTACCCCAGCAATCCCAAAAACCTACAATCCCAATTCTCCTTCCCATCCCTGACCATACCTGTGGAAGTCGAGGCGCATCCCGTACCCTCTTTTAAAGGCAGCAAAACTTACTGCTGAGAAACCTTGAGGGAGCTCTGATTCCTTATAAAGAACTCCCACATGTATTCTTTCCCTACTGTATCACGTGCAAAGCATTTTCCCACAAACCTTGTCTTGTTTATGCTCCTGGGCCATGATTACAGTGTTAGCATTCTGTATTCTGAGAGGTGCTTTAATCTGGCAGGAGCTACAAATAGAGCAGCAGATGCTGAGGGCATCGACAGAACCTCTCCCCGAATTGTTCTCCAACTCATCCATCTGGGTTTTGAAGTCAAATTGAACTTTTTCTACTGATTTGCTGTATTGCCTCCCTGCTAGCTGCTGGAAATAGAAGGGTTGCACTGTGCTTATTCCAGCTATAATCAGAAAATACAATCTCCCGAGCAGAGCCTTTTGAAATGCTTGGGAAGAGAAGCCAAGTGGAAGTGCTGGGGATTTCATTAGAAAATGTTCCTTGTTGTGTAGGAGGCAATGGAAGAGGGGGAGGGGGAAGACCTGTCATTTTGATTGTGTGGGAAGGGGGGGGGTGGGGTGGTGTGTGTTTAAAAATGAGGCCAATTTCATTCCCAACAGTTTTATTCTTAAAGAAAACCTTCCAGATTCACACGTCTTGCTTAGAAAGAGTGTAATGGATTTTTATGGAAATGATCTGAAAAATCTGTCTCAACAATTGGGTTTCTTTTTAGTTTAAAGAAGATTTTACTCAGATACCTATAGAAAAGTGAAAATTATTGCCCTTGGATGATCTTTCTGCAGAAAAATAATGAAAAACAATTGTCATTTTTACATAACTGCTTCTGCGGGCAAGTAGACTGATTTGCAAATGTAATGGCTGGTTTTCAGCAGTTCAGATCTGTGCAGTAGTCAGAATGCATGTGCAGACTCCACCACCAGGAAAAACTATTTCCAGCTATGCCCATGGCCCAGTCAGGTACCAGCAAAAAGCCAACCCCAAAAGAAGGGAGGAAGACCTCAAGGTCCCATTTGAATCATGTTCTTCGGTTTTCATCTGTAAAATTCAAACTAGAAATGTATTTTACAGGAATGGAAAAGTGGGTTCTCCGATGTTGTGATGATTCCAGACACCTGGAAAACAGCCACGTTCTAGAGCCTGTGTGTTGCATGTTGCCCTAATGGGACTGCCCCACAGAAAGCATTTTCCAAAGCAGTCATCATGGGTGCTGAGTTGAGCCACAGCTGCAGAAGGACCTCTGTGGACCACACCTAAGCAAAGTAACCTCCAGCCCACCCAGACTGGAATACTTTGGAAGAAATGCCCCATGTGAAAGATGACGGCAGATCCTTGCTTGCTGTCCTACTAGGAGGACTCACCCAGATTTCCATCTTCTGCTCACTGTTGATGCCTTTAGAAACAGCCTTGGTGGATCACAGTGGTGCCTCCTAAAACCCAGCTGGGCTCTTTGTGAACCCATCTGTTAGCAATAACATCACCCAGACAGTGCCTGGTTTGGTTCTTTCTGCTATGTCTAACTCCTACCCTGCAGACGAGTGAGATCTGCTGTTCTTGGTTTCCTTTTCCTCCACTTACAGGTCTCTTTGTGCATCCTAAAAGCCTGGGGAAGAACACATTGAGAAAGCAGGGAACAGGCAAGTCTTTGCTGCTGTGAGTTGCATTTTTCTCTATGAGCCTTCTCTGCAGGGCAGAGACAATGCAGGGTGTGGGAGCCTGGTTTCCTCCTTTCTGCACTCAGCAGAGAAGGGTTGTCTCAACTTGTGGTTTTATACCGAAAAGTGACTCAGAAAAGGGAAAAGTACCCCGTGTTTGTTGCTTCCAAACAGCTTCACGCAGAATTAGCCTGCTTAAGTAATATTTGAGGTCTGGGGAGTTATGTTATTTTAAGTGGCACCCCACGTGAGCTATCTGCCAGGTCTATGAAAGCTAAGCTAGATCCTTCCAAACTCAAGCCATAGGAATTCAATCAACCATGAAGAATGTGATGCCTGTGACTGTTTATGGGCTATGAAACAGCCTGGCTGCTTCATTCAGACAAGCAACGCTCTGCAAAAACACCAGGGGTTGGGAAAATCTGGGATGGGAGCCAAAGGGACAAGGGGGAAAAGGAGGTGGGTTGGTGGAATTCTCTGAAGTGCCTTCAGCTGTGAGGTGAGAGACCCCTGCATGGCATGATGGATGAGAGGATGGCTCTACGGCATAGAGGGCAGGGCAGTGGCAACGTCAGGCAGCCCATTCACCTATGGGATGTAGTGTGGGGCTGTGATTTCTCCTCACTCCAGGACTCTTGGGTCACTGGTCAGACTCAGACCATTGAGGAGCTGGTCAGAAACTTCAGTGTTTTGCTGGAAAATGCCCAATATGTGAAGGAAGCCATCAGTGTGTGCAAGGCTTAAATGGTCTACAGTTGGTGAAAAGAAAGAGAAGGGAAAATAAAGATTGTCAGGTTAATGCAAAATGCATTGCAGAGAGAGTGGGAAACTGAAGGAGTATGAGGATACTGGAGAGTTTGGAGTCAGGACCTGATCCACTGAATGAAAGACACCTTCTCTGGGCTCCACACTGGTCTCCAAAAAGCCAACACAGCCAAAGCCTAAAACAAAATCCAGGTCTTTAGAGCCTAAATTTTGTCTCTGGGTCTGAGCTTTTGCCCATCTATTGTGAAGAGCAGTTTCCAATTTTCTTTGATGAAAGAGGGACCAACGCAGGACCTTGGGTTCCCTCTCAACCCCACAGACCCTTGCTGCTTTCCAGCATCCCAGTGACCTACCAATTCTGTAGTAATCCTTGTCCAGGTCTTTGCAAAAGCCTTTTCCACTCGCCACCTCCAGGGAGTACTCAATCAGCAGCAAAACACTCATAACCTAGGAGGACAAAAGCAAAAGACACAATTCAGTGGGCCTTGGGCCAGCTTCCTATCATCAGGTTTGTTTCCAGGGAGCACGCGGTGGCCACAGTCCTAAATGCAGGATGGGTTTCCAAGTGAGGCAGACACGAAGGGTTTCAAATCCTGTACAAGAAAATATTGAGGCAAAAGTTATCAGGTTATGAATGGTTTGGTTTAACTGTCTTTTTCTGCCAGCTTCTGAATGAGAAAATACAGAGTTAATGAGTTTTGCTTCAACATTTCATATCCAGAAAGTCCTGGGTTTACATTTTGAACATGCATTTTGTTTCAGAATTGAACTAAATGTAACATTAGTATTTTAAAGTGTAAAAAGAAACAAAAAGAATGAAGATCTCTCTAAGGTTAGCCATGCATTGACAAAAATATAATCCTCCTTCTTTTCTTTATTTGAGAAAAATCTCCAAATGTGCTTTTTGTTTTTTTTTCACATTGAGCCACAATGATTTCCTCCAAGTTTCTCATTTGGACAATCAAACCCAGACCCTGTTCATTCCATGCTGAGTTTAGCAAGCTGTGAGATGGAGTGAGATAGAGCTGTGGTCTCAGTCCTAGCACTGGGAGCTGCTCTCAGGTCTCCCCTTCAGGAGCCTTCTCTTCTCCAGGCTGCCCCAGCCCAGCTCTCTCAGCCTGGCTCCAGAGCAGAGCTGCTCCAGCCCTCGCAGCATCTCCATGGCCTCCTCTGGACTCACTCCAACAGCTCCATGTCCTCACCAACACCAGGACCAGCACTGGGAGAACCCTTTCTGCAGATTACCAGGGACAGGAGCCACCAACAGAAGTACCATCAACAAACAAGAGGTTGTTGTGAAGAGATGAATGAGAGAAGCCATTTCATCTGGACTGCATAACCTCTGTTTGTGAGTCATCTGAACCCCACACTGATGGAGGAAGCAAGTTTGTGTCTACCACTAATATCAACACAAGCGCAGGTACCACAGAGCTGAAGCCACTTTCCCACAACAGCTACATCAGCTTTTCATTTCAACAACCGCTTAAAGAAGTGACGCAGGCAAGCAGGAACTGGAACTGTTGTGGTCTGTGCTTCTGTTTGCACTCCTTCTGTATGGGAAACAGCAAACCTGGCTGAGAAGGGAGCAGAAGAGAGAATGGCTCTCGTCTCTGGATGGAGATGCCATACAAGATCCAGACAGAGCTCAGGAAGGAGTAATGTATAGTCAGATGTGCTGAGGCTGACATTGCATGCAAACAAAAAAACATAGAGGCATGGAAAGGAAGGTTTTGCATTGCTCCAGAAATGAGGAAGCATGGCTGGGACTGCAGCAAAGACAGGAACTGAATGCAGACTCTCCCACTGTCTCTGTGTGAGCTGCAGAAGTCCTAGAAACTGTTTTTGTCACCAAATTGATGGACTTTCTGCGCCATGAGCTGCAAGTACAGCTTCCAAAAGAGCTGTAGCACATCCCTCAGAGCCCTTTGCTTCTAGGCTATCATCCACCAAACCACACTCTTGCTGCAATGGCGACTGGGACCGTGTCCCACCATGAGCCTTCCCTTTGAGCTTTAAGTCATGCTTTCTCCTGGCCTGTCTGGTACCAGGTTGTTCAACAGCTACATGACACACACAGCTTTTGGTTTTCATTTATTTGCCCTGCAGTAAATGAACTTGGCAATCTCTAGATCTCATTACATAGGGACACAAGAAACTTAAAGGGGATTCAGTTTAATGTAACAGCATTTAAAGCCCCATGGAAACACTGAAACTTGTCAAGGATGAAATTGTATTGATCTGAAGTTTCCTTACACCTGATGGACACCCCCGGGGATGTGAAGGAGCTCTTAACTAACTCCACATGGAGATCACATGCTGACTTCAAGTGCTCTAACTCATCTGAGAGATTTCATGTACAGGCTCCCAAAGAGATTTCACTTCCCTTGTGGCTGTTGTTGGTCAAATCCCTCAACTTGCAACATGGAGAAATATAGGAAGAAATTCCTTTTTCAGGTTTCTATTAAATGGAGGCCTGAGCCAAAGGGATGATATGAGCACTAAATACCAGTTTCATTCCTGAAAGACAAGTGAGTTAAAGTAGGGTATCAGATCACAAATAGTCCCAGATTTACAGCCAGAGGCTAAACTTCAGTATTGAGAACCCCTCTAGTATCTTATCAAAGAGGGGAACAGCAGAATAAAAGAGGCTGTGGTTTCCTTGCAGGTGTTGAAATGAGCCACACAACCAGACCCTCTGCAGTCACACAGAATAAGTACACATCAGATAGAAAACCCAAGCCTCAACTGAAATTTAGGGAGAAGGCTTTTAAAGTGATAGCTGGGGTTTAAACTTGCTGTTTAAAAGAGTTTTTTCATGGAAAGAATGAACCACTGAACTGCAACAAGACAAAACAGGCAATGATCTCTGGGCCTTTCCCTTGGCTCTCCATCACAAGCGCCACGTAAGGACATCTCCATCACCTGCCTTTGCCTTTGACATGCTGCTGCCTGGCACGTGACAATCTCATTTATTCCTGCAGAGAACAGACATGCGAGGTGATGAAACCTCTGCGGTGGGCTGCTCACCTCAATGTGAGAAGAAGGTAGAGGAAGATTGATGTGCTGATTGCTCCGCAAGGCTGTGTAAATTCTCACTCAAGATTCACCCTTCAGCTCCAGAAGAAACTGAAAAGTTCACATGTCAGAGACAGGACTGCTCAGACAAGCATCCAGTTCCCTTTCTTATTGCTATGTCACGACAGGGGAGAGGCAGGTTTAGGATTGGAAGTTTCACCTCCCAGCTAGCCCTTATTTTATCCCCTACAGCCACAACTTTTGAAGGACACCTCTCATCTTGTAGCTGCCTCTATGTAAAATGAGTGCTTCACATTTATTGATAAAAGATCTGTAACACCAGAAAACGGTGTAGGACTGAGGTAGTCATTAAATCAAGGCTGCTGCACTGGAGGTGTCTTGCAAAGCAGACTCTTACCAGCATGATGCATGCAGCCCCTGTTCCCTGGTGAGTAACTGCTGCAGCTGCAGTAGGGTTAAACTGCTTTTAGTGATCCTCCTGTGCTTTTTGCTCTCTGAAATATGTGCATCTTGACTAATCCAAATAATTTCTCTTTATGCACATGGCCTTGGTTCTTCTTTCTTTTTCCTCTGCAAGAAGAGCTTGAAACCACAAGGAGCAGGGGTCATCTGGGACAGTGACACGCTGCTCTGGCAGTGCATTGCAGTGCTGTGAAGGTTTCTGACAGCGGTCCACGCTGACAGGTAACATCCAGCACTCTAAGGGCAAATAGCACCACAGATAAATGCTGGTACTTTGAGAGCTTAGTTTAATTTACAAGCGGTTGTTGTGGCAGGGTAGGATGAAGTGAGGAGTGCTTTTAGCTCCCAGTTGGTTTCCTTTCAAAACATTTTATCTTTTCCTGCCCACTGCCTCCTTTTCCCTGCCTTGTTTGTGCCACAGAGATGCTCCAGGAGGATGAGGGAGCAGCACAAGGTGTTCTGAACATCTTGGGCCAGTCACAGCCTGGTGAAATCGCAATGTATTGCAGCTCTGTAACAACACGAGTCACATCCACAGGTGAGGACTGGACCTGAGGAACGTCCCAGAGGTGAGACTGCTTTCTCAGACCTCCTCTGGCTCTAAGCAAGGACTGGTAGCAAATGAATTGCAGGTTTTCCACCCATTCTGTATGCACAGAAGCAACTTTCCAGCCTAATTCTTGAAGCTAATGTCACATAACCTGAGGTCTGTCTGTGCTGGGAGGAGCCGATAAGCAGAAAGACAAGGTCCTCTATGCTTTCTCTGAAGTCACCTCACAACACCCAGTGAAGCTTTGCTGAGCACACAACTCTCTCCTGCTCATTCACTTCCTTCGCCTCCCTGTTTGAGAATGCCCACAATTTACTTCAACTGTCTATGGAGAGATCAGCAGTGAGACAAATCTAATTTATAGGAGGACAAGACATCGCCACAAAGCCCCAGAGCTTCTGTTTGATGGTATTACTATCACCCAGCATCACTATGATTCATCCCTAGGACCCACAGCAATAACTTATACTGATACAAACCAACACTATTGATATAACAAATCACCCAAGTCACTGCCCAGTTATAAATCCCCTTTTCTTTTCACTCCCCCTGCCCAGCTGCAGCTACATGATCAAAAAGGTGGAGAAGATGCAGGGGAAAAAATGGTTGCTATTCTGTGTCATCTCTTAAAGAAAAGACAATCTTCTCCGAAAATGAATCCGTTTTCCAAGGGGTTCTGTGTGAAAGAAGCCCACAGAGATGTTAAACTACAATTTGCCAAACATGGAAAGAACCGTTTAAGAAGGAAATGTGAGCAGAACAGAGCTGGAGGTTATTAAACACCATGAACACGAGAGTGTTCATGTAACTTCAAGTTCAAGAAGTCCTGACTGCAGGGGATGCACAGGCCAGGGATCATTTGGTGCCTGTCCTACTCCCAATATCTTCTTCTCTGAGCACCTGCTAATGGCTGCTGTTGGAAACAGGCTGGGACATTGGGGCTGACTCAGGACATCCATCCTATGACTTCTGCCTTCACCATCTTGCAGAGACAAGCAGCTTCTCTTGCCCACCTCAGTGGACCTCTAAACCTCCTCTGCAGGCTCTTTCCCGTGAGCACTGTGAAGGCTCACTCCAAGGCTCTCTGCCTTTTGCTGTTCAACACTCACCTGGTGCCTTCCACAGACCCACAAACCCTTGAATAACGCATCCTTCATGCGATGTCACTGGTAATGAGGCATTCCCTGCTGGCCACCAGCACTGAACGGAGGTGTCTCACCCTCCTCCATCACACCTGGTGCAAATCAGGAACCTCCACTGTTACTGGCATCACAGTGGAAGAAAAATGTGCCTCAGTTCAAAGCATTTACTGACTTCTGAGGAAGACAAAGGAGGCTGTTTTATGATCCACCCTCCCAGCTAGGAAAAACCATATTCATTTTCTGTCCTGTCTCACCACTGATAACACATCGCTCACATCGCATGGCGCGCTCATAGCTCCCTGGAGACAACGCGTTGTAGTTCCATGTCTTGTGTTTCCCACCTTTGCACAGCCCTTTAATTTTGTCAGCGCCTCTTCAGATCTTGGCAATAATTCCTCCCAGGGCTCCATTTCTGAACAGCTCATGAGCATCCCTCTGTGATAGGTGTGTGTTTAATTGCTTGTCAAGAATTGCTTGTGCTTGTGCAGAAATCAGCTTTGATCTGATTGATTTTTTTGTGTCTTGGGGTCATAAGAATGCACAAGAAAGGCAGCAATTTCTCTTTCTTTAAAGCACTGAGATGGTAAGATGTGAGCTCGTGGCAAAAGAGGTCTAGCCTGCCTAGGGTGTAATCTAGATGCTCAAAAAGCAGAAGGCAAAAAAACCTATAAAATTGCATGATTCTTTTAACCAACCTTACAATGTTTTTGAGGTCCCCAAATGATTGAAATGTGGCATGGAAATGCTACTGCAGGGCCTGGCTTTCAGGTAATGCCAGGGCAAAGATGGTGGTGGTTACATTGCATGAAGATGCAGCGCAGACCCATGTTTCTCTCTTCTGCTCTGGGCTGGCATAGGACCATTTCCTATGGCGATGCAGAGAGGCTGCATTGTGCTCAAGCACAGCCACCTGCCTGGGTCACTGCCTCCAGCAGCTCACAGTGCTGCTGATTCCTGGTGTGCTCATGAAATCCTGTCATTCATGGGATAATTTCCCTTTATCTAACTACCCCCCCAAAAGCAACCAGCCGATCTTCAGATTTCTTTGCCTTTCTTTTCATCTGCTGAATCCTCCACCAATGTATGCAGGCAATGGCATCACGGAATCCAAACCCATTAAACCAGGGGGTCACATTGCTGCCTTGGCTTTGTGTGAGCGAGATGGGGGCTATGGTGCAACAAGGGTTTTCCCCGGCAGCTTGGATGGCTCCTGCTGCCCCAGGAATCAGACTGGTACTGCAGGGAGACCACGGCATGTCCTATCCATGCATGGCATGGCTGTTACGGCTGCCATGCTCAGCATGTATTTGCAGGCTACAGCTCCACTTCTCCCATACAAGGACTGGATTGGGAGCCCCTGTTAACGTTATCACCCTGCAGCCTCCCAACCCATGACTCTGCACGCTGAGCGTAACACATGGGGTTATTTTAAGTGCCTCTGCCGTGCGAGAAACCACATCCTCAGCGTGACTTAAAGCCACCTGAAAGCAACCAGGCGGTGTGGAAGAAACGTCCCCCACGCTCCTCTGCCTCTGCTTGATGCCATCTGTGCCCACCCCAGAGCGGTTACACCAGCTGCCTGGCTGCTGAACACAGCCACGAGCTCCAAATGGAAACCGAAATGGTGCATATAGTGTCCAGAAATGAGGCAGCTTCATCGACCCACCCTTTGCTTGCCTGGAGCCCAAATCCCTCCTCCCTGCAGTGATTCCTAATTGCAGTTCTCCCATTGCCGATGTGCTGCCCAGTTTTGTAACGACAGGTCCAGGGAGCCACGCTGAGCCCTTGCCAAGCTGCACACCCCTGCGTGGGTAAGAGCTCTTGCATTTAGCTGCGAGGGAAAAACAGGAAGCAGAGTGAATTTCCATGAGCTCCAGTTGGTAGAGCCAGGGAAAAAGCAGTTGAAAAGCCCTGCCAGTGCAATAGATTTCTTCCTGCTCCCCCTTTCCAGCACCTCTTTTGCCCATCCCTCTGCAATCGTTGTGTTTTCTCTTTTGGGAACACAGAAAAGTCAACAGCCAGTGAAGACATCTTCTGCAAAGCTCACACCTTCGCCTCTCTTTTCTTGTCTCCCTCTTCCTATGCCCCCCCCCTTTCAGTCCTATGACTTACCATGTGGAAGATCCCTAGAGCCACTGTTGCTGTCTTGATGTTGAAGAAGCAACATTTGGGGGGCTCGGTGGTCGTTTGGGCACTCATTTTCTGCTCCCTCTGCACAGCTGTGAGTTAAGGAGGTTGAACTCGCAGCAACCGCCCCACAGAAAAGCGAAGCGAGTAGTTCAGCTCCACTTCCTTCCTGGTCTATAAATGTGTTAAGTCATCTACAAAGTCACATGAGGGCTTTGATTTCTCAATAATAAAGCAAGCAAAATCGTGTTGCTTTTCTAAGAGATCTTTAACTGCTTGCATAGTCCAGATGGCAAATACAAGCACAAACGCTGCTTTGGGCAGGTGGTGTCCAGCAAGTGAGGTATAGGGGCAGAGGAGGGATCTGAAGCAGGACATAGCTTTGTCCTACAAAAATCATCAGAAACAAAAGCAGGGGGCCAAGAATCTCACCTTAAACTTGACCCGCTGTGTTTGCAGAGCAGCATCCAAGTGCCTCAGCTTGAAGCAGCTTGCTCCCTGCCAGCAAAGTCACCATTCCTTGGAATTGCTCCTGGGAGCTGCTGCTTGAGCAGCTCCGGACTCTGGGACTGGAAGAATGGTGAAGGGTTGTTGGCTGAGGCATGTGCAGGTTTGCTCCTGGTTCATGAGACAACTGATGTGATTTATGTCCATCAGCTCCTGGAAAAGAGGCACCAGAGAGATGTGAGCCTGGTGACTTGGCCACTGTGTAAGGTGTCTGTCTACCCCTGCTTGAACCCCCTGAAATCTGCTCCTTGCTACATATTAATGGCCATTCTCATAAACCCCATGCTTCCTGGGAAAGGTCTGGAATGCCACAGCAGGGTGAAGGCTCTCCAGCAGCCAGGTAAATGTGATGAGAGTGCTGGGCACACTCAAACAAGCTCTCAGGTGACTTGTGTGCCAGCATACCTGGTCTCAGCCTCCCAGACGTACTCACTGAGTTGCTTCATGCTTCCAGGACGCTTCCCAGCCAACATGAGAGCCCTGCAGTGTTTAGGCAGAGAGTTTTCTTGGTTGCCCTCATCAAACTAAATGCACGAGTTCTACCTTGATGCCAGGAACTGGCTGTTTTGTAGCCCTCCAAATTGGCACCGAGCACTCCATGTCCAGCTATGTTATGGGAGCGTGCTGGAAAGCTTCAGTCTGGCTGGGTGGATGTTCCCAAATGCCACAGAACTTCCACAGGGATGTGCTTTTAGAGAAAGTCAGGAGTTCTGGGCAGCAATGGTAGGAAACAGAAGTAGCTGAAAGCCCCTGGAGACACTGCAGCCAAGACAGGGTCAACTTGTGACTTAAATCAGATGGTCCACAAGAGATTGGCCATGCCTTTATGTCCAGGATGCCCTTCCAGAGCCAGGGATCTCTGCAGCACAGCCGTTTCACAGCAGGGCAAGGTCAGTGCAGTTGGGTCCTGTTGCATATTCCCATGGTTTTCTTTGGAATCTCACCAAATCCGACAGTTTATTACTGCAGTCCCAAGTTTTGGAGTCACATGGTTCTCTCTTTATTTTTTCTCCCTTTAAGGATGCCTTTGTGTTTTTCAGTCTTGGATTTCTGGGAAACTGCTTGCAAACAAAAGCAAAGAGTAGCTGAACAGAAGAAGATAAGGGATTCTCTCCCTTTTTATTGCACTGTTTGGTGATTTCACTGCATTTTAGCCAATCTCATAACAAGCTAGGGAAGAAGATGGACGCATATGCTTCAAAGCCCTGAGGACTGCAGTACAACTCCTGCCCTGTGGTGGGCAGGAGGCTGAAAGCAGCTTGAGGAAGGAATGGGAGATAAATGATGAACAGTTGTTGTAAGTTTTGGTGGACTTCAGACTAGGTTTAGATTAAATCCTACCACTTTGGGGTCACTTCTGCACCAAATCAGGTCACTTTTGAACCAAATCACTCGTGGCTTATGACTGGTAAAATTCTGACATCACTGTTGGTTGCCACCTTTATGACCTGTGCTTTTCAGGCAGAAAATGAGGTGGGGTCAGCACATTATTCAACATAGCCTCTAACTACTATTGAAAAACATAAACCAGCTGCAAAAGTTCACTGGTGGATCCATAGTAAAACATGGAATTGAAACCTCTTCTCAAGCAGGGAAAGCACAAAGCCATAGATGAGCACTAAAGGCAGCACAAGTGAGAAGCCCTGCATCTATCAAGACCCCTGGGGTAGCTAGAGCTACATCACACCACAATAACCATAGACTCCCAGACTGGTTTGGGTTGGAAAGGACATTAAGATCATGCAGTTCCAACCCCCTGCCATGGGCAGGGACACCTCCCACTAGACCAGGTTGCTCAAGGCCCTGTTCAACCTGGTCTTGAGCACTGCAAGTCTGGAGCACCTTTAACAGGGTTAAAAATAATATATGGTTTTAGAAACCGATCGGTTTAAGCATCTTCCATTTACAAATCTCTTGCAAATACAGGTTTTGCTTTACCTTCTCCACATGAAATGTGCTTTCTTTGGGGTTTGCTTCCCCTCAAAGCCATGTTGTGGACCCAGCCCGATGAAGGTGCAGGGGGATCAAGTATTTCCTGCTAATATGAAAAGCTGGTTTATAATTTGAATCTGATTTGCTTGGAAAGTGTACTTTCCCTTTGCAATCCCCCCTGTCCTTTTAGAGGCAGACAGAAGCTTGCTTGTGCGAGCGTACCATACCCAAACTTAGCTCACAACATGTAAAAACAAATAGAAAGTGTGGCCCAGGCTGGGCTGTTGGCTTCAAATAGACCTGTGCTGCCTGAATGCCACTGCGTATTTGCCTGACAGCATTATCCTGAGTGGCCCCTTTCAGTGGTCTGCATACCAGCCTCTTCAGACACCCAGACTGTTGCTGAAAGATCAGCGTTGTAGGAAGTTGGTCTGCTCTAAGGAACACAGCCTGGGCTTTTTCATGAAGCTAAGGGCATGTATTTTATATGCAGAGCCTTGCCCTGATTCCTTCCTGGAAGCAATCCCATGTGGGACCCATGGTGTTTGAGGGGTGTTGGTCCTTCAGCTTGATTCACAGCGTGCTGCCATTGGAAGGCATCTCCCATCAAGACACCTCCTTCAAAGAAAGCCCGAGGAGAGGCTGGAATGAGCCGTGCACTGCTCTCCTTTGCATCTGCAGCAGCAAAATGCTTCCTGGGTTTGGGTGTGCTACTCCTTGAGGAAAGCAGAGTTGAATGGGAGTGTAGGACAGCCACTGTGAATAAATCAGAGCTGCCAAATTGCCTGCGTTGCTCAGAAGGGTATTAACACAGCTGTATGCTCCCTGTCTAAATCGTTATGCCTAATTCCAACATCATTTCAGGCATGCGCTGTTCTATAGAGGGACAAATATGGAAGAGGTTGGGTTAGGAAGACAAAGCTTTTAGTCCGAAAAGCCTGTGCTGACTTCACAGATGAGGAAACAAAGTACAAGGAAATTAAGGAGCTTTCCCCAGAGAAACAACCAGCCAAGAACAGAGCTGACTTGTGCTTAAGCTTCCTGCACACAAACTTCTAACACCCTCCTTGTAACAGGCTCCCAGTTTCCATGCAGCCCTGATCCTGCTTAGTCCTAGGTCTGGCCCCCGCCAGTGGGAAATGTTGCTTCTGTCCTTCCTAATTGGCTTCCTCCAAAGCATTGCTTCATGTATTTGCACTTCAGAAGAAGCCAAACAACAATGTGAGAGCCGTAATGAGGGAAGTGCTGCATGCCAGCAGAGCAATAAATCTCTGGCAGAGGCTGGCATTGGGTCTGCTACCGCAAATTCCTGTTGCAAACCAGTTGGGCTCAGGCATCGGCTGCTGCCAGGAAAAAGGGAGAGTTTGGTTAAGTGGCTGACAAATGGCTTCTGCTTCTGGAGTCTCCTAATTAAACTGAATGCACTTGCCTGTCAAATGCATTTACAAAGGGAGGTTTGTAAAGATGCAGCCTCTAAAGGATGAAACAGAAGCAAGAACACGTGTACTCATTGAATCCTCACTGCCTCGTGCCAGATCACATATGAAAGCCCACATAGGAGCACATAGGGCTTTCTCCACAAGTCAGTGGGTCATGGGCATTTGCACTTGCTTGTGAGCTGTGATGAGAGCTCTGTGTCATGGGGTCCTGCCTTGGGTTGAGGTGAAGAGTCCTTGTAAGCCAAAGTACTCCTCAATCAGTGCGTTTTACAGGCCAGTGCTTTGTTATCATCTCTGCCTCAGTCCATTCATCTGAACCCCACTGCAGCCCCATTGAACTCTCTGTAGCAGGGGGTTGGAACTGGATGAGCTTTAAGGTCCCTTCCGAAACAAACCATTCTATGAGTCTCACAGAGGGACTGTTTTGTGCTTTTCAGAGGCAATCACTTGGGTTCCTCTGTTCCCCCTGTAAAGCCTGCTGTCTCCAAACAGCAGTGAAAAGGTGAAACCTTGAATTCAAAAACAGTCATGATACAGCATGGGAATTACATCACCATGAGTCAAAAAAATACTTCCAAATATGGTTTCAAACAAAGGTAAAAACCAATATTCCAGAGTAACTTAGCCCATGATGCTCTCTACCTATACCTTCTTGAGCTGACTGCTTCAGCAGGGGTATTTTGGGGAGCAAGTGCAAGTGGGTACCAAGGAGACGCGGCTGTGGATGGGGTTATTGCAATAGCAGCACAGCTGGGTTTTGTGATACTCCCAGCCTCACTCCCCCAGGATCTGAGGGCCATGCTGACCGGTCTTTCTCCTGCGTCTCCAGCCTATGCCTCCTTCATGCAAACCCTCACCAAGCCCATCAAGGAAGGTTTTCAACCTGCCAGCATTTTAGACTTGATGATAATAGTGAAAAGTGTCAGAAATGATTATTTTCTGAGTAAGAAAACTAAAAATCCCCTCCCCATAGCCCTGTGCAGTCAGAAGCTCTCTAAGGGCTCAGAAGAGAAAAATGATCATTTTGCTTATTCTGAGTGACAAGAGCAATCTATTCATTAATGTGAGTTTTGACCATCAGTTCATAATGCTTTATGTCTATGCTGATGTGTGTTTTGCCATTTGCTACTTCTTTTATTGCCATTATGTGACGTGCTTTATTCATTGCACTGGGATTTATATCTGCCCTGTTACCTGCTTTATTCCTTCATTATATTTTATATCAGGTTTCCTATGCTTGATGTCCATACAACCTCACTCTAGATATGCTTTACTGTATTTTATACATTACTTTACATGCCTGCTGCTTTACTCAGACATAAAAAATAATAATCTGGAGTATATTTAAGTGCTCACAAAGGTAAAAGTCTGTTGTTTTCATTCAGCCGGGTAGAGGAAGCTGCTGTGTTAGCTTTTACTCACAAAGCTAAGCAAGAACAAGGCTTTGGTGTAAAATAAGGCAGCATTTTCATCTAAATAGTCATCCGACAAGGATAAATTCATAAACCACTACTTCTGTTTAATTTTATGCTTATGAATGGTTCATGGATAAAATGGTTAATGGTCCCACTTTGACCTAGCCTTGGAAAATGAAACATGGGATTAAATTTCCCATTAAGACACTTAAAATTAGGTGTCTACTTGTGTGCCCAGTATCTAACTTGCCAATACATTTCCTGCAGATCTGGCCCACCAATGGAATCTGCAAGCTCTTTAGGTCACCTTAGAGCAGACACACATAAAGGATCAACTCCATCCCCCTCTTGGCTCTGAGGGCCACAGACCCACTGCTTCTCCTAACAACTTCCACCATCAGTGCCCAGAGATATCCCCATCTAACACCAAAATGCTGCTCCCTAACCTGGAGCTAGATCCCATCCTGGGTATCCAGTCTGAGATACGCGAGATGATTCCCTCTCCTGAATGGAGGGGGCTGGATAAGCAACTTGGACTAGGTACCTTGCTCATAAATAGCTTGTTACCAGAGAGGAATCCTTTTAGCAAGGCAGCTGGAGCTGCCTCCACATCATTGAGGAAACCATGACCCACATGGACTCCAAAGCGGGGTACACAAGAACTTTGAGGTGTCCTACAAAGAACTTGAGTCCTACAAAGCCTCTTGCCTTAGAGCTCCTGTGGCTTTGGGAGGTTGTGCTTGAGAGGTGGCTGAGGCATGGGGGATCCACCTTACGTGCAGGTACAAGCACCAGCAATGTGCCACTGGAACAACACGTCTCTAGACTCCTGCATCATCAGCAGCGTACGTACTTGTGAGTGTCCATTGAACTCCAAAGGACTGAAGGTGCTGGTAAGTGCTGGTCCTCTTCCAACACAGAGGCCAACCCAGGACCAGGTCAGGCCAGGAGAGAGAGGCACACTCCACAAGAGCAGTTCACATCCAGAGCCAAATTCACCTTATTTGAGGGCAAAGGAGAGCCCTGTCCCGCAGTTCAGACCTGGACCCTGCCCATTGCAAACCGTGGGAGATTTGCCCTGTTAGCTGCTTGGCGCAACAGGAAAACAGCATATTTCTGCAACTTAGTCACCATATCTTACCCTTTCACGTTCTCCACCCCCAGGTTTGTTCAGAACCTGCTCACTGTGAGCATCTGCAATTACATTTTTTGTCCCTAGGCCTGATTTACTCAGGAAACAACAAAGCCCCCAAGCAAACAACAGATTATTTCGCTGCAAAAGGACCGCCTGCTGCTACATGTGCAAACCCAACAGATTTATTAGGAGACACCCAAAAAAGGTGAGTGTTTTCTGCACAAAGCTTGGCAGAACATGCTGTATGAGTAACTGAATGACCTTTCAAATATTTACATGTGCACAGGAGCCTGTATGGAGGCTGCTTCTGCTCCTTCACCCCCTCTCAAGCTTTCCACCCAAACTGACTTGCAGCAGATAGAGAAATGCTGAATATGGGTTGTTTTTTAACAAACCAGCCATGGCCAACACCAATAGTCAAGAAATGTAGGAAAACATGGACATGTAGGAGGCACAGCAGAGGGAAGCCTCCTTCAGCATCAGGAAAGTCAACTGAAGGCTAAATGGAGCTTAGGAAAGCTAAGGAATCAGTCGTGCTGATGAAGGATTGTTCATCACTCCTGACGAAGGAGTTGTAGGGACAAGGGCAAATTGGGACCATAAGGCTCCCGCTGTCTTGATTGGAAAGGAACATTTGCGTGTTAAACACAAGCTTCGTAGTAAAACTTCACTGCTCAGACTCCCAGTTTCAGGGACTGCTGCTCTAAAGCAGAACATACACCTTCTAAAGTCAACAGAAGGGCTGTCCAGGGGAAACTCTTGAGAGAGCGTGCCAGAAGGGATGAGCCTCAGTCAGGAGCAGTGCGTTGCCGTACTAGTGCTATCCTCAAGATAGGTGGCCTGTACCCAAAACCCCCTTGCAAAAAAGCAGGATAGGGAGGAAGTGCACACAGCTTTTGCTGATGAACTGCAAATCCCAGCTCTGGAAATGTCACTGCTTCAAGGGATTTCCCAATTTTGACTCCTAGATTCATTTTCATGGATACAACTATGATTAAAATTAAATCACCTCTCAAATGAGCAACCTCACAGGAATTTATTGTGGCATTCTTGGCTTCTGGTATCCTTTTTATTCTTTAGTCATAAGATGAAGCCTTTGCTTGGCAGGGAAAGATGTGCAAAGCTATTCCTTCCCCTTAAGCATACATGGACGTGAGAGGCACCAGACTATGTCTCAAACTTAGATAATGAGCATTCAACCCAAGCTGGTCCTCCCTGGAGCACGTGGAGAGTGGGAGAAAGCTGTTCTGGCAAAATGATCAGATATAATAGAATCGTATCATAGAATCACAGGCTGGTTTGGATGGAACCTTAAAGCTCCTCCAGCTCCAACCCCTGCCACAGGCCAGGGACACCTTCCACTAGAGCAGCTTGACTCCAAGCCCATGTCCAACCTGGCCTTGAGCACTGCCAGGGATGGGGCAGCCACAGCTTCTCTGGGCACCCTGTGCCAGCGCCTCAGCACCCTCACAGGGAAGAGCTTCTGCCTAAGAGCTCATCTCAGTCTCCCCTCTGGCAGCTTAAAGCCATTGCCAAAGCAGGGAAGGATTTTAGCTGGTGCCAGGTAGGGATCATCAGGGCTGAGGGCCAGACCCCGTCCTGCATCTCAGGACACACAGGAGGGCAGAGGCCACCGTGCTTTGGCAGGAGAGGTTTAGCAATGCTACAGCTAAAGAGTATATTTTCATGCCTTGCAAAAAGCTTTGGGAGATGAAGAGATGGCAGAGAGGGATGGTGGGGTAGAGGAGGAGGAGACCTTGCCAATCAGTCGTTGCACTATCACTGCTCTCCTCTCCCAGGAAACAGAAAGAAGAACAATCTGGTGCTGTTGTGCAGTCTGCAGCAGCAACACCTGCCTGTTTTTCTCCGAAAGCCCCCTGTGAAGGCATTCCTCCAAGGTTGTGAGACCCCTGCTCTGCTCACTTGGTCCAGGCACGCCTGACTCCAGATCCCACTAATCCCAGCCTCGCAGGCTGCTCTCAGGTTCCCCTCAGCAGGCCATGACCCATCCTCTGCAGGACCCAGTAAATTGCAGCTTCTGGGTGAGTTTTTCCAGCAAAATCCCATCGCAGCTCTGCAGCTTGCTCCTTAAGCCTCCCAAATCTGCCTCTGATGCAGACAAAGCAGCAAGTGCTGGGCAGTTCGGGATTGGGATTGGGCATATCTGGGTCATATCTCAGCTGCGCTCTGACCACTGATGTGTCCTTGAGCAAATCACTGCTCTCCTCAATCTCCTGCCTCCTCCTGAGAGATGAGCTCTGCAGAGCACTTGTGTCTCCAGCACAGCAGTGGCCTCTTGATGTCACCATAATACAAGTGATCAGTTTGCTGCCTCAGATGGCTTTGGATCAGGCTGGGAGGCTTTTTTAAGGCAGTGGAGAGAAATCTTCCCAGTGTTTTTCCCCTGTTCCTGAGAGGAAGAATCCATCTTACAGCGTTGCAAATGTGACTGTGCTCAGTATCATTGATCTTAAACTATCACTGCAGTTTGTGTGCATAAATCACACAAACATTCATCTTTTCTGCCAAAACAAGAACAATCCATTTTCTCCATACATGTCCACTATAACTATCAATAGAGACTGAACTATCTATAGGGACAGAACTACCTACAGAGACAGACCCTCTTGTGCAGGTGCTTCATCCATAGCTTTAAGACAGGAAAAGGATTCTTTGTCAAGGGGGGCAGAAAGGTGAAGTCTGAGATGCTTTTGAACCCCACAACACATCTGGGTGTCAGCTGGAACCTTACACAGAAGTATTCAGACTTAGCAGAGTTTTAAACAATATCCTCCACCCACAAATTACAGTCTAAAACCAGGAACGTTTTCTTTTGCCATTTTCAAAAGGAAACGTTTCATCTTCTCAGGTTGAGAAGGCATTTGGCCTCAAAATGTGTTTCAGTGTTATGGGTGGTAAAAAAAGAACCTGTAGCAATCAAATCATTTCACTTGACCAAATTCGGACAGTGATCTTTCAAGACATCACTTTTTTCAAGACTTCCCTTTCAGATTCATTGTGTTTTTTCCTTCCAGCTTTTCCAACTGCCTAAGGACCAAGCCCACAGTTATTCACAGATGTACTGTAATTAGCCAGAGCTTCTCTGTATCTCTTAAGAATCCAATCAATGATTACTCAAGTGAACTACAGAGGCCTTGCAGGAATTTAAGTAGAGTCGAGTCCTTAAGCTGATTTTCTGCATGGAGATTAATTTCATCTTGGTTAGAAAAAGATGGAATACATCCTGCTGTCTCTGTCCCCTTGTGACTGTCCTTATTAAGGGTCTAAGCTTGAAATTCTTGGTCAGACCAGGCTCCCACTGAGTTAATGAGGTCTTTGAATGGGATTTTGAGTTCCTTATGAATACAGTGTTTGGGGTTCTGTGGTGTGCACAAAGAGCCCTTCTTTGTCCTCCTTGCAGAAGACCCTCGCCTTGAATTGCACCCATCTGCCACCCTGTAACTCTGACATTAACGTCCCACTGCAAAACCCTGCAAGGAAACTCAGATTTAGGCAGCTGGTTGAAAGTGTCACCCTTCCTTGGGCTGGAGGGCACAGACTCTACTGACTCATCCCACGTAAATTAGAAAGATAAAGGCCATTCTGCCACTCATTTTGAGAGGCTTTGCTGACTCTTGGGTGAAATTATCTGACCCAGCAGCTGAGCAATGTTACTCCAATAATGGGAAGTTCTTCAGCAGAGTCAATAACTGTATGGGACTGCTTAAGAGCAGTCATCACATCGGTGTCTTTATCCATGATGTTTTAGTTCATTCACCTAAGACAGCAAGGTGAGTATGAGGAAAACACGATTTGGTGGTGAATCTTGGGACAGGTCCTGTTCAAACACCAGCTGGAGCCAGGCAAAGTGAGCATATCAGCTTAGATACAGATCTCAGCTAGACAAGGGATGCTGTTGGAGCAAGTTCAGAGGAGGCCATGAGGACTATCAGAGGCTGGAGCACCTCCTGTATGAAGACAGGCTGAGAACATTGGGGCTGTTCAGCCTGAAGAAGCTGTGTGGAGACCTCAGAGCAGCTTCCAGTGTCTGAAGGGGCCTACAAGGATGCTGGAGAGGGGCTCTTCATCAGGGACTGTAGCGATAGGACAAGGGGTGATGGGTTCAAACTGAAACAGGGGAAGTTCAGGTGAGATGTAAGGCAGAAGCTCTTCCCTGTGAGGGTGCTGAGGCGCTGGCACAGGGCGCCCTGAGAAGCTGTGGCTGCCCCATCCCTGGCAGTGTTCAAGGCCAGGTTGGACACAGGGCTTGGAGCAAGCTGCTCTAGTGGAAGGTGTCCCTGCCTGGAACTGGATGCTCTTAAGGTCCTTAAATTTTTGATCAAAAGTTCTTTAAAATGTACAACAATTTTCTGCGATGGTTTCCCAATGGAGCTGTTGAACTATTTGGTTGATTGGATATTTTTTAAGATTTCAGAGGAGGAGAAGGAGGAAAATAGCTGAAAATGTTTAGCAATTACTGAACCATTCTTCTCAAGCTTTAGAACAGTACAAAATACAAAGCAACCACTTCCTCTCCTTTCTGCATTCCAAGAAAAATGATCTAAGCAGAGTTTTATATAACCCAGTAGAAGAAAAGAGCAGAGATTCTATTAAATTCACTGGTGACTTCATCTATTTTATACAGATACAGTTTGGCTGGCCTTGTGATAGGTCTCAATGGGGAAATTTCTCTGACAAATAAAAAGATACATTCTTTACATATTCATTTGCTGTTCCCACGGATTTTAAAAGCACTATGTGGGTAGCAGCCACGTATGTTTGATGGTAACTATAGAAGAACCCTATCAGCTGGGAGTTTCTTTGATCCTGGTAGCTGTCCAACACATTACATTTATTTCCAAGTTTTCTTTTATGTCTTTGAAAGTCAGCCCAGAAGCCTCAGAAGAATTCCATTCTGGCCATACATGCTCTTTCAGGTCCCCTTTGGATCTGAAGAGGGGTCTGGATTTAGCCAACACTTGGCATCACAGCCCAGCCTCTACGTCTGTTCCCTTCCCTGCTGGATTCATAGAACGATGGGAAAAGAAAAGTTGGGCAAAGTTCTCTTTAAACTTTGGATAAAAATTTTTGTAGGGAAAAAGATTTTTCCCTCTAAACCAGCTGTGTCATGTAAAAATGGGGTTTTTATTATTTTCTGGTTTGGACTATTGGACTTCAGATCAGAGAAAACTCCCTAAAATGATCCTCCTGCCACCATTTATACATCTGACTGCCTCTGTTTGGGATAGTGCCTCAGGATCCCAAAGGAATGGGTTTTTCTTGTTTGTATGCATCAACCCTTTGAGATCTGATCCCACCAGACCATTGCTCTGCTGGCACTGGTTACGTAGTGCAATACCCTGGATGCATATTCATCATACCAGCTTGGAGAACATCTGCTGAAGGTATATATCATCCTTACAAGTGTGTTACTGTCTATGAATTATGGAGTGAACTGTGTGGTCCAGTGGTGGAGGTCATCAAGCCAGCTTTTCCCATCATGAATCAGCAGCAGCTCCACCAGCTCCAGCAAGGGGGCAGGTGTAACTTGCAGCTTTCCTTGGAGGAAATCCTTGTTTACACCTGTATGAGTCAGAGGAGCATCTGCTCTGTGAGCTCCACCTCTGCCAAGTCAAAGAGTCAGTGTGTGAGCGCAGGGAATCCTTGACCTCTTCCTGCTCATGGGGCCACCCATCTAGAAGCTGCTCTCCAGAACCCAAGAAGAGGACACTCCTGAAAAGTCCCACTGACACCTCAGAGAGAGGATTAGAAAACCACATTGTATGTACTCAGGGAGAAGCCTTGGCCTCACCCAGAGCAGTGGTTTCCCATGAAACACGAGCAATAGCTCCTTGCAAGGAAGACACTACCACTTATGCTGTCCTTGCTGGCCTCAGGTTTACCTTGCTTGCTGCACACAGCCACAATTTATACCTCAAACTTGTCTAAGAGGTGCTTTTGAAGGGCCAGATTCTGCTTATTTCTTATTGATGTGCTTATGGTGCTTTTATTGGTGTTATTCTACCTCCATTGAATCCAGGATTGTGAACACAAAGCAACCTCATTAAGTCAATGGTGTAAATCCTCCACTAAGAGTTGTTTTACGCCAGAATAACTACAAACTCAATATGAATGCGAGAAAAAGTCATTTGTATTCCTGGCCAGCTTGACTTTCCCAGCTCTTGCCCAGAACAATTTCATATCTATAATGTTCTTCTGCAGCTGTGGGGAATAACAGAAAAACCTACTTCAAGGTATCAATGATATTGGCTCCACAGTGTTAGATTTTTAAGTGAAGAAATTAAAGACTGGCACTCTTTTCATGCTGACACAGAGAAGCAACCTGAACTTTCTCCAAAGCTAAATTGGCCTGGTAGAAAGTTGGGAAATTAAGAGAGCTTATTTGCCTATGCTAATAAAAAGACACAGGATTTGTTTCCAATCAGCCTTCCTAATTACAGGTAGGAGTCTACAAAGGAAATCTCCAAATAAAGCAGTAAAGAATAATCTTACCATACTGAATGCTTGATGTTTTGCAGAACTGCTGCTCTTCCCCTTTGCTTCACTTAGCAGATGAGTTGGGGGGAAAAAAGAAAGTTAAAGCATGTAACCTGTAG
The DNA here is from genome assembly GCF_028554395.1 of Pezoporus wallicus. Lineage (NCBI taxonomy): Eukaryota > Metazoa > Chordata > Aves > Psittaciformes > Psittacidae > Pezoporus > Pezoporus wallicus. The sequence continues at coordinate 571,882 of NW_026635715.1, forward strand.
AGAAGCTTTGATGTTCTGGATGATAAGAAACAGCTTCATTAGGTGAAATTAATTATACCTGCAGAGAATGGGATTCACCTGTCCTAGTTCTTAAAAGACAATTGTGCAACTCATCCTAGCAGTCACCTAAGTGCTGGGGAAAGGTATGGAGATGTTTTACCAGGAGGTGATCTGTCCCAGCAGTACAGAGCTCAATTTTGACCAATGATGGGGCAAGTGCCATAGGTTTGACCTTGCATCAGATGAAAAAGGTCCAATTCTTACTAAATCCCTCCAACTTTCTGTAGCTTCATTAATCATTCATTTTCAACTTTATCTTGCCTTTTTGTTAGTGCTATGTTCTAACTGCACCAGGACACAGAAAGGATCAAAGGAAACATTATACGCTCTAGGGAGTGACTGTAATAGGTTCCCTACCCTTGGAGCATCGGCTCAAGTTGCTCCGTATAGGCAGGTATTTGGGATTCCTTTTTCCCAAGAAAATACTGCTTTTTCTAGTTTGCCCACCTCCACTTGTTAGCACTGCTGTGTGGCCTTGAAAAGATTTGGGCTTTGTAACTGACAGCCTGCAAATGAGATCTGTGCCTTTTGATAGCACAAAGCTGGAAATCTCATCACTGCATCTAGTTTGGAGTTCCATTTGCAGACAACTCATTGTGCAGGGGAGCCGAACAAAGGAGATGCAATAAGCCAGGTTCTTTGTTTAGGAAGAAGGGTGGGGATATTTATTGCTGTAGCATTTTTTTTTTGACTGAAGAAATGGGACTTCAGGAAAATCCTTAAATCCAAGCACATGGTTCAGTGTAACCTGTTCCATTGTTGGCTGGTAGGAAACACAGGCCTGTAAAATACCAGCTTTTCTCAACAGACACATGAAAATTATTAGATCTATTGTAATAAAAGCAGTAAGGAAAGGGCAGACAGGACAGAAGTTCAGTACCTGCTGTACTTGGAGCATGTAAGGATTCTAACAGAGCAAAATCTTTGGTAACTTCTCTTACAGGCTGATTTGACTGCAAAAGGACCATGGTGGTTGTCGGTGACCTTATCTTGGGAGAGCAGCTCTTGGAGTACACCCCTTGAATATGCCCCTTTATCTCCTAAAACTACCCCAATTTACATACTAATTTATTACTTATGCAGTCTTGCATCCCATACGACACACTTAGCAAGACCTCATTCTACTGGCTAAGATTGCATTCATATCACTTCGACCTTGACAGCAGCGTTAAGACCACCTAATGCATCACTTTCAGAATTCACAAATATATCACAAAATGCTTGGTTCATCACAGCCTCACTTCACTAATGTCTCATAAGGACGCTTGATGCTAAAATAGCATGTTATCTCCTTTCCACACGCACTCTAAATTTACTAGCTAGTATAATACAAGATTAATTGCTTTCATTATTCCACTATATTCATTTTCTGATGTTACAGTAAACATAATATACTTATTTCAACTCTATTTTCTAAGGAATTTAGCAAATGGTTTGGTTAGGTCAATTAAGATTTTCCTTGTTTAATGCATATTCCTTTGTCACCCTTGTTTTTAAAAGACTTTATCTAAACAGACAATGCCACAATTCCATGGTCTATGCTGGGATTAGGGAGTTTCTTTACAGTGAGGCTGAGAGGTGGGAGATGGAGGAGGCAGTGTAAGGCAGGCAGAGCACGGGGTCTTTTCTGTGTCCTACAGCATAGCAGAAACCTGGCTGCTTTCAAGGCACTGGATCCTTGCTGCAAGGCGCCAGATGATAATTCAGCTCTCCAACTCCAGCTGTGCCAGACACACTTCATTTTCATAACCAGTTACATCAGAGCACCAGCAAGTTTAGAAAGACTGAATATAGAGGTTGTATGTCTATGATAGACAGCGTCTGGGACCAAAGTGTGGTTGTGTTCACATTAAACCAGCCTTACACTGCTGCACACATGAGGCCATCCTGCCGGTTCAGATGGAGTTACATCCCGTTTGCACCACTGCAGCTCCAGGCAGAGTCTGCCTCCCAAAATCCAGGCCATGGAGGAGAGGTGCAGAGCTTTAACTCCAAAGTTTCTTTAGCTGTGAAGGTAACGAGCCAGCCAGCGGCATGACGGCTCCTTCCTCACCTTCTGTTCCCTGTCATCTCTCAATATGTCTTCATCTCTTCTGCTCTTTTACTCGTAGTCACATCTCCAACAAGCAAACAGTGGGAATCGCTGTCGTTCCTGTGTGCCAGCGCCAGTTTTCAACTTCGATCTGCAGCACAAGCGGCCACAGAGCCACTCACAATGAGTGTTCTGGACACCATGAACCTGACAGCACAAGCCAAACACAGCACTGCCCCAACGTGCGTTGTCCCCATCAGTAAATGTTTCCTAATTGCACTATCCTGAAACCACAGTGGGGATTTAAGAATTAGGAGCTGCAGCAGCAGGAATGGTGCAGCTGGCTGTGGGCAAGCAGCATGCAATGGTAAGTGCTGCAACCAAACTGCTTACTGTACCAGCGCTCAATCCAAAATGTCCAGCAACTGATGATGGAGAGGCACTGAGCAGTAGGTGTTGTTTCTCACTTTACACATTGATCCCTGTGGAGAGGCTCTGGGAGTTTGTAGGGTGATGAGAACAAGCTTTGCAGTGTAAATAAAAATCAGAGTGTTTGAGGTGCTGGTTTTCATTAACTCCAAACACATCTCCTGCCTGGAGGCACTGCTGAGATGCTGTCCATGTTACACTTACCTCAGCCAGGCCCTGGAAACACAGACAGTGTGTGGGTGAGCAAGCTGCCATGTGTGAGTGAGGAGAGATGTTCTTCTCTCCAGATTGAGGAAACCAAAGATCTAACAAAAAAAAATCAGCTCATTTGCTTTCTTATTTGCTCTACTTTTATCTCTAACCATGCTCAGAAATCACAGAACCATGGAATGGTTTGGGTTGGAAGGGACCTTGCAGCTCATCCAAGATTTAATATTAGGCTTTGAAAATGCCAGCATGACCCTATCGCATAGCTCATACTTTCATTCCCTTTACTGGGCACCTTCATGGACCAAAATGCCTGCAACACCTCACAATGCCTTTTTCCTAAAAGATGGGAGGCCATACATCTTGGGATTTGCATGGGGGCGATTCAAGGAACATACAAACTCAGCTGCAGAATGCAGGAAAGCAATGGTTCTCTAGGAAAAGCATATTTAGTTCATTGAAAACCTGCTTGACTTGTGATGGAGCATTTGTGAAACAAGAGGCAGAGTAATGCAAAGGGTGATGCTTCTTCAGCTTTTTGGGGCATCTTACATTCCTTTTCTCTCAGAATACTCCTTCTATTCATCCTCTTCAATAGACTAATCCTACTGTTGCTTTTAATCCTATTAAAAGTGCACATTTATTGTGGCATAACTGGCTGCATTTTAAATGGTATCATAGCACCTGAATGTCAAACCAACAGGCTGAAACAGAATCTTGGGAACACTGCGTGTGCTTGTGCATCCCTGTAATGACAAACCAGCTTTTGGTACCCAATTGCTAAGTTCCACGATTGTGTTTTTTTGTCTAGAACTGAAAGTCTCTTGCAACAATCCTCAGGAGCACAGTGTGTCTGTCACCCTCAGCCTCCAGCAGTTTAACTGTAAAAAGGCAGGATCTGTTTCATACCAGGCTAAATGCTGGAATTCCATAAATCCCACCACACACCTTTATAAAAACAGGGGGGGTTTGGGGTTTTTTTGGATGCTCCCATGGGTTGGGTACCATAGACACCAGCGTTGTGCTGGGGACCCTTGTGAGACTTCATGGCAGCCTCCCTGGTGAAGTCTTCATCCTCAAGAAGTGATTCCGACCCCTCTAACCCTGCCCACTCAAAGCCCCCCTCATAAGGCATGGTTGTGCACTGGCTTTCAAGGCTTTTCATTCATTACTTTCCTTATTTCCATCCAATGACTGGATGTTTCTTCTCTAGCAGAGGAAGCGGAGAGAAATGCTTTGAGGGTGGAAACAGCTCAGAACATCTGACTGATTGTGATTTATTCGGATTCTACCCCCATAGCGCAGATCACCCGTATCCTGAAGCACGCTGGGGACTTTGCCTTGGGGCAGGCTGTGATGTTCTACCTCAAAACGTTATTGATTTCTCAGGTCTCTGGATGGCTGAGGAGTTTCTAGTTTCTCTACACCTCTGTTTCCCAATTTCAGAGGTTTTTTGCAGAGGTTTTTGCCAGGCATGAAACTTCCACAAGGGAATGAGGGGATGTGGGTAGCAGGTACTGAATGGTTTCATTACTTCTACTCTAAATTTCTGTGCAACCAACAAACATCATTTTTCCCTCAAGTTAGATGACAAGAGATTTAGATGAAAAAAAAAGAAATAAAAAGCAATTAACTGAAAGGTGAAAACAAGTCAGACATTTCAGGCTATAATCACATCCGAAATGATTCATCTCACACAGGTTTTATCAGAGCGAAGCGTACCATTCATCTTGAAACAAAGGATTTCACATCCTTTTCCAGCTATTTTATGGTTTTCTTTGCTCGGTATAGGACTTTTTAAGGGACAGAAGCACATTTTCAGTGGATAACGTTACCCAGCTCCTTCTAGAAATGGAGCACTCTGTTTTCATTGTTTTCAGTGAGCAGTTTGAACAATCCAGCTCTCAAATTCTAAGGTCCTGCCTCTTTATTCTCATGCTTCCTTTCATGCTGTGCAGCAGAACCCAGGTGAGGCACAACCTGAGGGTCTGACTTTGACACTTTCTTGGAATGAACTATTTTGATTTATGGCAGCATAAAAGAGACTAGATCTTCCCCTTCAAACTCCTCTTTATTTCGGCGTGAAATGAACTGAAAGCAGCAGCATTAAAGGCTAGTGTTTTTAAATATGTCACTTCATATATATTCATGCAATTTGCACTCTGAGGAGCTGCTGTGTCTGGATATAGCTTTCATGACTATTCAGTAGATTCTAATCACTTAAACCTTCACATCCTTCCATGTGGATATGTGTTTGTTTAAATGAACCAGTATTAAAAATATCCAAGGAAGCTATCGCTCTCCAAATTAGGAACTCTGTTCCCTCAATGGGGGCAGTGCCGAGCACAAAAGGGCTTTCGTCTACTCTGAAACCCAAACTGCATCTGCTCCGTAAATAGCAACTCCATAATGCTGCCTGTGTCCAGGCCTTTATGCTGTGTTTATTGCTGCAGTGGCTGATAGAGAATGCAGGAAAACTACTCTGGAACAAAGGCTTTATGGGTTGGATCTCAAAATATCCCCACCTACAAATCCTGGGCTCCCAAACTTGCCCATTGCTAAGAGGAAAACAGGCTAAATGTCTATGTAAGCTGTGAAATGGATCCCAAAGAGATGAAAGCCAACAGCTTGATTTTCAGGTAGTTGAAGTGAGTGTATTTCTGGCAGCACAAGCTATCCCATGCTGAAAGCAGCTGGAAGCAGAGCACGTGCTCCATCTTCTCTGCATCATCCTCACATGCCTCATATTGCTGGCCACAGATCCCTCTGCAGCACTGCCCTGGGCATGCTGTTATGTCAGGCATATTTCAGGATGCTGCGTTCATGAGAGGGCATTCCAGTGATGTGAAAGCCAGGTGACTATGTGGAAACCCACTCTCCAGAAGCAGCATAGATACATCCATTGATGTGCCAATGGTCCCAACAACAGGGCCAATCTGGGGCCCTTGAGATAGCTATGAACACAGTCTCTGCAGCATTTGAGTTCGTGAATCAAATCACCAATGTAGGTGGTCCTCCAGGCTCCAAGGGCTGTATGTATGCTGGGGTGGATAGAGTTGCTCACATATAGTTCTCCAAGTGCATAGTCACCAAGTCATTCCCAAGGAAATCACATTTGTTTCCCAACTGTTTTCCAGTTTGTTTCTGCTGCTCCAGAAAGGCTGAATCATAAGCGTTGAATCATTCTTATCAGTCTCGTGTAGATGCCTTGGATGCTCTAGGGCATCTGAATTTGTAGTAAATAACTATCTGTCAGCTACTGAAAGAGTCTTGGGTCTTCATAAACTATAATAAAGTCTTTAGATTCCTAGGTTATGTACAGACACCTATATGTAGGTGTCTTATTCTGGACTTGAATCTTTAGATGGATGTGAGTTAAATATAGAAGTCTGAGCTAATCACTGTTGTCTTTCTTCATCACCAGTGGAGAGGAACAGATAACTCCTGGCAATTCCACCTATGACAGTGTCTGATTTAGGAAGAGTTTCAAAGGCTGGCTGGCTGCATCTCAGCATTGAGGATGGATTCTCTCCCCATGTGTTTTGGTGACTACCCATCATTCACTACCTCTGGATCAGACATGCCTGGAGATTAGAGGTCATTCTCATCCTACATTTGCAGAATACCTAGCAAAATGTTCTCCCTGTGACTATCAGATCACAAACTGTAGAACACAGTGCTTGGACTTTTCTCCAGATACATGCTTTCTTTCATTATTAAATGAAGTAAAGACCATTAAAATACGATACAGGTGAATGCTCTGATAAGCCACCATGGCCATCAGCTGCATGTGAAAGCTTTCTGCACCTGGGCTGTACCTTCAAAGCTCCTTTATCAGCAGCTGTGTTGAAGGAGTAGGATTCAGATCTAGACATCAAGGTCACCAAGGTTTTGGCCTGGTGGGAATGGTTCAGAGTAAGAAAACATCTCTCTCTTCATGTGTCCCAGTTCTGTATTCCCTAAACATCTTTCTGTATGTGTCAATATTTATTTAGCTATGTTTCTCTGTGGTTGAGGAGGGAGCGTAGAAATGCATCAAACCCACCAAATAATGTTGGAGTTAGTATAGGACTAGTCAGTTCTCGGCTCTATGATACAGACTTGGGATTCATTTACGTATTTATGTGTTCAGATCTCAACCAGTTGAGATGAGAACAAAAAACAGATGCTTAATACTGACAGAAAACCACCTATGGTGACTTTGGCAAATGCTTCATACAATAACTTTGGTCATGTTCTGCTGCTTTACTTTATCAGAGCTGTGTTCTGCAGAGCTTTCAAACCATACAGGATTAAATGTATTTTGAGAGTCCAGAGCAAACCCATTCAAACATGTACATGAGACATATTTAGATGTGTAACAGTGACGAGGCTGGACCTGAGAACTTTCACATCTTTGTATAAGATACAAGGATGCTGGACAAAAGCAGCAGAAACCTGTGAGAGGGTTTGTGACAAAAAGCTGGTCAGCAGAGGTGACTGCTCAGAATTCAGGATTCAAAAAGACCAGATGGTCAAATCTCCAAACTCCAGGCAAAATGTCAAAGGAGCAAAGGGAGCTGCTAAAACCAGCAAGGTGGTGCATCAGAAGCTTCCTTGGAAAGTGGAAAATGAACAGTGGACAGAAGTGATGCTTACTCAACACCTGCCAAAGGAAAATGCTGCAGGGAACAGCAGAGCAAAACTCCAGACCTGTAGAGATTGACATTGCCAAAGGGGAGGATTCTAGGGAACAAGGATGAGGGGAAAAAAGGTAAGTTTTGATTTAATTAAAGAGAACAGGCTGGATTCACGAATGGGAGATCATGTGTAGCAAGCCAGGGGAAGTGTTTTTGGCAGAGGGAGCCATAGAGATTGCTTAATGAAATTTTAGGAGTGCAATGCAGTGAAAGCAAACTTCCAAGGTCACCACGTTACCGGAGTTAAGCTTGAGAAACAGGACTGATGTAGAACAGATGCCTGGTGTGGTGGTTTGGAGGAAGCTGGGAACCTGAAAAAGACATTTTGGCACCCTATTTGGATTCATGGTTTTCCTAGGTTTGTAGTACTTGAGATTACTTCTAAAACAGTCCAAGATGCTGAACCTGTCTTTCAGGTGGGCAACATGCCAAGTAAGGGTTTATCCTGGTAAAACAAAGGTGTAAAATCGTATCAGAGTGTGAGGAAATAGCAATAATGTGATCTTTGTACCCATTTTTGTATCCAGTCATTGCCAGGACTTCCTTAGGTTCTCAGTCTTGGGAATAATACAGAGAAAGTAGATGTGTGTTTGCAGTGTTCCACCTGTGGAAAGAAGCAAAGACACTTTGGAGGCAGTTTCGGTAAGCTCTCCAGTTTTCCCTGTCACCAATCCCTGGCTATCCATCAATGATCCCATCATCTGTGTCATCTCCCCAGCATCTCTGGTACTGTTGTCGTCATCTATGGCCAACTTTTCTCCTTTGTTCCGTTTTCTGATGCTACCCAAAGGCTTCTCCCATTTACTCATGCAGAGGATAGAGATCAACAGACACTTCTCCCAAGGGCTCCTTCCTCATCCGTTTCCAGGCTGTTGATTCCTTCTAATTGCAGGAATCTTAAATTTAGATACTGTCTTTTGGAGGGCTGCTGAGTTGATCTCCTTCTTGTTCTCCCCTCACATTCCCTTCTATGCCCCTCCATGTTCATGTGACTTGGCATCCCATGGGGATGCAACACTTTCATGCTGGGCAAAACATGTTTAATGCACTGGAAAGGGAGAAGTAAAGCACTTGATTTACAGCGTAGTGCACAGGTTTACAGACACACTTCGATGTTTCACCAAAGCCATCTCATTTCCATGCTTAAATTATGCTTTGCAAGTAGGAGAGGTGAGAACTCTGGCTGCAGACTCTCCTGAGCGACTGACAGGGGTTGGAGTATTGAGGTTTTGAAATCAGCTCTTGGCCTTGCTGTGAATTCTCACAGCTTTTATTGCTTCTGTATCTCTAGCTGAAAATTCAGCTTGCATTCCCGGAATGCAACAACGCTAAGACAACAGGAGAGTTAACTCTGTGGGCATAGATACAGCACCGACTGAACAAGAACTTTGCAGGAGTCTGTTTGTGGGCAAAACATGATCAGAATTGAGGCAGATAGTCCTGAACTGACTCGAGTGCTTGTTTTTGCCTTGCCTTTTACTCCTGATCTCACTCACTTTGGCTTAGATCGCGTTTCATTCTGCTGGCATCAACATCCCTGATCAAAACAGGGCTCTGTGCAGAGATTTAGGCTGACACAGAAATTTGGATTTGACTTCTGCTGGAGCTATCCCACTGACTTTAACAGCCAAATTTACAGCAGTTCTTACCAGAGGTTCCTGTACTTGCTGGCAAGCAATGGTCTGTATTATTAGATGCTCTACCATCTCCTGTGATGCAAAGCAGAGATTTTCTGATTCAGTAGTTCAGGCACAGGGGACCTGGGTATGTTTTAAATATGATGTACTTTGGATACATTTGGAGTCAGTGTTTTTTCTATGCTTCTCATGAGCCCACAAAGCACTACTGGTCACAAAGGGATCTCTCTCTACTGCAGAAAGACTTCAGGGTTTGTTTGGTCCTTTGGAATAAACTAGAATTGGCTTATAACACCTCATATTTTGTGTTCAAAACTACTAAGATAAAAAATTATCTGTGAATTGTGTTGTTTCACAGGGGTGGAAATAGTGTGAAAAAATCTGCCCATTTTGAATTGACTTCTTCTCCCCTGAGCGTTAAATATAGAAAAGGATAACATCTAAAGTAAACAGGTAGAATGGAAGTGAGGGAGAGAAATGTACATAATTTCTAGAGAAAAAGCTTTAAGTATTAGACAAGGACTCAGGAATCATCATCAAATGCAAGCTGTGGTCAAGCTGTAAATTAGATATTGCTTTAACATATCAGCTTTTTGATTCAGCATGCCAGATTGATTGATGTTGGTGCCAGACAGAATGACACCCTCTTACTGGAGTGGAGGCTATCATGTATTATAACGATACAGATAAAGCAATCATATTATCTTTACTAGTTCCAAGCTGTTGTGTGGCCTGAGTGGGAAGTGCAAGTCTGGTGCTTCAGTGGCTGTGGTCTGCAGCTCAGCACTCCCCACATTGCATGCTGTTATTCCTCACTTCCAGAATGGAGGGAAAGCATGGACTAGAACTGGCTTTCAATATAAGCAGGAACAGAGTTCTTAGCTCTCTATCTGTACCATCTCCAAAGCTTCAGGTCCTTAAGGTGGAACCCTGATGTGTCTCCCTGGGGCCCGTGCAATGGATAGCACCCATGTCCCCTATATCCACATGGCTCTGTGTAGCTGGCGCGTTCCTAAATAACCCTCCATGAAATAAGTGGTCTCAACCTAAAGGCTGGCAAATTGCAGCTCTCTGCCAGGCTGGACTGACCACATCCCACAGGCACAGCATGAGCGGCACTGGAGCATTTCACCCAACACCTAAGTCAGTGAACATGCATTATCAGTGAGATGTTAGCTTAGTGGTTTAAGTGTCCTTAAAATAAATTAACATGGATTAGCCTGTTTTCCACCTCTGTGACTCTTCAGAAGAGCCATTGCCCATTTTTGTTTCCCTGCAGGCTCTGCCTTCCTGCCAGCTATTGAATTATTTATGTATTTTGTGCCAGTTCAAAGAGATGGAGGCATGTTCGTGCATTTCAGTGAATTCCCAAAGAGACTCAAAGGCTTGAACTCCAATGCCTCTGGCAATGCGCAAAGCTTGGTCCGCTGGTCCCATAGGCAGCACTTTCCTGAGCATCATTCAATACCTGCATGAGGGGTAAGTTACGTGGCACAGTCTGAGCTCTACTACCTAATATGCAGAGAGAGAACTTTGCTGGATTACACATTTGACCTGGCAAAGCCTCATAGCTGCATTCTCTGTGGAAGACACTAGAAGCAATTGAGTTTCTCAAATGCTGTTGAACCCGCTTTGCAACCAGAAACACCTCAGAGACTTCTCCCTCCCTTTCTATGTCATGTCCCTGTAAGGCTCTCAATTATTTTACACCCCCTAGATATTGCTAATAAAAACATTTGCCCATTAATAACTATTTTTGCTCCAGTATTTTCCTTAGGATAGGTTTTTAGGTTTAGAATCGTTATCTTTGCTAGTTGTAGAACTGGGTTTAGAATGTTTCTTGCAGGCTATATATACACATCAGTGAACAAACACATTCTGTCCTCCTGCTTTACACTGAATTTAGAGATTCTGTTATGGAGTGCTAATAACTGCATTTTGCTCCTTACTTTTGAAGTGTGTGGCCATTTGGTATGATGAAGTAAGAAATCTACTTACAGGCAAAGTAATTCTGTACTTCTATGGGGTCATTAAGCGCGTCACATTCGCTCCTGTCTACTCCTTGTATTAAAATACATTATGTGATGCAAATCCAAAGCAACAAGAAACTGAACCCTAAAATCTCCCAGTAAGTATTAAGTGTTGTATTAAGTATTGCATTGACCTGGGATTCCTGCTCTTCTGCCTCTTTGCATCAGTTTGGAAGTCACCCTGGCTTTCCAAGCTCTTGAGAAACGGTGCAGCGCTTTCCTGTAAGTCTTTTCCTTTAGATCCCAAAGACTTAATGCATCGTGTCCATAGGTACAAACTGTTTTCCAGCTCAGACCTAGAGAGTAGCTGCCAATGTTTATCAACAGCCTCTCTGGGCACACTCAAAGGAAAACAAGAGCCCTGCTCTCCACTCTGCTTGCATATTCACAGGCGTTCTGAGAGGGATGAATGAAACCTCAGAGAAGGGCTGCTTGGTTTTTCCTTCATAGGACTGGTGTCTCTAACATGCTAGACTGTGCAGATCCCAACTGATCACATCTGTGCTCCCAGAGGGATTTGTGGGAAGAGAAAAATGTCCTAGAAATGCCAACACTGGTCCAAGAACACGCATCTCTTGGGGATATGGTCTCTTTACGTGCAGGAGGAAGATGTTTTTGCAAACCAACCCACATTCACACAAAGGGGAATTTGTATCAGTCACTGTGTATGCTTGGAAGGGGCTTTTGGACATCTTGTTTTCATAGTAAACCTGTTTACAGAAAGAATTATCACCTTCTCACACCTGCCTGCATGCAAGAGGAACACATTCTTGCTGGTCTGTCCACAACTGCATGCATTATATAATGTCTCTTCAACCCTACTTCTCTCAGAATCCTAAACCCTCAATTATTCTAATCAGAACATTATTCTAATGATAGAATTATCTAGCATCGCCATGGAGAAGCCATGATCACACTGTTGGCACACGTCAGAGCCCCAGCTATTATGCTGCCCAGGAAGGAGTCAGGATATGGTGAACTTGCTACTATGCACAAGGCCATCAACCTCCATTGTATTTGTCCTGATTATCATGGAAGAGAGAATTTCAATGCACAGGTGAAGCCCTTCCCTTGAACTATCCTCAGATAGGGGCTTTTCTTTCGGCTACATTTCTCTTTACTGCACTTGGCTGAAAAGAAGGAACACAACATAGAGTAGGAGAGATATTTTAAGAGCTCTGCTGTGTTTTAGTTCTATCCTCAGAAGAAGTAGTAATCAAGAGCTTGAGTAACTTGATGGTTTCTTTTCCCATGAGCTCATAGGAATATTTTGGTACCTGTTTTGATCTGCTTCATCTCTTCTCCTCCTCCTCACACCACGCAGTTGCAAACTGAATGCTGAAGAAAACCAAAGTACCCTGTGTGGAGCTGACTGTTATGTGCAGGGGGTTTGGAACTGGGTGATCTTAAGGTCCTCTCCAACCCTAACTATTCTATGGTTCTATGACTACAGGGCAAAGCTATAAACTTCAGATTTAGACTGAGATTTCCATCACTCTGAGGAGTGGAGACAGCTACAGTGGTGGGAGAGCAAGCTCTGAAGGTCATACCCACACCCAAATGTGGGAAGGCTGCTGAAGATCTATTTTGAAGATGTCAAGCAGTGCTTGAAGTCATGTGGGGGGGAGGGTTAATTCCTTCAGGTTTTTTTGCAAGGAACCAGACTTACATCAGCACCGTATCAGATTCACTCGAAATTCCGGGATTTTAGCATTTTTAGGTTGCAGGCTGCCTCTTCTGTCTGTGCAACAGCCTCAGCAGTGGTTAAATTTAGGTGGTTACTCTGAATATTACAACATAGCTCGGGTTTGGAAACCTCAGGCTTTTCACTGCAGTTTCAGACCTGACATAGTCCAATCCCTTCCTAATTAGCCCTGACAGCAGAGAGGGCCCTACAGCATTCAGCTCTCTCCGAGTCATTATGAAATTAGCAGGGTGCCTGATTTTGCTTTGAAGCCAGTGAAGTATAGCTGATTAAAAGGTTGAGACATGGTGTGAGGCCACACACTCTTAATATCTGTAAAATGATCCAATGATGAGAAGATTTTTACAAGCATAAAACGTTGTCTGAAGCCAAAGATACCAGAACGATACCGGAAAGGGAGCAACAGCCATAATGAGATCGTAAAGACTCGTATCTTGATCCTAAAGGATCCCATTAGGAAATGTTACTTTTGGGATTCATCTCACCTTATTTAACCTATAAGATTGATGCTTGCTCTGAGGCAGGTATCATATCCTGGACACGCATAACACAAATGTTCCTTTTGGCCTGACTCACTAAAACTGCTGTTCCATTACCCTCGCTGTAAGCCCAGTGCTAAGGCACTGATTTCAGACTACACCAACACCACAAAGGAGAGCAGCCTGTGAATTTTAGCAAGTTACTTAGCAGCCTTCCAGCATGGATCTAGGTCCAGAAAACAGACCTGGAAGAGAAACAGCACTCCCTGTCCTTGCAGCAGAAAAACCAATATTAGGAAACATTCTGGTTTGCAGGTTCCAAGGGCAGGCGTTCCACACAACATCACAAGAAGAAAACCCGTTTTCAATGAGGCCTGAGTGATGAGCCTGCTGCAAAGCTCCTGGCTCCTCTCCCAGGACTTTTTTCTTCCCACTGCTGGACTGAGCTCTATTTCTTCGGGTCAGTCAAGTCCCTCACACCAAGGTCAGCTCAGATCAAGCACTCTTCACCCCAGCTCACCCTGTGGGCAGCTGAAGTGTTTGGCACCTCTGTCCTTGGACTGCAAGAGTACGAACTGCTCCTGCAGCACAAAGTATCTCGAAGCAAGACAATGTTCAGTAGAGAAAGTCCCCTGTGCTTGCAGAAAGCATGCAGCTGTCTTGTGACCATATGGTTTCCTGTTCATCTATCTGTGGGAAAGGTCCTGGTAGAGATAGATCAACTAATCTCACTTTTGTTTCTTCCTGCAAGTTCTCTGAGGTAGTGTCTTAGCAACCTGAATTGCAAGAGCCGATGAACCAGCCCCACTGTGGAGGTGAATGTCTTCTTTCTCTGTGTGGGGGCTGTAGGCATAATGAAGGGAAGTGATGAAGGAGAAGGACAAGATATAATGCCCAGGTCTAGCTATGTCTGCAATCAGTCAGACAGTGGCAGACAACATGGCTCAGGCATGCTGGAGGGTGGCTTTTCAGTTAGGCTGGCGGGGTGCATCAGGAGGACACTGTGAGATCCCAAAATACAAATGCATCTCCTGGATCTCATAGCACCCTCTTGCATGTTTTAGAGTGGCTGAAATTTGTCTCCAAAGGATCACAAATGTATGTGTCTACAGGTCAGGGTTTGATTTCCTGTTAAAGATCAACACCTCCACTGAACCAGAGGCATCCGAGGCCATTACAGATGCTCAGGTATCTTCATGGGGATGGCAAATGTGACACAGAGCACTCACGTGCCATAGGAGCAGCATGACCCTGAGCTATCTCTAGTGGCAGTAGACACTGTGTGGGCTACTGAACTGGCCCTGGCATACATGACCCCATCAATGTCAATGGGCACTCAGCTGAATTGCCTCAGGAGAGGCACCAAGTCCCACTGGGAAAGCTCTGGGATAGCCAAAATATCCAAGCAGAGCAGACAGATGTGGAGGACACCTTCAATGATTGAATGTGCCTAATTGCTACTAATTTAAATGAGGAGAAAGACCATGGTCCCCACCACATACTGCCAGTCTAGGACAGATCTGATAGAGACATCACTGAGCCTCTGCCTACACCAAAATGTTTATTTCTTGTCTACCCACCAAATTGACTCCATTTTTCTTTTAATACCTTATTTAAAGGTTCATCTGTTGGCCAACCTCAATCCTGCATTCCCCCAGCCCTGCGGTGAACCTGCAGGATGAGTGAGCCAGTGCTCTGGGGTTGCCAACCTCTTCCACAGCAACTTCATTTATAGGAATAATCCTGCCCTCCTGGGACTTCTCATTTGCCACCAGGTATTAATGATGAGGTGAGTGACACTGTGAGGAACCCAGGTCCTAGCTGGCATGGAGTGAAATCATGAAGTCCCTGGTGGGATTCATGTTTTCCTTTCTCTTGCTAGCCCCATTCCAAGACAAATTAGATGCATTGGTTTCACCTTAAGCTGTGGTGACATTAAAAACCTATTGCCCTTTTGCTGAAAACCAGGGCACGTTCTCATGGCTGCTATTAACCATCAGGGCAGAAGCAACAGGCAAGTCAGGATTCCCAAACGGACTTGGTAAATGAGCTCATGTGACAAACTTCTTTGCTGATGATAATAACCAGCAGCTGAGAGAAAACATTTGCCAACGTTTCTGCACCTAAACACCTCGGCATCTTCACATTGACCAGGCTCCGGCGGTCTGCACGGCTGAGCTGAGTCAAACCAAGAGCTGCTCGTTGTCTTTGATCCTTTTAGTGGCTTTTTTGGTCCGCATGTGGTGAGACACCACTGCCAACAAACTGCCATGCCTTTGTGTCATTGCATCTGCTTGCATCATGCTGGTTGCCAAGTCTCCCACCATATCCTCCAGGACAAAGCCCAAGAACCCCCCTGTTCCTCTCCAGCAACTGGGTATCCATGAGAACACCCATGGCAGCACTCTGAGCAGATACACATTACAGGTACCCAAAGGAGCATAAGATGTTTGAGCTTACCATGGCTGTTGGGCAGCCAGAAGCACTTACCTGGATTGACCAAAGCTAAGCACTGATGCCGCTGTGCCAAGGCTGCTGAATCCTGCTTTGCAGCTCCAAGGAAATCCAGGTGCCAAACCCACTGTATTTTTACCGCTTTTTCCTCTGATACCATCTCCAGTCAGCAGAACATTCTTTGCTGCCACATTTCCCTGTCATTGCAAGATAAAATGTGTTTGTTTCTCTGCCAAATACCCCAGGTATTCCTACCTACAAGGAACTTTATATGCCCTGAAACCTCCCCAGAGTAGCCAGGTACAAGGCACCAGTTCCCAGTAATGATCCAGTTACACCAAGGAACCTGGGTCTTGTTTGGTTGCCAAAGATTACAGGTGCATTGTGTTAAAAGGTATCTACTTAGCAAAGCACATCCAGCCAGAACCAACCTGCTGTGCTTCTAAGTGATTGAAGGAGGCAAAACGGATCCTTCTTTAAGGAGGCAGCAGGCAGGAGATGCTTCCCAACGCGGTGGCTGAGAGCAGATCATTTCCCTTTCCTTTGCCTCAGTTTCCACAAAGTGGGAAAATGACGATTTCCTTTCCAAAACACGCCAAGCTGCTACTGAATTTTACTAAACACCACATCCATGTGAAAGCACGCATTCTGTTGTGCCTCCAAGCACCCCAGGTGAGCTTCCATGGAAAAAGCCAAGTGCCTACAACTGATGACTCTCTTGCAGGGCTGAGCATAATGCACTAATAAGCAGATTCTGCTATGTTTGGGGCATGTTTTCCAAGCACACTGCTGATACTTGATTAATTCTGTCTCAAGCATATTTTTTTAATGAGAAGCTAACCAGGAAAAACAGAAATGAGAGTAAGCACCTGCTTTTAATAGCAGAATTAGTAGCTTGGGTCAATGGCAGTGTTCAATAAATATTAAAGACGAGAAGAAAGAGCATTTCTACCTCTCATTAAGATGTGAATGCTTTTGGTTGTGTACAAACAGCACACAAACTATTGCCTGCTTTATTTCATTAAGGGATAATAGGTATGTGTGTGTGTGTGCTTTCCCCAATAATCCAAGGCTATTTCTTTCCCGGTTATTTGCATTTGAAAGATGGGACTGAATTAATTTCAGACAAAATGTAAATATGGCACCTGGATTCTGATCAGGAGAACAAACTGTCTCTGGGAGGCTTTTTTCATGACTTGAAGCAAAATCTTTAGGAGGAAGAGTACTGGCAAGCACCCATCTCCTTCCCCAAGCATGTGCTCTCATAATATCCCTTCATTAGGCAATGTGGAGGTTATAACAGATATGGGACCCGTGTTGTCTTTCCATCACAGGGAAAAATCAAAGTCCTAAGTGAACCATCCCTCCAAGGTAACGAATGCAGAGATCATCCAACTGTTTGGCTTGGAAGAAAGCATATCTTGTTCAGTGTGTCCTGTGCCCAGACTGGAGGAGTTAGGTTCCAGCTGCATCTGGATTTGCCTCTGAAGAGCCAAACTCCTCTTAGGTTTGTGGCTATGGTGCAGTGCATGCTCTGAGAAGATGCAGGAGGGGTGGCATTTGGGTTTGGCACTTCAGAGGGAATTGTGTCTGAGTTCAATCCCACATCATTCCAGGGAAAAGGTCCTTATCTGACACTGGATAAATGACTCCTTGCTCCTCCCCAGCTGGTCCCAAGCACCTGATGAGCCTCCTTTTTGGGATAAGGTGTTCATCCTGCTGTGGTTTTGCACTGAAGAGCTCAATATCTTTGTAAAGCCCCAGCAGTGCCCTGGCACCTAGGCTGATGTACATTCACTTCTCCCATGGAGGATATTCAGGGATCTACACTGAGACCCTAGATGAGGATGAATCAAACTGTAAAAAAGAAATTCCCATTGCAACCAATAACTGTAGATGTTCCTAAGACTTTCTGGACGTGCTAGAAGGGTGTCTGCTGTGCTGCTTAAAGTCAGGAAAAGCCTTAAAAAGCAAGCCTTGATTTAAGACAGCCGCATCCTCTGTAAAGACACAGGCAGTTTGTTTCCCTTCAAGCTCCAGCTTTGTACATCCTATTAACCAGGAGCGGGCCATGGGCAGGAGCAAGCTGCAGCCCACAGCAACATCTACAGGCAGAGGTGCTGCTCTGTGATGCTGCAAACCATTTTGGTGCTTGTGATGTCTGCATCATTCAACTGGCTCAGCCCAGAGGTGGGCTGGGGAGTCAGCGGTCTGTGTCCTAGGGCTCTGGGTTAGAAGCGTTTTGTTCGGTATGTGGAGAACCAGAAGGTAGGCAGCAGCATGAGAAAGGCAAGGAAAAGGAGGGACTCCACTAAGAGGGGAGAGGGGAAAGAAAGTGTAATTCATAAGAACTTAAACCAGAACTCCCACTGGCACATGCACCAGAGCACTGGGAGCTGGGGGTGATCCCACCATGCAAGCCCTGTGAGACCCAGCCAAGGGGTTTGTGTGTCTCCATGCAAAGACCAGGGGCTGCCCAGTGCCACTCCATCATTAGGACTGGTTTGTGGTGGCTGCAAATCCATAAACTCCTCCACTGCTGCTGCTGCTGCTGCCCTACAGAACACCCCTGGGAGGCACCGATGAGCCAGTCTGCCACCAAGCCCACATCCAAGCTCATCTCCACTCTCAGTGCTCTGCTCACAAGGACATAGCCAGGTCAGAGGCAAACCAAAGTCTCAGCGTCCACCGTGGTGAGCAGAAAGGTCACCATCCACTGGCTACTGGTGAGCAGCTCAATGTGGTTGTTCATGTGGAGGTATCTAGCACAACCTAATTGCCCTCATGTCCTTCCAGAAGAGAACTGTTCTCCTGAGATCTTGTGTCACATTTTCCAGGCCACTGTACACGTCTTGGGTGCCCTCGGGGTGTTCCAAATGAAACAAATGCTTAAGTAACTGAATTGCACACAAGACCTCCATTGACTCTGATGGGAGGATAGGCACCCAGCACATATGGAGCCATGTATATTAAATCACCTTAATCTGCAGATAAATCTTATCCTAGCAAACGAGTCCCACGGGGTAAGCTGACTCTCTTCATCCCTCTGTGTAGATGGGCATTTTTTGTCCCTTTCAAATCTCAGACCCCATGGTGACACCTTTCTAGCCCAGGAGCTGCTTTCCAGCCTCCCCTTTCCTAAAACCTTGGGGAAAGGAATGCCTCGAGGCATCACTCTGCAGGCATTTCGACAGGCTTGCAGCTTTTCTGTGGGCTTCGCTCCCCCCCTGCACCACGAGGGCCACGGTGCCTCTGTGCACTTCCAATTATAAATCTTGCAGCATCTGGTCTCATGCGAATTCGCTCCATGAGCTGAAATCTCAGGGCTGAAGATACAGAAACCTTCAGAATGCTTCTTGAGGTATAATTTGCACAGCAAGAAGAGCACGGGGCTGCATCTGTTGAGTTAGATCCAGGCTAAATAGCTCATAGCATCCCATGTATCCTAAGAGAAATAGTGCATATGTTTCCCTAAAATGCAATGGCAAAAATGATTAATGAGTGTGTTAACTAAGCAGAGAATGAGCGTGTCTTCCCCTCGTGGGGTAAACATTTTTTGTTGTATAATTTCTCTTGGACTCCATATAAAACCATCCAAAGTCTCACGGAAAAGAGAGTTTCAGGGCTACAGCTTCAGATTTCCAGTTCTGTTGTCAAAATATGAAGCTAAACTTGGTACTCACCCTATAATTCCAGGCTGTTTTGCTCCCTTACAAAGGCTGCTGCTGGCCAGGCAATGGTTAACACCTTGCAATCAATGCAGAAACCTTGGAGCTTGCAATTTTTTGCTTTACTCAATTCCTTTCCCCTTCCCTTTCCATTCATCTGCTTTGAAGCCGAATGTTGCAAAACTTGTGTTCATTAAATGGGACTGACTTTGGAAAAAGAGAAATAGAAAAAATACCAACTATAATCCCCCCAGACTTCCGAGTCTGTTTCCTTAAGAGCACAGCCCAGCTCCACCAGATGGGTTTAACCACAGGAGTGAGCATCCTTTGCTCATATGCACGAGGAAGGATAAATCTCTGTGGATGATTTCTAGACCCATTTATGAGCAGGAAATCTATTAAAAGCCCTGCCAGCATTGTTCCTAGCCTTTGAAACTGCCTCCTTCAGGCCCGGTGGTCTCCAGTGCACCCAACGACAGAGCAAAGCTTCAGAGCTGCAAGAGCTGAGATAACTCAGGCCTGTCGCTCTCCCTCCCTTTCCATGAGCCCATCATCCCTCCCTCCTACTGGCCTCTGTGCTTTATTACTGCTGAGTAAAGTATTCCCTCTGCTGACTGTACCAAGTAACTCTTTACTGATGTGCCAGAGAATAATTCTCTTTATTTCTGGTACGATAAAGAATCATTTGCTAAGTCTGCAGTCAAATCACCAACACCAACATATCTAGGGATGGATGAGCTAAATAAAGTGTGGGGCAAGTTTTTCCTGTGGGTTTGTACCCAGCTACCAATGGAGTTTTGTTTAGAAAGCTTAAGAGCTTGATCTTCCTCTGGGCTATGTTTAATGAGTGCAGAAAGCCTAGATATTCATTTTTAAGCTAATAAAGCAGCATATGTGATCTGCCTGGTCTGGCTGTGTAGTACTGTTGGTGTTCAGAAGTGTACCAGCAAAGCAGTAAATCTTACTCATAACTTGTGTTTGCTTCTGGAAGACCCAATTGTTCATTCCTGAGTTGTTATCTGTTGACATACATATACAATACATATTTTGACTAAGTCTCAGATGTAGTAATGCTATCAACCAACTGAATCCTGGCACAAGGCACTATGCACAAAGCTTCGGATTTTTGAAGACGAAGGGTATTCTTCATTGCTGTTTTAAGGAAGATTTACAAGATTTACTTCTCCATCACCCAAATGTTAAAGACAAAAGCAATGCCTGCCCCATGTATCAATAACTGCACTAGAGAAGGTGAGGGGATCTGTGCATGAGGGATAAGGATGCAAGGAGCCTCATTTAAAATTCACTATGCCCTCACTCTAGCATTGTTATACCTCACGTGTCATTATCTGGCAACAGAATGAAGTTAAGAAAGCCCTAAACCTCCAGGAAAGGTCTAAAGTCTTGCTTACCCTGAGGTAGCATCAAACTGGGACAGGGAGAGGTGGCAATGGGGAGAAAGCTCCTTACCAAGGAGGAGCATTGGTTTTGATTGACTGGGCAAAATGAAGACTGATGGAGGCTGGATTCCAGGGAGGGAGAAGAGCTGCTCAAATGAAAGAACAACATTGGTACAAGTGGGGAAGAAGCAGCAATGAAATGGAAATGCAGAAAGGAAAGCAAAAAGGCCCTCAAAGCAATGAGGTTTGAGAGCAGCTTTACCGCAACCAAGGGAATGAGGTAGTTTAATAGCAGAGCCTCATGATGTGATTCTTTCCATCACATGTGTTATGGGGCACACATGCATGGATGGACCTTTGCTGTGGGAGTGGGTTTGGGCCGTGTAAAAAGGGGTCATGGTCTTACATTCTGGGCAAGCAAGAGGCAGGAGAGCAGCGCTGTGGCTGGGTTACATTATCCAGCTCTTTGGCAGAAGCAGCTATGCCTGTTTTAAGATTAATTTGAGCTCAAATTAAATTATTTGATCTAGAAAATTGGGTTGATTATGTCATGGTTTGTTCCCTCTGTGGAAAGGACCAGCCATTCTTACAGGAACAGCTCTATTCCTGGCTCCACTTGGAACAAAACAATGTCATTTTACACGGTAGTTATGCTTTCTGATGACTCATATTGAGAGAACAAATGAAGATAAATCTTTGGAGCACTGTGTAGAACACCCCCACCTTTTGGGGGGGGGGGTTCTGAAACAGGAATTCAGGCTGAGTTATTGCATAGGGCCAGCTCTCTAATTCAAATTCAGATCCAGCATCAAAAGCCCCCAGGCTCCAGGGCAGTTGGCTCCAGAGCTATGGGCATAGTCAGCTTCCATCTTACAACAAGGTAAGTTTGCACTTAATTTCTTAAGGCAGCCCATGAGTTCTTAACATACCCTTGTAACTCCACATACCCCCCAACTCCGGATATGTGTGTGCTGGAGAGTTAATTCTGCAATGACAGGAGATACTGAAGTAGGTCCACCTCTCTCAATTCTACTTTTAACTTTTCTCTCCCCCTCCCCAAGCCCTTAAGTGCTGTGTCTACAATTCACTTCTGCTAGAAAATGCTATGAAAACAAGAAGTTATATTTGACTTCTATATGCAAATCACAGCTCAGTGCATACGTCAGTGAGAACATAACCTTAACCATTGTCCTCCAAACAGCACTAGGGGATGAAATATATGCAACTCAGAGTTAACCTTAAACCTTCAGGCCTTGGGCAGTCAGATGTTAAGAAGGGCAATTCCTAATTAAGGTATTTTTCCAACCATGTGACGTTAATTGTTATAAAATGGAAATCTGATTTTAATGACTTTAAGGTCTCCTTTTCTGTTAGTAACTCTGAAAGTATTTTGACCTGTGGATGGAACAGCAAAGCATCCCCATAACACAGAAGGGATTGGGGTATGTACAGACACCTCTGCTGTCTGTGGGGTGGATGGGAACAGCCTGGGTTTGATGGAGATTCCCATTTGGGACAAGCCTCCAGGATTCTGGGGTGGCCACAGCAGGACCTTGTCTCTGTCCTATCTGTCACTGACTTCCCATGGGACTACAGCAAACAGCCCAGTGACAGGTATGAAGTCCTCATGGGGTACAAACACTTTGCAGTCCTGATTTTGCCATATTCTGGAGTAAACACAAGCAGAGACGCCACCGATACACATTTTAGAGCTTTCCTAGGAGGAAAATACCCCTTGGAGGATTGCTTCTTAAATGCTAAGGAGCTTGCTTTACTCATAAACCCAAGCCAAAAGTCATTACACACTAAAGTTACCATTCCCAGCGCTGCAGTGCCATCAAACCCTAGCGTGGCTAGTGTTCAATTAAAACGTAATCATATCAAAGGCGTTTTGGAGTTGTATGACAATGACTGTACACAGCACTAATACTGTAATGACACAGTAATCAAGTCTCAGTTGCATCCTATTCAAGTCCCAGCTGTTCTGAACGAGGTGCAACTTCCATCGGAGCTAATTATTTCGTATTAATCTCAATACTTTAGCCCATACAGCTTAATAATATGCAGATAATGAGGGTTCTCTTGTTGGTGCCACAAACAAATGAGTTGAACCTCCTCTGCAGCGTGGCCATAGGAGAGATGGAGTGGCTGAGTGAGACAGGGCTCCCGCGGAGGGATATGAACAATTTAATTGTGATTGGTTTTTATAATTGGATTTTATTTTAATGGCTCCTGCTGCTCCCAAAAGGCTTTTGGTACGCGAAGTGCTTTATAAATAATACTTACTAATTGTTGTAACCTCCATTTCTTTCATGATGGCAGCTCTCCACCCCTGTTCATACCATCCATAAGCACCTCCACAGTATTGATGCGGCTTAAAAATCACGTACAGCATCTTCCAGAGCGCTGCTCACTCCCATGAAGGGGAAAGGCATCACTTTTCCATCTGGATTTTCAGTGGGGTTTGAATATCACACGTTTCCCATTCAGGACTCCCATTTCTGTCAACCGAGCTAAGGAATTAACCCAGTGAATTTCCAGCAGCAGCTATCTCTGAAGTAAAACAGCCATTTGAAGGATCCTGTGGCAGTTTGGGTTACTTGCATGGATGATTAGTCATGAGGCTTTAGGCTTAAAGCTTTAATCCAGTTTCCTTTAAAGTTGATGGGAGCTTTGGCCCTGTATGTGTTAGGGTGCATATTGCTTATGGCAACTCTAGTATAGGTTGCAAACTCTTATAAATCCCTTCTTTCCATGAACTCCTAACATTTCCTGAACCTTTCATCTTTTGGACTGAATTTTTCATGGTTGGGCTCTGCCAGGAGATTGCTTTTAATGGCTGATTTGAACACAATCCCTGTAGCCATTGCAGCTCAGGGACAGTTAGACACACAAAGGCTCTTCTGCATTTGAAAGAGAAAAAAAGTATTGTGATAGGAGTGAATCAATTCTAAATCAATCTTTTACAGACATAAACTGGCTTATTCCAGCATAGCCATATGCCATAACATTGTGGAGCACAGATAGATTCACATGCCCTGATTCCAACATGCATGTGTCATCATTTATGCTGTAAAGAGATCATGGTGACAGCACCAGATACAACTGATCTTATCCAGCTGTGTTACAGAACTGGTTCCCTCAATAGGTCTAATTCAGACCCCTGGACAGCAAGAAAGTGAATCCCACTGCCACTTCTTGGAATTAGAAATGCATTGGATGGCTTTGAAAAATACAGTAATAGAAATAGGATGAAATTTCATAGCATAAAGCCCATGCATTCAGGAGGCTGAGAACTGGAATTTCTACCCTAAACTAGAGCTGAGCAAGGAGGAAAATCCCAGATGTAGCTCTGAGATAATGGCTTGGAAAAGGTCATGAGAAGCATTGGTGCGATTCTAGGATGGATAAGGGAATATGAGAGTAAAAACTGTATAGATTTGAGGCCATGGCCAGACCTCCTCAGGAAAACAATGCGTCTGGTGTGGGGTAGGGGGTTGTCCAGTCTGGGGAATGATGAATGGATTCTTCAACAGTCTGCATCCACAGTTACAAAGAGCTTGATTATTGCCAGGTAACTATGTCTGGGGACATCACTGGATGGCATTGACTTGCTACCTGTTTCACAGATGGGGAGGTAATATGCCCAGATGATAAATTGCTCTTTGCACAGCAAATCAACAGCAGGGTTGGTAACGCAAGTCCTGATCTCTGATCTGTTTGCTGATTAGAGAGGCTAGTTATAAAAAAAATGGCATTTGTTCCAGAAAATTCCAACGTTTCTGAACTAAATCCCATTCTGAGGGCAATCCAGAGCCACAGCATCAGCATTTCCTGGGAAGATGCTATTCCCAAGCTCAGAACTGTCAGCTTAATGCAGGCATGTGGAACAGCTTCTCATTGTCTGTTCTGGTGTACCATGCCAATACCCCGTCAGCATTAGAATATAGAAGTCAGGGCTAACTCGAACGAGATAATTGAGTTTACAATCATGTGTTAGGCACAACTGTAGAGAAATAAATCACGTCAACCACTTTCTGACCACACATTTCAACAGAGCTGCAAAGTTCAGGCGAAAGAGTCAGAGATAAAACCACATTTTGAAGTCAATAAGGCTTTATCAGCCTCCAGATCCTGGGGATATTGCACCCCTGTCTGCTAATGTAAGAAAAGGAGTGTCTTTAAATGCAAAATAATTGCTCTGATTTCTCTGCATGCTTACAGCTCTGGGAAATAAAGACAAGTCCCCTCTCATCGTACAACTACGTTTAGAATTAAGTAAAGGAAGAACCAAGATATGTCTAGTCTGGATATGGTTGAAAAGAAGCAGTAGATAAGGCCAAATCCATCACTGGTGGGACTCAAGAGCAGCCAGCAGAGGCAATAGGCTGAGTCAATGCTGAGTCCAGAGTAATTTCTCCTACAGCAAAGCCTTCAGCATATGTTAATGGCAACTGCTCCCAGTGTATATCTCACAAATCCTATTCATGTCCAGAATTCCTATCACCCCATTAGTGTCACAAGTTATTAAAAGGACATTTCAAAAATAGGTCTCTCCAAGTGGAACCAGTAAGAAGTAACCATGGCTATTTGATATAGTCATAGCAACAAAGGAGCATCACCTTGGCAACACACCAGGCTTATTTACCGAGGTGCGTGTCAAAGCATATTAAAGTCATTTATATCTGAATGAGTTCTGATGCCATCTTCTAATCCTCTGAGCTCCTGAGCAGCCCCACAACAGCCATGGGAAAGTAATCAAAGGAAGGGTTTGTGTCGTATAGCATGCACCACGCTCACAAATAAAGGCATTTTCATTTCTGTCGGATTTCTGACCTGCTCAAAACTAATAACTTGCACATGGCTGAAATAATAAAAAGCATCGGCTGGAAACAACTGTGATGGAAACCCTTGAGGTGCAAATTACATGTAGAAATTCAAATGGACCGGCACATGCCTCTGCCTGGAAATCAGAAAGGGAGATATTCCTTGTAGCTGGGACACACAGCAAAGACCCACTGCTGTCAGAGAGCACGTACAGAGCCTGAGCCAAGAGATGGCAAGCTGGGCATCATCTCACCAAGCAGGGTTGTCTGCAAGCACCACCGTCTTCATCTGTGCAGGCTGATGAGATTTTCATCATTAAGCAGGAGGCAGCATTTCTAATTGAGCCCATCAAAAGAGGCCTATTATTTGAGTTCAGGCTGTCTGCATACTGTGACTCTGTAAGAGCTGTGCACCCTTTACAAGGAAACACGTAGCTCTGTGCCCATAGGATTATGATGCTTAAAGTAACAGTCTAAAGAGAAGAAACTCAGGATCACTGTAGCACAGGACCCAAAGGAGTAAGAGTCAGTTTTGGCACACGCTGTTGGCAGGAGAGCAAGTACAAGCCCTGACAGCATCAAAAGCACACAGAGCATTTCAATGCCACATGGGATTCATTTCAGAGCCCTCTCCACTGCGCCTCGATAGGACTTTGACACTGGCACCTTTGTATCCCCTCAAGACTGCAGCTGCAGGGCCCATTGTCATTCATGTACCTCTGCAGCAGATTAGGCAGCAGAGCAAAATGCATCTTAATAGCATCTTGTGTGGCAAAGATGCTTTAGCAATTTAATGCAGTTTCTTTACAGGCATGAGGGACAACAGAAGCTTCTTAAACAGTCGCTCAATTAGCTTTATCCCTCTTCATCTGCTGAAGTTTACTCATGAGAGGTCACCTTGGAGACTTTGCCTTTTTCTGGCCTCTCTCTTCCCCCTGTTCCCTGCCTTAAGAAATCAAATAAACTGTGGAAAAAGAGGGAAGATCATAGAATGGGTTGAGTTAAAGCTCTTCCAGTTCCAACCCCCTGCCAGAGGCAGGACACCTTCCACGGGACCTCCCACCTTTCCTCTGAAATCTCTTCTCCAAAGACAAGTCACATTCCACACCCCTCCAACGCCTCCTGCATATTCATATGACCAAACTCCAGACTTCATTTAGAGCAGGAATTGCCCTCTGGAGGCATTCAGTCCTCCCAGTTGACTGTAAAGGAGGGCAGACGCTGTGCTTTCTGCATGAGATAATCCATCCCTCTGCCTTCTTGTTTACTCTCCTAATCTCTCTTTGCTGTTTATCCTTATGCTCAGAGCAAGGAGTGACTTGTAACAAGCCTATGCATGCATCCAGGAGCACAGCGAGCTCATTTCACTGCTCTATCTCCATTATAACATTGTAAAGGCTTTATAACTATTTGGATCACTTCAGGTACATGCAGCACAGGTAGCTGACAAAACTCAGCAAGGATTTAGGAACATGCACGAGGGAGGTTGCATTTACAGCTTAGGTGGAAATGTCACCGGGCAGGCAGAGAGGAAGCAGCACGAGACCTGTTCAAGGCTGTTATTGAGAGAGATGGCAGAATTATGACTGTACCTGTGTCTCTGGAGCATTGTTTCCTGAAGAGAGGCAGAGGTCAGCAGTGGCATGGAGGAAATGAAAGCACCAAGACTCACTCATTGCAGGAAATTGCTGCCCAAGGGACAAATTCAGCTCCTGCAGATGCAAGCACAACTGCCCAAGTCCTCCCAGTAAGGCCTTTACACCACCACTGAGCATGGTCCTGCTGCAGGTAAACCCATACCCAGCAGGAAAGGTTACAGCCACAATTCTTGGCTCCTTCTGGGCTTCTTATATACTCATTCAATCTCAGCAAGACTCAGCTTATCCCTATCTTCGTTATCTACCACTTGTTTACCTTCCCCTGGGCGTTGTGAAGTTTACTCTGTGCTTGGGGAGAACTTCAAGAGCCCACACGGAGGGCATTATGTTGCTGCTAATGCTTTGAGTGCCTCTGCAGCCAGCACTGCTGATGAGCAGAGCAGCAGCTGTGCCTAATCAGAGCAGGGCTCCTTTGGTGTAAGGCAGGGTATTCAGTAATTGCAGGGCAGTTCAAGAGTCTTAGAACATCCCAAGATGAAATCAGGTGGTTAAATTATACACCTTAGACCTGCAAGGACCAGGGTCTGCATCCCAACAGAGATGGAAAGCAGCCCTGAGGATGGGTGGTCAGGGGAGGACCCCAGCCCTACCAATGAAAGGCTTCTCAAGGATGCAGTGGGGTTTGTGTTGAGGTTGTTGATGGAAGGAGTTGATCCATGTGCCAGATGGAAAGACAGGAATGTAGGATGATCCTGTGCTTCTGTCCTCCTGGAAGCACTCACGGGGACCTGGTGCCCACCCTGGTATAAACCCATGCTGCGGCCTCAAGAACAAGGCTTTGTGTCCTGGTTTCCATGTCAAATGGGAGCTTTTTGGGCAAAAGCTGTCTCGCTGAATGTTTGCAGAGAACCTAGCCGAGCCAAGCTGCTAAACACCCCTGGAGACAGGAACAGTCTGTCTGAGTGAGGGGGTATCTTTGCAGCTAAAGGACGAAGCAGTTCTGACTGTGCAGTCATCTGCAGCAAACCCTTCTGGGCTTTAACCTGTGGCTTCCCAGTAGCCACCAGAATCCAAATAACAGGAGGTGTGGAAATAGCTCACTTGCTAGGGTTAACACCTATTTACAATCTCTTTGTTTCATTTATGGGGAAAGAATTGCATGGGAGCCTGGATATTTGCTTGCGCTTGGGGTAGGTTTGGCACTTCAGCTCTACTGTGAAAAATGACAGGATGCTCTGCAATGAGGAGATAAAAAGCCTATTAGCAGAAGGTGTAAGTTCATTATAACAGACCCCTATTCTGCTGAACAAACTGCTGGGGTCTGCAACTGCTGGAAAAGGCTAAAAGAAAGAGCTCTGTCAGTCGCTTAATACTGAGTGAACCCAAAAGCGGTGACTGCGCTGAATGGAAAGCTGAGGTTGCCACCCTCATTTCTGCATCCTGCATCCCAAAACGTGCATGGTGGTTGTTTTGTTCGCACTAAAACCCTCTGCCTTTGCTACCCATAGGATTCATTCACCCTAGTGTGGGCATCTTACATGGCTCTCAGTGTCACCTTGTCAATAAGCATGAAAAAAGCGCTGCAAGAACACGATTCATCTACCCCATTCTTGACACCTGCCTTGGGATGTGATGAATCACTCTCTGGAGCTGCCTGTTTCTCTCTGCTCCCTATTCAAGGAGCTGAGGGAGATAAAGCTCAGATGATACAGATACTGAAATGCCTTCTTCCTAAGTTAAGCATTGAAAATCCTACCCTTCGGGTGAGGATGTTATACCCCAAGTCCCATGGCAAGCCAGGCACGTCCTCTCTCAGGCTTACTGGCGTACAGACTTGCTCCCTCCATGGACGTTTCACTCCTGTGTGTTTCCCGTAACTGAAATAAAAGGTCTCCTAGGCTGTAAAGAGATGTTTTGCAAGCACATATTTTTTCTCTTTGTGTCTATGAAAAAGCACATAATGCCAGGGAAGTTATTTACTTCTTACAGCACGTCTGAAAGCTTTCATGCATAAATATAAACAGCTTGCAATGAAGTGGGGCTTCGTATTCACAAATCCCAGTGAAATGCTTCCCCACAAGCTCTCAGTGGGGTGAAGGAATTTGTTAGTTGTGTTTTCTTACCTTCGTATTGAAGACTATTAGTGATTTAGTCCGGCTCATATAGATCAGCTGAACAAATACACTTTCCCTTCCCAGAAATGCCATTTCATCAAGTGTGCTTTATGAAACAAGCTGGGCAGGTCAGCTCGAGTGGTCCAAAAAAGCAAGGCACAACCATAAATAACTGAATGAGTGACAGAATTCAAGGAAGAGAGGACGATTTTCACTGATTTTCCATCCCATTTCTAGCTTCAACATCTCTTTTGTAAGCCAAGCCTACAAAGGTGCAGATGAAACACACGGTTATAGAAATACCTAGAGATGTTCCTGGAAAACTCCAGCTATATTCCACTAACTCTGTATCTTCTCTACAAACACAACCCACATAGGCCATTTCTTTGCAAAAGGCAAAGATTTCAAACAGGGTGTGTGTAATGGGGCTGCTTCAGATGTCTTCGGGCATTTATCCAATCCTTCTTCTTGGACATGGATTGATGTTTTAACATCTCAAACTTAGCAGCTCTTTTCCATTCCCTGGGTTTTTTTGCTGCCTTGATTTTCTTTCTTCCCCTTTCTCTTGGCTGTATTCTTGATTTCTCTGCAGTGGAAACCTGCCCTCCCAGCTCTGCTCTTTGATGATCCCCAACAGACCTTTATTCTGCCGAGAATGACTCTGGAAATGGAGTGTTAAATGGCCATTTGTATCACAGCCATGCAAAAAAGGCCCCATTTGGGACCCTGGATGCTTTGTGTGGGGTGCTGGGGGACCGAAATCTTCCTCAGAGCCACTGGAGAGCAGCCCACGTGAAGAGGCAGCACAAGGATGGCTCCTGGGGAGCAAGGAGAGAAAGACAGTATTTCCTGAGGCATTTGGGCTTTGCAGCACTGAAGGTTTAGGAATTTAAGCCCCAGATTCAGCCTGTTCAATGCAAGGAGGCACTAAACAGCTTCCAAGGAGATGGGTCAAGGAGCTCTGTTAAGACTCTCACCCAAGGCATGTCTCTATGTGCTGGAGCCTGCAGAAAGCCCCTTTTTCCTGGTGTACAACACAACCCTCACACCATGAGTCCTTTTGTGGAGTCAAGATGTATAGGCAGAAATGTGTGAGCAGATGTTGTACAATGATGTGTCTCACTTACAGAACATGTACAGCTGTCCTGGCGCATGCACCCATGCTGCAAGGTTATTGGGGGAAGGACAGGAGCCTTTTAGGGACTTCAACCCCAAGCTTGCTCACAGACCCTCTGCATCTCAAAGCTTATATTAATATCTAGCAATAAACCCAGAGAGACAGTTATTAACAGGGGAAAACATATGCTGCTTCACCAAGAAATGAACCCTCACCCCTGGCATCCTTTGGCAATGCTGATCCTCCATCTCTAATCCCAAACTAGAGAAATGTGGTGTTTTGGGAGCATACCCTCATGCTGGAAGGACTTTCCTTCCCCTTCTGTCTCGCAGAGCTCCAGCCCTTGCAGCCACATCACCTTCATGTTCCTTCACTCCTCCTTGGAGCATCCTCATCCTGTGTGGGTCTCCTAAGCACCAGCACGAGGAGATAACAGCACCCAGCATGAGCAGCTCCAAGCTGTGGGTGCAGACCAGCCCTGGATCAGCCCAGCCAGGGCTGATGTGGGTAACACATCCTTTCCCAGGCAGGAATTCCCCAAATCCATGAAGTTCATGAAAACATTGCACCTGAATCCATGGAAACCTTGCATCCTTGCTGCTAGCTGTCACACGCAGCTGCAAGTGACTACTGGGCTCGGAACTGACAACAGGAGGATGTCAGAGAAAGAAAGGGTTGTTTAAGCCTCATTTCACTGGGGAAAACGGGAATAATTGAGGTTTAAAGGGCTTCGCCCCAGGGGCTTAGGCTGGAAGCAGCTGATGATGGCCCCCAAAGCCTCTGAGGTTTAAGTCCGGACCGCACATCCGATGACCACGATGTTCAGCCACAAGAGGGAGATCGAAGCTACCAAAAGCACCCTGGAGGCTCCTGAGGTTTGGATGGGAGTGGGAACCCGCAGGTGAAGCCACGCTCCAGCGCTCCCCAGCATCCCAGCTCCGGGCATCATCCCGGTCCCGGTTACAGGAGAGCAACAGGACTCCCTCTGATGAAGGTTAGAGAGGAATTCTCCACTCCTGATGAGAGGGGAGCGTTTACTTCAACCTAGGAATAAAATTACATTCAAGATTTTGGTTTTTCTTTGCTGAGACCTTGATATTAATGAGGTGAATTTTGCATCAAAGCAACAAAGAGAGCAATAAATAATAAATGAGATTTAAATGGGTCTGTCACTCAGAAAAAGAAAAGAAAACATACGGAAGTGTTTCTTTTTCCTTGCTATAATGTAAATGGAAGCAGGCTGGGTACAACTGACCCCTCTCTCTATTAGATGTAACAATTACTTAATTATCATGGATAAAAATACCCACATTATACACATGCCTTAATGAGCCTTGGCAATCCTGCAGGGACCTGTATTTGTGAGGCTGAAGAAGAATTACAGCCTGGAGCCACACTTGATAAGGCCGGATCTGCAAAAGGAGCAGCACACCCTATAGCTAGTCGCAGTAATGTCAATGAAACAATTTGTGTAAGTCAAGTGGTGGCACAAAAAGCCCATTAAAAGCGATGGTTAACTCAATGACAGAATTGCCAACCACCTATTTCCCTCAGTTTCGATTTGGCTCCAGCAAGCAACAGGTTTCTTCACTGTGCTTGCTTTGACTTGGACCACAACCTGCTCCCGTGGGGACTGTGACTCCCACAGAGGGTTTCCTTAGGGCAGGGTCCCTCCCCTGAAGGTCTGATCTCTGCTAAATGCACTTTTCCACCCTTTAGGAAGAACGTTCCTGCCTGTAGGGTGAGGTTTTGTCCACAGCGCAGTCACCAGCAGAGGGGGAAGGAGCAGCAGAGAAAAAGGAAGGAGTCACCTTAAAGGATTGCTCCTAAATGTCGTGGTGAAAAGGCAAAGTCCTTGTAACCTCACCCAAAACCATGTCTCCGCAATCTCAGCAGAGCATTCCCGGTGCCCAGGAGGCAGTGCGGGGGGGTGTGGATCAAAGGATGAGGTGATGGAGCTGCTGCAGAGCTGTGATCCCTGTGCAGGACAGCAGGGAACATGGGGCAGCAGCCCTCTATCCCCTCTGCAAACCTCCGTGTGCTGCAGCAGTTGAGGTTGTCACAGATGGGAGATCCATCACACAGAGCTTTTCTATTAGCCAGATTTTCAACAGGCTTTTATATTAATGAAGCCTTCAAAACATCTATTCAAATTGCTCTCTGGACTTCTCTTTGCACCCATGGGGCGACCAGCATCTACAGCAAGGGGTTCAGTCTATTCTGAGAATGGAAGGATGTGGGGTTTAGGTGGATATGGAGCACATCTGTCCTGAGGATGTGGTTTTTCCTTCTGTAGTAATACTCAGCTTTGATCAAATGCTTAATTTTTACATGGCTGATGTTAGAGCTAAGGGTTCCTGTCTTTAGGACGTACACTATTTCCCTAAAGTCTCAGAGCTTTCAAACCTTGGTGCTCTCAACTTCCAAAAGGCATGAGATGAGGTGTTTTCAAGGAGGGGGAAAGAGAAATGCTTCCCTCATTTCAAGGCAAGGGGATGTGATTTCCAGGCAGCAAAATCTCCTTCCTTTTCCAATCAACTTCTGATAAAATTGCTCAGTGAGAAATAAGTATTACATATCAGCTTGATTTGATCATAATTGAATATCCATCACTGCATCTGCCTATCCAGCCATCCTCATATAGTGCTGGAAACGCCAATCTCTGACATAACCATAGGCTTGTTAGAATTGAAAATTAGAGGATTATTGTCACTGTTAATGGATGTTCATATGCTACAATGCTGAAGCTATAGAAGAAAAGTGATAGTTTATCTAGATAGATCATCCAGCCCGCACAGATAACATTTAGAGCTACCAATGAAGGAAGAAATTTCCCTGCATGTCATTCTCTGCAGGAGCAGAGCCTTCCTGTCTATACAATCAAGGTCTTTCCAGTCTGAGGAATATACACAAGGCACTGTATAATGGATTTTGCCTCCTCTTCCCATCAAAGCTCTGTTCAAGCTGTACATGCCAGCCTCTAAAATTGCATTAGAGCACTGCTAAGCTGCAGAAGAGCTATCGCCATCCCACTGCTGTATTTATTTAGCTGTGTTGTGTCTGCTGGGATAAAATTAGGCAGTTTTAGAGATTGGGTACCTGTTGGTCAGACAGCTCAGGATGGATGAGGAACCGGAAACCAGGCAGGCTCTGGAGTGAGTGGTGGGTTCATTTTCCTTGCCTTCATTTAAATTCACGCCCTTTGCCTACCTGATTTCAATGTATTCAGAAACGAGAAGGGAAAATTGCTCCTGTGGTGTTTGCTGTTGCAGTCAAGCCCTGGGTTTCTCCAGCAAGAAAGCTTTCTCAGGTTCAAGTGTGCAAAACACAATCGGGAAAGGTTAAAACTTAAACAAATGCAGTGCCAGGAAAAACACAGGGCACACTGTTCAAGGGAATGCATAGGAAAGAGAAGTAGCAAGAACCTGTATGTCCTGGAAATCATAGAAACATGGAAGGGTTTGGGTTGGAAAGAACCTGAAGATCATTCAGTTCCAACCCCCTGCCATGGGCAGGGATGCCTCACACTAGACCATGTTGCCCAAGGCTCTGTCCAGCCTGGCCTTGAGCACTGCTGGGGATGGAGCATTCACAGCTTCCCTGGGCACCCTGTGCCAGCATCTCAGCACCCTCACAGGGAAGAACTTGTGCCTTATCTCCAACCTGAACTTCCCCTGTTTCAGTTTGAACCCATCACCCCTTGTCCTACCACTACAGTCCCTGATGACAGTCTACTGGTGTCCCTTGGCCATGCTGCTGTGGCCAGCATCATCTCAAGAGGTTTTTGAGCATATTTCCACTGGGGCTTGCTCAGGACATTCCATGCTCTGCTCACAGATCCCAGCAGAAGCTCAAGCAGCCCTGGAAAACCAAGATGGATAGAGACACAGTGTGCTCCTGCAATAGGCTTGGTCTCTCTGGCTGGTGTTTTAGGCACTTGAACACAGACTGGAAGAATTAAATGGCTCTTGACCGCTTCTCAACCTGCAGCACACAAAGGGCTATGACTTCTAAAGAAAGGGAAGAAGGAAGTTAATTAGAAGGAGCATTTGCTTTCATCCCAAAGGGCATTGCAGCAGGAGGAAAAGCGCACAGTCCCTGCAGAAGTGCCCAATCCCTGCCCTTGTGCCTTTCCCTGGATTCCCCATCCTGCACAGCACCCATGCTGCTTTGCCTGGGATTTGAGAGGAGATGAGAGCTGTTACTACACTGCTTCTCCTCTTGCCATTTAGTTGTTGCTCCCCAGCACAGCTGATACCATCTCCAAATCCTCCAGAGCTCCAAGTCACTAAATAGGTTTAAAACCCAAGATCCCAGAGAGCAAAGTCAAGGAGATATTGGGTAGGCAGGACTTTGCCTGTAGGCAAACATATCTTAACATGTTGCATTAACATTTGGAACCTGAAGTCAGCAACACCGATCACAGCAGTAATTCCACTGCACTTGACACTGCCCCAAGGTGATGCCTACAAATTGTATTAACCAGTGGATCTGGCTGACAAGAGAGGGGCTTCTCGCAGCCCTCACTCAGCCATAAAGCCCCTGTGACACAGGTGTCCACCCTTTGCTTGCTCAAGCCCCAAGGGCTCATCAGCTCCTAAAGCAAACGAATTGCTATTTTGTGCGTGGGCAAATAACTGCATTAATCACAAGCCCCTTTTACTTTAACCCTTGTTAACTTCACCCTGCCTTTGAGGGCAAATACACACAGCAGGAGCTGCCTTAAATTCTCAGTTTTCCAAGCACTGATACGTTCTCAGGCTGTAATGATGTGATTATTATTTCTATCGCAGCACAGTCGGCAGCTCAGAACCAACATCAGGGTCCTACTGAGCCAGGCGCTGTGCAGAGCCACAGCCTCATCCCCACACACTTAAGCAAACAGCCGCGACAGTGCTAGGAGTTAGCCCCAAACCAGCTCTCCAAACCCACAAGGTGTTTGTGCATAGTATGGGCTGCATCTGCCATACAGCAAAGGGAAACTGGCCAACTCCAACCCCACAAAGCAAATACCTCTGCAATGGACCTGGGCTGTGTGTATTGATGCTCCACAGGCAAAAGCTTTATTAAAACAAAAGAGATGAAAAATCAAGACTTCATCCATCCCTGTGGAGCCTTCTCCCCATTTCCCTCCGTCCCTCGTTTCATTGCACCTGATGCTGTAGCAGATAACTAACTGGCTTGTTAGTGTTTTAAGCAGGTTTTCCCATGAATATCACATAACCTTAAGCTCTCGGAGCAGGGTAATGGAGACTGCTAGACTTCCTTGCTTGGCCAGGTTACAGAGATGATTGCTAAGCAGGGAGATGACATTTGCATGATTTACAGAACTTACCAATTCCTGCTGTGGTAGAAACACTCCCTCAGATTAGCTGCAATTCCCCTGCCCAGCTCAATCACAGCCCTTCCTCGCTGCCATGGCCACAGCTCCGACTGGGAAAAAGGATTGCCAGCAGGACAAGCATCAATGTTGTTGTACATCTTTACTGAGGGGAAACTTGGAAGACCTGAGAATGTCATAAAACTGCCGATGACAGCCTCAGCTGGGGCACACCTCTCTTCTGTATTGCTACCCATTGCTTTCAGTTTTGCTCATAACTTTACCAGCCTTCAGACAACTGAGGTGAAACCAACCTTTTACAGAGCTTTAGAGACCTGGTTGAAGTGTAGCCTAGCATGTCTATGCTTCCCAGGCTGGGTGCCAGGTGCCCACCAGCTTCAGCATCTCAATGTCAGTAGCTGCATCCATTAGGGAGCAAAAAACTTTGGTATCTACCTTCTGGTGATGCTGGAAAGGCTCATCCTCAGCTCCCTTCCCTATCCCTGGGAGAGAAATCAGGAACTGTGCAAGGCATTTGACACTGTCCCGCATGACATCCTTGTCTCTAAATTGAAAAGGCATGGGTCTGATGAAAGGACCACAGCAGGGGGTTGGAGCTAGATGATCTTTAAAGTCCTTTTCATAGGGGCTTGACCATTCTGTGACTCTGTGTCTGGCCAGGCAATATCAGCACAGCTTGGTAACCAGGGCACAGCCTGGTCTCACTTGTGTTCATCTCTCTAACTGAAGTGTGCAGGTAAAAACCTTCTTCCATGCTCCCCAAAGAGCCTCCATCTACCTGGAGCAGCCCCTGGCCCTTGCTGCCCCCTAAATTATGCCACGTGTTTCCAGGGAGGGCCGTAACAACTAAGCAGCCTGACACCCAGAAACCCTATCTGTGCCTCTGTTCTGGAGTGAAAAACAAGCTGGAAGGAGGAATGATGGTCAACAGGCTCTTCTTACAGATTTAGTGCCAAGTTTTGCACAGTCTGGTCCTGGATCACAGCTGAGGCCACTCAAAGCATCCTTACAGCTCAGGAAATCCAATACCAGTGCCAGATCTGTGTGCTCATCTGAATTGAGCTTTGTTTTCGGGGAAGAAATCAAGGTTGAATAGCCCCGGTGTGCTGTGAAAAACAATAAGTGCGTTGCTCTCAAGGGGATGGGATTTACACCGGAGTAAAGGAAATAACAACCCCTCAGTGTGTTCAGTACATTTGTTTCATGGAGGTGGGAAATGACTTCGAGGTAAGCAGAAGGCTGCCAATCGGCACACAGAGGCTACATTCCCACTGGGAAGCCCACCATTGCTTCCAGGGCTGAAATCGCTTTAGATACGACAAAAATTGGTCTAAAACTTCATGTTCTGCAAATGACTTTCTACTTTTCTTTAATGTACTAAAGACATTTCCTGAGGCAGCAGTAGCTGTATGCTCTTATATGGTGTAAACCTACATCATCCCATTAAGGATGCCTTCCCTTCCCTTCCCTTCCCTTCCCTTCCCTTCCCTTCCCTTCCCTTCCCTTCCCTTCCCTTCCCTTCCCTTCCCTTCCCTTCTTCTCTTCCCTACCCACCCCTTCCTTTCCCTCCCATATCGTAGGACCTGGTCTGTGCCACCTCCTCTGGGGACTGCAGCATCTCCACCATGGAGACAGAAAACCTGACATGATAATAGTCCTGCTATAGGCATTAATTGGGTAACCCAGGAAGTGAGTTTTCACCCTGCTGTTTGCTCTTTAGCCAAAGCTATGTGGGTTGTCATCGGGGAAGCAAGGGAAATGCTTTTCTAATGTATGTTCTTATGCAATTTGGAGGACTATGAAACACTGCTCTGTGGCGAGTGAGTGGCTTGTTGAGTAACAGCTATAAGTGAGAGCCACAAAGCTGCAAAGATCTTCTGTCAGGTCTGACTTGCCAAGCAACAACAAGGCATTAAAATACAGACGTAATTCAATTGTGCCTGAATTGCCTTTGGCTGGACCTTTGTGCCATCATTTTTAGCAGGGGAAAGTGGATGGGAAAACGTCACCAGTCGGATCTGCTGGGATGCAGCACTGCCCCTGTATAGTGCGATATAAATAACTGCACAACGTGTTGGACAGTGGAAAGATCAGGCCTTTTCAGTGCAAGATGTTCTTGAAAATCCTGGCAGATCCAGGCCGGGTTGCAGCATGACTGCACGCCAGTGGTAGTCACCTTGGAGAGCCCTTACGCCTGCCCGCATACAGCACAGGCAGAGGCAGGAGGGATCTTGCTGCCTGCCAAAGCACTCCAGCCCTTACCAAGCATCAAACAAATCTGTACGCGGGCTGAGGATCAGATTCTGGGTGGGAAAGGGTTTTCTTGGTTTTCCATAGACTCCAACGACCCCTGCAGAAAGCCACCTTCATGCACATGCACGCAGAAAACACATCAGTTCCTTTCTTTTAAGCAATAAATCATGCAAAAGCAAAAATGTGCCTAACTGAAGAATTAAAGCTGATGAACTCTCATGGAGTGACAGTTAGACACCTAATCACTTCCAATAGTGCAAAACTGCTGATCCCAGAGAGAGCCTGTGCAACGGGAAATGAAGTAGGATCATGAAAGCCTCCCGAAACATAAATCACAGCGGGATTTATTAATCACAGAAAATACAAACAGCCATAAATCTATGGCAAACAAGCAGACAAGGCCATCCAGAGGAGCAGGGAAAGTAAAGTGGAAGGAAATGAAAGAAAGGTGGGGTAAAAATCAGGAGAGTAAGAAGCCAGTGACATGGGAACAGTACTTAACGTTTCACAGGAGAGCAATTCAAACCTTTTCTTGTGCTATTGCTCATGTCAGCCTTTGTGCAATGCCCTCTCATTCACAGCAGCTTGTTGTGGTTTTGGTCACCTATTAAAGAGTGTGATGGCCACAGCTCTCAGGGATGTGAAAGCTGGTGTGGTGTCAGACGTGGAGTTGCTCACCCTGAGCCCAAACTGCTGCTTATTAATTGGGGATAACACATCCATCCTCACTGGTGTGAGCTCAGCCTTGACAGGCACAACCTCAAGGGTCTTCATTGCCCTTGATGGAATGACATCGCTTACAGTGTGGGATAAATGAGCCTTAGACTATGCAAAAGGCTGCAGTTCCAGCTGATACTGCTCTTGGCAAAAGATGATTTTCAAGCAAACTGTTGCTTTGAAGAAAAGCTTCATTTCTTTTTCCCTGAAATTCATGAGAACTTGAAATGAATTCAGGAAATGGTTTGGGAAGGGATAAAATGAGGGTGGGAAGGTGAAGAGGATGACAAAGAACTGACTGGTGCAGAGGCTTCCTTCTACCTCCTTGTCCACGTGCTGGACAAGATACCGGGGGTAGAAGAGCCCTGTTCTGGAGGTATAAGCCCTCCACCTGGGCAGATGAGTGCTCAGTCTCTGTTGCTAATTTCCACTTTGGATTCATTATTAAAAGTTTACATGGGCATAGTCGTGTCATACCCTGTCTTTGAGGAGAAAAGGGTACCTCTTACTGCCAGGTTTAGAGCATCCAGGTACTCATCTCACACCACCCTTCAGAGGGACGAGCCTGAGTGGTGTTTCCTCTACGTGTCTTCACTTTCTCTCTTAGGAATGCAATGGGCTTCAAGCTACAAACTAACATTGTGATAGTTTTCAAGTCATGCCTCATAAAATGTCTTCTGCATTTTTGAGGGTTATCTTTGGTTTCACTGTGGCCACAACTCTTCCTTTCAGGACAATTGCATCATGTCTCCTGCCTCCCAGGGTGGGCATCCTTGTCTTTAATCTCCAGGGTATCCTGCTGTAAATCTTCTCCAGCCTCTCCACAGCAGTGAAACAAAGAGACCAACTCTGCAAATTGGCTGAAAGGGCTCTTTGTTCTCCCTCTGTCATATGGGGCCGCAGCACAACTTTCCAGACCACTTGCAACCATTTCAAGCTGTACTTTTTTTCCCCTGGCATTTAGTCATTTCAGTAATTTCCAGCTACTTGCAGTAACTCTTTTGAGTGTGGAAGGTTTTACAGTGGCAGACCATGACGATTTTCACCCAGGAGTCCTCAAAGAACTGATGAAGGGGAGCTCTGGCCCAGTTGGGCTGAATTTTCATCATCTTGGATTACAGGGAGATTTGGAACAATTGAGTGAATGCCAATGGTGTGCCAGCGTTCAAAAGAGTGTATATAACTCAGATGTTTATTGCTCAGTTAACTTTATGCTAGTCCCTGCAAACTAAATAAGAAACTGGTCAAGAACTTAAAGGGGAATCAAGGCTGAGGATGTGATTAACACCACTCAAGAAGTTCTGCTGATTTCTTCTTTGTGTTGCCCAGAAGTAAGTCCTGTAAACAGAAGAATTGATTTCTGCAAAGCTTTGAGTATCCTGTTGCACAACATTCGGATATATTTATAATGAACCCTGTGCCAGATTAGCAGAGTCCGTGCTCAATGGACTGAGGTTGGGTTAGCTGACAGCTCTCAAAATGCAGTTAGCAGCAGGGAGGCGTTGCTGAATGGGGATATTACTTGTGGATTCTGCCAAGACCACTTCCAGGCCAAGTTATTCAATATTTTTAGCAATGATCTGGAAGAAAATCACTGCTGACAATTGCAGATGTCACGTAGATTGGCAGAGCAATTAACAACAATGAAGATAGTGCAGAATAACCTGATTTCCGTAATAAATCAGATCCATTCAAACAATGTATAACTTGAACAACAACAAATTCAAGGTCACTTATTGAAGAACAAACAAATGAAGGCCAGGCCTCCAAAATAGAAATTGTTTGTGGAAGCAGAGCTTCCAACAGGGATGTGGAGTGAGTCTTTCTGATGGGCAGCTGGGCAGGAGACCCACATGGCAGTGTTGAAAAATGGGCTTACATGATGCTGGGAAATATGAAAGGGGGAAGTAATAAATGGGAGTTTGGAATGGACTTTCCCTGTGTTTGTGGCTGGATGGAAGTCCCGAGTTTTGGTGCTGACATTGCAAAAAGGTTATTAAGCATTAATGGGAGGGGTGCAGGCAATGGAATTCCTTCCAAACCCTGTCAGAAGTGGCAAAACTGTCTCCCAGAGACAAGGCACTCAAGTCTTTTTAGCTTATCTGAGGAAGATCAAGAGATAACTTCTCTATGCTGCACATGAACCATCGCAGGGAAAAATATTGGGTACTAAAGGGCTCTTTAATCTTGCAGGGGATGACAGAAGCAAGACCTAATAGCTGAAAGTTAGAGCCAGACCCATGCAAATGTGGGAGGTGGCACCCTTTTGAAGAGCAGGGCTGATTAACCACGGAGAGAAATTGTGGTCATGTTCAGAGAACATTGTGTCAGCATTCAGAACACCTCCTTGTTTTGTGAGACATCCTTTCCAATGCCTTTGGTCCCTGGAAATTACTGTGCCCATTTTCCAGCAGGCCATGAGATGAAGGGCTTCGTTCAGGGCCATGGAGCATCCTGCTGCCCCCTTTGTTGGAGGGGATGTGTAAGTGGGCATTAGTGGGTGCTCCTGCTCAAAAGCTGATGTGTGGCAACAAAATCCCCCAGTTGCACCTGGGAGGATAACAGGGCTCCCTAGAGCCCAGGCTGCCCAGACATGGTTCAGCTCTGCTATTTCCTGGCAGACAGGGTGCTCGTTCTCAGTTCATCCCTTTCACCATATTTCACTGTGCCCTAAATACCAGCCATATTTCGCAGTAACACCAAGGAGGCAGCAGTCTTCTAAGCTTTAAGGTCAGATTTGTATGTACAATATTGGAAGGAGAAGGTGAGAAGTAAAACAAACACGAAACACAAACCGAGTTCAGGTTTAACAAGCGTACACCTCCCCTGACATGACTTCGATCTCAGAGCTGGCGATAAGCATTCACAGCAGCAATCCATCTTCCAGGTGTTATCCTCATCTCCAAACACTTACCTCTTCCACCAAGCCCCAAATCAGTTCCTTGGAGATTTGTTTCGTACATGAATGTAATAGACCTTGTCTGCCCTATGCGGTCTCCTGTGTTCCTAAAGGATGCCTGTACTCATACCCCATACCATCAGCAAATGGAATGCTTGTGATGACTCTTCTTGGACTGAGCAGTAAGTGTTTTAAAAACAATTCCCACTTTGTTTCTAGCTGCCTTGCTGGTGTGACTGCCACCCACCCAGCTGGATGGTTGTTTTAGCATGGGTTGCTAAGTTGCTCACTCTAAATATTATATGAGACATCAGGTACACAGACGTTTCAGAAGCACATTTTGGCTCATTACCAGCTGCTTGCATAGACCACACACCACACTCCGAAATGCAGATGGCAGCGTCGTAACAAGTGGTTTCCCCAACTCTTGCCCATATTGGGAACACAATAATACAGTGTTTGGGCACAGAGTGCAAGTCTCATCTTGGGATATCCACCCATGAAGGACACCCGACCTGTCCCCCTCCCTATGAATATGAGTGCTCTTTGCAGGCACCTGCAGGGTACTAGGAATATTCTAGATATGAATGGAAGGAGACTAAGGGATAAGTGGGAAGTGGGGCATATCTTAGCTCCTCCAGTCCCTGCAAGATAATAG
The DNA here is from genome assembly GCF_028554395.1 of Pezoporus wallicus. NCBI lineage: Eukaryota > Metazoa > Chordata > Aves > Psittaciformes > Psittacidae > Pezoporus > Pezoporus wallicus. Next base: position 614,185 of record NW_026635715.1, read on the forward strand.
GAAAGGGACAAGATCTCTAAGACAGAGATTAGAGAAGAGGCCTGGGATGGGGTGATGTATAGAGGGAACTGCACACAGGTTTTCCTTGTTCCTCCTCAACCTATGCCTTTGTCCACTCTTGCTCTCAAAGAGTGAAAGCAGACAACAGAGAGGATAAATACGCTTTGGGGTGGGTGGAGGAAGTGCAAGTTAGTGACTGAAACAGCACAAGGGCACGGGGCAGATCATGGTGCAAGGGCAGCTTTCAATGCAGCATCCAAGGGAGAGGATCCACCTTGCTGCACCTTGGATCTCTCCTCTTCTACACCAGCTGCCTCCTGCACTCTTAAGTTCCTTTTTCTCCTACCAGGAATGGGAAAGTGGAAGGAGTGGAGAGTGTCTTGAAGCACAGAAAGCACATTTGCTGCCAGCTCTGACCGCGTGCCATTTATTTGATATAATAAATTAAGCACTATAAGAGAGACCACCATCGTTCCCTGCAAACACCTGGGCTTTTTTTTGCCTCTGTTGCAATTACTCCAGCTGCCAACCCAAACAATAAATCCCGACAGACCTCTTTTGAGTGCATTGTACCCATCTGTGACTGGTGCTTAAGGCAGGACGCTCTCCCTTCATTTGAGCAAAGACTTTGATTACGAAATGTTCAAGGGGGAAAGAAACAACACTTGTTTTAATAGGGCAAGGGTGGGAGGGGGGTGATTAAGTCCAATGAAAAAGGAAACCTTGTCACTCTGTCATGTTTAATCTGGTTCCTTGCCAGGTTGCTAAATTCAATTCAGATGCATGATCACACCTTAATGAACTCAATGGGGAAATTAAAGTTTAACTATCTGCTCATGAAATGTTCATGCTGTTGGTTGTGTTTAATGGCTAAATACAGGATATGTTAAGTCAAAGAAAAGGAGATAGCAGTCTGGTTTGGCTGTCAGGACACTCTTTAAAATGTATTTAATCCTCTGGGTTTCATATTAAAAAGTAAATAAGGGTTTAGATAGAAAATGGGTTCCTAAGATCTTTAGGGACAGGGGTTGCCACAGGTCAGAGGGCTGTGTCAGGACTTCAGTGAACTCCATGGGCTGGTATAGAAACCAGTGATATGGGACTTCAGGCTTCAACACTGATCTGCACCTCTTGAGTGCCCTTGAACATGGCTCCTGGGCCACAGATCCTCGCTGTGCTCTGCGCTGCTACTCAAGAGGGGCTGGCCCGTCGTGGCTCACAAAGTAGAAGAAGCCACAGGCAGGCAGTGATGCACGAGCCCACAGTGAGATTCCTTTGGGAGCAAGCCCCCTTAGGAGTCCCACCTCGGAGAGACACTGCAGCCCTCCTGAGGTCTGCACCCTTCCTACCCCCAGGACACGGTCACGATGGCAAAGAGGCCCTAGAGCTGTGTGTGCCTTAGATGTGCCTGGAGTTGGGATGGGGGCTATGAATGAGCACTGGGAGTCAATCATGAGTATTGCCCAGTTAGCACCAGCTTGGAGGATTCAAGAAGGCACCTGGCAACTTATGGAAGACCTCGTGTCATTTCCAATGGTGATAAGGATCCAGCTCTTAATGGGCCTCAGGTCCTTGAGAAAATCCTTGTGGTTTACCTATAGCTGCAAATATATAGTGACTTTGGAGGTTACCAGTACTCTCTGTGCTGTAACATCACCTCTACCAGGGATTGCTGCATCTGGCTACTGAGAAGATGAATGCATTGAGTTACCTCAGTTCTCATGGGAAGGAGGAATAGACAAGTACCACAGCTGGAGGGGAGGAAACTCTTACTGCTCCACTGGGTTTGACAGAGCTCAGCTGATTTATACCCACAAAGCACCCAGACTTGAGCTGCTCTGGAGGCTGAGATCTGAGTTGGATCGAGAACTCCAGAGGAATCTTCATGTATCGCAGAAACAAGGGTCTGTGCCCTCCCCATCCCCACCAAACCCTGCTCCAGGCTCAGATCTGGACATAGAACCTCTGTATGAGCAGGGAATTGCAATCATCTACATCTAAGCAGTAAGCAGTAAGCCCCTTGGAAATACAGTCGCACTCAAGGAGCTCGGGTAGATGGAGATGGTTTAGCAGTGTGGCTAAATAAAAACCATCAGTGCTGGCTTTGCTGTTACTCTGTGTTGTTTGCAAAGTTATACAAAAACTGCCCTACTGATCACTGAACACTCCATAAAACCAGGAGTGGGAGGCCGGGAGTGCTGCTAAATCCAGGAAAAGAGCAATCTCACTGCAGATGCCTGATTAAAGAAGCATAAAAGGCAAGAAAGAAAAGGTCAAATAAAAATGGCTGTGGAGGAGGCTGTAACAGCAACACATTCCAGCCCCTTGCCATTGATTCCTGGGAAACATGCCGGAGATTCAGGGAGAGTCCAAAACCTGAAAGCTCATCAGAAAGAGCTGGAAATACCAGAAATGTCTCCAATTTTTTCTCATTTCTGCAGAGATAAGAAATAAGCCCTTTCTGTTGTGGAAGGAAACCTTTGCATTTGTCTGCCTGACATTCACTATAATAAATGCTTCCTGCAGCCTTGGGAGAAACTTTAACCTCTCCATCCTTCCAGGATGCTTCAAAGCCCAGCAGAGGACCTCTTGTCTCAAGAGGCATGGCCCCTTGTCTTTTCAACTTGTAGCAGGAGTTAGTTGAGGTGAAAACATGGTACATCTTTCAATTTTATTCCTTTGGAAAAGTTCTAGAGGCAAATTGAAGGTTGGAGGGATAACTGTTGAACAGGCAGTGCTTTGGCTTTGTAATCTAAATAGCTTTCTTTTAATCAAGCTGTTTGGGGTTTCTTTAATGGAAGATTCAATGCTATTAGAGAGCCCAGCCAAGCCTGAAACCCCTTGTGTTAAGTATAGTACACACGTAAGTAACAGTGCCTGACTGCAAGAACCTACAGTCAGGGTAAACAAGGCAGGTGATGGGCTGGGAATGCCAAAGAAGGTCTAACCAAGGTTGCAACACAGGGTGGTAACCCAGCCCTGTGCTAAGATGAGTGCAACATGAGTATAAGGCAATGCAGAGGCAGATAGATTGGGTTTAAGATCACAAGGAATGCTTATATCCATCAGGCTGCCCAGCATGCCGGAGGAAGGCAAGCTCTGGTTTGCCCATGGTGTGAGCAGAGCAGTCACACCGGGCCATGGAGCCCAGCCCCATGTCAGCTTTATGCTTTTTCAGCCAGCATTTGTGTGAGGGCACCTGGAGGTCTCCAGCAATGCTTGGGCTGACAGAGCTTGGCTGGAGCGTCAGGCATCTCACCTGCTCTGTGAGCCCGTATTCGAGGTCAGCCATGGATCAGACTGTGATCAACAAATGGGGTCCATTGGCAGGAGGGAGGCCGTGGGTTTGGGTATGAGACACAACCTCCATGCAGAAAAGCTTCTTGCAAAGATTAGCCCTGTGTGTCTGACGCTTAGACCTGTGCAGAGCGTGTGCCCAGCACCTCACCACCTTACATGCAGCCCATCTCCTAACGAGCACAAGAGGGAAAGCCAACAGCCTAAATAAAGCCACCAGGATTAAGGAGAGTTCTTAACTGAAACGTTGGAGTGAGCATGGTCTGATGGACAAGGAGCAGCCAAGGGCAAGGAAATGGGACACAGCGCCTGGGGGACAGGGAAAGGGCATGTTCCTTGTGGCTCTTCCAAAACTGCCCCATGGGATGGTCCGCTCTGAAGCAAACAGCCTGCAGCAGCCCTGCCATGCCTTCCCCTTCCTGATGGCAGATTATTACCTGCAGGTATGCAAAGTAATGCAAATGAGGCTATAAAGATATTAATTATGCTGAAGGAATTAACTGCTTATTAACTTAAACTTCCTGCTCAATTATTTTCATTACTGTCCCACCTTTTCCAGGGAGAGGAAAGGACACGTTCTAACCCCCAATGCTCCCCAAGCAGTCCCACTATCTCACAGCCTTCTTACAGCATTCCTTCCTCATGGAAGGATGTCCTTCCCCATGGGACTGCTCAGCCCTTCTCATCCCCACTGGTTCCCATGCCTGGTCACACCAGTTCTGCTAAGGGCTATGGCCAGTGCCCCAGCAGGCAGGACATGAGGCAAGTTGCACAGCTGGAAGGGAATCAGTTCCCATTTTTGTCACTGCATGACTTGGATTGAATTAGATCATGTCCACAAACCTCAGTTTCCCCATCTGCAATATAATAAGGCTGATGAAGAGCTTGGAAATCCACTCATGGAAAACCAGAAATGAAAGCCTTTGGGGGGTGTAGCATTAAAACAAGATTCAGCAGCATGTTAGGAAATGTATTGTGAAGAGTCACTTTGTGGCATCCAGAGAAGCAGCCAAGTGATTTAACACTGACAGTCATTGCCATCCCTTGTTTTTGTCCACAGATATAGAATCATAGAATCATAGAATTGTTAGGGTTGGAAAGGACCTTAACATCATCCAGTTCCAACCCCCCTGCCATGGGCAGGGACACCTCACACTAAACCATATCACCCAAGGCCTCGTCCAACCTGGTCTTGAACACTGCCAGGGATGGAGCATTCACAACCTCCCTGGGCAACCCATTCCAGTGCCTCAGCACCCTCACAGGAAAGAATTTCCTCCTTATATCCAATCTAAACTTCCCCTGTTTCAGTTTTAACCCGTTACCCTTTGTCCTGTCACTACAGTCCCTAATGAAGAGTCCCTCCCCAGCATCCTTGTAGCCCCCTTCAGACACTGGAAGCTGCTCTGAGGTCTCCACGCAGCTTCTCTTCTCCAGGCTGAACAGCCCCAACTTTCTCAGCCTGTCTCCATACAGGAGCTGCTCCAGCCCCTGCGCATCCTCGTGGCCTCCTCTGCACTTGCTCCAACAGTTCCATGTCCTTTTTATGTTGAGGACACCAGAACTGCACACAATGCTCCAGGTGAGGTCTCACAAGAGCAGAGCAGAGGGGCAGGATCACCTCCTTCGCCCTGCTGGTCACACTCCTTTTGATGCAGCCCAGGATATGGTTGCTTTCTGGGCTGTGAGCGCACACTGAAGCCGGCTCATGTTCATTTTCTCATCAACCAACACCCCCAAGTCCTTCTCTGCAGGGCTGCTCTGAGTCTCTTCTCTGCCCAACCTGTACCTGTGCCTGGGATATGCCTGGACTGATATCCCAAGTCATTCCTCATGTTAGCAACTTTCATCTTTCCACTCAAGTGAGCCCTATGAAGTGCCTGTATTAAAACAATTAAATTACATGTGCAGCATTTACCCAAATACTGGCACCCTCATTAACAGCAGCACTTAGAGATGGGAGCGGTGCCTGTGTGTGCTCTGTAATCCTTCAGGGAGAAGGATCCGATTTGCCAGCTAGTTTAGCTATAGTATTTAAATGAGAGATGGCTGCACTTGAACACAGAGGAGATATTGCCAAGGGATGTATCCGAAAAACCAGAGCTCATTGTGACACCTCTCCAAGGGCCATTTAGCCTGATCTGCATAGCAGAGATACCCACCCATGCTGCTGGGTGCCTGCAGCCTTGATGCTGCTTGACATATGTTGAGACCTGCGCCAGAGAAATCAGGAAGCTAAAGCCAGGCTGGAAAGGAAAGGTGCAGAAGGAAACAGTAAATAGCTTCTCTGGCACTATAGGAAGTCAAGAGTGCCTGCACAAGGTCAGCCTGTGCATCCCTCTGGCACTGTCTCTTGTCTCGGACAGGACCCAAGTGGATGTCAGGGGAAGGGTACAGCAGACCAAACATATGTGACACTCCCCTCCTTTAGCACAACCCCAACCTTTGGGCACTTGCAGCTCAGAAGTGGTTTCTATGTAGTTATGACCCCTCAGTGGGTTTCCTTCCATGTACTTGCCCTCTTCATTGTTGTAAACAGCCCCATGTTGGGGTTAGCCACCTATCCCTGCTTACCACTGCATGGCCCAGAGACAGCAAGGCACCGATGGCTCCAAAGCCCTGGAAGTCGAGCTGGGGTTTGCCTGGGTATATGAAGACAAAGGAATATCTGAGCCCATTCGTGGCCCACCACATGTGGCCCCACAAACTTCATACTCGTACTTGAGCATCACAGGAGGAGCCACGTGGACCCCTTGTCTGGTCACAGGGCAACAGTTCCCGGTATTGCCAACCTATGGGACACAAGTGAAATCAGAGATGCTGAGTACCCCCTGGCCACCACACATGGTGGCTTTAATGAGCAGTCTGCTGCTAATGCCATCGCTGTTTTGTGGGTTGGGATGTGCCGTGGGATGGGATGGGTTGGGATGTGTCACTCTGATGTGTTACGGGCGGTTTAAGGGCTTGCTGCGATGACTTTCCTTCAGCTCCTGCGTTGTAGGGACTGCAGATCTGCATGGGGCGCATGGTGCCTGATTAATTTTATGGACTGCAGCACATCGAGGTTGATTTCTTCCCCAAATAAAATATCAGTAACCCCATGTGCTCGCTGGCTTGGGCACATGGGGTATAGTTTTATTGGCTCGTGTAGATGGCTTGCTGGCTGTTTTTATTCTTTAATAAAACCTTTTGGCAGAGCTGTGGCTTCTTGTTGCCTTACAATAAGGGAGAGAACAGCCCGTGCTCAAAGCTGACACAGAAGTTTATGAAACCAACAGAGAGATGCAGGGGGACCTCTAAGAACAATGCAGGCAGAGCTGCTGGCTGCTAACGAGAAGGAAATGTGTTATTTTTAGCTATCCAAGAAGGTGGAAGGTGAAAAAAGCAGCACAAGAACAAAGGAAATCTAGAGTCCAATTCAGGAAGCCAGAAAGAAACCCCAAAATAACCCCAAAAGCTGGTTCTTTGGCAGAGGACTTATTTCCCTAATGGGAAGGAGGGGACTTGGGGGCTGGAAGAGCCTTGGGGTGTGAGCCAAGCCCTGCACTCAGGACCATGCATGGGGACCCAGTCTGCAAATCCAAACTGGGGTGAGCTGAGGTCCCCTCTGAGCTCTGGTTCACAAGCAGGAGCAGGAACAAGGCTGTGCGCATCCAACAGAGCAGCTCATCAGCAGATGAGCACCCTTGCAGGGCATGGGGACAGAGCTCCACATCTGCAAGCCAGGGAAGGGAAAGAAAGAAGCAGATGAGGTGATGTGAGAGCAAGGAGCAGCAGTGCTGGCAGTGCAGGGCAGAAAGGACAGAGCAGACCCTGAGCTCCGGACAGGAAACAGCAGAGCACTGTGCGATGTGCAAGAGAGCTGTGCATGCAAACCCCACAGCCCACTGCGGGAAAGGGGCTTGCTGGTGTTGGTGTGAGGGTAGGATGGCAGCAGGGCTGGATCTGGATAATCTTTAAGGTCCCTTCCAACCCAAACCATTCTGTGATTCTATGGTTCTATGAAGGTAACGTGCTGAGGATAAGCCCATAGGCTGAGTGATGCTTGGGTAGTCAATAACTTGCCTTCATCAATGAGTTTGATCGTCCTCAGGGCTGTGAGGGTGATAGTGAGAGACCTGCAGCAGGGAGCTGATGCCTGGTACAGAGGGTAACTGTTCTGGGCTCACTTCCTCAAAATCCAGATAAGAGTTTGCTATCAGAGTTACAGCAGCTGCCTAAGGGATGGGGCACAAAGGCCTGTGCTGGGCTTAGCATTACAGAGGGTCCAATTGGTTGTGTAAATAAATCATAGAACCATAGAATGATTTGGACCCCTTGCCACCAAAAATTCCACTGTCAGAGGATATGCATTTCCTAATGTCCAAGTGCACAGTGCAAAAACAGAGCAGAGAACATGCCCAGGAGAGAGAAGGGGGGTATTTTTAAACACAGCTAACCCCATCTTGAATGCAAAGGGAGGGTGTGTGGAAAGCAGAGATGCTCTTGCTTCCTCTGTCCTCGCTGCACCTGAAGAAGTTGAAGTGATTCATTGAGGCTTGGACGTACCTTGGGCACACCTCTGCTGTGTTTGACTGGATCTGCATCTTTCCCTTTCCCCAGGCCCATCAGGAACACACGGGACACATCCTCCCCCCTTGTGCCTTTGGTGGTCACCATCCTGCTCCCATCTCCGCCTGGCTGCCAGCACCCAGCACCCAGCAGCGCTGTCAACAACAGCTCTACAAGCAGGACATCCATGGATTTGCCGAGAGAGGATTACAGCTGCGTTGGGGACAACCATCATCTCCCAGCCAGCACGCATGGAGCTGCAGTCTTTTGCTTTGGCATTCACCCATCTTGCCTCCTGCAGCCCCAGTGTCAGGAGCTGCAATGAGCTGCGGTGTGTGCACTGTGCTGCTGGGTGATGCTCACAGTAATGAAGTAACCTGTGATCAGCAACAGCAAAACTGCATTATAGGGTTATAAGCCAGCCCAAGCACAGGGGGGCTACAAATCTGTCATGCTCAGGACCCTGGAGACTGTTACAGCAGTAGGCAGCAGCAATAATGATAAGAGCTATGCTCTCCATTTCCCATTTGCACGATCTCCAAAGGGATCTTTTGCGTCTCGGAAGTCCTGTGTTAAGACCTTGGGCTTGTTTTGTCTTTTTATATGCATGGATTTTACACTTGCATCAACTGCAGGAAGGCCGTTGCATGTGTTCCCTTTGCAGGCATTTGCTGCTCTGCCCCAGCGTGAGCACGGTATAGACTTTGAGCATCACAAACACACTGGGCTTCCCCAGGCTTGGAAAGTAGGCAGTGCTGCAGAGCAGGCAGCAGTAATAGCAGTGATCAAATTAGCACTTAGCTCTGTTACAACTGCACTCCTGAAAGCACCTTCTATAGGAAGGTATTCCCAAGCCTGGAGGTGGGACACAGTTTCTCTCCATCACTAAGAGCATCACTTTGCCTCCAGCACAACGCACCAGCTCCCAACAGGTCCCTGCCCTCTCCGGGCTCGCAGTGATTTGCTTTCTCCTCCCAGTGTGACACTTTCAAAGGCTGAATGTGAAACAAAAGGTGACTTTCTTGTCAGTTAAACTCCCTTCTGTCCCCACCCCTGCACCTCTGATGTAGCTGCTTATACACTTGTATTTGCACAAATAAGGACAATCCCTCGGGGGGGAAATCATGTTATCTCACCCGCTGTGTAGCAGCAGGCTACCAGCAGATGATAAAACACATTGAGGATAGACAAGGCAAGCTATAGCTTCTCTGCTTCTCTGGAAACCTTCCCCTGATGGAAACACATGATGGTCCTCATGGACCAGGGTCAGGCTCAGCTGGGGCTAGCTAAGGACACTGGCTAACAGGATGTATCGGAAGAAAAATACAGAGACCTCACATCCAGAAGCAGCTCGGGATAGCAAAAGGAAGCCTGTGATGAATCAACAAAGCCACTGCATGTATTTTAACCCCTTTGGGTACTTCTAGAGTTAAAGGAACAGGACCACAGCATCACATTGCTCAGTGGGTGATGCTGGGAAGCAGTCTGTCGATCTAAAAGCAAGGTCAATCCTTTCTTATGGTCACCCTGTATTAAATCCCAGGACTGTACATAAACATCAACAGAGAATCACCCTAACCTTTCCAAGAGGAGTCCTTCATGCAGGCCTCTGGGCTGCTTTCGACCCTGCAGCAGACTGCAGCCAGAGGAGCTTGTTACAGGTGTGTTGGCCAAGTGCTGCTGCTGCTACCTACATGAAGCACTAGTTTCCAAGGCTGATGGGTTGAAAACAATTAGTTGCTTCTCTTCCTTTCTTTGAGGCAAACGCAGGCATGGGCAAACTCTCTGTCAGTGCACAACGATTTCTGATAAAATAATTCATCCAAATGCCTATGCAAATCGTTCTGACCGATAACCACTGGAAACATGCAATGCTTTAAATACAATGAAAGCATAATCAGCGATCAGAGACAGGGGTGACAGCCTGGTGCTGCGGATGGAAGTAATGGGAGTGTTGTTCTGCATCTGAATGCTGGTGGAAAGCAGCAGCCTCCCAGGGTTGTTTCAAGCTCTGCAAGGCACAGATTGAAAGACGCTTTCCTGGGTGAAGAGCTCAGTGTGTCCAACAGCTCGGGGATTACTGAAGCACTGGGGACCAGGCTAATCCTGTCCTCCCTTGGAGGGTGTTGGCACATGTGCTGCTCTCCCAGGATCTGTACTGCCTGGTGCTCAGATCCAAGGCTCCTGTGAGCTCTTTTGGACAAAGTACCCTCCCCATGGCTGCCTGCCCACCTGGCAGTGGGGGATCCGGCGACCCAAGGGGTCCCATTCAGTTCTCCATCTTCTCTCTTATATTTCTCTGCTATTGACCTATGTGAAAACAGCTTTCCAAGCGAAGTGTTCAACTCCGAAGGGCATAACTGTGATTGGTGAAGTGTTTGAGCCTGATCTCTGTGGGAAGCTGGGCACAAAGATCTCCCACTGGGGTGGAGGAGTCCATAAAGATTTATTCTCCTCTCCACCTTTAATGATGTAGAATTAGGGATTTGAATGCGGAACATTCAACACCACGTTTCCACACTTGGGCCTCCTCCCTGTGCTCAAAACCTTCTTTCATTTGAGAGTAGCAATTATCTCTTGCCTCCTTCACAAGGACAGTGAGAAGTGTAATGAAGCAGGACATGGCTTTTTGTCAGTTGTGCGCCTGCACCTCGCATTAAACCCAGTGGTAGCTGAAGGGATAATTGAGCCACTGGTGTTTAGAAACCACTCTGAGATCTTTGGGTGTTCATGACTGTGACTGCAGCACCAGGGGCTTGCACAGGGGCTGACACTTCAGCCCAGGTGGCCCTTTCCATCCTACCAATGCCATGTTCATGCACCAATTCCTGCTGCTGTTGATTTGCTTAATATATAACACAAAGGGGGTGATCTGTCGGGTCTAACTCTGTAAGTGACCCCAAAAACCCCTCTGTTTCCCTACTTAAATGCTCAGAAAACTAAAACTGTGCACCAGTGATGAGGGGAGGAGGGGAGCTGTGGTTCTTTCCATCATGCACTTCTCCAGCCCAGGGACTGCTCTGGGCTTAGATCTTCACAAAAGCAGATGGCAACATCAGCCTGTTCGAAGCTGGGATTTGAACTACCCCGTTTATTAGCACTGGCTTAAACCCAAACTTTCTCTTCCATCAGGAATCTGACATTTTAAGCTCTTTTTTTTCAGCCCAAACCCAAAACCCAACATGAATGATGACGCTGTTGGATTTTCCCAGTGGAAAACATCTCTCCTGAAAGAAGCTGCTCTCCTGCAGGGCATCCTATGCCTTATATCCCCCATGGCACAGCAAGAGCCCTCTGCTCCCTTATCTGAGCACCCCTTTGCCTCATCCCCACACCAAGTGTGCTACCACACTATCACCCAACAAATGCATGTCCCTCCTGAAGGCTGCTTCCCAGCTTAATGTTTTATGGAAGTATTTAGGAGTCACTGTTATCCTTAGTGATCAGTAGCTGAAATGGGTTTTGGAGCCCAGTGGAGCTCAGCAATGAGGGTGGTTTCTAACTGCCCTGCAGACCAGATATTCCTGGAGCAAGGAAGCTCCTTGACTGCTCTAGGGATGGAGCAGGCTTGTCCTTTGCTCAGCCTTCCCCCTTAGCAGGGTTTCATCCTTTCACCCTTCTCATCCAAGTGCCGGATCTACCCCATGGTCACCCTTCTTTCACCATTCAGATGTGTGTTGCTCATGCATCTCTGAGCCTGTGCTGCAGATGAGGGAATGCACCTCCCTCAAAAGAGAGAAGGAGCACTGTGTTTTATGGAGGTAAAAGAGTAACTTGACAGAGTTCAATACATTCAATGAAATTTAAGAGGATTGAACAGGAGTTTACCCAGGTTCAATAAGTTTGATGACAAGGTTCCCCTTCTTAATTACTGCATGGAAGAAACATTTGAAGGAAAACTGAGTTAGAATCGAGTTACAATGACTCACACAGAGACCTGAGATGCAAAGGGTGAGGAAGAACTTCCCATTAAGACATAAGGTCCAGAGTGGATCCCCTTTGCTTTCTAAACTCCTTATGGAGCCGAGGTGCAGCTGAGTCCAATCTTAGTCTCAGACATGGACAATGGTTAATGCCTAATGGAATTATCCATACAATGCTTATAGTAATATTGAGTAGCTACGTGGATTAGTAATGTTTCATTAGTATTAATTCAGCACACAGTCACTGCTGAGGCTCTGCCATGGGGAAAGGATCTCTTCAGCTCCCTGGTTCACCACCGGCCATGAGGCCCATTGCTCCTTAGTCAGTCTGAGCTAAAGTATGGCTGAGGGGTGAGTGTATCCGTCACAGCCTGGCATTAAAACGAAGAGATCCTGTATGCTGCCACAAGGGATTTATATCTAAAGCAATAACTTAATGCCACAGCAAATGCTTTAATTTCTTTGTAGTATAAATTACCATACTAATCTGATAATAATGCATTACAGCCTGAAAAAAAAGGAAGAAAAAGGGAAAAAAGAGCTCTTGTGTGGCTAATCATGACAGGAATTGAAACCAAGACAAAGGCTCACACTGTGATTTGGCTGAGATTTCATGGGTGTACACTGGAGAAGGCGAGGAGGGGTACATCACAGACACTGTTAAGGGACCATCAAAGCAAAGACCAGCCAAGATTTTGCCTGTGTATTTACTGCTTTCTCATCTTCTGTGTGAGAAGCATTTGCCAGGGTCTACTGAAACAAAAGGTTTAAGATGGGCCTAAACCCATCTGGAGCTGGTTTGGTCTGGGAACTACAGAGAGTTCATAAGGCAGCCCAAGGTGGTGTTTGCAAAACGTTGTTTTAAAAAGGCCAAATGCACATTCCGAGGTCTTGCCAAAAAGCAATTAGATAAAGAGAGGAAAAACAGGGTCCCAGGACTATCCTGAGAGGTCAGACCTGACCACAACACAAGGTTGGACACGTGAACGTATGTTCAGACACCTAAATGTGGGTATTCTAAGCTGGGGCTGAACCCCATCCTTAACTGCACCCCCAAACTGCCCTGCTGACAGGCCCAAGGCAAATCCTTCCAACAGAGCAAGGTCTCCACAGGGAAGGTAATTAAGCATCAGAAGCGATTACGAGGAGATAGAGCAGTATCTGCATCCCCTCGAAATCCTTAAATCCAGACAGGGCAGCTTTGTAAAGCTGTGTTGTAGCTCAACCTGTAATTACAGGCTGGATGCCCATCAGGAGATAAGATGCTGTGGTCTGTGTTTATGCAGGATGATGTCGGGCTGGTTTCTGTGCTGCTGGGAGACTCAAAGCACTGTGAGGATTGTGCTTGATTCCCAAGGTGAGCACGTGAGGAGCTTGGAGAGCTGGGCTCTTTGTGCAGGGCTGGGGTCTTCTGAAGCCTGTTCTGGGGGCTTTGGAGAGTCTCTAAATGAGTGTCAATGAATCCATCACACTCCTGAAGGGGGCTACAAGGGTGCTGGAGAGGAACTGTAGTGACAGGACAAGGGGTGATGGGTTCAAACTGAAACAGGGGAAGTTCAGGTTAGATCTAAGGAAGAAGTTCTTTATTGTGAGGGTGCTGAGGTGCTGGCACAGGGTGCACATGGAAGTGGTGAATGCTCCGTCCCCAGCAGTGTTCAAGGCCAGGTTGGACAGAGCCTTGGGCAACATGGTCTAGTGTGAGGCATCCCTGCCCATGGCAGGGGTTCGGAACTGGATGTCTTAAGGTGCTTTCCAACTCTAACTTTTCCATGATTCTATGATTTGTATTCCCCTTAACAAGAAGACTTCTTCCAAGCAGCAGTGATGCTTGACTTCATTCTATTTTTCCCTTTATTTTTAAGGAATTCAAACCACTCCTGTGAAAGATGTGATGTTTTCTTCTGAGCTGACAACACCTTGCTCATTAAATCCCACTTTCCACCACTCCACCATGTGCTCTGTTGTGCCCATGTACCTCAGGCACGGCAGCTCTCCCTTGGTTGTTTTTCCTGGGCTGTTTTTCTCCCTTGTTGCAATTTTGCTGCCCCATGAATAAAGAGTCAAAGTCTCCCTTTGAAGCAGCAGGTCCCTGCTGAGCCCTGCAGAAGAGCATTGACACCTGCCAAAGTAGAGATTTCAGGCGGAGGTTTCTAAGCAGGGAAAACCTGCTCATTTCCCATGAAGATCACAGGAGTGAACAGGGTTTTCTTTGCAAACTACACGAATTCCACCTCCAAATCCCACCTGCTTCCAGCTAAATGAAGCTGTGGGGTGTTTTGAAGGTTGCTAGACAGCAAAAGGTAACTGGGGGGGAAGGCTCAAATTAAACCTGAGCTGGAGCACAGGCAGCTTTGGTTCCCGCAGAAAGCATCCCCCAAAGTCAGGCAGCTTCAAAAGCAGCTGACTTAAAAGTAGGTGCGTGGGTAAAGTCTAAATTGTCCTAAGGTGGTTTCTAGACTGTTTGAGCTACTGAAGGTCCAACCTTAGATACCTGTATGGCCTTAAATACCTGTATGGCAGTGGGAGACGTTTAGAGGCCAAAATATCTAAGGTGGAAAAAGAAAGAAGGGAAATGGGGCTGGATGCAATAGGCAAAGAGACCAAGATGCCACTTGTTTGAGGCAAGGAGGAGGTCAGAGCCAGCAGTGATGGTCAGGAGGAACATCCATCAGCTTTGCACTGCTTTCCCATGTCGTCTGAATGAGAGGTGAGGAAAATCAGAGGAAAACCAGTCCACTCCAGCTGAGTGGATGCAAGAGACTCTTGTTCTTCTCACTCGCAGGGCTCTGCTCAGGTAGAATCGCTTTCATCTTCATTGCTGTATCTTTTGCCACTGTTTGTTCAAGCCTGAACCAACCCGCCACCTGTTTTGCTCTGTGTTGCTATGGCAATTGGAGAGGTGCTGCACAGCCCTGTTGCAAACTGCAGCAGCCCTGCACAAGGCAAAGTGTCCTGAAGAAAGCAAGGGAGCTGAGCTGGCCTTAGGACTAACCCAAGTGAAATCTATACAGCTGTGCTTGGCATATAGCACCTCTGCTGCTCCTCCTCCTAAGGAGAAGGAGTTTAGGCAGCCTCAAGTGAGGCAGAGGGGTAAAATGCACCAAGTGGAGACATTGCCTTCAAGACTCAGCTGCTTCATGACAGGAGTCTGGAAACTGCTTTCTTAGAAGGTAAGAAGTGAAGAGGTAAAACATCACAGGAGGAAGAGCTCCCGTGCTGCTGAGGTGCGCAATTTGTCTTGTGAAACACACATCACTTGGTGCCGATGTCCAGAGCAAAGCTGAGATTTCCAAGGGCATCAGATGAGACTGGAGCCTGGAGCCTGCTCCTCTGAGCACCGTTAGCTTCAAAATCCTCAGCCTAAATTCCCAGCCGGCACTGAAACTGTGTGGTTCCCTCCAAAGCTCTCCATCACTTTCAGTGCATCAAGATCTCCATCTGGGGAAGTTCCCAGCCCTCCTTAACTCCATGGTTTTCCACAGGAGGAGATGAGACCCAGAAGGATGGTGCGTGCTGTGTCTACATTCTCCCTGCAAGTTCCTGGGCATGATAAATTGGCTGGGATACCAACTTCATGTCTAGCTTGAGAAATCAAGCTACTGTCTTGCTTTAAACTATTCTCAATCTGATGAGCCTAAAACTCTGGAGAGCTGGATGTCCCCTGATGGTTCCCCCTTGCTCAGCCCCTGTCCCAGCAGCTCAGATGAAAGCACACCACTATTGGTCCCAGCTGGTCACTGAGTCATCCCTAGCCTTGCCAACTTAACCAGGATTAACATCAATTATCCCCCATCAGCAATTCCAGCCCTGGGAGGTCCCCTGAGCCCTCCATGGATACGTATGACATGGGTTAAATTTATACAAGGTCTTGGAATACCCCAAGTGCCTGTAACATCTGGCACATCTCAGGGTTTCCACGCTCTCTGGGTCTCAGACCTGTCACAGACGGGTTGACCCTTGAGGATATAAGGTCCCTGGGTCAGGACCTATTGATTCTGCAGCGCTTTGTACAGCATTTGTCAGCGATTAGGGAAGGGGAACTTGACCCAAAGTATGTTGATGTGGGTTATGTGTATAGAGACACAGGCATCCAGCTTGACAGAGAAATTAAAGGGCATTTTTGGTTTTCTATCCTCTCTTTGGGCTGGAAGGGAGATAAAAAAAGGCTGTTCTATGACTTCCATAGCCCAGCACACTAACTGAAACAGTGAGTGAGGTTCTGCTGTCTGCTGATGGAATGTCCTGGAAAGGGGTATGTCAGAGTCAGGAAGCAAAGAGCTCTTAAACTGACTTTTCCATCCCTGGCTCCGGGAGTAGGGGCCATTGTAAGTCACTGTCCCCACCCCTACTGTGCTGGGGAAACTGAGGCACGGGAACACAGGGACTTGCTAAACACCATCTGTCTGACATGTAGCAGAGAGGGGACTGAAATGCAGCAGCCTGAGGCTCTCATTGCTATTCTGGGCCTTAAAGCATAAATCAGAGAAGGTGCAATGGTAGATTTTAAATAACACAGAAGCTCTCATGCCCTGCTAAGCACTGCAGCCTCGCCTGGGGCTACCTACTTATGTCATGGAGATGCCTACTTAACTCCAGTCTTGGAAATCCAGATACTCCCTTGCCTTGCCATGTTCCCAGGTCCTGCACCAAACCCTGGGTGCACATTAACCTGTCACACGCAGCAAATCAGGGCTGAGTACTTTACCCTGTCAGGGGAAATAGCTTTAGGTCTGTTTGGAGCACTCTGGAGAGGGCAGCAACCTGCCCTGTCTGCAGCAGCCTAAAGGCATTGGGAGGGAATGAATAAACATCCCCCTGCACAGGGACAGCTCTGCAGCGATGAGCTTTAGTCTGCTTTGGGAAGGTTATTCAGTGAGCACAACTTTTGCTTCTCATAAAGGCAAGCTTTGGCCCAGCCCTTTGCTCTCCATTGCAGAGCATCCCTTCCTCCACGGACTGGACCAGCCGTGGGCATCAGCACCTTGACATTCCCCTGGGATCGTGTGAGCTCCCAGGCTCTCAGCTGGGGCTAACAGCCAGGAGGTGAAGCATGACAGTGAGTAATGGCAAGACCTTTGGAAGTTCAGGAGAAATCAAACCAAGGTGACAGCATTTATTTGCTTTCCAGTCCCCCGTCCCGCCCTCACCCCCCATCCTAATGGCATTTCAGGCTGTTTGGCTGCATTCCCCACCTCATAAACCGGGATTCAACAGCAATGACTTGAAAACTGCCATTGATGGGCTGTTGGTCAGGGTGGTGCTGGGGTGTTAACCCTTTCCCCATCAGGAACAGGGCAGTGCAGAGGCAGAGCCGCTGTTGTGGCACTCATGCAAAGCCACTGAGATGAATCAGTTTTATTTTTACCTTGGAAATTGTGTGTGCCCAGAGCCTCAGAGACTGAAATATCAATTGCCCAGGGCAACACAGCTACCAACTGCATTCATCTTTCATTCTTGCTGCTGGAGGGAGAAAACCAGGTTGCACACATGGACCTCTGCCTTCCCATCTTAATCACTCCTTCATGTCCCTGCTCTTGGCAAGGGCACGGGCAGGACCAGGTTCTCTTTGAAGATGCCCATCCCTGTCTCAAGGCAAGCAGAGGCCTCCCAAATGCATCCCTGGTTCTGACAGCACCACAGGGCAACAGCAGGACCATGGTTTGAATTCCTAGCTCTGTAACATGCTCACAGACCTCCCAGGGCAGCTTTCTGAGCAGCAGTGATTTTAGGGGTGTTGGGGGGAGTTTCTCTGCATTTGGGGGTTTTAGGGTTTTCTCTTTGTTTTGGGGGGAATTTGTTCTGGGTTGGGTTGGGTTCTTGTAATTAGATGACACAAACTCATACTCAGGAAATCTCTTGTTCTGCAGGGGCACGTAGTTGGGTTAGGAATGAAAGCTGTGTTCAGAGGAAACATCAGAGCCCTGCAACCAGGGTGTTGATGCAGGAGGTTTGGCCTCAGCCTCTTTTTGGTGTCCTTTAGCAATGTTGCTGGAGCACTAAAGGGATCATACAGACAGCAACAGCATCATTTCAGGTTGCTTGGCTCCATTCCCCTGGGGCTCCTCGGCACCAGGTTGAAGTCAATCCCTTTGTCATTAAACATCCCAGCATGTAAATCATGTCTAAGAGCATCCCAGTCCATAACTGGATCCTTCCAGGAAGAAGGAGAAATGCATCCAGATCACAAAGGAGAATCAAACCTGTGTTACCTAATTGTTAGTTGAGTGCAGACAGACTGAATAAGGAGGAGATAACACATCTTGGGCCTCCATCTTTGTCACATACCCTATAAATGATGTATTTTTAATTACAAAAAGAGCTACAAACAGCCTCAACCTGAACATTTTATGTTGCTCACAATCAAAGGTTCATTTATCCCTCATTTATTTTACCACGATCTTCTAGATCAGTTTCTTTCCCAGATGGAAAGGAGACAGATGGAGTCCAAGGTGATGATTTAAGGGTTAAAGGAAAGGGTCCAGCGCAGGTTGCCGGGTTCAGCCGCTGCAGCTCTGAGCACACCTCATCTGCTGGGATCTGCATGACAAAGGCCAGCCTAGAGATGCCAAGAAGTCAAAGCCAGCCCGTTCTCCAGGTGTCCCCTGTCACAAGCAGCTGACACGTACCAAAACAAGGATCAGCATCGCAACAGCGAGGGTTTGGTGGAGAGGCAATGCCTGGGATTGGCTGTGGTGTGCAATGAAAGCCTGAGAGCACCAAGCTCTGAGCACGGATCTCTGCTCCCAGCTCCCAGGCAGGGCAGAGCAGCTGGGAGATGTCAGAGCAAGAGCAAACCTCACCCCTGCGTGTGGCAGGGAAACAGAGATGGGATTTCAATGGATTTCAAGATAGAGCAAAGCCCTGGGAACAAAGGAAAGCTGGAAACCTTCAGTGAGGGCCCTGAAGCCGAGCCAGCGCTGCTGTTTATACATGGCTCTGCATGTGGATCAGGACACTTCACACTTCTGTCCCAGCTTTATATGAGAGGGGTAGCTCTAAATCCCTGATGCCTCCGGGACAAGCGCTCCTCCTGGCCACCGCTACCTGCAGTTACACAGCACAATAACAGCATTATTGAGGTCAGGTTCTGCCAGCTACACAATGAGCCTCCCTCCTTCCAGCCCTCGCAGGCACGAAGGAGCCTTTGGAAGAGGTCGGTGATTCAGGCAGACAACAAGAGCTCCCAGGCCCTGCTTGTCCCTGGAAGTGTTCCTAAACCATGTAGATGAGGCTCTTAGTGCCATGGGTTAGCGGTGGCCTTGGCAGTGCTGGGGTAAAGGTTGGACTTGATCTTAAAGGTCTTTTCCAAGCCAGTTGATTCTATGGTTAGAAGCAAATGACAGGAAACAGCACAAAGAGAGGCAGCGCTGCTTTGGCCACACGGTATGCTGGGGCACGTGCTGCTTGAAGGACTGCCCTCCTTTTGGAAGGGAAGTGCATTCCTGAGGTCTGTTGGCCTCTGGGTGATATCCACAGACAGAGCAGCCTGACAGAGCTCTGCAGATGCCAGCAGGGGCTACCACTTGTAAATCAGCCCCAGACTCAGTGTGACACGTTTCACATGATGAGCACATCTCTGAGAGCATCGCTGCCCTGCTGAAGCTGCAGGGAGCCTTTCTGATGACTGCTCTGGGTGCTGGACTGCTTCCTAGAGCAACATGGAGCTAAGGACATCGATGAGCTCTTCTATATGGCTTGAACAAGGGCATGGAGCAGCAGACAAAGGGAATGGCTTTAACCTGCCAGAGGGGAGACTGAGATGAGCTCTTAGGCAGAAGCTCTTCCCTGTGAGGGTGCTGAGGCGCTGGCACCGGGTGCCCAGAGAAGCTGTGGCTGCCCCATCCCTGGCAGTGTTCAAGGCCAGGTTGGACACAGGGGCTTGGAGCAAGCTGCTCCAGTGGAAGGTGTCCCTGCCCGTGGCAGGGGCTGGAGCTGGAGGAGCTTTAAGGTCCCTTCCAACACAAACCAGGCTGGGATTCCATGGTTCTGATGACTTTAGAAAAGAGGAAGGTGCCCACACCACCCTTCTGCAGAGGAGGGGATGGAGGATACACCAGCTCCCACCAGGATGGCTGCTGTTTTCCTGAAGGCTGGACCCAAAGCTGATGATTCGAAGGGCTGCTCATGTGAAAGCAGGACCAGGCTCCCTGCTGTCCTGTTCAAGCAGATTTTCTCCACCCCTTTTACAACCCAGTGCCAGAAGCACTGATTACTCCAGGGGAAGCCAAGAGAGCAGTGGTTCCGCTTCTCATCCGGAAACCTGGCATCTTAAATTGCTTTTGTAATTCCATCCAGGTATATCATTAGCGTCCTTTCCATCCTAATTGTCCTGCAGTCCTGCTGTGCAGCATCGCACAGCACAGCAGTAAGTAGGCAGCAGGGTTGAGTGGGAAAGGCAGGAGATAGGAGATTAGGAAGCCTGGATCAGCTTGTGGCAGGTGCTGTGCATGGTTTTTTGCCTCTCCTTGTCCCTGCTTATCCACTTGCTGATGCTGACAGAGTCAGGAGTCAGAGATGTTGGAGCTGGATGATCTTAAGGTCCTTTTAACCCTAACTATTCCATGATTCTATGTGACAGCATGGATCACTCCAGCGTGATGGAGCAGACCCGTGTCACCCCATATCCCCAGGGCAGGGCTCTGACAGGGTGCAGCAGTGATGGGGTTTGGTGCAGCAGCACTGCAGTGAGTGGCTGCCACCTCCTGACGCTGGCAAACAGGCAGGGACAGAAATGGGGAGGGAGCAAGTAGAAGCCAGTAGCACTGCATGACCCTTCTGCCTTCCTCTGAGCCTCAAACAACAGCCATGTTTTGATATCCATTTACTTGCTTGCTCTTTGGAACAATAAAAGCCACTGCAGAGTTGTACCTGGAGTTTCTTTTGAGCTCCGGAGTCCAAAGAATATACCCCAACCTGGCTGAGTTTGTATAGACACAACACATATGCAAGTGCAAGGTAACAACTTACTTTCCACTTCACCAAAGAAGGATAAAGCAAAGCTACATGTCCTACACCCAGGAGACAACTGGCAAGTCACTATCCCTTAGCAATCACCCTGTGACTCGCTGAGAGTTCATCTCCTCTGTCCCAAAATGATTAGTTGCAGAAAGATGCCTTCTGCCTTTGCTATGGGAACATCCCTGTACCTGGCAGCCCACGGCACAGCAGCCTGCTCATGGCATGGTGGAATGGGCCAGCCCTATCCCTAGCCTTGTCCCCTGCTGTGTCTGTGCAGAAGAGCCCCAGCCTTGCCATTACCCTGCAGTGAAGATTTTGCCTTCATTTGGGCAGCTTTTTATTTGACTGGGAGACCCAAACTGTGCTTTGAGCAATAGCAACGGGCTGTGTCTTCAGCAAAGCCTAATGTAGCAGAAGGCAATTGCAAGGGAAATTACATCTTGTGGAAGCAGGTAGCGGTGCAGTGATGTGTGAAGTGTTTTCCCTCCAGTGAGTGTGTGCATGCTATCGGTGTTTTGGCTTTCTTTCTATTCTTAAAAGGCAGATCAGGATTCAATGCTCACATTTTACTGCAGGGAAAACGATTTCACAGGTCTGCACGCCATGTAGTCACTTCCAGGCATGGCTACTGGGGCTTCCAACCCTAATTCAAGAGCATCCTTTCTTGGAGGGGGGGCAGGGAGAATGAAGAGGTCAATGGTGGAAATATCAGGGCACTGCTGAAAATATCCCTGCACCCTTCAGGCCAGGGAAATGGTATTTGGGGAAGGGATGAGCTGGGTACAGGGAGCAATCCCTATGTCTCTGTTTAGAAGCAAAACCCCTACTTGTGCCTGTGCTGCTGCCCTGCGTAGGATTTCACCAGGCAAATACTGACCCTCAATACAGCACCCAATTTCTCCTTGTGTTTTCCTTCCTTTAGCATCACTCCTAATGCCTCTCTCCTGCCAAACGTCAACCCCTCTTCCCTGGTCCCTTTTGCCCTCCTTCGGGACGGGAGGTCCCACTTTCCAGTGTAGGTAGGAGAGCCACAGTGACCTGCAATCACAGTAACCCACTTGCAGCCCTCACTAGGACTGCCGCAACCTGATTTCCAACCTGTAAATAAAGCTTCCCTTTCCCAGCCATAAAGAACTCACCAGCTCATGAGTAACCACCACACTCATCTGGGATCTCCAGGCCTGGATCTATGTATCCAGGTGTGAAAATACCAGTGCTGGCTTATAAACCACTCTGTCAACCCTGTGGGACAGGAGATGCCCCAGAAATATTAGCTGCGATTCTATCACTTTCTCAATGGGTCAAGTCCAGCCTGGGTCTGAGCAGCCTCTGCATGCTGATTTGGGGCTCAAAAAAAAGCCACTAAATGAGCTTTGCGCAGTACACAGCTCATCAAGGATTCACATGCAATAAGGGTGTTTATAATGGATTTAAGGAAAAAGAATATATTCCCTGCATGCATAATGTATTTACTCCACACGTATATATGGTTGGAAATGTGCTGCGTTAGCTGTGAAATCTGCACAGCTAGCAAAGGGAGAGAACCCCCCCCCATCCTCTTCATCTGATGGGTCAAAGAGACATCACAAACTGTCAGATGCTCCTGAAATCTCATCTTTCAGTCACTTCAGTGTAAGCTTCATCTCAAAACCAGACCCCAGCTCCCATTTCCAGGCTGGGTGCTCCATGTGTCACACTGAAGCCCCCAGTGCTATAGAATCATTGAATCCCAGCCTGGTTTGGGTTGGAAGGGACCTTAAAGCCCATCCAGCTCCAACCCCTGCCACGGGCAGGGACCCCTTCCACTGCAGCAGCTTGCTCCAAGCCCCTGTGTCCAACCTGGCCTTGAACACTGCCAGGGATGGGGCAGCCACAGCTTCTCTGGGCACCCTGTGCCAGCGCCTCAGCACCCTCACAGGGAAGAGCTTCTGCCTTAGATCCAACCTGCCTCCAGCCCTGCCAGTATGGCAAAGGACCCCCAGGAATGTAGGCAACCTGGGTCTCCCCTGTCTTGCCTCCTCTGTATGCATTTGGTCAAGATGGGCTGGGAAAGACACCAAACGCTTTGATTTTACATCCAGAGAGTTCTGGATGATGCTGTGTGGATGGATGCTCTGAGAGCGTGCCTCCACCCACGCTGAGGACTTGCAATTGCATTGCACAGACATGTGCTTGTTGATTTAATGTTGGGGGAGATGCAATGGATGCTGAGAGTTTCACCTGGCAGATGATGGAGATAGAAGCCACCATGGGGGGAGAGGTGGGGACCAGAGGGCTCATTGCTGGTCTTGCTCTTGGTTGCACAGATGAATTTTCTCTTCCCTTCTTTCCTTGCCTGGCAAGATGCTTAGTTCAGTTCTTTAGGGACTTCGTGACCTCTCTCTGACCTGGTAGCTGGGTCTCAACGTGCCCCAGGGAGAAAAGGAACCATAAATTTACCTTCACTCACTAAAATAAATTACAAGAAATTAATGTCCCATAATGAGACAATTTGTCATTGCTGATAGGCCTGGCTTTAACGGAGGGTTTTAAAACAGCACCATTAATTTATATGGCTTTGCTATTTAATACTTGAGCAGGATGAATCTTGCTATAAAGGCAGTTTACTTGGAAAGCAGGCAAAGAGTGGGGGAGGAAAGGAGCATGGTTGCATGTGTGTCTGGGGAGCACAAAACTGCCTCTTGCCTTCAAGTGAAGGAAAGGTGGGTTTAGCTCTATTAATCTGGCTGATGAATGCAACTCCTTTTGGGAAACAGGCTGAGGCCGCCTGAATGACGATGCCTTCCCTATATACAGGAGCATCCTATCTCCCTAAATGCCCACCGAGGTGCTGGCTCCTGCTTTCCATGACTTGCTCCAAAGTTTGCCCATCTCCAGGACCACTGGCTTCTGGTGCAAACCCAGAAAGCAAGATAATTCTTCCAACAGGGGAATCTGAGCTCCCTATAACTTAGCCTTTCCTGCCTATCCCCTCCTACAGGGCTTCTGCCTGAGCTTTGCAGGACTGCTACAGGCTTTACAGATGAACAGAGGTGCCTGGAGCAGAGGATACCAGTGCTTATGGTCAACAGCCAGCCCTTTCCCTTCCCTCTGGCTTCTGCAGGTGGATTTAGGGAGATGCACATAGCAGGGTTAGTACCTTTACACTTGTACAAGCAGCTGACTTCTTTCTGTGTTTTTGATATACCTCCCATGTTTTCACTACCTTCTCCACTCTGTTTATTGTCAATCTGCCACACTCTGCTCCTAAAAAAGGCTGAAAACCCAACGATGAGGCATTTAAGCACCAAAAAGCTTCAAAATGCTTTGGATGGACCTCCTCCATCTCCTCTTTTCCTGGAGGTAATACTCATGTCAGCCAACATTCCCATTGTTCCTTGCATCCTGCTCTCAATGGGGTCTCTTGCCAAGCCCTGGAGCAATCTCCTGTGGTCCCTGGATGAACAATCCTGCAGTCCTGGTCAGTGACTTTCATTTGGCTCTTGCACTGCTGCATGAACAGCAGGGGAATAAGAGCTCAGAAAGCAGCATAGTGCCTGCCCAGCAGCACAGCCAGCCCTGCCGCCTGCTCAGCCTCTACCAGCCTGGCCTGGGGGCCCTTGGGAGCTACATGTAATTAAATTACTGTTTATGGAGCTGAGCTGACTTCTTTCTCCCAGAGATCTTTGTATCGTTCCTATTGTCTTCCATTGCCCATTGTTATTCTAGAGAGCTCTGCTTTCATTCTCCTTATAAAGGGCACATCTGCCCTGCCAGGGTGGCCACCCGTTGGGTTCAGAAAGGGAAGGGTTTAGTATCAGCCACGTTGTCTGGGAGCCCTGCAGGGACTCAGCAGAGCACCAAGCCAAAGGCAAACACCCAAGCTGCTGGAGGCCTTCATTCTAATCAGATTTACTTCTTGCACTTCATCCTAATTAGAAGTCATTTTGGTGGCACGTCCTACGTTACACTCATAAATTAAATATTTCAATACCCAAAAACGTTTAGCTCGATGCCTTCTTGGAATTACTCTGCTTCTGAAAGAAAGGCAAAGCTACTCCATTAAAACTACCGTTCCCCTAGAAATGTCATTAGACTTCATCTACTGCAGTGAGTTATCGCCTGCAAGGCCAATATGAAAAGACCCTGAAGAGTCTGACCTAGAGCAGATATTAAGTCATCTTCCTTTCAGTGTAAGGTTTCTGCTATCCTTATCAAAGCAATATCCCAATGAGAGCCTTGTGCTGCTGCAGTGTCATCCTTATAGCAAAGGCCCATCAAGAGACCTCCTGCTGCTCAAAGGCATTTTATCCAAGGAGCATCCATACATAGGAATTCTCCAGATGGGAGAAGACTTTTAGCAAACTATCCTTTACTTTCTCTCCTGATCCCCTGCCTTTCAGTAAAGGACATTTAGCAGCTCCTACAGTGCTTCAGACGTTGTGAGAGGACCTGGGATGGCCCATCTCCGTGTCCTAGCAAGCTGGTTAGACCATCCATGAGCCACTGAATTAATTTCCCAGTTAGAGTTCAGTGAATACAAAGTTTTGGCACTGCTGTGGTTTATGAACCTGATTTAATCCTGCACTGGGATGAAAGGAAGTCTTTTTCAGTAAAAGTAATGGTGTCAGAGCTTCTGGCCTGAAACTCGAAAGGCCAAGGTTTCAATTCAGAGCCCTGCGCTTCTTTGGAGAGGACAGAAAAATTCACCCTTCCCCTTAGAAACACAATGGTAAAATACTCTCATTGCATGTTTCAGGTGGAACAAAGCATTTCATCCTGAGGAAAAAGGAATTGGGTCAAAATGTTCTGGCTGCTGTTGTGCTGGGACAGCCCTGGAGCTGGTTTATTGCTGCTCTCAAGGTGTTCTCCAATCTCAACTTTCCCTCCCACCAGTGACCATCATGGCAGAGGCACAGTGTTCCAACCCCTTATTTCACACATCAGAAAGGCTTCGCACACCCAGGGCTACATTACATGGGGCATTGCAGATTTAATCTCTAACATCTTGCTCTTAAACTGCTGGAACAGGCAGTTATTTTGGTGTGACATCAGGTTGGTTTCTCTAAAGCAGAGCTCATTTCAAGCTGCAGGATGACTGATCTGCCAGCATAAAGTCTGCATTTCAGTGGTCAAGTTAAACTGGGCTAAAATGGGAGGGATTTTTATGGCAAAACACATTTAAAATCCCTACTCTGAGCTAGCTTAATCCACTGAAATTTCCTGTGGGGAATTCGAATGCTCTTATCCCAGACAAGGGAGTACCCACTGGGAATTAATAGCATATGGTATTCTGTTTGCACAACTTCTTCGAGGTGGGGTTTAGGGCTCATTCGTACATAAATGTCCTTCTGCATTTATCTTTAGCAAATAAAATACTTCATGAAACTTAATCAGCCCTTCAGGACCTCAGTTTTTCTTGTCAGTTAGGGTGGGTAAATTCATACCTGCTACTGCTGTATTAGAAAGGAAGGCAGCAAGTCCTGCTCTGGTTCATGTTCACATGATCTTTATGGCATGCACCTAGATACAGAACTCCACCACATTCTCTTCAGACTGCACACCAACTGCATTACTCTTTGGGGCCAGAGAATCAATAACCTTAATGGAGCAGACATCCCATTTATTTTTATGGGATTTAGCACAGTGAAAATCACTGTTTCAGGTAGTAAAATCCCACGTTTGACCAAAACATTTTCTATTGGGTTCTAGCATCCTCCATCCCAAAGCGAAGATAAGGCCCGAAGCTTCAGAGAAAGGGCAGAAGCACTCATAATGTGCTTAGCCAGGTGTTCAATGGGCAAAAGCAAATTCATTCCTCTTCCTTTGCAAGCGTTCTTATGTCCTGAAGCATGAGGTTTCATTACCCTTATCGTAGCCTTAGTTTGCAGAGCATCAAAGGTTATTAATGGTCATAAAATTGCCTATTACTGTTTCATCTGTAAGCACTGTGTTTCTTTTTATGGCAAGCTTGTTCCACGCTTTGATTACCTGGAGCACTCGCAGAACAATGCTGTAATCCTGCAAGTTGGATCAGCAGTCATTTTATTCACATTATCTATGCGCACAATATAATATAAGCAATAATCTTTGCCTATCATTCTGACAACACAAAATCCCATTAAGGTCAATGGTTCAAGAACTCATTTGGCTTTGGGGGAACATGGGCTCATTAAAACAAGGCACAAGTGCCATTGGACGGGGACCTGGAAGATCTCTCGAAATGGGAGCAGAAGGGCTGTATTCTTCTCTCTTTTCACTCCCTACCTTAAGAGAAGGGAGTGTTTAGGGACAAGATTTCCATCCTACAAGAAATCCCATTTTGGGGAGCTTTTCTTCAATCCAGATCAGAAGGACATCCATGAGATGTTGCACACAAGTGGATGAACACCCCACTTTGCCCCCACGAGAAAGAGCATCCACCACAAGGATGCTTGGAGGCTCCCTGGCAATGAGTGAGGAGTGAGCATCAGCAGAGGAGAATACGCTCCCTGCCTTAACTATGTGACATTGCCCATAGGAAGACCAAGGCACAAAATGACAAACAGGCTGTAAGGAACATAAAAGAGGAACAAGAAATGAGTCTGTAAATATGTTAATTGATAAGGAGGAGATCAAAGAAGTGGCTGGTGCACTCTTCGACAGAGAGGCACAGATGGGGACAGATAGGATGGTTGATGTGCGCAGTGACGTATTTGCAGAGTCTTATTCAGTAGGCAGTGTCTGGTTGGACTGCATGCTAATGTTGGTAACAGCAGGGGATGTGCTCGTGCTACAGCAAGGGAAAATAGTGAGTTGGGGAATATTTCAGTGAATTGAGTACTTTGAGATAGACTTTCTTTGGTAATGTCTGGAGCACTTGATGGCCTAAGCAATGCAGGCTCATAACTGGGGTGAGTCTTGTCAAGGACACTTGGACAATGGGTGATGCCCCAGCAGGCAGGAGAAGGAAAAACATTGCACCTGCATGTAGGGAAAGAGAGACCCCACTATTAGTATCAGTTACGTGGTGCAGACCCAATGCACACAGTCACACTGGTCCTCTTAAGTTCCTGGAGGATAACGAGGAGATGAAGCCAGGACAGATGCGTCAAGAACAATCCAATCTCCTCTCATGGCAGGGTCGCAGACTGTGTGTATAAGGGAGAAGGATGCGCTCTTGTGGTGCTTTGGATGTTCCATGCTGCTCAAAAAGCAAGGTGGGGAAACACAAGGGGCTGCTTAATGAATCCAAAACACCTTCAAAAGGCTTGTTCAGGGAGCAGCTAAGAGTTCTCTGGGCTGTTTGAGGTTGAGGAGGGTCCCACCTTGGACCTGGTGCTGTTTGATGCGTTCCTTGCTGACTTTGCTTATGAAGTGGAGAGTATTTAAGCTAGGTGTGAAGGAAGCTATAAATCGTAAACGATTAAGGACAGTGCATTAATAATTGAAATACTGTAATACTTGCATACTATAATCATTGAAATACTATCTCAGGAAGGAAATGGCTAGTTTTTGCTCTGCGGAAGAGAACCAGGGAGTGACAGTGGATTGCAAAGAGTCAGCATCAGCAGAAGATGTCCTGGTATATATATACCTATATACATAGGTATATATACGAGGCCTGTAGCAAGACATGGGAGGAACCTTCTTGATTTGTTCAGCTCAGAAAGATCTTAGCTGAATTTGAGAGCTCATCCCAGAGAGGATGTAGTCATCCTGAGGACAGCAGGGAAGGATGGGACAAGCTGGGGCTGTCTAGGGAACACTGACCAAAAGGAACATGATAGCCACCGCAAATATATCCAAGTAAGATGATAAAAAGAAAGGAGTGAACTTCCTTCAACTTTGGAGACAGGACAAGAAATAATGAGTTCACCTCCATCAAGTACTATTTAGGTAGGTGTTAGGAGAGCCTTTCTAATAGTGATAATGGCACAGCACCAGGTGAGGTTGTTCAGCTGATTGATTGCAAACTCTCCATTTCTAGAGGGTTTTGGGAAGAGGTTTTACAACTATCTGCTAAGAAGGGTTTCTGCAGAACAGATTCTATGTTTTAGCTGTGATAGATTTAATGTCTTCAGTCCTGTCCCTGCAAGGCTGTGCTCAGGTATAAAATGTCATTTTTAATACTAAACATCTGTGTAAGATGGATGTTCTCATGTATTTATATCTTCAGATTTGTAAATATACATCTGAATATTAACCTTTACATTCAGGAATCATATAGAAGCCTATAATTAATGAATTAAAAAATAATGATGGAATTATTTGAAAGGAGAACATCAGAGATTTCAGCTCCTCTGGAAAATGTCACTGAAATCAGTGATGAAAGCTTTTATTAAAAAAATAATAGTTGCAACCCTGCATTTTCCAATAGGAAATGGATCATTTTGAAGTGTGGAGTCACCCTAATTCCCAGCAATTAACTCTGAATGGCCTCCAGAGAGTTTTCTGCTGTAAAGAAGAGAGTTAATGTTTTAACTTACTAGGCTCTTTGAGTCTTTATACGTGACTTATTACTGTCATTAATAGATCCTTACCTTTGCATGGATATTGATGAATAAGGAAGTGTTAGCTCCATAGAAGGAAGCTTCCCCACATCACCGAAGGGGCTGGAAATCCATCTCCACTCTCCCAGGTCTTTGCTCCTGGTTTTACAAGCAAGTAAACTGAATCCTGTGGAAGGACAGAGACTTGCTTAAAGGTTACAGAGTGAACAGCAGCTCAGTACCCAGGGCAAGTGTGAACTCGGAATGCTCCTTCTAAATGACAGAGGATGTGGAAGGGGTATGAACTTCAAGATGACGCTGTAGAAGGTCTAGAAAGGTCAGATCAGGGGTATGATGCCCCCCCACACACATAAGGAACAACTTGATTTTGCATCCATCAGACATCATTTCATCCCTGAAGCCTTCTCAGGAGCTGAAATCCATCACCCAGCTTGGCAAGCCTGGAGGGCAAAGAGGTGAAATGTCTCTGTGGAGGTCACCGGGGAGTTATTGTCAAGCCCAGGGATGGAGCTCAGAGGACTCTGTCCCCTGTGCTGCTCCCGCTGCTGCTCTGGGCTGATACCCGCCATAGTTCATTAACAGAAGTCCAAGACTGAAGTTCAACAGTAAATAAATAGAAGGAGGAGGAACAATCAGTATTTACCAGCAGATGTAAATACTGATTACATCTCGTTGTTTTTTCTGTCCTGTTTAACTGCTCCTTTCCCCAAGCTGAGAGACACAAATGGCTCCTCCTTCCTTTGAGGATCAGCCCAACATTTAAATGTCAAGAGTGACCCGAAGGCAGCTTTACCTTTCCATCACTCCTGCAATAGAAGCAGCCCAGACAGCACAGATCTTCCAGTCCAGGGGAAAAACAAAAAGGATGGGATGTAGAGCCTAAGGGTCTCTTCTTTGCTGACCTTTTCCGTGCGTTTTCCTCCCATCCTACCTCTACAGCCCAAATTTCCTCCTCTCTTTCCTCCTGCACTCATGAAAGCAGCAGCAAGTGTTTGGCTGGGGCTGTCTCTGCTGATATACGTGCTTGATGGTTCCATCTTTCTAGGGACACACAGAAATAGCTGCTGGTGCCCAGCAGAGGAGGGAGGTGGATCGAGGAGGTGGATAACACAGGGAGAGAAAATGAGGGCTTCAATCTTGCTGTGCTCCACTGAAGCAGCACTGAGCTTGTACAGGCAGAGGCACTGCTCCTGCACCCTGAATGAGGAAGATCATGGATAAACAGCCATGAAGATGTGGCCCAACAAATGCCAACAACACCTCTGTTGCCACATTGCAGACATTACATGTGCATGAGCAATGCTGTTGTAAGAAAGCTTTGGAAAACTGGTGCTGAGGTTGTTTTCCAGCTGGTTTTAATTCCTTGCACTGGGCACCTTTGTGGTATAGTCATAGATGGGAAAGAAAGAAAGAAAAGCAAGCAGCATGCACTGAAATGATGTGTTCACGCTGTCAGGGCAGGGGATTGAACTTGGCTGTCCTCTTATGGCAGTGGGAGCCTGGTTTAGCTCCACACCTGCATGAGGCTCCCTGCACATCTGGTTACTGCTTAGGAATGGGATGTTTCCATTCCATGACCCACCAAGTACTGGCCAAATATCAGTATATAGATGGTGGGAAACTGAGGCAGAGAGGGAAATCCCTGATGTTTAGAAAATCCCAAGTGTCCAGCCTGTGATCCCTAGCTGTGCAGCAAATCACTGCCTTTCAAAGTCCTTAGAAGCTGGAAGAAGGAAAAACTGGTGGAAAGCCACAGCAGTGGAAGATGCGATCTCCTTCTCCCTCCCACAGGGCAGGGAGCTGCCTCATATTCCTGCCTCTGTCAGTGACAAAAACAGCACTGAAGACTTGAGAGCAGCACGATAACTGCACAGCTGGCCAGCACCTCTTCATTGTTCCTGCCCCATCCATCTAAATCCACCTGTAGCAAGCCACAAATACTTTAAGCTCTTCAGTTATTCTGGGTTTGTGCAGCCTGAGGGGGATTCCTTTGCTCTAATGAATATGGCTTTTACTGAGATTACTATTATCACTTTCCAGAAGCCTTTTACTCACTTAAAGCATCTCATCTCTTACACTGGGGTTCCCTTGCAAGGAAAACTGGAGCCTGTATTGCTGAGGAGTCCTGTGCAAAGCCAAGATAAAACGCAGACCAACACCCAACCTGCTTGCAACCTCATTCATCCAAACCCAGGTTGACCGCAGTGCTTGAGATCTGGACCTACTGATGTCTGCTGTATCTCAGCCAGATAAACATCTTTACTGTGTCTTTCCTTAGGCTTTGACAAAGAACCCAAAGATCAGCCCCTGGTTGTTCCAGAGGTGAAAGCACATCAACAGCACGGCTCCACTGTTCCAAAACTTTGCAGAATGCCTCCCTGCCTTCCCTTTTCCAGCTCTGTTTCTAAGGTTGCAGCCTTCATGAGAAAGGTGGGTTGCCCTGGCAACATCTGAACACTCCGCCTGGACATAAATTACCTGTCAGTCTCTGAGAAAAAGATGAACTGGATGAATCTGCAGTGTTTCTTCTTCTAAAGCAGGATTTTCCTTCCCTTTTCCCCAGATCACTTGACCGGAGGTGTTCAAACTCTCTAGAAAATGAGAGAAAATGAAGAAAAAAAAAGAGGTGGAATAGCCCATTTCTGAGGATTCAGACCCTGTAACCAGTAGAAAGAAGAACCCACCCATAGAGGCTTTTGGAACGCAAAGGTTGCAAGTAGTTGAGGGTAGGGGAAGGGAGACAGCCTGGTCCAAGGGGAAGGCAAAGGAATCTGGGGCAAGCAGTTTCTCTCTAAGAGGAGCTGCAAGTCCCTTTGCTCCCCATGTCCCACCGCTAAAATCCGTGCTCCTCTCTGAGCCATGCAGGGATGATCAGGGCAAGGCAATGTGGTGTTTTCTGAGCCTTAAGCCCTGGCTCTAGACCTGCAACCAGAGCACCACAGGCTCCACAGCCTCTTCTGAGTTTCTACCCTGAGATGCAGCTTCTCCCCGCTTAGTGTTGCATAAACCCCTCAAGCCAGCACTTGGGAAGCCATAGGGACCTTCAGTGTCTTTGAGGGATGATCATTTCTCCATCTCTTTGGACTTCCTTCTTGAAAAGGAGAGGTTTATGTGCACCACAGAGCACATGGCGAGAAAGGGACGCAAGCCCAGGCACAGTTTGCTCAGCAGGAAGCCTCTCACGCACCAGGAGGCTGTGCTCCCTGCATCAGGAAGGGCTGCGGTCCTCAGTCAGTAACTAATTCAGGGTAATTCATGTAGCCAGAACTGGAGCACGTTTGTGTGTCCTTGTGAGGTCTCTCAGGCACCGCAGACTGGATGGATCAGGATGGGGAGCCTCAGCCCCAGCATCTGCTGGTGTGCAGATCCTCTGAAAAAAACACCTGAAAAGTGTAAATCACCTCTTGTTTCTTAACAGCCTTGTCCAGGATTTTCCCTTTGCAGGATATTCTGAGGCTCAGTCTGTGCAGGGAGCAGGGAGACGATGCACTCCCTTGGATGCACAGAGCAGGATGATGCCCAAAGGTCTCCCATCAGACCTATTGTTGTGGTTTAAACCCAGTCAGGTAACTCGTTCGCTCACTTCCCCCCCTTTCTTGCCCTCCCCCTGCTCTCGGAGGGACAGAGAGGAGAATCAAAAGAATGCAACTCCCACAGGTTGAGATAAGAACAGTTTAGTAACTAAGGTATAACACAAATCACTACTGCTACCACCAATGATAATAATGATAAAGGAAATAACAAGGGAAGAGAATACAACACCTCAGCACAGCTGACCGATAACTCGCCCCCCAAGCCCGACCAAGCACCGACCGATACCTCCTCCAACCCTGCAGTCTCCCAGCCCTTCCGGCTAACTCCCAGTTACATCCTGGGCATGACGTGCTGTGGTATGGAATAGCTCTTTGGTCAGTTTGGGTCAGGTGTCCTGTCTCTGCTTCCTCCCAGCTTCCCCTCCTCCCTGGCAGAGCATGAGGCTCACAAAGTCCTTGGCCAAACCAAAACATCTCTATCAGCTCTCTTCCCGAGCTGAAAGTCAAAACACTGCACTGCACTAGCTACCAAGAAGGGGAAAAATGACTGCTACTGCTGAACCTATCAATGGCTTTAAGCTGCCAGAGGGGAGACTGAGATGAGCTCTCAGGCAGAAGCTCTTCCCTGTGAGGGTGCTGAGGCGCTGGCACAGGGTGCCCAGAGAAGCTGTGGCTGCCCCATCCCTGGCAGTGTTCAAGGCCAGGTTGGACACAGGGGCTTGGAGCAAGCTGCTCTAGTGGAAGGGGTCCCTGCCCGTGGCAGGGGTTGGAGCTGGGGGAGCTTTAAACTCCCTTCAACACAAACCATCCCATGGTTCTATGTTCTATGGTCACCTCTGGCCATTTGCACCCCTTTCCCACCCCTACCTGGGCTGCTCCACCACAGCACAGAGCCACCATGAGGAGTCCCTGAGAGCCAGCCAGCCAAACCCCAGAGCATCCTAATGCCAGCCAGGTTTTAAAGATCCCAAAAGAATGATGTGCCCAAGAGCCATTAACATTCAAGGGGAGCGAAAAATCACAGCCTAAATCTGCAACGCATGTTCCCACTACTGCTGGAAGTTGGATGTCAGGAGCATTTCCACGCTGTCCTGTAGCATGCAGGGAGATTTCAGTCCTGAACACAACTACTTTCATGCAGTTTAAATCTGAAAGTATTTGGGGTTTTTTCCTTTTTCTTTCTTTTTTTTTCTTTTTTTTCCCTTTTTTTTTCCTTGCCTCTTGCATTTAATAAGAAGAAAGAAAGGGGGGAGAACATCAGCACAGACCCTGTCAGTGCCAAGCCTGATGCTGGCAAAGGCGGACAGCATTAGAGTCGTGATCGTATTATTAATTTCAAAGTGAATTTAATAGGTCACTTAATACTCAATGAGGAAGAAGAAAAACATCAGGAAGAAGGAAAACACAGTCCAGAAGCAACAGTATGGATATTGAACCTCATGCAACCCAGCTCCTAGGCTTCAATGGCAAGAAACAAAGGTGTTTTCCTCATCAGTTAGTTAATTCCTAATGAGTTCAGTGCAACAAGTAGTTTTGCACACCAGTCACTAGGTCAAGGCAGTGCTTGCCTGACCTGCATCTTCACGTGAAGGCTTTCTCCTCCTGCCATTAGGAGCTTATCCCACAGTGCAATAAAGGATTCAAGTCACGTCACCACCTTCCTTCTGGGAGATCGAGCCTGTAGCATCAGGGATGGAGCTTAATGAGGAGGATGGGAGACAACATTACCCATCTGCCCGGCGTAATGGATGCAGCGCTGTGTTTTACATCCCTTTTGGAAGCAGTTGGTGCCAGCCCCATCACAGCCCAGCCACTGGCTGGTGACGGTGGCATCTTTGGGGCCATCTGGCTGTTTCTAGGGGGAAAGAAGCAGTTACGTGAAAAAAAAGAAGCAGAAGTGATGCTGTTACCCAAATGTGAGCGCTGTGGACAGGCAGGAGGGATGATGTGAACAAGAGGGAAGTTTTTAATCAAAGTTGGGGCCTTTTTCCAATGAAAAACCATTTCCTCAAAGAAGAGCTTTGGGGATTCCTGTTCATTTCATTACCATATCTAAGAGCATGTGTGAAAATAAAACGAAACATTCCCACCCGCACATCCCTGTGCTCCCTCTTCTCTGACCTCCCTTCTTTCTGCTGTTGGAAAGGGGAACAGGGCAGAGGGAAAAGACCAAAACCTAAAGGAAATGTGGTCACATTTCAGCAGCTGATGGTCTTTTTGTGACCAGTTTCAGGCTTTCCTAAGAAAAGTGAAGAGGATAAGTGGGACTCTCCTATAAAATTCAGTTACATGCATTGGCCAGGTCCTGCTACAGGATGTGAAGTTATTTTTTCCTTCATTCCATATTCCACAAGTGCTGTTAAGTCCCTTTAACAAGTAAGGAAACTGAGGCAGGGAGACATAAGGCAAGATATAAGAACACGCCGTAAATCTTGGGCAGGAATGGAGCCAGGCAGAGATTTGCTGCTCTACGGACAGGTGAATGTTCATTATTTACCTGTTGGTTTTAATTGGGTCTAATGAGGACCATCTCCCCTCCACTGTGGTCCTTGCAGCCTTCCCTGCAGAGGGATGGGGACACGGGGACATGTCCCTCTTCTGTCCTTCCACATGAATAACCTCCATCACCTTTGGGTGAGCAGCAGAGCCCTGCTCCTGGCTGGGCAGGGGGCTCGGGTGCAGGCATGAGTTGGGCTTTGCTCAGCGCATCCCTCTTCAGTGGGTGCAGCAGAAACCACTGAGCAGCCCCAGCAGGGCCCTGTGCTGGGAGGAAATGTTGATCAGCCATGACAGCCTCTGTCTGCCAGCATAAGGAGTGCCAGAGTGATGGATACAGCCTTTTCTTTCTCTAGCTCTGAGGAGCATTTTGCTTTTCAGTTGGTGTTAGGGCAGCCAGATCACATCTGCTACAGTCTTTAGACCCTGTTCCAGCAGCCAGCAGTGATTCCCTTGGGATGAGCAAGGCAAGTGCTCCCAGATAATGTTTTGGGAAGCTGCTGAGGCACGATCACCACGCTGGGCATTCTCTGACCTGTTCTAGCAAGAGGCATCAACACAACCTTTAGTCAAGAGATACAAGCATGAAGCTAAATGAAAACCCCAGAAATCCTTGGGGAAGCACCAAAGTCCCTGAAGTTATTCATGCTCCAGGCTGTCACCATGCAATCAGTCATCCCAACCCAAAGCCCAGCAGGAACAACCCCAAACAGCACAGAAACACATGCCAATGCTCCCATGGAATGTGTCAGTGCTGCTCGATCCCTAGATACTGCTTTGTGCTGTGGGTAGTAAGGGCCATTTGAGGCTTTTGGGGGTCAGCACAAGAATAATTGCTTGCATTTAGCAGCCAGACAGGGTATTTATAGAAAACCATTAAAACAAATCCAATCTTCTTACGTTCTCTCTCGTACCACTGCTCATTACATTTTGTTTGCTCTTGAAAGCAGCCAGAGCCTGAGCCTGAGGACATCAGGCTGCAGGGACCAGATCACAGTCATTTGGTTTTTATCTACAGCTGGTAACTAGGTTAAAATCTAAAGTAGAACTAATCAGGCTAAAAATACCACGGCTCCCACCACAGGATGAGGCCGTCATTACCAGTCATATCCCCAGTGATGTTAGCATGCTCCTGACACCTGGCAAATAGCAGAGCTTTCAAAGGTAATTGAATGAAATTATTAACTTTCCCCCAAGCTCTGTTCACTTGTATTTACACCCTGGATTGAGCACTGTGCTCTGGGGCATCTCAGCCCAGGACTAAACATCACGGTGATCTTGGGGTTATGGGAACTCTTAAGGAGATACAGGTGAAAAAGTCACCCTATCTCTTAGGTTCCTTGAAGTATAGGGGTGAAGAGTAGAGAGAAGTTATCTGGGATGTGTGACATTATTCCTATCTGGATACTTTGATTGAGAGCTGGATGGATTTGATAATGGGGTAGTCCTATCTGATCCTTGTCCCGTACAGCAATGATCCCCCTTCACCCACTGCAGCTGAGGGCTGAGAACAAGAAAACATCACTCATCCTGCAGCATCTGGAAGCCTCTCCCAGTCCATGCCTTTACTTGATGCTTCCTGGCTGAATTTGTTGTGGCCCCAGCTTGTCCCCTACTCCTCACCTCTCCATGCTGGGTTCCTGGGGTTGGTGCCTCTTTGGTCCACCTCAGCAAAGCCTTTCATGCTCTTACAAACTATCACCCCACATTCCTCACCAGTCTTTACTCATTTCAGCCTCACTAACTTCTCCAGACTGGCTGCAAGGCAGAGGTATCCCACACAGACACAAACCCTGGCAGATGGGGGGGTACATGCACTGCCTGACCCAGGAGGACCATTCAAACCATCACATTTCCAAGCCATTGGCACTTTTCAGGAGACACCAACCAGAAGAAAACTCAGCAGTGCACTGGATTTAGGAGGACACAGCAAGTCCTGAGGCAGAGATGCTGGGTTTGCTCTGTGCCAAGTCCCCTGTGTGAATTATCACAGTCCCCTAAGCCCATATCTGCTCCTTATCTGTGAACACACTCTTAGCCTTGGACCTCCTCAGCTGATGAGAGCAGACCTACGTGTTTAGATTTCAAGCTGTTCCATACTTAGGAGCCTCTTGTGTCCTTGGCTCTGAACAGTTTAAGGAACAGAGCCAAATAACACCCCAGGCCACAATTTATTGTGTTTTCATAAGAAAACGGGAGCATAATTGATCTCTGCACAAACTCTCCAGAAAACTCGGCTCCATGCAAGCCTTGTCTCCGTCCTACTCAACAGAATGAGGGCTATTTATGGCCTTGTCTCCTCTAAAATAAAGCACATTCTTTAAGCCGTTTGCAAGTGAGAACATCGCTGTTTCTTCATCAAATGTATAAATAACGATAATGCAGCTAGGAACATGCTTTGTAAACTAGGTCTTTGGCAGCACGGGGAGTTGCATCAATCTCTGCAGATGTTCAACCTTTATGGACAGGCACATGGAGCCTCTTCAGTGCAGCCCAAAAGCCTTTTGTAAGCAAAGAGGAGGCATTGGTATTCCTGCCCTGGCTCAGCCTCTCGGGAGGTGTTGGTCCCCCAGGAACACAGATGGGTCTCATTCATTTCTCTTTATCTCCCACCATGGATCACCACCTGACTCTCAGGGGGTGCCAAACACTTCAGTGCCCTTTGAAACCATCATGCACCCATCCTTTGCCTGGCATCACCATTTGCAGCTCAGCACCAGGCAGGATTGCTCACTTGCTGAGTGCAGGCAGTGGAGGGCTTGTTTTCCATTGTGGGTATGGGGTCCAAGCATGTGGGTGCTCCAGCTCCTTGTTTCAGCTTTCAGAAGCACTCAAGGTGCTTAAATAAAACCAAAACACATTGAAAGCTTCAAGTTTTTATGACAACATAGATATTTTCACCCAGACACCACACTGTGTTCCTTCTTAATATGTGTTTCTGTTAATAAATGGAAATCCTAACCTCCCTGTCTGCTCCGAAGTGGCTTCAGTGTCTGTAGACCTTTGCCTGCAGCAGCAGATCTAATTCCATCAGGCAGGAGGAAGGAGGCAGAGACACCTCCTGATTTGCCCATAGCCCCCAGACCAGCAAATTGAGAGTTAAAGCCCAAGTCCCAAGCTGGGTTTCAGGCTCCTTTGATACTGTCAAATATTTTTACTGTTCCTTCTGCATTTTGCACTTATCATGAAGCAGTCTGTTCCCCAGGGGAATATTTAAGATTGCATTTGGCACCTAACAGTTGTCCCCCACTGCACTCATCAGAATAAGGAGCACAGTCCTATGGGAATGGCTTCCCCATCAGTGCAGGGATAAATTAGGCAGGATGCAAATTGCCCCTAACGCGTGCATACATATTGCTGAGGACATAAATGCATATTAGCAATGGAGTTATCAGAAGAAGCATTAACAAGAGGGCTGGGAAAAGGATGGATAGAGATATCCTTGGTTTAAGTAAAGGATAGCAGGAAAAATGCATATTCATATGAAGCCTCCTGGGAAAGCCATTTGTAGGAATAATGCTTGTTTCCATAGTGTGGAGAGCAGCTGCCTGACCTAACACATTCTGTATGAATGGCTGAGGAAGCACCAGTGATCCATGATCACAAGGCACATCAGCGCTCGTTGTCACACCCTGGGGAGCAGACACTGCAGGAGATCTGCATGAGACCCCCACAGAAAGGCCTCAGGGTGCAGGGCAGGTCCATGCAAGCAGCGACAGAGGCACTGCACATCTCAGGCTATCATCTCTTGTCCAAGCTACAGCACACACGGATGCTGCTCTCCTCCAAATGAGCCTGACCTCTCCCAAGGTGTGAGACAGCGCAGGGATGCTCTTTGATGCAGGCCTGGGTGAAACTTGAGGCTAAAGACTTAACGTGTGGAGGAGATAGGACCCAATTCCCTCACACTGATAAATGCATTTCAGCCTGGATTCAGATTTTGCCTCCCTGCCTCAACTCCTTTCTCTCAGCACTCTTGCAGTTGACTGCCAGCAGTGGAGCACTGGGGTTTGGGACACAGGCATCAAACTGGTATGGATGGACCCAAAGCACAAAGAAGTCCCAGGCAAAGCAGCATCAATGCATTGAAGAAGACAGCACCTATAGATGTATTTTTAGTGGTGGGTAGAAAAAGGCTAAAAATAAACAATAAACTGATAAAACTGGATATACCCTGAGGTTTCCTGCCCTGGATATGTGGGCAAGAAACACATGCTGGTCAGAAGGTCCTAGCAGCAGATCACTTCACAGGGATAAGCAAGACCTGGATGTCTGTGCCCAGGGACTTGTCACAGTGCATTGCAGGCTGGCACGTTTCACTTGCTGCTGCTGAGCCTTTGGGAAGCAAAAGCTTCCTGAAACACCAAGAGGCTGAGCCTTGCAGTGACTCCAGACACTGGGATCTCTGCAGCTGTGGATCTCACACACATGCACAGCGTAGGAGCCCCAGTTCCTGCCTTTGCTATTTGTTCACTGTGTGAATACAAGCTGGGTTTGGTTTTCTAGTATTCTCTTTGCTCCTGTGCCTGAAGCACTCACCAGCCTCAGCAGCAAGCGCAACAAATGATGCTGCTTCAGTACAAAGATGGGAGCCCCTACTTCTAGATGAATTCAGCAGAAAACACAAGCAGGAGCAGCCCAACATGTCATCCTGCTTTTATGAACCCAGCCTGTGGAGCGCAATTAAGAACAAGATCGCTCAGCAGTGGCTTTCCAAATCCTCTTGCATTGCTTTTCCCTGCCTGGCAGGAGGGAAGGGAAAACATCAGCTTTCTCTGGTGCAGCGCTTGATCGTGAACTAATGTGCAGCTCAGAGCCAAGACAAGGGAACTGAACCAAATCTGATTAATTAGGGTATCCAGACAGGCAGAATCCTTCTCATGCTCCTCACAACACAGCAACAGAGATTATGTTTTACCTTCACACCACAGAGAAGGACGAACTGATCCTTTAGGGATGGCTCTTACGCCTGTATCACCGCTGTGGTGCTTGGTTCTGCAGCAGTGCTGGAAGAGCAGGAGCAAGGGAAGGCTCACAGGGATGCTGATGGCTTCCAGATGTTGGGCATGGAATAAAATACCAAATGCACAAGTCCTGCTTCAGGCAAGAGCTCAGATCCACTTTCAGAATGGACAGAAGCCACTGTGCTTTCTAGCTTAGCATCTCAAGGTCTGCACTCACATCATGAAGCCAGCTCTGAGGGGAAAACAGAGGCCATGGATGAAGGCTGAGAAAGGTGTTCCTGTCCTGAGCTATTCTCAGGCTGTGCCCAAGCATCAC
The DNA here is from genome assembly GCF_028554395.1 of Pezoporus wallicus. Classification (NCBI taxonomy): domain Eukaryota; kingdom Metazoa; phylum Chordata; class Aves; order Psittaciformes; family Psittacidae; genus Pezoporus; species Pezoporus wallicus. The sequence continues at coordinate 654,694 of NW_026635715.1, forward strand.
CTGGGGCACCATTTGTTGGCCCAGACCAGCATCATACCATGGGGCACATTGACAGGTCACACTCAAGAAATGCTCTATCCTTGTCTCTGTCCCTGTCCCATTTGCCAATGGAGATGAAGCTTGGAAAGGCAGATGGAAAACGACAACTGGCCCCTATCGCTACCCCTACCCGTCTCTGGAGGGATTTGCAAGCTATTTGCAGCCACTGTGGGCGCATCCACACCTTCCAGACAGTTTAATACAGCAGCTGGTCTTCAACTACCAGGAACATGCTAGCACAGTGGCCCAGGAAGAAAGCAGGTAAAGAACAATAGGAACTCATTAAGCAGCACAGCGTGGTCCTACACCAGAGTGCCTGGCTCTGATTTCACTCCATTCCTAGGTTTATGGAGCTATTAGGAGATAATTTGGTCCTGTGGTAGAGGAAGAGACTTGCTCAGCTTTAAGGCTGTTTTATTTTGGGGGTTTTCTGTTCTATTCCTCCCAGCCTTTTCTGATTTCTCTTTCAAGCTCTTTCAACAAATCCAAAGCCACTAACAGAATGGATGGGATGGGATGGGATGGGATGGGATGGGATGGGATGGGATGGGATGGGATGGGATGGGATGGGGTAACTCCCAGGAGTCTCCCAAGTGGATTGGAAAATTCACGTTACTGCAGCCCAACCTGAAAGGAGCTCAATTCCTAGGCAACGCTGAATGCCCAAACCTGAGATACCCAGAGTTTTTCATTGCTTTTACAAATGTGAATGTTAAGAATGGTGCTGCCTGTGGCCAGCAAGTTACATCATGAAATCATCCATTTTCATGATGCTCTCTATGGGGGTTTCTGGCCTGAGAACTTTGGTTGGCAAACGTGCTTTAGACTTTTTGCTCCTGTTCTTGAAAGAGCAGCTCAAACAGGATAGAAATCACAGACCCGAAGGGCTGCTTAACCGGTTCTTTAAGACTTCCAGGGATTGCAGCTCCTCAGCTGTGACTGAGCAGTCTGAGTCTTATCCTATTTAAAGCAAAACCTATTCTTTTTTGAAGTCACAAATTCCCAGGTTATAACAACACTGCGGTACCTCTGATACCATGCAGCAGTCACTGTGAGCAAGTAGCACACAGTGGTGCCTGTAGCTGAAGTAGCTCCTATAGCATTTATTGTGAAGGTCTTTCGGACAGCTGGACAACAGGAGCATCATGCAGCTGCCAGAAGCATGAGGACAGTGGTGAGAATAAGCCTCTTGGCCTGATTTCCCCCTCTCTGCTTTGCAGAGGGGTACACACAGGCTGGCAGTGGGTGAATTGAGTGGGGTTTGGAGAGGCACAGGGGAAAGCCTGGGATGGGGGGATGCGTTTGGAAACGGCTCCACAAGACAGACTGTGCCTGGAGCTGGGAATTGCCTGCACCACAGTTGCTCCAGGATTAGACTTTTCCAGTTTTTCTCTTTAAAAGACACAGTTTAATTTTAGGAGGAGGAGCGTAACCATGCACCCGAGGGAACACGACACACGTTCACGCACAGGCACATACAGATGCGCAGCACAAAGCTATTCCCACCGCTCACAGCCCAGCCTACTCCTTCAAACCACTCACACCTAGAAAACACTTACACAAGGCCAAAGCTGTGTGAGCATTTCCCAAGGCTGCGGAGCACTGAAATCCAGGCTTCAGCTTGCTTTCAACAGCTGAACCTCTTGAAGGGGCTGAAGGAACCCTCATCCCGCATCCTTCCCAGTGGCTCTGAGCGGTGCTGGGTCTCTCTGCAGTGATGCTGGCTGTCAGCAGTGCTGCTGAGAGCTAGAGCTGTTGCCAAGCTTCAGCCTCCTGACTTCCTCTTGTGGTGGAGTTTCTCCTTGTCATCCTGACCCCATTCAGTCCTTGAGCTTAATGAATTCCTGGCACTTTATTAACAAGAGATATCCAAGTGTGATAAAGGCCATTTTATAGTGTTGGATGAGTTGCAAAGAGGAGCAGAATTGAATGCTGTCATCAAAGAGATGCTTAGCTACAGATTATAAGAAATCTTTATATAGCAGCAAAGAGCATCTTGAGGTGTAGAACTGGGACTTGGCAGACTGGGACTCGTGTCCTTGTTTTGTCATGGGCAATCTGTATGACTTTACTGAGCATGCAAAGGGTCGAATCCTGTGAAGTGCTGGACCCTTTTCTATTGATCCAGTAAAATCGAGCAGCACCTGACACCTAGAGCATGCCAAGAGGATTTACTAATGAGAGATCAGAGGCCTGACTGCCCTGAAGGATTCAGCCCTTCTGTCTCCCCATCGCACATCTGCAGTAGCACATCTGCAGCAAGGACAGTGCTTTCCAGTGCACATCATAGAGGACCTCTGCCAGTGGCTATCAGACCATCACACAGTCACCCCTGATGCCCTTGTGAGCTGGTGAACATCACTAGATAGCTCATCTGGAGAAACAGAGGGACAGGACAGACCTGCCCAGAGCCAAAGAAGTGGCTGATTTAGCTGTGAACTAATCTCCATCCCACAGTCTTTTAGCACCCCATCACCCCGAACATCAGACTGTCACACCTCAATACTTGCAGATGAGAACCCAGTCATCATCTGGCTATAGAGTCAGCAACTGCTGTGAAGTTGGTGCCCATCAGGAAGGGAACAGCACACATCACACATCACCCCATCACCACACCAGGAAAACCACAGGCACTTGGGTGAGGCAGTGGGAGCTCAGGTTCATGTTGTTTGTATGAAATGCATTCAATTATGTTCTCTCTGGCACAGAGCTGGTGGCTTTGCTGCATTAATGAATTGTAGCAGGCAGTGCCTTCTTCAGCTTTATGCTTGCTGTATCCACCTGCATTAATCCCCTCTGAGTGGGTGTTTCTGCTACAGCTCTCATCTCTGCTCTTTTTCACTCCAGACTTTTCCTGCTGCGCTGTCTTTTCCACACTGCATTTGCTAATGGGGAATCTTCCCCCATGGCTTTTCTAAGGGCTCTTTCATCCATGGGACCCAATGCATCCAGCATCCTCAATGCCCCTGTGAAGCAGACAAGGTAACAGCATAATTGACACACACACACACAGCTAAAGCACTGAGGAGATAAAGGGATGCAGCCAAGACCAGGATGAAATGGCAGCAAGTGTTTGAAGCATTAGTGGGGTGCAGATCTCAAGCTCCTTAACCCCTCAGAGGGGCTGTGTGTCAGCTTGGGCCCAGCAGTGCAAGGACCATGGATGTTCTTGCTCTGCTGTGGCCACGGATGCACTGTGATGGGCCAGTTGGGGCTTCACCCATCCCACTCCCCTGCAGAGAGAAAATGTGCCCTGAGGTCTATTCCACAGCTGTGAGTTTGAACTCGGATTTAAAGCCTGAGAGATGCATTGGTGATGTAGGACCTGAAATCCCCAAAGCTTTCCCCAAAGATCAGCTCTTAAGGGGCTGAATAACACCATGACTGTTGCTACTGAAAAGGAGGAGGTGGAGTAACCTGCTGGAGCAAATCCTTACCACTGTCTTGCTGCTGTCCCTCCTGCCACACAACCATCTGGTGTCTCCACCTACCAGACAAATCCTTCAATACAGGATCGCCTTCTATACAGGAACTGGGTTTTTTTACTCCATAATCCAGCACAATGGGGGTTTCTGGGCTCAAGATCACACTAAACCTGGGTGATAGGGAGCTTCCCCTCACCCATCACCCCTAGCCCTTACCACCACAGGGACTCGCAGGGTCCAGTCCAGCAGGGATGCATTGGAGGACTGGAGGAGGCAAATAGAACATCTGTGATTGACCCAGAGCCTGGGAGCACAGACAGACTGTGATTTCATGATTTTCACATACTGAAAGACCTTCAAACACATCATGAAACAGTTTCTAAGCACCTGGAGGATAACAAAGCAATAAAAAGCAGCCAATGTGAATTTGTTCAGAATAAATCCTGTCAAACCAATCTTCAGTTCTTTCTTTGGCAGAGTAGCTGGCCCTGTGAATAAGGAGGGGGAGTGGGCTCAGATGTGATGTGTCTTGAGTTTAGCAAAGCTTTTGACATAGTCTTACATGACATCCTAAATAAATACAGTTTAGGGGAAACCCCCACGAGGCAGATGCAAAATTGGTGGGAAGATTGTACTCAAAGAGTATTTATTCACATTCGGTTGTCAAAATAGGGAGGATTTTTCAACAGGGTTCCCATAGGAAACTGGTTCAAGTCTAAACAGTTCTCTTGAAAACCACAATGATGGCAAAGAAAATGCACTTGAAAATTATTGTGTGTGATCCAAAGAGCTTGGGAAGTGCAGGTTTAGAATTCAGAATGGAAAGGATGCTACCAAAATAGGCTGAAGGAAGTAAAGGTGAGATTGAGAAAGTAAAAGAGAGGATTGCATTAAGTAGAAAGTAACCAAACACACAGAGACAAGGTGAGGTAAACAGCAGGAAGCAGCACAGCAGAGAATGGGCACAGATGAGCTTTATCTCTTCTCTGTAATTATTTATTAGCCATAGAGATAGCCATAGCTATCAACCCTATTGAAAGAGCAGGGGATCAGTTTACTCCAACTGTCCCATGGGAGTAGGGAAAGGTACAACTGGAACATCCCCAACAACGACCAGGTATAGAATCATAGAATCATGGAATAGTTAGGGTTGGAAAGGACCTTAAGGCCACCCAGTTCCAACCCCCCTGCCATGGGCAGGAACACCTCACACTAAACCAGGTTACCCAAGGCTCTGTCCAACCTGGCCTTGAACACTGCCAGGGATGGAGCATTCACAACCTCCCTGGGCAACCCATTCCAGTGCCTCAGCACCCTAACAGGAAAGAATTTCCTCCTTATATCCAATCTAAACTTCCCCTGTTTCAGTTTTAACCCATTACCCCTTGTCCTGTCACTACAGTCCCTGATGAAGAGTCCCTCCCCAGCATCCTTATAAGCCCCCTTCAGATACTGGAAGGCTGCCATGAGGTCTAATAGGTAGGATGAACATTAGGGGATGTTTCTACAGTAAAAATAGTTTGCTCTGAATGAGCCTAAGTGAGAAGAGAGGGAAGTTTGTGGATACCAGGGACAGCAGAGCAGGCTGTCGATGATATCCCGAAGCCGCTTCCACCCATTCATTCCTGTATCCTCCTCATGTTCCAGACCAAGTACCTTGCAAGGCTACAAGGACCCCCCAACAAACCTGCCTTCCCTACTAAACGGTATTTTAACCTCGCTCACACTTCAGTCCTGCTGTGTGAATGCGTTGCACTGATGTATTAAGGGAGGATACAGCTCGAGGTGGCTCAGAAGGCAGTGGGAAGTTTTTCAAGACGATCCTTGCTGCCCTCTTTGCTGCAAGCAGATGGGTTTACATGATTACACTGTCAAAGCATCGTGGCCTCCTTCCTGCAGACCAGGAAGGGTCATTTTGCCTGTCAAACCATGCTGACACCAAAACACAGCCCAGGGGCATGTGTAGGGTGCAGGAAAGAACGATCCACAGACCGGCTCCTTGGGGAGCATCCTTATAAACACCAGGGACACCCACTCTGATAGCTCCATTTTCCAATGTTTTTCCAAGAAAAGAGATGACCCCGGTGGGGAATTGTTTCTAAGGACAACCTGTGTCCCTCCTCTAGCACAGTGCTTACAGGGACCAAACAGGAGCCTTTTGCATCACCCTTAGGAGCGTTTCTCAGCCTTAGAGCCCAGCAATTTGTCACCACTCAAGAGTTTAGATTTAGTCCCTGTGCTCGCCCCATGCTGATGCATTTGGATGTCGGAAACACATTAAAAATGCAAATAGAGGCAGATCCTAGAGAAGCTGAATGTCATCCCTCTATGTCTTTATTTAAAATCAAATCCAGCTTCATTTTAATGTCCTCCTTGGGCTGGGGCTTAGCGATGATTTTCACTTGTATAAATACACTCGCAATGTGTGTATGCATATTTATGCTGTTCCAACAGGAAATAGAAAGTCATCAATAAACCATATTATTTCTACAACTACAGCAATAACAGGAGCAGCAGCAGCAGGCCCCCAAAAAGACCATCTCTCTTGGGCTATGGCAGAGCACAGGTGCTGCATTTAGCCCTGTACGATATTAGCTCTGGGAGACAGAGCATCCAGCCTGAAATACCGGCCTGAAGAACAGGAACTGTAGCATCCTCGTAACCGATGGCATCCTTGTGCCATCATTCTCACAAAGCACGACACAGATGCTCCAGCCAGCCCCTAGGTCTGAGCTGCGTGTTTCAATCAGCCTGGCAAGCCCTGCCTGGGGAGCTGCAGAGCAAACAGCACTGGAGAGGATAACCCCTGCTCTCTCCAGCTGAGCTGTGTGACAGCACTGGATTAACAAGCTTCCCCTCCTGCTTCGGTGGGTGGAGAATTGCAAGTACCCACACAGCTGATGCTCAGGCTGTTTCCTATCCAGGAAGGGGCACTGAGGTCCTTCCAATGTTGACGTGGTGCAATACTTGCTCTTGGGTCTGATCTCTGGCAGGTGGCAAAGAGCACTGGCTGCTGGCTCCCTGCTACAGAAATAGCTGATGTGTACATGCTTGCTGTGCATTCAACCCCAAATTTCCAGGGAGGAGAGGAACAGGCTGGGTCACGCTGTCAGAGCAAGGATCAGCTTCTACATGGATCAGGATCTTCTGCAGTCTCCTCCTCATCATCTATACATTAAATGTTTCCCTACACTACATCGGTCAGTGCTGGCATGCAGAGCTGGGAACCAGATGGGCTCCTTGCCCTTAAGGTAGGTTTGGAGGTTGCTCCCCAGTACGGCTAAGAAAGAGGATTTGGGTGTCAAGAGCTCCTGAGACCCCAAGTCTCTCGCTGTCCTGCAGATCACCTGGGTGATTTATTTGTCCAAATCACCTTTGGACATGTTGTATAGATGGAGCTGGGTTCCTTTGCCCAGGCTGATTGTGGCTGGTGTGAAGCATTCTGGATGCCTCATTGCCCCATCTCATGAGGGCAATGCTACAGTTTTTCCTTCACTCTTCCCTCCCATCCATCATTAGATTTAATGTGATACTGCATGGTAGAGAAATGCCCTTTTTGCTGTATGGAATGACAGAGTGCTTTGGGTTGGGAAAGCTCATCCAGTTCCAACCCTGTGCTACGGGCAGGGACCCCTTCCACTAGAGCAGCTTGCTCCAAGCCCCTGTGTCCACCCTGGCCTTGAACACCGCCAGGTATGGGGCAGCCACCACCTCTCTGGATAACCTGTGCCAGAGCCTCACCATCCTCATCATAAGAAATACATTTCCTCTATCTAGTCTGAATCTACCCTCTTTTATTTTAAACCCATTACCCCTTGCCATACCACCACAGCCCCATGGCATCTAGAAAAGAGGGACAGAGCCCAGCTCAGACTGAGGTCTTGGGAACAAAGACATTTTCTCCTGCCAATCTCTGCAGCCCCAGCAGGCCCTGATCTTCATTAGGACTCCAGCTTCTGGCATAATCGAGTTACAGCTTAATGTACTGAATGCAGGATACTGGACTCCAGTTCAAGTGGAATACATCGTAATGCATTAAGTATTTCTCTTCAGATAAATAACTGAAGAAGATGTGTTTCCATTATCTGTGCATGCCCTCATAGCAGAATGGCAGAAGGCCTAGCAGAGGATTACATTCTTTCTTAATCCAATAAACAAATGTATAATGATATCTTCTGGGAACCACCCTGCAGAAAAGAGCTCTGAAAGTCCAGTGCTGGTAAAAAAACACACCCAGAAAAAGACTCTTTTTTGTCCACGCTTCAAGGCAAGAAGAGAGCTTTATCCTCACTCTCCTCTGGGTTAAGCCCAGCAGCCCCACTGACACAGGAGACTCCATCTGGGTCCAAATGCCTTTGCTCCAAGGACAGAGCAGAAGGTCCCTGTTTGAGTTTGGTCTCCCACCAGCTCTGGGTCCATGGTTAGGATCATGAAGAGGCACCAGGGGTTGATTCCTTCTCCAGGAGAATTTAATTAAGCCTGCTGCTGAAATAACACAACTCTAAACGCTCTAAATATAGGTTGCGCTCTACGGAGGGAGAAGAGGCAGAGCGATCCTTTATTGAGATACAAAGCAGGGATTTCAGCTGCAGAGCCTCTTGAAGCAGCAATACATCCAGCTGCCAAAGGCATCTCTCAAACCAACTGCTTCTTGGTGGGAGAGAATAACAGTCACCTCTATCGTCTTCCTTGTGTTGTTATATTCATGAGCATCTGTCCCCTGTCTCTGCAGGGAAAGGCCTGGCTGGCCTCTGGAGGGAAGGGAAAACCCTCTTAGCGATGCTCACATGGGAAATTGTGTGATATTTCAATTCGAACCCCATGTTCTTGGGGGGTCCTGGAGAGCAGGAGTGCTCTTGGTCTGCCCTTTCCGTTTCATACAGGAGCTGCTGGTGAAATGGCTTTGAGGTGACGGCTCAGATCCTGCCTGCAAGGGAGGCTTGTGACCCCCACAGTGCTGCCTGCAAAGCACCTCCAGCTGAATGACAAAGGGAAGGGAATTGCCATCCTTGGGGGGGGGAGTTCCCACATGCTTTCAAAGACAAGAGCTGCCGAAGGTAAGAGCAGTGGCTCTCTCATCCCAGCGCAGCAGGGGCAGAGGGGTGACAGTACACTGCGGAGCAATGGACTCAGATGGGTTTTTCTATGGCAAACCTGCTTTTTTCCTCCAAATTTGTCACCATAATGAAGTGACTCAACTCAACAGAAAACTAATTCATAGACATTCACCAGCATTAGTGAGAATTCTTAGCTGAGCACAGAGCATTCCCTCCTTGGGATGATGACTGGCCATCAAGCCCATCTCTATCAAACCAGGGTCCATATGTTTGATACACTCAGCAAAAATGTAAGCTATTTGGAGAAGTGCTCCAGGAATTTACAGCTCAGATTTACGGCTGTAATCAGGTTCCTGGTACCCAGCTGAGGGGAGCTGGGTCTCGAAGCTCTTCACTTGATTCACAAGCCCTATGACCAGAGCCATCACCCTCAGGTGCCAGCCAAGAGCTGAACCAAGCCAAAGCACTTACCTGAGGTTATCAGGAGTCCATGGCAGAACAGGAGCTTTTAACCATGTTAACCTATTGCAGAGATTTGTGTTTTTATGCAGCCAGCTTGCCTCTGAACACAGCTGCAGCCTTTGCTGATAGCTCATTTAGGAGCAGTAATTTTCCCAGTGAACAACAGACAGATGTATTTTCCTTGCTGTTACGGTCACACTTGTAGGTGACGGCAATAAAACAGCTGTAGTTGTGTCTCAGCTGGCTGAGAATTAGGAGAAAGTACCTGAAATGAAGCATTTCTGCCTCCTGTGCAAGCCTGCTAGAAAGATGCTCCAGGTAAGACACCAGCTCATTCCCAGAGCCTTTGCTGACAGACAGGCTGGCCCTTTCCAAAGCACCCCATGAACAAGAGAAACTCACTGCAGTGCTGAACTGGGAGCCAAGGCAGAGGTCTGGGAGTCAGTATGTGTACAGTATCTTCAGACCATTGTGCTGAAGCTAGAAAAACCAGTAGCATCATCAGCTTTAGAATCCTCTGACAGGGATGATGGCAGCAAGGATGAAACCTGGAGCTGTGTGATCTGGGTTGTGCTGGGATTAGTAAACTGGAACAGCAATAACCCATGGTATCAGAAAAGAAACTCCTTAACACACTGCTGAGATATTGAGAGATGGCAAAGCCAAGCTCCCCACTCCTTACAGCACATAGAGACAGGTTCAAGATCCCTGTCTTTACCTCCCAGGCAATCTGGGTTGCAAATGCCTAAAAGCCCAGCTAACACCTGGGATGATGAATGTGGCTCACAGATGAACTCCTTGGCACCACCAGTAAAAGCAGAGCTTATCTGGGAGGGAAGCAAGCTTTCCCAGGGGAAGTCATGCTGAGAAACAGGTCCTCTGCCAACATAGGATCAATGCAGGCTGCCCTCAACCCAATCCAAAGGCAAGAGATGTTTACCTGACACACATTCTATACCCCAAAGGTAGTGCAACCGCTTCAGCTCAAAGGAGCAGCACAAAAAGCGATGTCTGGGGAAGAAGCTCTGGAGAGATTTTACACAGTCCTCCCCAAGGGAAGCTCCTGACGGCACTGAAGTTGTCTCATCTTTTACCTCCCAAATAAACCCTGCAAAGGAATGAATCTGGGAAAGGAGCAGTTTCCCTCAAGGATGGAGTTGTTTACTCAGCACTTGTGTCCTCTCCATAGCTAGAAGTGGTACATGGAGTAGAGCTGCAGCCGTGCCCTGGCAGGGCAGGAGGAGCCACCTGGTTGGGCTTAGGGCTACCCTGGATTTTGTCCCCCATCACCACGGACAGGCCACCCTTTACAGTGCACCTTCACGACAGAAGTAGTTACAGACCAGCTGAAACAGTGACAGCTTTCAAAAGGGGGGAGGAAACCCTCCCCGTAATCCTCCAGCTAAGCTGTTGCATCCAACCATTTTAGCAAAGGCCATCTCCATGCCATCTGCTAGACTGCAGCTAAACCTGTGCCCCTAATGTGCTCCTTTATTTAGTCCTTGGGGAGGATTCAGGAGCTAGTAGAGGACTGAGAGGAGAAACATGCTTCTGGTACAAGCCTGCAGCCTTTCACCTTGCCCTGAATGGTGCTGAGCCTTTAAAAATAGATTTACCTGTGAAACCAGGCACATTTGGAGCAATGTCTCAGGCACAACAGACTCCTGTGGAAGGCAAAGGGCTCAATATCCCACTGCTTGTATAAACCCATTTGTTCTCCTTGGAAAACAAATGCAAAATGCTGCTGTTGCAGGAGCAGTTGAACCAGCAACAGGCTTGAAGGAGGCTCAGGCATCCCCATGTCGTGAGCTGTGGGGTTCTCAGCCCATCTCTCTGCAGGAGGGGCACACCCCAAACCCACTGTGAACACCTACATGACCTGGCCTCCTTGGGAAGAGCCCCAGCCTTGACCCAAGGCACACTCATCCCAGTTGACAACAGATATCCCTGTCTAGAGCAGGGGATAAGACCCTGCTGCTGAAGGCAATGCTTGCAGGCTCCGCTCCTGCTTGCTCGAGGGATGCAGGACTTCAATATCCCAGGGAGGGCACCACTGCAGACCAGGCAAGGAGGGGGGATTTTGGGGCTGCTGCTCCATTCTGGCACTAAGAGCAGAGAACAGATCTCAGCACGAGCACCCGAGCAGCGCATCAAGGGCCGGGCTGCAGAAGGCTTCCAAAAGCACAGCTGATGCAAGGCACCAGGCAGACGGCACCAGGCAGGCTCTGCCCGCACCATCTGCCTGCTCCCTGCCTCCCTGCGCCCAGCAACTTAGGCAGGAGAAACACCCATCTTCTGCCGACTGGCACCTTAGGGTGCCAAAAGCATGGCAAGAGGCAGCTGTGCACCGAGCAGAGCTGCCAACAGCTCATGCTTCTGGTTCAGCTGGGAGCACGGGGATCAGGAGAACCTCCCGTCCTTCAGCCTTCACAGAGCTGATTTGTCAGAGGCAGTTACAAACCTCATCTGTCTTTACTGAGGGGGAAAAGAGGTCCAAGACACAGTGAATCGATCTGGGCATGGGAACATTGCTTTAATCATATCTGCAGAGGGAGCTGAAAGGCCACTAACGGTCAGCCCTGGTTCAGGCAGCTCCCTTGCACTTGTAGAGCATGGTTGGCTCTTCCAGGAGCTGCAAAAGGTCATGTCCTAAAGCTAAAGTGATACCTAAAATAAAGATACCTAGAGTGATACAACCTAAAGTGGTATCAGTGGGTGGCTTTTCCAGCACACATCAGACTGAGGAATTCCATTTTGTCTCACTCATTTCCATGCTGAATTCCCATAGAGCTGGGATCTGCATCACATGGGACACAGAAGCTTGATATCCTGTAGGGATAACTGCATTTCCTCAAGGAGTTCAACCAACCAAACCCCTCCTGACCCCTATGCAGGGAGCTGGTCACCCCAGCCAGCATTAGCCTTATATCGAGTGTATTCCTGAAGTGCCCCTGGAGCCACTGGTTTATTTTGCAAGCCAGAAGCATCACTGTGGGATGCTTCATCCATCCCACTTGGCCCCACCTTGATCATCATCACCATCAGCACAAAATCCCCTCTACTTCACACCCACGGAGGGAGCTGTGCTCTGCCAAGGAGATGTAAGGCCCAAAGCCCCTGAGTTGCTTTAATTTCCTCCCCTGCTCCAGACCGGGCAGATTTGTGTCACATCGCAATCCAATTAAGTCAGTCAGCGTCGCTAAACCCTCCAAGCCGAACTAATGGATGTCACCATCTCACTGAGCAGCCCATCAGCTCTCTCCTGTGGTTTCTCCACAGAGCCTTGCTCCATGGGGTAGCACAGGGCTGCCATCAAAGCCCGCCACCCGTTTTCCTCCTCTGCTCAGGAGAAGCACAGCCAAGGATGCGAGTCATCAATGGAAACGCAGTCACCGGGCCTGACCCCAGGACCCCTGACAAAGGAACGTTTGAAGTGGGTAATTAGCTTTGATTAAAAGCCTTTTGCTGTGGCAGAGGCTCCTGTAATTTGCCTGGAGGGGACAGAAAAAGAGCGGAAGGAGCAGATGTTTGGATTTGCTCCCCACAGGCGGGGTGGGATTTCATCCGCCTTTGACTGGCTTCTCCTCCGGGTCCCAAGGCAACGGTGCTACAGCACTGCCTGCCTGCATCCTCTCCCCATCGCCCTGCAAAGGGCTGTGAGGAGAGGCAGTCTATTGCAAATGAAACTGAAAGAGGCACCGGTTACTGCGAGATAAATGTGAGATGAACGAGATAAATCTGTGAGCTCAGTGTGTTGGGCTGCATCAGAGCAGGTCAAGGGAGGGGATCCTGCCCCTCTGCTGCGCTCTGGGAGACCCCCCCCTGCAGTCCTGGTCCAGCTCTGGGGCAGCAGCACAAGAGCGATGTGGAGCTGTTGGATGGAGCTGCTGCGAGGGCTGGAGCAGCTCTGCTCTGGAGCCAGGCTGAGAGAGCTGGGCTGGGTCAGCCTGGAGAAGAGAAGGCTCCTGAAGGGGAGACCTGAGAGCAGCTCCAGTGCCTGAAGGGGCTGCAGGAAAGCTGGAGAGGGGCTTGGGACAAGGGATGTAGGGACAGGACAAGGGGAATGGCTGCACCCCCTCTGCCCGCCTGGCAGCAAGCGGGCACTGCTGCTCTGTGTCTCAATGTGAGATCGCTGCTGCCAAAGCCACTGTGAGGACACCAGGAAATTCCCTGGGGGCCGCTCTCTGGGTGCCGTGGCCAGCGCGTCCTCCATGGCTCACCCATGGAGAATAAAGCCCTGAGGGGCTGAGACCACAGAAAGCATCTTTATTAAATGAGGAAAGAGAGCTCATGCCTTGTTTAAAGGAGCCTCTCCGCGCGGTAATTAAATGCAGCTCTAACCGCTAACAGGAAACGGAGGCGTGCCAGGCTTCTCCATTAAGAAATGCTGCCCAGAGGCTGAGGCTCCCTGTCAGTAACCGGGCTGGGTGCAAACACCATCAGACATCCCCAGCAAGACTCCTTGGGATGAGGAGTGCCCAGGGTTTATTAACCCTGTGCTGTGCTCCTCTTGAAGAGGCACCAGCAGAAAGCTCTCCCTCCATGGGTAATCTCTGCCTCAGGGCACCCAGGAAAGACTTCAAACACCTGCCCTTGTTCAGCCTGGCTGCCGAGAAAACCTTCATTTACAGGTCCCTGTTCCCGTATTCCCCTGGGAAGCAGCCCTTGGGCACATCATGATGCTGCCTTTGTTTCACTCGCGTACACTTGGCCTAAAGAATCAGAATCTCCTTCTATCTTCTCCCTCATCATACTCATGCAAGGTTTATGGGACGCTGTAGCCCCCCTGCCTTCCGATTCTACCTGGTATTCCTGCCCAGCCTCCCAGCACCCTGATGAAAAGCAGGCAGGACTCTTTGCACAGGTCCATTTTATGCACCAAGGGTGACCAGTGACCTGGTCAAGGTATCCCTGTTACAATGCAAATATCCAGGCAAGGAGGTGAGTGTGAGGGAATCACTGATGGGAGAAAGAGACTCAAAGCAACACCTGGAAACAGCTGGCAGAGAGAGAGCCACTTGTGGGAACAACCCAATTTGATCCGGGGGCAAGTACCAGGGCATCAGGTCAAACCTGTGATCCATGGGGCCTGATCCTGCTCTCAGAGTCACCCAGGGACATGGCACTCACGCAGCAATGCTCCTCTTCCAGAGGAGTTTCAACCCCCAGCCCATGTGAGAGACTTGTTAAGGTGGAAGTGGTGTTTCTGTGCTTGAGAACCTTGAGGCTTTTCCCCCAGCACTTTATGGGATTGGTTTCTCCAGCCTCTGCAACATCCTGCGGCGAGGAGTTCCACCGGATAAGCACTTCTCGCATGAGGAACAGCCTCCTGTTGTTCATCTGAACTTACTTCTTGTGCTGGGAATGGACCCTGAACAACAGCCCCTTGTTCAGCTTCCCCCATACTCTGTCCCTTGCCCCTGCTCCTTTTCAATGCACACTTAGCATGGCAGAGCCAGAAAAGAGGGTCACAAAGCCCCGTGCCAACATCCCCCTTCTCAGAGCGAAATCCCATCCAGGACAATGCATTATTGATTAGGAAAGGGGAGAGGAGGTGATATTCAAACCACATGCCTTGCAGCACTCTCAAACCCACCCTCCGCTGCCAAGGTTTCCATATCCCAAAGGTTCCTGCTTCATCTCCGGCCGTTGCTTGCCCAGCAGCAGGTACAGTGGTGGAAAAGCAGCAGAAGGTCAAGAGCGGGGTTGTGCTGTGTGAGGCTGCTTGCTCTGGGTTGTTCATTCAGCGAGATGAAAGCTTAGCGAGGCTTTAGCAAAGCTCAGAAACCAATCTGCCCAGCTCCTGATGAAGAGTCACACATGCAGCAGTGTTAAAGGGTTATTTCAGCACTGGTGGCCAAGGGTAAACAGGAGTTTTCCAAACCGGAGTTTTCTAAACACGGATCCACATCAGTTAGGAAAGAATTCTCTCTCTTCTGCCCTGCCAGAAACTGGTTCCAATGAGCAGAGCCCTGGAGGGCTCAGGAGCCACTGCTCCCAATGCCTCTCACCACAGGGATGAGCAAGGCTCTGCAAACCCACTGAGGTTTCATGCTCTGGCCCAGCACACACAAACTAAGGCTGTGGATGCAAAGGGAAAATTGTTTCCATGCTGATTCTTCTGCTGTAAGTCAAGCTTGCAGGACGTGGCAGCCCAGCAACACATCCAGAGTCAACTACTTGGAGGCACTAAGATGATGGTGTGGGGTTTAGGAGCCTGAGCTTGCAGAGCCTTCGTCCAGCCACCCGCAGACCCCAGGTGGCTTCATTTCCTTCCCAGTTTTGTCTCTGAGCACTGGGGACAGGAGCAGGGGGATGCCTGCCACATGCCCAAGGCTCCCAGCTTGACTGGCATCTCATATAGAACCACGGACTGGTTTGTGTTGGAAGGGACCTTGAAGCTCATCCAGTTCCAGCCCCTTGCCATGAGCAAGGACATCTTCCACTGGAGCAGGTTGCTCCAAGCACCAGTGCACAGCAGAGGGGCAGGATCCCCTCCCTGAGCTACTGCTGCTCACGCTCTGGGGGTGCAGCCCAGCACATGGGGGGGGTTCTGGGCTTAAGCACACACTGAAGCTGGGTCATGGGGAGCTTCTCATCACCCAACACCCGCAAGTCCTCCTCAGGCAGCTCCATCCAGTCTCCCCAGGCTGTGGCTGTGCTGGGGATTGCCCCAACCCAGGTACAGGACTTTGCACTTGGTGCATCTCTTCTGTGTCCCCAGGCTATCGAGCCCTGGGGATAAGGGGAACTTCTTCCCCTTGGGCTATCATGTTCCTTGACACGGAGCATTTTTGGGAAGAAAACAACCCTCAACAGTGCTTTTTAGCGTTTCATAGGCAGATAAATCTAGGTAGTTCAGCAGCGCTGGAGTGATTTATTGAAGCTTCACAACAGACATAGCACGGAAGTTATGTGAGTCATGGATGCCTGTATTTGCATATGTCCATAATAAAAGGGATTTTAAAAGAATCAAGACAATGTGATTGATGGTTGAAACGAATATTACCATGTTATCAAAAGGAAATATCTTCAGCAAGCCCGATCTGTTTCGGGAAAGCTGTGCTTCCTCTAAACCCCTCCCTGCAAACCTGAAAAGCTTTTTCTGACCAGCTCATTTGGCACCTTGCAAAGGCAAGTCCTTACAAGAACAGGGGAAATCTCATGCATGGACAGGTTTGGGCACACAGGACACCGCTCCTACCACAAAGCCCCATGTGCTTATCCTTAATCCACTCAAGCCATCTCACCCAGCATCCTTTGGCTGCATCCCTGACTCCTAGCACTGTCTCTCTGCAAGACAAGGAGGATGCAGGAGGTGCTGGGCTCGCCAGGCTGCTGGGTTTTCCACACAGCAGATGTCTGTGCTGTATGGATGAGGTCTGGAAAAATAACCCATGGCTGGATGGATCTCCAGAGAAACTCCTCCCTCAGCGCTTCATTATGGAACTGATAAATAAAGTAATTGTTGCACAATTAGGGTTCCCATCTCCTCCAACTCCTTAATCACACCAAGATTAATTATCGGCGCCGTTATTGCTTTTGCTTTATGGTTTTTGGGTGTTTGTCTGCTCTTTTGGAGCTGCTTTGAGATGCGAAAAGCCTTTGAAGCAGCTTAAATGCGAAGATCCAGGCGGCAGCTTTGTTAAAGTTGCTTCTGCTTCAAAGTCAGCTTCATTTTCTCATCGGGGCTGGATGCTCTGAAGTCATTTAATTGCAATTTAATCTTCCTGCTTTCTCCTCTAATATATTGCGGTGCGGTTCACGGGGTTATATTTGCCAATTCATTACCAGCCTCGCTGCTATTTGACATTTCGCTTTAGGGAAATGCAGGTAAGCGATCTTTAATATTTGGAGGATTCCTGAATAAGATTTAGGGGCTGTGGGCTGGGAATTCTGATTTGCTTTTAATTTCAGTGTTCGCTTCAGGGCAACTTTGGGGCATTTTCCTTGAAGTTTTGGACCATGTTGAAACTTGGGAAGAGGGAGAAATCAATGGGAAACAGCAGCAACATTTGGAAGAGGAGAAACACGTAGATCCCTCTTGCATCTTGAGCACACATGGATTAAAATCCCAGAGTTTCCCAGATCAAAATCCCAAGCCTTTTTCTCCTGGATCTGATTTTTTTCCTCATTAAGCACATCGGGCTTTGCCTGTGCTTTGCTGTAGGAGTTCCTCCTCCAGCTGGTTTTGCTGCTATCATCACACCCAGTAGACAGGGAAGGCATGTGAAAGAGCCTGCCCACACATGGCACACCACATCCCTTTGTTAACACGAATCACGTCCCTGAAAGCCTTGGCAAAGGCTGGGATGCGGCTCCCACCATTTGGCTTTTATTCCAAGAGCGATGTAATGCTTGCCACGAGTGGAGCTGAGGGATGGGTAACTGCCTTTTGATGGTGGCTCACCCCTCTCAGCATAACGACTCTGAAATGAACTCCAGTCTTTTCCTGGGTTCACTTTACTGTTTTGCCTTGAGCTCACTCCTTCACCTCTTTTCACCTTGTTATTAAGGAAATCATAAAGATCCAAAATGCACATATATGCAAGTAACCACAAAAACAGACTTTTAAAGACACTTAAAGCAAAAACCACCTAAAACCACTTGGGACTTTCTTTTTAATACCCAGACCTCCTAGCTCTCCAGGCTCAGCACTCTGTGCAGAAAGCTTACATCCTGCACAGACAAATCCCATCAGATCCCAAAGGAAAAGAGTGATAAAGTGGAATTTGCTGGTGTGACACTTGGCATGGGCTTCAGCTCCATTTCATGCCTCATTCTCCCTTTGGATAGCGCAGAGAGCATCGCAGAGAGCTGTCGGGGCATGAGTTATTGCACACATGCAGCAACTCATATTAAGTGATCATTATGAGAAATGCAGAGTCAAATATGCAGAAGTATGGAAAGACCCGGAATTAAGGCTGCTTTTACCTCCCTAATTAGGCCCCTGGTGAGTGTGCATCGAGTCCCAGCATTAATCACCCCCCTGCACCCTCCAGACTTCATTGCTTTTGCAGCGTTTTTGTACATTACAAACTATTTCTTCTCCTGTTAAGCTTTTGCAAAGCACACGTCCCCTTCCCACACAGGAATACCTGCAAGTGCCCCTTGAACTACAGGAAGAAGGTCTGGGAGATACCCATGTGCATCTCTGGGCAGGAGGCAGCCACTAAATGCCATCAGCACAACTGGCACCTGCGAGAGTGTTTTGTCTGGCAGGAGGGCTGCTGCCTTTATTTGTTCCAGAGCTGCCTCCACATAAAGGATGTTTAATTTTGCTCTCTTCTCACATGGCAGCATAGAGCAGAAGCTCCCCATATACACCAGCTGTGCCCAGATAGTGCTATGCAGCTCAGCACACCGGAGCCGGCACCCGACTCCCATCAAGTTCCTGTTGGGGTGACCTGTGCCTCTGCCAGTGCTTTTTGGACTCGCGGATCCCAGACATCCCAATAAGGGTCCATTGAATAGAAGCAAACTTCCCAGTGTCCTGGTTTTTCTTGCTGGCTAAGACTTACCCTGCTTAAGCCAAAGGGACAAGAAAGGCAACTATCGTGACTTTTCTTCTTGAGGAGCTCTCAGCAGTGGGAATTTGCCTTTGGGCAGCCTTGCAATGAGGTTTATTTGTTTATCAGCCTGAGGAATGAAAGGCAGAGCTTTTCATTAGGACAGTTCAAGTCTTCCATGCAAATCCAGCCACACAGCAAAAGCAGGTTATGCTAAACTGGGCACGCTGATTGTGGATATAAGGCCGGCAGGGAGTATTGTCTAGTGGTTAGGCTGAGGGAGCCGGGTCCTTTCATCAGGTCCATTCACAACACTTATTACAGGAGACTTGTAACCAGACATCTCCTCTCTGCTTTAGTTTAAAGCAATATAATGCTTTTTCTCCTTATTCATCAAGCGGTAGAATTAACCGATGGCTGCAAAGCACTCTAAGAGCTACAAAGAAAGGTAGTTTTAAGAGTGGGCAGCTAGTGAGGTTTATAACTCAATCAAACACAGCCAAGAGGTGACATACCACAAGGAGAGCTCAGATCCTGCTGTCTCTGAGTGGTCACCATAAGCTGCCCATCCTGGGGATGAGATGGACATGGAGGGATGGAGGGCAGCAAAAGCATCAGCTCTCACCAGAGGGGTACTTGGGCACCGTCAGTGATGCCAAACCACACCAGAGGGAGAAACCAGGAATATGTCTGCAGAAAGAAAAGGCCACATCAAGGCTAACGAATCATTTCTAACCATAAAACTGGGCTTTGCAATGGCTTTGGTTCCCCACATACCCCCCCTCCTTAATAATAGTATACATTTCTAGCCAGATGCATTGGATTATTGCCTCCGAAATGAAGCTTAACCTAATAATACTGTCAAAAGTGGAAACACTGTTTAGTCATTAATGGAATTCTAATAGCAAAGTCATTAATTGAAACCCAATAATGCTTTTCCATCCCAGTGACTTACTGCAGTTGTGCTGAGGAGGCCCAGACTTGCATCTGCATCTCCTTTCCACCTTCAGCAGTGACCAGGACTTGTACCTTTTATCACTGTATGCCTTTGTATCAGGAGATTTTCTGCTTGTTATTCACTCTTAGGAAATTTAGCAAGTCTATACAGGCTCTTTAAAGCTAATGTTGCATGAAATGCAGGGATAAACCAAAGCAGACAGCTTCATATGTACAAACATACTATCAAAACGCTCCCATCACCTAGGCTCTTCCAACTGGTTTTATTATGTAAAATGATTCAGTCTGGAGCAAAGCCACCACTGCCAATGCAGCAGTGCCAAGCAGGTATTTAATTCCTTATTTAAATATGGAATTTCAATGAAATCACACTGCATCCAAACAGATTTCTCACTAGTTGCCACCTGGTTCCCAGGTCGAGGAAGTGATGGAAATTCCCATTTTTTATTACAAGAAGGATTCATTTACTCCAGGGTGTTCCCACCAACAGGAATTAGTGCCAAGAGACCTGTGTATGGATTAACCCATGAGGAACAACCCTCTTCATACCTGTATCACCCATGGAGAGAGGCCATTAGCCCAGGTGCAGACACAAGATCAAAGCTGTATTACTGTTAATTCATCTCCATATGGAAGAGATGTCCAATGACACGTTCAGCATTAAAAAGCCAAGGTGTGTGCTACCCCAGCCCCTCTCCTTTAATCTTTGATGTCACAAATCAAAGCCAAATTTGACAAAGGGGTAAAGCTCCCCCGAACTGTTAACGCCTTACAGCTTGCTTCAGAAAAGTCGTGGGCACTAAAGGAACAGATTCAGTGTCACCCCCCAAGAAATGTAGACGCTCATGATTCATTCCATATGGAAAAGTCATCTTGGTCCATAGACGTGTTCCGTGCAGCCTAACACGTTGCATAAACCCCGTAGCATACCTCATCCCTCTGTAAATTTTATTGCCTAAGGCATTGCAAACCAGGCCTGCTCGCCCAATATTTGCAGTGTGCTGTGTAACAAAGTATGCCCCAAATCTGCTTAAAAGGCTGTGAAACCTTTCAAGTATGCACACATAACATTAACATGCCTTAGCACCCTGGGAAGCAGCTCCATCAGCTCCCTTGAAGACTAAACTGATGTCTCGAAATACCAGGGGAATTTCCTTGCAGCTTTGCGCCCAGGCTTGTTTTGGCTGAGGAAGTGTCAGAGATTGTCATGTCCTTGTCTTTATAGATTAGATGCTTTTGATCGCCTCTGCTTTCATAAACTGTTTCCTGAGCTGCCAGCAGAGAGAGATCTCAGAGGCCCCGGGGATTGCGATTAAATTAGAGGAGGTTGTTGTCATCTCAGAGCCTGGAGCCTTTCCGACCCCCTGGGTCCTGCTGGAGCCCCCCGTGACCCTGTAACTCACACTGTGAGCAGAGGATCTGCTGCAAGTCAGCTCCTTCCCATCCTTCTCCACCCTTTTTGGCTGAAGATACTAAAGGAATGAAGCCTCCCTGTGCAATAAAGTCACACCACAGAGGGATTGCCCACTGGACAAGAGCAGGGATCCTTCCAGGCCAGCACCATTCCCAGCAGTAGGAAGGAGGTGGTCCCTAAGGAGGACATCACCCTAACCCATCACCAACACCCAGATTGCACAGGACAAGCCTGAAGAGTGACAGAGGCTGCTCTGCTTTGATTCTTGCCCCCTTTGTCCCCATCGAGGTGGTAGGTGTCAGAGCAGCAGCTCTGCACTGATGCTGAGCAGTGAGGCAGCAAATCAAAGGAGGAGCAGATCTAGACCAGGCTCTTGAAAACTGGAACAGGGGAAGTTCAGGTTGGACACAAGGCAGAAGTTCTTCCCTGTGAGGGTGCTGAGGCGCTGGCACAGGGTGCCCAGAGAAGCTGTGGCTGCCCCATCCCTGGCAGTGTTCAAGGCCAGGTTGGACACAGGGGCTTGGAGCAAGCTGCTCCAGTGGAAGGGGTCCCTGCCCGTGGCAGGGGTTGGAGCTGGAGGAGCTTTAATGTCCTTTCCAACCCAAACCATTCCATGATTCAGTGACCCCCAGGAGGTGGGAGGGCTCCTGGGCACCCCATAGTGAGCTGCACATCTGCCTTAGGGAAAGCTTTTTCTGTGCTTTTAATTCAAGTTGGCTGCAAAATATTGTCCTAAATCTCACCTTGTTACTGACACACAAAACCCAACCTTCCCCACCCTGTATTTAAGTGCTGTTGTTAAGGTGCTGTTATTAAGGCTCCATTACTTTTACAAAATGCATGACAGAGCATCCTGTGGCACCCTGTGAAGTCCTATAAATAATTAACTTCAACTAGACTTGTCAAAATAAAGGAGCAGAGTAGAGTCTGCTCTGTGGTGCCTTTGATTTTTGTTTGCATGTGTTGTGCCTTTTACTTTCTTATCTGCTAAACTGCATTAACACGGGGATCAGAAGAAGGAGGCCCTGCCACCAGCCTCGCTATTGTCACACGGGGATGGTCTGCCCCATGTCCTGCCTGCCCAGGAGGTTTGGTGTCTGCTGGAACGCTCACTCTTGGAGGGAATTTGGTGCCCAGGTTCCCCTTCCCAGCAGCATCACACCAGGGAAGGAAGCAGAGCTCCTTCAGGAAGGCACACGGCTCCTCCCCGGCCACTTCTGAATTATTCATTGGGAATTAGGCAAATCCAGGCTTCTCTGCATGAATTACCCCCAGAGCAGTGGAGATCCTGCTTTTCCCCAACATCAATTGGTTCATTTACACATCGTCCAGCAACAGAAATTAACACAGCAAGGCTGGGCAAGGACTTCACCCAAACCTGCACCAGGACCACGCTCTGTGCATTGCCTATGAATTCAGACCTGCAATACACACCTGTGGGGCACCAAATAGAGAGGACAAAGGGGGCAATACCAGAGCTGCACCCCTAAAACACCATCTGGGTACAGAAATAAATGAGGGAGACAGAGCACTCCTGCTTAGGGCTGTGGCTTCCCCTCTGCCTGGTTCTGCAGCAGCCTGTGCTGGTGTGCATTCAGATGCTCCATGAACGTGAGTCTCCCACCTGGTCTCAAGCAATGCTGTGCTCATGTGCAAACAGATTATCTTGGTCTCTGCTGCTGTAGAAGTTACCAGCCCCAACTTGCCTCTGCAACACATCCCTTTCTCCCCATCACTCTCACCCCATCTGTATGCATGGGGGCACCCTAAACCATCACACCCATGTTTTAGGTACCTCCATAACCCATAGGACATCCCCAAGCCAGAGAAATTGTACATCTTCCTCTGATCCATTCATCACCCCCAGTCATACCTGTATAGCCTGGGATTAAGCTCAAAGCCACTACAGTTCCCAGACTGCTTCCTTAATGGGATTAATTTGAGCAGCTCAATGCCACCTCCACCCATCACATTCTGACTCCTGTCTCCTTGCTCTGCAAGGAGTTCACACAAAATGGTCTCAACAACCCTTGAATCCATCTTAGCTGGAGAAAACTGCAGTAAAGAGAGAAGTTTGAAGTGGGGAATGAACTGGAGTATCCAGAAAAGGGGTTTTATCTGCTTAATGGCAGAAATAGACTTTCAATACCCAGCAGGAGAGCAAAGGATTCTCACTGCTAACAAAGCTATTAAAGAGAAATCAGCTTTGCCAAGACATGAGCAAGAGGTCTGGGTTCCCTTTCCAATGCTGCAGCGAGCCATTCAATTCCTTCAGTATGGTGGGGCAATTCCTCAAGCTCCCTGGAGGCGTTCTTCGTCTCCTCCTAGAAGATAGAGCTATTGAACCATGTTCTCCTCATGAACAATTCACAACCTGATGCACCATTGCCCTCCTCTGTCACCGTCTGGACCCAGGGAGCATGAATTCCTGTTCTCATCACCTAGGAGCTTTCATCCGTTTTACACTGGGATGGATGCTAATACACAGTGCAGGGCAATGTGACACAGGTTTTAGGTGGGAGATGTTGGTGCAAAAGATGCCAGATCCCCAAAGAAGCTCTCATGTGTGTTCCCCACACTGTATCCAGGAAGGAGAAGGCTCTGCTGAAAAGAACAGCATTGTCTGTCCATGCAAATGGAAATCTCTGCATGCAAAACCTTCTCTCTGCCCCCAGATTGGCATCTGGCTCAGTGGATTGTGAATCCTGATAAAGAACCTTTATCCATGGGTCTGCGGATCCTTTCTACCCTGCAAAGTGGCAGACAGCTCTTGTTTAGGGCTGCCAAGTGTAATACCTGCTGCTGCTATTGCTGACTGATAAATCCAACACAGAGCTGAACACGAGGGATGTCCTTGGGAAACGAAAGCGGCCTGCGGGTCATTGACTGGCAGAGGGCATTAAGAAGAGCATCCAACTGGAAACGGTAGCACCACTGGCTCCTATAGGGTCTTGTGCACTGTCCTGAAGGACAAAGAAAAAGGGGAATTTCTTAGATGGAAGGAGCTGCAGGATTTGTGATAGCAGCATCCCGTGGACAGGGCTGCAGCGGGGGGCATCAGAAGGACCTCAGGAAAGTCAAGGCACTGCTGGTGGGCAACCCCTGAGCTGCTTAAAATAATCCCCTCCTCTTACAGGGCTCAGTGCTGAAAGGAAGATCCTAAACCTTCATAGGAACAGGATTTAAAGGAAAATGACTACAACGCCTTCAGGTGACCTGAGTCAGCTCCAAGAAGCTGGATGGGCAGAAGGGAAGGGTGAAGAGCAGGGATGTAGCCCATGAGAGCAGGCATACAAAGAGGAGATTCAGACTAAGGGATTCGAAGTGATTCACCATAGTCAGGCAGCCTGAAGCACTTCAGTAAGTGTGTGAGCTGTCAGAGATGCTGGAATTCCAGCCGCTCTCACCCATCTCATGCTCCAGCCTTTGCTCACGTCTGATTTTGAGGTGAAACAGCGGCTCCATCCCAGACATAAAGAAATCTGCTCGAAACAAGTGAATTTTCCCTGCAATGGGTAATGCAGAGGGGCCCCACCTCCTGCTCCAAGCGGAAGATGAGCTCCGCTCGGGAGATGAACTGTGCTCTGAACGCCAGGCAGGTTGTTACATGTTATTACCATTAATTATCCCACCTCCCCTGTGCGGGCACCTCCATCAGTAATCATCACGTATCAGCCAAAGGGCCACCCTTGCTTTTCTCTGCCTCTAATTCCATAATTGGAGGGGAGGAAAGAGGGACGAAAAATCAGTGCTGAAGTGTAAATTGCTACACTAATCTTCCTGCACTAATTGCATGTTTATTTGGAAGGGAGGGAAGGACGGTGGGCAGCCCCTGGGTCGTTACTCTCCATCACTCCATCAGTGCAAGCAGCTCCTATGAGGTTAGCGGGGAGATGTGGCTGAGCCCCTGTTGCCTTCCGAGCAGAGTGAGCGCTCGCAGGTTGTGCTGCTCACCCCACATACCCTCAGCTCCACCCCTCTCATTGCACAGGCACATGGGAATGGGAATAAGGGTCTGCTTGTGTAGGAGCAGGTCAGGGACTGCAAGGAGTCCCCCTTGGCCAGACCCACACAGACACAGTCCCATACACCAGGGAGAGTGAGGGAAAAGCAGAATGAAGCACAAAGAAAAGCCCCTTTGTGCCAGTGCACTGGAGGAAAGGTTTGAATACACCAGCTCTATCAAAAGCTCCTTTTAGGATCCATCTCACTTAGCTGCCTGTTGTTTTTCAGTCCATTCACATCGCTCTCCTCCGAGCATCTCCCAGCTATCAGAGCTTGCTGTCGCTGGAGTCGGACCAGCAATGCCATGACCAGCGTCAGTAAATCTGAGCATCCCACAGCGTGGAAAGCCAGGCCTCCAAGGGTAATGGGGAGCCAGGGAAGGGCAGCAGCCAGGATTTGCCCCTGTAACTTGTTTCAGTTCACACAGAGAACACCAAGCCCCTTACAACCTTGAGTAGCATCCACATAGTTGATCATATTCATTACCTGTCCCACCTCCCTTCTCCAGCATCTGTGCATAGACCTCCTGTACTATGATCCCAGCAGCCTAAAAGGGCACAGAAAATGAAGCATTTCCCTAGGCAGCTCCATCTCTGCTCTCAAGCACACAGACCAAGGCACTCACCCTCCCCACTGCCTGACACGGGGCTCATGTCCCCGGGGGGGGCCACAGCCCTGGCCTAGGGCAGATCCCAGGGGACCACCAAGATCCACCTGCATCCTGCTTGATATCACCAGGGGAAGGCAGTGAGGGTGATGGGGAGACCCTTTCCATCTCCCTCACAGTGTTCCTGCCCTCGCTTTGGGATCATGCAAGGGTTTGGATAAGCATCTGCTCTGTTCTTTCCTCCTCTCCATTCTCTGTGGTTGCAGTGATGCTCGCTGAGCCTACGAATACATTAAAGTGTCAATATTCTTTCTTGCTTGAGGCTTGTTTGTACAGGTTCTTCTACCTCAGATTCGGATATCCAGGTTTATCTATGCCTATTTTATTCACGGTAATTCAATGCTATCAGCAGCACACTCAGCTTTTACCTTAAATCTCATATTCCCAACTGAAAGTCTGCAGGGGGAAGCACACACTTGACATGCTCTAAGCAAACAGTATTCACACTCTGCAGTTACCCACCTAGAGGAATCTGATCTCCTGAAGTACCCTGGTGAGATAAAGTAGCCATTTTCCAATACACCGGTGACCCGAACTCACATTTATTCAGCTTAAATGTGGTATCAAGCTCCACGGAGTGACTTTCATGCTAAAAATAATTGCCATTTTCCAAACGCATTGCAGAGTTTCTTAAGAGACTGAATTCCAAGGAGGATTCCCCAATCTCGAATATAAGGCTCAAGAAATGAAAGAATAATTTAGAGCCTTAGAAATGGGATCATTCATTATTTTTTTTTTTTTTAATATTATAGAATTCATAAAATCAATGATTCATGGCACTGTTTGCCCGGGCATCGCATCAGCTTTGTAAGAGGGTAAATAATTGAGATGCATTTATTACATTATTTATTTGAAAATTCACAACATCAATAATTCAAAGCCAGCTAATTATCTGAAAACTAAAGGCTAAAGGGAGGCAACACAGTCCATTAGCTACGGCCACCCAATGGAATTTAATTCCCCTTTACCAGGAGCAGGAGGCCGGTTATGGAAAGCAACAGGGACACAAGGATGCTGGTGAGCCAGCTCTAGGGCATCACTGCAGGCACGGCTGGATGCGGCTCCTCCTCATGCCTGAAGTGCTGGTGCCAGTCCCCACCTGCCATCCACAGGGCATGAGCTGGGTGCATGGTCCCATCAGCATCCCTGCTTCAGACTAAGGTCTCCCCTTCAGGAGCCTTCTCTTCTCCAGGCTGCCCCAGCCCAGCTCTCTCAGCCTGGCTCCAGAGCAGAGCTGCTCCAGCCCTTGCAGCATCTCCATGGCCCCCTCAGGAACTGTGGGCTCCTGGAGTTGTTGGAGCAGGAAAGCAGATGAGAAAGGACTTAACCGCTATTAGCAGGAGAGGATGGGACAGAACAGTCTGCTCCCCTCTCCTAGGCTTGTACCCACTGCAAACAGTCCTTCAGGCAGGGAGACCTGGCTTGGATCTCTCCCCTGGACTATTTATGTGTTACCATCCATCATCCTTCCCTCCTGCCTCCAGGTTGCGGAGAAGCAGCCCCTCTTCCATCGGCACTGTGCCCCTCTGGCTGCTCACAGCCACTTGCAACTTCATCGAAGTAGAACACCCTCAAACACACGTTTTGCTCTATCAGAAAACGAAGAAATCAATGGAAAGTGAGGTGTGGGCATTTTCCACTTAGTGCTGTTGAGACTTCTGCCACCATTAGCTGAATGCACGTTGCAAAACTCATTTATCGCTGTCTGGAAATGGTGACTATGTAAAATCTATTACAACCACCACAGTTTTCTTCTCCTCTGCCTCCTCTGATGCTCACTTTTGAAACGCACAAGCCTCATTATTAAAAGCACAGCCTCCTCCCTTCCTCCCACCCATCTCCCCCCGCTTTTCTAACCTATAAAGAAGTCAGCAATCTGACAGACCCACAGCTGCTGCTTTCAAACCCAGGACTTCATCAGGAATCTGGGAATAGGCAGCTTCCTCCTACCAGATCTGGTTTAGAGCTCAGGAAGAAGTTAGTGTCTGGGGTACAGATGCAAACCAGAGTTATAATAACACAAGATTATCCCTCTCCTTTATAAAATTCCACATAAGTGAATGAAAACTTATACACCAGCTTTATGGAAATCTGGTATTTTCTCTGCAGCGTTGTTATAATTGTGGCAGCAACAGCAGTTATTCTTAATGCTCATTTCTCAGTGTGCAATGGTGACTGGAGAGCTCACCTTAGAGGAAGCCCTCTGAAACCCTTGGGCTGGGCTGCTGGAGCTGGGGCTGTCACTGCCCACCCAGTACAAGGCTGCGTGATATCCCCTGCACCACAGGGGCAGTCCCTGCACAGAGCAGCTGATGCTGCCCTGATCTTCATTCCGCCGCTGTGATTTGCCGCCCATCCCTATGCAGGAGAAGGTGAAGGCTTTGGAAACATCTCTTACAATACCTCTGGAACCTCCCCTGTGATCAGTATGCCGGGGCATGCTGCATTCCACACGCATCCCCTTGCGCTGCCCTTTGCCAGAAGACTCAGAGTTTCCCCTTCTCCTTGCACAGAGCTGCCTTTCAGCTCCCGCTTTTGTTCCAGCCTTGCCTCTCCCCAGAGGAGTCATTAACTCCGAGTCGTGGCCGGTTTGTCACCAGTAGCACAAGTCTGGTGCACCGGCCCCTCTTGGCCTGGTGGGGAGCACGGATTCAGCCCTCAGCTCTGCAGCAGGCTCTTTTGGTGACGTTGGCTGTTGTTTTTGCCTAAGCCGGTTATGTCCATGACTTGCATCCAGATTGCTTCCATCTGGATGCAATCTATTCCTTGTGTCACCCCTAGGCAGCTGAGAGGAAGCCACTGGTTCTGGCAAAGGAACAAACAGATTCTGGACCGCTTGTCTAGGCTAAGCTGTGATGTTGTCTTCTTCCTGGGAACTGTGAGGCTCAGGTCCTGGCTCTTCACTTGTCCTGCAGCTCACTGAAGTCATTGCAGATGTAATCCAGTGCATCCACCAGCATGTGCATCTCGTATCTTACCTGACTCAAAACTGTGCCTTTCTCAAGCAAAGGGGATGCTCCAGTCCCACGTGAGGGATGCAGCCAGGAGAAAACACCAAGATGTGCAAGTCCCTGGGGGACGGCATCTGGGCAAAGGCATTGCTGCTCACAGAGGCTGCTGGTCCTGCAGCACTTGAGCAACTCATGGTGTCCCTGACCCAGCAGGAAGCATCTTTATAGAGAGTGTGGGCTGCAGAGATGCCACAGGGCTTAGTATGGGTGCACAGCATCTGGAGAAGAGACTATGCCTCCTCAGCACCGGCCTCTTATCTAGGGATGCTGGGATCTAAAAAGGTGCTGGAAGAGAAGACGACAGCATTTGTCAGGCTGGGACAAGTCAGGCTCCTGTGACAACCCAACGTGCCGTGGGGAAAGACCATGTCCAGGGCTCTGCTCCTCACCGTGACCAGGAATAGGACGTGCATCCTCTCTGTGCCTTGGCCTAGCTGTTAATTCCAGCTGGAATTCCCTCCAGACTGGCATCCTGCTCTGCCTCAGCAGCCAGAGGCACTTGCAGAGGAAACCCTCCTCTCCCTGCAAGCCCACACTTCATCACTACCCATCACTTGCTCTCCAGAAGACCATAAATACACATCAGTTACATCTCATGCAGGACTCCCATCCTGGCCAGCAGTGTTTTAAATAAGCTTTAAGAGTATGCAAATGGACCCTGGTGTGTGCTTCTCGTTTGGCATCTCTGAGACATTTGTGCATAACGAGAGATGGAGCGTTGTTGTGCTAGCTCCCTCTTTGCCGTGACACCGGGGCTTAGAAGTGTGATTTATTTGCCACTTGTAGCATCAGTGGAGCATGTCTCATGCTCAAGTTACCAAAGATGCTGCGAGGTTTCTTTTTCCAGCAGAAATCTGTTCCAGAAGAAGCTTGTCAATAGATGATGGGATTTTCAGCACAGAGGGAGGTCTCTGCTGCGAGCTTGGGACCAGAATTACTGATGCCTTTTCCCTTCTGCGCTTTGCAGGCTTCTTACTACACCCACTGTTACCAGTGTCAAGGGATTTTCAAGCAAATTACTAAGCTTGCTCCGAAGCACTGGGAAATCATCTCTGTTTCCAAGCCCCCAAGTCCCTTGAAGATGCCTTTCTCGTACAGTACCAACAAAGACATGGAACTGAATCCTATAGTTTTCCAGTCCCAAATAGCAACACTTAATTTGTCTTAGAAGCAACATGACCAAAGACAAGTCATGGTTTCCCAATTCATTAAAGGCAGCTTTAGGGCACTTAGCATCAGATCAAAACCATTGCAACTACACGATGCCAAGAGCTATATAAAACTCACTTGGCTGTTTCAAATGTGTTCAGAAATGTTGATCAGTTTTAGCTTTGTGCCAGCAGTTTTCCTCCTCACACAGGTATATTATATTATATTATAATCTATTGTATTATATTGCATTCTATTCTATTCTATTAATTGTATTCACACAACTCTATTCCACATCAACTGTTGTCCATGCTCTACTGCTGGATTGAAACCACTAATATGGCCAAAACCTCTTGTTAATTTAAGCAAAACCCCATCATGTGCCGCACATTGTCTAGAGTGAATATCTACACCCACATTAGCTCGTGTGCTGGTCCTGCAGCGCCACAGATTCAAAACTTGTCACATCCTTTTAACTCAGGACCAGCCCATCTGCTTGCAGCGTTGCCAGAGCCATCCAGGCTGGGAATACTGATGGAGCAATTAAAGGAGGAAGACAAAGATGGATTTTGAGGTGAGATATAGGGCTGTGATTTCCTCTCAGAAGAGGCAGACCGTGTGCTTTTGGACCATTCTATGCGTCCCTTGCTGAGAAGACTTAAGTGATGTTCACTGCCGGAGATAAACACGTCTGCACCTGAGAGCTCATGCCATATCCCCATCAGTACAACCCTGTCAGCCTCACTGAAGTCATTCTTGATCTGCATGGGTGCAATTGAGAGCAGAATGAGGCACAACAGACTGTGAAGGATAGAGATGACAAATATTGCCTGCACCCATCGGCCTTTGCATCCCCCAGTCTGTAGCACTCACAGTGCAGGCGCTACCCCTGTGTTTCTATTGTTCTGCAGAGATCTGGATGCCAACACTTCTGATGATAGAAACACGGCTGCATCTTAGAAAGCAGCACAGAAGGAGCCAGAGGAGTTTGTTTCTCGCATCACCTCACCCCAGGCTTCCCAAAGCAGAGGTGCAGAGGCTGCACACTGTGAAGGCATCAGACTCAGCGCATTCATGCTCTGCAGTTTCTATCTTAGAGCTTGCAGAGCTGAGACCTGGCCAAGGGCTTGATCCTAAACCCATCCATGATGATCTATGAACTATTCCAAACATCAAACCAAGTGGAAAAGGGATCTCTGTGCAATGCCCACTTGTGGTAATGAATCCTTGCTGATCCTCATCATGTGGGGAGGGGTTGTTATGCTCCTTTCTTCACAGATGGGGAAACTGAGGCAAGGACCAAATCATTTGGTGCAGCAATTCACAAACACAGACTCTCCAACACCTCTTCCTGGAGAGCAATTCAGAGGGAAAACCAGGGACAATCCTGCTTTATCCTAATAAAACAAGCTGAGCATCCCTCCTTGCATTTACAACCAAACACGAGCCTCACCCAGGAGTTTTATGGGTGGATCGTGACATTCTCCATGGAGGCAGGAACATTCATTTAGCCAAACCCCGACGTGCCCCTGCTGAATGGACTCATCAGATGTGTTCCAAGCATCCCTGATTTATGTGAAGCCAGGGAGAGAGCTCAGGCCTACCTCACCCTCACAGAGGGGGTTTTCTCTCCCAGTACTGGATGGTTTAGCACAGGGTCAAGGCGCTTCTGCGAGCACCAGAGCTCACTCCATTGAAAGGTCAAGGGATGGAAATGGAAACATGCCCTAAACCAGAGGAATTCCCTGGAGCAGGCTCTGGGCAGTGGAGATTGTTTGTCTCTGGCTGTTTATGTGAGGAAAAGCTGCTGAGGTTCACAAACAGCCCCATGCAGGGCAGAGGCAGCGGCTGGGTTTACAGCCTGGTCATTCAGTGACCTCCTGCTTATTACCTGCTCCTTAGATTGAATGTCTCAGGCAGGTCCAGCTGATTTCCCCTCTCTCCATCACCCCGCTCACCCCTTTCCACCTCCTAATGGGCTGCATCTGTTGAGCAGACCCAGCAAAGCTGGCAGGCTGAGAGGGGGGATGTTGGCTGCCATCAGCAAGAGCTGGGGAGGAAGGAGGGAGAAGGCAGAGTTTGCCTGAGATTCCAGGCTCCAGGAGGAGGAAATCCTGCCTCCAGCCACGGACCAGCTGCCCCAGATGGGGTGAGTGCAAATCAAGTTGAAGGGATGATGCCCGAAGAGGGGTCTCAGTGATCTGCTGCGATGCTTTGAGATGATGCCCTATATCAAGGTGGCCTGGCTCTCCTTGGTTCCAACTTGCAGGACCTGCTCCACATCCCGGGGTCCCTAATGGCATCCCAAGGCACAGCTCCCCCCCCACCATGTGCTTGCACACGTGTTGTTTGCTTTAGATCTGCAAAATTCAGGCTGAACGCAGTCCGGGTTTGCCAGCTCTTTGCAAGGTCAGAGCTGCCTGTGGGTGAAAAACAATGCAAATGCCACTTCCAGCTGAGCCAAAGGTTGAGCTCTGCAGCATCCATCAGGGAGCAAGGTTATGAAAGAGGAAAACGAAGCATTAAACCCCCTTCGTGTGAAACAAAGAGGTTCCTGTTTGGTTGTTGTGGTCCCTCTCCCCTCAAATCCTGGATAAACATGGAGCCTCTTGACACAGGATGACAACTCCTGCCCCAGTGGGGCCGTTTCCACCCAAGCCAGGAGCAAATCTTTAATCCCAAAGTGTGGATTGAATTCACAAACATACAATGGATCCTTCCCTTAGTGGCTTCAGAAGATCCCTGGGCTGGAAACATCCCCTGGCTCAGTGTTTGTAGATGCTCTAAGGAGGTTGCATGGGTCAAATTAGGGTGGTGAGGCACTGGAATGGGTTGCCCAGGGAGGTTGTGAACGCTCCATCCCTGGCAGTGTTCAAGGCCAGGTTGGACAGAGCCTTGGGTGCCATGGTTTAGTGTGAGGTGTCCCTGCCCATGGCAGGGGGGTTGGAACTGGATGATCTTAAGGTCCTTTCCAACCCAAACTATTCTATGATTCTAAATCAAGATAACCAACTTCTGCATTAATGTGAAGCTTTGGGAAGTGAGGTCCATAGGGTTACCAGGGGTTACGTGACTCATCCACCCTGGGGCAATCTGGTCACACACGGAGGCTGTGTGCACCCTGGTAGGAAACTCTCCCAGTTAAACCATTCTCCACCCCAAAAGTCTCCTCTGCAACGCTCCTATCCTTGATGCTCATGGCTGTGTTGCTTAACTGCCCCAAATGTGGGGCTGTCCCCTCTTAACCCCGGCCTGCAAAGCCCTTCAAGATGCCTCAGCTGAGATGCAAAGGGAGAGTTGCTCAGGGAGAGGGGTGAAAGTGTGCCTGAGCCCGTGCCTCGGTGACACAGACATTCAATAACCAGACACACAAGAGGATGGCAGCCTGAGCTCAGGACACAATATCTCCCCTAATCCCCAAATTGTGTCTCCTGGGGATAATAACCAAATATCTTGTCCACGGCTTAATTTAGTCAATTATACCAGCAGGGAAAAGTGCACCTTCATTGTGCGGGTACAAAGGGAAGCCGAGCAGCAGAACTCGGATCAATCTACTCAGAGAAAATGTAACAAATGGGGCTTTGTGAATATCTTTCCTTGGTTCTTTTTTTTTTTTTTTTTCTCTTTTTCTTATTTCTTTTTCCTTTTTTCCCCCTTTTCTGGCATATTTCCAGGTCCAAAAAAAAAGAAAACCACCAAAACTGGAGCAAGAGGTGATGAGGGGGGATTGGATTTAGGTCAATGGGAGACAAAAACCCACCAGGCAAATGAGAAAGGAATGGATTTTGTTCACATTTTAAGTGTTCTTTTCAACTCCTTATGAAATGCACTGAAGAAAAACCCTACCTGAAAAGGTCAGGCTGAAT
This sequence comes from Pezoporus wallicus, assembly GCF_028554395.1. Classification (NCBI taxonomy): domain Eukaryota; kingdom Metazoa; phylum Chordata; class Aves; order Psittaciformes; family Psittacidae; genus Pezoporus; species Pezoporus wallicus. The sequence goes on from NW_026635715.1 coordinate 688,255, forward strand.
CTCAGAAGGAAATAGCAGGGTCTTTGCTGCTATGTTTGAGCTGGGGGAGGAGGAAGGTGTGCTGGGAGCATTTTGGTGTCTCAATCTGTGCTTTTCACTGCCTGGGAAACACTGCACCCAGCAATGGCAGAAGAGCCTGCAGGCTTCCCTCTGCCTTGCATCCCAATACAACCCAGTGCATCCCAGTACATCCCAAGTGGCTGGGGGAAGCCAGACCAACCCCTTCTGCGTGTACTTGTATTTGCCGGTAGCTTTTCCATGCCCGGTTCCGGTTTGGCTGATGCCCAGTACAATGTTGTGCCCAGTTGCAAGCAGGAACCACGATTTTCTCAAGCCTCAGCCAGCCTTTTCCATCACTTCCAGGTGTCATCAGCTCCTGGAAGCTCTGAACTGGGTGCTGGCTCCAGGGACAATGCTTTTAAGCCTCAGGTGCCACTGCTTTGAATGGGCAGGGTTATCATGTGGGGATAAGAGTAGGAGTGGATTGTCCATGGTAAGTGCTGCTGAAGGAGGAAGACCCTCAATGTGATCAATCAATCCATCCTTTCCTCCATTCTCCTGAGCCTCCAGGCTCTCATCCCAAAGCAGCAGGATGCTGTGGCCATGCCGCTCACCAGGGCTCATCCAAGGCACTCTCAGCTGGTTTGGCTGGGAATTCTGGCCTGGCCTCAGACCACCAGGCTGATTAAAGGGATGGTGGGGGAAACAGAGAGGAAAGCTTATGATACAGGATGAACAAAAGCAAAAGAAATAGCAAAGCGTGTGGCTAGAAAGAGGCAAAGCAGACGTGGGGCCAGCGCAGCCAGAGAACAGGCCAGGCAAGGGAGAGGAGGGAGCATCAAAGAAGGCATCTCTGTGTATCTCCCATTCAAGTGCTCTGAAAGGCAGACAGTTCAGTGTGTGCCTGCCTCATCTCCTACACCAATTAATCCAGTGATAGAAAAACCTCACACAGACTCATCAGCCACGCTCTTCCTTTCCTGACTGCTTCCCATCAGCTTCTACGGGTTTAAAGCATCCTCAAACCCTCCGTTTGCAGCACTGAAAGTCTCAGACCAACAGAGCCCACCATTTAACACCACGACAAAGGGCAAGGGGATGGTGACTTGGAGGGTACAGACCTGGGTTCACATCCAGCCCTGGCTGGTGGCAACCAAGAATCACCGCTTCCTTACAATGTTTTTCCACAGTTTTCCATGAAAGGGTTGAGGAATAGGGTTGGATATCTTCATCACAAAAGTCAGCATCCTGCACCAGTGCCTGGAGGCACTCAAGGCCAGGCTGGATGTGGTTCTGAGCAACCTGATGTAGTTGAAGATGTCCCTGCTCATTGCAGGGGGTTGGAACTGGGTGAGCTCTGAGGGTCCCTTCCAACCCAAACCATTCTGTGATTCTATGATCACTGATGCACCGGTTGACGGGGTCTTGGACCCCAACATGCTCAGGCAGGCGTGGAAAGGAGTTTATGCAGATCACAGCTAAAGGAGGCCCTCGTGCCTTGCAGGACACTCGCACCAGAGCAGTCTTCATCCTCAGGGGCTGCCATTCTCCATGGGCTTCCAATTAAAACAACAAAGGCATCCATCTGGAGAGGAGCTTTTCGGGCCAGCCCCATGTTGTGCAAGTCCTGAAGCTGAATCTGTCTGTGCATGGGCAAGTCTTGTCCACAGACCTTCACTGAAAACCCAGGGAGCTCCAAGGAGGGGATGTCAGCAGGTGGTGCTCTTCACCTGGAATCAGTGGGAAGCTCCCATCACTCGGGACCTCCTTCTTAATGGTGAGACATCAAATGGAGGTCTTGACCGCTCATGACCATTAAACAGCTCAGAGAATTGACTGTAAAAACAGCACCTTGCGCAACAGCTCTATTCCCTCTGACACATCCTAGCCATGAGCAGAGGCTGTATTGCTTTTAATGCCTGCACAGAGAGGCTGCTAAATGCTTACACAGAGCTGGTGGGATGGAGCTGCTGCCTTCCTCCATGCTGTTAGCAGGAAAATGAAAGGATGGGCAACTAAGATGATTAAGGGAGTGGAGCATCTTCCTTATGAGGAAAGACTGAGGGAGCTGGGTCTCTATAGTTTAGAGAAGAGGAGACTGAGGGGTGACCTTATTAGTGTATAGAAATATATAAAGGGGGAGTGTCACGAGGATGGAGCCAGGCTCTACTCAGTGGCAAACAATGACAGGACAAGGGGTAATGGGTACAAACTGGAACACAAGAGGTTCCACTTAAACTTGAGAAGAAACTTCTTCTCAGTGAGGGTGACGGAACACTGGAACAGGCTGCCCAGGGAGGTTGTGGAGTCTCCTTCCCTGGAGACATTCAAAACCCGCCTGGACGCATTCCTGTGTAACATTATCTAGGTGTTCCTGCTCCGGCAGGGGGATTGGACTAGATGATCTTTCGAGGCCCCTTCCAATCTCTAGCATACTGTGATACTGTGTCTAGAAAGCGGGGTTTAGGTGCCCCCCTGTCCTCCAAACCTCTGAGGCTTCCAGCTCAGTGGTGGGTTGGCACCAGCTTCCCATCGTGTTTCAGCTGGATGTGTTTCCTGAAGGCAGTGGCATTTTGCAGGTCCCAGGGATGGTGTGTGTGTGTCTGCAGGGGATGCGGCACAAGCAGGGATGCAGGGAGCGCGGTGCTCCCAGCTCAGCTGTCAGCTCTCCGGTGTCAGGAGTATCAGTGATGCTGACAGCTAGGGAAGGGGAAAAACCAGCCTTACAAACAGAGACTAATTGGTTTGGAGCTCCTGGAGAGCAGAGACACCGGGATGGCCAAGTGTGCCAGGCGAGTGGTGACATCTCCTTGGGAGAAGCCCAGAGCTCTGCTCTCCAGCACTGATGCGCTGCTCTCCCCAAGAGTGTCCACTGCAGCCCCAACACCTAATAATGATGTTTCTGCAGACAAACCCTCAGCCAGTGCAGCTGGAGCTGACACCATGTGAAATGTGCTTGATTTCTGCCAGACTTCCTGACCCATTGATGTTTCTGGCACTCTTTTGCAGCTCTTCTGGCCAACTGACATCTTTCATCCTCAGACATTTCTTTAGTCATTTGTCCTCTATCGCAGGGTCTGAACCTCCTCCCACCTGCACTGAGATGAGAAGCTGATGTTTGGGTAGAGCAAAGAATCCAGTCTTGCCCTCCAAAGCGCTCCTAAGGTCAGGCTGTTGATGGGAGGAGCAGGGCAAAAGGGTTTGTGTTAACAGTTAGCATTTACAAAGTATGTAATTCCTTAAGGAAGTCTTTGGAAAGCTGAAGCAATCCATTCAGGTTGTGTGTGACAAGCATCCAGCCAAGAAACACAATATACCCTGGGTGCACCAGCCAGCAGACAGCATGATTTGTATGCAGGGCTGGTCCTTGGCTAAACTGCTTCACTCTACAGAGCTTTCCCAACAGGAAGAGCTGTGGGGTGGGTGTTTGTTGGAAGCACTGGAACAAAACTGGAGTCACTGCATCTTCCTGGGGGAAAAGTGTGGTGCAGGAGGGTGGCACCAAGCACCTGAGGACATGGAGGAAGCTTCTACCAGGGCAAAATAAGACCACTGAGATCAATGGGGAGAAAAGAAAAGCTCTCCCTTTTGCTTTAAAGACTCAAGATGCCTCTTCCCTGCTTTCCCTGCACCCCTCCAATACTCTGTATGGGCTGTACAGTGACTCCAGTCAGCAGAAAAAGAGGCAATTTCCACAAGCCTTCTTTATTGCATTTATAATTAAGAGGCACCACTATTTCCTCCCAGCTGAATGGCCTTGGTAGATCAGGGCTTGCTTTGAAACAAGGACTATTACTGTTCAATTGGTTATTGATTATTAGCCCGTACTCATTCCTCAGTAAAAGCAGGCATTAAGACAGGAACGTTCTGTCTGTGATCGAAGACCTTGCAAGGGCTCTTAGAAACATGGGGATTATTTATCGAAGCACTGACCCAGTAAAAGCAAATGTGATGATATCTATTGATATTTGATTAGGATTTTGCCAAGGAGCCAGGAATACGTTATTAAATACAACTACTACCTGTTGTATAGAAGAAAACAATTCCACCTCTGCCCCACACAGCCCGTGTGCCTGTCTCCATCTGTGGTTCCTCTTGTCACCCTTCAACTGATCAGCTCTTTGTGGAGGAGAATACATCTGTTTCATTAGGACATCAAACATCCAGCACCACTTGGCTTGATCTTGGGCTGAGGTGTCTCGGTGTTACCCTAATAAGAATAAACATCAGTGACTGTGATGAATTAGGACATGCTGCAAACACCAAGGGAGGAAAAGACAAAGGCGACTCAAGTGATTCAGACAACGGGCTATTGGTCCATTGGGTAGTGCATTTTCTTTGTCCCTATTCAATGCTGTGAACTGTCATCCTAAAAACACTGTCAAAACACAGCAGTTTAACACAATACTGAGCACATAGGCTGGTTCACCAGGAGAAATGCCCCCTTCAACTAGAATAAAACAGAGGGATGAAGATAAGGGCTTGAATGCTCCCCAATCTCATGGGAATGGCTTCCTCCACAATGAAAAAATGGTGTAACCTACTGCAAGTAAAGACCTGTCACACCCCTCACTTCTGGGCCAGACTTGAAGTGTCCAGACAGTGATGATGCTCTGATCTCCACTTCTTCTGCCCCTCTTCCTGGGTGTCCCGATGCAAATTGCCATCAGAAGGGGCAGTGGAAAGAGCCTGCCCCAATGCAGCTGCTGTCCTGGGGTGGACCTGAGGTACATTTCCACTGCTGTTTTGTAGCTGAGTGACCTTCATTGCCAGCCCAACTCAAAGTGAAAGAGGATCACAGCCTCCTCCTGGGACCAAGAAAGGGTTGAAACCCAGGAACAGGAGCTTGTCCTCTGGCAAAGCAGCTGGTGCTGTTGTCCCCTAGCTTGCAGGAGGGTGAAGGCGCACCCCGTGATGCCTTAGCTTTAACAACCAGCTCCAGCCCAGAGCAGCTCAGCCCATCACAGCTAGACCAAAGCAGCTCTGCCTTTCCAAAGCTGCTCTCAGCTCTTCTCCCATCTGCTGCTCTCTGGCACAGAAGCAGCAGCAAGGCAAAGCCTTGGGTACCTGCCACCCAGGCTCACTTTGCATTCAAATCCATCCCACACGTCTTGAGCTCCCACTCAGCCCGAAGCAGCTGCAATTCCCAAAAAAAAACCCTATTTGTCAGGAAATGCCACTTAAAGCAGCCTTAAGCACAAGCAATCGGGTCGTGCACCAGCAAAGGCTCCCAGTTGTACCATCCTCAGCTCCTCAGCTCCTCTTATGAGAGAGAAACTGCTAACCCTGAGCTGACTTTGATGTCATTTAAAATCAAGTGTTAATAACTCCTCATTTCCCCCCTCTGGTACTTTTTCCCCTTCTTCTCCCCTTTCCAGTCCATTTCTTCTTCTCCCTCTGTTTTCCCCTTCCCTTTCTCCCCCTGCCCTTTTCCCCTAAAGAAATGAACTGAAGATGAAAAGTATCTGTTTTCTGTTTGCTGTGTGACTGTTATTACTGTTCTCTGTGCCTTCGCTGTCTGAATTCCGGAGACAGGGCGCAGTAAATGGGATGTTTCATCTTGCTGTCAGGGCCATATATCATTCCCCGAGCTCCTTCTGGGGTAACAAGAGCTGCTCAATTGACGAAACAAGCCCAGGAATGAATAAACCAACAGAAAACATTCAGTCCATGCTATTAATCTGCCCAGAGCCAGAGGCAGATGCGGGAAGGGAGGAACACACACCAGTGGCTCCTAATCACTGTTGCTTCCTGGAAGAGTTTTGGCCATGAGGAATGTGACTTGCTCCAAGGACACGGACCTTTCCCACAGCATCAGCCTGCAAACGTGCTGGTCCACGAATCCCACTGCAGCCATGGGAAGCAGCAGCACTTTCCCCTCCTCCTCCAAGTTTGATTTCCAGGGTGAGATGGACTCAATCTGTATCTTCAGGCAGGCAATGGCTTCTGCTGTGTCTTGAAAGTGCCTGACACTTTCTGAAGTGCTGCTGTCACCAGGAACAAGGCTTCATTAAGGTGATGGAGGGTTCAGTGGAAGCTGCAGCCACTTTGGCACGATGCTGTTGGTGGCTTGCTGCAAGGCTGCTGCACACCCAGCAAATGGGGCTGCTTATGGTGAGCAAAGGGGAGGCTTTGGGTACCAGCATGTCCCAGCTTGGCAGCAGCTCACACAGACACTGGCAGGATATTTGTCTCTGTGCTTTCAAGCTGAAAACAACCTGTCAAACCAAGTTCCTCTGTCAGGAGCTGAACCATCATTTCATCCTGCAGCCCCTTCTGAAACAATCAGTATAGACCATTTTTAAGACCTTCCACAGGGATGCTGAGGGCGATGCAATGCTCCTGAGGGTGATGCAATGCTCAGAGGCCTCCAGGATGGAGCCACCCAACCCTCAAATGATCCCCAGCCATGGAAACACACTTAATGTGGATCCAAGCACCTGCAAATGTACTGGTCCATGAATCCTGTCTCCAAACCTCTGGTATGGACCTCGGCTTGGCCATGGCAATGCCTTGTCCATGATGAGGCATAAGGGGATGGATAAAAAGATGCTGGCCTAGAAAGGATGAGCTGAAAGTATTTCTCACCTTCCTTGCGCTCGACAGTGCAATAGTCCAACAAAGCAGGAGCAGCAGTGATTGATAACGTGGTGTGCTCATGGCCAAAGAGCTGGGCACTGAAAGAGGTGCTTTGCCATTAAATATTCAGCTGGGCATGTACGATGAATGTATGTTACATGTAACATGAATCACATAGGACAGACTTGCTGCTGAGAGAAGGGTGAGGGAGCTGCCTCCTTACCCCCATCCAGGCACAAGGGAGGGTGGGAAGTGCCATGCTAACAATAGCAATGTTATTCTGAGATTCCTGGGCAGATCATGACTAATATGAGAAGCCCCTGTATTCAGAGGAGGTTTTCCATCCTCTCCACAGGGGGAGAACAGGAGCATCTCCAGGAGGCACATGCCCTGTAGGCCGTTACAGCATTCAGGATGATGAAGATGTTTGTTAATGGAGCCGAGGTAAAAGACCAGCCTCATCCAACTGCGAGAAGTTTCTGGAGATGCCCAGCAGAATAATAATTGCAGCATTAAGCATGCGGAGAGTACTTAGCCAAGCTATCATATTAGGCAGGACTATCAGATGGCCAATAATGCATGCACACAGTTACCCGATCACAGAGGCGGTGGAGCAGTGGCTGGGGAAGAGAAGGGAGAGGGAATTTAAAGCATGTCTCAAGCCATGGGGGTGGGCATAAGGGAAAGGGACGTTATTTCAAAGGTGAATGGAAATGCTTTTCAGCATAAACAAATGAAGCACCTGAGCTCCCGGTTCATGAGGGGAATTGATGCTGAGATCAGTGTTATACCCCTGCGCATCTTAACGGCAAACATCTGCCAAGCCTCTGTGGTTGATGAAGGACAGAGGCTTTCAGGGAATTGTTTTCACCTGCAGGACTTGAAAGACCTCGTCCCACCTTGGCTTGGGCAACCCACATCCACCTCCCCAAAGCCAGGCAAGAGCATACAAACGGGGTCTGGGTGCAAGGAGAGCGCAAGTCCACATACACACTGTCTGATGGGATGTCTGCATCAGAGCCTACAAGAGCATTTCTCAATGGAAAACAGTTTTGCAGAAGCAGAAAGGTTCATCTCACTGTGCACAGAGGTTTTACTAACCCCTGAGACAGCTAGGAGGTCATCTCACCTGGCTGGTCTCTATTTCAGCTCCATCTCTCACACTGAATTCATGACCAATGACTTTCATACCTTCAGAGCTGGTTCCTTCCCTGTGCCTCAGTTTCCCCTGCCTCAAACTGGCAACACCACTTCTTGATACCTTTGAGAGACAGCTTGGAATGTGAGAAGTCAGCTCTGAATGGTGCAGAGCTGTGAGCTGTGCAAAATGACAATGCTCACCAAAGCTAATGGGTGTTCACATAGGTAAAGCTGCAGCAAACCAGACAGGGCACTCAGCACACCAGGATGAACCCCTGAGGACTTCAAGCACTCACTGTTGTTCCTATTTATTCTTATCTATATTGATCAATAGCCACATACCCAATATCAGAGGCAGAGCAAGGAGTGAAGGACATGGGGAAATTAGAGAGAAGACATTTGTGTTGGAAGATGCTATGTAGAAATGACATCCAGGTCACCAGGAACTGAACCTGGAGGCCTGAGCTTGTTCTGCACAGTCATGGGGTGGCCTGGGGCTCGCAAGGTCAGTTCTGTTACAGTGTGGGGTTAAAAAGTGAAAAAGGAGGAAAGAAAACCATTCCAAAAGCAGCCTGTGCTGCTTTGAAGAAGACATTCCATCTGCATGGTCTTTCGCTGCACCTATGCAGGCAGCAGCGTGTTAGAACAGGACCGTGGCCCCCTCCTGAGCGAAGATTCATGGTACAAAAAGAAAACAACAAAAACCCCACAGATAACCCCCCCACACACACAACCTAGATCGGGATCTGCTGTCACTTCCAATCAAAACACTCATCAGCATCCCATTTTCCCCCAAACTGCCACCAAGGCTGCAGTCTTGCGGCTGCCCGCTCTCCATGCTCCCTGTTAGCAGCAGGGAGGGGAAGGATGTCAGCTCCTCCTCGGCAGGTTTCCCAGCACTTGGATCCCACCACCAGCTCTTGTTCTGGGCTAACTGGGCCAGCGAAGCTCCCCCAGTTCTCTGACTCTTCGAAGTGGGATCTCCTACAGTCCGGGTTCCCTTTAGTCAAAGCTTGTTTGATTCTCAGCCTTCATGTTGCTTCAAAAGCACCAACAAAGGATGTCTGTAAAGCTGCAAAACTGAGCACTAAGAAAGGAGGAAGTGCCAAATTTTGCCACTTCTCCACCTAAAGCTGGCTGCAGGATGACACATCCAGCAACGTCCCAGCAGTCTGGGGCTCTTTTTCCTGGCTTCATCTGAATTGCACAAGGATAATGGAAAGATTCCCTTAAATTCAGACCCCTACAATACTGGGGTGGTTCAGCTGGCTCCGATGCCCTTCAGAAACACTTCCTCCATCCCAAAATACGTCTTTGAAATAACTAGAATGATTCACTACTTCATTCAATGAGAGGACCTGGGATGAAACCCAACTTTGATGGCTAACAGAGGAGGGATGCATCCCAGCTGAAGAAAAATGAGATCCTGGGCTGGAATCATCCAACAAGAGTGTCCTAGAGCTAAGGAATACTCGGTGTATGAGGTCCAGCTCAAGATGACTGCAAAGAAAAGAACTTTTCCTGGATTTTTCCTTAGCTCTGAAGGACCCTGCCTCGGCATGTGTGGAAGCCACTAGACAATCAGTCTGGATTAGTGAGACATCTGATTAAAACGAGCGCCAAGAACAATGGTTGCTGATGATGAGTAAGATTGGATTTAGGTCACATTAAAACACTGTGAATAAATCATCCCGCTAAAGACCAATTACACCAGATTCTTTGATTGATGAATGGAAAGGGAAAAGAACTCCTCTGATGTGTTGCTGATGATTTCTAGGCTGCCCTTTAACCGTTCTCTGTCCAGAACCAGGCACAACACTTTTCCAACAGAAGGCTGTGAGCAACTTTCTTGCTCCCTGAGGCTTTTGAAAGAGTGGTGTGGGACAGAGCAGAAACAGGCTCAAAGGCACTTGTTCCAACCTGACCTAAAGCAGGAGAGATTGCGGCTGTCTGTAACCTGGTGCAATAAGGACCAGAGTCTTTCTTTGTGCAAGGAAGCTGTCCCCTGACCCTCGCTTATAAAACTCAGCCCAGCTCCCCTTTGAAACATCCCTCTTAAAACCCATGGCAGGGCTCCCATCCCTCCTCTATCCCGTCTTCTCCCTTTTAGTGATTCTGTTCCTCCATTTCCAACAACTATAAAAACCTCTATTTAAATTTCAGGAAGTAGGAATTAGCCCCATTGGGAACAAAGATTAAACCACTGAGTTCTGATTTGTTTTTTAGCAAAGCCAGGATTTCATCTGAAATTGCCCTCTAAAATAAAGAATAAGCACAAGGGTTTTTAAGCTCGGTAATACACGATCATCCTGGCCTATTGTGCTAGATGTATACCTTCCCTTAGCCAGGAACCTTTATCCGTCTCATACATCAAGTCCCTTTTTGTTTGCCACGTTATTGTTGCTCAATCTGTGTTCACTGAACTCTTAAATTATTGTTTAAAACAAATAATCTCCCTATTGTCTTTCTTGAAGACACAAACATCAGTCCAGAACAAAAGGAGATGAATTCCTCACCATAACGGCTGATAGAGTTGGATACAAAGCTCAGCCTTAAAAAGCCAAGTGTATTGCAGACATCTCTACCTGCTCTAAGCGAACAGTTCATCCTCTGTAACCAACTGCCCTCCCTCCAGCAGCTTCTCACCCACCTCTGTCCAAAGCCGCAGCACCCTAAATCTCCTATTAACTGCTGCACCTTTGACAGCATCCTCAATATCCAGGCTTAGCCAGCACAGGAACTCTTCTGCAAATGCACATCCCTGCGTATGTGCACACGAAACACAAAACCTACTAAGGGCCATTGGGCAGCAAGGCTCCTTTTGGAGCCTGGTCCTTGAATCCTTGAGCTCTCCGAGGATTTTCTTTGGTTCTTGTTTACTTTGGGAATTCACAGCTAAGCATGTCCTCCATGGGGTGGGCACCGATATATCTGTGCTGGTAGCTGGACACTGCTATCTGCAGGGTGCTGTCCTGTCCATATGACTGCTTTAATGATGCAGAAAGGTTCCTATTCTGTAATAAATGTGCTTGGCCTGCCTCCAAGGTGAAGGAGAAAGGATTAGTTACGAATCTTTCCTGATAGAGAAAGCCAAGTTAGCAAGTTTATTGATTTTGGTAAATAAAGCTCTTTATGTTGCTCCCTTGCTTATAGAAACAAACATACACTTAAATCAAGCCAATATCACCAGCCCTGGGTTGCTGTGATTCAGCAGCACCCCTGAAGCATCCTCAGCCAAGCCACCCTTGGAAGTTCTTGTATTCAGATCCCTTCCTCCCACCAAAAATACTGCTGGAATATGCCAGGCCTTTGCTGTGAGGCTTTTATTGGTTCTTATTGCATTTCCAGCAGAAAAAGGGGGAGGCTGAGTAGAGCTCAAAGGCAGCTTCCTCTAACCTGCCTCGCCATGGGGGACGTGCGTGCTAGGAATCGATGGCATAATCCATTTTGTTCTGTCTTGCAATACACTCTTACAGTTAATCCACAAGGACACTGCAGTTTTGGTGCCAAATGAATGCTGGCACAGAAGATGTACATCACCTGCACCTGGGAAATCACCTTTACAAATTCCTAACTGCATTGGGTTTGGCATCCTTTACAACCCAGAGGTTACACAGAGTTTAGTTACAGCTTTGCCGTCAGTGCTGAAGCACCACGGGAATTTGGTTCACAGCCTGATGTAACACAGAAAATGACCTTCCTTCCTACTAAAATATGAATTATAGTCATCTGTAAGTATATATTAGTAGCCACCATGGTGCAAGAATATGTATGATTAACCACGTGAAGGGGACATGCATATTCCTATGTATGTATCACGTATATAAGTGTATTTGCATCCTGACATAAATATATTCTGGAGTGACAATATTCTTTATCATGAGTCAGGCGCTGATTTCAGTTTCATAAACTGGTGACCAGATAAGACTGGGAAGAATTCAGCTTTTAACAAAGTAAATGAAAGATAAAGGTAAGTGCAAAGGTAATCAATAAAAAGATTAAGACATTTCTATGAGTCACCTAAATGAGACAGCTACAAAGGAAAGAAAACATATTTGCCTTTATAATATAGGCAAAGGGTAGATGGGTTCATGATGTAGTTTTTATTCTTCTCCCAGATTCTGCCTACCTCAAATCCTTTGAACAATGAACTCGCTTGAGGAGTGCAGACATTAAAGCCTCTCTCCCAACAGGCACGTCAGAAGACCAGCAGGACTTCAGCAAGACTAGACTCAACTTTCCTGCCCGTCTGACAGCAACCGTCGAGCATAAACTAACACAAACATTTAAAACTCTTTCAGGGTTTCTTTATACACAGCAAAGAAATCCCAGCGTGACAGAGTTCGCTTTCTGAACGCCATCCTTTGAAGGGCACCTTAAAATATCCCAGGAGAACACAAAGCACGGAGCAAAGACCAGAACGCCTTGAAAGAAACCTTCCCAGCCATCAATTCAGCCCCTGCTATTGCTGGCAGCCACATAATAAAACCTATTCATAAAGCTCCATTTGAAACGACGTGGGCTTCTCGCCGCCACCGCTCCTGCTGGAGCCTGTTCCAGGACCTCACTCCTCCAAGCTCCAAGACCCTCTCATTTCCAGGCTCAGTTTATTGATGGCTGTTTTGTAACTGCTTGGTCATGGGCCAGCCTGGTCCCTTGGCTCTCCTGCTTGCACTGTACATCTCAATGTTGTGCTTCTCTGGTTGGGGAGAGACATCACACCCACTCCTGCGCTTCCCTGCACAGACCAGGATGGGATCTAGGAGGTGCCTGGGGCAAAAGATCCCCCCATGGCCCCTCTGCAGTTGATGGGGTGATTCCAGAGGAGGACTTGGATCCTCTTGCTATAGGGATGCTGGGGAGGGACTCTTCATTAGGGACTGTAGTGATAGGACAAGGGGTAACGGGTTAAAACTTAAACAGGGGAAGTTTAGATTGGATATAAAGAGGAAATTCTTTCCTGTTAGGGTGCTGAGGCACTGGAATGGGTTGCCCGGGGAGGCTGTGAATGCTCCATCCCTGGCAGTGTTCAAGACCAGGTTGGACGAGACCTTGGGTGCCATGGTTTAGTGGGAGGTGTCCCTGCCCATGGCAGGGGGTTGGAACTGGATGATCTTAAGGTCCTTTCCAACCCTAATTATTCTATGGTTCTATGATTCCCCTACTGAAGGGATGCTCTTTCATCGACAGACTTCAGGAATTTGGCTGCCTGAGCTGAAGCAGCCTTTTAATAGCTCTGTCCCCACTGGTTTTGAGTGCCCCTTTCCCCAGTTACACCAGAAACCCTTATCCCAAACCAAGCCTGAGGAGTCCCCCATTCAGACAACTTGCCAAAGGAGGCAGCATGTGTTCACACCTCCATGTGTTCAATCAGCCTTGACATCGGGAAGGCAAAACGTTTCTCTAACAATCAAGCTCCAGGTTATACCAGTGTTCATAGTGGCACTGTGATGCTGCACGTCTTCCTGGCCTCAAAGGAGAACAGATCTCCTGAGATAATGAATAGAGGTAAGCTGTCATGCGTGGAAACTGAGAGGAGACAAGACCTTGCAGGTTTCACCTGGATATATGTCTCTAACCAGGCTCTACACTGGGTAGAGGCGTACAGCCGGAGAGAACAGTATTCATCTCCTCCAGCAGCATCACAGCAAAATCTATGTTTTACCTGTCTCCTGCAGGGTTTTACAGCACGACAGGCTCCTGGCAGCACACGACGTCTCCACTGCGATGGTGTGAACAGCACTGTCAGGATCTCCAAGAAGAGGAAATAACTGAAGCGGAGACAAAGATCTTCAGGAAATTCTAACAGCTCCAAGAGCAATTTGTGTGCAAACAAAACTGAGTTCGTTTTCTGGAAGAACATGTTCTATTTGAATTTATTTTTAATTGATTATTTTCACTCAGGATTGTTTTAATTGTGTGGGGGTTTTCTTATGTTTCCAATGTTTAATGGCACGACTTCAGTGACAGTACATAATATGGAATGCCACTCCATGTTAGTGGTGACAGGGAGAACATGATGCGTTAGCTGCTACTCCTGCCGTGGTATAATGTGACAGAGCGTGTCATACTGGCAATGCAGGAGATCATCCAGCTCCAACCCCTGCCACAGGCAGGGACACCTTCTACTGGAGCAGCTTGCTCCGAGCCCCCCAACCTGGCCTTGAACACTGCCAGGGATGGGGCAGCCACAGCTTCTCTGGGCACCCTGTGCCAGCGCCTCAGCACCCTCACAATGTAGTTCTTCCTTATTTCCAACCTGACCTTCCCCTGTTTCAGTTTAAACCCATTCTCTCTATTATATAATTATTATATTATTATTTATTTTAATTAGGGTTAATTAATTTAATATTGTTTTTCCTTCTACCTTCATTTCCAAGGCAGTTGTAAAAAGAGGGAGGAGAAGGATAGGGATGAAGAGACTACAACTGTGAAGGAGCTAAAATGGTTTTCCCAAGGCATCACATTCATCCCTGAGCAAAACAGAACTGATGGCTTCTGCCACCCAAGCTCTGCTGCTGAATTCACCTCTAGTCAGAAGCTGGGAAAAGGAAGCAAAACCAAGGAATGACTGAAAAATAGGCTATATTATCCAGAGCTCAGTGCACTCTATCCCAACCCTCCATCCTAGTAGCCACTGGTGTTCAAAACCAGAATAACTTTCACAAGTGCTCCAAGTATTTCTCTCCTTTGGTGCCTCCTAAGTGCTCCAGAAAATGCATGTTGATGCCTCTTTGGGTGACAAATTTAGCCTGCTAATGAGCGGTTGCATCACTGTTTGCTGAAGAAAATCACTGCTGCCATTTTTGCAGCTCCCAGCCAGTATTTTTCGTGTCACAATATTTTCCTCTGTGTGTGCAGGGCAATCCTTTAGCCCCTTGTGTGCCTGCAAGAGTTTTATGTGTAGCTCTGAAGCCGATGCTCTCCCAGGCACAATCAGGAACGGTGAAAGAGCTGCATGCCTGATTTCTCCTGCATTCCTCTAATAGAACTTGTGGCTTTCCAGGCAGGAAAATCCAAGCTTCCCTTGGAACTCTGCATCTTCAGAAGGTCCTCACTGGCCATGAAAGCCACAAGTAGGAACCCCCTGATTGCCATGGATACGGTGCTGGCTCTGTGAAGGGCTTTGAAAGAAAACACGACAGGAAGAGCAAGTATTTGCAAGGTCAGAGGAGCAGACACAGCCCCAGCCTCCCCCACCATGAACTGCCCCAGCATTAAGGATGGAATCTAGCTCCCTCCTCCCAGCAAACCCTTCATTGTCCCATGGGTGCTGTTGTGAAAGCCATGTCTGCAGCTCTGACCTGAGCCAGGACCCCCACTACATCATCTCTGCCCTGTTCACCCCTGGATGCACACTGTGGGAAGCATTGGCTCCTGCTCTGTCAGGGCTTTCCTGGGGACACTCAAAATCTCAGCATAAGGGAATTTTCTCCCAACAGAATCTGGCCCTCAGCAAGTCCTTATGATGGCCAGTTAGAGGGAAAGGCACAGGGCAGGCTGGCTCCATCTGGGAAGAGACAGGATGCTTCTTGTCTTCTGTGTCACTCCAGAAAACAGCCTGATTTCCCCAAGTCTGGAATCTGCAGGGTGGGACCAAAGCACTTCCCTCTCAGAAGGACATCAGGCAGTTAGGATGAGAGCTGAAAACCCATGGAACCACGGAATAGTTAGGGTTGGAAAGGACCTTAAGAACATCAGACAGGGAAAATCCTGGAACTCGTTGAAGCACCAGAGCCTGAGAGAGTTCTCCTTCTACATTGATTTCCTTTAATCCTTTCCCATAAATCAGCCTCCTCAATTCTTATGTCCCTTTCTGTTGCTTTCCTCTTAACACACTCCAATCCATCAAACTCTCTGTGATGCCATGCGCCCACAGATGAGTCCTGTGCCATCCCCAGCTCCATAAAGCTGGTGAAGAAAAGGACTGAATTCCACAGCAGATTCTGAGTTGGGTGACGTTTCTGAACACTTCATAATGGAAAATCTCCACTTCACCCATATATATTCTGGGGCTGAAACAAAGCTGCTGGGGACTCCTCAGTCTACACCAGGCACACCAGAACCTGCTCTGTAAATCCAGACATCACCAACGTAACTTTAAAGACAGCCCTTCATCCTTAAATAATGCAACAGATGTAAATGAGGACTGGTGTGCTGATAGATCATTTTCCATAGGCATCCAATCTACATATCTGCAGTCACAACAGATTCAAATATTGATACTGATACCCACTATAGCTCTATGGTGTCTATTAAGTGTATTACCCTCTCCATCAAAAAGCTGTCTGTGACAGAATGCTCTCTCCTGAACCAATACGAGCAAGGTTGGGAGTGGGAGAAGTCATTTAGAAAGAGTGCTCTAAATGTCCTGACTGTCATTTATGTTATTAATATGTCATGAGTGGACTCTAGGTGATGCTCGCTGTGAGATGAACGTTATAAATGGAACAAGCTGCATGTGCAATTAATATTCCTGTTGATATATCATTTGTAAGTGCTTTCGAGAGGTTGTAAACAGGGAAAGCTTGCTTGGAGATGAATGAATTGAAGGGAAGGGAACTGAAGAAAGAAAGAGGAAGGGAGGTGCAGGATTAGACCATGCTGCCTGTTTCCTAGGAAATAAATGCCAGCAGCCTTTCCCTCCCTCAGACCTGTTGTGCTGCCTTCATATCTCCCAGGACCAGGCAGAGAGAAGGAATGGGCTCTCCACCTACCCACCGCCCCGGGGCACAGGACTATGCACACAGCATGAAGCAGGGCTACAAGGAGACCCGGTTGGAAACAGAACTCTTTGGCACTGATTTTGGCCTCGTTAGTGCATGTTTTGCAGGCATCCTTGGGCTTCCTGCAGCTCCAGCTGGGTAATGAGGAGATGGCAAACTTGGCTGGTTACTTCAGACATATGTCTATCATCAGCCACCCTGGGGGGATCACTCTGCTGTGGGGACAGAGCTCTGCTGGCCACAGTCTAAGCAGACGCTTCTGGCATGATGCTGGATCACGATAGTCAGCCAGATCTCTTTGAACTTGCTTTTGAAGAAAGGGAGTTTGATGCTGTTATCTCCCTGGATGTGACCTGGCTCGTAAAGCCCCAGTCAAGACAATTCAATTAGAGCTTCACAGAACCATGAATTGGAAGGGACCTTAAAGCTCCTCCAGCTCCAACCCCTGCCACGGGCAGGGACCCCTTCCACTAGAGCAGCTTGCTCCAAGCCCCTGTGTCCAACCTGGCCTTGAACACTGCCAGGGATGGGGCAGCCACAGCTTCTCTGGGCACCCTGTGCCAGCGCCTCAGCACCCTCACAGGGAAGAGCTTCTGCCTAAGAGCTCATCTCAGTCTCCCCTCTGGCAGGTTAAAGCCATTCCCCTTGGCCTGTCCCTGACAGGCCCTTGTCCAAGCCCCTCTCCAGGTTTCCTGCAGCCCCTTCAGGCACTGGAGCTGCTCTCAGGTCTCCCCTTCAGGAGCCTTCTCTTCTCCAGGCTGAACCAGCCCAGCTCTCCCTTCCCACTGGAAGAAAGTTTGAAGCACCATTCAGGCCTGTCCCCAGGTAATAGGTGCTGCATAAAAATAGAACAGAAAGTAAACATGGTCTAAATAAAAGATGAAAGGCAGGCAATGAATGCAAAAGGCAGCCAGCAAAGCACCCAGGTAACAACACTGTAATGAACATAGTGCCTATTATATGCAAGTAGTAATTCCAACTCACAAACGGCCTCACCTCCATCTCATCTCCCAAGCATCCCCATAGAGGTACATCTGAAAGCTGACAGCATCTGCGCTGTGCCTGCCCCCTGGACAAATTGAGGACTGTGGTATCCCTAGTTAACAGCCTGGCATCTCCCACCAGAGGAAATTCACCCCAAACGTGACATGACAAGCCAGGATGCAGTGTTTGTGCTTCGCGTGAGTGACAAAACCACTCCTGACAGCCTGATTTTGCACTGCCACCGTGCCTTCCAAGCACACATCCCAGAGGATTTCTCTCTTGATAGGGCCTTCCACATGCTTTTAGGAGAGGCTCAGATCAAAGAGGGCTGTGGAAGATCACTAGCTCTGTGCAAGGAACAGGAGGGGGGAACAACTTCACCACACTGGAAAGCCAGATGGGGTGGACGTCAAGTCACCGGGAAGTCAGACGAGATGGACCAACAGCCTGGGGGTTATGGATCTGGGAAAAGACAAATGGAGGCAAAACCTTCCCTTGGTCTAAGCTGAATTCCCAGTGAAACCAGAACAACAGCCCTCAGAGGCATGGCTGTCCCCTATCCTCTCCTTCCTTTATGGGGAGCCTTCTGGGAGCCATCACTGAGGCACGACTCCCATTTATTCCTCCGTTTACAGGGACTGGTCATTATTTACTGAAGGTTCTCAATGCCTCAACAGCATTTGAAACAAGCAAGAAGAACTGCATTTGTAAAGAGGTAGTCAGAGATGACAGAGGAGAAAATTGCTCCTATCTATCATGTTGGCCTCTCTGCTTTGCTCTCACCAAACGCTGCTGCTGTTAATGCAGGCTATGGCTCTCCGTGACTGCAGTGGGGATGGGTTGTATGCTTCTGCCTTCCTTAATTCCTGCTTTGCAGAAACACGTGTTCTTTCTCCCAAAGACAAGCACGACTCACTCTGAAGCTGGACTTTGCAATGAGATGGGGTGGAAGCGAGAGGCTGGGGGCAGGAAGGAGCACCAGGCTCACTGCACAAACACGTGTGGGGATGTGCATACACATGTACATACAAACTCCCTTCCAAAAGCAATGCTGCTGCTTGCCACAGTCCAGGACCAGCAGCTTTCCATAAATCAAAGCTCTGTGCAACGCTGGGAGATTTACAATCAGGTTTGATGAACTTTGGAGATGTTATTTCGTGGTGGCCATAGTAACTTCATACAACCCCCTTCTTTGAAGCAGATACTGTTAATGATGCCGCTGCAAAATGCTCCCATAAGGATGCAATTAAGAAATGTTGGTGATAATGGGCATTAGACATTTTATCAGCTCTCTATTGGGTGGTAAAAAGCTGCTGAAGCAGGCATGGACCTGGGTGCAGCTGCGAGGATCCCACTTGTTCTCTTCTTCTGCAGCACCTCTTGCTCCAGTCTTCTCTGTGGTTTCTATTGCTGCTACCCTCAGCACTCTCTGTATAGTAACTATCAAGCCATGCAGGCTTCTCTTCCTCGCCTTTCCCATCACTGGGCCCTTGACTGTCAAGGCACCTTTCGAGACACTGGTCCAGGACATGGACATGAGGGGTTCTTGTTCCTCTTTTGACCAATTCTTCCACTGTTTTGTCACCTCACAGCATCCCATTAACACATCACTGTTAGTAAGGGAGCTGTGTGGTTCATCCCAGCTGAATCCTGACCCTACTGAGCTGGTGGCTGCTTACACTCTAGGCAGTGCCTGCAGAGAAGAGCTTAACATCCTAAAGAGACAAGACATCAGGAAAGGAAAAGGAAGTCCATAAAGAGGGAGTAACTAAACCAAAACCACAGACTTAAGTCTCTAAGGCATATTTATCCCCCTCAGTGGTAGTTATTTTGGGCTTGCTTCATACTTTCAGGAAGCTTCATGGCTTTCTTCAGCCGTGTTATTCCAGAAGTCTGATTTAAGTTAAGATGAAGCATTCTGGAGTCCACTTTTTGTCTCTACAGACCATTTAACCACTTAGAGGTCTGGATTAGATGGAGGCATCTAGTTATGGTGAGATGGATCCCAGCCCTGGTTTATCAAGGTGAAGTCTTAATTCCTCAGCCTGTGCAAACTACCATTGTAAGAATACATTCATTAACCTGCAATAACTTTGTGTTGCCTTATTGTCCATCTTCCAGTGCCTTTGCTTATCAAGATAGAGGTCTTTAAGCTGAGCTGATATTTCCTGATACCAATGCGATGGCCAATTTGATGCAGGGCTTTCAATCTGAATATCACAAAGACACACGAGGGCAAGCCATCCAAATCTTTTACCATCAGAATAGGCCATGGCTGAATAAATGACCACAAACTAAAGCAGAATAGCATCAGGGAAAACATAACTTCTTATATCCACCACGCGACCCCTGTGGCTGGTGATGAGGAACCACCTATGTTTATCTTCAGCTTGTCTTCACCTATGGCAAATAGCTTTTTCTTCATTTCTAATATTAATACAGCTTTCCAAGCTGTTTTCTTTAAAGCAGCTATTAAGAATGAAGGGTTAAAGTTGCCCCTTTGTGTCTCGAACATGGTATGGGATAACCAGTAGCTAAATCACAGCGAGTCAGACTAAAGGGCAATGAGTCTTTGCTAGCCTTGCAAAAAATTGCCCAGGTGCACTAATGCATCTTCTTGAGCAATGCCTCCTCCAGTGAAACTCTGCTTGCTGAGGTGGTCCTTAATCAAAGAAGTAGCTATTACCTGTGACACGACCAGGGATTTGATGGTTTCCCTCATCATGCTTTACCAGAGTGCCTAAAAAAAGACTGCATACCTGAAGATCAAAGGCCTATGAGAGTAGTGCTGGAAGAGGAGACATCTCCCTCTGAAGAAGTGCCTGAGGAAAGGTGATCAGAAGAGAAGATATTCATGTAGATCATCTTCCAGCAATTCCTTTTCAGCCAGCCCTCGGGCAGATCACTCTTAGCAGGGATGATCCTTTACTCTTCCACCTTAATGAGGTTATAATTTAGTGTTGAAAAGAGCTGGGCAGCTCTTTGAGTGCTCATGGGTAGTCTGTGGGATGAGCTGGCCACAGATTCCCATTCTCCTTCCATCCCTGCAGAAAACCCATATGGAGAAAGAGCCTGGTGGATGCAGTGCATCAATCAGGTAACATGGTAATAAATGGTTTGAGGTAGGAGTTGTGCACTGGCAGCGTGTATGTGTCACATACATCTGAACACATAAGGGACATCTTCTCTAGGGCTGCTGCAACAGCAGTTGCAAGAAGAATGAAGAGACACTGATGGTTATAAGCTATGGTGGATCCAAAACATGCATTTAATGATGTTGATTTCAGAGGATCATAGAATCCCAGCCTGGTTTGGGTTGGAAGGGACCTTAAAGCTTGTCCAGGTCCAATCCCTGCCACGGGCAGGGACACCTTCCACTAGAGCAGCTTGTTCCAAACCCCTGTGTCCAACCTGGCCTTGAACACTGCCAGGGATGGGGCAGCCACAGCTTCTCTGGGCACCCTGTGCCAGCGCCTCACAGATTTCCCCTCCAAAAGCAGGCACCAGCAATCAGGATGGGTTTGGTTTTTACAACTCCTCCTTCAGCATTCCGTATATTCCTTCCCAGACCTCCTGTGGGCAGGCAGACACCAGGGACACGAGTGCCTGACTTCGGTGCTATTTCAGAACCAGTGACCTATATACAAGCAGTGGCTGCCAGTCAGAGCGAGTGGGAGAGACTCGGCTCGGCTGTCGAGATGCTCACACATGAAGGATTTCTGCCTGGGTCATCAACCCCCATTGGCAGAGCTTGCTGATGCCTCGGTTCCATGACACAGAGGAGAGCATCAGCGTGAGGCAGAGATGAGGCTGAGAGCTGGCGAGATGCTATGGGTGGGATGAGGTCTGCCCCACACCTGCCACCACCAAGGCTGGAGAACAGCCTGTCTTAGAGAGGATGCAATCACACACAGCTTGCTGACACCACAGTTAAGCAAATGGTGGCATTAACAGATGAGTGGATTTTATTGGGAGCTCCACATAAACCCTCCCCACCAATGCTCCCTGCTTTAACACCCCACGAATGGCTGCTCTTTACCGCTGCTGAGCTGCTCCCTGAGGTCCTGGCAAGGGAATGGGGTGGGATGTGCTCAAGTCCTGCAGGCAATCTCTGTCAAACCCATCCTTCTTGAAACGGCTCCCAACAAGGACAAAAGCCCCCAGACGTCACTTTGGAAAGTATTTGATCCTTGGAGATGCTGCTAACAGCATGATCCCATCCTGGGGGCTCCGCAGCCGGTCCTGAAACCTCACTGTGCCCTCGTAAGGCAGGAACCCTGCCTGCCTTCCCCCCAAGCCCAAGCCATGAAGATGCAATCACAGCAGAAAGAGAAAAGCAATGTTATGTCCAAAGCCATGCTGGAAAGTCAGAGATGCACCTAAATCTCTGCTACACTGAGCCAGGGGTAGATCCATGTCCCTCAGCTCCATCAGACAAGCTCCTGACACTTGGCAAAGTGTGGGCTCCCTGTCACTTTGGGAACCCCCTTTGGGAAAGGGGAGACTTCAGCCTGTTCATAGCCCCCAGAAACACACATCCATTGCCTATGAAATCACACAGCTTCAGACAGATCTAATAAAGACTATGAAGAAAAGAGAGAACCCACAATAAATAAACCTGAGCAAAAGGCGATGTTTCATAGCAGGCTCCAACCATACATGATGGGGGGGACCTGATAGATAACGGGCTCCAATAGAAACATCACCTTTTGAACAAGATACTTTATCTGCTAAATCAGTTCCCTCTCTTGTCAAATTAAATCCAGAGGCCATTTAATCAGGAAAGTCAAAGCCGGATCCAGTGTCTCGGGGGAAGTTTTATTGGAAGCAGGTTCTGTCTCTGTGAGGAGGAAGGTAATATATATTTGAGACTGCATACTAATGCTAAAGCATTTGTCAGGAGGAGGAAAAAGCCATTACAAAGGAAGGAGGGAACAGCTCAGTTTCCCCCCAGAACATCATCTACATTGGGGAAATATGGAGTGACCCAGTTTTCTGAGGTCTTTTTTAAGCAGAGAGGAGTGAACATTGTAAGTGATGTTTCTGACCTAATGGATGCATTTTGGAAGGCACACCAAAATGATGATGAACTTAAACCAGGAGGGAAACAGGCTGGGATGAGGGGTAATATCCTGTTCTACCTGTCTTGAGAGGAGGCGTCAATCCCTGCAAGAGGATGCCTTCTTGCCCCGATCCTTTCCAGCAACACATGCTGGAAGGGTGCTGGTGAGGAAACGGGAACAGCTCCCAGGTCCCACCTCTGGAACATGATTTGAGCTCTTCTGTATGGCTGAATCCTTTCATAGGGTAAATAAATCCCAATATAATGAAAGCCAAACAACACTAATGAGGAGAGGGGAAAACAAACAGGAGAATAGACCAGGGCAAAAAGAGTATGTCCCAACAGAAGGAAACACACAGGGGAAGATGCTTTGCTGCCTAAAACTCAAACCAGCCCATGGGAAGGAAGCAGCTGAATTTAAAGTGACCATTTTGGAGATAAAGAGTTTGCTAAAATTACTGTTGAACATTATCCAAAAAGGCAGATAATGCCCAGATTACATCCTCAAAGTTTTATCGCCTTAAGCTAAAGGAGAAAGAGAAGGGGGGGGGGGGGGGGGGGGGGGCTGAGGCTCATAGGGAGAGAGATTTGGTTTCCTAGGACTGTCATGAGCCACATTGACTTGGACTCCAATCCCTGGGATGTTTAATATGTAGATTGACTTAGGCTTTCTCAGTGAGTAATTTAAGAAAACAGCATCTGGAAAGAAGTCTTAAGTAATTTAA
This sequence comes from Pezoporus wallicus, assembly GCF_028554395.1. Classification (NCBI taxonomy): domain Eukaryota; kingdom Metazoa; phylum Chordata; class Aves; order Psittaciformes; family Psittacidae; genus Pezoporus; species Pezoporus wallicus. The sequence goes on from NW_026635715.1 coordinate 711,471, forward strand.
ACTCGCTGCAAGCAAAGGCAGCAGAAGGTCAGGTTCTTTAACATAGGCAAAAAGTGATGACATAGTATCTGGAAAGAGGCCAGGTTTGCGCAGTGGAAGAGGATTTCCTGCTTGTATTCCCATCCATCGTAACTCGCTGCTTCCCTTTAAAGCACATCTGCATGCGCGTGTGCAGATGCACATGCTTCCAGCTGCGAGAGTTCTGAGCCTCCAAGGTTTTCTCCTCCTCCCCGGACATCACTGACTGATTAAGAGGTACCCCAGGCTAAGAGCAGCAGCTACAAGAGAGGAAGGATCCCATCTAGCAAGACAGAAGCAAGGTAATAATTCAAGGAGATGGATTCTCATGGCTGCCTCTCCCAGGAGAAAATCACAATCTCTCCTTCATCCCTTCTTTGTCTGGCTTGTCTGCTCCAGGTCCAACCCAGTGAAGCAGTTAAGCGAATGCTTAACTCCCATTGATTCCAAGGGGATTACGCACCCAGCCTGAAATTAAGCGTGCTTTAAATGAACCAGGGCCTGAAAACTACGGTTTGCAGTGGGAGAGGAGAATAATGGGCCCCAAATAGAGACAGAAACTATTTGGGTACAAAACTTTTGAGGCTTTCCCCCTGCGGTGTGAGCCTTCTGTGGATGGGCTGAGCAAAGGGCTCCGTGATGCTCTCCTGGTCACAGGGACATGCAATTGCAAAGGTGGTGACAAAACCATGCTATTAAAAACTAGATAAAGTCAACTGAAATCGTGAGAGCAGAAGCCATTCCAGGTCCAGGTCCAGCTGTATATCCAAAACTATGTTTGGATTAGCTCAGAGCTGTGTCTGGGTGAGCTTTGAACCTTCTCTGAGGAGGAAAGCAGGAGATACAGCAGCTCTGGCACCAATACGGGCAGCTGGGAAGCCAAAGCCACAGTTATAAAACCAACCTCGAGTCTTCCCATCCAAAAGCCAAATCACAAGCCAGTGATGACCCATAACAGTGTTCTGATATCTAAACGTGGGCCACAAGAAAACTCTAGAGGGGCTTTGGACAAGGGCCTGTAGGGACAGGCCAAGGGGAATGGCTTTAACCTGCCTGAGGGGAGACTGAGATGAGCCCAGGGTGCCCAGAGAAGCTGTGGCTGCCCCATCCCTGGCAGTGTTCAAGGCCAGGTTGGACACAGGGGCTTGGAGCAAGCTGCTCTAGTGGAAGGGGTCCCTGCCTGTGGCAGGGAGTTGGAACTGGATGAGCTTTAAGGTCCCTCCTAACCCAAACCATTCCATGATTCTATGACTCTGTGTTCACAGTGCAAGAACATGCAGAGCTCCCAAACACTCAGCTGAGCATCCTCAGAGCCTACTTTGACCAAATGTGAGTTGTTTGCCAAGGCACAACAAAAGGCACCTTCCTGACCTCCAAAATAGCTTCGCATGAGACACAGATTGGTTTTGCGAACTGAAAAGCATCAGGACATCAGGGTGGCCTGACTCATTTTAAGCTTTACTCTGCAAACTGAGCTGCTTTTCCTGGACATTTCCACCAGCTTCCAACCTGGAGTAAAAACTGAGCCTGGGACATTTCCTTCCAAAGATGAAACACTTGGCAAAATGATCAACAACTGAAATCAGAGCCTGGCCATGGGGACTACTACAGAGCTGCAAAGGGGGATGCTGCAAGTACCCACTGAACACAATCTCCTCTTCTATAGATTTCATTGTGATCAGTCGCTGGTGCTAAGTAACCACATTTTAGTATTAAAAACACAATTTGTTCCAAACGCAGTGGCTACAGGAATGCCACATCCTGTTCTTAACAACCCAATGATGAACTGACAGCAAGCCAAATCCTGTTCTCAATTACATGAGTGTAAATTCACAGCAACGCAGTACATAACCCTCTGCGAAGGGAGTTAGCAAATGCTCCGAGCTTGTAGAAATCACATTGCAAGGATTTGCATACACAGAACTGGAAAAGCTGTCAATCAGAGCACGGGGACCGTGTAGAGCAGGCCCTTTCCGTCAGCTTGGCACTGGTGAAACCATCAGGAGTCACTGCCCGTGCTCTGGAGGGCACAGATTTGACAAAGAGAGCTCGTCAGACAGCGTTCTTTTTCTCTTATGCTCCCACCCACATGCAAAGACACCATTTTACAGCAGCATAAATCCAGGAGGGAGAATCCAAGCTCTCAGTGCTGTCCCTGCCACCAGGCTGGGGCAAATCCCTTCCTGTCTGCATCCACAAGCCCTGAGCCATTGGCTGCTCCAGCTGGGCAACACACTGCTGAGCCCCAGCATCAAAAGCCAGAGACAGCAGAACAGAGCCCAGCTGCACTTGAAAGACAAAGTCCTTGGGAAAACAGCCCCCCCCCCCCCCCCCCCCCCCCCCAAAGCATGGAGCACACCCGAGCCCCCATGCAGCAGCAGCACTCGTCCTGCCAGAGACTTCAAATGGAGGCATCATCTCCCTTGCGTGACTCCCCCTTTCATGCGCCCGGATGCAGGCGAAACCTCTCGCCAGCGGGACGGTGCCTGGGTGAGGACGTGCTGGGGCTTTCCCGGCCGCCACAGAGCTCTCATTGTGGAGGGAATACAATGGAGTCACCACAGAGCACATGGGCAAGGCGAGGGCTTGGGGAGAGCAGCGGCTTTGATGTGCTGAGGAGGAGCTGCCTGTGGGGTCCGTTAACCCTTGGGGCTCTGCCCAGCGTTCGCTTCCTCCCTTGGTCCCCCTGCAGAAGGGGCCTTCAACTGATGTGGGAGAGCTGGGAACCAGGTGTCAGGATGCTTGGGGTCCCATTCAAGCATCCCCATCCTCCCCACCAGGTATTTTACAAGCTGCAGCATTTCTTTGCTGATTTCCCATCCCTCTCCTGAATGATTCAAACATTATATTTGAGAAAACCCCATTTTTTGAGCTCCCCTTATTTATCTTTACTGCCCAGTAGAAGACTGCTCTTGAGCTCCAGCCATTGCACCCTGCACCTACCCAATATCCAAAGCCCACTGCCCACCTGCTCCAGTACTGATCCCTCTCATATCATGCACAAGCCATAGACCTCTACTGAACCTCTCCAGCTACACGCAAAACATCCCATGATGTAAATGAGACCTTGTTAGCTCCATAGAGAAGGAATGTGGTACTGGGGGAGGAGCTGTTCCAGATGATGGAACTGCTGGAGCAAGCCCAGAGGAGGCCACAAGGATGCTCAGGGACTGGAGCACCTCCTGTATGAAGCCAGGCTGGGAACACTGAGGCTGTTCAGCCTGGAGAAGAGAAGCTGCGTGGAGACCTCAGAGCAGCTTCCAGTGTCTGAAGGGGGCTGCAAGGATGCTGGAGAGGGGCTCTTCATCAGGGACTGTAGTGATAGGACAAGGGGTGATGGGTTCAAACTGAAACAGGGGAAATTCAGGTTGGAGAAAAGGAAGAAGCTCTTTACTGTGAGGGTGCTGAGGCGCTGGCACAGGGTGCCCAGAGAAGCTGTGGCTGCCCCATCCCTGGCAGTGTTCAAGGCCAGGTTGGACACAGGGGCTTGGAGCAAGCTGCTCTAGTGGAAGGGGTCCCTGCCCGTGGCAGGGGTTGGAGCTGGAGGAGCTTTGAGGTCCCTTCCAACACAAATCAGTTCTGTGATTCTATGGTTTTGAATTATAGAATATCAGGTGGGAGGATCTATGATTTTTTCTTGTTGACCAGAGAAGGTTGCACAAGGGGGGCATTTCTAGGAGAGGTACAAGGCAAGGCAGGATCTCATCACATTCATCCTCTCCTGATGTCAGCATCCTCCCTCACACGGTGCCTGCAGAGTGCATACCATTAGCTAGACCAATATAGTGTTTCTGAGGAAGGAAAATGCACCTGGACTGTGGTTCATCTGTCACTGACTCCAGAATGTATGAAAGCACCAAGAGACTGCGGGGAGCTGACAGACAGTTCCTTTGGGATTACAGGAGCAGACTCCAAAGCAAAGCCCTTTCCAAGGCTTGACATGCGAAAATGCAGTTTAGGGGCCTGATGCTCAGAGATATTTATTCCCCAGGATCCTGGCCAGCAATGAGAGGAACTGCACATGGGTGGCAGGGCTGAGCATCAGGCCCTGAAGCCAACTGTCTGGGAAGATGCATCTCATTCTGAGCACCTTTATTCCATGCCTGTGCCAGAGAGCACTTGTTAGTGTGGGTTAAATCCAGGCTTCACCCACCATAACCAGAAGCCCATCACTGCCATCCAAGTGAGCAGCATCTTTACTACTACATCTCTAGAGGAGCGAAGCAGACAGAAGCATCTTGCAAGTTAGTGTTTAAGACAAAGCAGGATCAGCCACGTCTCGCTTTATTCCTCTTGTTTTACAAGCATCTGCTGTTTTGGAAACATCTGAAACGAGGGCAATTCAACACAAGGCACCCACCCTATGCAAAGCATCCTCTGTCAAAGGCGGAAATCTCAGACACGTGTCTCAAAAGGACTTGAAAGCTTTTCGCTGTCGTGCTGCTGGTGGTAATTTTGTTTAAAGAGAAGGAAAGGAAGGGACTCCTGGTTTTTGAAGAACTCGCCCAGATGTTTGTGGTTTGGGATAATTTCTTTTCTTGAGAGCCTGGTTAGTCTCACGTCTATTGAAACCTGCCCTGCTCACACAGAATGAGGGGGCTCTGACAACGTTCAAAGGGATCTGGAGAGCAGCAGTTTATACAAAGCTTTGCTCTGCTTCCCTGCAAGGGAAGGAGGAGGGAGGGAATGGTGGGTAGGAGCTGTAAGGGTGGCTGCTGCAGTAGCTTTGTCTACAGAAACAAACTGCAGTGAAATGGAGCTTTACAGCAAGAAGTCCTACAGGCACACAGTCCTACAGGCTTTTCTCCATTACAATGCTCCCAAAGCCTTCAACAGGTTTCTGGGTGCAGATAGAAAATGCAGTCCATGTCCCAGCATGGAAGAGTAAAGACCTTCCCCATGTGTCCCATAAACATCAACTGACTCCTGCCTCCCATCAGCGCATGGTGTAGCTACCCCAGGTGTCATCTCGCTTATGTAAGCACTTACTATAGAGTTATACTTCATGTAAAGTGGAGAAGATCAAGGCTGAGGAGAACAGGGAGAAGAAGTCCAAGATGCCCATTGGGCATCAGGATGAAATACAGTGCACCTAAGAACAGTCATGATGCAATGGCAGGGGTAGGAGACTGGGAAGATGCAGGCTTACAAAGTACTTGAAGTCCCCTTCCAAAATTCATGGAACTCCGGACTTGCACATCCAAAAAAGCATCATTCATCTGACAGATTGAACCAACACAGAAACCTGGGTTTGTTGCCTTCTCATTGGGATGCCAGAAGGACTTGGTCACTGCTTGGGTGCCAACCATTACTTCCCAGCACAGTGACGCGAGGGCATGCACAGTCACCCAGCAGCCTTTAGCTCTCCAGTTCGAGCTAGTCTCTGTTTTCCACCCTGAAATACAGTTTGACCTGAAAGAGCATTTAATTGCAACGTTTTCCACCAAGCCAGGAGCTGTCAAATGGCAGATCAGAGCTGAGCACAAGCAGACACTGTGCAGTCACACAGTTCATTAACCCCAGATTACACCGACTGGAGGAACTGGTGCTGAGGGAGCTTAGCTACCAAGTGGGTTGGTGAATGCAGCTCTCTTGGCTCAGCAGTGTCAGCTCTGACCAGGGGAACTATGCTGCTGCCCTCCCAACTTACCCATCCCATTCATGTCCATCCATCTCATCCCATTCCATTCCATTCCAAAGAGAAATTGCATCCCAGAAAGGGTGCTCAGGCATTGGAACAGGCTGCCCAGGGCAGTGGTGGAGTCATCATCTCTGGAGGTATTTAAAAGACATGTAAATATGGCACCAAGTGCCATGCGTTAATGGTGGCCTTGGCAGTGCTGGGGAATGGTTGAACTGGTTTTTTCCAACCTCAATTATTCTGTGGTTGGATGGCATTGGCATTTCAGGATGCTGATCCAGACAGCCAAGCTCAGAGGGGGCTGGATGGCTCATAAACCTCCCAGGATCTCAGCAGGAGAAGATGCATAGCCTCTCAAAGGGAAATAAATAGTCTCTGGAACAGCATCCACTAGCAAGGAATATGCAAGTCTAGGGCTGGAGAGAGGGAGGAGAAAAGCTTTCCTGGTCTCTGCATCCATCACTATTAGACATACCTGAAATGGATCCAGGAGGAGAGATGTCACTAACTAGGTACATTTGTCACCCCTAACAAGGAGATGTTTTAAATCTGAGCAAGGAGACCTAAATAATTCAACCAACAAGACTGAGGCAGGTGAGAGGACTGAAGGGAGTTGAGCTCACCGCTCTGAGAAAGCCCAGCATTATCTAAACCATCCCATGAGCTGGATTAAAATCACAGCTCAAAGCCTAGGTTTGGCAGCAATGGAGAGGGGATGGGATGCTCTAAATTCCTCTGTGGGAGCTGATTGCACAGGAGGGCTGTCATGGAGAACTTCCAGACCCCAAAAGACTCAGTGTGGGTTCCAACTGCAGGACTCCCCACCCTTCAGCCTCTCCTATTAGCACCACTCTTCAGCTGCCACAGGCAAGAGCAAACGCTGTGATTCCTGATGCATGCTAGAGTGATGTCTCTATTAGATTTCCCTCCTTCGTTGAATGGGGGCTTGGTTGGAAATAATTCAATATTAATGTGGAGGGTTCAGCAAACTTTCCTATTTTCTGGCCTATTCAGTTAGGAAAATCTCTTTTTCTTTCCATTCCTCCCAGTAGCCTTTGAACTTGTCAATTAATTTCCAGCCAATTTGATCAAGGGAGAAAAGTTTCAGACCTCCAAACAATGTGAAAAGAGATGGCTGGGAGAGGAGATCCTGTTCGTGTCTCACTGGATGGCTGCAGGATGAATTTATCTGGGGTGTTAAGCAGCACTGAGCTACACTGAGAAGTGCTATTAGGAATGTACCCAACCTCGGGTGAAGTTTTGGTCCAAAAATGCATTTCAGAACAAGTGAAATAAACCAGAAATCAGGTATCCCAATCCCAGCTACTGGTGGGGCAGCGCATTTTAACCAGTGAAAACATTTCTCTCCTTCACTCTGAAGTTGCTTTAATAACTCGAGATCTCAAATGAAGGCAAGAAACATGTTTTCCAGTCATCATTAAACCAAGGAAGCATTACAACATCATGGAAATGATATCTTTGATGTTAGACTTCAGAAACGAGCTTTGATGGAGCATGGAATAAGGAATGGAGGTAGAAATCCCTAATGGGGACCCCCAACTTAAAGGGTAGGTGCGCATTTCGCTGTCAGCACTACGTGATGGAGATTAAGTCACAAAACACCCTCTGAGGACTTGGATGCTGTGAACAAGGTGCTGCAAGGATCTCTTCTCCCTTTTACACACATGCCTTGTCAAAACAGCAGCGTCCAGCTCAGTAATATCATTTACCCAGCAGTTGCTTTTCTAGTGGCTATTAAGACAATTCCACTTGGCCGATTCCCCCCGACCTCCTATTCGCTGCCACAATAACCTGTCTGAGCCCAGTTTGGAAAACCACTTGTATTTCATGAGAGCTTAAATCTGGAATCATCCCCACAGGGCATCCTTTAACTGTTTTCATCATCTCCCCTTCCCCTACTCTGCCGACTTCCAACATGGGGGAATTTTCTCCAAGCCCAGGTTAACGTGCTGAGACGCCGTTATAAATCCAAAGCAAATAGGCCTGAGATGGTCCTTGTGGGCCTTTTATTCAGTGAAATGAGTCTGGCAGCACGGCAGTTACTTTGCAAACACACTGCAAAGCTTTGAGGTTTGCCTCAAATCATCAGCTGCCTGCCCCTTGGAGCTGGAGGAGGGATGGGAAGGTCACTGGATTGTGCCTGCTGGGAAAATGCTTTCTCCCAGGTGTTGGATAGGCCCCCTTAGAGGCTAAAATAAGGGTTTGCAGAACTAGGACCCCTTCTATATGTATAGGGTCAGCTCTTGGGGGACATTTGGCACCACTCACTTGATGTGAACCTACTACGTCCATGAGAACGGATGGGAATCCCACAATCCCTGGTGTTGCCAGCTGCCTGCAGAAACCTGCCACAGGTGATTGACTTAAGTATGAGCTGCTCTGCCAGGACATGCCTGTAAAAGCAGCTCTGCACCTTCCTGCCCTTGGTAGACTCAACAGGTTCTGCTACCCCACACATCGCATCACTCCCAGCAATGACTTGGTCAAGCCTTGGGAGCTCTGGAGTTCATCCCCACTGAGCATTTCAGTGCTTCCAGGGAGCAAGAAAGACCAAGAGAAACCCAACCATTAGGTGCAACGACCGACAGTGGGCAGAGCCAAGCCAAGACCCACGAGGGTTCATAGAGCTGTCAGACCAGTTTCTGAAGAACAGGAATGCCAAGGAGCACAGAGAGGTGCAAGCACAGAAGCTGCTCAGAAGCACACAGTTCCCTTTCCCTCCCTGGCAGTGTTCAAGGCCAGGTTGGACACAGGGGTTTGGAGCAAGCTGCTCTAGTGGAAGGGGTCCCTGCCCATGGCAGGGGGTTGGAACTGGATGAGCTTTAAGGCCCTTTCCAGCCATGCTCCCATGGGCTCTCCCTATGTGACATCCATCTTAGCCTGGGGTGCAGGGAAGGACCCAGAGCTGGATGATGCTGATGAATCTGTCCCTTTCTCAGTCCCTCATACTCTGGAGATTACAACTGCTGCAAGGCAAACATTGGCTCCACTCTAGAGATCATCTAGCTATTAGCTAAGCACGAATAACGTCTTTTGCATTTAGTCACTCCTAATGCAGACTAAATGGGAGGCACTTCTGGGTGCTTCTTCAGCTGCTCTTAGAGGTGGCTCCTCTCCATTCAATCAACTGCTGCTGTGTCAAATATCCCTGCCCCAGGAGATGCACGCAGTTGGTTCAGCCTCTGATGAAGGCAGATGAAACCCTCACTCAATTTCTGAGATTCAATCCTGCTAAGATCTATCAATTAACTGAAGACATCGGAGCTTGCTAATGTCAGACTAATTAAGACATGCTTCAAGCACTTCCTATTAGTTATTCTCATGGTTGTTAGGTGTGGAGGAGATGTATATAAATAGACAGGAGCTCTTTGCTAAAGCAAGAGAGACTGTTGCAAAAGCAAGCTCTGATGGGGTGCTCTGAAATGAAGTTTGAGCAATATTGTGACTTAGCAAAAGAGGGGTTTAACCTAATTATTAGACATATGACAGGAGCATCTTGAAACCTCTCAAGCTGTTAAATTAAACATGAGTTGGACCTGAGACTACAGGAATTGGTCTCTGCCCGAAGCACTGTCCATGCATGTGCTGAACCGAGGCTGGGAGATGAGAGCCTTTAAGACCATAGCACCCACTGAGTCTTCTCCCTGCTGGAAACAAGGATGATTGCATTATCACCTACTATTGCAGCCAGGTGTCCTGAGCTTGCAAACCTGCTGACTGACTTCAACACCATTTAAGATGGGTTAAGATGTCTCAGGGGAATAATTTCTTTACCAGTTTAGAGGAAATGCGTCATAAGAAAACGCAGAGGGAAAAGCTGCCCTATAGATTTAGCCTTTCTTAGACCCCTGACTATTCACGCACACGGAATAGGCTATTGAAGTGCCAGCCACAAGGAAATCTTCCTTCCTCTGGTTAGAGCAGAGGATTGATCCATGAGATCTCTAGGAAATGGATGTCTTTCTCTGTGCTCCTGCTGCTGTTTAGCACAGCTGAAATGCTCAGAGCTGCCTGGCAAGGCTGAAACTCTTGCTCCAGTAGAGCAGAGCAAAGCATCAGACATGGAGAGGTACCCAGAGACAACCTTTTCCATAAGGAGATCAGGCTGTGGTGATCAACTGATCCAGCCTCACATCTTTGCTGGGGCAGTTACACTGGTGGGGTTCTATGGCAGCAGAGCCCAAGGGAGGAGGGCCATGAGTTCCTTCTGATACACACCACCCAAGGGGTCACCAGCACCATGGGCTGGAGAAAACCAATGTTCCCCCTTCCCATGGCCCTGAGCCATTCAGCATCCAAGAGCTGCTCTTTAATCAGGCATCTGAAATATCAAATAGAAGAGTCATTTGGGGAAGGCTGCCCTAAAGTTAAAAAAGGAACTTATTATGGAGCCTGAAACTAAAGAGAGCCAGCCCATGAGCCTCCTCCTGCAAGTTTTCCTCTATCCAGCAAAAACCTCAAGGGATCAACTCCCACTAAATTACCCTTCTCTCTGCCAGCCAGAAACTTGTATGCATCACCTCCCACTAAATTACTCTCCTTTCTGGCCAGCCTGAAACCTCAGCGGCTCACTTCCCCTCCGCCAGCCACAGCTCCTCCTTCCAGCTGAATTTCCATCCTGAGGTTCTTCTCCAAGTGAAAGATCTGTGGGACTCGATGAAGGAAAACAAACCTGCAGGCTTCTAGAGGCGTCCCGAGGGGCCTTGAGCAGCAGGTTCCTACCAAAGCCAGGCATGAGCCCCCAGGCTTTGCTTATGCAGCTGCTTAAAAGCCCCCTCAAATGCAGCAAGAATCTAGAGTTTCCTCTTTTCTTCCTTTCACAGCTTCTCTGAACACCCTGTGCCAGCGCCTCACCACCCTCACAAAGAATTCCTTCCTTATATCTAATCTAAATCTCTGCTCTTTCAGTTAGTTTCTGCTCTGTCCTCTCCTCAGCTCCCCCAGGAAGGACAAAATCACATCCTAGCACAGTCTTTAAGATGTGCAAATTATGAGGAAGAAGCAGCTTTAAACATTTTGCTTCCCCTAAACCTCCCTATATCTTTGTAAAGTATTTACTCTGACAGCCCCTAATACATTTACCATGGGAGATAATCTTTCCCATTTGGGGCTAGTGATGAAGAAAACTGCGTGTTATCAGCTGCCCAGCTCATCCCAGCAGGAGATATCCTATCTTGGGCACATGAAGGCGGATTTCACTATTAAAGAAGCTGTTTGTTTGCCCTGATCTATGGAGGAAAGAACCCAAAAAGGCAATCTCTTTTGTTCCCCACAAGCAGCAAATCAGTGTTTCTGCTCTGTCTTCATTACCTGCTCGGTAATTGTGGCTGCTGAGTGCCTGGTGAGACACCATGAAGGACGCCAAAAGCTTTCCTTTCCCCTTTTTGCAGCACCATCTGCTTTTGTCTTCTCACAGGCTGATGGAGGCAAGGAAGCATCCACTGCATTAAAGGGGCGTAAATGAACCCTCTGGCTTTATTTTTAACGTGATAAATAGTAAATATCAAATGCCTGTTTGCCCTCGCCATCTGCTGCAGGAGTTGACTTACTGAGAGCAACATCCTTCAGCTGCAAAGGCGAGGAGTCACCCTGACACCTCAGCTCCCTGCCTCTCACCTTGCCCAAAATGAGCAAAACAAGGTGACATTTGAGGTGTTCCAGAGGTGGTTGGGGATAGAGGTTGTGTTTGCAACATCCATTTTCCTCTTCATTCCAGGGGCTCCCCAAGCACATTTCTTGGCTCCTCCTCTAGCCACACATAGTCTTTACAGGGATGCAAATCGCACAGGGAAGGCAGATGCTGGATCATGTCTCATGATCCAGGGGTTTGGCCCAAGCTGCTCAAGACTCAGGGCTGGGAGAGATGCAACCAGGCACTGAAGGATGGTTCAAATGCCCTGAGGAGGAGTTGGTCACTTCCCTGATCAGACATTGTGCTTGTACCGCTATAACCTCTCAGGTGGCTTTCAGAAGGGACAACCCTTGACCATGTAGCATGGGTTACAAATGAAAACACACACAAACCATGAAAGCCTGGCAAGAGACGATTCCTCCTCTTTCCCCCATCAAACATCCAGGCTCGGAGGGGAGCCACTGTTTGTTCAGCCTCCCAACCAGTTTGTGCTCATTGGAACTCACGGTACAAAACGTTCCAGCGGATGCTTCCGGGCCTCTGGGAGCTCTTGAGGAGGCTGCAATAATGAAAAGTTATTAATTAGCCTATTATTAATTTATTATCATTATTAACTGCTGACATCCTGCTCAGCTCCAGCTGGTGGGGCTGCAGTTGCACATGGCAGGAGGCTGCCATGAGGAAAGAGGATCCTGTTATAGCCCTGCTCCAAGCCATGCACTGAGGTGACAATGAATGGGGGAAAGGAAAGGAGGTAGAGGGGCTCTTCAGATGCCTCCATTAGAAATAACACCCTAGGATTGCCATATGCATTAAGTTTCCTGCCCGAGCAGTATGACACAGTCTATGGTGTCTTACAGAAGAGGTGGCAGCACCACAGAGAACAGTTTAAGGATGTGAGTAGTGGTATTTCAGAGCAGAAGTAGAAAACCAGGGGAGATGGGAAGGTTGTGATTCCAAATCTCTTTGGTGGAGTAGACACAGAGCACGTTACCCCACACCAGCCAGGATGAGGGCTTTGTGTGCATGGCCACATTGATGTGTGCTGCTCCATCTACCTAAACCATCCTCCAGCTTCCCACGTTAACCCACGGAGACCTTATAACATCAAGTTTCAGATGTCCCTTCCCAGGGCACCACTCTTCACACAAAACAGGCAAGAAGTGCGTAAAACCCAGCCTTCTTTTAAAGCTTTTTCAGGTTTGAGCTGTTGAACTCGTTGCCTTGAGTGGTTTTGGATTCAGAATGTTGGGCTATTACGGAGGGAAATGCCCTGGGGCATAGTAATATGGATTTAGACTGAAACTTGAGCCCCAGACTGGGCACAAGACCGAATGTTTCTGAGCAGAAATTAACCCCTTACTGTTCACAGCTAGGAAGAAACTTTCAGCTGCAGTTCAGAGAGCAGCAGAAGTAGACATTTCCATCCCCAGCCTAATGCTACAGGAGAGACTACTGGATTAGAGGCATGGGAGATAAATCACTGCCTGTGCCTCGGTTTCCCCAGTATGGAGCCAAGAGGAGACTAACAAAACAGTTTAGTCAAAAGAAGCCAAGAACTCGGGAGCCCTCCTGGTTCACACACCCTGATTTTGAGACCTTACCAGATAAACTCCTTGTTTTCCCTAGTCCCTCCTTTCCCCAGCCCATAGCAGCTCCTCAGGGACACTGCTGCTATCTGGAGAGCACCCCTGGGTGCCAGGGCACTTGTTATACCCTCTCCTGTGGCCCCGCTGTGGAGACCTGCCACAGCCCTGGCTGATGAAAGCCTTGTCATTATCCATTTACTGTACAGTTGCTTTTAACTCCAGTCAAATTAAAGTAAAATGCAAATGAAGGTGTTAATTCCCAGCATCCAGAACCAAACAACTGAGCTAGGGATGTTTGTGGGAGACAGAGGTGAACCAAACACCAGAGCTAGGGATGTTTGTGGGAGACAGAGGTGAAGGAGTAAAGAGAAAAAGCACATTTCACATAGCCTCAACAAGTTCAAATCAGAGCAGCCTCCCTCTGTAACCCAGCCTCTGCTATAGACCTTTCCAGAAGAGATGCTGGAGAGAGTTCTCTGGCCTCAGAATGTCCCTTTTGTTGGCAGGGAGATGGTGGGGACACATTTGTCACCCAGGGGATGCCACCCAAAGGGTCTTCAATCTGCCACCTCCACCCCAACTTTGCAGAGAAGGGGCAGAGCTCCAACTCACCCTCCTCATCACATGCATGGAATGCAAAGCCACGATGCTGCTTGCCAGCAATGCCCTGCCTTATGTAGCAAATAGCCTGCAATTTAAGGCAACGATTTGCAGCTGTATGGATCATGTGCTTATAGAGACCACCTCTTGCACCCATTGAATGGGCTTCTGTCCTGGTATTTAAAGGAAAAGAGCTGAATAAAGAGCTGACATCCAGCTGGATGGGGTATGGTGGTTATGAGGCTCAGCCAACTCTTCCCAAGTATTTCCAGCTTGTGCAGCTTTGGTTTTTCAATGGAATGCTAATAATTGATGTGGGAGGATGCAAGCAGAATTACCCAGCAGTTCCTCTTGCCAGGTAAGTTTACTTAGACCAGACCTACAGAAGAGCTCCCCAACCTATGCTATAAGAGGATGATGATGATGATGTCTACCCTTGACACAATCCCTTCCCCAAAATTCAAGCTGTGGAAGATGAAGAGGCCCTCTGCAACTCAATGGGCCAAATGCGGCGAGAAATCCCATGTCAGGAAGCATTGTCCATGGTGGGAGTGTGGGGTTGCTTGTGTTTTCCTCTGGAAGTCGTTGACAGGGATGCAGTTTAGTCTGAGCTTTATCAGAACCAGCTGTTCTAATTCTCCATTTCCAATGACTTGGTGTTGATGAGAGTGGATTACAGGGAATAATGAGAAAGGCAGACTCAGATTGGAATGTTTGGATTTTATCTAAATGGAACGCTTAAATGGATTTAGCCTTTATTATTATTGTTTTGTTATAGGCAGTAGCACAGGGTCCCTATTATTTTTAATTGGCTTTGTTCCTCATTAGATTGAACACAGATTGTCAACCAGCAGAATTCCTCATTGAATACAAACGCAGGCACCAAATGTCCAGGCTCCAGCAGGCCTTTCTATAGAGGAGGGAAATATCCCACCAGGGAATTCTCTGGGCTCAAGACATAGGATACGGGGCGAGTTGTCCTGTCCTCCCACCATGGGGATGGACACAGCCTCAGGAAAAACAGCCCCTGGTTTGCAGAGGGGAGGAAATACTTGTGAGCTGGGCTGGGAATAGGTGAGGGACATACGGAAATCCCAAAGGTGTGCTTAGCAGCACAAATGCCAATTGTCTTGTAGCAGGTAAATAATGGGAAATGTCTGACTGCTGTAGTAGCTGCTAATAATATCTGCTGATGCTCAGGAAATGCTGTCATGCAGAGCAGGAATGGGCTGCTCTTTGCCTCAAATCCTAGACAATAGACCAAAAATACTCGGAGGCAGCATTCTGGAGCCACTGGCGTCAGCCATGCCCAGATATCCATCACTCCCATCAGGCAGCCCTGTCTTGCAGACCAGGACAAGGAGTTTTATCCGGCTATTCTCTGTTAGGATTTTATCTGTTTGTATATACATTATTTTTTTTAAAGAGCTTCCTGTCGTTGGGAAGCAGGGAAAAGGGTCCAGGAGCTCCAAAAGATAGGGAGAAACACAGAGAGGATACTTAGGTGAGATGGAGTGTGTCTTCAGGACCTCAAAAGAGGTGGGAAAGGATGGCAATGAAGATGTAGACATTATATACAGCAAGGCAGAGGGCTCCAAAATAGGGCTTTGTGCATACAGAATGATGGACGAAAGGGAAGCAGGAGATGACCCACCATGTCCATGTACTGAGGTGGGAGCAGAGCAGCAGTTGCCTGCGCTCTGGGAGGAGGCAGAACAACCCATCACAGCCTTTAGCAAAGCTGCCTTGGGAGCAGTAAGTCAACATTAGCCGCACGGTTGGTAAATGCTCTTTATATGGTGTAAGCAGAAAAGCTCATGAAGGATTTGTCCTGGTCACTGCTTGAATGATGGTGCCAGGTGAGGTCTGGCCATGGGGTACAGCCATAAAGGCATCTGAGCCTCACCTCATTCTTCCGTACCTGTTTAGGTGAATGTCTGGTCCTGGCAAATCCCATTCCTCCCTGCCCTGATTCCTTTCCAGCACACCCCAAGGCTCATGTAGGAGGTCTCCATTCAACATGCAAGCCCCTAGTAACATCCTTCATTGCACCCAAATATCCTGTAGCATTTGGGCACCATGGGGAGCCTGCTCAGGATCTGAGCACTGCTGGGACATTCATTATATGGCACGGTGTGGTGCCAACATCTCTGGAACCCAGAAGCTGATTCCATCCATCATTACAAACTGGTCTGGGTTGGAAGGGACCTTAAAGCTCATCCAGTTCCAACCCCTGCCATGGGCCTTCCACTAGAGCAGCTTGCTCCAAGCCCTGTCCAACTAGGTCTTGAACACTGCCAGGGATGGGGCATGGCCCAACGGCCTGATGCCATAGTGAGGGGCGCTCAGGAGCCTTGAACCTAATTCTAGGCTTCACCGGTAGGGTGCCTTCGAGTGGTGGCTGCCAAATGGGCTCTCCTTGAGCTGCCATAGCAGCCACGTCCTTGCAGCAGACGCATCCTGAGCTCCTGGGACAAGCTGCCTTCTCAAGGCTTTTGTATTGGATACTTGGATAGACCATGAAGAGTCCACTGATAATGGAGATATTAGGGTTTTTTTTACAGTACCTTCCCAGTTTACTGGGATCACTCGGAATTCCAGCCCTGTCCTTGGATGCACTCACTGTCCCTTCCAGTGAGGCATTGCCTGCAAATCTAATAATCATCTGTGTTAAGCCATCATTCAACTGTTAATGAAAACATTGAATAAACCTGCCCCAGGAGAGACCCTGTGTGGATGCCCGCTCAATCCATCTGTCTGTTTTGACAGTGAGCAGCTGACAACCACTCCCCTGGTACCTCACAAACAGGTTTCTCACCCTTCCTACAACAACTGCATGTAGATGAGGGTCCCCTGCGAGACAGTGACAAAACCTCACTGCCCTGGCCATGTCTGACACAGACAGGTCCTTGTCTGTGCACAGAGCAAAGTTCCGGGTCACAAAAGGACGTTAGATTGATTTGATGTATCAGTTCTTGACAAGTCCATCAAGTCTGATGTCCTTGTCATCTTCAGGGTGCTTACAAGCAGTGTGACTGTTTCTTCCAGTGTTTTCTAGGTTATAAACAAGCCTGGACCTCTCTTCCCTAAGCTTGGGTTAAGCTGTAGTCCTACTTTTACCTCTAAAGTGGGCATCTTTTGCAGTGCAGCTCTTTAGAGCATAGGCACACTGGTTTCTCTATCTGTTGGCTCTTGATGGCTTTGGGGACAGTTTATCCAAAGTAGCAGTGACAATTCTGTTTCCCTTCGTGCTCTTTTCAGCTCAGGGTTGGTATCTGAAGATCTTTCCCACTGGACACTCAAATGCGCATCATGGAGGTCCTCATGCAACTGCCTAAAAGCCATTTGTGAAGCAAGGAAGGGGCTAGTGCCTTTGGCCCACTCATTTGCAAGGAAAAACCTCAATTACAGTGTTGGTGTTGGACATTCTGCTCGTGTCACAGAGATTTATGATGTCTGAGTCACAGGGAGCCCCTTTTGCTGCAAAATAAACCCAGCTTTGGACTATTTGGGGTTCTCCTTCCAAATCCTAGGGGTCTGCAGCGGTGCTGTGGGAAGAGAACATTCCCATAACAGCCATTGCAGGGGTGGGGGGAATATACAAGACATGGGGATGGGGATATAATTAGAGGCTGTTCCAAGCCTTCAGCCTGAATACCAACACCTCAGTGCAAGCAGTTACTCACTTCACTTGTACCGGCAGCTGGCTGCGGCTGCTGCCAAGGGTGCAGGGGCTGAGGCTGCACAGTGAAATCATTATTGCTGGGGCTGGGGACAGCCTTGGAGACCTGAATGGGTGGCCCTGGTAAATGTGAGACACTTCTGGAGGCAGTGGGAGCTGCTGTGGGGAGCAGGCAGGGGATGCATAGGGACTGGGGGAGACTGGAGATACCAGATACCTGGGGTGTGTTTTACCTGGCTCTGGGAGTCAATGGTTGGGGTGAAAGGGAGGTGATATTATAGAATCACAGAATCAACCAGGCTGGAAAATCCCTTTAAGCTCACCCAGTCCAACCATTCCCAGCACTGCCAAGGCCACCACTAACCCATGGCACTGAGGCCTCGTCTCCACGCTGTGTGAACACTTGCAGGGACGGTGACTGCAGCCCTGCCCTGGGCAGCCTGTTCCGATGCCTGAGCACCCTCTGGGGCAGGAATTGTTCCTCAGCTCCATCTAAACCTGCCCTGGTGCAGCTTGAGGCCGTCTCCTCTTGTCCCATCCCTTGCTCCTTGGGAGCAGAGCCCAGCCCCTCCTGGCTCCATCCTCCTGTCAGGCAGTTGTAGGGAGCCATCAGGTCCCCCCGAGCCTTCTCTTCTCCAGACTGAACCCCCCAGGTCCCTCAGCCATTCCCTATCACACTTGTGCTCCAGATGTGGGGCTCTATCTGCTACCAAGATTCAATGAGGTATTTCTGAGCTGCCTGGCCTCAGAGAAAAAGTAAGGTTTGTCCAACGCATCCATCTGGGAACCTTGCTAAAGATTGAGTGTTGGGTTATATAGAACAGCAGTTTAACCATCTTTGTGCTGGATGAAGCACTTAGTGATGGGGCATGAGAACCTTCAGCCAGAGGCTTATAAGGGAAGCAGGGTCCAGGCTGGTAGTAAAAACCAGGAGCACTTCAAAAAACATAACCCCAAAGCCAAAGAAAGTGATGTTCCCTGAAACTCATGCCAGCAGTACAACAGCACTGGGGCTGGGAGCACATTTGGAGCATGGAGCACATCCAGCTCATGGGGCTGCTAACCTCCTGGGGCTTGGCATTTGCCCTTGGCTGAGGCTGACTCTCAAGACAGCGCGAAGCCATACAAAACATGCCTTCTGCTGCAAGCTGGGATGCATCCATGGAGGTCTGGCCTCTGCAACACAGGAGCCGGTTAAACACATCCAAGTATCTCCTTGCGGAGGCCAAGAGCATCGCTGCCAAGTCTCTCACCACGTTCCCTTCCAGGAATCGCTTTGGAAAGGGGAACTGTGAGAACGGGACCCCAGGCCAAGAGCCCAGGCTGCTTCCACCTCCTGCCTGGGGAGGGGATGGTTCTCACAGCTCAGATATCTCCTCCCGCTTGCTGGTGACACTTGTAGGACATGGGGACACTGGCTTGGCCGGAATGCTCCATGCTGTTGGACACATCTGTATCACTTGCAGCATCCCTCCGCATCCCAACCTCCCCCGTGGTCCAGCACAGGCACAGTGGGGTGCACCGCGGTGGTCCCTGCTGCGCTGGCTCCTAAGCATCTCTGCAGAGTTGCCATGGAGACCATTAATTAACCATCATCCCTCGGTATCGAGCCCCGAGAACAAGTGAAACCTTTTCCCTTCACCTTCATTGCAGGCTGGCACAAGGAAAGCCAGGGCCAGGCAGGCTGCAGCAAGAAAGCAGGCAAAGCCCTGGGCAGACAATGTTTAAATGACTTTATTTTTATTCCTTTTCTCCTTTTATAAATGGGCACAGCACAGAAAGAATTAAAAAAAATAGACAGTACCATTAACAGTGCTCGATCCATTGGCAAAAGATTATTTTTAGAGTCTTTTCTTCTTATTATTATTTTTAAAGTTTTGGCCATTGAGTAAGAACAAAAACAATTGACAAACATTTTCTTTCCTTTTTGCTTTGTTTTGTTTTTAACAGACACTATGAAGTAGTTTCAGTACTAAACTCTAGGAGAGTTATGTACATACCAAAAATGTTCGGTTTAAGATATGTTTCCTATTAAAAATATTTACATGCATTGTTTTGTCACCCCCTCCCCTATTCCTTGAAAGGTAAAACGTTTGTGGTTTCTTCTCATGGGTGAGATTTGTTGTTCTTTTATTGGGAATTTAAATTAGCTCCGAAGAAATGTGAATTGGGGCTCGCTTGTTGGGCTTTTCCTTTGATTTCCTGGAACCTTCTGGAAAGGGATATTTTTTTTTATTATTTATATCAATGGATTTTTCTTTTTTTGTGGTTTTTTTTTTCTTTTTCAGATTTCTACAAGAACGTTTCATGGTTATTTACAGGAGAACCAATGGGTGGTGATTGATCCTGGTGGTGAGCGTTGAGAGAGAAGCATGTGATTTTAAAAAGGAGTTCTATCAAACTGCAATGGATATACATTTCCCTAAAGTCAGCAGTTCTGTCTGGTTTGATTGTCAGCTGTACTCTTATGATTTAGACCAGGGGGACCCAGAACAGGGGTAGCTTATGCACTTAAAGTCACTGGTACCCTTGAGGTCTTTGGAGATGCGGTGGATGAGTTGTCTGGAACATGGGGTGAAAAAAAACCCATCTGGGCATCACAGGAGCATCTCCAGGGGTGTCTTTTTCCCAGAAATAAAAATAAGAGTTAAAAAAAAACCTCAAAAGGGAACCCAAAAAAGGTTTGTACACTCCAGACTGAGACTTCCCTATAGAGACTGGGAGTGGATATGTCCGTGGAGCTGCAGGCACAAGGTACGTGGGACAGACCAGAGCGAGCACGGAGGGGCTTTGGCTGCTTCACCAGTATCCAGCTCTGCTTCGGCTCTGGATGGGGATGCAGCCATTGGAAAAAGGCTCCATATCCCCAATCCTGGCACACCCCAACCCAGCGCCGAGGTGACCAGGGTCAGGCCACTGCTATGACAGGGCAAAGGATGGAGCCAACAGCATGGGTGCAAATCCTGCACCCCACAGCAGAGCGCAAGGGCTGCAACGTCCAGCACACGATGCCGGTGGGTAAACCCTCCTCCTCCTCAATAGGTGCAGTTTACATTGAACCTGTGCACGCGTGCGTGCTTTGCACACACACGTATATACATATATACATACATATTAATTACATACACATATATATACATACATACACAACACACCCATCCCTGTTGCCGCAGGCTCCAGCCCAGCCGAGCAAGCTGGCGAGGTGCCTGGTGAGACGGCAGTTACTCTAATAAACCTTTCAGTGCTGAAAGCTCAATGTCACTTCAGGAGCTGCCAGAGCCTTGCAGAAACCCTCGGAGCCCAGAAACGCTCATAAAAAGGGTGTTTGGGGGGGAGCTAAGGGGGGGAATAATAACGATGATAAAAGAAATCCATTCTTTTAGCTGATGGTTTTGTTCCCGTTAAAGCCTCCGTGCTGGTGACTCATGGCAGGGGTCGGGTAGCTCTGAGTTATGAGTCTGGGGAGCAGGAGCCAAGGTTCACAGGAAGCAAAGCAGCCCCTACCCAGGGATCTTTGGCACCCACCAGGCAAAATGGGGAGGGAATGGGAACTGTAGAGGTAAAGCAGCACACCGCAGCACACATCCAGCTCAGTGCCATCATCTGCCCTGCAGCAGGATCCCCCCCCCCCCCCCCCCCCCCAGTACAGGGATCTGCTGCTTTAGTTTTGAAAGGTCCAAAATCAGAGGTTTTTGGAGAAAAAGATGCAGCTCCCTCCCAGCCCTGCAAAACCTGCGTGGGGCTGAGTCCTGCTGCAGGCTCGGGCCACCTCCATCCCTGCCCATCCCGTCCTCCCTCTTCCAGGTCCTCATTTGGGCTCTTATGCATGGTTTCTGGTCCTCCCTTCTCTTTGCCCCTCTCCTCCTTATTTATGCAGCCCAGGAGTCATTGATCACTTCATCATTCTTCTCCAAAGCATCAGCTGCTGCAAATCACAGCAGGGATAAACTGAAATCCAGCAGAGCCAGGAGAGGAACCGCTGCCACTTTCCACCCCTTGCAACTGCAGCTTCCCTAAGACTACAGAACTGCCATGGCAAAGAGGCTTCCTTCAGCTCTGGTGCATCACACACACGCAAGCATGCAGGAAAGGAATGGAAAAAGAAGTGGGAAAGCCTTGCTCTATGCCCATGTGGATGCTCATATCCTTGGATGCACAGTTGGAAGGATGAACACATCTGGGCATTACTGAAACTGGGAGACCACAGCTGTTCCTGGGGATATCACTACAAGGGATATTCACAGACTGAGTTTGTGCAGAGGGGGATGATGACAAATCCATCACGAGGGAACGATGTGGGAATTGCTACCATTGGAGTTGATTTTCCTAATAACTTGCTCTGTGGCCAAATTGACAGCTAAGAAAAGAGGCTTTTGCTCCTCCTCCCTGTGCTTTTTCACTTCTTCCCCATCCATCTTCACACCAGGAATCCCTCAAAAGCCCGAGAGATGTGTCTATGCAGAAGTGACTGCTGGAGGGAGCAGTTGTGCCCCACTGCTACCGGCTCGGGACCATGAGCTGCAACACCTCCTGTTCACGTGGGTACCATACACAGCCTCAGGGATGGCCACACTGCAGCCCACCACCACCACATCCCCGTTACAAACCCTGTCAGCATCTCTTAGCTGGAGTTCATTGGGTTTTTACCCATCCCCATTGCACTGGTAATAAAGAGCAGATGGTATTTGCAATTTGGTTTGGAGATAGGCTTCCCCTGAAAAGATCAGACCATGTTCAGCTTCATCTCACCGTCACCACTACAGGGAAGGCTCAAGATCAGCCATCCTCCAGTAAGACAAGGCTTTTGTTCTTCCAAGCATCAACTCCAACCACTATCCCAGTGCTCCTGGGGAGCTGAGCCAACAGGAAAGGCTCCATCAATTTATCAGCAGAAGAAGGTGGGTTCCAATAACGTAAGATCCAACTTGAGCTCCCATCCCCTCTCCAAGCACAGAGCAATACAGCAAATGTATCAGGTAAAGGATGAACTGAGACTTTGGACAATTCTGATCACCAGTTCAATTGCTTTCACCTTATTTGGCATGTGGTTGTCTTGTACTTCTAATTACTGCAAGACAAAGCGCTGCCCAGCCTCTTCTTGCCATCCCACTTCCAGCCTTCCTCACTTCTGAAACTGTGATGGATTTAAGTCCTGGGATTACAATTTAACACCAGCTGAGTGAGCCGAGGTTAAGCTTGAGTGAATAAAAAATTGTATTATGGAACGTCAGACTATTAAATGGGGGAAAAAATGGCATGAAGAAGATTAGGGAAGCAGCTAAGAAAAGCAGTATTTAAAAGATTAAGCTGGGAGAGTTTTCTTTAATGCAAGCTCAAAGATTAAGTCCACATTTTTCCAAAAAGATGGTGATTTTGGGTGGCCTCGATACTTGCCATGTCCAACTCATTATACCATGAAGAGGCTCAAGTTCTGCCATTCCCCAACAGCGAGGGCCCTTTGTGTAGTCCCCAAAAACTCCAAAACCATCAAATCCATGAATTCAAACTCTCCCCTTCAAGAAGGTTGGAGAAAGTGGCTCTTAGAGCCAGGTTGGCACCAGCCTTCTTCAGATGTGGGGTCCCCTCTTCACAGCATCCTCATCCTCCACATCCAGGATGGACCCAAGAAATGGGTACGCACACACTCACACACACATGCACACCATTTACCTTTCAGCATCACCATCCAAGGCATCCAACAGGACCATCTTTCCCAAACTAAAAGAACCAAAACGTTGACCATTTTGAGGCTGACATCTCTAAAATGGGGATTTCAGAGCTGGCCTGTACACACAGGGACTCTGCTCTTTACCCTGAAGTAAAACCAGGTCAGCATTTTGGGTTGCAGTCTCTGCGTTGGGCACCCCAAACATGTAGCCCAAACCTCACATCTTCACAACCACAAAGTCCCATCCAGCCATTATAAGCAGTGCAATGAAAATTTACAGGGATTTCATTTCATATATATATATAACTGTGTATGTATGTGAGTATATATATATATATATATATATATCTAAAATATGTGTTTGGCCTCTCAAATTCCTAACATAAAGAAGCACTGCTGTCTTGTAGACTCCATCAGGGTCATAAATCCCTATATCCACTAACACCCTGAGGGGACAAAGTGTCACTGTGTCTGTGCAGGTTAATTCACGATGCAACGGAGTCAAAGCAACTGATTCTTCTCCATTTTCCTGTTTAAACTGCTCTAAGAGCAAAGCCAAGGTCTCCATGGGACACCCCTGAGATCCCAACCATCATGAAAACAAAGCTCCTTGACTGCATCACAAACAGTGCTTCAGCTAATTAAAAAGCCAGCTCATTGAAACAGCTAATTGACTTTTCTGTGCAGAGAGCTTGCTCCAAGAAAATCTAGCCTTTCTAGAAGGCACGGTTGGGCTTTGGATCAGGCCCTGCTGCTCTGCACCTTAGGTAGCCTCAGGGGGGGAAACCACTGCACTTGGGTGGTGATGGCTTCCAGGATCTATCGCTCTCAGGCTCCTGGGTGCCCTGTGGGTTATACTGGAATTTAAGCAACAACAAAAGAAACACAAACCATCAGTCCTGGGTCTTGTAAATGATATGTAGCAGCCAACCTGCCCTGGGGTGGACTGGTGGGAAGCCACCGCTTTGCCTCACCTTCCTCATCTTCTGGGTGCAAGTGGCCTGGCGGGGACCCTTGACAAACCCCAAAGGGGACACGGTATTGCCTTGGCTTTGCATTTGTTATGCTGTGTCTTACACCTTGCAGTGCTTCCTTATTCCCTCTGGAGTAACAGGGGAGAGGATTGAGCTTCTCCATTTCCAACTCCTCTCCCTGCCAGCTCCCCACCAAGCAACGTCCCGCTCTGTTGTAAAACCAGTGCTGTCGGTCGTACTGCGCAAGCTGAGTTTTATTGGTCACAGTGAAAACCCAGCAAAAGCAAGGTCCCTTCTCCACCAAACCCCTCAGCGGCTGGTGACACGCGGCTTCTATAGATTTAAGGTCTCTGTCTGTGCACAGCGATGCAGTGAAGCGAGGTGGTGGCAGGAGGAGAGCAGCAGGAGATGATACCCCAATGCACTGCTCCACAAACGCTCCAAAGAGTTGATCTAAAAAGATCATTTCCAGCGTACTGGCCACTTCTGTGTGTATTTTTGCCTTTCCTCACTCCAAGAGCAAACCCTGGGGCATCAGGTATTCCAGCCCCTTGTGCTTGTTTTCAAGGTTCGAAGCGTATTTGAGAGTCGTGTCCTCTCTTCAGACAGAAGCAGGGAGCAAGGAAATTCCTGCAAAGCAACCGACCCCGTTCAAAAAGAAAAGAAGAATTAAAAACAAGAGAGAGGGAAAGAAACCTCCCTCCTTTCCAAAGGGAAAAATAAAGGAAGATAAATCCAAACCAACCCCCCTGCGCCCCAGGGCTGGTAGAAGGTGTCTGGATCCCAGAGTCCGTTGTGTTGGTGGGAAAAGCCCAGTGACCTCCAGCCATTGTTGGCAGCCTGAACACACTGTCCCATGCTCACCAGGGTGCTCCCTGGACACGGGTTCCTTGGTGTTGGCTCCATGCCCCATGCCTCCCACTGTGAAAGGCCAGCGGTACTCGGTCTGAACTCAGCGATGCTCTGGGCACTTGGTTTTCCATCCTGCTGAAGATGTGTTTTCTCCTTTAGCTGTTGCAGGTTTTGCTTTTTAAATTCACAGTCTGATCCAAAGAAGAGAGAAAGAAAAAGAGAAAGAGAGAGACTGGATGAAGTAGAGGAGGAGGGAGAGTTTGGAGCGGGGAGGGAGGGAGCGTGAGGCACGCCAGGCTCTCCTTCTACGCGTAAAACTCCTCCTGCTTGTCAGGCTTCTGGTACGTCACGTTGGCTTGCTTGGGTTCCTCCAGCGTGTAACTGCCTTCATCCTTCTTCTTCATCCGGTAGATGAGCAGCATGACAAGGAAGGCAGCGAAGAGAGCTCCCACCACGCCTCCCACGATCACCGCTGCAACACAGACAAGTAGCACATCCATCAGTGCTGGCTTTCAGAGCAAATAATAGGGGGGGAATCATTTTGGATTCCAGTTTGGTTTTGCGCTTTGCACCTTTCCTACTCAAATCTATGATTAAGAAAACTGAACATTAAAGTGAGGGGATGGTGCAATGATGTGGTTCAAGGAGCTTCAACAAGCTCCTCAAGTGCAGTGATGCTGAAGGGTGGGTAAGACCTGAAAGTGAATGACAAAGCAGCCCAGGCACAGTGAGAGGTCCCTTGTGCAAGGAGGGTCCAGAAAGTACCCCCAAAGAGCTGCTCATCTGGGAGCCTGCCAGCATCTGCCATGCTGAAGACCACCAGAACAGCAGCTTCTTTGCTCTGCCATTGCCTCCAGCTCTCTTTAGCTGGTGATGGGACACTGACCCTTGTGCCTCATCACTAACGTCCCTTGCAGTCAGAGGTGGCCAGCTGGTTTTCAGGCAGTCCCATAGCACACAGAATCATAGAACCATAGAATCATTTAGGTTGGAAAAGCCCTTTAAGCTCATCCAGTCCAACCATTCCCAGCACTGCAAAGGCCACCACTGAGGGCCTTGTCTACATGATGTGTGAACACTTGCCACCTCCTGACTCCATCCTCCTGTCAGGCAGTTGTAGGGAGAAATCTTTCCACTAACATCCTGTGTTTGCCCTGCAAAACCATCTTAACAAAAGCAAACTGTGCACAGCTCTGTACTCTCCTCACAAAGACATGAAGACCCTTGGGAACCCCGCAGCAGAGGCCCTGGAGTGCCTGTTGTGGGCTATCCCACATTTCACACTTCCTCCATGTCCTTCCAAAGCCCAACCCCAATCCTGGGGCATGGCCATCCCAGCTCTCTGCCCCATCCCTAAAGCCCCCAGCTCTTCCCCACGAGCTCTCACCTATCAACACTTCTTTCCTCTCCAGGATGTTCTTCTGGGGGAGCTGAGCAGCCGAGTTGCCCGAGTCTATCGTGTTGTCCATCAGCCCCGGCTCCGCGTTCTTGCCCAGCCCGGCTCCCGATGGGGGGGTCACCACAGCCATCACCTCGTTGCCGAGCTCGGGATGAGTAGTCTCTTCCTCCTCCCGGATCTCAAAGTCCCCGCTGGGGCCGCTGCTGACCGGGACCTCCAGCTCGTTGTCGAGGGCTGTCGTCACCTTCCCTGGCTCCATCTGGGAGAAAGGACAAGATGGAGCAAGGGGACAAGGACCAAGGAGTGGTTCCTGCCTTCAGCAGCAATGATGTGTCCAGAGGAAGGACATCACAGTGCTGATGACAGCAGGGAACATGGGGGATAACGCTGGGGTGTCCCTTCCCTGTGTCTCTGATGTGGACGATTACATTGCATCAAGTAATGCAACCCCACATCTTGATGGTCGCCAAAAGGCTGAGGCCACTGTGGCTGAGCTGGATCATTCTTATATGCTTCCATCCCAGGTACCCCAAGATGCACAAACTCTCACCTGCTCCCTGTAGCTCCCCCTGAAGAGAGCCCCACATCCCGGGCCCTCATTTGGGCTCTCTGTCCCCAGTGTGGATGGATGGATGGCTGAAACATCTCACAGATACCTCCTTGCTGGGCATGAAGTGATGGAACTTTTTGTGCTACAGCAACATAGCAAGTGTAAAGACTGGTGCCATCAGACTGCTCCCAGGGAGGTCCCTTCCTTCTCCTTTTTCTCCCTTCAACCTGCTTCTGTGGTTGCAGCCCTGTGGCACAGGGCACAACTGGGTAGCTGGGTCCAACTTTAGCCTAAGAGCTCATCTCAGTCTCCCCTCGGGCAGGTTAAAGCCATTCCCCTTGGCCTGTCCCTACATCCCTTGTCCCAAGCCCCTCTCCAGGTTTCCTGCAGCCCCTTCAGGCACTGGAGCTGCTCTCAGGTCTCCCCTTCAGGAGCCTTCTCTTCTCCAGGCTGACCCAGCCCAGCTCTCTCAGCCTGGCTCCAGAGCAGAGCTGCTCCATCCCAACCGTGACCTATTCATTGCCTCCTGCTCATCCCCACATCTGCAGCTCACTCAGGGTCAAATCCCCCTTCACATTCCCCCTTGTCCCAGCAGCCTGACCCCCTGCATGTCCAGATGCTGCGCTGGACCACACTGAACATCCTTGAGCAAAACCTCCTTGGGATCCCTGCTTCCTGGAGCAAACAGCTCCCTCCACATCTGCCTTGGGATGTTACAAAGCCCAATGGGCAGAAGCTGGGGCAGGCAAGTAGGAGCCTTCTTCATATCACACTGCCCTGAACACATGGCTCAGTGCTTCCCGCAAGCAGGCGGTTTTGTGACAGGGATTAATTGAAGGTCAGCAAGAGCCCCGAGCTCTGTACGTACATCTACATGCAGAAAAGAGGGGCTGGTTTAGACAAATCACTCTGCCTTTCAGTCAAAGCAGTTTTGAAAGGGCCCCTGGGGGGTTCTGAATGAGAGATGGAGCAGCACATTAAACCCCCTGCTCAGGACACCCAATGGGTTGGAAACGCTCCGTCGAGCTGGAATTGGGAAGCATTTGGGCCTCCCAATGACAGGCTGCAAGGTGGGAAATGGTGCAATGAGCCCAAGCACCAAACCCAAAGCACCAAATCCAAAGCACCAAACCCTGGCAAGGCAGAGCTGGGGGCACCAGGAATGCATGGCGTACCCTGTGTGCTGCCCATCATCTCTTATGCCAGCCCCATCACCATGCTCTGCCTGTGCTAAATCCCCCCACCCTTTAGTCTCCCATCTCCAGCTCTCCAAATCTTCCAATCTGCAGGGATTGGAAGACCCCAACCTGGATTTGACCTCGTTCTAAGCAACGGGGTAAAGACAAATCAACACCAGAGGCTTCCCATCACCATTGCTTGGCTTCCAACACGGCCCACGAGACCTTTAGCAGGTGAGAAGGGCTCCTGCCTCCTACCTGGGGGGCTTCTGTGGGTGGCAGCGTGGCAGGACTGGAAGGCAAGGCAGTGCTTTTGTCTGTGGGCTCTGCAGTCCTGGACGTGGTTGGTTTTGGCAGTGACCTGGGTTTGGCTGTGCTGGTGGGGACAAGCCGCGTCGTGGCCACCTCTGTTGGGGTGCTGGTTGCGAGGCTGGACGTGGTGGGGGTCTCCAGGGTGGTGGCCCGGGTGGTGGCTGCCTTGGTGACCAAGGGGAGCAGGAACCTCCTGATGGTGGTGGGCTTGGCAGCGGCCATGGTGGTGCTGGTGGTGGTGGTGGTGGTGGCCGTGGTGGTGGTGGTCGTGCTGGCTGTGGTCGTGGTGGTGGTGGTCATGGTGGTAGGAGAGATGCTGGCAGTGGTACTGGTGGTGCTTGCTTTCCAGCTGGGGATAACCGGTGTCTCTGTCATCCTGGGGATGTACAGGACGCTGGTGGTCTGCTCGGGGGTGGTGTCCTCAGCAGGGAAGGGCTCAAAGGGGGTAGCCACGGGCTGCACCATGGTGATGGGCAGCACGGCCGCCGTGGTGGGCAGAGCGATGGATGTGTCCGTGGGGAGGCTCACGGCCGTCTCGAGCCCCGACTCCCTCTCGAAATCTGAAACAGGGGGAGAAGAATGAAGGGTGAAACATTTCCAAGGGCTGGAATGTGCCTGGAATGTGCCTCACCCCCCAGCAATGAGAGCAGGGACTGGTTCCAGGCTCAGCTGAAACCAAGCACATCCACAGCATTCCACTATCTGAAATGGTGCTGAAGAGGGACCCTTCATCAGGGACTCTAGCGATAGGACAAGGGGTGATGGGTTTAAGCTTAAACAGGGGAGATTTAGGTTAGATCTAAGGCTGAAGTTCTTCCCTGTGAGGGTGCTGAGGCGCTGGCACAGGGTGCCCAGAGAAGCTGTGGCTGCCCCATCCCTGGCAGTGCTCAAAGCCAGGTTGGACACAGGGGCTTGGGAACATGGTCTAGTGTGAGGTGTCCCCGCCTGTGGCAGTGGGATGGAGCTGGATGAGCTTTAAGGTCCCTTCCAACCCAACCCAGGCTGTGGTTCTGTGATTCTATGAAATTCCCACGTGCTGGTCAAAGCCCCTCCTCGGGGGTCAATGAAACCTCTATAACATGGCATGTGCCGTTGTGCCAGAGAAAGACTAATCCTGCCCCATAGCACCAGAGACTAAAATGGGAAATGGAATCACCTGAGCCCAGCTTTGGGACAGTTCCCTTTGCTTTTGCCTAGGAAGGAGCAGAAGGGCAGCTGCAGAGGTGGATAAGGGCAATCCCTCCCTCACATCCCATCACAAGCCCCTCTCCAGTCCCACCGAGGACCCTTCCCCACAGCTACTTACACCCTGAGCCTGAGCCCGAGTAGACGTCGTCCAGTTCATCATCCCCAAAGGGGTCATCGTCCCCAGAGCCCTCCAGGTCCACGGGCCTCTCGTAGTTCTCATTGCGCCAGCGCTGAGCCTGCAGCCAAATGGGGACACGCGTGAGCAGGTCCAGCCCCACCAGTGCTTGCACCGACACCCCCAGACAGCCCTCGAGGGATAACGCAGGGATTCAACAGGCCAGGGAAGAGCCAGACCACAGGAGCAGAGGCAGCTGAAACACCCAAATCGTGTGGGTTTGCCCCCAAAACAATTCACTGCTGTCAATCCTGCAGACAAGCAGACATGTGGGGAGCTCTCATTGATGCCAATGGTATTTCCCATGGAAACAAGCCCTCTGGAAAAGGGGAGGAGAAAATCCAACAACTGCTGTTGGAAACTAATGGGGAAATAATCAGTTTCTCCAGCTCATTATTGTTGGGTTTAGGTGATATTTGTGTGATTCCTGGCACAGATGTGACAGTAACACACGCTTCCCAGCTGCCGCGGCTTAGGAAGTCTCCATATGAAACAATATCAGACTTCACATATTCCACTGCTTTACAGTGCTAAAACTTGAAGAGCCCTTGCTAGTAGGGCTCTTAAACATCTTGTTTTGCAGATCAAAGTGTCTCCTGGTTGTGTTGCAAGGAAACAGTTTGACACTTCATTACAAGCCAAACAAGGAGTCTTTGATCTGCAAGATAGCATCAGATGTTCCAAGATGTAAGGAGGCAGGTTAGTGCTTAAATTGGAAATGAAGGGGTTGAAGGGTCCCCATCACCTCTTGGAGCGTTTTACCTCTTGACAGAAGCTTGGGGTTTCTTTGTTTTCATTCCACATTGGAACAAAAAGCAATCTTGAGGAGTCAGAAGGGCCCATGACATAGAAAATTGGCTCTTAACTCGCATCATGTCCCCACATCTCTCCTCCGGGGGTCCAGCAGCTCGCAAGGGGGAGAAAACACTTGGCTGGAGCAAGATGCACTGGGGCTAGAAGACACTTCCCAGGGGCTGTGAGGTGATCCCAGCCCTGGTGCCCAAGCCAAGGAGAGTCACTGGGTACTGCAGATGTGCCCCTGTGTCATCCAAAGCCCCTCTCCAGGCTTCCCGCAGCCCCTTCAGGCACTGGAGCTGCTCTAAGGTCTCCCGTTAAGGAGCCTTCTCTTCCCCAGGCTGGGAAGTCTCCAGGCTCCAACCTGTAGCACTCAGCTCCCACACAGGACGCAGATGTTTGGAGCTGGGAGCCTTTCCTCTGCGTCAACCCCAAACCTGCCCTATGCGAACCCCATCACCCCCTCCAGGCTGAGGGAGCAGGATCCATGCCCCAGCCCGGCAGGGATCCATCCCCTGGAGGCACTGACTGCAGCGGGGAACAACTTCACAGCAATAAAACACCTTGCAGGGCCAAAACCGGCTCTGTGGAGACAACTCCCCTGATGTGAGAGACGTCTCTCCCACGCCTGCCCCTCACACGCCAGCCTGCAGCAGAGCAGAGAGATTCTCAGCCAGGTTTTGTCCTAAGTGGATTCCCGAGGATCCGCATCAATCTGTGCTGTTCATACCCAGAGCACTGCCAGGGATGGGGCAGCCACTGCTTCTCTGGGCACCCTGTGCCAGCGCCTCAACACATGTTCACGAAGCTGCGGCGTTCCTGCTGCTCAGGAGAGGTGAAACGGGACCTAATGTGGGATGGCAGAGAGTTTCCCTTCTCTTCCTTGTCTGCAAGTCTCTGGGGGCTGCTCCTGAGCTGCTCCTGCGTGCAGGGGGAGCTGGTGATACAAAACCATGGCAAGCAGCAACGGATGCTGGGCAATCCCTTACTCCAGCATCCTCCACCCTACCCCTAAAGAACCACACAGCCAGGACCAGGAGTGGGGCACCCCCTGACTGCAGCAAGCAGAGCCCCGGCTCATCCAGCTTCACAAAGATTTACTGGTAAAGCCTTGTGAGGCTTCAACAGGCATTCCCAGGGCAGAATGGGGGTGTCTGGGACACGGCTGCTCCCAAAACAAGCCCCCATGTGGTACTGACATAACCCTCCTCCCAGCCAGGCTGCCCCAGCTGCAGCCCCGATGGTATTAGGTCAGGCTCATGCAATAAATCTTGGGAACAGTCGGTGTTTATTTGGATTTACTGCTGCTTAGATCCCTGATGCTCCGCATGCCCCCAGCCCCACACAGCCCCCCTGCGAGGAGGGGGCTGCTCCCCCTTTGCAGCATGGGATGAAGGGGAGAGGAGCGGTGCTTTTGCCAGCCCAGGAAATCACAAATCACACAGGACGGCAGCTCCCAGCCTGCAGCTGCCTCCCACCCCTCAGCCCCCATCGCATCAAAGGCGCAGCTGGCTGGATGGGTCCCAACAGAGAAACCCCATCCAGACCTTATCCCAGACCCTGCAGGCTCCGGGTCGGAGCGAGGTTGGAGGGAGCCTGCCGGCAGGATCCCTGCGTGTGCTGGATCCATCCCTTGCTGCCCCTGCTCCCTGGGATAGGCTCACAGAATCAATCGGGTTGGAAAAGCCCTTTAAGCTCACCCAGTCCAACCATTCCCAGCACTGCCAAGGCCACCACTAACCCATGGCACTGAGGCCTCGTCTCCACGCTGTGTGAACACTTGCAGGGACGGTGACTGCAGCCCTGCCCTGGGCAGCCTGTTCCAATGCCTGAGCACCCTCTGGGGCAGGAATTGTTCCTCAGCTCCATCTAAACCTGCCCTGGTGCAGCTTGAGGCCGTTTCCTCTTGTCCCATCCCTTGTTCCTTTGGGGGACTGTGTCAAGGACTGCCCTGACCCCGTTGCATGTTGGTGCTGCTGCCCCAACGAGCACTGCAAGCACCAAAGGAGGGTTTTCCATGGATTTCCTGCCTGCCTAGGATGGGAGTGACACAAGTCACATCCACCCCTTGCCCATGGTTGGGATAGGGGTGACGTAGTCGCAGGACTCCCACATCCTCTGTGTAGCCCTTTCTGGGTGCCCAATGCAAAGCTGGGCCAGGCAGAGAGAGGCTCCTTGGGGCAAGGAGGAAACCCCAGCATAGGGAGACCAAAGCATGAGGAGACCCCAGTGCGATGTTGATCCTGGCCCCAGTGCTCCTTGCCCCACACCACCCCCAGCTCAAGCCAAGGGACAGCAGCTCCATCCCTGCAGTTACAGCCTCCCAGTCAATGGCTGTTGGCAGCGGGGCACCCAACAGCTCAGTGCTGCTTGCCCCGGCCAGGCTTCATTAGGGAAATTAAACCAGTCAAGGCAAAGCTGCTGGAGGCACTGGAGCCCAAGACACCAGCCTGGGGGTTGCATCACCTTTGGCAATGTTTAAATCCATGGGAGGCAAAAAGGAGTGGGAAGGTTAAAATAGCCCTGCGAGGTGCTGGCCCTTCACCAGGCCATGCTCAGGACTGTCCTGCAGAAAGGAACTGCTCCATGTGGCTCTGTTCCTCCCAGAAAGGGAGCCACATCCCTGTGGCTCAGCCCATGCCAGCCATGGAGACAGCCTGGGCCCGGATCCAGCTCTGGCATCCTCCAGACCCCAATCACTTGCCCTTTTTCCAGGCCTCCAACATCCAGAAAGGTCACAGATCTGCTATAAAAGGAAGTCCTGGTGCAAAGCGGTCTCCATAGACCATAGACCGGGCAGTCAGATTTCAATAAACATCCCTCCAGTGCTCTAAATGTCACAAAATAAGTGCCAGACCCCGAGGATGCTCTGGAGATGACATGACCACTACATCAAGCTTGGACGACAAAAACATCCTCCACTTGATCCCAAAGGACCCTTCTGGTCCCATAGCCTCCATGAGGCTGAGCAAGATGAGCAGGAGATGATGCCCACCCAGCCTCTTTGATGCCTCTGCTCTGCAGCTTGGCTGGACCGGGCAGGAACAGCAGCCAAGAGGCTGGAGCAGCACAAATCACACCCATATCCCATGCTAAGAGCCTTGGAGAGCAAGTGAGAGCTCTGACCCTTTGGCCTGGGACTGCTGGAGCTGAGCAAGGGAGATTAAAGAAGCTTCAGTCCCTCTCCATCCTCTATGCCCATCTCACCCACGCAGCACAGCCCCTTAAAGCCCATCCAGCTCCAACCCCTGCCACGGGCAGGGACCCCTTCCACTAGAGCAGCTTGCTCCAAGCCCCTTGGTCCAACCTGGCCTTGAACACTGCCAGGGCTGGGGCAGCCACAGCTTCTCTGGGCACCCTGTGCCAGTGCCTCAGCACCCTCACAGGGAAGAGCTTCTGCCTAAGAGCTCATCTCAGTCTCCCCTCTGGCAGGTTAAAGCCATTCCCCTTGGCCTGTCCCTGCAGGCCCTTTTCCAAAGCCCCTCTCCAGGTTTCCTGCAGCCCCTTTAGACACTGGAGCTGCTCTAAGGTCCCCCCTTAAGGGGCCTTCTCTCCCTAGGCTGAACAAGCCCAGCTCTCTCAGCCTGACCCAGAGCAGAGCTGCTCCAGCCCTCACAGCATCATTAGGCTGTTACATTTTTTAGGGTGTTTCCCCTCCATGGCAGGGCTAAAAACCCTAAACCTGCCCTAAACATCAAACCCCAAATGTGCTGCCATTGCAAAAGCAATATTCACTGCTGAGTGTCTGGGTTTCACACCAGGAGGAACAGAACCTTATAAATCAATTAATCTTTAACCACGGGGAGAGGCTGGTTGGTGAACCTCTCTGGGATGCTCTCAGGCCCTTCACCAGTAGCCATCAGCATAGCAACGGTCACCATGGAAACCGCCTCCTCCATGGCGACGCATCCATGTCTGGTGCGGGGCGATGGGTGGTGTCCCCCAGCGCATCCACAGGATCCGGGTCTGGGGTCTGTTCCCTGCTGGGGGTCATGGGGAAGGAGGAATTGAATGACCTGATGGGGTGGGCAGCAGGGGGGGGGGAAGTTGCCTCCAGCTCCTGGGGAGTGGTCGTGGTGGGGCAGAGAAATCCTAATTCAATTCCCAGCATCCACTGCCTGTGAGACTTGCAAGGGGTCAGAGCATCACCCCACACAGCAGCAGCCCTGGTTGGGATGTTCTCTGACCCAGTCTGCGTGTGATTGAAGGCTGTGGATGTTTCTAACTCTCCTGGCTGTGAGAAGCAAGTTTTCCCTGAGGGAATCAGAAAGGACATAAAAAGAGCTGGAATTTGGTGGTTTCTAAGGCATTTGGGATGCAGGCTTGGTTCATGTCTGGAGGTTAGGCGGGTGGTGATGGGGGACAAAGCGAGGTGGCACAGTCCCCTCCCTTGGCTCGTGGGCGATGTGCATGGAGAGCAGAGCTGAGCAATTCTAGAGGCAAAGGGAACCCCAGGAAAGCATCGGAGCCTGAGGAGCCCATGTGCATCCTCCCATCAGTCCAACTGCAGTCCCCAGCACCACACGTGGGGTTTGGAATGAGAAGGCTCCTGCTGTGGGGAGAGCTGGCATGGCAAGCTGGGGATGAAGGTGATTTTATCCAATGGTATGGGTGTCCATGGCCACCCAGAGGCCTCCAGCACAACTCTAGGGCATGAGATGGGGCCAAGGCAGGGGGAAAGGATGCATGTGGAGAGCATCAGCAGGAATGCAGGGATCAGCCTGCTCCACATCCCAACAAGCTGGCAAAGAGGAGAAGGAAGATTGAACCAGTGTGAAGGCAGCCTAGAGAACAGGACAGGGCTGTAAAGGGAAGCACAAGGACTGGCTTGCATCCCATCCTTCCCTATCCCCTGGTGCCAAGCACAGGTTCTTGCCTCTACACCCGATCCCCTGCCTACCCTGCTTGCAAAGCAAAGAGCAAAACCAGAAAGGCAAAGTCTCAACGTTCTGTTTGCATTTCAACCCATTGAGACAGCCTTGGGAATCCCAAACCCCCTGGTCCCAGCAGCAGACCCACTGCCCTGCATGCTGCAAGGGCAAGAGGAGAGGACAAGGTGGGCAGGGACTGACTTTGGCCAGGATGGAGAGATGCAAACAGCAATGGGAATGCTGGGCTGTGTCATTCACCAGAGATGCTGACTCTGGCTGTGTTGGAGAGCTCGGAAGAACGCAGCCAGGGTCAGTAATCCATCGGGGGCTGAAAACCATTTTGTCCAGGAAAAACTGAGACCATATTGCAGGAAAAGCGTCGATTATTTCTTTGCTATTTTCCGCAGGATATTTTCAATTAATCACCCTTGGAAAGCGCTTTTCTGGTGTTTTATATAGCCAACCTCAATAGCTCGTCACAACATGTGATTTAGTGATACTATAAACAGTTGAAATAATATCCACTTGCACATAAAGCTGGAATGAAAACATTGTTTCTGAGCCTTAAAGACTCCACAATTCTTTTCCCACTACAGACCAAAAAAAAAAAACCAAAATCACTGAATTTCCACTCTTGGATCCAAGGCTGCGAGTTAAAAATAAACCTGTTGGAAAGCTGCTCCAGACGGCATCTCAGTGGCACAGGGACCTGCTGCTTTGGGAAAAGACCTCCATGTCCCAGCATGGTCAGCCCCCAGCCAACATTTTTGCTCATGGATTGATGCTGGAGACCACCAAAGCTGCTTGAGATGGAGATGCCCATGGTAAAGCCTGGGCTAGGAGGCAGTTTGGGATGCAGGATGCTGATGGGAAGCAGGGAGGGGGTGATGCTCACAGCCAACTTACGAACCGCGGTGTGAGCTCGCACAAGCAGCAGCCAGGTCGTTTGTGTAACTTCATTCTTTCTCTGATTAATGAAGCCCCTGCACAACAGCTGCCTAAACCCCAGCGCATTCTGATTTAATAAGCCTGTTATTTTATGCAAGTAAAACAATCATTAACATTTAGCAAGGAGCAGCAATTATTCTGGCTTTGTATCGATTCTCCACTGCCAACGCAGGCAACGCTGCGAGGAGCCAGGCTGGGAGCAGCCACATCCCAAAACCTGCCTTCGGACACACACACTTGTGAGTGTTTAATCATCACATAATGAACTGCCAAGCCTAGGTACCCTAAACCAGGCTCAGCTCTTCCTGTCCTCCTTGGGATCATCTGTCTCCACTGTCATTCTTTATCCCAGTTCTTCAATGGATTAGTGCCAGATCCTACCCATTACAGAGTAAATATCCCCGAGCCAGGGCTGGCATGAAAAACAGCAATCCTCCCTCCCGACAAGGTGGGCTGCTGCTGACACCTCATCTCCCAGCACGCTGGGCTCTTACCTCTGGGGACATGGAGGAGAAAACAAAGCCAAGCACAAAGCACAAGTCCCCACCTCCTGCTGCATGTAAATCCCTGGGGAAGAGGCACAAAGGAGCCACACATCAGCTGGGATTGCATCAGGCAACGAGATGGCTTCTTGGGGTCCCCCCAAGCACCCCTGGGATCACCTGTTTGGTTCCTGCTGCATCCTCAGTGGGTCGAAGTGTGGCCTTTCGCCCCACAGCCGTGGGTTTGGCCAGAGCTGATGGAGCACTTGGCTGGGAATGATGCTGTCAGCAGATGCAGGAGGGGAGCAGGAGGTTCCCCAAGCCTGGATGAGCCAGCATAGGGAAAAGCCAAAGCCAGGCCCTGCAGACCCCTGGAGAGGGGAGAGTGCCATGCCACAGCCTGAAGCATCGTGATACCCACTCACTCACATCCCAAACCGATGGTGCCATCCATCCTTATACTCGGAGCATCCTGCTAACGTGGGGGGTGAAACAGAGACCACCTGCATGGGATGGAGCAGAACCAGGCCAGGCTGGAGGGCAGGGATGGTCTTGGGCAGCCGGGGTGCCTGCAGCCCCAGCTCTGCCTCCTCCACCTCCCACTGTGCCTGGCCAGGCTGATCCCTTTTCCACACCGAAGGATCCACGGTGTGCTCCAGACTCATTAATTCCCATGGGATTGCACATTGCCATGGTGACGCAGGCAGCCCCGGGAATACCCACAGCCCCCAGACCACCATCCATGGATGCTCATGGTGGGCTCCATCCACCTTTTCCTTCCCCGGGGCTGGGGAGCTGCAGGCATCAGCAGGAATTCCTCCCAGTCATTACAGAATTGATTTAATTTGCTCTGCTCCATAATCCTATTGCAGCTTAACATGCAAAACTGTCTGGAGCTTTTCTCACCTTCCACAAAGGCTCCTTTCCTCTTAGACTCGGTGATGAGGAGCTGTGGGGATACATGGGTGGGGATGTACTGGGTGCTGCACCTTGCTGGAGAGCAGCCTCCTCTCTGAATTACTCTCCTAATTACACCTGAGAGGCTTTTGGTGGGGACCTGAACTAATTATTCCCACTTAACACCTTCATGGCCTTCCTGGCTATTGCCCATCAAGGGTAAGTGAAAATGAATGTCTCTGAAAATAACTGATGAAAATGAGGTTATTTCAGCCTCATAAGGGGCCTTCTCCATTCCCAAGGACTGTCCTGTTCCTTTTGGGGGCTCACTAGAGAGTCAAAGCCCCCATAAGCCCTGGCCACAGCTGAGCATGAGCCCTGCTGAGAGCTGGGGGGGTGGGTTGGCAACAGCTTGAGCTCCTCCACACACCCAAATCTCCTCAGCCAGATGGTTGGGTTGATTACACGCTTCCCAGGTCACCCGAGGGCAGCACCAGCATCTCCACAGGCCCCCCAGCCCCGAGTGAGGAGCCTCAGACAGGGAAAGAGCTTTTCTCCCTCTTTCCACCCTATTTGCTGCCAGTGGGAGCCCATTCGCTTCACTTCTTCATGCCCAGGGAAGGGCAGACACAGCACAGAGGGAAAAGCAACCACCACGCACCCGATGACACGAGCCTCATGGAGTGTTTGGGCATCACCAGGTTCAGTTTTAATCCGCAGCAAGCAGAAAGGGTAGAATCAAATAGGTGTGGGGATGGTTGGATGCACAGCACCTCAGACACTGGCCTCCTTGTTCTCCACCAGCCATGCTGCATGGCTGGAGCAGGGGAAACCTAATCCCTGCTCCCTCCCTGCTCGGGTTTCTCAGCTCTTTCGTGTTAAAGCACTGGGGAGGCAGCAGCAGCACTAACAAAACACGATGGTGGCGCCAGCCCTTGAGACACAAGAATTTAATGCCCAGCGCGTTACAAGCAAGGCTGGGATGGAGCAAGGTTTGCATGCACTGCGCTCCTGACTCCTCCATTTACTCCAAGCCCCTAAACCAGAATAGACCCTGGCAATGGGGGGGGGTTAATCCTTGTCAAGACCATCCACGAGGACAAGACCCCCAAGCAAAACTCAGAAGGGATGGGGCAAGAGCACATGGATTAACTGAGGTACAGGGATAACACTGGGGCCATCAGGTTCTTAGTGAGGTGCAGTGATTTCCTAGGACTGATGTGCCACTGTCACTGGGGGAATGCACCTGAATTTGGGGGTGTTGAGAGAGTTAATCCACCAGCACTTGAAAGACATGCAAGTACCGAGTGTTTCTTGCTTGACACTTAAATACTCACATTTTTTTGCACCTTAAAAATAGATCAATGCATGATTAGATTCAGAGCGACCAGGTATTAGCACTGCAAAAGGCATGTGAAAACTCCTTGCAAACAGTGAGTGGTTCCCAGTGCACGTGGAAGAGCTTCTCACCACCAAGAGTAACCCAGTTCCTGCTGTCTTGTCTCATCACTCAGCTCTCCTATGAGAATTAGAGCAGGATGGGGAGCTCACACTGGACTCCCTGCCCTCGCTGCCCATGCCCAGGGAGGAGAGGTGATGTGACAAAGCAGGGAAAGGCCAATAGCCAGTCTGGGGCTGCATCCTGGCTCTATCCAGCCCCTCTGGGCAAGACAGCAACCATCCAATTCACTTCATTTTCCAGCTGCAGAATGAGCCTCTCTCCCTCCAGAAGTGCTCAGGAGCAGGTTGACATTTCCCACACGCAGCAGATCACCACTGGAGCAACTCAATTGAGGGAGAAAAAAGGTATTTCCTCTTTCTAATCCACACACAAAGAGCCCTCAACCTATATTTATCCACCCTGAACTTTATCTGCTGCAGTTATTCGGCTGGAAATGTAATCAATCTCCCAACAGCACCAGCCCCTTCAGCTCAGTGGCTGCGCATCCTCTGCATCCAGAGGCGCTCAGCAATGAAACCTGGTGTGTGACAAAGACAATAAATACACAGCTTTGAAAGCACAGCTTTCGCTGCACAGGAGAGCACCTGCATCTGTTCAAACCCTGCTTTGTGCAAAGGCAGGAGACGCGGTCCCAAAGGACCCACTGGCTGCAGGAGCAATGGGACAGGCCACAGCAATGCGGTCACCCCAAAAGCAGCCACCTCCAGGACACCAGGACCTGGCTCCCGATGTGTCCCATCTGGAATAGCTTAGGCTCTGCACCGTGCCACTGAAGGTAAGGTTTCCAAATGAAAGCAAATGCTTCAGATCTGCTGGAAACCAGAACCTTGACCTCAGCGTTGCCCATCTCTGGTTACTGGTCCTTGCTCAGGAAACACTGCAGGGCTCAGCTTACCAAGAAAATAAAAGAGCTGGAGGTTTCAAGCCTTATAAATGAGCAAAGCTCCTGCCAATGGACAAAACCACTCCCGTGTTCTCGCTGTCCTTAAGCTGGGAATGGGAGATGTGAAGGCTTTTTGTATGCGGTGGGAAGCGTTTCAAGGTATCCTGCCTGCACGTGATGGGTGGATGTGTGAAAGGGGGCTGGAAGGAGTTGTTCAAATATTTATACAGCCCGAGCCTCCTTGTTTCCTGCCCCCAGATGAAGTCCTCCTAATGCAATGTAACTAAACAAGCCTTTTCCATGCGGCCTTTCCAAGGATAATTGTGGCTGATA
The DNA here is from genome assembly GCF_028554395.1 of Pezoporus wallicus. Lineage (NCBI taxonomy): Eukaryota > Metazoa > Chordata > Aves > Psittaciformes > Psittacidae > Pezoporus > Pezoporus wallicus. The sequence goes on from NW_026635715.1 coordinate 751,621, forward strand.
CAGTGAGTGGGACAGCAGTGTTCCAGCATCCCCATGGGGATGAAAACCAGTGGCCTTAAGGCAACAGCTACCGAGCACCCCAGCACTTGCAAAAACCCAGGGTAACACCATGCCACCAGCAGAGAGGACAGGCTGGGTCCTGGGTACCGTGCCCTATAGGTGATGGGTGCTGTGCCCAGGGTGCACCAGCAAGGACGGACACCCAGCGTCAATTCCCTTCTCTTTAGAAGAGGAAATGTTGTGTTTGCCAAGGGCAGAAGATCTCCAGCAGCTGGAAGCTGATGTCCACCATGGATGGAGGAATCCTGGGAATGGCTGAAGGTAAATCCCTGGTGCCCACAGAGCAAAGCATCCCCAGCCTGGGCATCTTGAAGCATCTCACCTGCAGGGTCCGAGTGGGGATGCAATGACCCAGGGGACAATCACTGTTGTGTACTTACAACAGGCCCATGCTGGAGTGGGGACAGACCCCACAGCCCAGCTGGAGGCTTCTGCATCACCCCTCAAGAGGATTAGCAGAGCAGAAGGAGCCATGCAAGGGGACCACTCTTCATCCTATGGATACAGCAGCATCCTGGTGTGACACAGACCTCTGCGACTGTAAGCTGTAGGGCCAGCATCATCTCTGCCATTCAGGTGGGGAAACTGAGTCACAAAGCAACTGGGCAGCATCTCGCAAGCCTGGGAGAGGACCAAGGAGTCCTGGCCTCCATCTCACACAACTTCATCCTCAGGGGATGTAGAAAGCCAAAACCTGCTGTGTCTGGAGGTGCTGGGGCCATGACCTGGTCCAGCAGTGTTCCCGATGCACTCACAACACTGTCCAGTCCTGCTGCAGTGATGGGGCTCCCCAGGAAGCAAAAAAAAAGGGAGAAAAAACCACCAGAAAAAAAAAGCTATTTCCAGCTCTCCAGCCTTTTTCTTTTCCCTTTTTTTTTTTTATCCAGATCTAAAATTGATTAAAATAAACCCAGTGATCTGACTGAGCTGTTTCTATTTAGGACCTGAATAAAGACTCGCGAGCGCAAAAGCTTATCTGCTTTGGAGCTTTTTTTCCCCCAACCATATCAGTTGCTCTAATAAAAGCTTCGGCCTCTCCCCGCCAGCCTCCTCGCACTCACATCCCTTCCACTGTCACACTTCCACCCTTCCAACTACCACTTCCATTGAGTCCTCCTCTGACTGGAGCAAGCGGCCAGGTGCCCCACTGCTACTGCTCAGCAGAGCAGTGACAAGGTTACGACTCACCCGGCTGCTGCTAAGTCCACCACAAAACCCTTCAAAAGGCAAGGATTTCGGTTAAAAACCCTGCTGCCCTCTCCCTGCTTGTTTTCATGGCTGCTGGTGTTCTTCCCACCACATTCTCAGCCCTGCACAGGGCTCAAGGCCTGGGTGCCCACCCAGCACCAGAAATGATGCTCCAACCACGGGACATGGTTTGCACACAAAGGAAGCAGCCAGGCATGGGTGCAAGCAAGGTGGGAAAGCGAGGCCAGAGCCTTGGATGAAGGCAGCTGCCTGGCTGTGTTCAGGTCCTCATGGATATTTAGCTGCAGATGGGAAGAGCAGGAGCCCCAGCTCAGTGCTGAGAGCATGTCTGGATGCTCAGACTGGGGATGGGGCACTGTAGCGACAGGACAGGCTGGATAGGGCTTGGAGCAAGCTGCTCTAGTGGAAGGTGTCCCTGCCCATGGCAGGGGTTGGAGCTGGAGGAGCTTTAAGGTCCCTTCCAACCCAAAGCATTCCATGGTTCTATGAAACACTGGGGTGCAGCACAGGGGATGGACAGAGGAATACGTTCCCACTCACCTTGCTGCAACACAACCCCAGCAGCAGGTTTGATCATGGCACCACCCTCACCCAGCACTCGGAAGCAAACCCAGGCTCGCCCCGTGCTGCCTTCCTCTGCCCCATGGCCGGTTCAGCGAGGGACAGGGTGAGGATTAAGGATGCGATAGCGAAGGGATTACCCGGAGCCCTCGCTGGGCACTCAGATCCCGAGGGATTGCTGGTGCCCTGGGGGGAGGGCAGCATAAAACCTTTGCATCTGATGGGTTTTTGTGGGGTAATAAAATGAAGGATTTCCCTAGGGGGGCCTCAATGCTAAAATGACAGCAGGGAGGTGGCAGAAGCAAGCAGCATCCATTGCAGCGCTGCGATGGGTGAGCAACCCTTGTCTGGCCAAAGGGGTCAGGAATTTCTATCCCCCTGCCAGTCTTATCCAGGCACCTGTACCCCCTTCTTACCCAAAGGGAAACTGAGTCAGAGAGCAGAACCCCAGCATGGCTGGAAGTCACCGCTCCATCAAGCTCACACCATAACCTCTGAGATGTGCAGGAATCACCCTTGCTCTTCCTTACAGCCACAAACACCAGCACCCCAAAGAGCACCCCAATGCCCACATTGCCCCCAGCAGCCTGGAGCTCCCGCTCATCCCGGTTCCACTTCTGCCTTTCCTCGTGCCTGCTTCCCAAAAGGCACAAGGACACGCGGCTGTAGATAAAAAGCCCTATTTTTAGTACTTGGTATCATGAACCTCTGGGACTCGCTACTACGTGCTGGCATCCCCAAGGACAAGGTTTCAGTCTGAGGCATCAAACCCAGGGATGGGGAAGACGCATTGCCATCAGCCAGAACGAAAACCAGGGGATACATCTGAACGTGGCTGGTGTGAAGAGGGTGTCCCCTCCTCTCCCCATAGGAAATGAAGAGGTTAACACCTTCCAGCTGCACTCACAATGTGGGTTTGGGGTCACATCCAACCCTGGGTGTGGGAAGGGGCAATGGCTCTGCTCTCCCTGGCCCCCAAACCCCACCAGGACCAAGCTGAGCCTGTTGGGCTGGACACTGAACCCCCCAAAACCCCACCACCTCCCTTTGTCCCTCCTGTCCCTGTGGCTTTATCCCCATAAGCCGATTGCCGGCGCTGCTGCCGGTGCGGGGCCGCCTGTGGTGAAGGTCCGTGGCGCAGGTGAAGCGGCGGCAGGAGACTGTCTGTGAGGATTAAAGGGAATTACAGCCACTGCTTAACCAGCCAGAGCAAGGCAGGAGTCAAGGTGCACCCTGAGAGCCGTCCCCAACCAAGAGCATCCTCCCCGGGGCTCCCTGCTGGGAGATGGGTCCCGTCATTCTCCATCCTGCTCCTAACCTTGGTAGGTCTGGTCCAAACCTTCCCTAAGCACAGGTAGGAGATGCCCACGGGGCGTCTTCCCTCATAAGAAGGATGTGGAGCTGTTGGAACAAGCCTGAAGGAGCTGTATAAACCCTTCTGACTTGATTACATGGTCCTTTCTAGGCTTAAAACCTACCAACCAAGGTATATCCATTTTATATATGCAAAACCTACCAACCAAGGTATATCCATTTTATATATACAAAACCTACCAACCAAGGTATATCTATTATATATATGCAAAACCTACCAACTAAGGTATATCCTAAGGTATATCCATTATATATATAGAAAATCTACCAATCAAGGTATTATATATATAGAAAATACCAACCATTATATATATATGAAAACCTACCAATCAAGGTATTATATATATATGCAAAACCTACCAAGGTATATCCCAAGGTATATCCATTATATATATACAAAACCTACCAACTAAGGTATATCCCAAGGTATATCCATTATATATATGCAAAACCTACCAACTAAGGTATATCCTAAGGTATATCCATTATATATATAGAAAATCTACCAATCAAGGTATTATATATATAGAAAATCTACCAACCAAGGTATATCCCAAGGTATATCCATTATATATATACAAAACCTACCAACCAAGGTATATCCATTATATATATAGAAAATCTACCAACCAAGGTATATCCCAAGGTATATCCATTATACATATACAAAACCTACCAACCAAGGTATATCCATTATACATATACAAAACCTACCAACCAAGGTATATCCATTATACATATACAAAACCTACCAACCAAGGTATATCCATTATATATATAGAAAATCTACCAACCAAGGTATATCCCAAGGTATATCCCAAGGTATATCCCAAGGTATATCCATTATACATATACAAAACCTACCAACCAAGGTATATCCATTATATACATACAAAACCTACCAACCAAGGTATATCCGAAGATATATCCATTATATATATACAAAACCTACCAACCAAGGTATATCCATTATATATATGCAAAACCTACCAAGGTATATCCCAAGGTATATCCATTATACATATACAAAACCTACCAACCAAGGTATATCCATTATACATATACAAAACCTACCAACCAAGGTATATCCACGCCTCGGGATAGTGCAGGGGAGATGGAAGCTGCTGGAATGGGTGGGAGGCAGCGGGGCCAGATCCAGGCCCTCTCCTGCTACATGTCCCACCATGGATTAAAAAAATCCCTTTTTTCCTCTCCCTAATTATAGCCAGGGAAGGTTTCCACACAGTCTCTGTGTTCCAGCTCCAATTACGATGCAGAGTGTGCAACATACAGGTCACCCGGCGCTATTATTACACACCTGGATGGTTTCCATTAATTAAGGAGGGGGAAAAGGGAACCTGTGGAGGGAGATGTGCAACACGGGAGCCTGGGGCGATGGAGGTAAAAATACCCCGCACGGGTGACTCATGGGCACTTGGCAAAGCCCAGCCAGCACCAGGACACCGAACAGATGGGCTCCAAAGATGCCTTAATGGCACGTCCCCATCTGTGCTGGCTCCATGGGTGATGCCACAGGACTCCCAGATGGGAATAATGGGGTATTTGGGGTGCCTTTGTGTATAGAGGAGGAGAAGCACATGGTGAGCAGTGGGTGCTGTGCTGAAGTGGGTGGGTGAGATGCTCTCCTCAGCAGCACATAAATACCCATCGGCTGGAGCAGAGGGAGCCTCTGCTCCCACCCAGCATCACTTAGGGAGTTAATCATAGGCTTCATAGTGCAACACCAGGACCCTTCAGAACCCTCTTTGTGCGCCCAGATGGGCTCCCAGGAGCAGCATCTGGGTTCACAGGAGCCTCTTTACACCCTTCCCAAGCAATACAAGGCCAGCTCCGGCTCTCACTTTGGTCTGGGTCATAGCTCAAGTGAAGAAACGGCTCGAACAAATATCGAGCTCAAATAAAGAAATGGGGCTATTATTTCTTTGTGCCCCAATTCTCAGCCCTGAAGCCTCATTTCAGTCGGGTTGAAAGGCTCCCTCCAGCCAAGCGGCAGCTTGTTCCCTGCCTGCTCAGATAACAGCCCTTTGCTAACAATGAAAAGGCAAGGAAAAGAGCAATTACCCTTTTCAAAAGCCAGCCAAGCGCAGCCCCAGCCCTCCCGCCCATCCACCAGGCTGGGCTGGTCCTAGCACTGAGAGGTAGGCAGGGACCAGCAGCACAGATTTGGTTCCTATGACCTGTAGATCCCCTTCTTTACCAGGGAAAAACCCTTCCCTGCAGACGGGGAAAGGCTTTGGGATGCTTGCGGAGCCGCATTGATGGCGAGAAGGGGACCACAGTGTTTTAGCTCATGTCCTCTCCTTAACTTTCAGTGGAATAGGGAGGACAATGCTCAATTGTGCTACGGGAGGAAGAAAATGATCTCAGAGCTGCTTGTGGAAGGAAAGGTTTGGTCTAGAAACGTCTCTGTGCCAAGAGAAATCACCCACAGACAGAGGAGGGACACGGGAACCGGGCACACCACACCTCAAATCTCTTTTCCATGAGGTTTCCCATGGGGAGCACCGGGCTCAGCCCTCCCCAGGAGCAGCAGAGGTGGGATGAGCTCAGCACGGTTATTTGGGGACATGGGGATAGGGCACAGGACCGTGATCCAGGCTGGAAACCTCTTCTGCCTTAGAGCACATGATGCTCCGTCGCAGCCAGAGTGATTCAGGAGGCAGAAATCCCCCTTATCCGAGGCCAGCATCGTGTTAGTCCCTCCATGGAGAGCACCGTGGAGTGACTCGTGCCACTTGTAGGTGACACTGGCACAGGTCAGATGCACCACAACCATTTTCTCCCATCGCTAAAGAGATAAAGGAGAAACGTGGACTCCCCCAAACAGCCCCCTGGGGAGCATGGGATGGCTTTGGTGAGCCAGGGTGCTGTCTCCGTGCCAGGGGATGCTCCACTGAAACCACAGGAGAGGCAGCTGCAGGAGGAAAAAGCCTTTTAATGACCACAAAAAGCAATTGTGGGAGGGTTTTTTAACCTTATTTTGTGTTTTAAATGCCTCTTCATTTCCCAGGATTGGTTTAATTGTGGTCATTAAGGTGGTGAGGGGAACACTTAGCCTCTGAGGATGGGCTGGGGTGAGAAGAGGATGGCTATAGGGGCAGACCTCAGCCCCTTTGCTCTTAAAAGGAGGCTTCTCCAGCCCTACAAACCATTCTCCTTTTCCCACCTCCTCTCCCTCCCATTCGCTGCCTCAGTTTCCCTATTCTCAGCATCATTTTAGGGATGCTGGAAGCATCCATGGAAAGGGCAATAAATGCATGAAAACACAGGGAGGTTGTGGGGATGCTTCATTCCTGCCGTGTTTAGGTGGCACGGGAAGGAGAAAAGCTATCCCTACCCTGCTGCCACGAAACCCATCACCTACCTGCCCCTACAAGCGCTGCAGTTCAGTTCCTGGAACCCTGTTGCCCCTCCCAATCCCTTCTCATGCTGAGCCACAGCTAACGAACCTCCTAATAATGATTAATTGGGAATAGATTAAAGCCTCTTGCAGGCAGCTGGAGATTAATATCGACTCCTCTTCGCCCCCCAAACCACTGATGAGGAAAGGAAGGACCCCTTTTCCCACGCAGCCCTTTTCCTTATGGCATTTAATAGGGAATAATGCATGGAGGGGGGATGCGTGGCTGACCGCTAGGCTGGGGTGGTTGCAAGCTGGTGTGTGCTGGGTGGAGGGAGTCGCTGCCCACCTTCCCTGGAGTTGTCATGGAAATTGGAATGGATGTTGATTAAGATGCTGCGCTTGCCAAATGCAAACGTGCCGCAATCTCCAGAGGGACTCCAGCCTGGAGGAGTAATCCAGAGCCTGGTTAAAGGGGAAGCACTGGAGGGACACCCAGCCCCTTGATGGGGATGGAGAGGGAAGAGAGATGCCCCATCTCGTCCCAGACAAGCTTCATGCTTCACAAATGCAGCTTCAATGCCTTGTCATTAAAAGGAACTAAAACCCCCCAAAACATTGGGAAGAAGGGAGCTGGTCTGGGATCCTGCAGTCACTGCTGCTCAAGTGCCCGCTGCAGGCAGGGCTGGAGCTCAGCATCCCTCCCAGGAGCAGGGGGATGTGCCGATTGGAGCGGGAGGCAATCCCAAAGCTTCATCCCTAAACTGCAGACCCACGAGCATCCGCTGTTCACTCCAGAGGCGGAAACAGTACCGGACACAGGCACAGGGCCCCAGAACCACTGGGATGTGCCCGATGGAGGGCGAGAGGTTGCTCGGAGCCGCCTGAGCCCCCAGTCATGCAAGCAACCAGAAATAGACCCTATTTCCATATGTAGGACGGAGCCCGCAACGCCAGCGTGGCCACGACCTACTTTCCCGCATCCCGGTGGGATGTGGGTGCATTCCATGGCTGCGGCAGGCTTGGCTCAGCACAGCCCCCACCCTGAGCAGCCCACCCCCCCCTCGGGGGGAGCAGAAATAGGCTGGGAGTCCCGCTTTTGACGCAAACTCCCAGTTTCACACCCAAACCAGCAGCTCCCGGGGGATGCGATGGTTGCCGGCGCCTCCGGAGCGCTGCCGGCAGCGGGATCTATATGGGAAGGGGTTGATGGGCTCGGAGCTGCTGGTGGGTTTCATCACAGACTCACTGCAACTTGCTTTGGACCCTGAGCAGGCTCGGGCCCTGCTTCCCACACACGTCACATGCTGGGGCGCAGCTCCTCACATCTCCATCTCCTGCTCCTCGCTGCCATTCCAGAGCCCACCAGCTCTTCCAGCACCGAGCACATGGTACAGAGACCCCACGCACCCTGCACATGCTATTTTTGAGTTTATAAGCCTTTTTGCACCACTGAACATAACACAAGCAGCTTTTACCGGTGCCTCTGGGATGCTCCTTCCCTTAAGGACTGCACAAACTAATTGGTTTCTGTAAAAACACGGCCTTTTCCATCAAGTTAACACAAGAAAACCCAAACATAATCCATTGCTGCTGAGCATCTCCCCTCTCACAGGGTTTGCCTGCAGCTTGGAATCGAGGATGGCAACCGGGAGTTCCCAAGGGGAGGCATGCCGATACTTATTTCACAGCCTGTTGTTGCCCCCAGCCTGGGCAGCGCTCAGCAAATATCCAGACAGGAAGGAGGGTTCTGCTCCATGTTTCCTATAGTAGTAAAGATTAAAAGCAGCTTTAGCTTTCGGGTGGAAATAGCCCTTCCTGACACGTCCTATTTGCTCAGAGCTATTCAGGGCTTCCAGTCTCTGCCGCTGGAGAATGACTTAGTATTGTAGAGTGAAAATGAACCCCACCTCAACCAGCTCTCGGATATAGTCCTGGAAGCAGGTGAGGAACAACCTCACTCAGTGATTAGTCAATGCACTGTCAAATATACTGGGATCCCCAGAGCAGGATGGTCAAAAGCACCAGCATCCCTGCACGGGGACGGGTACCAGCATCCCTGCGCGGGGACGGGTACCAGCATCCCTGCGCGGGGACGGGTACCAGCATCCCTGCGCGGGGACGGGTACCAGCATCCCTGCGCGGGGACGGGTACCAGCATCCCTGGGTGGGACTGTCAAACATACCAGCATCCCACAGCTAACCACCCAATGACACCCAGGACCCAGCGTCACCCTTTCAAACCCTGCAGCTTCTCACCCACAACCCAAAAGCCATCAGACCAGGAGGCAAAATAAAGCAGGGAGAGCTCCATCCCAGAGGATTTCAGCAGGAGAAGCCATGAGGATTGTTTCACCCCATGCCCAGCTTCTCCCTTATGGAGATATTTCTGGCCTCTGTACAGAGCAAGGAAGAACCTCCCCACACAGTGACCACCTCCAACCACACACCATGTTTTCCTCCAAGCCTCAGCTCCGCAAGTCAAGGGATTCCTTGTGCTTGCAAAAGCATTTCCAGCCTTAAATAAGCAGGAAGCTGGAAAACGAGACCCTGAGAAGCTCTCACAGCCCAGGGGGGAAGGAAACAGACCCAAAGTTTCGGTTTCACTGAAGAGGAAGATGTTTCATCCTAGGTTTCGCTGCTGGGGTGATGGCATTGGAAAGGCACATCCCTGCTAAAGCAACCAGAAAATCAAGCTGTTTGTCCACCTGAAACACCAACTGACCCTTGGGTTCCAGGTCAAGCCAGGCCAGCTGCTCACAACAGGTTCTGTTATCCCACTTTCCTACACGCAGTGGAACCATCAGCTCCAGGAAAAGGAGGTTTTCTGCAGCAGAGCCCACTGTGCCCCAGCACCATCCTGCCCAGGTCACCCAGACCTGCTCTTCCTCCTCAATTCCCCCTCCTGGGCTTTTCCTTCCTCTTTCTCATGAAGCTTCAAGCCATGCTGTGCCCAGAGCCACCCATCCGGGGTGGGCAAACCCTGGGAGCACCACGACCACAGTGGGCCCTCAACCTCCATCTTCCTGCCTCAAAGCAGCAGCTCTGGTGCTCAGCCAGGTTAAAGCCTCGGCAGAAGGAAAGGAGGAGCCATGAAAAGCCACCAAAGCACTGCTCTGTAAGCAAGGAAGTGCAAGGCTTGAGCAAAGGAGCTTGACCCTGCTGCCCGCTGGGGAAATGGGGATCATTTTCCCCTGGAAAGCACTGGGTCAAGCAAAGTACCTTCGAAATTCCCCTTATGGCAGGATTTGGCCTGTTCCTGGGGGAGCAGCTGTTTTCCCTCACCTCCTGCCCCATCCTCACCCCGGGAAGGGGTCATTCACACACCATAAATCCCTCTGCACTCAGAGCTTCCCTAATTAACAACATCCAGAGACATTCAGGCTGCACCAGCCCTGCTCCAGCACCACTGCAACCACCAGAAACAAGAAGGAACCCAATTAACTTCTTGGTGCCATTTAAGTCAAGGCTCTGGACAAGGGCCTGTAGGGACAGGCCAAGGGGAATGGCTTTAACTTGCCCGAGGGGAGACTGAGCTGAGCTCTTAGGCAGAAGCTCTTCCCTGTGAGGGTGCTGAGGCGCTGGCACAGGGTGCCCAGAGAAGCTGTGGCTGCCCCATCCCTGGCAGTGTTCAAGGGCAGGTTGGACACAGGGGCTTGGAGCAAGCTGCTCCAGTGGAAGGGGTTGGAGCTGGATGAATTTGGGTTATGGGAGGGGGGGTAGAGCTTGTCTCATCCTCCGGAGCCATGGTGGTGGCAGAGGAGGAGGCACAGAGCCTCCAGCCCCAGCTGAGGATGGGGAGCACTCGGAAAAGAGCTGGAATAACACAAAGCACGTTGCTGGGTTGGTGATCTCGTTTTCCCCTCTAATTGCTCCGCTGTTTTAACAGACAGACATTTCCTTGGCAGTTTTCAAGGGCTATAAATGTTTTATGTTCCTTTCCTCTGCGCTCAGACAGCAATTTCGACTGATGCAAGACCCGGAGCGGAGCAACTCGGTGCTGTCAGGGAGCAAAAGGACCAGGACACTGGCCTCAGGGGGAGGATCCAGCCCCGCATCCACATGGAAAGTCATCATCCTCCCCCATGGTGTCATCTCCTTCCCCCCCACTGCTAGAAGGGGATCCCACCACCCAAGCAAGATAAGATGTCTTTCCACTGCAGACAACTATAGATAGTGCCTAAACCCTTTTAAGATATTTATAGCTGGAGGCAAACTGATTGCACTCACTGGTGGCAGCTGGAATTGCACCGGGAGAGGGGGGATCCAGCCCATGCCTGATGCAGGGGAGTGGGTGCTGGGTGAGCATCCAATCGGCCCCAAAACCACTGGTTCCTTGCACTGCTGTGGGAGAGATGATGCAGGATGCTCAACTGCTGGAGAGAGATTTAGAATCATTGAATCCCAGCCTGGTTTGGGTTGGAAGGGACCTTAAAGCTCCTCCAGCTCCAACCCCTGCCACGGGCAGGGACACCTTCCACTAGAGCAGCTTGCTCCAAGCCCCTGTGTCCAGCCTGGCCTTGAACACTGCCAGGGATGGGGCAGCCACAGCTTCTCTGGGCACCCTGTGCCAGCGCCTCAGCACCCTCACAGGGAAGAGCTTCTGCCTAAGAGCTCATCTCAGCCTCCCCTCTGGCAGGTTGAAGCCATTCCCCTTGGCCTGTCCCTACAGCTCCTGATGCAGGGTCCCTCTGTACCATCCAATCTGGAGCAAAGAGGACACAGAGCTGAGAGGCTCCCATCCAAACACCCAGGGGCTGAGCCCAACCCGTTTCACCAACAGCATTTCCCATGGGAAGGGGAACTCACCCCACGCTGCCCCTCACCTGCTCTGAGCATCCAAAGCGGAGCAGGAGGGAGGAAATGGCCCCTTCTCCCCAAAGCCTGGCCCCAGCCCCGCTCCTCTCACACTGCTGGGGGAGGGCCCAGCCTAATTGCTGGCAGCTTGTCCTGACTTTAATACAGCCCATCAGGCTGAATGCTCCGGCTGGAGGGGGGAAAGGAAGGGACAAGGATGGGGAGGGGGATGCGGCCACCATTTCCTGAGCCAGGGATGCAAAACCCCACCGGCATGAGGATGGGATGAGGGGCAGGCTGGGAGCATGGGGGCTTTGCCCCCTAATCCTGCCCCTTGGAAAGCAACTGATCCCCTCCTTGTCCCAGCATCGTGAAGCTGCCCGGCATGGATTCGGTCCTGCTTTTCCTGCAGGGGTTACAGCGCTGGGATGCACAGCCCTCGGGAATTGCTGCAGATGCATTCTTTGCTCCCACTGGAGCTGGCAAGAGAAACAGGGAATCTGGAGCTGGGTCACAAGGAAAAGCCCACATTTGGGTCGCTGGGACCCTCTCCTGTACCAGTGGGTGCTTTACAGCCAGGAGGGCTCCAGCCGCATCCTCAGCATCGCACCAGGCTGGTGGCACCAGCAGGAAAAAGCTCCTTGGAAAGAAACCAACACACAACCGAGCCACAAACACTCTTTGTACCAAACACTTGTCAGTCACAGGAGGACCCCATGGGGTTCATCCCCCCCAGTCCCTATCCTGCTGCTTTTAGCTCAGCACAAAACCCAAGTGCACAAAGGCTGGAAGGGAGCACCCTGAGGAGACAGCCCCAAAAAGCCACTGTTTAGACCCAAACCCTCTCTCAGCTCTGGTGGGAGGGAGGCAGGACACAAAGCTATTGCTTCCTTCAGACCCTGCCTGTTGCCTTCTCTTTACAGCTGGTATCATTCCAATTTCCTCTCAGACTGGGGCTCATTTGAAGCTGGGCTGCTGCATGCAGAGCCTGGCCAGGCTGCTTCTTCCTCTTCTCCTCATACCAGTGGAAATCCCCACATTGCAGCCTGTTTGTGGGTCTTGTTTCGGCTGCGACAGACACAGCTTGAGGTTGGTTGTCTGCAAAGTGAGCCCAAACTCTGGTGAACAGAAACAACCCATCACAGATGCTGGGAGCTGCATCCAGGCGGCTCCACTCACCAGAGCATCCCAGCCCAGGGCAGCTCCAGCATCTCCAGTGGGTACCCAGGGAGCCCAGTGGGATGATGATGCCCCGCAGACACTAAACCCAGCACAGGACCCTGTTTCATCCCAGCTCATCCCGCTTGATGCCTCTGATGCCCAGGTCCTCATTCAACACCCTGATTAGCAAATACATATCAGCACACTCTCTAATTAACAGCAGGCTAATTAACACCAGGATCTCCCACTTGCTCTAGTGGAAGGTGTCCCTGCCCATGGCGGGGGGTTAGGACTGGCTGAGCTTTATGGTCCTTCCCAAGCCAAACCAGGCTGGGATTCTGTGATTTATCCTGGAGGAGATGGGCCCAAAGGGAGCAGTGATGCCAGCTGAGGACCAAAGCACCCCAAAGCCATGGATGGGGACACGCAGATGTGTCCCAGCACCTCCTAAAAAGGGAAACTCTCAATTGGAGCAGCTCCCAACCAGAGCTGCATGAAAACCATCCCAGTTCATCAACAAATACCTGGCAGCTCTGGGTTTTTCCACTGGGCCAGAGCCAGGGCTTGGGGAGGTTGAAGTGCCCGTCCCTTCCTCCTCCCCATGCTCTCCAGAAGCACCTCCTCCTGTGACACTCAGCTCTGGCTCTTAAACACTGTCACCAACAGGAGGAGATTCCCAGGACACCCTCACCTCGCATGGAGCAAACACACATGGAATCGTGCATGGAGAAGGAGCAGTAAAGGCTGCATGATGCTACTTGACAAAACTGGGAGGCAAAATGCATTATTCCAGCTTCCTCTGATTCATCTTCATGCAGAGGTTTCCCAGTGGCAGCACTGGACACAACAGACATCCCCAGGACAGAAAACACCTGGAAAAGTTATTAGGAGCCCACTGGACCCAAAATTGCCTTAAATGAACTGGAAATGGTGGACTTGACGCCTAGGCTGGGGTAGTAAAGCCCTTTGCATGCTCTGTGCCAGCACCACTCGCTGCCTCTGCAGGGAAAACCGCTCTAGGGTGGGAGAGGAACACAGGAGCTTCTGTTCAGCTCCAGCTTCCCTTGCAGAAAATATGAACTAAATCAGATTTTTATCAAAAAAAAAAGAGCTCATTTTGGACCCAAACTCCCACTCTCCCCAAAACACAGCCCATGGATGGGCTTTGGACACCACTAACACGAGCATCACTTCCACAGCGTGCCAAGCCCGTGCTTGGGACCACACACCCTTGCTCAGCAGCTATTGAGCCTGACCAATGCAGCTCATGGAGCAGCTTCATTCCCCTCCTCCTCCTCCTCCTCCTCCTCCTCTGGAAAACAGCATTTTTTGGCAAATGAACTGTTTTGCCAACAATTGTGCTCCTGCGAGGGGACGCTTCCCCCCAGCCCCAGCCTCTTCTGCCCCAGTGGGCCCCACATGGAGGCTGCAGCCATGGGCACACGTGCCTGTCCCTATATAGAGTTGTTTTGCCCCCTTCTCGCTCCAGCAGCCCCTGTTTCGCCTCTGGCCGAGCCCAAGCAGCAGCCCTGAGGTTGTTGCTGTTATTTTTATCTTGAAATGAATAGTTTGAGCCACGGCCAAGCTGCTCCGAGGGAGGGAGATGCTTTGCATCGTGGCCACAGAGATGTAAACACACGCCTGGGCAGGAGCAGAACAAACAGAGGCAGGCCCAAGGGAGCTGAAATCGCCTGTTCTGGGATGGAAAGGTGGAAAAGGGGGGGGTGAGGATCAAGAAGCATCACTCCCAGGGTAGGGAGAGCAGTGGTACCCATCACGGCTCACCCCCAGATCAATGCCATCCCCTCCCATCTGCTCAATACATCGCATGCGCTGCCCCAGAGGGGCTCAGTGCTGGTTTAGGCAGGACCAGAATGAACTTTTGGAGTCATTTTTAGCAAGAAGCCTTGGAAAAACCAGCTCTAAAGATGCCTTCACCTTCCCAGAGGAACCGGGAGCATCCCTGTATCACCCGCACCACACCAGGCTCCATCCCATTCCTTCCCAACTGCAACAAGGCCCAAACAAGCACGCTTTGGGGAGGGCGGATGCTGCAGCCAGGCTCAGCTCCTCTGCCTCCTGGATCTCCCCACATCCATCCCCCTGCCATGACTTCCAGCAGCTCCCATCCTGCCCCGCGGGGCTGGGCACAAAGAGGGGCCTTTGCCCTGTGCTTTGCTTGTGAAGGTCATGGAATGTTTTGCACAAGAAACCCGGCATAAATAAGTGAGTTAACTGGGAAGGAAGCCACAAAAGCTCCCTGCTCCCTCCTTGCCACCTCTGCTTGTGAAAGGCCCAGGGAGGAGAAGGATCGCTGGGTGCTTCCCAAGGGAATTATTGCCCCCATCTTAAAGCATTGCATCAAGGGAACGTGGAAAAGCACAAAGTGAGGATGGAAAAGCTGGGAAATCCTCCCCATCAGCCGCTGCTCCTCCCTCCACGCACACGTGTTGTGTCTCCAGGGACATGGATGGGGAGGGACGAGCATCTTCCAGTGAGGCTGGGGTGGAAACCAGCAGCACGGCCCCTTTCTGCCCATGGGAGGCTCAATGGCATCGCCCGTTCCGCAGGATCAATCCTTCTGCAGCAGCTCCTGAGCCAAAGGAGCCTTGTGCAGGCGTTAACCAGAGCAGGGAGGGTGCTGAGGGCCACAGCTCCAGCGAAGGTACCCCCCTGCACACAGGGGATGCCAAGCCATGGGCTGAAGGGGGTTTTGCTCCCCATCTCCTGAGCGCCGAGGCTGGCTTTGCAGAGGTGCTGAGTGACGGGTTCACACATCAGGGAGCAGGAGCAAAGCAAAGAGCACACCCAGAGCCACACAGGGAGTGAGGATGCGCTCGGAGCTGGCATCCCTGCCTTGCTCCAAGCACCGGGAAGGCTCAGCAGGGTGAGGACCCCAGAGCTAACACCCTGGCCTAAAACTCCTCTAAAGCCTTCTGAAGGCTCGGGAAGGGAACGGCTCCCATCTCCCAGAGCACAGCCCTGCACTGGGAGGCCCCGTTTTGTACCCGGCTCACGTTGTGCCGGGACGGGCATTCCCCCGGCCTGGCTGCTGTATCCCAGGGCTGCCGCGCGTCTCCCGGATGCTCTTCCAAGGGGGAAAAGGAGCTTTAGGGACACTTGGGGATTTAACCTCCCCTTTACCCGCATCAGCGGCAAGAGGACCCTGCACCCTTTGAGATGCTCTGGGACTGCTCACTGCTTGCTTGTAAGGGGAAGGAGGTGGTGCTGAGCACGGCTGGATGGGGAGAGCAGGGATGTGCCGACACACGGGGCTGGGTCATTACATCCAACCACGTCGGGAGCCAGGCTGAGTGCTGGCAAGCTCATTACACAGCACGTGATGCAGCAGCAGCCCCCAAAGCACCGGGATGCTGAAACCTCAACTCCACCCCAAACCTCGGCGGCACCATGGGGCATCTGTGGGTCCCGCATTCCCCTTCATCCCAATGGATTGAGCCAAGGGTGGGTTTTGAGGGACTGCAAGGAGCAGGAGATGCCAGACCACATCCGCCCTCACCCCATGGAAAGAAACCCAGGACTGCATCAGAATCACCTCTCAGCTCCTTAACAAGAGGGGAAGGATGAGACTGGGCAAAGCCCCAGCAGGGACAGGGACAACAGGGATGTGAGCAGCCAGGAACCATGGACAGGTTACAGCTAATCGATGCTCTCAGTAATTAAGGTGATGAGTTGATCCCTAATTAAGGTCACGGCTAGGCCAGCAGCCAGATCTAAGGCGACGTGTCCATGCCCAGCATCCCAAGGGATGCAGCCACTCCCCCGGCACCTCACCATAGCCCAGTGCATGGGCCTCTCTCCAGGGTTAAAGCTCATCAGCCCCCTGCACTTAATGAATAAGCACCTAATTAACATGGGCAGCGCTGCCTGCTCTGCCTGTGCTGGCCCCAGATGGATCCCGGACACCACTTGCCCACCAGCATCCCCACCAAGGCCCTGCATGAAGGAGGAGGAAGAGGAGGAGGAAGGAGTGACCCCGCTGGCCTGTGGGGTGGGGAGCAGCCGGCTCTCCCAGCTGCACAGAACACTGCCTGCTCTTGGATTCTCAGGTGTCTAATAACGGGTTGAGCTCACCCCCCCAACCCATGAGAACAACTGATGCAGGGGCTCCTCGCCACCAAGCTGCCTGCAGCCCCGAACAGGACCAGACCTCATCCTCTCAGAGTGGTCCACAGCTGGCTCCAAAGCGATGAGGCAGGAGATGGGGACAGCAGGGATGGGCAGGGCGAGCTCCTTGTTGTTGCCACACAAAACCGAGCCCACGTGTCCAGGACACTGTTGGGAAAACCCACTGCTAGGAGCGGGAGAGGCGGCTCCTGTCCCACGGAACACCCAAGGGTTAAAGGGAACCATTCCCGTGGGACCAATCCCAGCTTCCCCAAACCAAGGCCAAGAGGGATCGCAGCCATCAGAGATGAAAGGGAAGCGCTGAGTTCCCGGAGACTCGTTCCCAAACACTCCAGCAATCCCGGTCCCTGCACCGAGGCCGGGAACACAGTGTCCAGTCCCTGCAGTGCAAAGAGCGATCCTCCGGGTGCTGCTCCAGAGAAGGGCTCCCTGGCAGGACCAGGGTGTGCGTTACCCAGGTACAGCTGCTCCAGGGGGTCCTCAAATCCATCCCCTATCCCATTTGGGCATTCCCATAACACAGCAGCCAGCTGGGATGCACCAGATCGGTGCCAAGTCGCTGCTTCCCACCCAGGTGGCCGCAGGGAGAAGCCAAAACTGTGTCCAATGAGACCAAGTGATCTAAAAGCTCCAGTGAAGAGGAGGGGAGAGGCCTCGGTCCCCTCCGGATGAGGATGCCCAATGTCCCAGCATCCCTCCTGGGAGAAAGCAGCCTCTCCTCTCCCTCAGGTCCCTGTGGTCCCCAGGAGCATCCCACCACCTCCCACCCTGGCATTTAACAAGCCCATAACCTTTCCTGCCTGATAATCCTGAACAAGTGCCTCTGACTGTGGCACCATCCACCAACCAGCAGCTAGAATTCCTCAAATAGGGAAGGGGGGAAACGGGGGGAGCGAGCATCGACACAGCCCACCCCATGCCCACCATGGGTGCTGGGGACACCGGCACGGCCCCACTGATCTCTCACCCAGGGATGCGGCATAGCTGCCAACGGGGTTGGTGCTTCCCTGGATCGATAGTAAGGAGGAACATTGGAATACTGGGCTGCATAAACCACCCTGCGTGAGCGGCATCACCGGGAGCCCCGGTATCCACCACTGCTCAGGCGAGTGATTCACACACCTCATGTTCCACAGCACCTCAGCAGCACCCTCGGAAGCACCGAAGCTGCATCTGCCTCTTTGGGAAGGGACTTTGGCTGCCGGGAAAGCCGGGATCACCCCGCAGGTACCAACCCATAGCACCCCCAAACCAGACCTCCAGGAGGGCGAGGAAGAGCTTTGGGTCATTGGGTGCAGCAGGTCACTGGTGAGCAGCTAGGCCCTGGGGTCTTCTCCTCCTCTTGAAGAGCAGAGGAGGGGGCAGCCAGCCTCTCCCCACCCCGAGCTCTCCCATTCCCTTCTGGTTGCATGGTGAAGGCATCATCTTTTCCTCCTCCTATGGGATCCTTCCCATAGAGCATCACCCAAGCACCCTGAAAAGCCACCCTGGGTACCACAAAGGCTTCCGTGAAGAGGGCAGGCAGGGTGCAGGCAGGGTGCAGGCAGGGTGCAGGCAGGGTGCAGGCAGGGTGCAGGCAGGGTGCAGGCAGGGTGCAGGCAGGGTGCAGGCAGGGTGCAGGCAGGGTGCTCCCATGGAGGGTTTCCCCATTGTGCCTGCAATGGGGAGCAACAGTTTTGGAAGCGCCACGGGAAGCTGCAGACGTTTTCCTCCTGGAGACACGGGAATCCTCATCCGTGAGCAGGGCAGGGAAAACCGGGAAGAGCCCGGGCAGAGGAGCAGCAAACGCTGCGTGGGCAAAGGGAGCCGCAGCAGGGCTGGCGCCGACCCCTGCCCATCCCGACAGGGGCTGGAGCTGGGAGAGAGATTCCCGAAGGCAGGAATTGGGGGGGGGGGGTGCGTGGTGGAAGCGCCCTTCCCAAGTTTCTTGTTCAGGAGCGGGATGTTCCCTCTCTCCCTTCCTCTTAAGGCGCATCCCTACGACCTTCACACGGACCCCGCCTGCCCCTTGCGCCCCTGCCCCACTGCTGGGGGGGGGGAACTGGGGAGGTCTCAGGGAAGGGGATGGGGGGGGGAAGCGGTTTTGGGGGTGCTCTGCGGGCAGCAGCGTGCGGGGCGGGGGGGTCCTGAGCCCCCCTCGGGCACACAACGCGGTGGCGGCTCCGGGATCTCCCCCCCTTCCTCCAGCGCCGGGTGCGGGTCCCAGCTCAGGGCTCCCCCCCCTCCCCGCACGTTGCCGCTGCCGGACCCCGCCGGGTCCACGCACGTCGCCGATACCGGCCCCAGCACCAGCGCCCAGCCCCGCTCCCGCTCCCGGTCCCACCGCCCCTAACCCGGTACCGATCCCTTCAGACCCCCCCCCCCTCTCACGGTGCCTGTGCGAGCCGCATCCCTCCTCCCGCTACCGGTACCTCCATACCCCCTTCCGGGGCGAGCCCCCGCACGGCACCGCTGCCGATCCCCCCCCCCCCCCCCTCACCCCGCTTCCTCAGCGCACCCTCCCCCGGTACCGGTTGCAGCGCGATCGCGTTGCGGTGCCCGGTGCCGCTGCCGATCCCACCCTCCCCGGGGCCGGTGCCCCCCGCACTCACCCTGGCGGCGCGGGCGCTCAGCACCACCAGCACCAGCAGCAGCAGCACCGCGGGGCTCCGCAGTCCCCGGGGCGCCGGCGGCGGCTCCTCCGCGGGCATCTTCGTGCCGCAAGGACGCTGCCGGCGGCTGCAGCGGCGGGAGCGGCGGGGGGCGGGGACGAGCCTTTGTTGCCGCCGCCCGCGGGAGGCGGGGGGGTTGAAGGGGGTGGGGGGGGGGTGGGGGGGTTGTGGGACGCGCTCCTCCCCCCCCCCCCCCCCCCCCCCCCCCCCCCGAAGCAGGAAGCGCCGGGACTGGAAGCGGGGGGGGGGGGGGGGGGGGGGGAAGGAGGGGATAGGATGGGGGGGAGCTCGGGCAGATGGGGGGGGTCAGGGATAGGAGTGGATGTGGGACACCCTGGGGGCAGAGGACTGGGGGAGCCAGGAGGAGACAGGAGAAGGAGTGGATGGGGGGAACCTGGGGTGGATGGGATGCACGGAGTGGAGGGGACTGGGGCAGACTGGAGGGAGCTGGGGTAGAGGGGGGGGTCGGGGGTGAATGGCAATGGGGGGGGGTCAGGGATAGGAGTGGATGGGGGGACACCCTGGGGTCAGAGGACTGGGGGAGCCAGGAGGAGACAGGAGAAGGAGTGGATGAGGGGAACCTGGGGTGGATGGGATGCACGGAGTGGAGGGGACTGGGGCAGACTGGAGGGAGCTGGGGTAGAGGGGGGGTTCCAGGGGTGGATGGGGTGGTGCTGAGGCAACGAGGGGACTCAGGGGCAGTTGGGGGGCTCAGGAGTAAGTGTTGGGGAGTCTGGGGTACATAAAAGGGGGGATCTAGGGAGTATTGGGGGACCCAGTGTTAGGTGGGATGCACTGGGGGAAGTAAAAGAGAGGACTGGGGTAGGCTGGGGGGTCCAGAGGTAGATGGGGTGATGCTGAGGCAATGTGGGGGATGCGGGAGGATTTGGGGGGCTCAACAGGCAGATGGGGGTATGGGGGGCATCACCCCAGGGCAGATGGGGGAGAGGAACCCTCTGGATGCAGCTCCGTGATGGGACCCCCCCTGCCCTGCTCCATGGCCCCTCGGTCGCCCCTCGCTGGGGCTAGAGTCACCCCTGGGGTACCACAGATACCCAGGGACCCCCTGCCTCCATTTCCCCTTCCAGAACTAGAGGGAAAGCAGTGGGATCAGAGTGCAGGACAGTGACTTCCATGGGGTGACCCTGGGGTGATCGTGGCCTTCAGCAACCCCGATGGGTCCAGGAGTGAGCTGGGAGCAGGCGGGATGGGATGGGATGGGATCGAGTCGCTTCTCACCATGGAATTGCTCCTGAGGGCGGTCACGCACTCGCTGTGAAAGCCTAAAACTGCACTGGGATTGTCCTAAAACCCCTCATCTGAATGGAAAAGATACCCCGGGGGGGAGCAGGGCCCCACAGGGCCCGGTTAGGAGGGGACATCAGCCGAATGCCCTGTGAGGGTGCTGAGGAGCTCCAGAGAAGCTGTGGCTGCCCCATCCCTGGCAGTGTTCAAGGCCAGGTTGGACACAGGGGCTTGGAGCAAGCTGCTCTAGTGGAAGGGGTTGGAGTTGGAGCTGGAGGAGCTTTAGGGTCCCTTCAACCCAAACCAGGCTGGGATTCGATGAGATTCAGCTAAAACCGGAGCACCCGGACACGAGCATCCTCCTGCTCCCTGCTTGCTGGGAAACTGCGAGCAGCCTCCCCTTTGGGGGGCCCCTGCCTCGGGGGCCCCACCCGAGCCGTTTCTCTCCATTTTAATTGGGCTGTAATTAGCGGGAGCCAAATTAACAAGCATTAAATGCCCAAGTGCATCAATAGCATCAGCGGGAAGCGGGGGGGGGAGGCTTTGGGGGTGCAGAAAGGCGGCGGGGGGGGGGGAGCGGGTGCTGAGGGTCCCCGTTGCCGATGCTGTTGCCGTTGCCGGGGCTGCACCGCCCCGCCGTGGCCGCGGCCACCGCTGCAGGGTCCGGATGGAGCCCGCAGGATGGAGCCCGGAGCCCTGCGGGTCCCCACCACTGGTACCCGAGGCCAGGCGTGGGCAATGGGGGGGGCCCTGGACACGAGAATCGGGGTTCAGGGGGGTTGCTGCCACCGGGTCGGTTCCACGCCATGCTGGGAGAGGGGGATCCGGTTCTGTCAGGGCAGGGTGGGTGCGATGGGTCCTGGATGAGGTGATGGATCCGGGGTGTCAGGAGGGACCCCGGCTGATGGGAAGGACCTTCTAACCCAGGGGAAAAGGCTCAAAGCCCAGGTGAGCTCCTCACTGCAGCGAATAATGGGTGAGGAAGGTGAGGACCCACTGCTAGAGGCTGCTTTCTCCCCACATCCCCGGCCCTGGGCAATGGCACAGGGATGAAAACAGAGCTGGGGCTGCGCCGAGACAGGGAATGAGGGCACAAAGGGACACAGTGCAGGCAGAGGGTGAGGGCAGCCCCAAACCCAACACCGCTCCTGGGCACGGAACAAAGTCCTCAGGAACACGAGCCTTCCATGACCCAGGAACCATCACTGGGTGCTGCTGGAGCATCCCCTCCATGCCTGCCCGGAGCAGCTCCCTGCTCCCCACACCCTGAAGGTGAAGCAGAGGATGAGGAACAGCTCCGCAGGGCCCGGACCCAGCTGCAGCAACTCAGAGCACACCACAAGCGAGAGGTAGCAGAGAATCCCTTCCCTACCCTGCTCTTTGCTGCACTCAAAGCAGCCAAGAGCTGGCTGCTCATCTCCAGCTTAGAGGATGGAGGCTGTAGGAGCTACAGGTTTGTACAGGCCCAGAGGAGAGACTTGCCCAAAGCACTGGGGATGCAAACAGCCAAAACAGGATCATGGGATGGGTTGAAGGGAGCTTAAAGCTCATCCGGTTCCAACCACGGGCAGGGACCCCTTCCAGTAGAGCAGCTTGCTCCAAGCCCCTGTGTCCAACCTGGCCTCGAGCACTGCCAGGGATGGGGCAGCCACAGCTTCTCTGGGCACCCTGTGCCAGCGCCTCAGCACCCTCCCAGGGAAGAGCTTCTGCCTAAGAGTGCAGAATCCCAGAGGCTCAGGGAGGAGGCACGGCCATGGGGTCACTGCTCTTCATTCCCAACACGCACCCGGTGCTGAGGGCGGCTGCCATGGGGATGGCTGCTCCTCAAACCGGGAACAGACCCAGGGATGTTGATGCTGGAGCCGTCGGAAGCAGCCACGGAGCCAGATTCCAAAGTTCTGTATTTTTCAAAATAAAGATCACACGTTGTTTAGAGACAATCTACACAAGAGTTACAAAAAATAGGCGCCCAGGCATAAGCATACACAGGTTTGTTAATTATACACATATGGTTACAAGTGTGCTTGCAAAAAAGTTTCATTGGAAATATACACAAGGCTCTGTAAATGTACACCGTGTAGTGTTACAAGTCTATATTCAAACAAGGAAAATTGACAGTATGTTACATTCACTTACAAGTAGACAAAATGCAAAATACAGTTCATCTTCTGTACAAAAAGGGGAGGTGATTCACACTTTACAAGGTGAAAAGGGGCTCTGATTGTAAGGAAAAAACCAGGGGGAGCCGGAACTTCTGCACTTCTTGTTTCTTACTGTCACAAAAAGAAGCAAAAACCATTACTTTGTAAGAGTCAAAAAAACCACTATTTGGAACTGAATCAGAGGGGGGGGTGTAGAACATTTAGAAAGGGTCGCTACTGTCCAACGAGGTGACAAAGAAAACCAAGCATCTCTTGTTACTCTTTTTGCTTGTCCACATGAACTAGGCTGTATAAAGAGAACATTTCCTTCCAAAGAAAAAAAAATTTACTTCTGGTTGAAATTACAATTTACAATATACAACACTATATGCTACGACCATAAAAGGTGTGAATATACACTGAAATGCACAGGTTTGGCTAATTCTCTTTTTGTTTTCTTGTTTTCTTACCAAAAAACGGGTTCGATGTCGAGTCAAACTTCTCCACATTTACATTACAGAGGTTTACAAATGTACAATTGTACAGTCAGAAGTATGTTCCACTACTAGGGTACATTATAGATACAGATCAGACATCAAAACAAGAAAATACTACAAATTTTTATATATGTAAAGTCTACACCAAGTATACACTATATATTTATAGAAGCAAGACCAAAGCTGAGTTGGATTTTGTTTTCCTCATGCTAAGTAATCAAATGGTGTCTCTCACCGTTAACAGGACCAGGTACACCCGCCCTTGCGTTAAAACCTGGTGGGGCGCGCATCGCCTTGTCCCCCCGGCCACCAGCTAAACTCCCCTCCTTCAGCATGTTCTACTCCACAAAAGAAGAGGAAAAAAACCAACCAAAAATAACAACAACAACAACAAAAAAAAAAGCAATTAAAAAGTTTCAAAAACTTCATTCTTTGTTTAAAACTGCAGCGAGTTGATTTCTTTCCACACGTTTATCAACGGCGTCCAAGGCGCCCTTGGACTAAGATTCAACCTTTTCTGTGTCGGCTCAAGTTTGGACTAAAAAGAGAAGGAAACCAACCCAAGAGGGATTTGCTCAAGGGCAGGTCAATTAAAACCTGGGGTTTTGTTTCTTTTTTCTCTTGTTTTTCTTCAAACCAACCACCCTGAAAGTTTCCACAATTGGAATATAGATACAACAGTGAACAAAAACGTGGCCTTCCATGTACATTGGATCCCTATGTACAAGTATTCTATACACCGGTAAAACAGCAGGGCAATTAGTTAATTAAAAAAAATAATTAGTACATGTTATGCATAATAAAATTAAAGAAATTTACAAAGGCTTTTCATTTTTTTTTTTGTGTTTTTTTTTTTTCTTCTCTGGTTTTTTGTTTTTTTTTTTTGCTTGTAGCAACCATTTTAAACCTTTTCTGCCTGTGGACTGGAATCGTGGCGGTTGCTGGCTGGCGGGGCCCAGGGTGCTGCTCCCCGATGCGCCACCTCAGATGATGCCATTTGGGGGACCACAAATAGGCCCCAGGTCCACCCCGTTCTTCATGTAGTATTTCTCCAGCTTGGCCAGGATGTGTTTGCCATAGGTGTACTTGCGCAGGGTGGCGATGTGAGGCCGGATCTGGGAGGTAAAAGAAGAGAGAGCGAAGCTTAAAGGACCTGAATTATGGTCATGGCAATCCTGGGTGAGCTCCGGGTGCTGCCTGCTCAGGAGAGCAACAGAGCACAGTGCCTGCAATACTAATGTGCTGTTTGCTGTAATCACATTAATTAGTCATGGAATCCCAGCCTGGTTTGGGTTGGAAAGGACCTTAAAGCTCCTCCAGCTCCAACCCCTGCCACAGGCAGGGATGCCTTCCATAGAGCAGCTTGCTCCAAGCCCCTGTGTCCAACCTGGCCTTGAACACTGCCAGGGATGGGGCAGCCACAGCTTCTCTGGGCACCCTGTGCCAGCGCCTCAGCACCCTCACAGGGAAGAGCTTCTGCCTAAGAGCTCAGCTCAGTCTCCCCTCGGGCAGGTTAAAGCCATTCCCCTTGGCCTGGCCCTACAGGCCCTTGTCCAAAGCCCCTCTCCAGGTTTCCCCTTAAGGCACTGGAGCTGCTGACGCTCTCCTGGACAGTTTCAGAGGAACGAGACATCAGAGCAATTCATTTTCCTCACTAGATGAGAAATACCCCACACCACCAGCTGGTTCCCTCAGGAATACATGTACAGTGGAGTTTTCACTCTGCCCTGTGCCAGCCTCGCTTCACAGCTGCAGACGGGATGACGAGGAAACAGCCGGAACGGGATGCGCTCCTCGAGCAGCACAGTGCCATTACCTGCCTAAGTCAGGACCAAACAGAACACTCCCATGGGCAATCCCCACCAACTTCAGCCTATTTCACTGGGTCAGCTTCTAGCTGTTTAAATTCCTATTTCACTCTAAGGCTCCACCTTGGAACAGTCAGAAATCGATGCTCCGGCCACTGCCACATCCCATTTCCAAGGTCTGACTGCTGCTCTGAGGTTAGGGAGAGGAAAGCTCCCCAGGTCAAATCATTCCTTCTTTGTTCCTCTTCATTTCTGAGACTTTTTTTAACTGTTAAAATGACTTTTAACCTTTAAGATATGTCTTTAACACCACCACAAACTCACAACCCAAAAGCAACGGCCGATGCGGGTTGGAACTGGATGAGCTTTAAGGTCCTTTCCAACCCAACCCAGGCTGGGATTCCACGGTACACTCACTTTTCCCAGGCTTCCGTTCAGCTTGTGGCTGAGCTCTTCACTTGCACTCAGTCCTATTTAGCTGTCATCCCACTTCTATTTCTGACAGCCACACTGATAATCTGATTAGCATTTTATTCAAAAGACTTTGCTTGACAGGGAAGAACGTGTCAGTAAAGATCATCTCTATGTTACTCTTTTAATATACACACCTCTATATATAGATCAGCAAAGCCACAGGTCATTCTTGCCGTGTATTTCCATTACACTTTCTTTTGGACTAATACAGATTTTGGTTTCAAAGAACGACTCTGAATGATTCCTAAACTGAAGAATTAACCTCCCTGAAGATTGTTTTAGCTGCAAGTGCGGTGTTTATCCACTGATTAACTGCCTTGTGTAGGGAAAAATCAGCTCCCTCATGCAGATAATACCCACTTCTTTATACGGAAATCACTTGGTCTGTTTTCCTCAAGGATTCTTAAACACACTTGATTTCATCGGGATGCGAATACCTGACGCTTCTCACAGTTGTTGCTTTGATAAATACATAAATGTGGGTTTCCTGAGCCAGTATTAGTATTTCATTTCTAACAAGAGGTCTGGCTGTAGCTGCTATTCTGTACAGAGTAACACACCCAAACACATGTGACTGCAGAAAACCAGCTCAGTTCCACCACACGTCCAAAAGCCTGGGTTCTCCCATTCGTTACAAGCACAAAGACCCACAAACGTGACCCTTAAAAGCATGAAAATGAAGCTATCACCTGATTTCTAGCACTTCTTGCCCCTGGGGCAGCAGGAGAACAGCCCTGGGAGGTAGGACCAGCAGCAATGCCTGTTTCAGTCCAAAATCTCTTCTTTTTTGACAAATATGAAGCCCTGAAACTGTCAGGCTTCAAACCTTGTAGCACTAAGCTAAACTGTGGATGTGTTCAAGGCCAGGTTGGACACAGGGGCTTGGAGCAAGCTGCTCTAGTGGAAGACGTCCCTGCCCATGGCAGGGGTTGGAACTGGACCAGTCTGGGATTCTATGAAGTCTGTCATCAGAACCATATTCAAACCTGAGCAATAAGGATTTCATCAGGGGCTGCAGGCACAGCAGCGCAGTGTCACAGCTACCCAACCGCCCTAACAGGGCTGAAGGGCAAGGACAAGAAGGGAGAAGGCTCGTGCTGTGGGTGTGCAGAGGTCTGGCCCAGCCGCACCGAGCTGCTCTCATCCACAAACACTGTCCTCAGTGAGGACGAGCATGTTGCCATCACCAGACCTTTGGAGGCCCCTCGCCAGGCTCCAACAGTGCTGCTGCAGTGAATACTGATGGTTTTTAGCAGCATTTGCTAGTGTGGAAGTAGGTTACTAGGTCAGCAGAGATTGCTAGAAGCAACCAGCTTGTTTTAAGTCCAAATGGCATCTCATTATTTCACATTTTCATCTTTCAGCTCCTACCCAAAGTGTATAGATCTTACATATCCAGCTTTGAAACAGCCATCATTAGGAAATGCTAATGGCAAAAGCAATCCTGAGGAGCCCTCTACGTCCTTCTCCATCGATGGCAGCTGCTTACCTTGTGCATGACAATCTTCCGCTGAGCTGGCTCTGCCACATCAATCATCTTCTGCACCACGTAGTTGGCGTACTGATCTTTCATCATGGTGTATAAGGCACTGTGAGGGCCGTCGTTCATAGTGCACACCTCATCGATCAACATGGCACGCTCCGTGCGGGAGGCGTGAGTGACGCACTTCTCCACCACGTTGCTGTAACAACAGAAGAAGGACAATCTGTGGGCATGCAATGTCTCCACTGGGCTTCCCCTCCAACCCCAAGGAGATCTCTTCCTAATAGCGAGGGCAGACCATTTGGTGCTCCTCGCTACAAGAGAGTGATGCTAGAAGAGGTCCAGAGAAGGACATCGGAGCTGGTGCAGGGCCTGGAGCACAAGTGTGATGGGGGACGGCTGAGGGACCTGGGGTGTTCAGTCTGGAGAAGAGAAGGCTCAGGGGGGACCTGATGGCTCCCTACAACTGCCTGACAGGAGGATGGAGCCAGGAGGGGCTGGGCTCTGCTCCCAAGGAACAAGGGATGGGACAAGAGGAAACGGCCTCAAGCTGCACCAGGGCAGGTTTAGATGGAGCTGAGGAACAATTCCTGCCCCAGAGGGTGCTCAGGCATTGGAACAGGCTGCCCAGGGCAGGGCTGCAGTCACCGTCCCTGCAAGTGTTCACACCCCGTGGAGACGAGGCCTCATGCCACTGGTGGCCTTGGCAGTGCTGGGAATAGTTGGACTGGATGAGTTTAAAGGTCTTTTCCAACCTGGCTGATTCTATGATTCTATATGCTGGCACAGTAGTTCAGCAACATGGAATCGAAAAGCTTGGGATCCAAGTGGGAATTCAGATAAAGGACTGGTTTAGGTTTTATTTCACTCCAATTTGTACAGCTCTGAGTGATGCTATGTTTGAGATCAGCGTCTGTTCTCAACACACCCATCAGAGCAGCGTATGAGTTGCTCTTTGTTTGGTTTTCTCAGTGCTGGACCTCGACAGGAACAGAGTCCCAAGGTCGGAACAACTGGGAAATGCTTATTCAGGAACTTAAGATCTTAGCAAAGGCAGAGAACTCCCAAAATTCCTTCATATATTAGATGACTGGCCTCTGCTCTCCAGGGAGCCAGGTTAAATAGGATACATGAAAGGGGATGAGGAGTTTTCTAGTCTTATCTTCCACATCCCTGGAATCACAAAATCACCAAGTGGTTTGCCTCAGCTAGTGCTCAGCTCAGGGGAGACCTTACACTAGGTTAATGCTTCATGTGGAAAGAAGTTTAGGAATTAAAAGAGCAAGGCAAGTCAGGAAGACAGGAATCTGAATAACAAAATTAAGAGAGCTCTCTTCTAATTCTTAATGTTACACTTTCCTTGTGTCTGCAAGTATTAAAGCTCTATTTCACTAACCATAAATGCTGAGCCTTTGAGGAGCTCAGCCTTCATGTTCCAAAGGCCAGAAACACACACAAAAGGAATTTACAAACGTGGGAAGTACAACTTTGCCTTGACATCCACTAAGGTGGATTTTGCTTCTCCCCACGTGTAGCTCTGTAGTATCTGGACTAACAATCCCAGACTGCTGCAGCTTCCCTAAGAGGGCATCACATTGCATATGTCTCCAAAGGGACTGCAAGACTTGGCAAGTAAAAAGCCCAGCTTCTTCCATGAAAAGTAAGATGAAAAGAGGATTGTGGCTCCATGGATTTCCCGAATTCCCATGCGGCTTGACCCAGCATCCCAGGAGCAGTGAAATGCTCTGATGGCATGTTACTAACCAAGGGATAGTGACCACTTCAAAACCACCAAACCAAAATGAAGCCAACACACAGCAAAAGTCATGGTCACATTCCAGGACTGGATTAGAGCTGCTCCTCCACATCTCCATCCTCCTTCATGACCAGGAAAACTTACCTCACCGGTCACTCATCCCGCTTTATAAGCGGTTATAAATAGCATTCTGTTGTTAAGCAAAAAGCTCTTTTCACCTCCTTTCACCTCCTTGCACCCCACCCCTAACTCTTGGGCAACTCCAGCATGTGTCCATGCTCCCACGGGGCGTGGAGACTTTGAGGAACAAATTCATACCTAGCAAATTTATGTTGACTCAACACCAGCACGTTGCCTCTAATTTCTGCTACAATCTTGCTCTTATCCTCGGGCCGACCATGTTCTAGTACATGCTGGATAACATAGTTCCCATACTGATCCTGTTTGAGAGACAGCAGAAGTGTGTGACAAAACGTGGACAGGAACCATTAATATCAAACTAGTTCCCACTGTGCATTAAGACTTACAAGCTTGAACTAAACACTACTTAAAGTATCTACTGTACAAAACACGTCAATACTTTCTACTTCTACGGCAATGTGCATGCTAGAGCTTCAGCAGGGGGTAAAATGCTACATCTGTGTACAAATTACAGCACGAAATGTCAATACTCTGCTTATTGCAAGTTTCTTTGCTTTCTCCAGGCTCAGACAAACAAAATCACACGTCCTTGGAGGACTGTGTCATGGTTCTAGCTATGGGGACTGTTCTCATGCACGTTCACATTGTGAATGTGTGTGTATTCAGGTCACAAAGTGTTTTCCCAGTTGGCAGTACCAGAGGCATGACCTGATGCTTCCCCTCCATGCCCAACCTCTTCCCGTTTTCCATCTGCTAAATACACAGGTTTCCATGTGCTAAATACACAGGTTTCCATGTGCTAAATACACAGGTTGCATACAGGACAGGCTCATTTGCTGTTATACCCACTGTGCCCCAATACCTGGATCTGTGCAAAACAGGTCCTCAGGAAGAGGGAAGGCAGACAGGAAGGGGGTCTGCATAGAACCAACATACCTTAAGCGCCCAAACTACTTTGCACTTTCTTCTCTTACTCCTCTTTGATCTTACCTGCACGGTGATGCCTGGAGTGAAGCATTAGGACATGCACCCACTCAATACTTAAGCTCCTTTTCAATAAGGGAAGTTAACTACAACTTTGATACCTGATGGATTATTTGCACATAGCCAAAACAATTAACAATGATTATCTGTCTCTTCCTTCCCATTCCTCCTCAGGGACAGCATCCCTGTGTTCCCACCAGTGTGTCCAGCACCAATCCCAAAACAGGCTGCCAGGGAGCTTTCCTAATACAAAGCAGTACCTGAGAAACACCTCACAGCACCTGCATTCCCCTTTCCCACACTGACCTGAACAAGCTGCTCGGTGTGTTGGTGAAGTTCCTCCAGGATGGGAAGGGTCTGCTCAGGAAGACAGTGCTCGAGGATCCTCTGGATCACACGGCAGCCATATGGATGTGTCGACAAGGCAAAAACCTGCGTGCAACAAGGACAGGCAAGCACAGGCAGCAAGGCTGCTGTTAGTCTTTGGGAATCCTAGAAACCTTTTGGAATTAAGTGAACACATGGCAGGTTTTCCCAGGAACGGGAAGTAATGACAGTTTGCAGCTCTGGAGAGCACGAACTGGAAGCATCTGAGCCCCACGGCCACAGGGCTACCTGGTGATCACATCCCTACCTGTGCTGCAGCTTGCCCTTTCATCAAAGAGGGAAACAAGTGCTAAAGCCTCTTTATTAATACAAAGACCACCAGGATAACCAGGCCTTATTAAACACTGCTTCAGAAGAATAAACCCAGCACACTTGGCCAGTGACCTAGCTGAAGCTATGTAAGAAATGGTCTGACACACACAAGTTAAAAGATGCTCAGCAAAGGATTCCCCTCAACTCTGTGGATTTGTTTAAAAGCCTTAACTGTGCTTAGAGAAGAGACAACAAAGAGCCCTCGTTCTCATTTCTAACGGATTACCAAAGCTGTTGCTAAGAACATGACACATTTTATTACTGCTGCACAAAGTCCCACTTGGCTGCTTAAAATGACCGAAAGCAGCAAATCCAAGCACTGAAGTAAATTGACATTCTACACATTTTTAATAACTATTGAGTAAACTGTGCAAGAAAACAGGACTTGAAGTGCAATTAAACTGCAGGAAGAGTATTGAGGTGATGGCTTTAACCTCCCATATGCAAGTTCAGCTGAAACTGGGGCAACTGGTCAAGGAAGCACCAGTGCCACCAGCCAAGCTCCCAGAGGTATTTTGACTTTGCCCAGTTCCCTAGTGGAAGGTGCAAAGCTAAACTCTTAACCAGCAAATCTGCTGAGCAAGTTTCCAGCTGGAACCCTGCTTGTTCTGACACAGCCAAGCAAGTCCCCACTTTCCCTGCTGTTTCAGCAGCAGCCAAGTGAATAAAGCTGGTTCCTGCTGTAATAACCCCAGGCTATCCTCACATCCCAGTGGCAAAACCCTCAACACTTCAAAATGCTCCTCCAAAGCTGAAGCTGGAAACACCCAAACCAGTGCTTTTGTAATGGAAGAGAAGCTGACTACGGGCAGAATAAAGCCAGCTGCACAACTAAGAGCCAGGACACCAATTCAGGAGAGGATACAAGAAAAAACACGAAAATGAAGTGCAAGAAACTCCCCTTTCTAGCTGCAATTCCTGTTTCTCCTCTCAGCACACACCCTCGGGAAGCAGCAGCCCTCTAAGGATCCCCTCACAGCCAGCGATCATACTGGGAGTTTGCTATACCCATCACTAAACCCTGCTCACCACCTTCACTATGAAGATAGATTAGCAAGAGATTTGCTTTCCCCTCCATCAGCCAGAAATACCTGATTTTCCAAGCAAACAGGGTTTTGCAAGGATGCTTTCCTGTGATCTACCTGCACAAAAATGGTAACAGAGACACGACCAAGAGATTTCAGGTTCCCTAATGCTGCTGCATTACCCTTTCGACAGATACCTGCTGAAATGCATTATGGTTGAACAAGCTACATCCACTCTCACGCTATTCAAAGCAACACATAGGAATAAAAAGATGAGAGGCCAAGGCCTTACCTGTCCCTTAAAGGCATCGATGATGAACTGCAGGGACTGAGGCTGCACACACTCAATACACTTCTGCACCACGTGATTACCGTTCTGGTCCTTCACACACTTGAGGACGTGGCCATCCAGCTCCCGAACCATCTCGTTCTATTGGGGACACAAAGACAAACAGAAAGCACCAGCAGGGCTCATGGCTGAGAAATGCACAGTTTGCACTGCTGAATGGGGCCACGAATATGAACGGGATGAAGGATGCACCATGGACTTTCACCTGGAAGTTCTCCAGGTGCTGAGGTGAAGCTCGCTGTGCTCCAGAAACCAAGACTATGATGAATGGAAGATAAAGCCCTTCTTTCATTAAACATGAGTGTCCTCTTACGAGCATCCACATCTCGTGATCCACAATGATACTGTTCATCCCCCATTCCCTCCTCTGCTCCGCTCCAGGAGAAAGAACTCTCAAATGTCCAAACTTCATGAACTTCTTTGTGTGTCAGCTTCATGTGTGATTACAGTGGGGTAAGAACTTGCTAGTATTTTACACAGCGAGTTAGTGCTGCGAGTTAATGAAGGCATGTGCAGATGAAGTTTAGCTGTGACCAATGGACCCCACGTGCAGGCCAAAACCTTCACCATCAGAAAACAGAGAATGACAGCTTTGGGTACTCCAAAAGCAGCTGAGTTCAGGTTTGCAGCTGGCACAAACCCAGGAGCACAGAGGCCTCAAAACCACCATTCTGGAGGAAGCCAATGGCAAACCCTGGCCATCACCTTGCTGCTGCAGCAGCAGCTTCGCTCTGGCTCAGCCTACAGGGAAATGAGCATTCCTGAAGCCTCATTCAGTTTTCAATGTAATAACCTACATTGAGATTCCTGCATCATGATTCCCAACACCTTTATTAGCTGGCTTGCCCTGTGTGTTTCTCATCTTAATTCATCGCTCATAAAACCCTTGAGGAGCTGCTTTATTAATGAGCTCTGAGTGGGACTCTGGCTATCACCCACATCTCTGTAACACCAGGCCAGGCTTGACAGGAACTGCTGTATGAGGAGGAGTTACTCACTGTAGGAAAGCAGAGTATTGACCCACATATCAAAGCAGTGATATCTCAATGTATATTAAAAGCAAAACCCTGGCACTGCTTCCATCAAGGGATTTAAAAATATCCTTTAATTCACCATCATTCTCAGTTTCCCCTACATACATAATCTGATTTCAGGGAATTAACAGACAACCAACACCACTGCCAGTTAAGTGGAACAAGGAAATGACAACAAGACCCAAGAATGGTGTCACGTACTTCTCATGCACAGGGAACAGGACAACCATGCCATAAACCAAACCAAAAGAACACCAGCCACAAGAGGAAACAGGAGGTCGCAGGTCAGGTACCAAAGGGGAAGGAACGTTAAACATCAAGAAGAAAGTTAAAATTGAGACTTACAATTACCTGCTGGTCTGGGGGAATAAACTCCAGGGCCTTCTGGATCACCCTACAGCCGTACATCTGCAGAGCCAGGGACAGAACATGCCCACGGATACGTTCTGCCAAAGCTAACTTCTGTTCCAGGCTGCCAAACTGGGGAGATGAAAACCAATCACTACAAGCACAGAACTTGGAGAAGAGAAGGCTCCTTAAGGGGAGACCTTAGAGCAGCTCCAGTGCCTAAACGGGCTGCAGGAAAGCTGGAGAGGGGCTTTGGACAAGGGCCTGTAGGGACAGGCCAAGGGGAATGGCTTTAACCTGCCAGAGGGGAGACTGAGATGAGCTCTTAGGCAGAAGCTCTTCCCTGTGAGGGTGCTGAGGCGCTGGCACAGGGTGCCCAGAGAAGCTGTGGCTGCCCCATCCCTGGCAGTGTTCAAGGCCAGGTTGGACACAGGGGCTTGGAGCAAGCTGCTCTAGCGGAAGGGTCCCTGCCCGTGGCAGGGGTTGGAACTGGATGAGCTTTAAGCTCCCTTCAACCCAGACCTGTGAGTGTATGAAAACCCTCAAGTGGCCAAGTGTCACAGCAGCCCTCCCCTGCTGTCACACTGCAGTGATAAAC
Source organism: Pezoporus wallicus (assembly GCF_028554395.1). Taxonomy (NCBI): domain Eukaryota; kingdom Metazoa; phylum Chordata; class Aves; order Psittaciformes; family Psittacidae; genus Pezoporus; species Pezoporus wallicus. The sequence goes on from NW_026635715.1 coordinate 785,526, forward strand.
TGTGCCTATGGAAAAGAAGGAAAACACCCACGACACCTCAATGGATGTAAAGAGGCACAAGCCAAGTGTCTGTTCTATGTCTGTCAGACGTGCCCAACATGTGAAACAAACTCGAGTCAAAGGTGCTGGAGCCACCAGGGTGAGATGTGCCAGCTCTCTAACCCTTGACAGGGTCAATACAAAACTACTGGACAGAAGAACCACAAGGGCTTGGTGGGGAAGGAACAGCCCTGTTTGAAGGAGAAGAGATGTGTGTCTGCCCAGCCTCCTGGTGTGACACCACCACGCTTTGCTCCAGCGGATGCTCTTCACTGGGAAAGTTTCTCTTTTGCTCCTAAACACGAGTACTGACAGCTCGGCACAGCACCCATGAATGCTCTGTTGGGCCTACATCTCCTGAGTATGTGGCTATTTATTCCTACACCTCCTCCATCTCCAAGCAAAGCGTTCCTTTTCAGATGAATTTTTGCAAGTCCCGCATCAGTCACCCCAATAGGAACGATTCAACAGCCCAGCGGGAGGAGATGTCAGCAGTGCTGACAGATACCCACTGGTTTAGCCAAAAATCAGGGTTTCCATGAGCTCATCCAATACCTCAGGACAACATACGGCAGAGTAAGACTTGCAGGGGAACACAGACTTACTTCAAAGAACTTCTGGATGACGTAATTCCCAAACACATCGACCATCAACTGATAGGCTGCCTGGAGGATCTCATTGAACACGAGCTGACGTTCTGCTGGGGTTGCACGCTCCAGTTTCAGCTGAATAAACCTGGAAAACAGGGCTGGTGTGACGCTGCTGGCACATACACCCTCTACACAGCTGTTAATCCAAACCCTTCCAAGAGCCTCACGCACTAAGCTCCTGCAAAGCAAATCTTAGATGCAGTCACCTTATCCAGCAATCTGAGACCTGAGCGTGGTGGCAGCCATGAGGTCCGTGGCCACACGTCATTGCTGGTACCCCAAAAACCTCCTCACTCCAAGCAAAGTGGATCTCAGCAGAGTAGTGCTTCACGGTCTTGTGTCCAGAAAGCTCTTCCTAATGAGTTAAGCTATGCCAGTGGGCCTAGCTAGCAAACTGCAAAGCAAGCAAGCTCCTCTTCAGAGGAGGAACTCCTTCTATCCCCACTGGTACCCAGGCAGCCTTTAAAAAGAAGGCTCAGAGTGTTCCACCACTTGGCTCTTCACACCTCCTTTTCCCTGTTCTGCCTCATTCCTTCAGGATGGGATGCAAACTGCAAACGATGCTGACTCAAAGAGCAGCTTTCCCAAAAGCCTCCCCCACAGCACGAGGTTTTTAAAGCCCACCTGGATCCGTGCTGATCCTGGGAGAACTCCATGATGTGCCCGGCGATCTCCCTCAGCTGTAAGTTGGGGTAGCGGTTATTGCGGAAGTCCTCAAGGAGCCTGCTCCGGCCGGAGGGCATCACATCTGACATCCCATAGCGCAGGCGGGAGGAAGGGAAGAGCGTGCTGCTGGGGCTGAAGAGGCTGGAGGCACTGCTGGCGCTGCGGTACTTGGCTTCAGCTCCAGGAGCAGCTGAGATGTAGCGGCCGCTGCCGTTTGTGAGCCCTCCTGCAAGGAAACCACATCAGTTGGATGGGGACGTGGTCCAGCACTGATCCTCGGTGCTCAGTTAGGAACAGCTACTACAGGTTTCAGTGAGGAACAGGCTGGAAGAGCTTCTGGTGTCAAAACTGCCTAAACCAGACACATGTCAAGCCCAGCGCTGGCAGCTTTTCACTCACTTCTTGTTTCCAGGTCCCCTTTCCACCATCCTCAGGTTTTCCCACACCTACCCTGCTGCTGTGTCAAGGACTGATTTCTCTTCATCAGGGACTGTAGTGACAGGATAAGGGGGAATGGGTTTAAACTGAAACAGGGGAAGTTCAGGTTGGATATGAGGAAGTTCCTCCCTGTGTGGTTGCTGAGGCGCTGGCACACGGTGCTCAGAGAAGCTGTGGCTGCCCCATCCCTGGCAGTGTTCAAGGCCAAGCTGAACAGTGCTTTGGGTGACATCGTCTAGTGTGAGGTGTCCCTGCCCATGGCAGGGAGTTGGAACTGGATCATCTTAAGGTCCTTTCCAATCCAAACCAGTCTGTGATTCTATTATAAGAAGCACACTGGGGATGGGAGTCAGGATTAAGATGAAATTAGGCAAGAAAAAGGCAGCAAGAAGGCAATAAACCCCCAAATCATTATTAAATACAGGCAAATAACAATAAATTAAAAGCAATAAATAAGTACTTTTTAAATCTGTGCTTTCACAAACGTTCTGAAGATGTCCACCCCATTAAAAATCCACCCTGTTACCCAACAGCAGGGATGGGGGAACAGGCAATGATTCACAATGTAGTCAGTGCATTGTGTGCACTGATAGGAGCCAGCTTAAACCCTGAAACACCACTTCCTTGCATATCAGCTTTCAGATTCCAAGCTACAGAGGACTCTTCCCTTTCCTGCAGGGCTCGGGATCCCTCTGCTGGTCAGAGACCACAAGGTGCCTCCAGAGAGTACTCATGTTCTAGGTGGGACAAAGTCCTCCCAAGGAAACTGCTGTTATCCTGTGGGAATCTGCCAGCTGAGAGGCCAACGGGAACAGAAAGGGCAAAGCTGGAAAGTCCTGGCAAAAGAAGGGAGACCTTCAGGGCAAACGGTGGTGGGGATGTGTGAAAGAGAACACACCTTCTCCTGCAGCTGCACACACAACCCTGCCTGAAATCGATACTACCTAAAGGAACAGCTGAGTGAGCTGCACTCTGCAGCTCCAGCAGTGCCTGGAGGAAGCTCCCATGCAGGAAACCCTACATGAGAATGAAGTATCTGATAACAGCCTAATTATCTTCTCCTGCCTCTGAGCTGGGTGAACATGTTCTGACTTCTACGGAGCTGGTGCCAAACCTGCCCTTTCTCAAGGAGAAGGAGACTTGAAAGCTCCTTGGTCACATCTCTGTCTCACACTGCCTTACCAATGGTGTGGCCATCATCTTCTCTATCTACCTGACTGAGCAGAACTCCACAAAGTGACCAAGTGACGTTCCCCACAAGGCTATGCAAAGGAACGGTAAATCACTGCACAGGTAAAAGGAAAACCAACAGGGACAAGCCCAGCAATGGTGTACCTATGATACCCACGGCATTCCAAGAGCTCAGAATTACTACTTGTTTTTTGAAAGCCTGGAGCAAGTCAGAGTCACAGCAATGGAAAATGAGTTCCTGATCACCAGCAAAGAGCTGTCAAGAGGAAGGAGTGCAGCCCTCACACTGCTGTCACCCATGAATTATCTCGGAGTTGAGAGGGAAAGCACAGTTTGTACAGAAAATGTCTCCATCAGAGGTTTTAAAAGAAAAACCTTCTGATCTTTTTGGAGATCCAAAGCAAACCACAAATTACTCCAGTTTTCTTCCCACGTCTCCCAGTGGAGATACTGAACATCATCCTGGGAATGAAGAGACCGCAATGGGGACAGGTTTCCCAAATCAAGCTCTTCTGAAACTCACCAGTCAAGCACCAAAGGCCAGAAACCTCAGAGCAGCTCACGATGGGAAGGCCCACAGTGACTTCTGGGGCACAACCCATCCAGGTCAATAGTAACTCCTCTCTCCTTCCAGTTTGTTCTCAAACAGATCCAACCCATCCCTGAGCCACTTCTGAAGATTCATTCTTCTATCTGCCTGCAGGGGTAACAAACTCTTTCTAGGGCCTGATTTGAGTCTGCTTAGGCTTCAGCATTAATTTATTGTAGCTATTTAACTGTCAGCTTCAGGCCTGTACAGCTGCATAAATAAAGCTAAACCCCTTCCAATTCCATTAAAGCTCTGAACAAGGGAAGATGGTAAATCTAAACTTGATCTTAAAATCATACTTATTACGGCTCCATGCTACCCTTTAGCCAGCATTCAGTTTATCACACAGGCATGTAATAAACATGATAAACAGCATTTTATGAGTGCACACATGCATGGAAAACTGTTCTGATAACCAAGTTTTGTTAAATCCAGACAGATACATGATAAAACCAGAGATTTTTGAGCAAGTACTGGTGCAGAAAAAGGAATAACCTACCTTATTTGCTTACAATACCTGGAAATGAACACTTGAGGAAGTTCAGGTGAGCACTGCTTTGTTCTTTAACACTTGCTTTATCAGTTTTATTACAGGTAAGAGCTCTGGGTTAACTAGAAGCTCTTCCAGAAGATGTACCCTGTATACAGTAATGCATCTTACCAGAATTAAGGAAGTCTCTCCCATGCACTGATGTGCTTTTTGATAAGGCCACATTGATGGCAGATTTTCAAACACAACCACACAAAATCCTCAGCCAAGAGCTCTGGGCTGCTCCAAATAAGATTGCATCTTGTGGTTAGAAGAAGAAGCTGACTTCTAAGTTCATTCCTTATTGAAAACTTAATGGGTATTTTAAACCATCTGACAAGATGTCTTGTTTTATTTTGTATCAATTCTCTATTTTAATCCAGGGCAACACACAATAAGTGCTGTTACCAAGATCTGTGCAAGAAAAAGTGTGTCATTCAAACACTTGAGAATGTTACCTCTAACTTAGGGACGAACAAACAGGGAACTAACAGAGAGGTGGGACCATGTAAACCTCATGAAGCCTGAAGATAGGCTGAGGAAGCTGGGCTTGTTCAGCCTGGAGAAGAGAAGGCTTCTCAAGGGGAGACCTTAGAGCAGCCTAAAGGGGCTACAAGAAACCTGGAAAAGGGCTTTGGACAAGGGCCTGTAAGGACAGGACAAGAGGGTTAGAACTGGATAAGCTTTAGGGTCCCTTTCAACCTAAACCACTCTGTGATTCTATGATTCTATGAAACCTTCCTATCTACAGCTGAACTGCTGCAAGAGTCAAACACAGGACTTGATGGTACTGTGTCTTTTCCAGCCTAAATGATTGATGATTCTATACCATGGATGCTACAGCTCCTGCTTCAGTGTTTCACCTCCTTCTACACAAGCAGAGACCCTGCTGCAGGAGTAAGAGCAGCCCCTCTGCAGCAGGTATCTCACCTACACAACAGTGCAGGGGTGGTCACACCTAGAGCACAGCAGCAACCTGCAGTGCTGCACTGTGGCTCTTACCCAGGTTTAAACTTGAAGATGATCCATGTGAGGATAAGGAAGGTGGCGGAGTCTGCGAGTGGCCAGGTCCTTGGCTGGGCAGAGGCATTCCCACAGGTCCAGGAGAGGAGGAAAACCCAAGGCCATTATAAAAACTGTGTCCTATAGGTGTCAAACTGCTGGATGTCCTCTTGTACAGGTCACTGCTCCCTGTAAGGGAGTCTCGGCGGGAGCCACTGCCCGTGTTGGAGTTAGCAACTGGAAAGAGGAAGAGAGTCAAGTTGGGTGATGTCAACAAGCTGCTGAGACAGCCAGAGAAGGGCACCCATTAGCAGCCATATAGCACCAGGCTGTTTTCCTACAGGTGCTGCATGTGCCCCAGTGAAATGCATTCATTAAATCCACAGCTGATGCTCAAGCAGAAAATCCCCGAGTTAAAAATGAGTCTGAATCCCAGCTTTACTCTTTGGCCATCAGAACTAAACCAAATCCAAAATGAGATTTGATCTACTCCTATTTACTCAAGACCATGTACAGCTTCATGTATGTTTGCTTGGAATCCTCATGTTCATTATTCACTACATCAGAGACCAGCTCCTGCTTGCACCGGCTTCATTGAGATGGGAATCAGAAGTCGATTGAACACACAAACCCAATGGATTTTGAAGAGTTGTCTCAATACTCAAATACAAACTCTTTAAATGTGTTGTCAAATTGAGGAAAAAAAAATCAATTTTGCATTAAATTCTTGCTTAATAAATAGTGAAACTGTTACCTGTAATGAACCAAGCACCTTTCATGGCTGCACACAAGCTCTAGAAGCCAGAACCTCACATTTCTGTCCACTGATTGAGGGAAAACACGTTTGTGCATCTTGGCATTGAGCAAATTCTTAACTGAATTCAGTGAGTTAAACTGAAACAGAAAAGGTGAATCCTGTTTCCCTGAAGCCAAGATGGCTCCAAATCTCAGGCTTAAGACAAATATCCAGACTAACTTGTGTTTAACACCAGGATTTGATGCAGCGACAGGATGTGCCTCAGTCTTTTTGGATGGAGCAGGCTCAAAAGGCATGTTTTAACTTGCCCTTACACTGATGAAAGCAGGGAAGTTCAGGATAATTACTACCTCTGAGCCTAAGCAGTAATTAAAACAATTGTTGTACTTCAGAAAACACAAACCTAAGGAATAAAAAATACCCAATCCACAGACATCTTTCTGCTTTGGATTTATTCTGAGAAAAATCTTTGTCTCCAACTGCCTATAACAAAGGAATGAAAAGAAAGCGTGTGGAGCATTTCTTGCAACCACATTAAATGACCTTTTCTTGGTGTCTGATAAAAAACTCCCAGAATAAAGCATGGAAAGCACCTCAGGTCAGCTTTTTTGAAGTCATGAGAAGTTACTCAGACATTATCCTGAGGTAAGAAGAGTTTGAACATGGGTGGATACTGCTCCCGAGCCAATCCCTGTTAGCCCAGTGCCTCCACCAAGCATGGCAGGTAAAGGCAAAGACATCCAAACCTGTTTTAAAACTTAATCTGTAGCAACAAGGGGATGACTGATCACGTGTACAACCAAACAAGTTCATTACTTTGGTACTTCGAATTGTATCATCTACTAAAAGCAGTTTCACCAGCAAGCGCTGCACATTTTGAAAGCCAAAGTATTGCTAAGGGAAAATCACCATTTAACCTACATGGATTTAACTTCCATTTCCATTCAATCTCCAGGCTGAGAGAGCTGGGCTGGGTCAGCCTGGAGAAGAGAAGGCTCCTGAAGAGGAGACCTGAGAGCAGCTCCAGTGCCTAAAGGGGCTACAGGAAACCTGGAAAGGGGCTTGGCACAAGGGCCTGTAGGGCTTTAACCTGCCAGAGGGGAGACTGAGATGAGCTCTTAGGCAGAAGCTCTTCCCTGTGAGGGTGCTGAGGCGCTGGCACCAGGGTGCCCAGAGAAGCTGTGGCTGCCCCATCCCCAGCAGTGCTCAAGGCCAGGTTGGACACAGAGGCTTGGAGCAAGCTGCTCTAGTGGAAGGGGTCCCTGCCCGTGGCAGGGGTTGGAACTGGATGAGCTTTTAAGGTCCCTTCCAAAACAAACCAGTCTGGGATTCTATGAATGGCTGAGCAGCTTGCACAGCCCCTCACTGCATGTAAAGCTGTCTACACCTCTTTCTTCCCCAGGAAGACCCCTGTGCTCTTACCTGCTGTCCCAAACCCTCCCAGCGCAGAGCCCAGTGTGGCACCAAGAGAGCTGCTGCTGCCGAAGCCCAGGGAAGTGTTGGCAGGTTGGGCAGAGCCCTGAGAAAAGAGCGAGCTGCTCTGGGAATTGCTGCTCAGCGAGTTGTTGCCATAGAAGGAGCTGGATGCCAGGTTGTTGGTGGGCTGCTGCTGGGGCTGGGGTTGGGGCTGCTGAGTTCCCAGAGGGCGGAATGGTCCGTTTGTGGTTCCTGCCAGGCCGCCCGCTGCCCCGTTGGCTGAAGCTGCAGCCGCTGCAACTGCTGCAAAGGAAGAAGCAGAGACTGAAGAAGTCCATTTCCACACCAGTTTTAGCACTTAAAACACAGCAGTTTCCTTGTATTTACTAGAAACCTTTTCCTTTCAGGATGAAAATGTCCCTTTTACCTCAAACTCTGCACAAAGTGTCTTCACTTCATACCCGAGCTCCACAAGTCTTGCACAGAGCTCCTGAATACCAATAGTGCCTCCTTATTATAACTGCCTGGATTATGAGAGCTGTGTGGATGAAACACACAAAACCAACCCCTCTCTCCCAAGATCCAAGGTGCAACTCAACACAGGCACACACTGGGCAATATCCACTTAAGAAACACAAGTTTTGAAAGAAGCAAAATTGCCCTTTAGTGCCTGAAACACAACCCTGCAGGGAGGGCCAGGAACATCAAACTCCAGGGCTTTTGGGTTTCAGCCAGTTCTAAAAGTAAAAGAAAAAGCAAAATAAACAAGAGCTACAAGGAAACAATTAAAAGGCCCATTTCATAATCTGTTACTAACCCTGGCAAAGACTGCTTACATGTACAGATTCTGCCTGAAAAAAAGGCTTTTAAAGCCTTGAACTCCCAAAGAACCCTAATAAAACCCGACCCAGCTCCTGGCAAAGGCCAGGCTTGTAACATCTTACGCAAGGTGATCATTTGGGAGCTCTACAGAGGCTAAAAGCTTTTATTACGTGGGAAACTAGATGCCAGCAAAGTCCTATGGAGACAGGCTGAGAGAGCTGGGCTGGGTCAGCCTGGACAAGAGAAGGCTCCTTAAGGGGAGACCTTAGAGCAGCTCCAGTGCCTAAAGGGGCTGCAGGAAACCTGGAGAGGGGCTTTGGACAAGGGCCTGTAGGGACAGGACAAGGAGAACAGCTTTAACCTGCCAGAAGGGAGACTGAGATGAACTCTTAGGCAGAAGCTCTTCCCTGTGAGGGTGCTGAGGCGCTGGCACAGGGTGCCCAGAGAAGCTGTGGCTGCCCCATCCCTGGCAGTGTTCAAGGCCAGGTTGGACAGAGGGGCTTGGAGCAAGCTGCTCTAGTGGAAGGTGTCCCTGCCCGTGGCAGGGGTTGGAGCTGGAGGAGCTTTAAGGTCCTTTCCAACCCAAACCAGGCTGGGATTTGATGAAATTTAAGGAACTGTCATGAAACTGCAAAACAAAAGTTTATGTGGTGCTGCCCACGTGAGGCTGCTCTGGAGGCTCAGTCCACAGTGAGCACAGAGATGTTCTCACCAACAATCCCCACAAGGGATCTCAGTGAGGGCAAGTGTGTCATCATCGCCAGCAGAGCCCGAAGGGTTCAGGTCTCCCTCCACCAAGGTTAGAGCAGAATTCCAGCTGCTGGGACTGGGACTCACCTGCTTGAGCTGCAGAGGAGCTGATGATGACAGGAGCGGGGGCCACCAGGCGGACAGGGGCCCCCAGACCGTTCCTGGCCCCTGCATTCACCACCAGAGCACCCGTTTGGTCATAGTAAGCAGCAGGAGCCAGCACTGGGTAACCTGAAGAAGCAAATTACAGGGGCAGAGGTAAGGTGACAAGCAACACAGCTCAGGGCAGATCCATCGCCTTCAGATGAGCGTGGTGCAACAGGACTGTGAAAGGAAAATCTGCCTGGAAAAAGGCAGCTCCACTTCTCCTGCAGAGGAATGAACTGTATTAACAGTTTATAACTTCACACTAGTAAGATTTTCAGGTAGAAAAAAGGTTTTTTTTATCCCTAAACCTACTACACTAGCATAACCCTCAGTGTCAATTCAGTTATACACATAAAAAAAAGGTCTTATAATACCAAAGCACTCTTTCTTTTCCATTGCAAGTAGAAAGTGTGCTGCAACTCTACACCCACATCAACATGCTGTACTTCCAACTCTCCCAGTGAAGCCGTTCAGTGTGCACACAAGTTAGGGATTCCTGAAGGTGTGTATCACATCAATATAGGTAAATACAACCTCCTAAATCAAATATGCTGGTTGTACACAAAGAAACAGACTCTCGGCAGCATACAGGTATTTAGGTACCTTGGCATCTAATTCTCCCTGCCCATGGCAGGGGGTCGGAACTGGAATGATCTATAAGGTCCCTTCCAACTCAAACCAGTCTGGGACTCTATGATGATTCTACAGCTAAATAAATCCTTCAGAATGAAGTGAAGTGCTTCTCTAAGGTGAGGCCAGAAAGAGAATGCTCTCTGTGGACATCTGCTTTGCAAATAAACCCTCCTAAACCCCACTAATGAAGCTTTAAGGAGCTCTGCAGATTGTTTGGAAACATGTCTAGAGTCTGACATTCCACTTCATAACTTAATACAGCAACAGCCTTCTTAAACCATAAAAAAACCCATGTAACAACCTTGCGACCCTTCTTGAGGTCAAAATAATCCTGTTCTGTCCCATCTGACCAGCCAGGCATACTTGCATGTGCCCTTTGCCATTACAAGAATATTCCATATAATGGAATGTCAAAAGCATTTGTCCCCTAGCCCCATGGAGCAGAGGCAGAAGTCACACAGCAGCTCCTCTCTTGCAGAATTGCAAATGAGAATAAACCCTCCTTCCTTTCCTTTGTTTTCTTTCCTTGTGCTTAAGCCACCAGTATTTGCCTTGAAGAAATGAGTCAGGGGAAGGCCCTATCCTGCTTAAAGACAAGCACTTGGAAGGGATGGAGAAAGGAGGCTAATGAACAGGACTAAGACACCTCTGAGGTTTTAAACTAAAGATCCCATAAGCTAACATGATCCACAAGAAAACCTGAAGGCAGCTTTCCATAGGCAACTGAGTACACAAACTACTAATGCACCTCCAGCAATGCAGCTGATAACATCTGTCACCCGGACACCTAAACCCTGATTTAACTACTGTCAGATTGTGGGGTTTACATTTAACAGCCTCTCAAAAATGCTTTGTAAAGCTAGAAATTAATCCCAAACCCTAATAAACCCAGGATGCTGCTGAATGCCAGGTGAATGGGACACCCCCAGAGACACAGACACAGCTTCCTCAGCCCTGCCCTGGCACTGGTGACATGCAGCTCCCCAGAGCCCTACCTGGCATCCCTGCTGCCAGCCCCTGCCCAAAGGCAAGGGCAGAGTTGACAGCTGCAGCAGCCACCAGTGGGTCAGTCTGCTGTCCCTGCTGGTTCTGGTTGGGGGTCAGTGGGCGCTGACTGGCTCCTCCACGGAGAACCTGCAGGAGACAGAGAAACATCACATCAACGTGGTTGCTTTGGGACCCAGGAGCAAGCTGCAACCTTGCAGGAGTGTGAGCACGGATGCAGCTGAAGTTCTTGCACAACGAGTGCATGACAAGCCCTCCCTTTACTCAGGACAGAGCTGCCTTTGCCACCACCAGCCTTGTCACTACCACCACGGTAAGTGGTAAGACCCAGTTGAAGTAACAAACCCCCCTCAGGCTGAGTGTAATCTGGACGTGCTTCACTATCTGCTGCATCATTTCTTGATCCACCTTCAGTACTCACCATTGTTAGAAACCAAGCCATCAGCCCCATTCCCAGTAATGGCTGGTCTCTGCCATTGAAACCCCCACTCGAGCAGAACCCTCAAGAAGCCCAGTGTGGGAGCTGGGGCTGGTGACAGGAGATGACAGGGGTTGTTCCAAGCCAAAGGTCCCCATAGAAAACAGCGCCTCAGTGACATGACATTTGCTCATCACTGGCAATAATGACCAAAGATCACATGCTGCCTTTTATATGCAGCTCTTGTGGTGTAAGCACAGGCTGCTCTGAGGGGAAGATGGCAAAGTGACCTTTCCTGTAATTACCTGTGGCAGGCTGGGCTCGCAAAAGCCTTTTGCCCAAAGTGGTGATGCAAGAGTTTGCTGCTGCTTTGCAGAAGCTCTCTTAGCACACACCCTCCTCATGGGGAGAGGTTCCCATCTGAATGTCAAAGCCTAAGTGCCTGCCGCACACTCTCAATGCTGGTTCACCTGCGTGCAGGAGCTCTGAGCCACACACTCCTGTCTGTGAACTGCCATGTGGGGAGATGTGATGATTAAATTGTCAGGAGCAAAGTGTTTTCCTCCAGATCCGTGGTCCACAGTTGTTGGTGTGAAACATCACTGGTTGTACGATCCAAAAAGGCCTCATAATACAACCCCACCCTGGGTTTGGCTTTAGTTTTTGAAGCAGAAGCTAATAAATTCTGTTGCCAAGTGCTCTCTTCTATAACTGTACCATGAGGACCAGGAAGGAAGGTCTGTGTTACTATGAGAAAGGAGCCGCCTCGCTCTTTGGAAGGGTAATGAACCCATTTGGTCTCTAAGCAGGAAGTATCGTGGGACAGAGGCCAGCAAAACTGGAGAAAACCAATGTCAGGCAAGGACCAGAGCTTAAAAATACCAGACAAACAAGCTGGGGCCATGTCAGAGCTGGCTGGGAAAGAGGAGCCTGAATCTGGTTTCTGACACCCATCCTTCGGGTCCTGCTTTCTCTAAAAGGAGAAAAGCAAAGCATATCCCACTGCGTGGCCAAGGGGATCGTAACCAAAGCAAGGGCAGCGGAACGCCCCTCGGCCTTCCAGCACTTAATCACTTGGTTTAGCAACCATCAGTTTCGTCTGAAAGCTTAGATTTGTTTTCTTTAACTCTGGAAACCTGGAGAAGGGCTTTGGACAAGGGCCTGTAGGGACAGGCCAAGGGGAATGGCTTGAACCTGCCAGAGGGGAGACTGAGATGAGCTCTTAGGCAGAAGCTCGTCCCTGTGAGGGTGCTGAGGCGCTGGCACAGGGTGCCCAGAGAAGCTGTGGCTGCCCCATCCCTGGCAGTGTTCAAGGCCAGGTTGGACACAGGGGCTTGGAGCAAGCTGCTCTAGTGGAAGGTGTCACTGTCCATGGCAGGGGTTGGACCTGGATGAGCTTTAAGGTCCCTTCGACCCCACACACTCTGTGACTCTATGAAGTGAGGGTCAGGAGCTGTCACTGAAAGAAGATCAGGGTTCTTCCCAACTGCTATGTTCATGATGTGATGTTCCAAGCACCCTGGCCCTTACCTGCTGCTGGCCCTGCTGGGTTTGCTGGGTTGTCTGCTGGCTGGCTGAGTTGGTGGCAGCAGCGGCAGCGGCTGCTTGCTGCTGGAAGAGGCTGGCAGGATACACTCCCCAGGGAGTAACTCCATAGTACTGGTGAGGAACAACTGCTGGGCCTGAAACACCAAGGACACGGGTGAGCTTCTCCAGCGTGACAGGAGTTACACAGCAAACAGTCACTGAGATACCTGCTCCTCACGTCTGGTTTAACAAAGCCCATTTCCAGGTGATCTGCCTTAAACCCTTTGCACACACACAGGGATTCTGGCAATTGTATTCTTCATTTCTGAAGAGCTCAGAAGTCAGACCTGAAATTCCATCTTTACTTGCTTTTACCTTTCTGGATGAGGTCAGGTTCTGGTATTAGTGATCTTGTAGAACCCTGGGTTTGTTGTTGAGCCCTAGTTTTATAGCGGAAGAACAACCCTCTCTAAGCAAAGAAGGAGGAAAGTACAGAGATATACAAGTTTCTCCTATCTCAGCTGCCATACACAGCTCAATAACATCCATCATTTAACTCCCCAATAAATTAAGAACCCCCCTGGAGAGCATCAGTTCCAAGGGTTGAAAACGTTGTTTCTCCAGCCACTCAGTCCTCCTTTGCATCTGCAAACCACCACCAAGGAGGCTGTGTCATCCTGTGTCTTTTCACATCCCTCCTCAAACTTCAGAGGCTCAGGAAAAAAGGAAATCATCCCAGACAGCACCAGGCAAAGCCTGAACCGTTGAAGATTCAGTGTGTTTCATCACGTCTCAGCACAGCACACGCCCTCATGGCAGCCTGGAGTAATTCTAGCTGGAGGAAGCAGTGAGCACTCTGTGCTCAGTGGTGGAGTCCCTCCCACAGATAACACGTATGTGAATCCAACAGCGTTCTTTAATATGTCTGTTCCTTAACACTGGGAATGGACAGCAGAAATGGAGAAGTATTTCCTTTGCTTTTCAAACCATCCCATGGGCTCCTTCCCCACAGCAGCAGTAATAACTTACACCACACCACGTTTAAGGCAGAGTGCCATAGTCGTATTTCACACTGAAGAATAAACAGGACTTCAGTGGATTCAAACCACAGACTTGTTCATATATGGAATAAAAAAAGCTTTTATTTTGAGAGACAGTTGGTATTTGAGTTCTAACCGAGCCATTTCAGTACTGCTGTGTCTCAGAGACACTGCAAAGGCCCAGAGCAGTAAGACAAAGGGCTTAAAACTGTCAGAGGGGAGACTGAGATGAGCTCTCAGGCAGAAGCTCTTCCCTGTGAGGGTGCTGAGGCACTGGCACAGGGTGCCCTGAGAAGCTGTGGCTGCTCCATCCCTGGCAGTGTTCAAGGCCAGGTTGGACACAGGGGCTTGGAGCAAGCTGCTCTAGTGGAAGGTGTCACTGTCCATGGGAGCGGTTGGAGCTGGATGAGCTTTAAGGTCCTTTTCAACCCAAACCAGGCTGGGATTTTGTTAAATTCCTATTTCAGAAGTGTAATAATAACTCTCCTTTTATTATTTTGTTTTTATCCATTATACTTCCCTCATATTTAGGATTTTGTAAGCATCATCGCTGACCATGCCCAGCTCCATGTACACACAGTGATGTGGGAGACGTCACAAGTAGCCCTTTGCCTAACTGCAGGCACTTCAGCAATACCTTCTGAGCAGCTGGATTTGTATCTCACACTAAATCTCTGCCACAGCACCCACCCTGGCTGGGTTTACTGGGCACCATCAGGCACAGACAGCAACTTGCCTGTCCCACTCATATTTGTCTTGCAGCAACAGCCACTTGTTTCTTACCTTCCAACCTGGGAATTATATAGCTAAAATGGATAAAAGCTGCAGGAAATGAACCATCCCCACCATGGCAGTGCCTATCTTGACCTGAGCACCTACAGCCATATGGCTCATGGGTGGAGTAGAACCTGTTTAGAGTCAGTCAATGCAGACCAGACACAGGTGCTTCTGCACTCATTGCAACTGCTCCATTTTATGCAAGTAATAACCCGGTGTTTGCCCTCAGGCTACCAGGATGTTGCTGCAACACGCTTTATCTGGGCAGAATTTGGGCATCTCTCTGGCTTATTTTAATCTCAGTTCTAATTATCAAACAAGCACAGTCTGGATGGGGATTTTTTTTTTCCTAGTAAGAGGTTGCTGATTGGATCTGCAAGAGCCTTAGGTGTGTTTGAAAGAAGAAAAGACATGGAAGGCTTTGAAGTCTGCAGGCAGCTGGGCTTAAAAGAGCTGCAAGTCTGGCTCAGCTCATTTGCGCACATGGAGAGGCTCATTATTGAACAGTGTTCTCAGTGAGGGCAAGTGTGTCATCATTGCCAGACTTTACCCAAACACCCAGAGTGTTGCTTGACTTCAGGAGATCTTGTACCTGCTTTTACACTTAGTAAAGACAGGCACACACGAGCAAATAAAAGCCTTTTTGGTGCCTATGAAATCAAAGATTCCCACTACTACGTCTCGCGCATCAGCCACAGACACCCACAAATAGTCCTTTGTAAGAAACATTAGCAAATCCATGGGTGTGTTTGTAACAAATCCTCTGCTTTTCATCTCAGCTTTGGCACCCAAGTCTCTTTAAGCTCAAGCCATACCTGCCCCTCCAGCCAAGAATGAGGGCTTGGGGACCACCATGTCAAAGAGCCTTGAGAACCTCATGTCTGAAAACACACAGCTTCAAACTGTATCTACTATTAGTGACTTGTGACTGCTTCAGAATTACCAGTACAGCAACTGAGGGTACTAATGGAGCTGTGGATTTCTAGGGATGGGGATGAGGACCAGCTCATCTCCAATGGCTCCAATGCAGCCTCATGCAAGCAAGCCCTGTGTCCAGCGCTGAGGCAGAGCAGAGGTACCTTTGCATGACGCTGTGCCTAAGGCAATGGGGAAAAGCCAGCTGGATCTGCTGCCCTAAATCCGAGCCCTCAGTGATGTGTGCAGGCATCCATACTGGTCCCCAGCTCTGAGCTGGGTCAGCAGTGAAAGAGGCTCCTCAGAATGCCAAGCTGAGAACCACAACACAGGTGCATCCAAATCCACTCCCCTCAATCCGTAAGTGCTGCTTTTTCCTGCATGCAGCCTAATCCAGCATCCACTTCTCCACAAAGCACAGGAACACTTTGCTCCCTGTCCCACATCTCAGAGGGAACCAGCATCTCCAGCTTGTCATACAAAAGCCAGCATTTCTTTATGAGTGACATCTCTCTCAACTGATAGAAGGCAATTCCACAGCACTTTCTGAAAGCGGCAGTCATCTTCCTCATGCTTTAAACTCACAAGTGATTTCTTCTTGAGCCTAGGGACCCTTTCCCTCTGCATTAAGATCCCTTCTTTAAAATGCTACTATTATTGGAAGGAAAAGAGCACTGCCACATTGTCACAGGGCTGACACTCAAGAGTCATGAAAAAGCTGCTGTAATGGCAGAATCTTAACGACAGAATTATCTCTGCCATAAAACACATGCAAGTTTCCCCTCTGCTCTAAGAGTGGAGCAATAAACTACCAACAACTCTAAACTCATTATTTCTTCCATCTCATAAACTTCTCCAGGTCTTCCCAATTTTACCCTCCCATACACATCAGGGAGGCATCTGACTCCATACATAGCTCTCACCATCTGAACTGTCCCCTGTCCCTTCAGTGCTGCACTCATCACAGATGAAGACTTTCAGAACTGCTCAAGTTCAGACAGAAAAGATGCTTATCCTAAAGCAAACATCAACTGCAACTCTGTTACGTTGCCATTTCAAGCTGTCAGGGTCCAAAGCCCAGTGAGGTGGATGGAGTAATTTCTATTTCTCCAGGGTGTAACACTGTAAGTACACTGCAGTGTGTTACACATCCTTTTGTTTGGCTTTCTGGAGTCATAAAGTCTAGAAATGATTCAAATAGAGACCCTGATGCCAAGTTTTGGGATGCTTTAGGTATCCTGGGGTGCGTTATTTCCTAGTTGAAGATACTCAGGCAGCTGCAGCTTCAACACAGCTGAGAAAAAGGAGAAGAAAACAGGCTGTGGCAAAGAGACTTCCATTTTCCTGGAAATCTGGCAACAGTTCCATGTGCCTTTCTATGAAATCAAGACACTGACCTCCTGCTCTGCTGAACTCCATCACTCCTTCCAAATGAGCACTGCCTTTAGAAGCACTGAGCTGATGCAAAGAGGCCAACCAGAATCCTTCTATAGTAATCACTTACACAGCCCCTCTTCCGACACGGACTGGAACTGCTCGTGCTCCAGCACCTCTCCCCTGCTAAATCCTGGCTGAAGCTCCTACTCGTATTTGCCATTGAGAGTTCAGGTCATTCATTCACTACCACACATTCATCATCACATGCTAGTTTATCAACTCCTGGACTGTTAGGAATATCCTTGTACTCTAGCTCTTGGCTTTCCTCCATTTAATCACAGTGTCATTTGTTTGCCAACAACATGTTGTTACCTAACGTTAATCCTGCATTGTTATTATGCAATCAGCACACAATGCTCACAGCAGTCAAAAAGTCCAAAGCCCACAGCTTTCAATTATAATCTTCATTCTTTACATCCATCCATATGATGCATTAAAAAAGCCATCCAAGCGGGTAACAGTTGCTGAAATCCCATTTCGGAGCTTGACCTGATGCTGGCTCAAAGCTTAAGAGCTCAGCAGTGTTGTGTAAGAGCTCTTCAACACCCCAAAAAGTCACGTACCAAACCCCAGTGCTCTTTGGCAGAGTGACAGCCAATGTCTTATGGCTTTGATTTGGTACAAGCCACCCCACAGTGAGTTCTAAATGGAGCGTGGCAACAGCATGCAGGCTCTGCTGGAAACCACCTCTGCTCTGAACTAAACAGGTTTCACTTCAGGTGCAGGCTTCCTCCCTGGTGGCTCCAGGACAGCAAAGCGTGGTGATAAAGCTGATCTTCTGAAAGAACGCTCTTCCTTTGTCCTCAAGGCTTAGGCAAGAGCCTTATGGGATCCGCAGCACAAGTTCAATGTACAGTGTGTTCTTCACACTGCCGGATAAGCTGTTTTCCTGAGCTGTCATCTCAAAATACACGGATTTTGGCTCTGGCAGTTGGAAAGAGTTTGGAAACTGATATGTGAACGTTTGGGAGAAAGACCTTGCATGAAGACAAGAGCCGCCATCGCTGCTTGCATCGGGCAAACTGCATATTCATGGTGTGAGCCTTGCAGTGGATACAGGGTGTTTTTACCTTGAGGATCTAAACCCCATGAATTCTTGAAAGTCTCTTGCAAAAGGGAAAGATCCCATTTGCAGGATGTGCTGCAGTAAATCAAGTTAAACAGCAATGAGATACGACCTCTCTGGCAGGAAAACACATCCTCATCTTTCTTAGCATTTAATAAATCTGTTTGCAAAGGTATCTCTCACTCCTGTCAGTCCCCAGAAAACCCCAAACATGCAGCAACACTGATGTCTGCAAGTGTTTCGTTCTGGCTTTGCTCTGGTTGTTTATCCTCAGCAGAGAGCGAGCCCACAGCAAGTGTTATACAACAATTACCACATGTAAGCAACAGAAAACGGTGTTTCCAAGACAAACCCTGTTTCAACTCACGGATAAACTATTACCTCTCCATGGAAATGACAGTGTACGAATAGTTCATTTCACAACCATGCACTCCAGAGCAGCTCTGGCACAGGCAAGGAATGAATGGGCAAGTGGGAACATCTCACCTAACGTGGCAGCGGCTGCAAGTCCGGCAGCGTAGGGGTCGGTTCCCGGCGGCGCGGCGCTGATGATGTACGGGTTGGGGACAAAGGCAGCAGGAGCTAAACCTGCTGAAAACATACCTGTCAGTGGAAACAAACTTCACTAGAAGTGCAGCCCTGCCAAAACACCTCTGCCCAGTGAACACAGAACCCTGGGTTGTTGTAGGATGTTAGTGTTTGTTACAGGGTGATTTCTGTAGTGAATGAGCGACACCAGAGTCTGAATAGAGCAATGTGTGGAGGGTATCATTTACATGAAAAAAAAACAATTCCAGTGATGCAACATCCATTCAGGAAAGCTGAAGTGGTAAAATTCAAGTGAGTCCAAAGGAGGCCATGGAGATGCTGCGAGGACTGGAGCAGCTCTGCTCTGGAGCCAAGCAGAGAGAGCTGGGCTGGTTTAGACTGGAGAAGACTCCTGAAGGAGAGACCTTAGAGCAGCTCCAGTGCCTAAAGGGGCTGCAGGAAACCTGAAGAGGGGCTTTGGACAAGGGCCTGCAGGGACAGGACAAGGGGGAATGGACTTCAGAATCCCAATACTTCAATGAATTAGCCAGGAAGGAACTCAGGATCATACAGGCATGGCAGGGAACCATCCCTGCAGTGTAGGCATTACCTTCCCCTGCAAGGCAACAGTTTAATCATTAGAGAAATCCCAGCGGGGCGGGAGAGGGGCGTGGAGGGGAGGTGAAGGTGAAGGGGAGCAAGGTAAAAAGCTAAACCAGTTTGATTCAGGTCTATCCCTGAGCCCCTACAAGCAAACAAGTACACTGTGCAGAGTGGGAGAGCCCCAACCCATTTGTACTGGGCTTTTTGATAGGAAGAACAACTTAAACTGCTTATTGTGCTAAAAACATTTAACCCTATGATAGTTTAATCATCCAGGAATAGCCCTGCTACAGGGTTATGCACTTTATTCCTAATCCATACTCCTTTAGTAATATCAACCATGTGTTGTGCATGAATTACATCTTTCAGTTCGAGACGGCCCAGGCAGCTGAGCCACAGGACATGTGTACAGATGCATATGGAGTTGTGCATTGCTGTGCTCACCCCAACTCATGTCTTACTCACAGCATGGATTTCAGAGCACCCTCCTTCCTGAGCAGCCCCCTCAACAAAGGTAAGGGTCACTCCTGCCAGACACAAATGCTCTGGAGCTTTTAAAGCAGACAAGAGCTACCTCCAGAACTCTTCAAGTGGAGCTTCAAACAATGCACTTCTGCTTGTATGCAATTACCAGTCACAAAACACAGTGAGGATTGTCCAAAACCCATCCATCCTTTTTCCCTGGTCTTTTCCCAATGTGTTCTGTTGATTAAAGCCCACTAAAATGTGGTGTATTACATGCAAGACTTACCTATGTGAGGCTGATGGGCAGCTGCCAAGGCGTACTGCTGCTGCTGCGCTGCTGTCAGCTGCTGAACAGCAAGTGCATTCGGTCTTTGGAACAACTGAAGGGAGAGAAGCACAAATATGGTCCTTCACTCTTCCTTTTAAAGTAATTCCTTTACACTCAATTTGTTTTCATAACTACAGACACTCCTCTTGAAGGGAAAACATTTCAATAGGAATTGAAAAACACCAAACTCTTGAAATCAATTGCCCATGATAATCCCCCTGGAAAACAATGTACTTCTGAAGTACAACTAAACCCCAGCTAGGGTTTTCTCTGCTGTTCTCTGAACATTGCCTGAAAGCCCTTTTATTCCCCAATTAAAACACACAACTCCTAACCGCAGCCTATGGATCACTAGTAGCTGCCACACACCATGAGACCTTGATCAACACCAAGCACAGTGAAATCTCAGTCACAGCAGCAGACAACCTGGGTGACTCCTCCAGACGGTGGGACTCATAGAATCCCACACTGGTTTGGGCTGGAAGGGACCTTAAAGCTCATCCAGTTCCAACCCCTGCCACAAACAGGGACACCTTCCACTAGAGCAGCTTGCTCCAAGCCCCCGTATCCAACCTGGCCTTCACCATGAAGAAGCCAGCAGAGCGAAGGGTGGGAGATGATACACTTGTGATGACTCCAGAGCCACCTAAAGAGCCATGGGGTGGGACAACAGCCTTGGGAGCTCACAACCCCTTGGCCAAAATGCTCCTTTTCCTGCCAGCCTTCCATGCAAGGAGTGTAAATTCTTCTCTAGAACAGACAGAAACCAGACCTGGGGAGTTTGTGGGTAAGTCATCCAACGGATACCCGAGTTTGCCAGCCCAAAGCTCCCTGCCATCTCCAGGAGCAACAGGCAGCGTTCCTGAGAACAGTCATTCCCAAGAATGAAAAGGAGAGGATTACATCAGTCTTCCAAGCATTTTTGCTTAGGTTTGGATTTTATGTGTTCTTCATTCATCCAGGCCCTTACTACAAACTCACTTCCCAGCTTTCCTTCTGCCGAAGGAAACACTCCCCAATGTAATCCATCAGCAGAGGATGGCTCAACTCTAATTCAAACACTAAGGACCCACAAGTGGAATAACCACTCCAGAGCTACCCAGAAGCAACGTTCCTCCCCACTCAGCTGTGGCTGCCCCATCCCTGGCAGTGTGCAAGGCCAGGCTGGACACAGGGGCTTGGAGCAACCTGCTCCAGTGCAAGGTGTCCCTGTCAGTGGCAGGGGTTGGGACTGGATGAGCTTTAAGGTCCCTTCCAACACAAACCAGGCTGGGATTCTGCAAATGAAGCATCGCTTACAGCACACGGGGGAGTTAATCCAGGGAATTCCAAGAAACCAGAACACGGGAGACTGTGTTATAGTTATGGGAACATTTGTGGATGACACTTCTGTAAGCCAGTTTCTCCTGAAATAGGGACATCTGACATCTCTAATCAGATTACGCGTGGTTAAGACCTTCCCTTCTTACTACTGCTTTTAGCTGCACTCGCTTGTAATCCCTTCAAAGTGTGTGATGCTTCCCAACAGCCTTTGAAAGGCACTTCTACAGAGGAGATCCTTTTGTTCAGGATGTATTTCCTTCTGACATCTGCATACAAAAAACCTGGACTGCCGAAAGAGAGAGACTGCTTTCATCCAGGCTGTAACTGGCAGCAGATTGGATGTCATGTAGTAAGAAAATGGGCACATCTAGGAGCCAAGATACAGCAGATTTACACAGATGTGCACTGGGAGGTCACATCAGGCAGAAGGAAGAAGCCTTCTCTTTACTACAGCCCTTACACTTACAAAAGCCTGATGAGCGCAGTTACTGTAGGTGTAAGGAGCTATTGCAACAAGGTTGAGGCTTCAAAAGAACAGCTCTGAAATAGCCCAGCCTGCTTATTGTCAGTGGGACCTGGGGAGGAGCTTAGCACAACACAGCTATGGGGTGAGCAGGGTGCTGTGCCCACAGCACAGACCTCCACTGCTGCCAAACCTCACCATTCAAAGAGACCAGAGAGAACTTCAGCTCCACCCAGCAGAAAGCTGGATTTTACTTCTTACGAGGACAGGCTGAGAGA
Source organism: Pezoporus wallicus (assembly GCF_028554395.1). Classification (NCBI taxonomy): domain Eukaryota; kingdom Metazoa; phylum Chordata; class Aves; order Psittaciformes; family Psittacidae; genus Pezoporus; species Pezoporus wallicus. The sequence continues at coordinate 807,328 of NW_026635715.1, forward strand.
GCTGGGCTGGTTCAGGCTGGAGAAGAGAAGGCTCCTGAAGGGGAGACCTGAGAGCAGCTCCAGTGCCTGAAGGGGCTGCAGAAAACCTGGAGAGGAGCTTTGGACAAGGGCCTTCAGGGACAGGACAAGGGGAATGGCTTTAACCTGCCCGAGGGGAGACTGAGATGAGCTCTTAGGCAGAAACTCTTCCCTGTGAGGGTGCTGAGGCGCTGGCACAGGGTGCCCAGAGAAGCTGTGGCTGCCCCATCCCTGGCAGTGTTCAAGGCCAGGCTGGACACAGGGGCTTGGAGCAAGCTGCTCTAGTGGAAGGTGTCCCTGCCCGTGGCAGGTCCCTTTTAACCCAAACCACTCTGTGACTCCATGATTACATGGAGGTGACATCAGCTCTATGTGGCTATTGCCATCTTCTTCATACAAAGAAAACTAAACCCCACCAGACCTGCTTAGGGCTGGCTGAAGCCAGAGCTCCATCCTGCAATCCCTCTGGACATGGACCTGCTTCCCAGGCCAGCCTTCTTCTGACAGTTTCTATTCCCACCAGCTACATGCAAGATATTCAGATTTTAAGTCCTAACTTTATAAAGCTCGAAGAAGCAAATAAAACCCACTTGAAATTGCCAATGAGCCTTCACTGAACTAAAAACCACAGACAAAACGCACATTTCAGGCTTCCCAGTCCTGCAGGTCCTTTCCCATATCTAACAGTTCTTTCCAAAGCAGTTCCCTTGTTGAGCTCTAACGTAGAAATAACTAGCCAAGTATCATTACTGGATGTTAATTCTCACAAGGTCCCACACCAAAAAGAAGACAAAGCCTTGGAACCAGGTCTTTTTTATGAACTCTTCAGCAGCTATTTAGTTTAATCATTCAAATAATGTCCACCATTCCTCTCCTAAACGTGCTGGATAATAAACCAACCCACCAGGCTCTAACAGGTATTCCCATTGCTTTAAAGGCTCTGATTACTCCGAGTTGGGCCTTTAGCACACACTTGGCAACGGGCTTTCCTCACTGGGGAATGCCAACAGGCTGTTCTGCTAAAAAGGACTGGTTATTTTAGGGAAGGCAGGGCTAGTTACATCCCTTTGCCCTCAGCTGTGACAAAGGGTCTTGCTGTTCTTTGAGAAATATCACTGTTACAATAGGAAAGCAATAAAAGTTGATGATTGCTGCCCATACTAGCAGGAACAGGAGCGGATTGAGCGGATCCTTGGATCTAGGCCCAGCATTCAAGCCAAGCCAAGAGCAAAGGCAGGACTTGGGTTACTGCTCCGGGATGAGAAGCTGCGGCTGCCTGCGTGGGAGAAAGGTCAAACACACTGGGCTGAGATAAAGCTCAGTAGTATTGGACTCTGGCCTCGGGTTTTAAACCCTGCTCAAGTACGAGCAGTTGAAATCCATTACTCCTTGGTTGGCTCTGGATTGGTACTGCAGAGATCCCACAGCAGGGCTGTGACACCAGGCCTGAGCTGCTGTTTGACCTTTGAGGGCTCGAGGGTGGGTTTGGGTTTTGTTAAGCAGTTTTGACTCATTTAAAGCTCTTCTCCAAGGTAAACTTACTCAAGGTAAAAATGATTAATACACAGACAAGCACTGCTGGTAACTGCTGCTTCCTACAGGTCCTGAAGTCTGCAGCTCAGTGGCCATGCTGAGATCTCCTGTCTCGTGCTCCCTACGAGGACACAGGCCGCACTCTACAGATAGCAGAGAGACAATGAAGCCATCCCAAATCTTCCTCCACCCCTCTCCCCAAGAGAAGGGCCTGAGCTGGTGCTGACCCCATGACGATGGAAGGTGTCCCTGCCCACGGCAGGGAGGTTAGAACTACGTGATTTTTAAGGCCCCTCCTAACCCAGCCCATTCCATGGCTCCCTGACTCTCCTGAGGACTGCAGCAGGATTGGACCACTGGCCAACACGTTACCTGCTGTTGGGAATTGTAGTCAAAGAGCCCCACGGTGGCTGCGGCCGAGTCCACAGGAACTTGGGTGCCCGAATAATCAAACTGAAGAGGCTCCATGCCAACGTGCTCCATGGGATCCAGAGGGACACTCTGGGACTCGATATTGGAGAAGTCCTCCACCGGCTTGGCACCGTTAGTACTTGCCAGCTGGGCTAAGCCCTCTGATCCGTTCTGGTTTGGGCCGAGCAGATCGACCTCACTAGCAGAGTTCTGGCAATTCCCGGGCGTGCGGCTGCAAGGAGAGATCCATCCATTTAATCACACAGCACTGATTCACAGCGAGACACAAGCACTCAGCACATCTGCCTGCAGATGGCATGACAAAGGTGAGGGGAAATAAGAGGACGCTGAAAGAGTTCCCTAAATGAGTTCTACAGCAGAATTTATGTCTTTAAACAAACTAAACCCCCAATCCCCCACCTCACAAGAGCTGGTGCAGTACAAATGTAAAACCAGCCAGGCTCTTTTTACTCCTCACTTGAGAGCATGCCATTACAAGACAGGGTTTCAGGAATGCCAAAGCTCTTTGGGAATTCTGAACTATGCAACACTCAGGTGCTGTTATCCCACTTGAAACCTCCCTAAATGATCTAACATAAGCCTTGGGCTCTGGTGGGAACTGGTTCATCCCAGCGCAGGGACCAGCAGGTTGCACCCCCCAACACTGGCTCTGCTTTAACAGTTTTCCTACATGTCAATGTGAGTGAGTGGGTAAGTGAGCAAGAAATACAAATGCACTGATTACAGCAAGAGCCACCATTTCAGAAGGCTTTAACCCCTTGAGAGCTACAACGAACAAGCCATAACCTCAGCTGTAACTGGTATTAGTATATAAGTACAGTCAACCTCTTCAGGTGATAGCTCCACAGGAATCCCACACACAGTAGTAAAAGAAAGGTGTGAAACTAAAACAAGATCACAACAGACAGAACTAGAGCTCACAGATGTTATCTTCCACCTTGCCAGTGCTTCCCTGGGTGCATTAGGACATCTTTAGGACCCTGTGTCAATGCCTCAAAGGCTTTTTCACCACAGCATGGAAAATCTTTCAAGGAATATTAGAAGTGTTGTGCGCGCTGGGTTTGGCTGGGGAAGAGTTCCTTTTCTTCGCAGTGGCTGGTATGGAGCTTTGCTTGGGATTTGTGCTGGAAGCAGAGTTAGAATCATAGAACCAGGGAATGGTTTTGGTTGGGAGGGACCTTAAAGCTGGAGCCCTGCTGCCCAGGAGATGGCTGAAGGCCTGCATGGGATGGGAAGCAGTAAAGGAATTCCTTGCTTTTCTTTGCATGTGTGCTTTCGCTTTACCTGTTACACTGCCTTGATCTCAACCCAGGAGTTTTCTCTTTTACTCTTCTGATCCTCCCCTCATCCCACCAGGGAGGAACAAGTGAGCAGTTACGTGGTGCTCAGTTGCCACTTGAGGCTGAACCAAAACTGATTAACTACTACCTAATAGTGCACGTACCTGAAGTCTTTGACATCTGCGTCGATCCCATTCTGCACAGGCAAACCATTGGTTTTATCCATCACATCCCCCTCCTCCTTCAGATCTCCTAATTTATCGCCATCAAATGTGCCCTTGTTCTTCTTATCTCCTTTGTCATTCTCATCACTCTCTGCATCCCTTGGCCCCTGGGCAAAAGAGACAGTATTTGAATAAGCTTCATTCTCACATCAATTCTACTTTCATTCTGAGCTTGTAACAAGTCAAAGGAACGTGTCACCATCCAACAAGTCACTTGCAAACACTAGTTCCTACAAATAAAAATGGAAAAAAGGCAAAATAGTCCAACATAATGGAAGAAAGAAGGGAATGACTCTCACTTTCAGGTTTTATCAATTTAGTTTCTTCCATTTAGCAAGTCAGTGTCTGCTTCTAAATGCTCAAAAATCCCACCCTAAAAGAATGTTAAAGAATACTTCAACAAACCCTCTTTCTAGACGGGATTTGGGCACTTCCAGTTTAACCCAGGGACTTCTCAACACAACAGCAGGTAGTGAAAAGGTACAAAAGGAATTAGAGCCTCTCAAAGTCACTGTCTCAGTGGCTGGAGAAGCCCATGTATAGGAGCAGAATGGGATCACCTCAACACTGTGATTTGTGCAGTGAATTCCGAGGTAGGGCTGATTTAAGAGCATTCAAATCAATCATTAGGTTGGTCACTGGTTCATAGAACCCTAAAGCACATTTTGGAGGGGGGAAAGGAATGGAAAGCAAAATAAAGGAGGAAATAAGAAGGTTTCTGTGCTGTTGAGCATTTGATGGGTGATTTTACATCTGCAGCTTTTCTGCCCTTAATGTCTGTATTTTCTTTCACTTGGGAGAAGAATCAAAGGGAATTATGCCAGGGGCACAGTTGTGAAAACAAAAGGGAGAGGAAAACCAACATAATTTATGATAAAAACCAGCAAGGGGCATATAAACATATTTATCAGAATGGCTTTGGTGCTGTCACACAGACAGACATTAAACCCTCCATCTGAGGGCAAGCTGCTCTGTATGTAACAGGGCAGAGGAACCCTATATTTGAGTCCTTTTTCCATCCTCTTCAATTGGAGGGGGGATTTTTTCCACCAATATTTAGGAAAAAAAGGATTGCTTTAAAAGTTATTATCTTCTGATGATGCTTCTTAAAGAAAATCAACCCATGCTTGTTTAAGGGCAGACACGGCAATACCAATTGTAACTACAGACGTGGAGCCCAGTCTCCCCCCATCACAATGGGATATTCCCTGGGGAGACCCCGGGTTGCAGAACTGGTGACCTGACCATCAGTGTGATGGAGCAGGCACTTCTCTAAGCCCCAATTCTGATGATAAATTGGCTCCTTCCACTGTTGTCCATTCCTCAAACCCCATCTCTCTTAGGCTCAGGGTTCAACAAGGTTATAGGGCGCCCAGTAACGAGGGACAAGATAAAGAGGATGGGCGAAGGAACCCACAAATCAGCTCCCTGAAAAGATGAGCAGTCCAGCAGTGACAAACCTACTCTGCTTTTGTGCTGTGTGACAACCCCTGCTTGAGCAGTGGCCTAGGAGGTGGCGATGCATCCCCTACTTCCCCACTGCAGGGATGGGGCCTGATTGTGCCTCCTTTCCCCACCCCATGAAGCACAGTGACTACCATCACTTCTCCATGGGAAACGATATGCCCTTTAAAGCATTCCCACTTGGAGTGGCTTCTACAGCTACGTTATGTTTCTAGCATCATTACATGGAGCTTTTTGTTCTTCACCAGCAACAAAGCAGCCACACGTTCATTCAGAACCACAGGCAGATGTGCACACTCCTCCCACAGTGAGCTCAGGTGGGGGGTCACTGCTGGTGGGGTGATACAAAGAACCAGGGAGCACCAGGAACCTTCACATTCCTCACACCCATTCCAACCCTGCATCCCGAATCAATAGCAATGGGTAAAACTTCCCTGGTTTAAGAGAGGGAGCTAAACAAGAGCAAATTAAAGAAGGAGTATCTGCCTTTAGGGATGGATTAACAACCAATCAAACCAAGCAGCAAATGGAGAAAGGAACATAACAGGAACTCAGATGTCAGCACACTTACAAATCCTCCTTTCCTTAGGCAGGAATCTCCAGGAGATGAGCTCAACACATACTCCACCATGCTAACTCCAAGTCCTCCACTCTCTGACCGTGGTGAAAGCACTGAGTTGACTTCACTATTCACATGAAACCCCTGACCAGGTCTTCTCTGCACCATAATTGGTTGGGAAACAGAGTGATCTGGAACAAAAACATGGATAATGCTTATAAGTAGATCCAACTATTTACAGGAGGCAAGTCATTAAATAATTACTTTCTAGGGTCTGAACTGCACTATGAAGTGCCAATGTTTTGACTCTGATCATGTCCATTAGATAAAGCAAGATGGCTGCTTGATTTTTAACTACTAGAACCTGGAAGCCTACATTCAGAGTCTAAAATCAGAGCATTTCAGAGACTTAAGTCTCTAAGGAAAAGTTGTAGTTAAAACCAGGAAGTTGTAGGGTTTAGTTTTAGTACAACTCTTGCATTGGTACAACAAAAAAACAGTCAGTTTTGGTTTGTCATTTCAAACATCATCCTACTGTTACCCCAGCTCTCTTGCTCAGATGAAGTACCCTATTCATGTCATGACCATATCTTCTCCTAGATGAGAACTTCATTTCTTCTTCATCCCCTGTCCTCCTGCATCAGTCCCATTTATCACCCCTGCCAAGGACTGATGGCTCCAAGTCCTCTGCCAGAACTGGCTGGGCAGGGGAAGGGACCCTGCAACCAGCAAGGAAGGGGAGCAGCTCTGCTCCTGCCTGCAAGGGCTGGCAATGCTCAGAAGCAAAAATAACAGGCAGCAGATACAGTAGTTGCCAGAGGATGGTGGAAGGGACATGCAATGATATTGATACTGAGCTGCCTTATAAAGCAGGCATAAGCTGTGGAGAAGTCATTCTATTCTGTTATTGGTCCTGGCTATGCTTCCCTGCCCCTCAAGCCAGCACAAGCATCTAAAATGGACTAAGGGAGACTTTTGGGGGATAAAGCTAACTAAGAAAAAAGAAAAGCTGGTTTTAACAGACCAGTTCTCCAGCAGTGTTCATTGCGCTGCTGTATAACCACTTAGAGCACCAGGAGCAGCATTTTTTTCTTACAAAAACCCAGGTTTCAATAGTCTGGAGAAGAGAAGGCTCCAGTGCCTAAAGGGGCTACAGGAAACCTGGAGAGGGGCTTTGGACAAGGGCCTGTAGGGACAGGACAAGGGGAATGGCTTTAACCTGCCAGAGGGGAGACTGAGATGAGCTCTTAGGCAGAAGCTCTTCCCTGGGAGGGTGCTGAGGCGCTGGCACAGGGTGCCCAGAGAAGCTGTGGCTGCCCCATCCCTGGCAGTGTTCAAGGCCAGGTTGGACACAGGGGCTTGGAGCAAGCTGCTCTAGTGGAAGGTGTCCCTGCCCGTGGCAGGGGTTGGAGCTGGAGGAGCTTTAAGGTCCCTTCCAACCCAAACCATTCCATGGTTCTAAGATTAGTTCCACTGTTCCTGGAACAAACCCATCCTATGCCCATGGCCACTTCCACAGCCACCTCCATGTTGTGCTCCTCACTTTGGGGCAGGGACCTTGAGGAAGTGCTCAGCCTCTGGCTCTTCTCTCCAGCTGAGATGAGCCAAAAGGGAAACTCTGACTTCCCTGACTCACCAGTGTGGGCCATGGCTCAGCACTGGGGGCTGTTGAGGTGCACAGGATTAATTGTGAATAAACAAAGGAAGAGATGAGACCAAAGGTTCTGACTCATGGAGATTTGGGATCAGCCAGTGTAGGAGTCACCTCCCCCAGATCTCCACCCACCTGTGGAGGCTGGGACCAGCCTCAGCTGAGCACAGGGTGAGAGGCTTTATCTCCTGGTCACAGCCCATTTGAAGTGTAAGTGATAAACCCTACCCTGATCACTATCCCAAAACCTTCCCCCTAATTCAAAGCATCACTTCAACCTCAGTGGTTTGGGGGTTTGGTTGGTTTAGTATTTACAAAATTAGGGGCTTTTCTTGTTCCTGAGGTTTTTTTACTCATCTTGTTCTCTAAGTTCATCCCAAGGCACAAAATACATCAGAAAATTGAAATTGAAATGTTAAGGGTAATCTAAAGCTTTGAAGCAGGTAACAGGGTGCACATATTCACATTAACCAATCCTTTAGTACCTATGGATATGTTAATCACAAACCAACGTGGGGGTTTCTAGGACATAAAGCAGGTGTCTTTGAAAGCTGAGTTGCACATCTGCGTTCAACCCCAACTAAATCAAGTAAATAATGGAGCTACCTGATGTTCCCCAAGCACTGTCTCTCCACTGATCTCCCAGAAATATCCCTTTTGGTCCATCTTTGCTGGAATCATCAGATTCCCAAAACTTTTTACCCGGCAACAGCTGCTGCAATTAAAGAAACACAACAAAAAAGAACACAAAACAAAACAAAGCATGATTAAAAGAAGTAGGAAATGCAAACAGAAACCATAAGCGTCTCCCTTGGGAACATGGATCAGTCATTCAACACCAACTGAGACATGCTTCATCATCAAAACACAGATACCCTCCTCTGGAGCCACCCAGCACTGAGGTACCACTTGCATCCTCACATCCCTCTTGCGTTCTCAAGTGCTTTATGAAGCCCACAGGTGGAAGCACACACATGCCACTGACACTGTCCATACTCTCCATACTCAAGAGCTGCTTGCAAATAAATATCAGCAGGAAAAAGACTCTGTTCTGATCAGAGAATTCTCATGTGTTGTGGTTTAGCCCCGCTTCATTCCATCTTGGTCAAGACCAGGACATTTTGCCTTCCACCTGAGCTGGGATGTGCCTCAATTGCCAATGTTTCCAGCACTGATTCTTGCTGTCAAATACTCAGAACACAGAATAGCTCAAGAGGTGCCAAGAGCCTTCCGTTCTCTCCTGTTCAATGTCTGCTGAGGGCTCCCCACACTGGGAAGCTTGGTTGTAAGCACAAAGAATGAACAATTCTGGGCCACAGCCTGTGCTGTTCCTATGGGATGTAAGGCAAACAGGGAGATGCTCTTACTGAGAATGAGACAAAGTCACTCTGGCTTGGATGAATCCAAGGAAAATGGTTCTGAACTCCAGAAGATGGCACAAAGAACAACATAGCCTATTGAGATGCGTTTCCAAAACATCAGCTTCTCCAAGGCAGCATGCACTATGTGGTAGCTACATACAGCAAAGGGAATTCCGAGCCCTCCACAGCTACCTTAGATGTCAACCACACAATCTTCAGACGAAATCTTGTGCTGAATGAGATGCGTGCAATCCCGACAGGAAACAGCAGCACAACCACAGCACATGAACCAAATGCATGAGCCTTGCCTGACGTTGGACTAAAACTAAAGGAACTGGAAGATTAACAACTCGTTGTGTCTGAAATGATCACAGAATGAGACTCATGGCCTCCAGCAGCTCACCTGCACAGTTGAGGCTATGGCAACCAGAGCAAACAGGCTGCTGGATGAAGACGAAGCAGATGTGATCCAAGAGCTCTGGTTGAAGGCAGACATCAGGAGAGTTGTGCTCACCCTGTACTTGTTAATGTAAGGAAGATCTATTTACTCAGAAACATATCACAAAGCAGGTCTGTATGTACAGGATTAAACCCGAGGTTCAAGTTTGGGTTTAAGGCCAGGTTACACAGAACACAGGTAGTACAAAGAAAGCAACACCAATTCTAGGCCTCACCTGAAGAGCAGAATTCCTTTCAAAACCTAAAAACACCAGAAAAACCTCAAACCCACTGTCTTGGGTTCAGCTGCAGCAGTCATTTTTCTCCTTAGTACCTGGTGCAGTGCTGTGGTTTCACCTTTAGCCTGAGAACAATGCTGATAACACACCAATGCTGTAAAGGAGTATTTCCTCCGATCAAGGACCTTCTCAGTTTCATGCTCTGCAGTGAGGAGGGGCATGGGAAGCTGGGAGGAAGCAAAGACCTGACCCTGGATCATCTCTGGGGCTCTTTTCGGGACCTTCTCCAGCCTGTCAACATCTTCTTTGTAGAGCAGGACCAAAACTGAACCCAGTATTGCAGGTGTGGCCTGACAAGCACTGAGTAAAGCGGGACACTGACATCTTTATCTCTGCTGGTGATGCCTTTATCGACATTCCCCAGCATCCTGTTGGCTTTCCTTACCACATCTGCACACTGGTCACTCTTATCGGGCTTTACATGTTGCTGCTTCCAGCCAGGCAGATCCCAGCCTATGCTGCACTACAGGATTGTGCTTTCCCAGTTGCAAGACCTGACACAACACACCCGCAAGCACCCCTGGCCACTGTAAGAACAGGGATAGCTAAACCAGGACTGCCAACACAGGGGTGCTGCATCTCCCACAACACTTGCAAATCTCAATTATAGCTACATTAGATACTCAAGGTGTGGAAAGGGACATCACAGACATGAGGCACCAGGTCAGACCCAGCTCATGGAGAGCTGCGCAAACCAGGAGCACCTGGAAGATAAGGAGAACCAACACTTCACATGAATATGTCTGTCCAAAGCACAGCAACAAGTTGTGTTAGGAACTGGAATGCAAAGAGTGAGCTGTTCTTTGCATTCTGGTGGCTCATTTCAATAAATTCTTCTATTTTCCTGACCATCCAAACGGGGTCACTACCACAAAAGACCGTCTCCTCAAGCTGGAGGGTGCCTTGAAACTCATTCAGCCTGGTTGTGATTCACCCAGCCCTTTTCTTAAGGGGGAAAACACATGCACTTACCAGCAGGATCCTGAGGAACTGCCTACAGACACCTTCCTATGGTTTTGCAGTGAATCACAGACCAGGACTAGAAAAATCTCAACTACTCCCTGTCCTGTGCACACACCTCCTTAGCTGCACAAACATCGACTCTGTTGCCTCCAGTTTAATCTTTTCCATCCCAGAAGCATAAAGCTCCCAACTGGAAGCTCTGTAACATCACCAGAAAGAAATGTTTCTTCCCCACACAGGTTCTAGCTGTATTTAGATACTGGGGAAGGGGAAAACCAAATGCCAGTATTAACAGATGGCAGTGGAGTCCTTGTGCTGTCAACTTCTGCTCCAACCCAAACCAGAGGGTTAGCAAGCAGCAACCATCCAAATTACTACTGACTCCTGCCCAGGAGATGAAGTTTTCCTCAGGGAAAGTTGTCAGCTCTAATAGAGGGAGAGAAAAATAGTATTTGAAGTGAATCTTATCCAGTTCTTCAGGTGGGAAATCAAAGAAGGAACATGCAGCAGTTTGGAACTGGACCAGTTTCATTGTTCCCAGTTGTTATTAAAATTGACCCTATCTAGTATGAAAATAATCCTTCTGAGCCCTCTTAAAAAGGACTTACAGCGTTAGGCCAATATTCAATATACCAGAGTGGGGAGGAGGGGCTGACTTGCACATCCACAAAGGCAATTCTACAACCCACAAGTACAGAGCCTGTGCTTGTAGATCCCACCGTGATGGGATTAGGAATTAAACAAATGAAGTGAACTGATCCCCTCCAGACAAGGCAACCATGAAGATAAGCCATCTGTGTCGCTGCAGAGCCCCATTCATCTGCAGCAACAGGTAGGAGGAGGAGCATGCATTTAGAGATCAGATTTGGGCAGTGCTGCAGGTTTACAAGCACCAAGATGTTATCTGCCCCCCAAAATATGCTGCCATGCATGTAAAAAACAAGACAGGGAGGCTGAGCACACCATGAGCAATGGAGAGGCAACCCCAAGGGCAGCTTCTGCCACCCCAGGGAGCTCAACTGGCTGGTGGAGGCTCTGACAGAAACCAAGGGGCAGCATCCTGCCTCTGGGTCAGGCAACCCCAGCACAGACACAGGCTGGGAGAGACTGGAGGGAGCAGCCCGAGGAGAAGGACTTGGGGGTGTTGGTCAATGAGAGGCTCCCCATGACCTGGCTTCAGTGTGTGCTTGAGCCCAGAACCCCCACCCGTGTGCACTAAAACCCATAGGGGACAGCACTAGAGAGTGAGAAATGCTCAGCAGAGGAAGTGGGAAATATTCCTTACAGCATTTCAAATCTAGGGTGATGTTCACCATTACCCCTGATATTCATACTGCAAAATGTTGGGTCCAATCCCTTCCATGTTTGAAGGGAAGTACCTACCAGCTGCCTCCTGTCTCTGTTCTCCTCCTCCTCCCACCCTCCTGGCTTAAGTTACAGCTGCTCCTGTATTGCAGACCCAGGCTTATCTCACAGCATCACCCACCACCAAACCAAGAATGTTGCTGCAATTCAAAATGCTGTAACTCTCTGATGACAAACACCTCTCCCAGCCTCTGCACTGGCCATGAGCCCCCAGAGATACTGCACCAATGTTCAGTGTTGCAAAGCTGCAGATAAAAGGGATTTATGTGAAGAAGAGCAGATGCCCAGAGACCAGAATAGGCCACGGAGATGTTTCAAAGGCTGGAGCAGCTCTGCTCTGGAGCCAGGCTGGGTCAGCCTGGAGAAGAGAAGGCTCCTGAAGGGGAGACCTAGAGCAGCTCCAGTGTCTAAAGGGGCTGCAGGAAACCTGGAAAGGGACTTTGGACAAGGGCCTGTAGGGACAGGCCAAGGGGAATGGCTTGAACCTGCCAGAGGGGAGACTGAGATGAGCTCTCAGGCAGAAGCTCTTCCCTGGGAGGGTGCTGAGGCGCTGGCACAGGGTGCCCAGAGAAGCTGTGGCTGCCCCATCCCTGGCAGTGTTCAAGGCCAGGTTGGACACAGGGGCTTGGAGCAAGCTGCTGCAGTGGAAGGGGTCCCTGCCCGGCAGGGGTTGGAAGTGAATGATCTTTAAGGACCCTTCCAAAGCAGTCTGCGATTCTTTGGTACCCAGTTCCTCTGTCTTGAAGGCCAGAAAAGAAAGAGAACTTGCACAGACCATGACAAGCCTCAGATAAATCAGTACTGTAGCACCAAGACCCCACAAGCAGCATGGACACACACTCTGGTCCATGGGCTAAAGCAGCAAAACTAACCAGCCCCTACATTCAACTTCTGAGGCACCATCCTCCTCCTTCACTAACTGCTCTACACCATTCCTTTTTACTGCTTCCCAGTTCAACATCTGCCGAGAAGGAACAAAACCAGACTCCATTATCCTGGTGTGGCTTGTAGTGAGGCCTCACGATGACTTCGTCCATCAGAGCTTCCACCTGCAGAGAGCACTCAAAGGAGGAGAGAACAGACAAGAACAGACATCCCTTTCACAAAGCTATTCTCAACATCATTGACTGTGTCCACTATCAGTGGCCCAAATCTCTTCTATTTCAGAGCTGAGCAAAAGGGTTTCTGTGGCTCCTCTTTTAATCTCACACTTAAAAGTATCACACTTCAAGGCACAAAGGAATTTAGGGGGGGTCTGATGCTGGCTGATGGGACTGTGAAACTGGAAACAGGGCATAGATTAAAGGGGGGGGTTAAGCTTTTCTTTCTTTTCCCAGATTAGACCATCTGTTCATCACCAAATATTACCCACTCTGCAGTCAAAATGCAGGTAAGAGATTTAGTTGACAGACCCCTTTAAAACAAAGCTCTTATGTCTTCAGAGGCACAGACTCCTTATACCACTACAATGACGATGCTGCTTACTAAGAAGCAAGAAAAGGAGATTAAAGGACACACTAAGTGATGAAGCACTCTTTCCCTCATCTTTCCCCTCCAGGTTTTCCACTATCACCTCAAAGTATGGAATTATGACACTTCCTACAGGTTCAGAAGACATGAAACAAATAGAAATCAAATTCCTTTTTCCTCATTTATTTCAGGCTTAAATGTTTTCCTAGCAGCTTTCTCCACGCGTTTCCTTCACATTCCAGGAGGAGGAAGAAAAGGGGTGGAAATCACCTCCTTAGTGCCTTGCTAAAGCATCTAAACAACAGACAGGGCATGCTGCACAAAATCAAAGCCTGCAGTTGAAGAACATGGTCTATATCCTGTGGGAATCTCTGTTTACACAGCTCCTTAAATCAGCCAGCTGGATCTATGGTGAAATACCTTGGGAAATACAGAGAAAATTCAACAGATAAGGAAAGGCAACTGCAAGACTGAAGGAAATACAAGAGAAACAAGAAGTTGTGGAGAAGGTGAGATGTCACCTTTCCTGGAAAACCACACACATTCCCAGTGCCAGAAGGATGCCATCCCCAAACCTTCCCCATCATAGGTACAAGAAGAAGGTGGGGAAGATGAATCAGCACTGGAAGGCAAACCTCACATCCTCCAAAGGCTGGACTTGATGATCTTAAAGGTCTATTTCCTACCATGTTGATTCCATGATGTGATGTTCTGGAGTGCCTTCAGGCAGTGAAGCCAACGTGACCTCCTAACACCACAGAACAAGTGCTGTGCTCACCCTCACCAGGCTTCAAAGAGCCTGGACGCTCTATATCAGAACATGAACTTCTTGCCCAAGTGAGGTGTTAAAAAATAGCATGGAGTGAACATTCCCACCCCCGCCATTCCATTGGCATGCTTCACATGGAGGCACCTCAGCTGGCGCTCAGCAGCTTTAGACAGGTTTTTAATGGCATGTTTTCTCCTCTGTAAATCACTTTCATCTACTCTGAAGTCAAGTGTCTCAATATAGGTTAAGATAAACTGGAGAAACACATTTTCCTATCAAGAACTGTCAAGTTAACATGCAGCTCAGTGTAAAGATCTTCCACAGAAGGAAGAAAGGAGAGAAGCTAAGATGCAAGCACCCTGAGGTCTTTCACCTGAGAGAGGGCACCTTCTTATGAATCCCACAACAGTCCTGGTTTGCTGTTTCTCCAATAATTTTGGAGATCAGGGATTAGTTTTTATGAACTTGGCTCATAAAGTAATTAAGAGATAGGATGGACTGAACATGGAGGAGAGAAACTGGTCTGAACTCCACAGACTGGAATGCCAAGTGGAGGGCTCTCCAAAACCACAGCCTCTCTCAAGCTGGCCTGCTGTACATTAACATCCTCCTCCAAGACAGCGCTTTCTCATCCACAAGCCTACAAAGGGACTGCCTACAAAGGGAAAGGGAATAACGAGTTTACAGCACAGCCAATGCAGTAATGGGCTGTTCAAGTCACCCTAAAAAGAGGTAAATTCTCTCTTTTCAAAGAAAACCAGTGGCCATCTCCCCCAAACCTGCCACCTCCTTATTGCACAATGAGGTTACAATAACCCTGCCTGGGTTTGTGCAGTCAGAACTGAAAGGCCATGATCTGACAACTCCTGCTCAGGCCTCTGACCTGTCCAAAGCACTTGGCACTTCTGCAGCCCTTGATTCCGTTGCTCAGTGACTCCCACCATTAAATACAGCCCTGTGCTTGGTGCCAAGAGCCAAAAGGTGGCCGGGAGTGGAAACAGGGCAGCAGACAACAGCAGCCACCTAACCCCACAGTGTGACAGGGTGTGAGCTCACTGCATCCCAAAATAACCACGCTGCAAGTATTGTACCACTTGTCACAAGCCATGTTTCTAACTGTTCTCTTACAACCACTGGCTTGCTGTTTGATGATACAGCAGGTGGAGGGCTTAGCTGTTCCTCCTACCAAGATGCAGCCCAGCCTGGCAGGGTCTTGTTTGTTAAAGCAAACACACACACACACACAGAGCTTCACAGCCACAATGGAGACCTCTCACATTCAGCAGCATTCCAGCAGCCTCTCCAAGTGTGATTTATTTCCCCTCTTCCCTCCCCCTCAAAATCCACTGTTTTTTCCTATAGGCCTTTCACTTACCTCTCCCATAGCCCGTCCTTCCAGAGCAAGCGCTTGAAAATCATGATTCAGTTCATCCATGGAACGTACCTATTTAGAGAAGGGGAAGAAAAGCCCATGAGGAAATGCTGGATTTCGGGTTTGGCTCAGTGATAATCAGAGTTCACAGCAATTCTTCTGATACAGACGAAGAGCTACATTCCATATTACAGCATAGGACAAGGTTATTGAGCTCCAACAGATGACTTACCTTTAGGACTCCCAGCTATAAGGTATACAGTGTTAGATTTATACACACACAATAAAAGGAAAAAACAGATATTACTTATAAGACACACAAAATCAAAAGCCTTTGATAAAGTCTAATGCAAAGATTAATGTTGAACAGTAAAGATTTCAGGGGAGTGAGTCAAAGCGTAAGCAAGAAGGTCAGCATCCTTTCAGGTGAGAAATCACAAAGGCTCTTGTATAAACCAGGTAGACTTCTAGTCAGGTTACATTGATATGAAAGGGAAAAAACCCAACTCCGGACCTGAGGACAAAGCAGAGACATTCAACCACATGCCAGGACCCAGCCCAAGCTATTGCCCTCCTCAGATAGCACCCCTGTATCAAGGCAGTGCTTACTACACCATACACACACACACAGAGCAATACTACACACCTCCTACTCAAGGCTTACACAATCCCTGCAACCCAACAGATCTGATGCACCTCTCTGCTAGAGCAGGGGGGATAGTTTATAGAACATTAGGTATGAATCATCCACAGCCTCTGGTCATTGCAGCCCCTCACAGGCTCTTCATGGGGGATGATGACCTGTACCCAGGGTTTAGTTGTGCCAACACTGGACTCATGGCATGAAGGAGGCCCGAAACACCCACTGGTGGGTTTATAGGACAAAACCCCCCCAGACTGGTTTAGGTAACTGATTACTACAGGGGTGACAGAGAGACCAAGATAAGAAGAGTAATAAAGGGCAAAAAGGAGGATAAAGATGAAAGCAAACTGCACTCCAGCTGTATAACTGCACACCTAACAGCACTGGTATTTCCACTCCTCTCCTCAGAGTCTGAGGGAAGCTGTCCTTAAACATGCCTTTGATGGCAAATTGCCATCCTGACCTCCCTGTTACACAACATACAGTAGAAATGAGCTGCATCCATCTTCCCAAATACACTTTACCCAGTCACTATCAAAAGCAGACAAAAAATAACACAGAATCATAGAATCCCAGCCTGGTTTGTGTTGGAAAGGTCCTTAAAGCTCATCTACTTCTAACCCCCTGCCACGGGCAGGAACACCTTCCACTAGAGCAGCTTGCTCCAAGCCCCTGTGTCCAACCTGGCCTTGAACACTGCCAGGGATGGGGCAGCCACAGCTTCTCTGGGCACCCTGTGCCAGCACCTCAGCACCTTCACAGGGAGGAGCTTCTGCCTGAGATCTGAATTACCCATGAGAGATGGTGAGAGTTGAGGCAACAACTTACACACACCAATTACACCCCTTCAACAAGCCACCCTTTGGGGGCTGATGTCCCCAGTGCCCAAAAGCTGTAACAGAGCAAAGGAGGAGCAGGGAAGCTTGTGACAGCCCCCATGTGCCCCCCAGGAAGCAGCAACGAATCTGAGCACCCGATGGGACACGTGGCACTACAAAGTCCAGTTCATTTTAACCCAGGCACCAAGAGGGCCCACGGGGCTGAATGGCACTTGTCAAAAGGAATCCTGCAGTCAGGTACATTAACAGCAGCCAGGGCCTCAAACTGTCCTTACAATTACTAAACAGGGTTGTGAAGGACCTAACATGAGAGCAACAGTACATTTACCTTTCTTCTGGAATAATCCAAGGGGCTTTTCCCACTTGACAGCTCCCAGCAAAGCAGCTGAATTGTAATTTTAAGTAAATATTAATGTCAACAATCAGGTTAATACTGCACCTTATATTAAGCAAATATGGTTGCTAATATGACCTTTATCTATAACTGCACAGTGCAATACCATAGCACATTTTGAGGTCTTTTGGGGATCACACACCAGCCTTGTGCACCGAGGCCTCCTCCCTGATGTAGGATTGATATAAACCTACACCGACACACAGCAAAGCTATTGCAAAGCAGCCTTCACTCTTCATCACAAGGGATCTTCTCTTCCTCTTTATGCCAAGTGATGTTTCCCAGTAAGAGAAAGGACAGGTGGACGTAAACAGAGCAAAACCCCAGCCAAATACACAGGAATAAACCCGAACAGACAGACCAGAAAGTGCTCTGGAGCACAAGCAGCTGAGGAAGAACCAGCTAAGAAATCCTCCAGCTGATGATGGGAAGGAAATGTCTTGACAAGTGCAGCAGGAAGCCTGAGGCTTTCTATTTTCTTTCTTGATGTTGAACAACATTAAACAGATCCAGCATCTGCATGTATTAGTGGTAACAGTGACTGAAGAGGGTTTAACCTATTGCTGTGAAGCCGATTATATTAAAGAGGGCAAGCAAAGCAAACCAGAGGATGCTTCTGGAAGCCCTGGCTCTCCAGTGTCCTTGCTTCCCCTCTCCCTACTGCCTCACAAGGGCTGCCCCTCTCCTCCCCCAGCACTTCCTTATGCCAGGATCTATCCAGCCCCACTCTCCCTTCCGTTGGAGCGCTTATCCTTCCTCTCTCCCAGTTCCACTTCTGACCAGGAGGCAAAACCTCCAGGACAGCATCTACTACACCCAAGGCAGGCCGGGCACCGCAAAGACAGGATTTGGGGAAGTTGGAACATGTAGATGGCTGCTTTCAAGGCTTCTTTGATCTACAGTGAATTACAGGGCAGACTGCAGGCTGCCACCCTGCCAGCCAAGCAAACCAACTCCAGGTATCCCACAGATCCTACTAGAAGGAATTCTGAGCACCCTGAACTTATCTGCCATCCCAGCAAACAAAAGGGCCAGGTGCTGGGAGCACAAAGCCATGAAAGGGCTCCTTTCTTGGGCTTCACTGATGCTGGACATGCTCCTGAAGCCCTCCCATTATCTGAGCTCTGCAAGAGTTATGGGACCACCTCCGTGTCCTACAGAGTAATGAGGGAAATGCTGTTACTGTGACACTTTTGGGGACAGATCAAACTGTCACGATATCTCAGAATAGCATTTGCTTGTTTCTGTGAGAAGAGATAAGAGATTCCATCCCCCTGCCACAGGCAGGGACACCTTCCACTAGAGCAGCTTGCTCCAAGCCCCTGTGTCCAACCTGGCCTTGAACACTGCCAGGGATGGGGCAGCCACAGCTTCTCTGGGCACCCTGTGCCAGCGCCTCAGCACCCCCTCACAGGGAAGAGCTTCTGCCTAAGAGCTCATCTCAGTCTCCCCTCTGGCAGGTTAAAGCCATTGCCCTTGGCCTGTCCATAGCCCCTCTCCAGGTTTCCTGCCGCCCCTTTAGGCACTGGAGCTGCTCTAAGGTCTCCCCTTAAGGAGCCTTCTCTTCTCCAGGCTGAAGGAGTAAAACATTCCTCAACAGAAGTCACCATTACTGCACCAGAAATCCAGGTGTAGTCATGTACTGATCCAGGAAGAAGAAGAAACATCAAGAACATTCAGGCCGCTGAGGCTCCTTAGAATGGAGGGGAGAAAAAAATTATATACATATATATACATGTATATAGTTGGTTGAACACCCTAAATATTTAGTGGCACTTGACTGAGGTACTCCCAAGTTTGAAGCTTTCTCAATTAACTACAGGTTTCCAAACTGGAGAAGGAAACAAATGCCTCCTACTCAGCCGCGGGAGCTGCCGGCGCCTGTCTGCTCTGAAGGGCTCACAGCTACTTGGTTAACACACATCTGAAAACACATACAAACACACAGATATAGCATCTAGGAGAGGAAAATAGTATTTACCGAGTGAAAACAAGCACCACATACTGTCAACAACAGGCTCACCACCACCGACTAGACCAGGGTTCAGATACTTTGTTCCATTGACTGACGACAGCACTGTTTCTAGCCTTCTCCCATAACAATGGTGGGCAAAGGAAGAATGTAAAAGTACAAGTAGTAGATGGGATGAGGTGGTTTTACTATTTTTGTAGTAGAAGATTCACCATTAGAATTGCTACTCCCATTAGCATTGCAAGCAAAAAGCTATTGAACTTACCCCTGGCTCATGATGGCTGTGGCGTCTGGCCAAGGTGATGAGTGATGCAGGGTACAGGAATCAACCCAAGGAAGCCTCTCACATTGATTATGGGATTCCTCAGGTTCTATTCACAGAGGGAATGGCTTCAGAGAAGCTGTGGCTGCCCCATCCCTGGCAGTGTTCAAGGCCAGGCTGGACACAGGGGCTTGGAGCAAGCTGCTCTAGTGGAAGGGGTCCCTGCCCATGGCAGGGCTTGGAGCTGGAGGAGCTTTAAGGTCCCATCCAACCCAAACCACTCTGTGTATCTATGATACATGAATGTGGAATTTAGGTACCCCCGAGATGTCTCAGGCACATACTGGGGTGCAAAATTCCGGAATATCAGATTATGGAAGCAGCAACCTTACTTTTGTCCTGCTGGAGCTGGTAATACCTTGGGAAAGCCACTTTCTGCTTCCCAGGTGCATGTCTGGATCAAGTTTTTGTGCAAGCACTCAGGGCTACACTAAGATCTGACTGGCCTGACCATAGGGAGGGCTTTTCCTTTCACTCCCCCCCCTACTCTGATCTACCAAGGTTTAAATTCAGAGGGACAAAGGTGTAAGGAAGGGAAAGGCCGCATCTCATTCACCACCTGTCACAGGAGAATGGAAGTGGCCCCAGGCTACGCTGGCAATGGTGCAAAGGGCTCATTTGAGGGTTTGATAATAGTCAAGTGTCACCCAGTACAGAATCAAGGTCTGAAGCTCAACTTGTGTACAGGGCAAGTAACATGGGCAGATGCTCCCAAGAGAATCAACTGCCCTAGAACAGAAGTTACCCTTAAAGGAAGAGGAGAAATGTGATAGCTGAGAGGAGATCACTTGGCAGAGGGAGAGCAGCATCTCATGACATTGGCACACAAAAGCAGCTCATCACAGAGCAGAGATCATCAGTCAGAGAAGACAATTCGAAAGCGTCTCAGCAAACACATCAAAGCAAGTTCTCCAATACAGGCACCACCGAATTCAGCGCTCTGGAACAGCTCCTTAAGGAGATTTCCATCAGCAGCTGAGATCAACTGGGCCAGATTTGAGGACAAGGTTACCCTGGATGCAGTGTGCCTTCACCTATTTACAAAGACACTCTTTTTATCACAACCTGTCCTGCCGAAGCACAAAGAAGTCAACACCAATGCAGTAAAACATGGAAGAGCTGAAAAGGGAAAAGCAAAGTTGGAGAGAGGAAAGGAAGATAACAGGCAGGAGCTGTGGTCTCATGAAGCTCTATTCAAAACACACCTGGGCACAAGGTATAAACCGAAGCGCTTGAATTCTTCTTGAAGCACTGAAATCTCTAAATTCAACAGTGTGAAAATAGCTTTGCTCTTCCCGAGCAAGAACCCAGAGGGGAACCAGAGCTCAAAGCCAGGCTGGACGGGGCTTGGAGCAAGCTGCTCTAGTGGAAGGAGTCCCTGCCCGTGGCAGGGGGCTGGAACTGGATGAGCTTTAAGGCTCCTTCCAACCCAAACCGTTCTGTGATTCCATGATTCTCATCCTATGACACACCACAGACACATCCCAGAGCCAGCACACCAGGGCACTTGTGCAATCCCAACTAGAGCCAGGTAACTTCCCACTGCCTGTCAGAGACAGGGAAACCCATGGATACCCAGGAAGCAAGTTCTTACAGTACCCTTCTGAAGATTTCAGGTTGGTTTTTCTCCCCTGTATTATTCGAAGGATTTTCCAATACCCAACCTTAAATATCCAACTTCACTCATGCTCCTTCTAGCTCAGGAAGGATTTTCAAAGGGCAATATAAAGCAAAAGACCAAATGAAATATTCCAATTCCCCTTCCCCAAGACACCCCCTTTACTATGGGGAAATCTCTGTGAAACAGATCAGCCAAATGAGACATTTCATTCAGGAGAGTTATGTTGTAAATCATCTGCGTATAGATTTAGCACAGCCCTGTCAGCGTCAGCATTAAGAAAAGCCCTAAGACTGTGAGAGCAGGAAGTATCCATGAGAACTCTAGACATCTAATGAAACACACCTCAGAAAGCTGCCTTCCAGAGCCCCATGTGCTAACACACGGTGTACATGAAGGACTCTGCCTTCAACTCCAGGAGACACCAAGCCAGGTTATCTGGACCCCAGCAGCCCTCACACACCAAATGATTTCCAGGGGCAGATCAGTAAGTCTCTGTCCTGAAGAGTCAACTGTCACTCAAACAGGACAGGACAAGGGGTGATGGGTTTAAACTTAAACAGGGGAAGTTCAGGTTAGATCCCAGGAAGTTCTTCCCTGTGAGGGTGCTGAGGCGCTGGCACAGGGTGCCCAGAGAAGCTGTGGCTGCCCCATCCCTGGCAGTGTTCAACACCACGCTGGACAGATCCCTGGTGACACGGTGTTCTGCTGACAGACACAGTACACCACAAAGTGACCACACACTAGCTGTATAATATGCAGAGTTTATTAAACAAGCATGCAAAAGCCAATAAGCACACTAAAGCAAGCACACTAATGTGAATTAGGTAAACATCTCTCTCTATATAGTGAGTAAGTACAATGAAGCAAATCAGAGATACAGGTATATAAGCAAAGTACCGAAGAAAGTCAGCAATGCATTCAATCATTACTGTATAGAGAGAACAGAGTTTAAGAAGAAATACATCACCAGCTACCACAGAATGGTCCTCCAGGCCCACACTTCCAGCTGGGAAGCCCCATTGCAGCCAATGCCAGGAGGCTCAGGTAACTGGGAAAGCTCCTATGCACTGCCTCCACCCGTAGGTGAGGCTTCTGCCATGGCCACAAGAGGGTTCTGCTTTTATACCCTTATCAAAACAACCGCCTTTGTGCCAGATCTCTGTTTGCTCGTGGGCCCGTGCAGTTTCTCATCATCTCACTGTTGTCCACTTCTGAGAGTGCTGGGCAGGCACTCCAATGCAGCCACGTATAAAGGTCATAGAACAGCTGCACACCTATGTTTTCCTGCCTCTTTCCGACACTCACCATGAACACAAACATATATACGCTGCCTACGCTGTGGCAAACAGCATCCTTTGTTCTGCCTTTCAGCCATGAGAGGGAATCACCTCTCACCTAGGTTCCCATCCATTATACATGCTCTAGGATAAAGCATCCCTGCCCATGGCAGGGGGTTGGAACTGGATAATCTTAAGGTGCTTTCCAACTCTATTCTATGATTCTGTGTTTCACTTTCAAGCACAAACACCAGGGCTCCTCCTCTCTTAGCCTCCAGGTTCTTTTTAGAGGCCCTTGCCATGACTTTAAGGCAGTCACAGGGCCTGCCAACAGGCACTAACACAGTCAAACATCAAATCCAGACGCTTCCACAGCGGCATTGTTTGAGTAGCTGTGCTCTAGACAGGCCAGGAGATTTACCTCCTGTCTCCACTTGAATTCAAGTTCCCAGTTAAGAAGTTCCATGGTCACACTGCCTTAAGGCAAAACTGAGCATAAACCCCAGTCCCAGCCCTGCTGCTCTCACTAATCTTCACCAACTACATGTGAAAAATTCCCCACATTCAACAAGATGATCCCTGTGGAGTTCCATTGTCTCCAATTACTAAACATGTTCTCAGAGCAAGCAAATGCCTAAAATCATTTGCTTCTACTAAACAGCTCCCATACTACCCTTGGAGCAATCCAGACAGTCTGAGCACAGCCACTCGCTGCAATTCAGAAGGGACCACACCACAGAGACGTTCCCTTCGCTCCAATTCAAGCACATACATGCCTCCACCAGCCCTGTCCCAGCAATCCCAGCCAACTTCCCTAAACCCCTGCTCAGTGTTGGTAACTTCTCCCAGCTCAACATCTTGACCAGCTTTTTCTCCCCCCTCAGGAGCCACAGATGGCTGTTTGGATTTGGAAAGACATACGTACGCTTTCATAGAATCACAGAACCATGGAATGGTTTGTATTGGAAGGGTCCTTAAAGCTCATCCAGTTCCAACCCCCTGCCACAGGCAGGGACCCCTTCCACTAGAGCAGCTTGCTCCAGGCCCCTGTGTCCAACCTGGCCTTGAACACTGCCAGGGATGGGGCAGCCACAGCTTCTCTGGGCACCCTGTGCCAGCGCCTCAGCACCCTCACAGGGAACAGCTTCTGCCTAAGAGCTCATCTCAGTCTCCCCTCGGGCAGGTTAAAGCCATTCCCCTTGGCCTGTCCCTGCAGGCCCTTGTCCAAAGCCCCTCTCCAGGCTTCCTGGAGTCCCTGCCCCTTTAGACACTGGAGCTGCTCTAAGGTCTCCCCTTAAGGAGCCTTCTCTTCTCCAGGCTGAACCAGCCTGGCTCTCTCAGCCTGTCTATAGGAGTTTTGTTTAGGAGCTCAGAGATTTCAGTCGGGAAAAAAAAACTCAGATTCCACCATTACTTCAGTATCTGCAAGAACAAAGAGGAATTTATAATGCATGCTATTTGTGTGGATACCTAAAGACGCAGAGTGACAGCAGCATCTTCAATTGCTGACTTTTATATTGAAACTTGCCCCCCCTCACCTTCTGGTAAAGGGAAAATAGAAAAAGAATGAGCATTTTTCTGCTGTTCACAACAAGAGGATACAATCTACTTCCTTGGGAGCAGAGAAACTTCAGTTTCTTAAGTCATCCCTATTACAGCCACTCACAGCTCCATCCTCAGAGCAGCTGCTCCAAGTACCAACAAATGAGAACAGCCAGCACAATGAGAAATGAAATCAAGGACACAGTAAATAAGTTCTGACTCACAGCACTTGTAGCTATATAGTAACACATGATGAAATACTATCATTTGGTAAAACTCACTGGAGCATTATCACCAGAGAGATGCCTGTCTACATCTATAACGAAGAAGAAACTGGGATTCAACAACTAAAGCAGCCCTCTATCTTTAATTACAACTCCCAAGCTCCAGGCAGACATTAACCTGTATTACCCTATAATTAGTTTTTTCTGACTTCCCATTATCTTCTAGCTCCTGAGTTTCTGAACCAGTCTTCAAGGCAACAAGGGCCCTCACTGCATTATCTTTGCATGTCTAAAATCAAGAGTACAGCAATGGAAGTCTATCCATCAGACATCAAGACCAAACAGACATCCACAATGATTTCCCACCTCTTGGCTTTAAACTAAACACCAGGGCTGAGTGACAAAGACCTTAGGTACAGGCAATGTGCAAACCACCAGGAAGCAAAACAAACAAGGTCCTACTGTTAACTGTATTTATTTTGAGCTTCAGATCACAAAACACATGGGGGAAAACCAGAAAGTACCACATTTACATTTCCTCCATCATTCTTTCTTGCAGTAACTTTTACATTTAGTGACTGAAAACTTGGCCAGTTAACAGGAAAATTACACCTCCTCACTTTAAAGGAAATAACTGCATTGAAATAACTTCATTAAATCCTTTGTTTCCACATGAGGGAATAAGAACAATATTCTTCTGACTGCTTAGCTCATATTGCAGGATTTCATATGCTTTTTCTTCCAGACAAAAATGAACCTGGATTTCCTTCTTTGTTGATGCACACACCAACACCATCGAGGTTGCAAAACTCTCTGCAACATTTGCTTTTCAAAGGTCTGGATGGCAACACTTCCCCCTAGGCAGTGCAACAAAGGAGCGAGTGCCTGTTCCCTTCTACTTGAAATACTAGAGGCAGGAGATACTCATGTGCAGGTTGCAGAAGCTTTGTGTCTGCTGCTCTCCTGCTTGTGGGAATGATTCCGTGTGAAAAGTGTGCTTCCACTTAAGTTGTGCTCCTTTAGAAGAGGGAGCACATCTCCTTTGAGGAGTTACTCACAGGTCACAGACAGAAAGCCAGAGTGAGTCATGCAGTCATTTAACTCACAGCACATCTGACAATGCAACTGCTAAGCAGACTTCTAGTAAACACTACTACAGAGGCACAGGCCAGCCCACTACCCCTTTAAAAACATTTAGTTGCTGTAAGAAGGTAGCTGTGTGCCTAAAAGCTGTTTCCTGACACTCCTAAGGCAGTTCTCAGTTCAGCTAAGCACATGAATAGCACCTTCCCCTCCCAATTATAGTAAGAAAAACCCAAACCCAAAACAAACAAGCAAAGAAACCCAGGAAAACACATTACCAGTGACTTCCAGAGCTGTGCTTTTCAATATTGGGAATGGTAAAAGCCCAACCTCCATGCATTGGCAGTTTTGTAATGCCATTACATAAGAATTATTTAACTACAGCAACAGATTTGAACAGCAGCAGCAGGCACTGCTACACTGGTTCACACATTGGAAAAAAAAACCAAATCAATAAAGGGAATGAGAAACTTTGCAAACATGCATTTGACTGTCACAGAGCGGTTTGGGCTTTCAACACCCTGCAAAGCCAAAATATTTCAGCTTATAGCTAACCAAGGCACCACAACCCTGGAAAGAGAAAACAAAAAAGCACAACTGTTGCCCATTCCAACCACCCAACAACCAGCTTAAGCATCATTAAAAGCATCTATCACAAGCCCGATGCATTCACAGGTTGAGTTTGGAAACAGGGAACTTGGTTTTTACCTGATGTTCTGCATGAATGTTATCCCCAGTAGGCCAGCGATGTTTGCTGTTATTATAGCCGCCTCCACCACTTCCTCCTCCCCCAAGCTGCTCACCATGCTGCCTCTGGAAGAAGTAATCCACCATGGCGTCGTCCTGGGAGCGACCAGCAACTCCAATTGATCCCGGAACAGGACTGGAGTGTGTCCCTGCTGCAAGGGCCTGATTTGCAGCTGGCTGTGGCTGAGCCTGGGACCCTGTTCCAGATGTCAGTACAACAGGCATGTTGGGATTAGCTGTATCTTGAGTGTGCTGCTTCAGGTGGGGGCTGAATGAGTCCTGCCACAGTACTGCTTTTCTCTTCAAAACACACGCAACGCTCATTCCACCAGCACCTATGGAAGGGGATGGATGGGGGGGGAGATGGAGGGAAAAGAGGGAAGGAAAAGATAACATGAAATCCTTACAGCTTCAGCTTTACAGCTTCAATCACACACCCAGCTCGTGACTGGCAGGGAAACATCACGACGCCAAACCCAACTCCTTGTAACATATTCTTTGCTCCATTAACCTAGCAACTAAAATATCACCTAACAATGCAAGCCAGCCAAAAAAAAAAACCCACGTTTTGTGTTCCAAAGCTTTATCAGCACACACAAGGTTTGTGTAAGGGGCCCATTATACTGAAATCAGAGTGTCAGTGTGTTCTATGGACACAACACCCACTGGAGTGCCATGGCTCCCTGGTGGAACACGAATCCCACCCTCAGAGCCTGCTGTGCTTGTTTCCATGCGACACTTCACAGGCCAGATCCTCAGTCAATACACGAGCCCCAATACCACCATGTGCTTGCTCAGTCATGCAAAATACCAAGGCATGCTTTTTAAATGCAAACTTAAACCCCTGGATTTCTACTTCTACAGTTACCCCAAACACAACACGCACCCTTCCTGCCCACTCAGCCGCTGGCTCGGGTCGTGAGACAGTAAAACACACTGGCCTGTTTGGTACAAGATTCCCTGGAGACAGAGCAGGTAACCTCCCAGTGCCCGGGATCCTGCAGAACCTTCCAGAGCAGCCAGCAGCGCCAGTCCCACTCGCAGCAGGGGAAAGCTGGACAAGTCACAGAAACCCTCAAACACCGAAACCACCCCAAATGCCTTGCATACAGCCCACATCATCTGTGTGCAGTAAGACAGGTGGGCACCCAGCACCTCCCTAATTCACCATCCTCCCAATATTCTGATGACATCCCAGCAGCACAAACCGTGGAAGTTTGTTATTGAAGATGTTATCAGCTGATCCTGAGAGCAATGAAGACATTGCACGTGTGAACAGAGAAGTGTTTTCATCTGTTATGTAACGCCCAGCCAGTGCAGAGCACACACAGAAACCAAACCTGGGTCTAAAGCCGTGCTGTAGTCAGAACTGGTCTAAGATCATCACTAGTTTATGGCTTGTTACCAAAACATAACCCCAAAGATCCCACACAGGAGTTACAAGGATGACACTGGGGCAGGGGGTGTTCTGTACAACACAACACGTTACCGTTGTACCTTGGTGGCTGCTAACCCTGGCCCTGATCCCAATGGCCTGAAAGGCGCCCGTGTTTGCTCTCTGCTCATCAGAGTCGTTTTGAACAACACTCAACTACTACAGGCAACTTCCAAGAACAATCTTCTAACAGTGGAGAAAGAAAGTCGACACCAAAAAGAAACAACAATCTTGGCTCAAACTTTGTCAGGTTTGCCCCACACACTGAGAAGGGTGTTAACAGTCACAAGAAAACAACTCTAAGAACTGCAGAGATGAGATTTAACTGCCCCTACACACAGCTTCCACAGCCACACACACAACTCCAGGAGGTTTCTTATACAAAGACCCTCACAACTTAAATACCAGCAGCATTCAACAGAACTAACTCCTCCTGTCTTTCCCAACCACTTCATAAACCACTGTGACAACACCTGATATTACTAAACCCTGTTTTTAAGAACACAATACTCAAATTTAATGGCATTTTCCCCTTAGTTTCCCTTTAATAATCATTATCAAAACCCTTCGGTACCACAAAATGAAGGAATAAAGCACCTCCATGCCATAAGAGAAACTCCAAGTAAGTAATTAGTGGGAAGAAATTCACATATCACCCGGTTGGGGCGTGTATGAACTGCTGACAATGAAACCTGAGCAGCCTCTGTGTGAAGAGGTTGCAAGCTCTCTCTGGGCAGTCTTTAAAAACCATAGGAAGATACTATGAATCCGCAAGGAGTTTCACTGTGCCAAGGCCCCTTTTCCAGGGGGAATACCACAGCAAACAAAGTTGTGCGAGGCAGGCAGCACAACCACAACCTTGTTTTCCTCCCAAAGAACCTCCTGCTCACCAGCACAAAGTGGTTTCTGCTTTCATTTATAGGCAGATCGGTAATAACTGTGTTACTATAAAGACTGGAGGGGGGGGAGACTGTCGCAAGGCTCATGGAGGCACCGTGCAGCTCCGCACCAGTGCCTCCTGCTCCCAGACACTTCCTCTTTCGTCTGATCCAGACAAGGCAGCTCCAAAGGCGAGAGGAAAACTTGGCACAGGCGACATTTTGAAAGGGAGCGAAGGGGAAAGGAGCTTTGGGGGTAGTTCAAGTTTGGTTCCAAGCCGGGTTTTTATAGAAATGCCATGGTAAATGCAGCGGACAGCTGAATCCTGTCATTCAAAGCACACAGAGCATCACAAGCATGTACAGTCACCTACACAACACGCAGTCATTCGCTAACCAGCAGCTCCTAATGGCTCCGAGGAGCCTTTCCAGTCCCAAACTCTTCCTCAAAACACAGAATAAACTTTTCCAACCTAAACCAGCTGCTGGGAGGTTTTGGATTTCCAAACAAAGGTTTCCACCCCCCTACCAAGCGTCCAGGGCTGTGATTTTCCTTTTCCCTCGATAAAAACACAGCATGTAAATAAAGCACTCTGTGTTATTACAGGCGAAATACTTTAGCTTATGGGACGTTCCACAAGCAACAAAAACTCTGAAGCTATCTCCAAGCAAGTCTGAAGCATGGCCTTGACTAATGCAGCTTTAATCCACGCAGAGCACAGCTCCATGCTCAGCTCTTCCCTGCTCCTGTTCAATATCCCTCTGAAAATAAGGCAATATCCCCAAATCAAGCCAGCGCAAGAGGCATGTTTCCAAAAGTTCAATCCGAACGAGAAGGGAGCTTGGGGCTGGGTGGGTTATTTGGGAAAGTTGGGCTGGATGGGAAAGCAGAGCCATTGTTCCGGCGCTGTGTGGGCCTAGGAGAGAACTTTGAGCGTTAAACCTTGTGTTTTCCTTCCAAGGCTGGGGACACGCTGCAGGACACTGGTCACACAGTCACCGACGGAGGTGCTTGAAAGCACCATGAAACCCTTGGGTGATAAATGCTCCCCCCCCCAAACACCCCCCCGTACCCCACCTCCCTCAGTCTTAATAAAGGAAATTCCTTACTCATGATCTGCCTAATAAAATCTCTGCTGAGAACAAAGTTATTAAACACTGACTACAAATATATATAGATATGTATATAAAGCCCAGATTGTTTCTCAGGCTGGGGCAAGAGACAGACTCTTAAAATTACAAGCCTGCAATTAAAAAGAGCCAAACGCTGTTATTACGTGAAAACGAGATAAAAACAAGGGGAAGGGATAAAAAAAAACCCACACAAACACAACCACCCCCCACCCCCCCCGGGTCACCAGCACACCCAAAGTATTGTCTGCATCCTCCTCACCCCCTCTTCTCAAGGCACCGTCCGTCGCCCCCACCCCGGGGACACCGACCCTCGGAGACACCCCCCCCCCCATTAAGGCCGGGGAGGGGAGAACCCACCGCACCCCCCCACCCCAGCGGGCCGGGCCTCCGGGTAACAAAGCCCCGGCCTTTCCCGGAGAGCCGAGCCCGGCGCCCCCCGGCAGAAAGGGGGAGCCCCACGGAGGGCCAGGCCCCGGGGGTGGACGCAGGCGGGGGGCGCCGGGATGGGCCTGTGGTTCTCCCCCCACACACACACAACAACACCCCGGTCCCTGCCGAGCGGGGAGCGGTCGGGAGAAGCGGTCGGGAGAAGCGCTCGGGAGGCAGGGCCCCGCCGCGGCCCCCTTTCCCGGTAACAATAGGGGCCAGGCCCCGGCCCCCCGAGCGCCGACAAGGAGCCGGGCGGGAGCGCCAGACACAGCGCCCCGCCGCCGCTCGCCTTCGGGGCGGCCTGGCGCCGCTCCGCCTCCTCCCCACACCAATATGGCCCCACCGGCGGCTCCGCTGGGGTGCGCGGCGCGGCGGGGGCCCGGTCCGGTGCCGATACTCACGGGCGGAGCGGTAGGATGAAGACGGATCTCGGCCCCCCCCAGGCCGCTCGCCGCCTGCCTCTCCCCCTGCCTTTCACTCCGACAACATGGCGGCCCGGCGGGGACGGGCGCCGCGCTGCACGCCGGGAAGGCGAGGCCGCTCCAAGCGATGCCGGCGCGGCCCGGCCCGGCCCGGCCCTGCCCGCCGGCCCCGGCCCCTTCACACACACCCGGCCCCGGGCCCTCAGCGCCGGGGCAGGCGCCTTCTTCCTCCGCCGCCCTTCACCCGCGCAGGTTGGGGCTCAGCGGTTCCGCTTCACCACCGTGGCCCCGGTGCGGTCTTAGGGCTCTAGGCCGCCCCTAGCTCCGCGCTGTCGAGCCCATGGGGCTGCGGTGGAGCCCCCTCCTTTATCCCGAGCACCCCGCAGCCCTAGGCGGGCGTTGCTTGGAGGTCAGGCAGCGTCCAGCGCCCTGCCCCACACAGCAGCACCCACCCGGGTGCCCGCCATGCAGAGCCGCCACAGAGGCGCAAAGAGCGGGTCGCGGTCACCCCACGCCTTTCCCAGCGCAGCACCAGCAACCAAGCACGATTCTGGGGGTGTTCCCCCCACCCCAAACCCCTTCCACTCCCCTTCCCCACAAAGCCAGGGCTGTAAGGAAACTACAGACCCCAGCGTGCGCTGCTCCGGGTCCAGCCTGGGCACTAAAACACAGCGCTGCACCCTGGGAGCGGTAGTTTGTGCCACAACACCTCCATGTTAAAGGGGCAGCTCGGTCGGCAGCATTGTGCAGCCTCCTCCATAGCGGTGCTGGGCTCCCGTGGGTTTTATTTGGGGGGGGGGGAACTTAACATGTGCGCTCGATGCTTACATGCGATGCTTCCTCTCCCCCTTGGCCAGGCGAGTGACCCACACATGGAGACAGGAGGAAGGTGCTGGTGCAGGGAAGCGCTCGGGACATGCCCGTGCATGCACACGGAGAAAACAAGCCCAGCGCGGCGGCTGCAGTGTTTCAAAGGGCTTCAGCTGCCAACGGGGTCCCACAAACCACACAGGACACGGCGAGAGGTTTCTCTTTATCCTGAGCTGCTGTGGGCAACGCCATCAGGTTGTGGTTTCAGGTGCAAGAAGTTACCTCGGTTTATCACAGTCGTTAAGCTCAAGCAGGGTCAGATCCAGCTGGGAGCTGGCTCTGTGGCTTGCATCCATCTTCTCCCCCAAAGGGTGATGGGTGTCTCTGTGTCCCTTCTAAGCACCCACAGCACCAAAGCTGCGTGGAAGCAGCCAACTCCGAACCCCTAAGGACACACAGCTCATGGCTGCAGCCTGGGGGGTGCTGAGCACACCAGGCCAGGTGTGATGGGGTCCTTCAGGATAAGGAGTTAGCTTATAGCGTGTACAGCACCCAAAGCTTGCTTCAGCCAGCGCTGGCGTGGCGTGTTTGACCTGGCAGAGCCTCCCTGTGATAAACTCTGCTGGGACCATGTTGTCCAAATGGGTGTGTGGCCCTTGGCATGGCCCCCCCCCATGCCCTGAGCACCCCACAATGGCTGCAGCATGGATCCTGTGCAACGAGTAGCTCCTGTTAGCGAGGCCTGGCTGCCTCCAGGCTCTTCAGCAGAATAGGAACATCAGCAGCTTCTCTTAGCGAGCATCCCTAGAGAAGACAAAGCTTACTCTGCTGCACTGCGCTTCCCTGCTCCAAGTAAATGGCCTCAGGGATGCAGTCAGCCCATCAGACGTGAGGCTGGATCAGTTCTCCACCTTCCAGCTGGTAGAGCCCTAAACCTGGCTCTGCCATGCCATGGTGGACCATGCCACAACCCCAAATCACCACCGGTGTGAGCAAAGCCAACCTCTTGGCATAGCAGACATGTGAATAGTGGAACTGTGTCGTCTTGGCACTGGAGCAGATCAATCTGCCCACACACCCTCCTCCTCCCTGAACATCCCAGGCTCCTACGTGGCATCAGTGTGGACTCCCGGGTGACAAACATTCCAGCTGTGAAGCATGAGAGGTCGGGAGCTGTTTCTCACACCGTGTCTTCACTTGCGGAGCCCAGGGGAAGACGGGCAGGTCCCTGCTTGCCTCTCCTGGCCACGTTTTAGAGTGTTGTGCTTGCAAACTGGCAACCTCAGCACCCCACCTTGCTGGTGGGGATTCCTGGTCCCCAACTATCATGCTGGTGGTAGCACAGGAGTCCCCAGGCAGTGCTGACCCTCTGCTGTGAGCCAGAGATAACAGCTACACCACAGCGGGTTGCAGCATGCACCCAGGCTGCTGCTGACACCAGAAACAGGGTTCCTGTTAATTACACCAGGGATAATTACATTTATACCGGTATAATAAGAGGGGGAGGGAAGGAGTCCTCCTGTGGTTGAAGTGTTAGTGGTTAAAACCCACGTATGCCAGTCAGTTTACTCAGGTTAGGAACAAAGAGGCAGGGAAATGGCACATGGGGACCTGCAGCCCTGTGGCTATGGGACTGAGCTGGAGTTTGGGTCTCAGCTCAGGATAAGCCTGATTCTTTCCTCCTCTTGGTTTGCAGCTGGTGCATCCTTTGGGGAGGATGCTCGGTACATAAGCCCATGCCTTTCCCCAGGTCCCAGCAATCAGAGGGTACATCACTCCCATCACTTTGGTTTTGCACCCATCCTCTTATTTTCAGAGCAGCGGGGGAAATGCTTCGAAACAAAACTGATGTGAACAATCACCCAAAACGGCCCCAGCCATGGTGAGTGTGGGCATTGCACCACAACCCACAGCCATGGTGAGGTCTGGGGGCTTCACTTTGAACCCCTTATCTCCTGGACCAAACTGGTCCCTCCTTACAGCCACTGTCCCCTGCCTGGCCAAGGCTGCGATGTCATTATAGAGTCTGAGCACCTCTCCCTGCTATCCTGTGAAGAATCCCTGTGTCACTGTAAACAGGAAGGGCAGGAAGAAAAACGAGTTGATTTTCTTCCATCCCAACCCAAGCGAAGAAATGGCTGAGGAGCAACAAAGGATTAATTTACCCTGTGCAGAAGCGCCGGCTCCCTCCCGCAGCCGAGGGACCCTGGCGAGTCACAGATGTTAAGGAGTAAAAAAGCCGCTTTCACAACCTCAGACAAAGGCACAGAGATGCTTTTCAGGGACTCGAGTTGATCCATAGATCTGGCTGCCTGGTCCTAGGTGTGCCGACATAAATACTGCTGGTTCCAAGGGAATGGGAGTAGGCACGGGAGCAAGGCCGGTAGGACGCGATGGGTGAATGGGGACAATGCTGTTTTCGTGCTTGGAGGGAAGCTTTTGGTTGTAAATTGATTAAAGAACACATCCCAGGCCTTATTTCCATCCTCTGTTGTATTTCCTTAGCAAGGATGAATTCTCCAGTGGCCCTGCCAGACAGGATGTGGTGGCAACCCCAAAGGACGCTGTCCTGAAATTGCATTGCCCAGCAGCAGACTGATGGCATGGCTGGAGGAACCCTGAAACGCCTTTGCTGGAGCAAAGCAGCATCATGCTCTGGTCCTGCAGCAGAGCCAGCTCTCAATCAGCTGCCTTTTAGCTCCAGAGCCTCAGAAAGGGCTCAAGGACGGGATGGAGCCACTGCGGGCAGCTGCCCGGGCAGGAGAAGCTCCATTTTGTTCCTGCAAGTGGGACATGTGCCAGATGTGTTACACCATTCCTGAGCTCCTGTCCCTGCCCTGTTGCCATGGGACTCCTGTGTTGTTCCTGGCACTGGTGCCTCTTGCTCTGGGTGGTTTGGTTGCATTGCCGGGGCAAGCTGGGAGCAGAGAGGCTCCACTCTCACCCTTTGCCCTTTCTTACTCAGCAAACCCTCCTTTAGCACTCTGGATTCAAGCAAAATCACTCAGGATATGAGAGAGAAGAAAGGCAAAAGCCTTTCAAGCGCCAGATCTGCTGCGGGCTCCTTCCAGCTTGTGCAGGAGGGGACATGGGGGTCTCACATCCCCATCTCCCTCATCCCTCTGCCCCAGGGCAGATCCAGCCCTAACTGGGCCATGGGTACCATGGGAAGAACCTCATCTACAAAGCAGTAATTAAAAGCTGGATCCCAACGTGTGTGCCTCAGGGGGCTCAGCTGAGGTTGTAGATGTAACGGTGTAGGCACAGGAGTGTGCAGTGGGGGTGATGCTCATCCATACATGATAACATGCTGGGGTGTTGTTTTAACTGGGAGCAAAACAGGAAGCACATCTTGAAGGTGCAGCGTGCAGATAGCTGTGCCCTGGGCAGGGCCCCAGGAGGCCACTGTGACAGCCCAGCAACAGCAACACGGCGTCACCAATGACAAGAGCAAAGTGGACAGCTCAAAGCCAAGAAATCAGATCTGGAGAAGCTGGAAGCAAAGGAGGAGTGAGGTTGGGGACTAGGAAGACCTTCTGGCTGACTGACCCCTTGCAAATCCACTGCTCATACCCTGATGAGGATTGCAGCCCTGTGACTCTGCAGTCTGTATGTTCCCAGTAACAATATACATTTTCCATTGCATATACATATTCCAATGAATAGCTCTGTGCAGGGGAAGGATCCGATGATCTTGAGGCTCTCCAGCCCTGTTTGCTCTGGAGATGTAAAGAGAAACCCAGAGCTTCCTTCCTGTCGATCTTCCAGTGCTGAGGAAGAGCTGGTGCAGTGCAAATGAGATACACAGAGCTGGTGGAAAGAGGTAGCTCCTCACAAAACGCAATCAGGCTAGAGGACTGCAAGAAGATGTCATGTGGACTGAGAAGGCAGCAAGCTTCCAAAGGGCTTACTCATGTAATTGCCTGTTGAGAAAATCCAGTGTTGATATACTTAGTGATAACAAACAAGCTGGAAAGCTTAATCAGCCTCTTGCTTCAGAGCTCTAATGATTAGAAGCTGGGATGAGATGTGGTGTGGGGGATCATCATAGAACCACAGAATGGTTTGTGTTGGAAGGGACCTTAAAGCTCATCCAGTTCCAACCCCTGCCACGGGCAGGGACCCCTTCCACTAGAGCAGCTTGCTCCAAGCCCCTGTGTCCAACCTGGCCTTGAACACTGCCAGGGATGGGGCAGCCACAGCTTCTCTGGGCACCCTGTGCCAGCGCCTCAGCACCCTCACAGGGAAGAGCTTCTGCCTAAGAGCTCATCTCAGTCTCCCCTCTGGCAGGTTAAAGCCATTCCCCTTGGCCTGTCCCTACAGGCCCTTGCCCAAAGCCCCTCTCCAGGGTTCCTGCAGCCCCTTCAGGCACTGGAGCTGCTCTCAGGTCTCCCCTTCAGGAGCCTTCTCTTCCCCAGCCTGACCCAGCCCAGCTCTCTCAGCCTGGCTCCAGAGCAGAGCTGCTCCAGCCCTCGCAGCATCTCCATGGCCTCCTCTGGCCTCGCTCCAACAGCTCCACGTCCCTCTTGTGCTGCTGCCCCAGAGCTGGATCAGGGCTGCAGGGGGGGATCTCCCCAGAGCTCAGCAGAGGGGTAGGATCCCCCCCCGATCTGCTGCTCACACTCTGCAGCCCAGCACATGGGGGGGTTCTGGGCTGAAGCACTCACTGAAGCTGGGTCATGGGGAGCTTCTCATTGACCAACACCCCACGTCCTTCTCCTCAGGCTGCCCCATCCATTCCCCAGCCTGTGGCTGTGCTGGGGATTGCCCTGACCCAGGGAAAGGACCTTGCACTTGGCCTCGTTGAACTCCATGATGTTCCCATGCTCCCACCTCTCCGGCCTGTCCAGGTCCCTCTGGATCCACCCCTTCCCTCCCGCGTGTGTTTTCTGCTTTTCTACTGTTCCAAATTCCAGCTTTTTCTCTTATTTTACTACCAGGGAGGAAATCACCCACCCGGGCAGCGAGGGAGAAGGTGGAATCTCACTGGGACACCAGAAAATGAAGCTCATGGTTACAGGTACAAGCTGGGTGCTAAAGAGCCCGCAGGAGCGAGTGGGAGCATTAAGAGGGAGGGGAAAAAAGGGGGCCAAAAGTAAAAAACCCACCAGATTTTAATCGATTCAAGTGCAGCAGGAAGGGAAATGCCCCAGAGCAGGACAGCATCAGCTGAAACCTTCCTTTGCCTTTCGTAGTTACAGAATAGAAAAGAAATCCTCGTTCACATTACAAATACAGTCCTGTATAAAAACAAGCCAACAGAAAAGGGGGGAATAAG
Source organism: Pezoporus wallicus (assembly GCF_028554395.1). Classification (NCBI taxonomy): domain Eukaryota; kingdom Metazoa; phylum Chordata; class Aves; order Psittaciformes; family Psittacidae; genus Pezoporus; species Pezoporus wallicus. The sequence continues at coordinate 843,576 of NW_026635715.1, forward strand.
GAAACCCAAAAGGTCACGGCACCAGTGCCTGGCTCCCCCCGAGCTCAGGAGGGAGGGCAGCTCCTCTGAATGAGTTAGGATGATTCCAGGCTTTTCCTTCTGCTTCCTGCTGGTTTGGAGAAGGGTTTTGAGCAGGAGGGTGACTGCTCCCATCCCACCCCATCGCATCCCGCATCCCAACCCACGGCAGGTCAGTGAGAGCATCCTTGGTCCTGGAGAGGAAAAGCAACCCCGGAGATGGTGTTGTCACCGGGGCTGGGCAGCGCTTGGGGCTGGGAATGTGTTTTGGGGATAGGGGGGAATCTGTTGCCTGAAAAACATTGTTTTCCTTGGAAAAACTAAGGGAAAGGGTGGAAAAATTATTGCCTGTAGAGTTTGCAGCTTGGCTGGAGGCGATGGAAGGGCTGGTGGGGGATGCAGCCAAATCCAGGGGGATTTGGGCCTGGGCAGCTTCGGCTGTTGGTGCTTCCCAGCTGCTTCTTGGGAAACACAAAAAATATCCCTAGATAACCCCTTGGAGGGGAGGACAAACCCCTGGGAGGCAGAATTCACCCCACCCCACCCCCTGCTGCTTACAGGTGCCAAGGGTGGGCTTGGAGCCAGGAGACACCACATCCCACCTCCGAGAAGCAAAGGAGAAGGAGGAGGTTGGGAGGAGCTGGGATGCTTCATGGACCTTCCTTTTCCTTCCAGCTTCCTCTGAGACTTCCCAGCTCCTCTCCATTCACAAAGCAATCGCTTCCCAATGGATCTCGACCATTCCCCTCTCCCACATCACCATTCCCCACACCCCGATGTCGCCCTCCTTCTGCTGCCAGACCTGATGGGGTGGATTAGCCCCTAAGATCCCACAGGGATGGAGGGACCGGGGTGGGTTGCGAGGCCCCAGGGTGCCCTGGGATGGGCAGAGCGCTGCTGAAGGCACGGTGTCGGCCGGGGGGGGGGGGGGGTGTCATGTTCAGCCACTGCTCAGGCACTTCAAATTAATACAAATTAACCAAACCCAGTAATTAAAAAGGAGAAAACCAACCCAAACATTCATGAGATGTGTTAAAACAGCCGGAAAGGGGCTGTGTCAAAGCAGCGTCAGTATTGCCAACTTTGACCCCCCCCAAAAGGTGGGAGGGATGGGGGGGTCTCGCAGGGGGATTCGGTGGGCTCTGTGTCCCCCCCATGTCCCCAGGCAGGGGGGGGAATTGAGGCAAGATGCTGACAGCTGGATCCAGCTCCTGATGGCAAAGGGGATCATCCCGGATTGAACCCCTCTGACACTGTTCCAAGCAGTCAGGGAGCTGGGAAATTCCTTCTGGGAGCAAAACCCCTGGGTTTGGGGGCCAGCCCGACTCCCAGACCTGGAATTTTGGGCCAAGTGTCCCAGCCCTGGAGAATGAAGGTGGTCCCTGTTCCCAAAGCACTGTTCATCCCCACCCCTGGTCCCAGTTTGCTCCAAAACAGCTGGGTTTTGCCCCAACCCTGCTCCGGCCCCCTCCTTCCTGGAACACCGGGAAGGGTGCTGCTGCTCCAAGGGAAAACCAGGCTGGGAGAAACAGAAGACGACGGTGTCCAGTGGGTGATGCCACATCCCTGCTTGTCACCGTGTCCCATCCTGGCGAGGCTTTGGGAGCATGAGGGGGAGGACACAGTGCAGGGGGGTCCACCTGTATCAAGCCCCCTCACTCCCCATCCTGCTGTGGGTGCCTGGTTTGGGCTCAGAGGCTTCCCAGCTGGATGGACGTGCAGCTCCCGGCTCCATCCTCAGGGGTCTTGCAAGGTGCAGGGAGGAGATGGATGTCTTGGCATCGTGTTCCTCCCCCCCCCATTCTGGGGGTCGTGTCATTGGGTGTGGGGCAGTTCACTCTCAGGGGGTCCTATGGCCTCTGGCTCCCACGCTGGGCTGGGGCTGGATCCAGGGCAGGTTACCCGGACCTGGGGGGGAAAGAGAAGACGTGTTAGGGGTGAGACCCAAAGCATGGAATCACAGACCCAGCCTGGGGTGGGTTGGAAGGGCCCTTAAAGCCCATCCGATAAAGAGCATCACTGGGGAACCTGGCTCGGGGAGGGCAGGACACCCACATCCATCCCCATCATGTGTGTGCTGCCACCCTCGGGGTGACACCATCCATGTCCCCATCCCGGGAAGCTCTCACCCCACCGTGCCCTGCTCACGCTGGAGGGCTGTGGTGGTGGTGGGGAAGGGCCAGCTCCATGCAGTGGGGTGCAGCACCCATGGGTGCTCACCCATGCACTGGGGTGGGCGCATGAGAGCCTGTGTGTGCCCAAAGGTGCAGGGAGGCCTGAACAGCATCACAGATGCATTTGTTCCACCACAGCTCTCTCACTGTAGGCACTGCCCTTGAGTTTGCATAGAAGGCTTTGGATATAATTAATTCCTGGCACCCAACAGGAGGCAAATCCCTTTGGATTTCACAGCCTTATCTCGTTTCAGCCTTTATCTGGTTAAGCTTAATGGGGAAGGGAGCAGAGAACAGGGAGCTCACTTATCTGCAGAGCTGCCTGTGGGGCTCAGCAAACACAAAGCAGCAAACAGGAGCATGAACTAAAACTGCCCAAGCCCAGCCCTGATGGAGACTCTGGTCTTTATGGTGAGGCAAGGAGGATGCAGACCCACATCTTTTGGGTTATGATGGTGCAATGAGGGACCTTGGAGGCGCTCCTGCATCCCAGAGCATCCCAGAGCATCCCCAAGGCTTCCCAGCCCGGCACAGACTCACGTGTAGAGTGGCTGTAGCTGTAGGTGTGATGTCTTCTGTGGTGCCTGGTAGCCGTAGGAGTCGAACCCGCCAATGAAGTCGACTGGAGAGAGGGGCAGAGGAGCGAGGTGAGCTGGGGAGGGTGGTGGGGACATTTCCCTGCCTCCCCCCCCTCTACCAACAGCACCCATGGGTAACGCAGCATCCTGACTTGCAGCAGGGAATGCTACATCCCAGTCTGCAGTGGTGTTCTGGGCCCCTGCAGCATCCCAGGATCACTGAATCCCAGCCTGGTTTGTGTTAAAGGGACCTTAAAGCCCATCCAGCTCCAACCCCTGCCACAGGCAGGGACCCCTTCCACTAGAGCAGCTTGCTCCAAGCCCCTGCGTCCAACCTGGCCTTGAACACTGCCAGGGATGGGGCAGCCACAGCTTCTCTGGGCACCCTGTGCCAGCGCCTCAGCACCCTCACAGGGAAGAGCTTCTGCCTAAGAGCTCATCTCAGTCTCCCCTCTGGCAGGTTAAAGCCATTCCCCTTGGCCTGTCCCTACAGGCCCTTGTCCAAAGCCCCTCTCCAGCTTTCCTGCAGCCCCTTCAGGCACTGGAGCTGCTCTAAGGTCTCACTGGAGCTTCTCTTTTCCATCCTAGGTCATGGAACCATCCCAGTCCCCACAGCATCCTAGGGAAGTGCTGCTTCCCAGGTCTTGGCAGCAGCTGTGGTCAGAGCAGCATCACAGGGACACGCAGTATCCTGGGTCACAGCAGCGTTCCAGGCCTCAGCAGTGTCCCAGGGAAGTGCCATTGAGAGGCAGAGGAAAGGAGCTGGACTGACACGCAGAGATCCCTGTGGCTTTTCTCATCACAACAGCTCTTGCATTGCAGGCTGGACAAAGTGGGCAAAATTACCCTGTCATTGCCTCCAGAGTGGGCATTTAAGGAGAATTATGGGGGAATTACCTCTCCTTTAAGGCCTGTCATTTAGGGAATTGCAGACACCCATGGATCAATGTTCCCTGGTGCGATTTCCAGCCTGGTGGCTCCTCGCCCTGCATCAACCACCTATCGAGCCCTTGGGTACTCACTGGAGGAGTCCTGGTGGCAAATCCCATCCCTTCACCATAGCTGGATGCAGTGGGAACTATGGGGGGACCTCAACATCTCCCCCAATCACCCCATGTGGCCCCAGACCTGAACCCTCCACCAGCACCCCCAGGCTGTGGTGTCTGAGCTGCTGCAGGAGCCACAGCACAACCCATCTCTCCAAACCCAATCCATTCATCCCCATGGAGCAATGAGCTGGGTGGGTTCGCACAGGGGTGTCCATTAAACAGCAGCGTGCTCAAAAGGGGAAGCAAACTGATCTTCCTGACTCAGTATTCAGCCCGCTCTCGGTTTCGACACCATCCATCCATCCATCCATCCATCCATCCATCCATCCATCCATCCATCCATCCATCCATCCATCCATCCATTTCCAAACCTAATATGATATTCCATTGAAAATGTGCATTTGAATCCTGGGCTCCAGCAGCATTAATATTAAAAGTGTATCGAACGCAGGAGCTGTTTGAATGCAAACACGCTCCAAAACCGGCGGCACTGGATAAACCTTTGTGCCAGCTTCTTGGATACAGAAACAAGTTATTCCCGCTGGCAGTGGCCACTTTCACATGGAGATTTTCCTTTTCCACTACGCTGGTTCCCAGCAGGCGGAAAACATGGGGATGCTGCACGCCGGCATCACGTGGGATGGGCTGGGAGCATCCCTGGCTCTGTGGCACCATCCTGATTCCAAGGCAGGAGCTGGATGCTGGGGTGGCTTTTGCCATAGGGGCCATTGCGGAGCATCCCTGCCTGTGGTGGCTGCTGGGAGCTGCCAGCTGGCAGGAATTCATTAACAGCAGATGAGCATTTAATGTGGTTGGATGGCTCCAGCCTTCACAGCCTGGTTAATTGGGGTGCTCAGTGCTTCCGGACGGGGGTTTGCTGGGATCGGATTGGAAAGCACAATGTAGTTCCTATGAAAATCAGCCTGTAACGATCTTAAATTGCTGATTCCCTCCCTGTTTTGGGTGAAACCTGTTTGGGTGATGCTATCCATGGGGATGCTGGCTGGGGACACCCATTCCCTTGTCCCTGAGCCCCAGGTGGCTCTCAAAGGGGTTGGCAGGCAATGGATGGAGATGGGAGCAAGGCTCTCCCACAGTGCCCTGGCACCAGATCCACACCAGGAGGAGCATCTACCATGAACATATCAAAGCACTGTGGTGGATCTTTGCAGCAAGGGCAATTCCCTGCCCCTGCCACACTAGAGCAGGGACCTGGAGGAGATGCTCTGAATTTGGGTCAGTGAGGAGCAGTGAGAGGGATGCTGAACCCAAACCTGGCCACACTATAGGGGTGAGCTTCCTGGCTTCAGTGGGACCTGGACTTGGGAGACTGGGCACCATCTCAGCCTCTTCATGGGCTGCTGTGGGGCCAAAACCCAGCCCCATTCATTGGATGAAACTGGTCCCATTCCTGCACCCAGTCCCATGGGAGATGCAGCAGCTCAGGGCTCAGCATCCCCAGCCCTGTCCTCTGCCAGCCCTGGCCATGGTGCAGCACCCTTCCCAAGGCTGAGGAGGGGGACTGCACTGGTGGCACAGGGTGGCACATCACACCCCAGCCCATCTGCCTCAATGGGGATGGGAAAATGGGGCAAAACCCCCAACTAAAGGTATTCCTTCACCTGTGACCCAGGCATCATTCCCCATCCCTGGCTGGGAGCTGCCACCCCAGCAAGACCCTGGTTGGTGTCATCAGAGGCTGTTCTGCAGCTCTCCCACCCCATGACAGGTATCAGGAGCACTTACAGCTGTCTTCTTCCTCCAGGAACACTTTGCTGACGTAGCAGGCATAGACAAAGCCAAAGAGCTGCAAAACAGAAGCAGTCGGTCACTGGGGTGATGGGCAATGAACCAGCATGGAGCCTGGTGCTGCGAGGGGATGCCTGGAGCATCCCAAGGGCACTGGGAGCATCCTGGGTAGGATCAGTGCCTTCTCTGGGATAGTGGTGCTGGAGCCCATCTCCAGTGGGTGCTGGTTTGGGATGCAACAAGACTGGATGGTTTCATCTGCGCTATGGGAACAAGGGTGATGGCCCAGGATGGGTGCTGAGCCCCATGCAGAGCCTGGTGGGTGCACGGCAGCTGCTCTGGACCCCAATTCCCTTTCAAGCTTTATTTCCTTGCAGCCCCCAAGGCTCCAGAGGAGTTTTGCATCCAGGTGCGTCCCCTTCCCACCTCCCCATGGGACGAGACAGCCCCTGAGATGCGGGGACCACCCCTTGTGCCAAGCAGCGCATCCCAGGGGCTCATCCTCCAGCAACACCTCTGTGTGGATTACACCGAGAGCTCCCCAATCCCTGCAGCACCCAGCCCACAGCCTGACAGGCTTTAGGGTGAGCAGCACCCTGGGGTGCTCTCATGGGCTCATTGCCCTCGATGCTATAAACAGGCACCGATGCACGACGGCACAGTGGGACATCTCCAGCTCTGCCCATCCCGGTCCCTGCCGTCACCCCCTTCTCCCACTGCACGATTTGGGATTGGGGATGAGGAGGAAAGGAGCAGTGCTCACCGCCAGGAAGATCTGTGTGGCGCTGCTCACCACCTCGATGTACTGGTAGTCGAGCAGGCAGCCGCTGACCGTGATGACGTGATGGTCCTCGGGCGCCAGGTTGGAGTTGAGCACCGGCGTCACCAGGCAGCCCGGCCCGTTCTCCATCCACCACGAGCGGTGCAGTGAGGTATTGAAGGTCATGATGAAGTCTCGGTCCTGCGGGAGGGGAGCGCAGGAGGAGGCACAGAGCGTGGAGCTCAGGGGCTTTGCAGAGGGGTTGGGTAGAAAATGGGGTTTTCCAAGCCAAGGAAGCTCCGTGAGACCCAGAGCGTGCTAGCACAGTACAGGGCATCTCCCTAGCCTGCAGCCAGCACCCAGGGTTTGTGGCTTCCTCCTATGCTGGTGTCCATACACCAGAGGGAGAGAATCCCCTTCCTCGACCTGCTGCTTGAGAGGCAGAACCATGGGACCGTCCCTCCAGCATGGTGCAGAAATCCCATGTTTCTGCTTGCTAAAACAGCCTCAAGTGTCCTGGAGCCACATGGGAAGATGGTTTCATCCATCAAGTCCCCCAAAAAGCCCTTCTCCCCACTGTGGGCAGCTGGGACCTATGTCCTGAGCCCTCTGGGATGGCATCCTCAGAGCAGGGTGCATCCTCAGCATGGGTACCCCAACTGCGGGCTGGGGATGCTCAAATCACCTAATGATGCATCATTACATGGAGTTTTCACTACATGAAGTTTTGCTCTTTTCCATGCACGAGCTCTACTTTAATAGCCATGGGAGGGAAGGAGAGGCAAGGAAAGGAAGGGGAGGAAGAGGAGGAGCTTTACCTGTGACAGGCGTCCAACCTCCAGGTAAAAGCAGATGATGAAGGCGTTCCAGCCGACCCACAGCACCAGCCACACCGCGTACTGCCAGGAAGAGAGAAGCTCAGGGAATGCCCAATGGACACCCCCTGCTCCATCCCACCTCCAACCTGCTCAATGGATCCCATGGGACCCACAGCTTTGGATACAGGGCGGGACCTGGGGCTGAGCCATCCCCAGGGGGGATGATGCTGCACGCAGGAGCAGCATCCGCGGTGGTACCTACCACCATGAGGTATTTGGATCTGTACTGGATGGTCCCAAAAATGCCCAGGATAACGGCCATGATGTGTAGGAAATTAGCCAGGATGGGGGCCCATTGGTAGCCCAGGAAATCAAAGATCTGCCTCTCCAGCGCTGCCACCTGCAAGAGAGCATGGGAAGGGGCAGGTATGAAAGCATCGGTCACCACAGCATCCCGGGATGCTGGAGGCAAAGAGCAGCTGGTAATGAATGGGAATTCCTATGGATAATTGGTTGCAATGGGCTGAAACATACGTGTGATGCCTTGGCTGGTGGGGGGTGAAAACATGGGGGGGAGTGAGGGGTTATTTGGAATATCTGGAGCTAGAAGGGGAAAGCAGGAGATACCAGCTTGTACCCACCAGCACCCTCCATGCCTCAGTGTCCCCATTGCTCAGGTCTTGGGCACTGTTTTGATCACCCTTTGGGATGGGTTTATCCCTGGAATCAGCCTGCCCAGGGGTGAACCTGCTCAGCTCATGCACGATGCCCTGGGTACCAGCCCTCCCATTTAACACCACTGGGGTTTGATTGCTGTTATCATTGATAATCCATAAATAAGGACTTGATGCAGCTAAATAAATCACACAATGCACAAAATCAGGGCCGGTGGCTTCGGATGGAACCTGCCTTTACCTCAGCACTTATTTACAGCCCTATTTATACCAGCTCAGGGTCTATTACTCTTAATTACAGGATTAGCCCAAAGCGATGTGGTAGCAGAGGTGATGTGGGAGCACTGGGGCATTTGTCAATGGTAAAAAATGGAGATTGGATGAGGCTTTGGGGGTTTTAGGGAGTTTTTAGGGCTCTTGAGGGCTGAGCTGCAGCATCCGTGTCTCCAGCAGCTTTGCAACCAAACCAACTCTTACATTTACCTTTGTGAGAGCCCAGCCCCATCTCCTCGCTCTTTGAGGTGCCCCAGATTCACCCAATAAACCCTCCAGGGCCCCAGGTCCTCCCTGCAGCACCGTGCCTCAGTTTCCCCTCCCAGGGCAAGGCCCTTCATCCTGGCAGGGAACTGGGAGCTTATCCTGCAAATCACAAGAGAAAATGGGCTTCACATCCCCTGCTGAGCTCACCAGCACACAGCGAGCTGGGCTGGCCTCAGGGGAGCTCCATCCTGGCGCTTCCTGAAGCTCCCATAGGAAAATGAGGGCCCTGCAGCATCCTTGCACAGCCACAGCTTCTCTGGGCACCCTGTGCCAGCGCCTCAGCACCCTCACAGGGAAGAGCTTCTGCCTAAGAGCTCAGCTCAGTCTCCCCTCGGGCAGGTTAAAGCCATTCCCCTTGGCCTGTCCCTCCATCCCTTGTCCCAAGCCCCTCTCCAGGTTTCCTGCAGCCCCTTCAGGCACTGGAGCTGCTCTAAGGTCTCCCCTTAAGGAGCCTTCTCAGCAAAGGCAAGGACTGCTGGATCCCATTCCCTACTCTATCACTGGGATCCATGCTGGCAGGACCCCAGTCTCAATTGAAGGTGATGGAAAGCCACAGAGCAGCCGCCGGGTCCGTGGTGCCGTGACTGAGGCTGTTTGCATTGAGCTTAATTCACTTCCACACTATTTAAACTCTCTGAGGAAACAGCCTTTGGAAATAACAACGGGGCTGTAAATCCTTTAAATTGAGGGATATAAATAATAGATGATAACAGGGAATGTGGTACCCCGGGGGGTTAGAGCCATCCATCGAGCTGGTGGCTGTTGACAGAGCTGCTCAGCAGGAGCTGGATGCGAAGGCTGGGTTTTGGGTACCGGTGTGTCTCCGAAGCGAGGGAAGGGACTCTGAGAGCATCTCATGGAGCTGGAGTGATGGATGGCACCTGGACGGCTCCTTAATTCCAGCCCATTGAGCCAGGACAAGCTGGGAAGAGCCTGGTCAAACCACATCCTTCAGCCCAAGGAGAGGCAAAATGAGGAGCAAACACCACGGTGTCCTCGAGGATGAGCAAGGGCTCATCTCAGGCTTCAGCTGGGACATTTGGGGGCAGAATTAGGGGTTTGCACAGTTTTACTATGTGGGCAAAACACCCACCTTTTTTTTTTGGGGGGGGGGAAACATCCCTTTTGGGGGGATGGAAACTCCTGGCTCCCTAGGATGTGGCAGGAGCAAACCTGCCCTTGTCCTTCTGAATGTCTTCACCAAACCACCCAGGCAAGGGCAGGGGATGTTCCCCCCTCATTTTTCCTGGAAAGAGTCAAAAACAGGCAGGAAAAGGCTCCATTCCCCCCCCACACACACACAAAAAAGGGGATGTTTCCCTCTGAAAACACTGTCCCTAAAGCCTGAAGAGCCCCGAGCATGCGGCTGCAGTTCTACCCGCTGTCAGCGGGGCCGGAGCAGGCAGCGCAGGCAGGATGCTCCCGGCTGCCCCTGCCTGCAGCATCTGTGCATCGGGCTGAACTAAAGCCTCTGCCCTCCCCTGGCAGGAGCGGAGCGGTGCCCCCCGATGGGATATTATCCTTCCCCGGGTGATTCCCTCCCGAACACCATATGCCCGAGGCTCGCCGGGGATTTAACCTTTCATTTCGCTGCGTTTTGAAGAGATTTGGGGGTTTATTCTGCCTTGAATCCAGCCTGAAGACACTGCGGGAGCATCACTGCCCCGGCTGCTGAGCCCAGCCTGGGGGATTGGGGCAGAAATGCCCCATTCTAGGAGTTTGGGGCAAAAATGTACCGGGGTTCAGGGAGAAAACACCCCCCAGCAGAGCTGGAAATCAGGATCCGGCCCTAAGGGGATGCCAGGTGCTGTTAGTCCCCATGAGGGATGTTTCCCATAGCCCAGGCCTGGATGTCCTTGCAGCAGGTCATAGAACCAGAGAATCATCACAGCCTGGGTTGGGTTGAAGGGACCTTAGAGCTCATCCAGTAAAGAGCATCCTTGGGCAAACGAAGCTCCGGGGGCTCCCAGATCCTGCCCCCATCCCCAGGAGGAACAGCCAAGTCCAGCTCCCATCCTGCTACAGGCACCACACCACCCTCAGCACCCTATTGCAGGCTCTGCCACCATTCATTTTGAGGCAGTTTACGGCATTTTGCTCATTTTCCCTTTGCCATTGGAGGTGTTTCCATCATGTGGTTCCATTCCCAGCTCCGCCCGGCTCCACTTTGGGGAACAGCTGCGATTGGAATGAGCGAATTGACTATTAAGGAGGTGCAAACACCGCTGTGAACCCGGGGACTTCAGTTAATGACTTGGAAACAAGTTCTTGACCTACTTCCAACTTGCAAAAGCCTTCGTGAAATCACAGAGAAAGAAATTAAAGGGGCCAGAGCCTTGATTGCTCTGTGCTATGGGGTGGAGATGAGCAGGATGCCGCCCCTGGCCTAGAAGATGCTCTGAGACGAAGCAGTATGAGCAAAAAGCAGGGTGAAAGAGGCACAAATTGGGACCTTCCTCAGCTGTTGCAACCTCAGTGGGTTTGGGGGGGGTTCTGGCCTTTGCAATGCCCCTTTTCCCCCACTCCCAATGGATTTAGGAGCTCATGGAGCAGCCCAGATCTCCAGGATGCAGCTGCAAGTGCTGGGGGCACAGGCAGAGATGTAGTGGAGGGGTGAGATTCCTTGCCACAGCTCCCCATCACCCCCCCCCAGCACCCATCCCCCTGGGCTTTCCTTCCTCTCGCCTGTGTTTTCCCACCCCCATTCCCCTTTATTTCATTTCCCTGCATCCGGCAGCGTTGCCATGGGAACACGGCGGCTGGATGCGCTTGTCTAGACGCTGCACCCCAGGAGCCCGCCGCCGGCATCCCGCACCATGGACTGGGTGCGAGGTCACTCCCTGCATCCCTATGGCTGCATCCCCTCCAAGCTCCTGGCTCCATCCATCCCTGGGGGTTCCCTACAAGGAGGGCTGGGAAATGCAGCTTGGGGGTGGATAATGGGGATAACAGTAACCATCATCACCATGGAATCATTGAATCCCAGGCTGGCTTGGGTTGGGAGAGACCTGAAAGCTCATCCAGTTCCACCCCCAACGCTTTCCACTAGAGCTGGGCCCATTGCTCCCAAACCTGGAAGTTTTGAGTGGATTTGGCTCTGTCTGGCTCCGATCTCCCCAACAAGGACCGCAGGGGATTGTTATCCCTGGAGGAATGTCAACAGGGGTTATCTTTCCCAGCAAACATCACAGCTTACCCCGTGAGGAGGCTGCTTCAGCTCTAGCGCAATGCCACATCCATTTAACTTCCATCCAGGATTCCATCTCTTATGTCCACTGTCCTATAAGTGCTGAGACGAGACTTTCTGCTTTCCCTCCTCTCCCAGCAAGGGAGTCACTTTTCCATGCCAGGGGAAGCCAAGGAAATCCAAGCAGCTCAATTCCCCTATTGCCTGTCAGAGGCTGAAGCCCCAAGGTCTCTGGTGCTGGCTGGGAAGGGTTGATCCTGCACTGCCCGGGTGCTGTGCCATGCCTCAGTTTACCTGGGAATTGGGCCCAAGTCCCATTGGCCCCGCTCAGCACCACACTGGGAGCATTTGCTCTCTTGGTTAGCTCCATCAGTGTAGGTCTAATGGGGAAACTGAGGCACGGAGGGATGGTGGAGGAGACCAGAATCCCAAGCCTTGGAGAATGGCTGTGCCTTGAGGACAACGGGTTGGGAGCTGCTCCAAAGCCACCAGTGCAGGGCTGGGACTGCTGGGCTGGCTCGAAGAGATGGGATACGGGCTGAGTTACCCCCATCAGGCTAAATTAAGCCACAGTTCTCCCTGGAGATGCTGAGTGGAGCCGCATCCCTGACCCCAGCACAGCATCTCTGGTACCCGGACTGGCTGCATCTCTCCGGTGCCGGTTTTCCCATGGGATGCAGTGGGGAAGGGGATATCCCCCACTGCCCATGGAAACCCCAACACTCACCCAATGTCTTGTCCTGTGGCTGAGGGGGAAGAAGGAGGCTTGAAGGAACCAGCGCTGCAGCAGGACACCCATGGGATCCTGCCCTGCTCTGTGTGGAGAAAGGGGCTTGGAGCTGGGAATCTTGGGCTGAAACCTGGGAGAATTTGGGCTTAGATCTGGGGACCTTGGGTTTAAATTTGTGGGATTTTTGGCTTAAATCTGAGGATCTTGGGCTTAAATTTAAGTGGTCTTCATGTGAGATTTGGGGAGTTTGGGGCATGAATTTGGGGGATCTTGGGCTTAAGTCTGCAGGTTGTGGGGCTTAAATCTTGATCTTAAAGTGGAGAGATCTTGTGTTTAAATTTGAGGGATTGAGACTTAACAATGGGAGATCTTGGGCTTCATTTTAGGAGATCTTGGGCTTAAATCGGGGGAGTTTGTGGCTTAAATTTTGCAGACTTGGTGCTTAAATGTGGAGGATCTTTGGCTTAAATTTGGGGGGTGCATAGATATGACAAATGAAACGGGGAACCAGGAGAGATACAGGGAGCCTGACACATGAATGACAAATGATGCGGGTGAATCCACAGGGGTTGGACAAGGAATGGGAGTGAGCAGGAGCCGGATGCTCCAGGAAAAGCAGGGTGGGAGGGGATGGATCCTGACCGAGATGTCCCCATCCACCCGCGCTGGCCGAGCTGTTTGGCCAAGGCTTAAGCCTCAGGCAATTTCGATGCTAATTCTCCCCGCTAAGTTCTTTAGCTGCCATCTGCGAGGAGCAAGAGGTGTTTTCCTCCACATCTCAAATGATGCCTCAAAGACAGCGTTAATATAATCCCATGGGGGAGGAAAGGAGGGGGAAATACATACAGATATATATAGAGAGATATAGAAATCCAATTTACTGACTTATTTAGTGACACTTTGTGTAATCAATTCTCGCAGGAAAGAAAGGCTGATTAAAGCCAAGCGCATCGCTATGGAAACCGGCATTCCCTCCTCCCACGACCCGCCGGCTGGGAAGGGTGAGGAAATCTGCCTGGTAACAACCCCGTTAATGAGCCAGGGAGCCCAAAGAATCCCTGGAAGCGCCGCTGCCGCCAAAGGAGCAGCCGGGAGCAGCCGGTGGGGAGGCGAAACCGAGACGCGCTCCCCAAATATTGATTCAGATGGAAGGGGTTTGGAGGAGGAGGGGATGCTCCTGCATCCGGGGTTGGTACCCAGGGGGGCACCCGGCGAGCCCTGTGGGGGCGGGTGTCTCTTATCCGGTTGTTTGGCCTTCAAAGAGAGGATGAACCCACCCTGACACGAAGGTTTGAGAGATTCAGGAGGGAGCTGCCAGCACAAAAGGGGGTTCTATGATAAACCCAGTGGGTTTCCCTCTCCGCAGGGCGAATCCCCAGCCCATGGGCATCACTTCCCGTTGTCTGTGCTCATCTGCCCCATGGGCCAGAGTTCCTTCGGGAACTGGGGATTTATTCTTATCTCTCCATCGGATAATGGCCCTCATGGAGGGTTCAGGGGTCTCCTCCTGCCTGGATGCATTCCTCACCTCAGCACCCTGCAAGGAGAAGATGCTTGAGACACCCGTGGGTGCTGCTGAGGCAAGGGTAAATATTCCCATGGGATGAATATAACCCCTCCCTTGGGTGGTGGGAAGTGGCTGGGGCTGGCAGTGAGCAGCACAGAAGGGACTTGGCCATTTCCCCACGCACTTGTGATGCTTTTCGGGGTGCTTTAAGGAGCGAAGGTCTGCACAGGGCATCCTTACTGCTGCTCCTTGTCGGCTGAGGGATTTAACAACAATCCCATCCCGTATTTTCCTTAAATTCCTTCCATTACCACCACTGTCACCATGACCAGGGATGTGAGTGGAACTTCACATGTGAGAGGATGCTTCAGCAACGGGATCATGGTCCAGCCCGGGGACCAGAGCATCCGGGTGCTGCATCACCCCATCCACCCACATCCCAAGACTATCACAAACAGGAGCATTCAAAAGGATGTGACATCCCACTAAAACCAGAAACCTGGATATTCTGAACCATTCCAAGGAGCTGTTAAACCTTCCCATTCATCCTGAGGAGCATTTACTCAGGCTCCTCTCAGTGTGTGCTGTGGCCACCGGTGCATTGTTAACGCATCCATCAGCAGCAACGTGGCCGGGAGCTCATCAGAGACACCTCCAACAGCCATAAAAGCCACTTGTATTAATGGCTCTGTCCTCCTTTTATCCCCACCACGGCCAGGAGGGGGGTTTTGGGGTTGATTTTACCACCGCTTTTGTTGCTTGGTGATAGATGGGGAGCATTGGATCCATCCCAGTGCCCACCCTGGGGCCTTCCTGCTCTACTCGGCCACATCCTTCAATGACACTGGGGTGACAATGACACAGCTGGGATGATGCCACCCCAAGCATCCCAAACCCTGCATCCAACAGGGATGTGAGCCCATCCCCGTGGCATCAGGGCCAGGCCCACATCAAGGAAAACAGGATTTTCCCCCAAACCTTGTATTTTCTCCCCCCTATAACCCCGTGGGATGGCTTTGCCAGCTGGGTGATGGGTGCTGCTCTGAGTCACCCCCCTTTTGGGTGCACCCACAGGAGGGATGAAGATTTCCATCTCAAAATCTCTGGGGAAAACCCAACCCTGCAGCTCCCATGGCCTGGACACAGGAGCTGGGAGGACTCCTGGGGTCCCCATGTGGGACACCCCATGACCTGGACACAGGAATGATGCTCCCACCACCTCCTGGAGTTCCCCTGTGGGTCCCCCCTGGGGGCAACGGGGCTCTCCCTATGTCCCCCTGCTCCATCCCCATCTCTGCTGGTGGCAGACATTCACCTCGGCGCTGATCCTGCTTCCCCATCCCTCCCGGCTCTGCTCCGTGTGCCTCCCAAGGGAAAGTGAGGGGATACCCTGGGTGTCCCTCAGTGATGGGAATGTGACCATGGCCAGGCTGGGCATGAGGACCCCCGGCCCTTGGGGACGAGCCCCACAGCATCATCCCCACCAAAGCCTGCCTCCGGCACCATGGGGCTCTTAGTGGCCCCAGTGCCATGCCAGGGGGATGCCACCCCCAATACACAGGTGCCACCCTGCCACAAGCCCCATCAAGAGCCATCTCCAGCCCTGGGGAGCAAAGAGGCACCCCCAGACCCCCCAAACCTTGCTGCACTCCGAGCACCCCATCAGCCACCCCATACACAGGGACTCGGTGCCAGCCCTGAGCCACCCCGGTGCCTGTGTCCCCTCCTCCCTGAGCCAAGGGAAAGCGGTGCCAGATGCCACAGAAAGGGGCCAGGAGAGGATGGATTCACCCGAGAGCCCTGGCAGCTGCCAAAGGGAATTGGCAACCGGGTGGTGATGGGCTGGAAGTGGCAGCAAGGGAGGGGACAGCAGGGGCCAGGAGCAGGGGGGGGCCTGGAGGTGCAGATGGGGATGCTGTGCCCCTGGGTAAGGGGGACAGGGCTGGTTCCTGAGCCAAAAGAGGGCGGAAAAGAAACGGATTGAGAGTACAGGGAGAGAGCCCGGGGGAGACGGGACAAGGAGTCTGAGCGTGACATTTCCTGGCAGGAGCCAAGGCCTCACCATCAATCTGAGCCATTACTGCACAGGAGCAGGAGCAGACAGGGCTTCCCAGGGGCTCCCATTAGCGTCAGCATCCCGCCCTGTGCTGCGCGAGCATCCTCCATCCCGCTCGGAGCATCCTTCATGCTCACCCGGAGCATCCTCCGCTCTCATCTCAAGTACCCTCCATGCTCACTTCAAGCACCATCCACTCCCCAAGCGTGAGCACCCTGAGCACCCTCGACTCCCACCTGAGCATCCTCTGTGATGATGCCAAGCATCCTCCACTCCAACCGGAGCAGCCTCTGCTTCCAACAGGGACATTTCCCACTTGGGGCTCGTACCTGGGTGTCCCTATGGGATGGGACAAGGTGCTGGGCAGAGATGCACCACTCCAGTGACAGCAGAGTAGAGGGGATTCTCCTCCGCTATTTAAACACTACCAGGGCTGCTCCTTTGCCTTCCCACTTCTCCCGGCTGTGATGTCCAGAGTTGGACAATTGGAATAAACAGCAGCTTTCAAATGGGGGGAAGGAAAGAAGCCCCATGCCCGGGGGCCTGTCCTGAGCCCCTCCGAGCATCCCTTGGGATTCAGGAAGAACATCTCCTCACTCAACCCCCAATGCTCCATCACTTGGAGGCAAAATACAGCCCCCAGCTCCATGCTGTGATAGGGATAAGGACATCACAGGGCACCCTGGGAGGATGAGGGATGTGGATACAGCCTGGAATGCTGGGATGAGAGGGGTCTGAAGACGCCTGCCTGTCTACTGATCGGCTTGGCTGGGCGCTGCAGCAATCAATAGCCAATAACCTGCATGGTGCTGAGGAGCTGTGAGGACGTGTGGCTGGTGCTGATGTGAACATCAGGGTCTTAGGGGGGTGCTGCAGGGGGCTCCTGACTATTTCCTTCCCTCTGTATAAGGATATCCCCAAGCCCCCTCCCTGTCATCCCACGGACCAGCAGAGACCAAGCTCCTCAAGACGCTGCTTTGCCGCATCCTCCAACCTCAGCTCTCCTTTCCCAATCCCCTCCTGAGGTCCTGGGGATGTATTTTGGGATGGGACACCCTGCTGGCAGGGCTGTGGTCCCAGGGGTGATGCTCACTGCCCCCCCTTCAGTCCACACCTTTCCTCCCGCGCTGGTTTTATTCCTCCTCTTCTTTCTTCCCATTACTGAAACGAGCATCATTGATTTTTTATAGTGCTAATTCTTCTCCTAACAGAAAGCCACCTGGGATCACATCAAATTGCTTACCAGCATCCAAACACTATTATGGCAGCTCAGGCCCTTTCAGCAGCCAAACGAGTCAGCTCGATAAGAAACAGCATCAAGTTTGGCTGGATGAGGCTCCTTTTCCCAGACATCAATTAGGCCACCTACTTTTAGGCTTTGCTGATCACATCATGCATCAACCTTCCCTTGCCGTGCTCTCGTGGCTTCGCCATCAGGCCATGCTCATCCTCTTTATTTGCTCTACAACTGAGACATTCATTTCCCAGTGCCCATCGCTCCCAGCTCCGGCAGGAACGGGCAGGAATGATTTAAGTTCTCCAACCACTCGCGTTAATGCTCTTGGGTGTACGTTTGCTGGTCTTGTAAATGTAGACGCACTGCACTTTAATCGCGGGTTTAATTGCGAGCAGGAACGTTCCTGCTTCCCAAACGTGCCCATAAACCTTTATAGCTCTGCCTGGGAATAATGCGGCTGCAATGGAGGATGCGCGTCCACTGGGATGGAATAAAAGGACCCCAGCCTGCTTTGGGTTGAAGGGACCTTAAAGCTCCTCCAGCTCCAACCCCCTGCCACAGGCAGGGACCCCTTCCACTAGAGCAGCTTGCTCCAGGCCCCTGTGTCCAACCTGGCCTTGAACACTGCCAGGGATGGGGCAGCCACAGCTTCTCTGGGCACCCTGTGCCAGCGCCTCAGCACCCTCACAGGGAAGAGCTTCTGCCTAAGAGCTCATCTCAGTCTCCCCTCGGGCAGGTTAAAGCCATTCCCCTTGGCCTGTCCCTACAGGCCCTTGCCCGAAGCCCCTCTCCAGGTTTCCTGTAGCCCCTTTAGGCACTGGAGCTGCTCCACAGCCACCCGAACCCATGGTCCCTTCTTGGGCTGGTCACCCAGGCTGGTGCTGAGGTGGGTTGGTGTTTTTCATGCCTCCAACACACACAGTTCCCACCTTGGAGCCGTCTCCAGATCCTCAGCGCTGCCCATCCCTGGAGCATCCCTATCCCTCCACACCAGCACCCACCACCCCGCAGCATCCCTGGGAACGGAGGCATCACCGCACTCATTGTGTCCCATCCCATGGGATGGGGTGCAGGGATACGAGGGTCTCACCATCCCTATGCCACTGCCAGCCCCCCATTGCCATGGCAACCATGCAAATGTGAAAGCTTTCCATAATCATTAGGGAGCAGAGCAGTATAAACAGTGACTGCAGCAGATTACATGCCGATTATGAACAGTCGCACCTTCTGAGTGCTGGTAATTATACCTAATTGTGCATTTAATTGTGTAATTGAAAACCCCCATGCACAGTTCATCCCGGGCTCTGTTCCCCTTTCCCGGCAGTGGGAATGCGGTCAGGGGCAGCTCCGGCCCCGCTGTCCTCAGGTCATCCCTGTGCTGGGAATGGGGCACGGTGGGAACCGCGCGAGGACAAAGGATGCCGGTGGATGTTGGAGGTGCCAGAGCTGGAGGCCAAAAGCAGGGAGATGGGGACAGCAGGGTCAGGAAGCGGTGCAGTGGGGTCCTGCCGGGGATGGGGATGTCACACAGGGCTGATGGGTGCTTCAGGGATACAGGGATGGACTTTGCGCATCCTTCCTTAGGCCGACCCTGTTAGCTCCTTCCCTGGGCTTGGTGATGGGCGGAATTCACATCCCAAAGGCTCTCAGTGCCCTGTGTGAAGCCCATGGATCAGGGAAGCAAGGTGGGATGGATCCGTGGCCCCTCGCCCTGCACCTCAACCCTGGGAGGCTGCGGGGGGAAGGATGCCAGTGCCGGTGTGGTACAGCATGGCACGGTATAGCATGGCACGGCACGGCACGGCACCACACACTGCCACCCCGGCAGGCTCAGCCAGGCAGGAGGTGCCAATGGAGCTTTGCTTTCCCAGCCAATTAAAGGAGAAGGAGAGGAACAAAGAAGGAAAAGGAGCCCTGGTTCGGAGCAAAGCTGAGCTGCATCCCATCCCCAGGGAGCCCTGTGCTGCGATGGGAGCACCACCGGGGCATGGAGGAGCCCACCTGAGCATCACTGAGTGGGATGGCCGGCTCCAGCCTGACCTCAGCTTCCAGCATCCCACATCCTGGAATCCCATATACCTGCCCACAAGATTGGGTACAACCCTCTGCAGCAGCACAGCTGTCCTGGTCTGCAGCCAACACCATTAGACTTCAGAGTTAACAAGAGTCATGGCTTGTGGCTCCATGTCCATGCTTGCAGTAGTGGGGTGGTATCACCCCCAGGTCCATTTCCCATCCAACCACCTCAGCAGCTCTCATCTTCACATAAAGATAAATCCTCCCAACATCACCCATCACAGAGAAAGGTTCCCAAAGCCCCCGGACCCCCCCAGGCTTTCCCAAATGCTGGGAAGGACCAGCAGAAACCTGAGAGTTTTGATTTCATCCCACCTCATCTGCCCAAATATCTCCCAGCAGCTCCTCTTGATGTGGGGCAGGGCTGGTGGGCATCTGGCAAGTGCATCCCTGGGGTTTTCCCAAAGGAAAAAAGAGAGGCAAAATCCAATCCCTTGGGAATGGTGACTCTGTGTGCAGCATCGCTTCACTGAGTGCTCAAGGAGCACATGGGATATTTGGATGCTCCAAAGCTTCCGTGCCATGGCCCAAACACCGGTTTCCCAAACCTGGTTCAGGCACAATCACTGCCCCAAGGGCTGTGCTGGGCTCTGCCTGCAGTGTCCTGCCCCTCCAGACCTGCCCTTTCCAACCCAGCACAGGGGACCTGGCCCCCAGTGGGTACCAGCAGCATCCTCTATCACCATGAGCATCCCCCGTGGGGACACAAGGGACCAGGAGCGCATCCCCAGGTTGCAAATACTGGGGAAACCAATGGTTCCATGGTGGCACACAGGGAGCAGCGGGAAGGTGCCTGCAGGAAGGGGGCCCAGCAGTGAGGACCAGCCAGAGGTGATGGTGTCACCCAGGGCAGGCTGCTCCTCACCCGCACTGCTTTGCTTAAGGGAAACCGAGGCTGATGAGGCCTGGCAACCAGCGTGCTGGCTGTCGGCACAAGGTGACCCTGCAGCAATGGGGCACCCCCAGCACACACCAGTCCAACCCCAGGCACTGGGAGCACTGGGAGCATGGCAGCCATCCCCCCCCACAGCACAGAGAGCCGGGGTCAGGCATCATCCCTGCTCCCCATCATCCCCTCCCAGCCCTCAGCATCACCTGGGCTGCACAACTCGACCGTGTCACCTCAAGGATGAATATTGGCCTTGGTATCCAAGGGGACCCTGATGGCTCAGCCCAGGGCTGACGCCCCTCATCCTGGGCAGGGCACCCAGTGGTACCTTTTCCTCATGGACCACATGGGTACCACTGCTGTGGAATGGGGTGCTGAGGGCAGAGAGCATCTCCCCATGGCCAGCGGGATGCAAGCTGCTGCCTCCGGAGCTGGGAGAGCATCCCACAGGCTGGGAGGGGATGAGCTGTAGGATGGGGTGAGCCTGAGGTGGGAGAGCCACTGGCGAGGGGCATTTATGGAGCCAAGCCTTTGGGAATGCTGGCAGCACCAGGACACACGGGGTAAGGGGTGGAGAGCAAAGCCTGACCCCCATCTGCAGCACCAAGTTTCTGCTCTCTCAACTCGGTTCAGTTCTTCCCCTACAATAAATAGGTTAAAATCCCCTGGATCTGGGATATGGCAGGGAATAAACACCAACAAGTGACCGAGAGCCAGGAAACTCCTGCACGCCCGGAAAACACCCATCAGGTTTATCCTAAGGGGGAAGGCGAGCAAAGCGCAAAGCAAGGCTTTACAGATTGAACCAGGGGGACGGCTGGGGACACAAGAGGGCATTCCCACTGGGAATGGCAGGACTTCAGCCTGTGGTTCAGGGCTGGCTTGGAGCATTCCTGCATCCCGCCAGGAAAGCCCAGTGCCCCCCATCCAAGAGTGGGGACCCTCCCGCTCTCTGCCTTCCAAAGAATGGAGAATGAACGAGAGCAACGCCGGGAAGAAAGCACGGGTCAGCAAGATAACACCATCATCCCTGGAGCTCATCCGGAGGCTTTCCATCACTGCCTCCATCCACCCCATCATCCCCGATCCCTGGGGACACCAGGGCTGACCACCCTGCCTTTCCACAATCTCCTTCCTCACCACGATGAGCCCCAGCATGGCCACGAGGCAAGTTGTAGGGAGCTGATGCTCTGTTACTGAACCACCCACCCGGGATAATCCATCACAACCTGGTTTTAGTGGAACCCCCCCCAAACACCCCATGCGCTCCCATCGCTGGCTCCGCTGTGGGCAGCCTGATGAGGACTGACCCCCAGGCAGTAGCCAGCACAGCACCCAATGCTTCTGAAGGCCAACAATCCCATTAAACCCTTCCTTTCCCTCTGCTCCCACCATCCCAGCATCCCCCCGCCGCGGGCAGACGGGTCCCGCTTGAAAGCAGGAGAGTTTCCAAAGTGCTGGCAGTGGCTCCAAGTTTCCCTTTGGATCCAGCTCGGGGGAGCAGCACCCCAAGGAACATCCTTGGAGTGACCAGGATGGGAAAGCGCCGGCGGCAGCGAACAGGGAGGGAAGAGGATGCAGGTGGAAACAAAGCTCACACCTGCTGGAGACGCATCCCTCAGGCGCTGACAGCGCAGGGAACCGGCTCCCATCCATCTCCCCAGCCGTGACTCCAGCCAGCGCCGGATTGAGGCAGGGGATGAGGGGGGCATCTCATTCCTCGTTGAGTGTTAAATCTCCTTGGGGTATAGGGGGGGGCTTGGGTGTCAGTGAAGCATCCCCAAGCCGGTCCCACAGCAAGGTCACCGCCGACACGGCGCGGGTAGCGGTGACAGCAGCGTTCGCACAAAGCGCGACCCGGCATGCTGATGAGCGCGGGCGGCCCCTCGCCTTACCAGCTGCAGGCAGCAGAATCCCACCAGCGTGCATCTCCCGTTGCATCTCCCCATGGTTTCCCAGCCGGAGCCGCGGATTTTCCTCCACCGTGGCCTCGCGTCTCCGTCCTCCGACTCCTCAGCGGCAGAGCCGACACCCGGCGAGCATCAGCCGGGCACCAGCAACATGTCCCGCTCCGCAACCCCCGGCCAGCCCCGGTACTTTCTTCACAGCAGCCCCGCCATCTCCCGCACCCTGCCAGGGCAGCGCAGAGCCGGGATGGGCTCAGAAAGGGGCATCGCCCCCCATTCTCCGCCTTCCTCCCCGCTCCAAGCCAAGTGCGCTCCAACACCCCCCGAGCCCGCTACAGCCCCATCCCTTAGCGCAGAGCCCCCGGGGCCGCGCAGCCCTCGCCGCCCATCCCCGGAGCCCGCAGCTCTATTGTCTCTCCCGCACAGCCCCGGGGGCGGGCGGGGAGGTGGCGGCGGGGTGGGGTCGGGGGCGCGCCGGGCAGGGCGGGACGCGGCCGCCGGAACAACGCCAGACGCGCTCCCCAGCGGGGCCCGGCAGGCGGAGCGGCCGGGAGGGGCGG
Organism: Pezoporus wallicus; assembly: GCF_028554395.1. NCBI lineage: Eukaryota > Metazoa > Chordata > Aves > Psittaciformes > Psittacidae > Pezoporus > Pezoporus wallicus. The sequence goes on from NW_026635715.1 coordinate 866,085, forward strand.
AGGCGAGGCCGGGCACGCTGCGCAGCGACGAGCCCTTTAGCGGCTTCCGGGGGCGCCGGGAGGTGCGGACCCTTCGCTGCAGGCGCGGCTGCCGGTAGCGCCCGCCTTCCCTTAGCCCGGTATTGGCCTTTTTAACGGCAGATTTCTATTCTATTATTTTCCAGGTGGGGATGGGTTAAACCCCGGCGATGCGAATGCAAAGGGGCTGCTGAGCTGCTGCCCTCCCCTTTCCCTCGGCCCTGCGGCCCTTGGGCGGTGCCTGGACCCGCAGCACGGGGACCCCGTAGCCGCCTCCTTTGGGGTGGTGGTGCCGGGGCAGCAGCGGGGTTCGCAGGGAGGGGAAGCCCCCGAGCATCTTCCCCCTGCAGAGCCCTCAGCCCGGCACCCGCGGCTCCAGGGCCGGCAGCATCCACCGGGGCTGTGGTCCTGAAGGGCTTAAACCCAGCAGAGCTGACAGGGTCCGGCCCCAAACCGCCACCCACCCTGCTCGCCTTTGTTCTGCTTTCACAGCACGGCTTCAGGGGGATCGGGGAGCGCACATCCTCCAAGGAACAGCTGGGATGCTGCTTTAGGAACCTCCTGCCGAAATGCCACCGGCACAAGGTCTCGGACACACTTGGCTGCTTTTCCCTTCCATGATTTCTTAATCCTCAGCTCTGGTTTTTATAAGGAACCATCTCTTAAACCAGCCCCATATGCTGTTAGGTGTCAGAGCTGCTCTGCACCAGATCCAAGGCGCTGCAAACCTTACAGGTACATTAGAATCATAGAATAGTTAGGGTTGGAAAGGACCTTAAGATCACCCAGTTCCAACCCCCCTGCCATGGGCAGGGACACCTCCCACTAAACCATATCACCCAAGGCTCTGTCCAACCTGGCTTTGAACACTGCCAGGGATGGAGCATTCACAACCTCCCCGGGCAACCCATTCCAGTGCCTCAGCACCCTCACAGTAAAGAACTTCCTCCTTAAATCCAATCTAACTTCCCCGTTTAAGTGCACATTAATGTGTAAGTGTCGCCTAGCCATGGTCTAACCAAGGGCCCATCCCATCCCCATGGGCTGCTGGGACCTGGAGCATCTCCTTCATCCTCCATAGTGGGAATTTCTCTCCCTCCCTGTGTATGGCCTTCATGAATGCAAGAAACATGCAGGGGGTTCACCAAGTGATGCTCTGAAGCAAGGGACCTGCAGAGGTGGTTGCACCCAGGCTGAACCATCACTGTTTGAGACACAGGGACCTCTGCATTTCTTCTACCCTATCCCCAGGCCCTCACCAAGAGCTGAGCGAGATCCCATCACCCTCATCCCACGGGGAGAGGTGTCCTGTGCTCCTGCAGGTTATCTGGATGCATAAGGGCCCAGCATCAAGCTTGTGGCTTCCTCTGGGATTTCAGCACAGCAGAAACCCAAAGCAGAGGGACTGGTTTCACCCCATGGGTCAAAACAAGGCCCAAGCACCCCACAGCATCTCCTTGGCAATGACCAAATCCGCTCAGCTCAGCCTGCCTGTCCGGTTCCTAAAAATGCCAGGAAAAGGCAAAAAGCCCTGATGTAAACCCAGAAAACCCAATCCAATGGCTCCCGAGCAGGTGGAGCTTCCTGAGGAATCAATAGGAGATTAGAAAAGGTCAATAGAACGTGTCAAGTGCTTCCCTAGAAGGCGAGGAGAGGACTTCATCTATGTTGTGGGTGGGAAATGCACCCACCTTTGGCTTTTGTTCCCTTTTCTGTTGCAAGAAAACACCTCAATGACTTTATCACTCCCTACAACTGCCTGAGAGGAGGATGGAGCCAGGAGGGGCTGGGCTCTGCTCCCAAGGAACAAGGGATGGGACAAGAGGAAACGGCCTCAAGCTGCACCAGGGCAGGTTTAGATGGAGATTAGCGATGGGGACCCCAAACCTGGGCATCAGTCTCCTGCCAGCGCAGCCGTCACCAGCCCTCAGCCAGCACCTCTGCTGCTGGCCTTGACTCTGAACCCATCCTCCTCCTCCTCACCTCACCTGGACCAGCCCCAACACACAGCAACACCGAGCCCATGGGACCCCCTGGGGGCATCCTCCAGCTCCCAGCCCCAGGAGAAGGATCACAATGGAGCAAAGCAGCAAAGACCCCTCTATTTAACCGATTCCTCCTCGATTTTAACCTCATGAGGCCCCAGGCTGCGGATCCCCCTGAGTTCCTTGGATCGCTGTTAATGGATCCCTGTTCCTCTGACTCATGTTGAATTGATGGAGAAATTAAAATGCATTCACACCATTCTCTTATCTGGGTGTCTCGCGAGCAGGCTGGCACATTACAGAGCCCATCAGCATTGAGCCTTTGTAGCTCGCAAAATTCATAATTAACCAAAAACTTCTATTCACTTCTTCATGTAATTTAATTAGTTTCCCATTAAATAGACACTAAAGTATCCTCTATTTCCCAACAGAGCAAATAATTGTTTTCTATCCTCTTAGAAGTTATCGCTTGCTTATTGTAACTACCACAATTCATTAGGAGCCTCTAAGCAGCAGGGGGGGCAAGGACTGGAGGAAGGGACAGGGAGGTAATGAAAGGGGGTAGCAGGGCCAGGGGTGCCCTTGGCTGAGCCAGGACCTCCCAGTGATGCCCCTGTTGTGCCCAGCACCCAGCACAGGATCGGCCCACTGATGCTGAAGGGTCAAAGAGTAGGATGAGGATGAGGATGCAGGGGGTCCCTGCCAGCTCTCCATTCCCCATGGGAAGCAGCAGGCAGGAAAGCTTAGAGCAGCTCTATCACACAGAGGCCGTTTATCTGGATCCCAGGAAGGATTTAGTTTACAGTGGAAATCTCTCAAGCAAAGACCTCCCTTGGAGGAACGAACCTGTTCAAGAAAACAATTGGCTCTGTGCTTGGATTATGCTTTCAACACTTTGCTGCTGCGATGCCCGAGAGCTGGTGAGGCTCCAGTGTGGGATGGGATCCACGAGGAGCCCGAGGCAGGGACTGGGAACCTTGGGACTGGGAACTGGTGGGAAAAGCAGCCCCAAATCCCCTGGAGCTGTGGTACCTGGTACAGAGCATCAGCCTAACCCCTAGGCCTGGTGCTGGCCCTGACAGTCTGGGGGGCTGTGAGTGTACATGGGGGTACACATGGGTACATGAATGAATGTGCACATGCAGGGGAGTGTGCATGGATACATGCATGTTTGCACCTGTGTGCGTGTGTGTGCTTGTGTATGCATGTATCTGTGCTGGGCTGCACCTCCAGAGCGTGAGCAGCAGCTCAGGGAGGGGATCCTGCCCCTCTGCTGAGCTCTGGGGAGAACCCCCCCTGCAGCCCTGATCCAGCTCTGGGGCAGCAGCACAAGAGGGATGTGGAGCTGTTGGAGCGAGGCCAGAGGAGGCCATGGAGATGCTGCGAGGGCTGGAGCAGCTCTGCTCTGGAGCCAGGCTGAGAGAGCTGGGCTGGGTGAGCCTGGAGAAGAGAAGGCTCCTGAAGGGGAGACCTGAGAGCAGCTCCAGTGCCTGAAGGGGCTGCAGGAAACCTGGAGAGGGGCTTTGGACCAGGGCCTGTAGGGACAGGCCAAGGGGAATGGCTTTAACCTGCCAGAGGGGAGACTGAGATGAGCTCTTAGGCAGGAGCTCTTCCCTGCGAGAGTCCCTTCCAACCCAAACCACGCTGTGGTTCTATGGAGTTAACATCTGTGGTTTCCCTGGGGTGTGTACAAGTGCTTGATTTAGTGTTGGACACTGAAGAGTAAACCAGAACAAGTCCCACACACAGTTCTTGTAAAAAGCCATCTATTTCAGTTTTCACCGTATAAAAAACCCAAGAGAAATGGACAAGGAATATACAATCCACATGTGGACCTTGAACAACTTTTACCAATTTCAAGTGATCTGGGGAAGGGTTTTGTCATCTGTGGTACAGCCAAAAAGCAAATTCCTTTCAATCCCTACTATTCCTTCCTCCCCACAGGAGGGAGGTTGGAAGGAGGCTGTACAGTGACATTACAGCCTGAGGAGGGCAGTTTGTCACATTGAGCTGCTTCAACGTTGTCCCAGTGCCATCAGTGTGAGGGGGTCTGGCATCAGCAAGAGGCAAAGTCAATCCCACCTCTGTAAACCAAGGATCATGGATCCCATCTCCTTGTTGTCTTCACTGGATCTCCCCCATGTACAGCCTTTTGTCACTGGATGCAGAGAGAACTGAAGGAGAGAGATGGGAAAAGGGGGATATGTTAAACACAACAGTTTGGGATTTCCACAAAACAGAGTTGGAATTGACTTTATTTCACTTGCTGCTTGTGAGCTATAAAGCCAAACTGCATTTGCTCCACAAAACCACCCCGTGGAATTGCTCCTCTGACCACTGCACACCATGGCTGTCATTCCCCCAGCCCCAGACAGGCATAACCACACACTGCCTGCAATGTCTGAGCAGGAAAGCAGTAAAGAGAGGTGTATGAACACGCTGGTAGCGCTCTGGAGCATCCCAAGGGGTTGTTTCCACAGCCTGGATGCTGCCGGGGGCCTGCCGGCCGCTAGAGGGCACAGGCTGCCCAGGGAAGCCTCGAGGGCGGTGGTAGTGATCCAGAGCAGGGTAAAGGCAGCTGGAGCCCAGCTCCACCGCACCACCTCCGCCTCGAAAGGCTCTTCAGGGGATTCAATACACAAGAACAAGCCAGAAGCACCACTCTTGACACTGACAACGGCTTCATTTGAGCCCAGGAGAGGTGTGGGTGTTTCTGTGTGAACTCACACGCTGCTGTCGCTGAGCACAGAATCACAGACTGGGTTGGGTTGGAAGGGAGCTTAAAGCAAGCTGCTCTAGTGGAAGGTGTCCCTGCCCATGGCAGGGGGGCGGAACTGGATGAGCTTTAAGGTCCCTTCCAACACAAACCAGGCTGGGATTCCATGAAACGTGTGTGACACTCAGGGCTCTGGGCCACAAGCAATTGTGGGGCTGTTTCCCAGAGGATGAGCAGTTCAAGCAGCCCTGAAACCATTGCCCCTTCTGACTTCAGCTGGAGAGCACTTACTGATGGGTTCCTCTGGATGGAAGGCCAGTTCATTCACTGAGCCAGCGTGGCCTGGCAGCTTGTACAGAATCCTCCTGGATGTGGTGTCCCACACGTACACAAACCTACAAGAGAGGCACTGTGAGCGCATTGAGGAGGGAAAGCAACTGCCCCCCTCCAACAGCTCATCCCTGCACTGGCTCAGCACCCGGCCTGACACAGATCCAGCTCCTGGTGTGAAAACCTCCAGGGGAGCTTTAGATGGAGCTGAGGAACAATTCCTTCCCCAAAGGGTGCCCAGGCATTGGAACAGGCTGCCCAGGGCAGGGCTGCAGTCACCGTTCCTGCAAGTGTTCACACCCCCCCCCGTGGAGAAGAGGCCCCAGTGCCATGGGTTAGTGGTGGCCTTGGCAGTGCTGGGAATGGTTGGACTGGGTGAGCTTAAAGGGCTTTTCCAACGTAACTGATTCTGTGGTTCTGACCACTGAGGAGTTATTTTGTACAGACAAATGGCACATTTATGTAACCTTGCTTTGCTTTCCCAGCAGAAACTCCTCAGAGACAGCAGAAGGATTTGCACAGCCTTGTCTAACCTGCCCTGGGACCTGGCTGCCTGCTCTTCCCCATGGAGCAGCACCACAGAGCTGCTGTCAGACCTCAGAGCTACACCAGCATCTGCAGAACTAACCCAATGGCCCAGTGCTTGGAGGGACACATGTGTCCCTCCACCATGTGCTGCAAAGGAGTCACAGCTCAGCCACTTGCTGTGACAGCTGCCCCACTATATCTGACCAGTGAGAGCTAAAGTTCTCCCTCTCCTCTATCAGAAACTCATTAATCTGCTGATTACTGCTCCAAGTCCTGGCCTCCAGCCTGCAGGAATTCCTGTCTCCATGGCACTGAGGGTGCGTCTGGATTTGTTCCAGTGGCAGTTGGTATCCTTCACAGTGACCTTCAGTGTCTGGCATGGACCCTCTGCTGGCTTCCTCCCTCTGCCCCTTCCCCTCCTCAGCTGCTTTAGTTTACAGAGTCTCTCATTGTAAAGCCCAATATGTGCTAATTTAGCCAGGTCTTCAGTTCTTGTTACTCATGAATGAAAGGATCAAGAGTGATCCTTGGAACACCACTGGTGCCTCCTGCAAGCTGCCACACAGCAATTTAACCACTTAATGTGGTCCTCAGCAGTATAACCTCCACACTACATACACTTCCCAGACTCCCTGCGTCCTGAACAGTCTCACAAGCACCTGCTAGGATGACCACATGGGTCCTAGTCCAACATCAACCATGCTCCTGTCATCTGCTGGTCCTGAGGTGGGATCCCGTGGTTGAACATAAGCAGTAATGCAGATTTCTTGTCAGCTTTTGACAATAAGAAGAAGGTTTTACAACTATGTGGTGCTCCTCCACTGCCACAAAGGCAACAGAAACACATCACTGTAGTAATCAGGGCAGCCAACGTGATCCAACTCGTTCCAGGAGTGTGTGGATTCATGGTTAACAGGGAAGGCAGCAGCAACTCACCTGTCAGCCGAGCCCCCCGCGATTTTACTGCCATCCGGGGACCAAGAGCACCTCAGAAGGTTCTAAAATGAAAGAACAAGCACAGATCTGTTGGCAAAGGCAGACGTAGTCTTCCCCTTCTACTCGAGTTAAGATCACCACGAGGCTTTCAACATCACGAGCACCACTTTAATGATCCCGAGGAGATGGTAATTACAGATTTTGGTTTATGGCTGGCACCATCCAGAGCCTTGTTATTTCACACCAAGTAGGTAGTAAATGTAGAAAATACTTAATTTACAGCTAATTACAGTGAAGTGAGCAAAGAAATCTGGTTACTGCAGCTTTAATTGGAATCCCACTTTGTGCATTCATCTTTGAGCTCTTATTAAAGCCTTTCCGGTTGAAACTTGAAGAAACAAGTTGGAGAGCAGTTAATAGCACCACAGACACCACGTTCTGCTCTGCAGGACACTCACCTTCTCAAAGTTGTGCACGTTGCCCTGGAAGATCTTCACACATCTCTCCTTAGGGGCGAAGGGCCGCACGTCCCAGATGCGAACTGCAACACAGAGCTCACAGTCACCAGCTAAAGGTGGCACAGGGCAGCTTCAGGAATGCTTCTTTCCCTGACATGCTGCTAATGAGCAAAGCTCCTTGTTCTCTCCATAGAATCATAGAATCCCAGACTGGTTTGGGTTGGAAGGGAGCTTAAAGCTCACCCAGCTCCAACCCCTGCCACGGGCAGGGACACCTTCCACTAGAGCAGCTTGCTCCAAGCCCCTGTGTCCAACCTGGCCTTGAACACTGCCAGGGATGGGGCAGCCACAGCTTCTCTGGGCACCCTGTGCCAGCGCCTCAGCACCCTCATAGTGAAGTTTTAACAAGTATCTCCCCAGAAGCAAAGGGAAAGCAGCAGCTTCCCCCTGCAGAAAGCACTGGTGTGAAAGGTAAAACACAGACATTTATAATCACACCAAGACCCCACCAAAAGGAGGAGAAAAATCCAAGCCAACCCTTACATAAATGAGGCACCATCTCCTTACATGAACCTTCTCTTTGTTCTAACATGCCATGACCACGGTGCTGAACAGCTTCACTGAACACCCCCCAGGAGACAGTTTGGAATCTGCTGTCATTCCCACTGCAGGGAGAGAGCCAAACCTCCCTGACAAGAGCCAGGCTGAGGCTGTGTTCAACTGTCTGTGCAAACAACGTGTGCCACAGTGTGTCCTCCCTGCCCTTTGGAGCCGTGACAAACCCTATGCTGCAGCTGCTCCCTCCCTGCAAAGGACACGACTGTCACTGCTGTAACAAGAATTCCAGCTTTATCTCTGGAGCCAGGCTCCCTTCAGATTATCCCCACGTCTGGATCTTGTGCTTCTACATCACACAAGTTGAGCTGTTCCTAAACGTGGTGCAAAGCTGGTGCAAGAGAGCAGCCCTTGACTGCTGTGCCCTCAGAGCAGGTAGGATGTACCTGTGTTGTCCATGGCGTTGGAGAGCAGGTAGGAGCCTTCAGAACTCAGGCTGAGGCCTGTCACCGAGTCTGCGTGTCCTCTCATCGTGTAAGTGAGCTTGTTCTGGCGCAGGTCCCACACCTTCACACACAACAGAACCAGAGTTTAGCAACAAGACAGCCAGTACTGTTGGAACTGATGGTTCCAAAGTGTTTCACACAGGTACTGATCACAGCAAACATCAGCTTTTGATTCCAGATGGGGAGGTCTGAACGGCTAAAATAAGAGACTAGAATTTGTGTATATTAGGAAAAGTGGAATGTGCCCCTTAGAACATGTTCAATCATCAAGGAGTTTAATGTCAGCAGCCCCACACATGCAGGAATCCCTCTCCATCTGGCTAGACCTCCCCCAGCTCCCAAATTCCACTGACTGATGGCACAGAGCAGTTGTTTAATCCCCCAAATTCCACTGTTCTCTCCCAAAGCAGAGCAGTGGGAACAGTTCTCCTGCTGATGCCACACTCAGTGATGGCTCTGTGACAAGCACACGCTCCTCACGCCTAGGTGAGGCTGGAGCCTGAGGCTAAAGGGCCAGGAAGACAGATTAAACCATGCACTACCAGGAGAATCTCAGTCACCAGCTGAATGAAACCCTGACCTGGTTCTTAAATAAGAACTTTCCACACCAGCAGGTGACAAAGTGAGCTGCAAACTGGAGCAGAGGTCACAGAGTGTGGATGCGTCACCACATTTCCTTTAGTTTACCTCATATATGGCTCTAGAGCCTCCGGGACAAGCACAGGCTGCCAGAAGAGCAGCATTCCATGTCTGCTCCAGCGGGTGACAGCAGCACTGGGACACCTGGCCAGGAATGCCAGGGCTGCCCAGGCTGTCACATGGCAAAGAGCCCTGGAGCAACTCCCTCAGAGCTTATTGGCCCTAAATCAACAGCGAGGTCAGACACAGGAGGTCCACGTGGTTCTTGTGACTGTAAAATTAACCAACAGGCTTCCACATTTGGCCTTGAGCAATGGAAGATGTGATGGGATGGAAAAGGTGTGTGTGGTTGGAAAAGCATGCTAGGATAAGGGTGTTCTACCTTAATGTCGTTGTCGATGCCTCCGGATATGATCTGATCACTGGTGTCATTGAATGTCACAGCCAGGACCTGGTATGTGTTCTGGAATGTCTGGACAGCAGCTTTTTTCCTGATATCCCACAGCTGAAAAGACACAGCACATAAGAGGTGCACAGAGGTTTAATGACAAAATGACAGGCAGTTGCATGGATGCAGAGAACCATAGAATGGTTTGGGTTGGAAAGGACCTTAAGGTCACCCAGTTCCTACCCCCTGCCACATGCGGCAGAGGCTGAGTGCTCCCCTGAAATACCCTCTTTAGATCTCGAGGTCTCTATAACCCCCCCGAGAATGACAGCAATAAAGGAGCAATCAAATTTGATTTCAATGTTTCTTCTCAAGACTAAGTTGTTACCTAAAGGAATGAGAACAGTGATGAAAGGCTTGATTTAACCCACTTAAATAGGACCCCCCCCCCCCAAATTCTTTCAGAGATGCCATCTTTCAGCCCAGACTATCTCCTCCCGCCACACACTGACCTTCACTGTCCCATCATCACTGCCTGTGCAGACGAGCTGGGGCCCTCGCCTCGCTGGGTAGCAGGAGTTCACGAAGGATGTGTGGCCCTTCAGCCTCTTCACCCTCTCTCCAGTCTCACTGTCCCACACAGCCACTGTTTTGTCTGTGGACGCTGAGAAGAGCATGCTGCAAAGGAGAGTCACGGTGAGGATCCCAATTTCAGGAGCACTTCTCCCCTCCCACCTTTTTAACTCTCAAGTTGTGTGATCAAAGGTGGGAATAGGCCATGGAGAAGCATCTCCATGCACAAAGACAAAGGTGGTGTTTCAGAAGAGGCTGACTGGTGGTGGGGCAGCTACACTGGAGGCACCCCCACTTCTAGATACATAGACATTGGTTTTCTGCTTTAACAGTACCTGGAAGGAAAACTGAGTGGTAATGGCTTAGACGCAACAGTGGAATGGTCTTTTAAGCTAACAGATATCCTCTGAATACCAAGACTGGATTGTTCCAGGCTCACACAACTCTCATGTTCTTTCCCTCCTCAGTGCCTCCCAGATGACCAGCATTAATTTTCCTCTGCTCCTCCAAACCAAAATCAAGGGTACTAGTGATGACTTTGCTCAAGCCCAAGCCAGCATCATTTCTTGTCTGGGAAAGCCACACCACAAGCACTGGACCAAGCAGAGGATGTGGTGGGACTCCAGCCAGCAGAAAGCACCTTTAGAAAGAGCTGTGACAGGCCAAGTGCCACCAGCACCAGCTTACCTGCCATCAGTGTTGTAGTGCAGCTCCATGACCGCCCCGCTGTGTCCCTTCAGGGTGGCGTAGTTATCACAGTCCCCGTACACGTTCCACAGCACTGGGGGAAAGGGAGGGAATTAGGAAGAACAGGAAACAAGGAAACACCTCCCTACTGCAAAGGGCTGGTCTCCAGGAATTCAGCAAAAGGAGCTCTATCATCACCACAATCAGCACCACCAGGGATGAACAGCAACAAAGAGGCATTGTGTGAGGACAGAGCTGGTTTGAGCTGATTTATGGGTCTAGTTCAAGCTGAATTTATGATGAAAATAATCTTCATCTCAGCAACCCACAGCATTAAAGGCTGTGTTTCTGCAGGGCGCTGCAGGCACAGACTGGGGCACACCAGGCTATCAGCCCCATCTGAGTGTCCTGGGATAGAGAATCCTAGAATAGCTTGGGTTGGAAGGGAACTTCGAAGATCATCCAGTTCCAACTGACTGCCATGGGAAGGAACATCTTCAACGAGATCAGGTTGCCCAGAACCACATCCAGCCTGGCCCTGAAAGGCTCCAACTTGTGCCAGTGTTTTACCACCCTCATTGTAAAGCTTTCTTTACATCCAGCCTGAATCCTCCCTCTATTAGTTTAAACCCATCATCCCTGGTGCTATCACAACAGGCCCTCCTAAGAAGTCTCTCCCCATCTTTCTTGTAGGCCTCTTTTAACAACCAAAAGGCCACAGTAAGGTCTTCCTGGAGCCTTCTCCAGGCTGACCCAGCCCAGCTCTCTCAGCCTGGCTCCAGAGCAGAGCTGCTCCAGCCCTCGCAGCATCCCCATGGCCTCCTCTGGACTCGCTCCAACAGCTCCATGTCCCTCTTGTGCTGCTGCCCCAGAGCTGGATCAGGGCTGCAGGGGGGGTCTCCCCAAAGCACAGCAGAGGGGCAGGATCCCCTCCCTGAGCTGCTGTATGGCTCCTTTCTCACACCCCTAAGGTGAGGCTCAGGACCCAGTAAGACGAGGGCTCCACCCCAGCAGCCTGATGTACAAGCCCCAACCCCATGGAACCAGCATTGGCTGGGACCCCGGTGCCTGGTACTCACAGATGAGCCTGTCGAAGCCAGCAGAGGCGAGTGTGTTGCCATTGGGGTGGAATTTGCAGCAGTAAACCTCCCCCTCGTGCCCTGAGAGCAACATGATGGGTGCCTGCAGCGAGGAGCAGCGAGGGGGGCCCTGGGGAGCGATAAGAATCATGAAACCACAGAATCAACTGGGTTGGAAAAGCCCTTTAAGCTCACCCAGTACAACCATTCCCAGCAGTGCCAAGGCCACCACTACCCCATGGCACTGAGGCCTTGTCTCAATGGTGTGTGAACACTTGCAGGGATGGTGACTGCAGCCCTGCCCTGGGCAGCCTGTTCCGATGCCTGAGCACCCTCTGGGGCAGGAATTGTTCCTCAGCTCCATCTAAACCTGCCCTGGTGCAGCTTGAGGCCGTTTCCTCTTGTCCCATCCCTTGTTCCTTGGGAGCAGAGCCCAGCCCCTCCTGGCTCCATCCTCCTGTCAGGCAGTTGTAGGGAGCCATCAGGTCCCCCCTGAGCCTTCTCTTCTCCACACTGAACCCCCCAGGTCCCTCAGCCCTTCCCCCTCACACCTGTGCTCCAGGCCCTGCACCAGCTCCATTGCCCTTCTCTGGCCCCCTCCAGCACCTCAATGTCTCTCTTGTCGTTAGGGGCACAGAACCGAGCACAGGATCCGAGGTGCGGCCCCACCAGGTGGGCGCTGACGGCACCCGCGCTCTGTGGGCAGGCCTGGCCCAGCCCTGCCGCCCTGGGGCTCAGACCGGGCTCCCGCTTACGGCCTCGGCTGCCCGCGCCGGTGAGAGCCGCTGAGCACACGCGGCAGCAGGGCAGGGGCGGCCGGAGCGCTGTGATGGGCACCGCGGGGCGCTCGGGGGTTGGTGCTGGTTGTGGCTTAAGTCGAGGCGAGATGTAGCGATGGGACACGGGGGGATGGGTTCGAGCCGCAGCAGGGGGGGTTCAGGTTGGAGATAAGCTCTTCCCTGTGAGGGTGCTGAGGCGCTGGCACAGGGTGCCCAGAGAAGCTGTGGCTGCCCCATCCCTGGCAGTGTTCAAGGCCAGGTTGGACACAGGGGCTTGGAGCAAGCTGCTCTAGTGGAAGGGGTCCCTGCCCACTGAATGGAACTCAAAGTCCCTCCCAGCCCAAGCCAGTCAATGAAACAAGCACTGTTCCCTGTGGATGAGCCTGTGTGCAGGTGCCTTCATGTATTAATCAGCTGTTTCTTCCCAGGGTGTCTCTCTGCACCCGGGCGATGGATGTGGGATCCCCTGAGTGAGTTCAGCTCCCGTGGGGCAGCTGGAGTGACTCTCACCTGGACAATACAACGCTGCAGCCATGGAGGTGCTGCCCGAGCTCTACTCCATCTTCCAGGGAGAGGTACTGAGGGCATTGCCTGTGGTCCTGGGGAAAGGGCAGGCTGTGGGTTCTTCATCTCTTGGTCTAGTGGAAAGTGTCCTTGCCCATAGCAGGGGGTTGGAACTGAATGAGCTATAAGGTCCATTCCAACCCAAACCAGGCTGATTCTGTGATATATATGTATGTATATACGCAAGGTGCTAATCTGACTCGCATGGAGTGCTTGGCTGGCTGTACCCACTCCCACGTTAACCAGGGCTGCTCTGTCTAACCTGCTCTGTTAGCTAAACTTGAAGGAAAAGCAGGAGAACCATGTGGGCTTCATTGCCTGCTCTAATCTGTGGTTTGAAAGTGGGTGTTTTGTCAATGGCTTTGTGTCACTTTTCTCCCCAGGTTGCTGCAGTGACAGAATATGGGGCCTTCATCAAAATCCCAGGCTGCAGGAAGCAAGGTTTGTTGCTGTGCTTTTGTTCAGCTCTGGTTTCCCATTGGGGTGTGTAGCTGTTGTCTGCGACATGAAAGCCTCACTGGTTTTTAGCCAAAGCTCAGAAAAAGGTATTTTTCCTTAATTAGGAAGAAATTGGCATCTCAGGAGTTATTTGCAATCTGATGATGAGTTTGCATGAATACTACAGTGACTCAGGAGGCTTTTTGGTAACTTCAGGATGTTCTAGAGAATCATTTGAAGGTCTTGGGCAAACTACAGTAACCTCTTGCAGTTTGCTGCTTTGCCCAACTGAGTTCTTCAGTGTCCAATGTAAGTTAATAAAAATGACTGAAGTGAAGCTCTAATACAGAACTCAACAGGGAAAGCTGATTTCCAGCTCCTTCGGTGTTTGTGGAGAAACCTGCATAGGAAACAAACTGCTTTTACAGAAGAAACAGTGCCTGGTGGAGGCTGTATCACGTGCTGGCAACACCAGCCCTTCTCTGCCCATGGCAGGGGGTTGGAACTGGATATCTTAAGGCCCGTTCCAACCCAAAGCAGTCTGATTCTATGAAATAGGTTCTTTATGCCCCAGTGCCCAGGGTGGGGACAAGCAGGAAGGGAGAGCTGTGACTGCCTGCTGTGCTGTTCCTTGTGGGCATCTGGTGTTTTGAGTACAAAAACGTTGCTTTGGAGGATCTGCTTCTCTGAGTTATTTGGAGCAGATCTTGATGAGCTTTGCCATGTCTCATTGCTGCAAGTACTTGATTCTCACCTGCTTAATGTACTGGGGGAAGAAAATGGTTCATTTTGCTTAAGGGAACCACTGAGCAGCTTCTCTGTGGTCTCCAAAGGGGTTTGGTTGTGCACCCCTGGCCATAATCAGTTGAAATCAGTTAATCAAAGAGTTATTGAGCACCCCCTCAATGTTTTATTGATAAATTCTATGCCTGTTCTGCTGTACTAATGTCATGAACATTATAAAACACAGAAATGAAGACGGGATGAGCTGAAGATGAAATGAGCATCCAGCCCACTTGGCAGACTGCAGGTCTAGAGGGCAAAACTGGGCTTCAGTGGAGACTTGGCTTAATTTTTCTCCTTCTCTTCCAAACCCATGCCCAGGCCTTGTCCATAGGACCCACATGTCCTCCTGCCGTGTGGATAAACCATCGGAGATAGTAGATGTTGGAGATAAAGTGTGGGTGAAGCTGATTGGGAAGGAGGTAATATTCATTCTTGTTTCCTCAGTGCTCTGTAGATACTATAGCCTGCAAACCCACTGAGAGCTGTACTGAGGGGCTGTGTTTCTGGTGCTGTGTTGGCATTCGAGGGCCTCTGTTTTACACATAGGCAGTTTCTCTTTACCTCCAGGCATGACTTTGGGAACAAGGCTTTGGTGACTTGCAGCAGAACAGGGACTTCATCAAAGCTTTTGGCTTAAAATTCCCTGGAAGCGTTCACTCACCGTGTAGCTGAGGCCCTCAGTGCCATGGGTTAGTGGTGGCCTTGGCAGTGCTGGGGAATGGTTGGGACTTGATGCTCTTAAAGTTCTTTTGCAACCTGGTAGTTCTGTATTTGAGCTTGTCTCATGACTGAAGTAGCTGCTGAGCAGAACCAGGTTTATTGGCTGTAATACTAAATGTAGCTACAGACTAACAGAACAAAAGCACTTTGCAGTATCCCTTGTGCTGCTCTTTGCTAACCAGACTTCTCAATAGGCCTCCAGACACAGGGCATTAACAACGTTGTCATGAATCCTCTCTTTCAGATGAAGGATGACAAGCTGAAACTTTCCCTCTCCATGAAGGTTGTTAACCAAGGCACAGGAAAAGACCTCGATCCAAACAATGTTTCCCTTGAGTAGGTAAATCTATTGAGCAGGATCTGACAGACCAGCCAGGTTGCTTCTGCCTTGAGTTCCTGCTTTTCCTGCCATACCCCTTCTAGAGCTCCCCTCCTGTGCAGGGTGGGAGGTCCTGCCTCAGTCTGGTGGTGTCTGGCTGGAGGGTTGGCTGAAGGCAATCCCTTGGCTACACTGCCTACAGGCAGGAGCTGGAAGAGGCTGCAGCAAGTTCCAGCCCTTCACACTGCAGCAGGATTTTCATTCCTGTGTCCTGATGGGCATTAACTTGTGCAGGAGGGACTGTTGCTCCAGCTGGGCGTTTGTCTCGCTTCACATACTGAGAAATCAAATTGTAACTGAGTGTTTCAGAGCTTCTTTATCTACTTTTTATTGCTCTTTGCTTCTTTTGATGACATCTCTTGCAGATCAGAATGCCAACCTGGTCTGGGTTGGAAGGGACCTTAAAGCTCTTCAAGTTCCACCCCCTGCCATGGGCAGGGACACCTTCCACTAGAGCAGCTTGCTCCAAGCCCCTGTGTCCAACCTGGCCTCGAACACTGCCAGGGATGGGGCAGCCACAGCTTCTCTGGGTACCCTGTGCCAGCACCTCAGCACCCTCACAGGGAGGAGCTTCTGCCTAAGAGCTCATCTTAGTCTCCCCTTTGGCAGGTTAAAGCCGCTCCCCCTTGTCGTTTGGACAGGCATTTGTCCAAAGCCCCCTGTGAAAAACAAAATCACTATTTTTACACTGGGCAAGTTACAGATGTGTGTTCACATACCAAATAAGATGTTAGCATAAAAGACGTATCTGCAGCTCCCTGTGTTTGTCTGCTCTGTGCAGAGAGCACTCAGGTCGCCTCAGAAGCAGATGATGATGGGCAGTACACTGTTAAGAATGTGCTGTGTCATCATGAGCAGTTGCTCAGCTCCATTCTTTGGTTTAACAAGTGGGACTTCTAGAGCCGCAATTGAAAACTGTTTAGGTTGGGTCCATGTAACTGTATTTGTTTAGAGATGAGAGTGGATTGAAAACAGAGCTGTTCTTACCTTTCCAGTCAGGATGAGAGGAGAAGACGCACGTTCAGGGACTACACGAGTCAGAAGATCACACTGGAAGCTGTCCTGAACACCGTGTGCAAGAAGTGTGGCTGCAAAGGTATGTTTATGGGCTGCCTTGTTCCAGCCAGGTAATGACCTGTAGACTGGATTATATCCACATCCTGCTCATGGTGTGTGTAAGGGCTGAGTTTTGCTTCCATGGGCCTTAGAGAGCTGTCTTCTCTCTTATGAAAAGGAAAGACTTGGCTGAAATTCAGTAGAAGTCACATTTGAGCTTCCTACAGAGAACTTTCCTGCCGAGTGCAGGTCCATGCAGGGTCCCTTCTTACAAGATTTGTTAATGCCTCTTGTTAATGAGGCCTTGTTCTAGTTTGAAGAAATACACATGTGCCTTCACCACAGAGCCACAGGGTAACTAGTTAATGCTGTTCTGGAGAAGGTTAGCAGCCATCTGCAGAGAATGCAGGGGTGGATAACTATCTAAAATACCATTTTAAAGAATCCCCTAAGCTTTAAACTGGATTCTGTGTGTTTCCAGTCTGGTTTCTAACAGTGATGTCTCTAAGGGGTGAGCAGATGCAGCTTCCCCTACAATTGTGTGTAGGGCAACTTTGATGTCTCCAGAGTAGAAAGGATTGAAGCACAATGAGCTGCTCTCCTCATTGCCTGTGGCTTTGGTCTCATTACCAGGTGCCTGTCACACCAATTTACTCTTTCCCATCCACCTTTCCTGTTTAAGCCCTTGCACAGGCACGTTTCTACCAGTTGCCCTGTTCAGACAAGAGCATCTTAGTGTTTTGCCTGACTAATCTTTCCAGAATGACCTGGGTTGTGTTTCCTCCTGGCTTGTTTAATCAGGGCATATTAAACTAGCTGAGAGGTTGGGTCAAAACGGGTTCTCTGATGTGATTTAATAAGGTGATCATTGGCAGCACTTCAGGTGTCTGAAATAGTTTTAACAAAAGAATAGTAAAAAAAGAGGTGGCTTTCTCCTTAAAACACTCTTTTCCAGGTCATTTTGCCAAGGAGTGTTATGTGCAGCCTGGAGGTACCAAATACACCCTCATTCCAGAAGAGGAGGAAGAGGAGGTGGTGGCAGCAGGACATGAAAGACAGAAAAAGACCAGCCTGGCTGATGAGCCTTCAAAGAAAAGGAAAAAGGTACGAGGTGCCCTGCTGCTGGCCTGGAAAAATGAGCCACATTTGTCCTGTGTGACTACATCTGAGCTGCTTATAGCACTGGGGCTGTGAGCAGCCAGTTCTGAGCTGAGGAGGTGGCTCAGCTCTGGAGCAAAGCAGCAGACTCTGCAGTCCTTTGGGTAATTCTCATACTTTCTGCCTTTGTTCTTGTTACACCATCTTTAGGGTGGTTTTGTGCTGTAACATGCAGTCCTCTAAAGGTATTTGAGAAAAGGGTTATTTTTACCCTCCTTTTTGTGAGGCTCTATAGAAATTGCTCCAGTTCCCTGAACCTATTTCCCTGTTTACCTTCTGTGCTCTCCCCTCTTGCCCTGTCTTTAACTGCACTGGCTGTCCCCTGCAGCGGGTGGCCTGACCCAGGCGGTGCCATGTGCTCTGGGCTTATCTGCCCCCACGGTGGGGGAAAAGCACCAGTTGTGTTTGCACAGGTAGCACGCTCCACTTCCAGGCTCTGCAGCAATTCTTGTCCATGGGAAAATGTCGAGAGATAAGAGACCACTTATGTCCAGTGTTTGAGCTCTGCCTTCAGAGCTTGTGTAAAGCGTAGGGGAAACCTGAATCCAAACCAGGAGCTGGTCAGTGTGTTTGTACAGCATCGAGTATTCCAACTTTAGACTTCAGTAAACAAACTGTTTCATCAGCCCCTTCACAGCTGGAGTCCAACTTTCAATTACACTTCCAAAGCCTGCCCTCTTTCCTCTTTTTCCAGCTCTGACCTGTCTGTATCCCTAGAGAGAGGCAAAAGGCAGAAGAGGTGGTGGATTTGGGTTTTACAGGAGAGGGACAAGGACAGAGTTAGCAATTGCATAGTAAGGACTAACTTCTGAGGGCTTAGTTCTCTCAGGCTTACTGTGGAGTTAAACCAATACTAGTCCCAGCAGGAGAGACTGCAGATGGGGGAATGGAGGAGTCTGTTTTGATGGCAGGACTCAGACCAGTTCAGAGTGACTGACACTGGTGGCTGAAGCATCACATGCAGTGATGTTATTCACTGGTAATGTGGTTTCTGGCACTTTGGCACGCTCTTGCTGAAGAGAGGAGGGGTAGCTGGGGGTGTCTGGGGTTGTAGATGGTGGCTGTGCTGGGGAAGAGCCGTGTGTGTTGACTTCCCTTCTGCAGCCCCAGCCCTGTGCCAGTCCTGTTCCTGCTCTATAATCAGTACAAAATGAAGCTTGTGTTCATTTGATGCCTCTTTTGCAGTCGTTTGCCCAGTACTGCTCTGGATCCTGTAGCAGCAACAGGATCACCCTTGATTGTAGATCCTGTTGCCTGGTTCCATCCTGAGCTGTTCCATCTGGGACCTTAAAGCTCATCCAGTTCCAACCCCCTGCCATGTGCAGGGACCCCTTCCACTAGAGCAGCTTGCTCCAAGCCCCTGTGTCCAACCTGGCTTTGAACACTGCTTGTGTAACTGTTACTTAAATGTTATGGGGTGAGAAGTGACACAAAGGTATGCAAACAGCTCCTTGTACCAGTGCCTGCCCACTGGGGTGGGGATTCCTGGTGGAGTCTCTCCCTGCTGAGACTACAAGAGATCTGGGTCACTATCCTGAATTTATTACTAGTTCTGGGTCTTTTTTTTTTTTTGGATTAACAGCTTTCCTTTCAATCCTGCTGCTTCCTTTGATCCTCTTCCCTTCTCAAGGAGGAGATCAAAAGTTTTCTGATGTTTTCCAGTGCTGCTTTGAGCTTTCTAGAGGGAGGATGTGGGATCCTCGGTGTGAATAGCTCCCTTGTTGTCTTGAGTGCCTGCTGTGAGCTTGTCTGGGAGCCTCCTTGTGCTTCCCTGTTTGCCTGGAGGCCCGGGGGAGTTACACAGTAGAAATAGCTCATTCTACCTAGTGCAAGTTGCCTCATCCCATCCGGTGCTGTAACATGAATGTGGAGCTTTATTTTCAAATGAGTAGACAGGGAGCTGCTCTTTACCAATATCCCTTCAATGTTATGGCAAAGGCATGAACACTTTTGGCTGCTCACAATCAAACACTTTTGCCTGCCTTGATCTGCTTTTTCCTTGCAGTTTCTGGATGATTTTTCCTCTCCCCACAGAGATACTCTGGCCTCATAGAATGGTTAGTGTTGAAAGGGACCTTAAAGCTCCTTCAGTTCCAATCCCCTGCCACAGAGAGGGACACCTTCCACTTAGTGGAACTAAGCACTTCTGCCTAAGAGCTCATTTCAGTCTCCCCTCTGGCAGGTTAAAGCCATTCCCCTTGTCTTCCCCCTACAGGCCCTTGTCCAAAGCTCCTCTCCAGGTTTCCTGTAGCCCCTTTAGGCACTGGAGCTGCTCTAAGGTCTCCCCTTCAGGAGCCTTCTCTTCTCCAGGCTGACCCAGCCCAGCTCTGTCAGCCTGGCTCCAGCAGCATGTGGCTCTGTCCTTTCACTTTACTCCTTGGGTCCCAGGGTGAAGGAGCTCCCATGGGAACCAGCAGCATGTCTGTGCTGGGCTCGTGTGGGAGGCAGGCGTGCTGAGAGACATGAACCCTGCCCATTCCTCTTCCTTGTCTTTTCAAGAGCAGATCTGCAGTGTCAACCTTAGGAGTAACCCCTTTAGTTTTTCTACAAAGCCATCTTCTGCTCACATACATTGATTGACTCATCCCTGGGGTAGTTTGGAGATGGTTGGTACTGTGTAGTGAATGGGATCTGTGATGCCTTCTGGGCAGACTTGCTGCTCCTACTCCCACCTGGAAAAGGCTTCCAGGCATTCTCCTTGCAGATGTTGTCTCTTCATGTCAACCACACCTCTTTGTTTGCTCAGTGACCTGTGATTCATCAAACCTCAGCCCATTCTCCCTTGTAGCTGGTGCTTGTTTTACCAGTTCTTACATGGCATTAAGTTAGGGCCCAGCTCTTCACACGCTGTGCTGTTTTCTTACTGTCCTCTGTGCATTTGTCAGTGCCATAGAGTGGGTTCTGTTCATCAGATTAATTCTGGCTGGACCTTCAGCACAGGGTGCTGTAATGCCTTCAGATTCTTGTTTGGAATTAAATGGTGGGGGGTGGAATTCTGCCTTTTTGCTTGTTCTCTTTAAGTATAAAACCTCCCAGAAGGATCACTGGCACCTCTGGAGATGCACAGAGAGAGATACCTGGAAATCCATTCCAGTTTTTCACAAGACACAGACACATAGCTCTGTGAAAGGGTCTGACAAAAACGTAAATGCTTTGTGGAGCTCTGGACACCCCTCTTATCTCAAATACCTTTACAAGGAATGAACTGTTGGAACATTCTCTAAGCATAGCCTGGGGCACCTTGCCTTGCAAAGGGCTGGAGAGAGCCTGGTGGGTGTTGTGGTCCCCTTTAGTTCCAGCTTTTTAAATGTAAGTAGAGCAGTAGGAAATCCCCAGCACAGCCACGGGCTGGGGGAGACTGAATGGAACAGCCTAAGGAGCAGGACTTGGGGGTGTTGGGTGAGGAGAAGCTCCCCATAACCCAACCTCAGTGAGCACTTGAGCCCAGAGCCCTGCTGTGTGCTGGGCTGCACCCCCAGAGCGTGAGCAGCAGCTCAGTGAGGGGATCCTGCCCCTCTGCTGTGCTCTGGGGAGACTCCCCCCTGCAGTCCTGATCCAGCTGGGCTGGATCCTGACACTGCTGGTGTCCATAGAATAGTTGTCCAAAGCCCCTCTCCAGCTTTCTTGTAGGGGACCCCTTTACCCTCTTGCCTGCTGGTTTGCTCCCTGCAGTATCCATAGCCCAGCACACGCTCATGTGCTGTGGTGCTTTCATTGCTGCATGGAAAAGGGCTTTCCCTGTGCTGCTGTGAGCACTTTGGCTGTAAGAAGTCCCCAGAAAGGGGACAGGGCATGGGTTGTTTTTTCTTTTTCAGGCAGCACAATGTCCATATGTGTCCTTCCATTCCCTCTGTAATCCTGAAGGAACACATGTGACATCCTGTCCTGTCTTCAGCCTTCCCATGGTGAGGAAGTTTCCCAAGCTTGGGAATGGAACTCTCTCACTTGCTAAGGTCTTGTCAAACTTTCTCACCACGTGCACGGGCTGGAAAAGCTTGAGAAAATTCTCCTTGCTGCATCCCTTTCTCTGGGAGATTTAACTCTTTACCAGCCTCTTCTTCTAAAGACTGTTACAGCTTCTTTCTGCCCTTCATCTGGGGGTGGAAGACTTCTTAATGTGGTCTTGTCCCATGATAAAATGCAGACACTCCAGTTTTGGCGACATCCATGACCATGGTGCTGTTGTGGAACTGCACAAACCTGTTCCCTGCCAGGGGTTTGTTAGGTGTAAACTCACCTCTGATCTCCCCCCTGGAGTCTGAGGCCTCTTTGCTCCATGGGCAGCTCTGTCCATGTCTGGTCTCTGCTCTTCCACCTCCCTAAAAGAGTTGTGCTGTTTCATGTTAAATAAGCTACCTCCCTCCTTTCCTTTTTGTGGTACCTCACTGGTAACCACTGTGATTCTATGCTCTACACCAGGAAAAGCTTTGGTAAGGCAGATAAAAAGCCAGGCTTCCCACCACCTCTAAGTACAAGAGGGTGAATGATGGGGGGTGTTCAGAGCATGGTCCTGCACAGGTTTTGGGGAGCAGTACAATGGGAGACAGATCCAAGTCAAGTGCCAGTCCGAAACATAAACCACAACCATGTTCTACATTCTCCTGCAGAACAGAGTGTAATGGGAGAAGCCTGGAGCCCCAAGCCAAGCACTCTGCTTCCTTTCCCAGCCAAGAGTGTCCCCAGCAACCTCAAGGGTACCCTTGGGCTTGCAGTGTGTTACGGAGACGTTTGCTGTGTCACCCCTGCCTTGGCAGGGATGCTGGGGCTGTGCCCTCATTTCACAAGGAAGCAGAAAGAAGCAAGTCCAAGGGCACAGTTACGCCAGTCACAGGACAAGGAGTCCTCAGGGAGGCCACCTCCTTGGCTGAGGACACCACAGCCCCCAGGAGCTAAGCCAAGGGAGAGAGAATGAACCCATGATTACATGAGGGAACAGTGGCAAAGAGCCAGATACACAGGAGACCTGAGCAGCCCAGAATGATTGGGGTGGGCAGCTATTTCCACCTGCTCCAGTACCACCAGATAAGCACAGGGCTGGCCATGGAGGGTAAAGGTCTGACATCAGTTTACACTGAATCATAAAATGGTTTGTGTTGGAACAGACCTTAAAGCTCATCCAGTTCTAACCCCTGCCACGGGCAGGGACCCCTTCCACTAGAGCAGCTTGCTCCAAGCCCCTGTGTCCAACCTGGCCTTGAACACTGCCAGGGATGGAGCAGCCACAGCTTCTCTGGGCACCCTGTGCCAGTGCCTCAGCACCCTCACAGGGAAGAGCTTCTTCCTAAGAGCCCATCTCAGTCTCCCCTCAGGCAGGTTAAAGCCATTCCCCTTGGCCTGTCCCTACAGGCCCTTGTCCAAAGCCCCTCTCCAGGGTTCCTGCAGCCCCTTTATGCACTGGAGCTGCTCTCAGGTCTCCCCTTCAGGAGCCTTCTCTTCTCCAGGCTGCCCTAGCCCAGCTCTCTCAGCCTGGCTCCAGAGCAGAGCTGCTCCAGCCCTCGCAGCATCTCCATGGCCTCCTCTGGCCTCGCTCCAACAGCTCCACGTCCTTCTTGTGCTGCTGCCCCAGAGCTGGATCAGGGCTGCGGGGGGGGGTCTCCCCAGAGCGCAGCAGAGGGGCAGGATCCCCTCCCTGAGCTGCTGCTCACACTCTGGAGTGCAGCCCAGCACATGGGGGGGGTCTGGGCTCAAGTGCTCACTGAAGCTGGGTCATGGGGAGCTTCTCACCCAGCCCCCCAAGCCCTCCTCCTCACGCTGCTCCATCCAGTCTCTGCCCTACCTGTAACGATGCCTTTGATGCATTGAAGTGAATATCCTGCACTTCCCCCACCTCTTGGCACAGGCTCAGCTAACCTCCAGAGGTGGTGGCCAGTGTGGAGGGCAGTGCCATGGCTCCTTGCTCGTGCTCTGCCTTGACCTTCAGCTGCAGTGTTGCTGTGTCATCTTGACTGCAGGCTGTGTTCTTACAACCCCAGGATGACACCAGGCTAGAGGAGATGTGTCCAGGAAGGGAAAAGGATGTGTAGGGGGAAAGGAACTAGGCTTTGACTGGGGCTAAAGCTGCATCCAGAGCAGCTCACAGTGGTTTGTGTATCACTGGCATCTGATCCAGGGGATCAGATCCTCTCCACAGTCCTGTTTGCTAATCAAATACCCACAACTTGCAGTGCTGCACCATTAAATAGCCTTCATCTGCTTTGGGATTCTCTGCCTGATGCCATTCCAGTGGGAGGTGTGAACCAGGGTGCTCCTCTTGGAGTAATCTCCACTTGGGAGTCAGATGCCTCCAAATGGAGGGTTTAGATCTGTTTCCAACTGCCAGCTTTATTCCAGCACCAGCCATTCTTGAGCTCTGCTTATCTTTTGCTTCAGGGCTTTGCAGAAGCATGGACCAGAGGCTGAGTGCTGCTGTGCTGGGGAAGGGAGAGGCTGTGCAATCTGCCTGGAGGTTGTGCAAGGGCTTGCACAAAACCCTCACCCCAGGGAGCCTCTGACTGGCACTGCTTGGGCTTGGGCTTTCCCGAAAGGGGAAGGGCGTGTTGGGAGTGCTCCAGCACGTCTACACATTGCATTGCCTGGTCTGGGGCTGCCGGAGATGTGGGGATGGTGCTCACGCCCATGTGGCTGCTGTACAGACCCGTTTGGTTGGCCAAAAGGCTGCATCCTGCCAACGTCTATTAGTAATAGCCTCGAATAACAGAGTAGGCTCTGCCTGTGGAGTAGTGGCTCTCTTCTTGTGACCTAACAGACGGTTTTCAGGCTGGGATTTACACCCTGACACCCTCCTCTGCTCACTGCAGCTTGGACAGAGCAGTAGCTGAATCCAGCCTCATGGGTCAGAGCTGAGAGCACATCCCAGATAGGAATGGGCTTGCCCCTGTCACAGCTTGTCACAGGGCTCATTGCAGTGTGTCTCACTGCCCTGCTGAGCAGAGCTGACAGGTTTCCCACCTTAACTTGTTCTCCGTTTTCTAGGAGAAGAAGAAGAGAAAGAAGCACAAGCATCAGCCCTCCTCCTCATCATCATCATCCTCCTCCTCCTCGGCCTCAGACAGCTCAGACTCAGACAGTGATGGGGCTCAGCCAGCCAGCAAGAGGAGAAAGCACTCAAGAAAGGGCAGCAAGGCCCAGAAGAAGAAGAAGAAGCAGAAGAAGCAGAAGAAGAAGGCCTGAGGCTGAGCAAGCTGGTGGGGCACCAGCGGTGTGAGCCCCTGATGTGTGCACCACGAGGCGTGAGCAGAACTGAACAGCACAGCCACCATTAAATAGCCTCCATCTGCTTTGGGATGCTCTGCCCGATGCCTTTCCAGTGGGAATTGTGTACCACAGTGCTCACCTGGGAGTAATCTCCATACACCCCTTCCTCAGCACCAGGCCTGGCTGCAGCCTTGTGTCCCACTGGTGCTGCCCATTCATTGTCTGTGAAAGGTGGAGCAGCTCAGCCGTGTGTCCTGCATCCTCCCAGTGCAGTGTCTCTTGACTTTAGGCTTAAACCCTCCCCTGGCCTCACTCGTGTTGGCTGCGAACATTGGGAGTGGAAAAGTAAGGAGCAAAGAGGTGAATGGAGATATTTTAAGTAAACATTAACAGTGGTGTGTTGGCACCATGGTAAGGGATGGAAAACAAAGCACTCCAGCCTCCAGCTGCACTTTGTACCTGGTCTTGTCCTTCGTGTGTTCTACACTTGGTCTTGGGCAGTGAAAGAGTCGGGGTAGGGGTGTGGGAAGAGGTGAGGCCTGTATTAAAGGGGTTGTTTGGAGTCCTGGCTGCTTTGTGAGGTCCCCTGCAGCGGGAAGGGAGGGTGTAATGAGGCAAGAACCCTTTTGGAGGGGGGTATGAGCCTTGTAACTGGAGCTGAAGGCCAGGGGAAGGGGTGGCAGAGCTGCGCTCTCCTGTACCTGTGACTGCAGTAGGTTCCCTGTGTGTCCCAGCCACATGGGAACTGTTGCTCCCATGGAGGTTGGAATGGGGCTGGATGGAGGTCAGCTATTGGCATGGCAGGACACAGGGCAGCTGCTCCTTCTCCTGTTGCTTCTCCCCCCACTTCCCCACAGCCAAGCCCCCTTTGGGGCCAGTTCCTTCCCAAACCCACACCTGAGGTGCTGGTGGCCTCAGTCTCTGTCTGCAGCTTTGGGTTGTGGAATGATGGCTCTTGCTGGCATGGAACACGCTGGGAGCATGGAGGAGCGATGCCAGAGCTGCAGTGGGAATAAACCCAGTATTCCCTCTGGAGAAGCACATTTCTACCCGTGACCACCTCTGCTTCCCACTGCTCAAGAGAACAGGCTGAGGCCACTACTGGGATTGAGCCTCCTTAACCCCATCAGTGTCCAGGCTGGTTTAACCCCCCCATTCCCCACGGCTGGAGCCTGCAGGTGAGCCCGAGCCAACCCCCCTCTTCCCAAGGCACTGCTCCCAGAGCTGTAACAACGAGACCTTTATTCATCCTTCACGTGGCTTTTTCCCATTATCAATAAAAAACAAGAGCCCTGACCCATGAGACCGGCCCCAGCAGCCCCCGAGCGATGGGGACAGGGGCAGCGGGTGGCCCCATGGCGTGATGGGCTCCAGGACCCCGGTGTGGGGCGAGGGCTGAGGTGTGTGTGGGGGGGGCGAATGTGGCACCAGGTGACAGGCAGGGAGCTGGGGATGGCATCTATGTGGCCTTCTCGTAGGTGCGGGTGGACACGACGTTGCCCATGGTGAGAGTCTGGTGGTAGAAATGGGGGTGTTAGTTGTGATGTTGGGGCAGCTCCTGCCTGCCCTGGCCTGGCCTGAACCCTTCTGCATAGAATCTCAGTTTGGGATGGAAGGGACCTTCAAGCTCATCCAACTCCAACCCCTGCCACAGGCAGGGACCCCTTCCACTGGAGCAGCTTGCTCCAAGCCCCTGTGTCCAACCTGGCCTTGAACACTGCCAGGGATGGGGCAGCCACAGCTTCTCTGGGCACCCTGTGCCAGCGCCTCAGCACCCTCACAGGGAAGAGCTTCTGCCTAAGAGCTCATCTCAGTCTCCCCTCGGGTAGGTTAAAGCCATTCCCCTTGGCCTGTCCCTACAGGCCCTTGTCCCAAGCCCCTCTCCAGGTTTCCTGTACCCCCCCCCTCCCTTTTTTAAAGCATGACTGCACCCCTTAACTCACACCATTCCCATTATGGCTATTAAATAGATTATACATCACGATTTTGTTTCCTGTATCCCCATAGCAGTTTTTCTCGCTGGTTTTCCCACTAATCCACCCATTCTCAACACCAATACCACTTGGTCTCCTTTCAAACCATTTCTATTTCCTTACCAGGATTAACTTCCCATCCTTCAGCTCCCGCACCAGCGATGTCTCCTTCCCATCCCACTTCTGCACATGGACCAGTTTGCCTCCATCCAGCGTGACCACGGACTGAGGGGAGAGAACAAGAGCCACCATTACCAGGGCAGATACTAGGAGAGGTACTAAGGGATGTATCAGGGCAGGTATTGGGGATGGTACCAGGGCTCTGATCTGAACCAAAAGGGCCTGGGAAGGGTTTTGGATGGGCTGACCCAGCACGCTCCGGGGCTGCTGTTTGCACAGCTGCTGCTGCTGACTCAGCACCCAAACCCTGCCAGTGCCAAGGTTACTGTGAGCCTGGGGCTGTGCCAGGGCCACATCCTGCCCTGTGCCCCACACCGGGTCCCCCCATGGCTCTGGCTCCTCCTCCCCAGGGCTCAGGTCTCCCCATGGTGTTGTCCCCACCCAGGCTCTCTGCGCACCTCGGGATCCCCACAACTCATCTTCTTGCACAGGGCCCCACGGCCCTGGACCCACACATCCGGGTGCCCCATAGTGTGCCAGCCCCATCGATGCAGCCCCATGGCTCGGGCAGCCTCCTGTGCCCTTTGGCCAGTAGCCAAGGAGCACCCGAAGGGCACGTCCTGGGTTGTGGCAGGGTCTGGTGCCGGTCACATGCTCTGCTGCTCCAAGCATAGTTTCCACCAGCTCCAGCCAGTGTGAGCAGGGATCTGCTGTGGACATGGATCTGTTTTGGGCATGGATCTGCTGTGCACATGGACCTGCTATAGACAGGGACCTGCTGCCCTGTATCCCCCCCCGGCACCCATCCCCTTTCAGCCCATCCTCACTCCGTGCCCAGCTCTTGCACTTGCTGCCTTGGGGCTGGGGAAGGGGATTTGTGTCCAATGAACCTCAGTCCCACCCCCCCCGGGATGCCCCCTGGGCTGGGGGGCACAGGGCTGCCCTATGCACAGTGTATGTAATGGTGCATGGGATCAGCTGCTGGAGCTAGGAGACAGCAGGGGCAGCGCTGCAAGGGGCAATGTGCAGGGGGGAGAGGCCAGGGAAGGAGCTCGGACCCTTCTTGAGGTGCTTTTTCCTTGCTCTTATGGGGAAGAACGGCCCCATTGGGTTCAGCATCATCCAACTGCTCCATCCCTGCTGCAGCTCTGCCCGGAGGGGGCTCAACGCCGAGCTCTGCCCCGATCCCTGCCCTGGAGCAGGGACAATGCTCGCTGCCACCCCACACATCCCCTTTGCCTGCTCTTGAGCAAGCCCAGCCCTTGCACAACCTCCCTGCCCTCTCGGGACACCCCAGCTGAAAACAGGGTGAATGAGACCAGGTTTGAACCCCAACCCTGGAGCAAAGAGGCTTCATCCTTCCATCGGCAACAAAGCTGGAGCCCCCCGACCCGTGCGGTGACGGCCGGATCCCATTGATCCCACAGATCCCACCTGGGGGGCCGGGGCTCACCTTGACGTGCCTGTCGTCCGCCGTGGTCTCATCGAACTCCTCGCCCAGCTTGAAGCTGATCTCCGTGTTCTTGAAGGTGCTCTGGGTCTTCACCGTCACCTTGTCCCCATCCAGCTCGATGATGGTGGTGGGCTTGGTGAACCCGGCCACCTGCCGCGTGGCAAAGCCCACGCCTGAGGGTGCAGGGGCAGGGTGAGGGTGCGCGGAGGATGCAGCATCACCCTCCAGCATCACCTCATGGGTATGGGGGTGAACCCCGAAACCCCCCAACCCATGCTCCTGGCCACCCCCCAGGGTTTTCCTGCTCTGCTTGGGGAGGGCTCTGGGATGGGAACAATGGGAAAAGGGGCTGGGAATGCTGCCATTGCAGCACCCAGCTCCAGGGTTGCGCTTGGGGAGGGGGGGGGATTCACCAGTGTCCCCCACGTCATGGACCACTCTGTGGTGTGGGATGCACAGATGTGATGTGTGTTTGGGGGGGGGGGGCAGGGTTGGGGGGGATCCTGATCAGCTCCCAGCACACACCCCCCCCCCCAAAACCAAGGGCAGAGAATGACGAACCCCCCCACCCAGACCCCCCCATAACCCACCCCCCTATAGCAGCGCCCCCCCCTAACCACAGCCCCATGCGCTTGGTGGGAGGGGGGAATATAAACCACGCAGAGGGGCGATGCCCGGCTCCAGCCCCCCCCGGTGCTCACCCAACGCCTTCATGTACTCATCGAAATTGGTCGTTTCCACCAGCTTCCAGGTGCCCACGAACGCATCCACCATGGTGCGGGGCTCCGGGGAGGGGTGCAGAGGGGAAGGGGGGGGGGTCCCAGGCAGCGGCTTTCGGCAGCGCCCAACCCGCAGCTCCCGTCCGGCCGCGCCGCCGCCTTAAATAACGTCCCCATCACATGATTGGAAAGAGCAGACCCGCTCCAGGAATACTCCTCCTCGGCAGCGCTGCCAGCGCCCACCCCGCGCCCCGACAGCGGGGCGCAGCCATGGGGCGAGCGTGCCCTGAGCTGGGTCGGGTCCCGGCTCCCCAAAGGGAGAGGGGCGATGGGGAAAGGGGGGGTGCGGGCGTGAGCATCCCGACGGAGGGGTGGTTTGGGGTGGGGATGTGTGTGGGGACAGCAGTGGGGTCCTTCAGGGGGATGTGTGCTGAGGTGGGGGCCGTGGGGACCCCTGCTCCATGTGTGTGTGGGGGGGGGGGGGGGGATGTGTGACCCCAGTGATGCTCTGTGTGTGCGGGGGACATTGGGGACAAGGGCGGCCATGGGACCCACACGTGTCCCCTTTTGCTTCAGGCTCTGTTGGCAGTGGGGTCCATCCATCAGGACTCCATCCCCAGCACTGGGGGGGGTCCCACTTTCGGGGTGGGGTGGCCTCACCCCCATATCTGCAGCGTGTTCCCCATGGGGTCTTAGGCACAGCGGGGGCAGAAGGGGGTGAGGGAGGGACCCGAGGACACCTCCTCCCTCTCTCTGGCCCCAAGGTGTCATTGCAGGCACCCAAAAATAGCCGGAGCTCGTGTTCAGCCTCTTCCCACTGCGCTGCCTGTGATGGAACCCATTGCGGTGGGGAGATGGGGACAGACCCCGTGGGGTGAAAAGGGGGGTGTGTGACATGAGGTGTCCCATGTGTGCAGAGCCCGGTGCCCACACACTCCCCCAGCCTCCCCCCACAGCAGTGGGACCATGGGATGTGGATGAGCCGCATGTAGGGCACAGAACACCCATCCAAAGGGACACCCATGACAGGGACACCACGTATGTGGGTACCGATGCACGAATACCCGTGCACATGAGCATGTGTGAGCACGCCTGCCCATGCGCATGGATACCTACCCATAGGAGCACCCACGCATAGGAGCACCCACATGCATGGATACCCACACACAACAGCACGTCCCCGTGTAGATTTCCCCTCCACGGACACCCATGCGCGCAGGCACCCACACACGCATGCCCATGAACATAGGTAGCCACACACATGGACACCCGCTCACATGCTTGAGCACCCATGCACATGATCTACTCCATGCACATGGATGCTCACCCACAGGAGCACCCATGCACATGGGCACCCATACCCACAGAGACCCACCACACACGTGAGCACCCATGCGCATTAACACGCATGCCCATGCACATGGACACCCACCCATGGCAGCACCCATGTACATGGATATCCATGCACATGGACATCCATTCACATGAAGGTGCATGAATATGGACACCCATACACAAGGTCATCCATGTGCATGAACATACATGCACATGAACATGCATGCACATGGGCATCCATGCATATGAGCATCCATGCACGTGAACATGCATGCCCATGAACATGCATCCACATGGGTATCCATCCACGCACATGAACATGCATGCACATGGGCATCCATGCACATGGCCGTACATGCACATGAACATGCATCCACATGAGCATCCATCCACACACATGAGCATCCATGCACATGAACATCCATGCACATGGGCATCCACGCACATGAACATACATGCACTGCATGCACATGCATACATGCATGGCTGTCTGCACACATGAACACCTACCCGCAGGAGCACCCCTACACATGGCCACCCATGCACACTGTGTGCACAACACCCATGCACATGGATGCACAAAGGTGCTCACACCTGGGTTCCCCATACACAGAGGCACCCATGCACACAGGTACCCATGAACAAGGGTCCCCATGCACACTCACATGCATCCACACACGTGTGGCTATGTTCACGTTGGCTGGACACGGTGACCCCACACATGGCCCCACACCAGTGTCCCTGACCCGGTCACCCCCCAGGGTGGTGGCCACAATGGACCTGGGCTTTGGGCTTCCTTTGCTGGTCCCACAGCGACAGCTATAGGTGACCGTGGTGATGGAGATGGGTCCAGCCCAATGTGCAAGCTCTGCCTGGCTCCAGCTTCCCACCAGGAAACCCCAGCCTGGGCAGGATCCTGCCTCCCAAGTCCTTCCCAGCCCCTCGGCGCCCGGGCAGGGGGGTCCCCATCCCACCCGACAGCAGGTTTTGGGGAGCAGCGCCTGGGAAAGCCCGGCTCCATCTCACACCCCCCTCATTCCAAAGCACTGCAGGACCCGTTTGCTGCTGTTCCCCCTCCTGGGTTTTCCCCAAGGAATACGAGGGGATCCCAGGCCTCTGGGCATGGGCACCCATAGGTGGCCCTGGCAGAGGGGGGATGCTCAAAACAGCATCACCCTGCTACCCCCACCCCCCCCCAAATCGCCAGCATCCTCTTGTCCATGGAGCCGAGACCCCCATGCATAGGGCAGGGACCACCCTGGGATGCTCCGCTCCTTGGTGGGAGCACTCAGCAAGGTGCTGGCTGCCTTTGCTTAAGGGCTGTTGGGGGGACGTTGGGGTTGTGCCCCCCCCTCCCTTGGAAAAGGCCCCCGCATCACGCAGGAAGAAAGGCGAGGAGACGGAGGTGGTACCCAAAACATCACAGTGAACACCACACTCAGCTAGAAACACCACAGGCTGCTCCTGCGGCCAGGAGGAGCCCCCCCCGGGGAGCCCCCTGTGCTCGGCTCTGCCCAGCGTCCCAGGACAAACACATTCCTCCCTCGAGTCCTCGCCCCGGGTGGGAATTGCCCCTTGGGAATCATCCCGGCAGGTCCCCGTGCGATGCTCGCCCCATGGCGGGGGGATGATGCCCGATGGCAGCACCGAGGAGAACCCAGCGGACTCCGGCCGTGCCAGGGAAGCTGGGCTGATGCTCCACAGCCTCCTCCTTCCTCCGCTGGTCAGCAATGGCCCCCCCCGGAGCGGGGTTAGGACGTGTCCTTCAGCTCGGGGCTGGGGGGCTGCGGAGGGGGCACCTCCGCCGAGGGGGACTGCATCTCCTGAGCGCTGCCTGCGGGAGAGAGCAGGGGTGAGGGATGAGAGCAGAACATGGCCCACGCAGTGTGTGTGTGTGTGTGTGTGTGCTGGGCTGCACCCCCAGAGCGTGATGGAGGGGATCCTGCCCCTCTGCTGTGCTCTGGGAGACCTCCCTTGGGTCCTGCATCCTGTCCTGGGGTCCCCAGCATAAGGAGGACATGGAGCTGATGGAGCAAGGCCAGGGGAGGCCACGAGGATGCTCAGGGGCTGGAGCAGCTCCCATATGGAGCCAGGCTGAGAGCATTGGGGCTGTTCAGCCTGGAGAAGAGAAGCTGCGTGGAGACCTCAGAGCAGCTTCCAGTGTCTGAATGGGGCTACAAGGATACAGGAGAGGGACTCTTCATAGGGACTGCAGCGACAGGACAAGGGGTGATGGGTTCAAACTGAAACAGGGGAGACTGAGATGAGCTCTTAGGCAGAAGCTCTTCCCTGTGAGGGTGCTGAGCCCAGAGAAGCTGTGGCTGCCCCATCCCTGGCAGTGTTCAAGGCCAGGTTGGACACAGGGCTTGGAGCAAGCTGCTCCAGTGGAAGGTGTCCCTGCCCGTGGCAGGGGTTGGAGCCAGATGAGCTTTAAGGTCCCTTCAGCCCACCGCAGGCTGTGGTTCTATGACAAGCAGCCCCAGTTCCTGCCCTCCCCGCACCATCCTCCATGGTCCTCATCACCCACCTGCGCTCAGGGACATCTCTGCCAGCTTGAGGGGCAGGTCAGCAGGGCTGACACCGGCCGGAGAGCCCAGGATGTCAGGCAGGGCATTGCGCCTGCCCGTCCTCCCGGAGGATGCGAAGTCCAGCACGGGTTCCACCTCGGTCATGTTAACCCTGCCAAGACACATCCCTGCCCATCAGCGCCTGGGAGCACCGAGGATGAGCTTTAAGGTCCCTCCCAACCCAACCCATTCCATGATCATGGAGAAATGGGGTCCCCCCCCGCAGCAGCCTTACCGGGCACCCTCCAGCCTGGCCTGGTGCTCTGCCTCCCCTGTGCCCAGGGTCCTGCTTTGCTCCCTGGCTTGGTGCTTCCTCCTCCCAGGGTCTCACAGGCAGTGAGGGACCCCCCAGTAGATGGGGACCACCCGGCTGGGTCCTTCAGGCTCCAACCTGGGGGGAGAGAGAGGAGGGGTCAGCAATGGGGCAGTGCAGGAGGGAGCCGCGTCCCCATGGGTGGTACCCAGAGCTCCCAGCACCCTCCTCCCTGTGGGGCTGCAGCAAACCAGGCTGTGAAGGGCAGGGACCCCTTGTTGGAGAGATGGATGGAGAACAGGGATGGGGACGGGGAGGTGGGATGTGAGGGTGGCACAGGGTGCCCAGAGAAGCTGTGGCTGCCCCATCCCTGGCAGTGCTCAAGGCCAGGTTGGACACAGGGGCTTGGAGCAAGCTGCTCCAGTGGAAGGGGTCCCTGCCCATGGCAGGGGTTGGAGCTGGAGGAGCTTTGAGGTCCTTTCCAACCCAAACCAGGCTGGGATTCATTGATTCTATGGCAGCAAGGCAGGCTAAGAGCTCACTGTAGCTTGTGCTTGTGCATGCATGGCATCCCCTGGCACACATATGCATGCGTGTGCACCCCATGTCAGTGCAGGGGCTCCCATTAAGTGCCAGGGCTGTGTCAGCCCCTGGTCACAGAGGTTCCCATCACACATCACACGTCCAAGTTCACGTCCTCCGTGTGGCACCAATTGTGGCCACGCTGACCCTGGGCACCAGGACACAAGCAGCATCCATGTGGATGCCGGAGCAGCCGCCGTGTCCCACTGTCATCCATTGGGAACAGGGGCTGGGCTGACACCTGGTGTGTGTGATGATGCACACACACACACACACACGTGTACACTCGTGTTCACACACATATGTATGCACACAACTACACCTATGCACACGTATACATGTATACACATGTGGATGCTCACATGCACACACGCATCCAGCAGGGCAGGAGCCCCACAGGGCCAGATCAAAGCCCCTTCCCAGCAGCTCCCTCTGGCTCAGGAGCTGCAGAACCAGCAATAAGGAGTCTTCAAGGCCAGGCTGTGTCCATCCTGCAGTTCCAGGGACACCGGGGTCAGGGTACCAGGGATGCGGCCGGGGGTTCCATCCTGTCTGTCACCCAAACCACCATGCAGAGAGATGAGAAAAGGTGCTGGGACCCTGCAGGGGTTGTCATGGGTGGGGATCCTGAGCACTGCTGGGTGCAGCATCACTGTCACAGGAAGCCCATCGCGCTGTCTGCATCCCGCTGCATCCCTGCGTTCCCATGGGAGCCTGCCCTGTGCCAAGTGGTCCCAAACCCAACCCAGCCTGGGCAGGGATTTCCCCTCTAAGCAGGGACTGTTTCTGTGGGGCTTAATATGGTCTCATCTTAAAATAGCCCCTGGAGTCACATGGAAGGTCCTCAGGGCCACTGGCTCCTTCTTTAATGCCCCTAATGGGATATAGGAGGTTGGGGCAGAAATAAACCTTAATCCTTCCTGGAGATGGGCCATGGTGGAAGATCCTGGGAAGAGGTGGAGGGAGGACATGGCACAGGGATCCATCATACCCCTTGGGAATTGAGCCAGCCCGCACTGCCCCCAAACCTTGGGCATCTTCAAGCACCACAACATCCTCCCAGCACCAGAGCATCCCATCAGGTGCTGCTGAGCCCTGATGCTCTCGTGCCACAGAGGTGAGAGCCATGGACAAGCTCTGAGCAGCTTGGCTTGGGCTCGGGATGCTCAGCAGCACCATTTGGCTGCAGCAATGATCAAGCACAAGAGGGGAAGGTGATGGACACCAGGCACATGAACCAGGCCTGCTCCGGGGTGTTTAGGACCAGGGAGATGGGACAACGATGGCTGGGAAGTTATGCTAAGGATTCATTTCCCCATAGGATTTGCTTCTTCGGCTTCTAAGTGGTTGATGTGTCCTTGGCTCATCCGAAGCATGGGTTTGGGCCATTTCATGTCCCCAGCTTGCTTTACAAAGGGGGTTCTTCACGCTGCTTTAGTTCAATGTGGTTCAATGGGGTCTGTGCTGAGCCTCTCCAGCCACAGGCTGGGAAATGCTGCAGCCCAGCCTGAGACATCCGTGTTATTAAGGGATGATGAGCGGGATGAAACATGGGAAGGATTTACCGAGGCGTAGCTGTAACACTGAATTAAATGAGGCTGCAAGCCGGGAAGGAAAGAGCTGCCCTGGATCAGAAGGGGATGAGAGCATCATCCAGTGATGAGTCCGCACGGGAGGCAAATCCAACGGGGCTGATTTAAGCAGAGAGCGACAGGCACCAGGCAGAGCAAAGAGCCCCTGGGGCTGGGAACAGCAGATGGCAATGATTAAACACAGGATAAGGTCTGGAGAGCTGAGGGATCCCCCATGGAGGCAGCAGGTTGGGACCCGGTGGGTTCATCCTGAGGGATGTGGCCGCAGGCACAGGAGGTGCTGAGCAGCACCCGCTGCCATGTGGCAATGGGCTTTGTCAGCTGTCAGCAGCCCATAAACAGCGCCCAGGATCTAGGTGAGAGGGAAGGATGGGAATAAATATTGTCCCAAACTCATCGTCTCCAGGGCAGGGATGGAAAAGGCCTCAGGAATGTTGGCTGGTGCTGGAGTATTGATGCAGAAGGACACAGAGAACAAGCCCGCCACTGAGGTGGTCTCGATGCGAGTGTCTGGAGATGATGATCCCTGCTGTTGATGGATGCAGCCCATGGAGGATGCTGACATCCCATCGCCTGCCCTTGGCAGCAAACCCTCTCTGACCACGGACTGCACTTCTGTCCCTAAACCTCCAGCTTTCCAAGGGGAAGAGCTCGGATCCTGCCTGGTGCTTTTCCAGGGATGGTGGCACAGTCTGGAGCAAACCCATGCCTGGGTGCTCGGAGCATCACCGAGGTCGCACACCAGCCTCACCTACTTCCCCTCTTCTCCACAGCTCCTTCTCGTGCTTGGGTTGCCTCATCCATCCTGGGGCACACTGAAGGGTCTGTTCCTCCCCTCCATCATCCCGGCATCGCCCTCATCATCCTCACATCCCTCTTCACCCCTTCCCCTACTCCATTCGTGGTCCCCATCACTGCTTTGCAAGTGGGCAAGACCAGATCTAAGCTCAATGACCATGTCTAAACTCAGTCCCATTCCTGCTCATACCCCATTCCTGAATTATTCCACCCAAACCTCTCCTGGGGTTACAAGGATGCTTTTAAGGATCTTCTTTCCCTTGGATTCATTTCCTTTTGGATGCCTTAGAGATGACTTGGTTTTTAAGGACCTTTTCTCCAGCTGTTGGACCCAAAGTCTCCTTTTCACCCTAAAACCTGGGATGTGTCTGAGCTAAAGCCAGCCTAGATGGGGCTGGTTGGATGGAGCTTGGAGCAAGCTGCTCTAGTGGAAGGTGTCCCTGCCTGTGGCAGGGGTTGGAACTGGAGGAGCTTTCAGGTCCCTTCCAACCCAAAGCATTCCATGATTTTGGACCAAGCAAACACTTCCCTGTCTCTGCAGTGGGGCTCATCCACGCCTCTTGGATATTGGTACCTCAATTCCCATTCAAGGCAAAGAGTGAGAATGAAGTCCAGAACACGACACTGATAACCTTCATTCCCCATAATCCCTGGATGCCAACAGGGAGATGAGCCCCAGAGGTGGCTTTTGCTGCTGACATCCATAGGATGGAGTCGCTGGGAGGAACAAAAGATGGCTCTTGCTCCATCAATCCCTGTCTCATCGTGCACAGGGATGACGGCAGAGTTCAGCTCTGCTTAATACCCTCCTGAAAGCAAATAAAATCCAACCTGAGCCTCTCCAGACAGGATTCCAGGCTGCTTGCAGGAGCTGTCACTCTGGTTTATAACACTGCAAACAAACCAGAGCAAGGCCTGCTCGAGGGTAAGACTGAAAGCAGCTCAGGCGCTCGCTGCCATCCCAACCCAAAGCTTCCCCCAGCATCTGCAGGGCAAACCCAGCGCTGCCAACCCGAATGTGGTGCTCACCACCGTGTCCCACATCATGGCTCGGCTCCCCCAAAGGGCAGTGACCACAGGGAAGATCCCTTTTTGATCCTGCAGACCCAGATTGGGCCGGGAAACTGCGCTCCATAGGACTCAGCAGTTTAATCCCAACTCAGCCCTGCTGAGCACAGCATCTCCTGCGAGTCCCTGCATGGGTAAGATAGAGGCATCTTTTCCTGTGGGAGCAGCATCCCGGGAAGATGCCAAAAGCACTGGGGAAACCTGAATGTGTGGTGTCCTCTGGACCATCCTGGCTTCATCCCTGGACAAGCCTGAGTTGCTCTCATTAAAGAGGAAAGCACTAAAAGCTCAGCAGAGCTGGCAGTGCAGCATCACTGCTGGGCCTTGCTGGGCGCTTATCCTGCACCCAAAAGCTCCTCATCTCCATCCCCCTGGAACCTGGAGCTCCCAGCCCAGTGCACATCGCTGCTTCCCATTTCATCCCTTCTCCCCTCGGATCCCTGTTCTCCTCTGGGAAATCGGGAGGGGAAAATGTTCCTTCTCTCTGTGCTAACAAGAAGCACCTCCAGCTTTTACCGACCTAAAGAGCAGGGCCCCTGTTCCCTGGCTGATGGGAGCTGCAAGATCCCTGTGCAGAGGTGTGGGCAGAGGTGAAGGAAGGGACCCCATCACATCCAGTGGAGGGATGGAAGGAGGGATCCTACCTCATCCCAGGGCAGGAACCCACTGCATCCCAGGGAGGGATGGAGACATCCCAGGGAGGGATGCAGGGAGTGATCCCAGCAAGTCCCAGGGAAGGATGGAGGAAGGGATTGCGCCACATCCCAGGAAGTGATGGAGGTTGCTCCAGCCACTCCCAGGCCACCCTGTGCTTGTGCCCATCGCTGCCCCCACCCCATCAGTTCCCCACCTTCAATTGGTGTGGTGGGAGAACAATCTCCCTGGTGCGCGTTGGGGACCCCACAAGGGTGCTGGGTGCGAGGGCTGAGCCCATCTCCCCCATCTTCCTCATGCTTTCAGGCCCATCCTTTGCATTTGGGTCCTTTTGGAGTCCAAGGGGGAGATGGAACAGCCCCATTCACAGGACGGTGATGGAAACCCACGTGCAGCCCAATGGAGAGGACCTGGCACCGCGGGTAAAGCAGTGCTTGCTCTCGTAGCCAAGGGAGATAAGCAGGAGCTTCCCCTGCCACACAGCCCCATTGCAGAGCAGGTGATCTAATGGGAGGTAATCGCAGTGATTGAGCCCTGGCTAATACAGCTCCCACCGTAACCCTGAGTTAGCTGCTCCCTGGCAGCACAAACTGTAATCTGGCACAATGAACGTGGCACCCACATCTCAGCCGCTTCCATTCTCCATCACGTCCAGGCTCCCTCCTCCCCACATGGCTTTTCATCAGCTGCTCCAGCCTCAGCATCCTGTTTGGGAGCCAATGGACCCGATCCGAGGCGCTGGGGACAGGGACAGCCTGGATGCTCCCCTGTGTGGAGCATGTGGGCAGCAGCGGGATTTGTGCCAGGGGAAACCCAAGGAGATGTGAGGATGCAGCGACACGGGCTCTGGGATGCAGGGGCTGGGACATCGGGGGCCTGATGGGTACCACTGGGTTCATTCTGGGATGTGCTGGGTGACACGAGCCACCAGGCATCTCTGATACGCAGTTGGATGGCCCCAGGCTCACCATGCATTGCAGGAGCCTCTTGTCCCATCACAAGGTGCCTTTACTCCATCACTTTACTCCTTTACTCCATCACTTTACTCCTTTACTCCTGGTCAGCACCAGGAGAGGAGCGTGGTCCAGCTGGGTATGGTGGGGAAGGCAGCTTCCCTAAGGAAGCAGCATGGAATGCAGAGGATGCTCCCAGCCCTACCAGGACACATGCATGCTCCCCCAGATCCTGTATCTTGGGGGCAAAGCCAGCTGAGGCTTCCCAGGCCACCTGCAGCATCTGCTTCCCCCCAGGGCCTCTCTCCTTCCCGCTGTAGCCCATCCAAGCAGGGACTGGAAACCTCCCCTGTGTCCTGCTCCCCAAGCAGCATCCTCTCTCGAGGATGAGTCTCCCTCGTGGTGAGGCATCACATGGAGGTGATCCAGATGCTTCCCCCCATCCCTGCATGGATGCCAGGAGCATCACTGGGATTCCCTGATGCGGTGGCTGTCACCTCATCACCCAGTGACACCCACCTGGCCTCTGGGGAGCGGCTGGGGAAGGGACTGAACCAAGGAGGGAACAAATCCATGCAGGCACCCTGGGATCAGAGGCAGGGATTGGAATTCTCATCCTGAATGGAGCAGAGCTGGATCCATCACCCCTTGGCTGAGCCAGGCACTAGAACCTCCTGCCCAAGGAGCCAAGGTAGGAGCAGGGCTGTGGGTACCCTCCCCATCCTTCATGGTGCCATGTGTCCACAAGGGACTGGAGCACCCTGAGGGAGCACAGGGCCAGGTCAGGATCTGGTGCCAGAGCTCCACTGGCTGAAACAGCAGCTGAACCCCAAGGCAGCAACCAGAGGCTCCAACAACCTCCCACCGAGCATCCCCCTGCTCCCAGCCACCTTCTCCACCTCCTCCAAGCATCCCAGTCCTGGAACCAACACCGTGAGTCCCCCAGCTTAAAGGAGTGAGGAGACCCTGGCTCTGCCACCACCTTCCCCTCCAAAACCTCCTGCTTCAGGGGCAAGATGCTGCTGAGACCATAAAGGGTGGAGGTGATGGTCAGGCTCTCAGCCCCATTGCACCTTCCACCTCTGCTGCCTGGCCATGATGAGTGGGGATAAGCAGGGAGGACCCAGGCTGACAGCAAGAGCTGTGGTGTCCCTTGGTGGACAGCCCCAAGGTCACAGGCTGTGGGTACTCGAGGTGAGCACAGGGCATCCTGCCTCTGCCACCTCCTTGGTGTCCCTGCCACCCAGCCAGGGAACAGAAGCCAGCGCCGGGGACCAGAGGGACCCGATCCAAGGGGCAACCTGCCAAAAGAATGCCCTGAAGGCAGCGGGGAGGGGGTGTCCCTGGGGAAGCCCTTTCATCCCGAGAGGATGCCGCGGGAGGAGCCTGTCCCCTGCACAGAGCAGTGCTCAGCCCGTGCTGGGTCTCACTGCTGGGACCCCCCCCCCCGGCACCCCAGGCCTGAAATCAGCTGGGAAGCTCAAATCTGGGAAGGTGAGGGCAGGAGCTGGGAGGGGGGGGGGGGGGGGGTCGGGGTGATGGAGATGAGGATGGGACAGGGTGGAAGGTGGTGGGGGTAATGGTGACCCTAGGACCTGCCAGGGAGAAGGGAGCAGGGGCTGAGGGCCCAGGATGGGACAGAGATGCCACCATGGGGGCTGATCTGAAATACCCAGCGCAGATGGGTGAGTCTTGCTCAGTGCCCGATCACTGCTCACCCTGATCTGCCCCAGAGCCACCTACCCCCAGTTGGATGGTCACAGCCCCCCCCCCCCCCCAAGCCCTTGAGTACCCCCTCAGCACCCAAGCCTGATGTAAAGTTTCCTCCCCCTAAGCCCCATCTGTACCCTAAAGCCACCACCACCCTCTCCTGCCTTTGCTCTGATGTGCTGCCATGGAGGTGCCCAGGGTGGGCACCCAGTCCCCATGGTGAGCACCCGATCCTCAGCACCCGTCAGCACAGGGCACCCACCCACCGTGGCCCAG
Organism: Pezoporus wallicus; assembly: GCF_028554395.1. Taxonomy (NCBI): domain Eukaryota; kingdom Metazoa; phylum Chordata; class Aves; order Psittaciformes; family Psittacidae; genus Pezoporus; species Pezoporus wallicus. The sequence goes on from NW_026635715.1 coordinate 906,610, forward strand.
GTCCTTGATCACCACCACCCATCAGCTGCTCACCTGGGCTCTGCTGGAGTCGCTGCCTACGTCGATACCGGCGGCAGTACCGGTGCTGCTGGCGGTGATGCTGCTGCTCCCGATGCTGATGTTGATGCCGCTGCTGCCGCCGCCGCCGGTGTCAGCGCTGCCGCCGGTGCCGCTCGGTGCCCGCAGGAGGGATGCTCCGCGCTCCGGCTCGCAGGCGGCCCTGGGGGCACCGGGGCCGAGCCGCCGCCGCCGCCGCTCCCGGCCCACGCTCCGTGCGGGGGGGACCCACCCGCCGCCCCCCCCAGCCGCCGCCGCCGCCGCCGCCGTGCCCCGCCCGCCGGTGCCGCCCCGCCGTGTCCTCCCGTGTCCCTCCCGCGCTGTGCCCCCCCCCCCCCCCCCCCGGGCCCCCCCCCCCGGGGGGGGGACCCCCCCCCCCCCCCCCCCCCCCCCCCCCCCCCCAGAGCATCCAGCCCGGGCTGGGGGCTCGCAGCGCGCTGATGGCGGCAGCTCCGCTCGGGGGGTGAAGCGCTGAACCCCCTGCTCCTGATGTCTGCGGATGGAGCCCCATGGGGGGGTGATGGGGGTTCCACTTGGGGCAGCTTGGTCCCCAACACCCCCCCCCCTTCCCTCCCGGCTCATTTATTTCAGGTCCAGGATGGAAATCTTAGGAATAATAATTAAAGATAATAAGGGGATGGAGCCTGGGGTGGGGGAGTGGGGGGGGCTCGGAAAGCCTGGATCCCCCTGTAAAACCCACCTGAGCGTGCCCCAGCCCATGTTTTGCTCAACACAAGGACATGGGCAGCACCGAGTGTGTGTGATGAGGGGGTCATCCCCCCGCCCAGCACCCCGGAGCCGGATGGGAGCTGTGAGGAGGGGAGGGGAGAGCAGCCTGAGCATGAACTGAGATCAGCCCAAAGCGGCACCCATCCCCTCGGCTGCCATTGCCCCTGTGTGTAACTGGGGCTGGGGAGAGCCTCCAAACGTCCCCTCCCGGCTCTCAGGGTGGATGTGCAGGGCCAGGTTGGAAGGGGCTTGGAGCAACCCGTCCTAGTGGAAGGTGTCCCTGTCCATGGCAGGGGTTGGAGCTGGATGAGCTTTAAGGTCCCTTCCAACCCAACCCACTCCGTGACTCCATGATCTGTGGCCAACCTCCTCTCCCTGCCTATGGTGAGGGGTGATGCTGAGCACCCGCAGCAAGGTGCCCACCCTGTCCCTTCCCTGGGGGGCTCAGCACCACTCCTGGTCCCTGGGGAGAGCAGAGCTTCATGACCCATGAAGGGCAATGCTCTCCTGACCTCCATCCCTGTGGAGGGATGAGGCTCACGGCACCAGCCAGGATCGGGTCCCCCCGTACCCCACGATGGGGCTGGAGCCAGCAGTCAGTGGGGGGGGGGGGGATGCATTCATCCTGCTGCTGGTGACGGGCGCTGGCAGCTCCCGCAGGGACCAAGCCTTCACCAGATGCTATTTTTAGCTCCTCACGCTCCGTTTTCTCCTTGACTGTCTCCCCTCTCTGGAGCAGTCTCTGGCCGAGCATCAGGGATGTTTATCCTGCCTGGCACCCGATCGGATGTGACACTGCCGGTCATGGCGGGGGGGCTGCATCCCTCTGAGCCAGGACGTGTGTGCGAGCAAGGGAGGGGACGTTGGAGGGAGAGGAGGCAAGCACAGGGTGATTGGGGAGGGTCGTGGTGGAGCACCCTGCACTGGGTCTCCCCCTTTCTGCACCCTCCGGGTGCCCCCAAGGGATGCTCTGCCCTGGGACATCTCTGCATCCACCTTGGAACGCTTCCCTCTGCCAGGTGATCCTTTGGGAACAGCTGGGCTTGGGGGGCTGGATAAACTGAGGCACACAAGAGGTGTGGGTGTCTCCATGTGCGTCCCTGGTGCTCAATAACCTCCCCAAACCTGCCTGTACCCAGGACATGGGGAGCATCGGGGCCCAAACTCCAGCTTGGGTACAAGCCCCAGCAATGCAAAAGAGGTGGGAAGGGAAGGATTATTCCCTTATCAGGCAGCACCCGCTGGGTGTTGGGATGGGGCCATGCCTGGTGCTGTAGCCACATGGAGCAAAGGTTGCTCTGCTCCCCTGCTCCCTCAGGCTTTGCAGATGTTGGGAGCCTCTTGCCAGAATGCTCCTGGCAGGGACCTCAAATACCCCATCCATGCCCCCCCCCAGCATCAGGAGAGCCCCTGCTATATCCATCACAGAGGTGAAGTCAGTGAGGATGGGCTCAGACCACTCCCTGCCCTCCACCTGCTTTAAATCCCAAGAAAGGGGTCCAGAGCAGGGAGGAAATGGGCTGGGAGAGCCTGTTCTGCTCCCACTGCTGCGTTATCCCACTGGTCATCAAACCCCACTGACCCTCAAGCTGCTGACGGGGATGGAGGCAGCATCCCCCTGCCCCAGGCTGCAGCAGGGGAGGATCAAGCTCTCCTGCTTACTGCTGTGGGCTCTGATCTCAGCTCAAAGTCACCTCTGAGGAGAGCAGCACTTTGCTGTTCCTCTTTTAGATGTATCTTCCTGATTCCCAGCCCCTTTAAGACCCTGGTTTCTGGCTGGGTATGGAGGTGACGTGGAGGAAAGGCTATTCCTGAGCCGAGCTCGGCCCTGGGCTGCGTCAGTCCCTCCGTTAAGGTGCTATTTCGGGACATGGGTCACAGGGTTTGGGGACCTGCAGGTTGTTCGCTGGCCTGGGACAGGGACTGTCCATGAGGATGGGCAGGACACAGGCTCTGGGGCTCTGAACCAGCCCCGTAGTGATGGAGGTGGCTCCTATAGGATGCTGCAGAAATGATGCTCAGCCCTGGAGAATAGCCATCCTCCCTGTGAGATCCCGGAGGCCAAAGGCAGAGAGAGCATCTGGTTGCCTGGAGGATTTAAAACCAGAGGGAAAATGCCAGCAAACACCTCCCAGGGATGCCATTTGTCACCAGGCAGGGTGGAGATGGAAGTCTGGCCATCGCCATGCTGCCTCGACAGGAGATGTAAGGTTACAGCACATAGCAGTGCCCTTCCCTAGCATCCTCATGCATCCCGGTACTCAGCCATCTGGATGTGAGCTGGCTGCACCGTCCTTCACAGGGACATGGATTATGCAGCACCATCTCCCCGTGGGCACAAGATGGAGATGGTGGAGACCTTCCCCACGCTGTGTCCATGCATCCTTTCCATGACAGGGCATAGCATATGAGCTGCTTCTCCTATTCCTGTAGGTCAAAGCAGCTTGAATACATGCAAAGACTTGCACAGGGCTTTGCAGCTCGTCTCCAACTTGGCCATTCCCAGCAGTGGGAAAATCCACCCAAAATAACATCTTCCCATTATTTCATTGCAGCAGAAGCTCTTTTCTGACCCAAACCATGACGGGACTCACAGCCACAGCCTGCGGCTCATCCAGTTCATCACAGGAGCTGCGGTTCCACCAACAGCATCCCCATCCAATGTGCCTCTCTTGGGGCCCAGGCATGGAACGATTCACATCACCTGCCCCAATGGACAAGCATATTGTTTCTGGGACAAAATAGCCACAGTTTTGGAAGCCACTTTGTACTGACTCATATCGGCTTCAATCATGTTTTTGGGAAGCAGCCTGCTTTACATAGGAGAGGAGCCCAGGCAAGGTCAGGGATGTGCGGAAGAGCTCAGAGTAAACCAGGGTTTGGGAAGAGCTGGGAGGTGGTGGGATTTGCCCACGGTTTGCTGTAAGAGGCCTGGTTGGGATGCTGAGGTGAGCTCTGGAAGAAAGGTGTGTAGGGAGTAACTGAGCATAAAGCATCCCCCAAAATGATGTCTTCACAGGGGGAAAAAAAGCAGCTCAAATCTATTCATGCTCCAGTAACTCCCAGATGCCTTGATGGGGATACAGGGAGCCTCACAAACACCTTCTCCGCCCTGCCATTGCTCCCTGCCCATGAAGGGGGATGCCTGCCCCAAAAGCCCTATGATTTAACCAACCCCTCCAGATCTGAGGCCCCATCCTCCCTCCGCAGACCCTCCCTGTGCAGCTCAACACCAGGCTGCTGCGAAGCAGCCAAACCAGCCCCAAATCACTGCGGGCGAAGCACCAGTGGGGTGGCTATGGAGTAGCCATCCCCCAGTGCCCCCTTGCAGGGGGCTGCTGCAGCACTGCCTCCAGCTCCAGCTCCAGCAGGGATTTGTACAAAGCTCCCGGCGCCTGGAATGGGCTTTTTTTATCCCTGGCTGCTCTTACGCTGACATTCTTCACTGTGCCACTGGCTCCGGCGCTGCTCGCTAACCCCTTTTACAGGCAGCTAAATATAGCCCAGGCAGCTAAGCAAAATCTGCTGCTCGGCAGGGCCACGTGGGGCTCGGCAGCACTGCTGCAGTATGGCCAGGCTGGGGGGTCTGCCAGCATCGGGGGGGGGGACACGGCAATAAGGTCCTTGCTGGTAGCATCTTTCCCCCCCCCGTGGTGTCTCATCTGCATCCAGGTGAGCATCACCGCTGCTTAGATGCTGCCGATGGCATCCCAGCGCTTCTCTCCGCCTCTCAGCCTGGGGTTTCCTGTGGTTCTTCCACTCGAGCTTGGGTATTTAATGCTGGGGGAACATCTGGAGTTCATCAGCATCCCTGATCCTATAGAACCACCATGTAAAGCCTCAGGGTGCTGCTGTGCTTAACAAAGAACAGCCGCGTGGCTCCGGGCGTCCCCATGGGTGTTGTGTCAAGCACTCGGTGCAGGGAGAAAACCCCAAACCAGATGAGGCACCGTGTGGGGTCACCCACACCCCAATCGGGCCGGGCAAGGGGGGGACACGGCTCCCATGGGTGCAGCTCGGTCTCTGCCTCGCCTGTCAAAGGCAGATCTTTCCTCTGGAGCCATGAACTCATTAGGGAGACGCTGATTTAATCGTCTGCACACTGTGCTTGTGGGTCTTTTCCTTCGGGTTTAAAGAGCAATGAATCCTGGAGGGATTTAATTGGATCCCTATGGCTCATTAGCCATTTCTCTGGGAGGAAGGGTTGTTAAGGCTGAAGAAAGGCTGGAAAAAACACACAGCTTTCCATGGGCATCCCTAATGTACAATCCCCCTGGCATTGCCCCAGCCAGGCCATGGCACCAGGAATGCCCTGTCAACCAGAGGACGTGGGAGATGCATAGGGTGGGTTCAGGGACGCTCATGCTGGAGTTTGGAGGAAGGATGGAGCCTTTCAGAGGGCCAATTGAGGGTCTCAAATCCAGAGCTGGGATGAGGATGGAGGCAGAAGCACCCAGCAGTGTGGGGCTGCAGGCTGGGAGTGGAAGGACCATGTCCTCCTGCGCCATGGACCAAGGGCACTCAGAGCAAGGTCTCACCCTGCTGCTTCCTCCTCCAGCCTCCGTTCACTTGGATCCTGGTGCATTGGGAAGGAATTCAGCTCACAGTGGAGTCAGCCCCTGAATTTTTCCAGCCCATGAGGGACGCAGCGGTTGTGACAGTGCAGAAAGCTCAGCAGGACACGGCCATCCATCACCAGCCAGGCATCTGGCCACTGCCATGAGACAGACAAACAGCACCTGTCCAAGCTCAGCAGGGAGATGCCGAAGGTCTTCCAGGCCAAGGTAAATCCAGCTTCAAGGATGGAGGAGGAGGCTGGCCTCTCAGCCCTTCACTCTTCTGGCTGGGAGAAGACCCCAGCCTTCTGGATGACAAGTGATGGTTCTGGTGATGGCTCACTACAAACCCCACCACTGCGTCAGCTCCACATCACCCCACTGGCCTTTAAGATATCTCAATCTGGCAAAAGGTCCTTGAAGAGGATCCCAAGTGCTCAAGCACAGAAGGTCCTGCAGGTGCCTGAATGCTCCTCCTGAAAATCAGGGTCACAGAATGGTTTGGGTTGGAAGGGACCTTAAAGCTCCTCCAGTTCCAACCCCTGCCACAGGCAGGGACACCTTCCACTAGAGCAGCTTGCTCCAACCCCTGTGTCCAACCTGGCCTCGAACACTTCCCCTTCATTTCCATTGGATTTGAATCCTGACCTGTAACATCCCCTCTGCCTGTAATCAAAGGCCAAGCCATCACCCACTGCTGGTGCTCTCTGTGTTCATTACGGAAGAGCTTACTGGAAAACTAATTCCCTCACTCAAAGGCATCCTTGGACAAGGGGGGAGGGAGATGCTTCAGTCTCAGGACTTCTGCATTTGCCCTTCCCATTCCCCTTCTCAGCTGTGGGCTGGAAACCCCAAGAGAGGCAGCACAAGCACTGCTGGCTGTGAACAGGGGGGAGCCTTCATTCCTGGCCTCCTCACACCTCCCATGATGAGCAGCACCAGGACTTCTCAAAGCAGCTCCCCAAAGCACCCAAAGCACAGGGCTGCGATGTGCTTGCTGGCAGCTGGTGGCCAAGGGAAGGGGTTTGGGTACCCAGGAGAGGGGTCCAGCCCCCAGGGCACTGGAGATAGGACAAGCCCATGGACCAGGGGTTTGTCCAGGCCCACAAAGGCACCTTACACCGTGCCTGTGTTTGCACTAGGCGATGCTCCGGAGGATGCTTGGTGGGTTTAGCTGCTTTTCCAAACACAGGCTCGATTATTAATTGTTATTAATTACTGTAATGTGGGTTTAGCCATGAGCAGCATCGCTGGGGCTCAGCAGGAACCCTTCTGCCTGCGCCCACGGTTAAGCTGCTGTTGTCCCAGATACAGTCACGAGACCATTTGTTGTCCCCCCCAAGTCCCTGGGTGGGAGGACAGCCCTGGCAAGCTGTGCCAGGCCCTGTCACCACAGTCTGGTGCCACCCCCAGCCCTAATAGCATCTGCCAGCAGGCAGACAATGGTACCCTCACCCCTAACGTACCAGGCACTGGGTGCTGGGAGGGGGGAAGAAGATGACCCTGGAGGATGCTGAGTGATGCAGAGAAGGAGCGGAGGGGGATGCAGAGCAGAAAAAAAGGTGATATTTTAGGGGTACATGGGCAAGGATGCTCTCAGCCCTGCTGAGCAATAGGACATGGGTTGGGGGCTTCTGTTGCAAGGAGGAGCTGGAGACAGGCATGTGCCCTTGGGCTCTGGCATCATCCCCCATATCTTATGCAGGGTGATGTAAAACCAGTGTCCTGGGGGACTGTCACAGCTCTGTCACTTGTGAACCTGGTGCTTGCACTGCGGGTCCTGGGCTGCCCACAAGCCCCCTGTTGAGAAGGGGATAGCTAGGGGCTGATGCTGAGGGTGATGGAGGCCTCTCCCTCCTGCAGCCAGGGCCCTGCCTGGCCATCCTGCAGCAGGGATGGAGCCCAGGCACCATCCCCAGTCTCATATTGGCACTGCCATCTGGTGACATCAGCAAGGGACAAGGGGACACTGTGGGGAGGATCAGTCCCTCCAGGGAATGTGGGTGTCTGCTCCTGGCATGACAGGGGGCTCCTGGAACCACAGAACCCCAGCCTGGGTTGGGTTGAAGGGACCTTAAAGCTCATCCAGCTCCAACCCCTGCCGCGGGCAGGGACCCCTTCCACTAGAGCAGCTTGCTCCAAGCCCCTGTGTCCAACCTGGCCTTGAACACTGCCAGGGATGGGGCAGCCACTGCTTCTCTGGGCACCCTGTGCCAGCGCCTCAGCACCCTCACAGGGAAGAGCTTCTGCCTAAGAGCTCATCTCAGTCTCCCCTCTGGCAGGTTAAAGCCATTCCCCTTGGCCTGTCCCTACAGGCCCTTGTCCCAAGCCCCTCTCCAGGTTTCCTGCAGCCCCTTTAGGCACTGGAGCTGCTCTAAGCTCCCTGGAGCCATCTCTTCACATCCCCACAAGGCACAGAGGGACAGCAGGACCAGAGGGACCTTGTGGCCACTTTGCCTTTCCCATGAGGACAGGGGCTGGAGGACCCTCCTGCCGCGGGTGTCGCAGGGCTCCCATAGCAGCTGGGGAGAGACAGGAGCTGCCAGATCCCCCCCCCCCCTTCATGCGGGGGCCGTGCCCATCGTGTCCCCATGGGTGCTGCCAGACCCGTGCCCGCACGCAGCCAGTCCGGGCAGGTCCCCAGCGCACACCCCTGCCGGGAGCAGCAACCTGAGCTGGGCTGGGACCACGGAGCAGCTCCGGGCTCTGACCCCTCCTGCTTCTGGGAGCTCAATGTGTGCCAGCTGATGAGAGGCCAAGCCACGGGGCTTCGCTGCTGGAGCGAGCAGTGTGGCACCCTCCTCTTCCTCAAGGACACAGGGCGCAGGCAGGTTGGCTTCCCCCATGCCCGTACCCCCCAGTCCTGCTGTGCACTCTTGTCCTCTCCCTGCTGTCTAAATTTAGGGTCTGGAAGCAGGCTAGCACATCCCATCTCAGCCCTGCATTATGCATGCCAGCTCTCGCCGCCCCAGATGGATGTGCCAGAAAGAGCTGGGAAACCCACTGCTGGCCCAGCCCCAGCTCCCACCCTTGGTTGTGCGTGGAAAGATGCCCCTTGGACCCCCTCGCTTGGGTTCTGGCCCCACAGATGCGGTGGGTTCACGCTGCTGTGTCTGCTGGAGATGGAGGGTGCGTTGTCAGAGCCAGCAAGAGGAGCTGCTATAGGGGATGACAGGAAGGAGAGGGGAAATATGGGTCCATTGCTGGGATGCACCCGCGGGTGCTGAGGGAGGTGGCACATGCTGCTGTGAGGCCAGCCTCTGAATGATCATGGTGACCGGGAGAAGAGCCTAAAGGCTGGAGGGAACCAAACATCACTTCCATCTTCAAGAAGGGCAAGGAAGGACCCAGGGAACCATGGGCTGACCCCTGGGAAGGTGGCAGAGCAGCTGATCCTGGAAACCATTTGCAGGCACATTGAGGATAAGTCAGCGTGGGGAGGCCACGCTTGACCAACTCGATAGACTTGTGCAATGAAAGGGCTGGAGAGCAGAGGGCATTGCCTGCCTGGTCTTCAGGAAGGCCTTGGCACTGCCCTAAGATCCTCACAGAGGTGTTGATGCAGATGGATCAAGGTGAGGTGGGTTGAACACCATGGCCAGGCATGGGTGGTGGGTGACCAGAGGCACCAAGTCGAGTTGGAGGCTGGTACCCCAGGGGTCTGTACTGGGTCCAGTCCTGTTTAACCCCTTCATTAATGATCTGGATGACAGGGCAGCATCAGCTCTGCAATGACACTGAACTGGGAAGGGTGGCTCGTGGAGCAGAGGCTTGTGCTGCCATCCAGAGGGACCTGGATGGTCAGGCGGGAGGAATGGGATGACAGGAACATCACAAGGTTCAACAAGGAGAAAGGCAAAGTCCTGCCCCTGGGAAGAGCAATCCCAGCACCAGCACATGGAAAGCAGCTCTGCAGAAAAGGACCCGGGGATTCCTGATGGATGAAAAGATTGGACATGAGCGGGCAATGTGTGCTTGAGCCCAGAATCCCCCCCCCCCCCCATGTGCTGGGCTGCACCCCAGAGCATGAGCAGCACCTCAGAGAGGGGATCCTGCCCCTCTGCTGCGCTGTGCTGGATCTAAGGCAGAAGCTCTTCCCTGTGAGGGTGCTGAGGCGCTGGCACAGGGTGCCCAGAGAAGCTGTGGCTGCCCCATCCCTGGCAGTGCTCAAGGCCAGGTTGGACACAGGGGCTTGGAGCAAGCTGCTCCAGTGGAAGGTGTCCCTGCCCGTGGCAGGGGGTGGAGCTGGAGGAGCTTTAAGGTCCCTTCAACCCAAAGCATTCACGGTTCTTTGACTCCCCCATCCCGGCACATCCCCGAGCAGCGCTCGCTGTCCCCTGGGCAGTGCCCGGGGAAGGAGGCTCCGGGGCTGCCGCTTGTTGGTGGGGGGGTGTCCGTGGGTGCCAGGACCCGCCCCGGGGGAGGCGCGGAGGGAGCGACGGGCCCCGGGCGGAGCCAGCGGCCGGAGCCGGGAGCGGAGCGGGGACCGCGGCCGCACCATGGGGGCCTGCCTCGGGGTGTGCTCCCTGCTCAGCTGCGTGAGTGCCCGCGGCCGGGGCAGCGGGACGGGGGGGGACCGGGAGGAGGCACAGAGGGAGCGGGGCTGCGCCGGCTCCGAGCGCCGGGGCGGGGTAAACGCTGTCGCTGCGGGTTGAGGGGGAGGCCCGGGGAGGTCTGGGGGTGCCCCCGGGGATGGGGCCCGGTACAGCCAAAGGGATGGAGGAGACGGAAGGGATTACAAGGGGAGCCCGGATGGTGCCTCCACTGCACCGGGGGGGGGGGGGGGATGCAGGGGATAGCCGGGGGATGCAGGGACCCCGATGGGGATGCACCCCTATGGGGTTGCACCACAGGGGAGCCGTGAGGGGATGCAGCCCTGTGAACACGGGAACACCCAGGGGATGCAGATCTGTGTACACGGAGGATACAGGGGACATGCGGGGAGATGCACCCTGTGTACATGGGGTATACAGGGGACCCCGAGGGGATGGAGCCCTGTGGGCACGGGGACACCTGTGTACATGGGAGGATACAAGTGACCCCCGGTGCAGGCATCCTGCTGCACCCAGGAGAGTCCCAAGGGAGACCCAGAGGGTTCACCCCAGATAACTCTGGGGCTCGTGAGTGTCGTGGTTGAGGGGAGTGTGGAGTCTGAAGGCGCCTGGAGTGGTGGAGCCCGGTGCTCTTGGGGATATGGGGAGCTGGAGGAGGCAGTCAGGGGTCCTATCCCCCCTTCCCTAATACACTGAGGAGGCGAGTCCTGCTTGCACCCATACGATGCTGAGGGGCTGGGTCCTGCCAGGGGATGCAGTAAGAGCAGGAGCTCAGAGGTGGGGGGCTCCGTGTGGGTGCCATGGCCCAGGGCTGGGTGCATGTCTCAGGGTGCTGCACCCAGTGACGCAGGCAGCTCCGTGGCCGGTGTTCCCTTTCCTGTTGTTGCCTCACCTGCGGGCACAGGGCCAGGGCTGCGGAACCAACCCCGGAGCCTGGAAACAGGGGAACGGGGCCGCTTGTGCAACCTGACCTCAAAGCTGTGGACGTTTCACCAACAGGAGTCTTTGAAACGCCCGATGGAACATGGTGGGGGGGCTCTGCAGGACCTGTCTGTGACACATGGCCAACAGTTTTCCTTATGGGCAGGAACTGGAAAAGCCAGGAGCTCCTCTGGAGCAGGACCAGGGAGTTTTTTGGCCTAATTCTGGATATTTGTCCCCAAAAAAGCTATTCTGTTCCAGGCCATAGCATCACGGAGAGGTCTGGGTTGGAGGGGACCTTAAAGCTCATCCAGTTCCAATCCTCTGCCATGGGCAGGGACTTGCTATGTAGGGCAGGGCCTTGCTATGTAGGGCAGGGCCTTGCTATGTATGTTTAATTCTCCTGTTCCTTCAAGTGGAGCTGGTTCATTCATGGGATGCTTTAGCTCAATTCTGAACTGAAAAACCACAAATAACTGAAATAACCAAACCAAACCCCCCCCCCCCCCCAAAATCTGTGTGGTTTTTAACAGGAGAATCCAACTCCTGGTTGAGCCTGCATCATTTGGGTCAAACAGCACCGGATTGCTCAGCCACCTCTTCAAACCTTTCCCTACAAGCTCTTCCTGAGTGAAACTTGGCAGCAAACACCAACTATTTCCCTTTCTCTGCCTCCAGCGATTTGCCAGACCCTGCCCACCACTGCCATGAGTGGAATGGTCACCTCTAGGTGCCTTGCTTATGGGATGGGGTTGGTGTTATGGTGTTGGTCCCATAACACCTCCTTATGGGATGGGGTTGGTGATGCCAGCAGAAGGCTGCCCATGGCAATGGCAGTCCTGGGGGCTCGTGCAGCCCTCCAGCATGGTTTGGGCACCTCATGGGGACTGTCAGCCTCATACCAGCACAAAGCCAGGCATGAGAGCTGCCAGCCTGTGCCTGACCCCATGGGCTCGGCACTGATTAACCTGCTGGTCATTAATTGAACTGGTTGCTCTGCATTGCTTTGGGGTGATGCAGGCTCTGCAGCCCTGGGTTTGCCAGGGTGAAGGCAGCTTGCAGGAGATGTGTTGTTGGGGTGGTGGTGGTGGGGTGGTGGTGGTGGTGGTGGGTTCATGCTGTTCTTCATGCTGGGTTCCATGAGGAAGTCAATGGTGGAACTGGAGCCATCAGCCTTTCGCCTGCAGTGCCTGGAACCTGAAGGTTCCTCATTACCACAGGCTGCCTTTTGGTGTTAGGATGCCTTTGGAAGTCTTTAAAGGAGGTGGATGAGTGTGGCCAGCGCTGCCTTAACAGGGCAGGATTTCCCTTGCTCTTAACCCATTGCTTTTGAAAGAGAAAGGCTGAAATCAAGAGGTGCCCAGGCAGCGTGCAGCAAAGGCAAAGGCAGCTGAGAGCAGGGATGGATATCTAAGGCAGTAACCAGGAGCCATGACCACACAGCACGGTGCCTCAGTGACCAGAGGGACCTGCATCAGGCTGGAGAGGTGGGACCTTGGAGCTGCTCCAGTGCCTAAAGGGGCTGCAGGAAACCTGGAGAGGGGCTTTGGACAAGGGTCTGTAGGGACAGGCCAAGGGGAATGGCTTTAACCTGCCCGAGGGGAGACTGAGATGAGCTCTTAGGCAGAAGCTCTTCCCTGTGAGGGTGCTGAGGCGCTGGCACAGGGTGCCCAGAGAAGCTGTGGCTGCCCCATCCCTGGCAGTGTTCAAGGCCAGGTTGGACACAGGGGCTTGGAGCAAGCTGCTCTAGTGGAAGGGGTCCCTGCCCGTGGCAGGGGTTGGAGCTGGATGAGCCTTAAGGTCCCTTCCAACCCAAACCAGGCTGGGATTCTATGACTCTATGAAGTAGGTGGCTGAATATCCAAGCTGGGGAGCAGAAAGGAAGACCAAAGATGTCTCCAGGACTCCTGGTGTTATTTTCCAAGCTGGGTGGGTATTGGAGTGAACCTGTTCCTGCAGCATTTCTGCTTGTCAGCAACCTTTTGGTGGGATTTGGGACCATTTCCATGAGGCCCTGCAGGGTGCAATGCTGGCGAGGAGCTCTAAGCAATGGTGCGGATCCCTGGGCAGATCTCCATATGGTCCAACCTGGGCACGTGCTTTGGGGCTGATCTCAACCCCTCTGATGCAGGATGCTCTTGTTGCAGGTGTCCTGTCTCTGTGGCTCTGCACCATGTCTGCTCTGCGGCTGCTGCCCCTCGGCCAAGAACTCCACCATCTCCCGCCTCATCTTCACCTTCTTCCTCTTCCTCGGCACCCTCGTGTCCATCATTATGATAATCCCTGGTGTGGAGAAGGAGCTGCACAAGGTAAAGAACCCCTGGATGCTGCTGGGCTTGGTCACCATGGGGAAGAGGTTCAGCTCGTGGTGGGTGCATGAGGCTGAATCAGAAAGTGAAGGTTTGGGGCGTGATGTTGCTTCTGTTCCCCCTTTTCTGAGCATCTCACTGGCAGAGGTGTTACTGGCCCTGATTTTCCACGCAGGGGAAGATGCAGTGGGATAATTTCATGCATTTCCACGTTTTCCCAGATCGCTCCCATGAAAGTTTCCTACATCCCATTTTTGGGGTTCAACTGGCCAAGTGACTTGCAAGGCGTAGAATCATGGAATGGTTATGGGAAATGCTGGTTTCATCCCAGCTTTCCTGGGATGACTGGTGGCTTTAGCTGTGTCACTCCACTGCTGTCCCCAAGCAGGCCAACTGCACGCTTTATGAGTGTCATCGGAGCAGGCATGGGCATCACTGATGGCACTGGGGATCGTGGTGGGTGCAGGATGCTGGGGTGGTGCTCACCTTCCCATCACCATTGCAGCTCCCTGGCTTCTGTGAAGGCAGCGGGTCAGTGCTGGGGGTCCAGACCCACGTTGACTGCAGCAGCTTCCTGGGCCTCAAGGCTGTGTACCGCATGGGCTTCGCCATGGCCGCCTTCTTCTTCCTCTTTGCCATCCTCATGGTGTGTGTGCGCAGCAGCAAGGACCCACGGGCCGCTGTGCAGAACGGGTGAGCCCTTGTCCCTAGGGGGGGATGGACCAGACCCCCCCTTCCCTGGCAGCTTGGTTCCAGCTCCAGATTGTGCCTCCTCTCTCCTTCCACAGCTTCTGGTTCTTCAAGTTCCTGCTGCTGGTGGGGATCACAGTGGGGGCCTTCTACATCCCTGATGGTGCCTTCAGCTCGGGTGAGGAGCTGCCCCTGCTCTCCTGGCATCGCTGGGCTCAGCATCCCCACTGCTGCGTGCCCCTGTGCCCAAGTCCCCCTTTCCCTGCTCTTAACTGGGTTTCCTCCTCTCTCAAGTCTGGTTTTACTTCGGTGTGGTCGGCTCCTTCCTCTTCATCCTCATCCAGCTCCTCCTCCTCATCGACTTCGCCCACTCCTGGAGCCAGTTGTGGCTGCGCAATGCAGGCGAGAGCAACGCCAAGGGCTGGTATGCAGGTCGGTATGGGGGGCACCATGCAGGGCTTAGGGATGGGGAAGCTCCTCCTGGAGCTGGTGATGTTGAGCTGGTGGGGATGGGGGGCTCTGCTCCAGCCCCTTTCCTGTTTGGTTCCTCCCCCAGCCCTCTGCACCGTCACTTTCATCTTCTATGCTGCCTCCATCGCTGCCGTAGTGCTGCTCTACATCTACTACACCAAGCCCGAGGGCTGCACAGAGGGCAAGGTCCTCATCAGCATCAACCTCATCCTCTGCCTCATCGTCTCTGCTGTGTCCATACTGCCCAAGATCCAGGTTAGGTGATGGGGAGGGCGCCTTGGAGGCTGGTGGCCATGTCACTGTGGGGTAGAGGACCAGCTCTGAGCATCCATGGTTGTGTTTGCAGGAGGCTCAGCCACACTCGGGCCTGCTCCAGGCATCCCTCATCACCCTTTACACCATTTACATCACCTGGGCTGCCTTGGCCAATGTACCAAGTAAGCAGGATGCGGCCTTGGTTTGGGAGGGGGATACATGGGGCACCCACTGGGGTGGCTGCTTTAACCTCCTGGGTCTCTGCGTGCTGGGGAAAGGTGCTGAAGCCCCTGTATGTCCCCCCCAGGCCAGGCCTGTAACCCCACGCTGCTGGTGAGGAACAGCACCAGCTCAGCAACAGCCACTCAGCCACTAACAACCTGGTGGGATGCCCCGAGCATTGTGGGCCTCATAATCTTCATCCTCTGCACCCTCTTCATCAGGTGAGGACTTGGCTGGGTGGCCCTGAGGACTGCATCGCCAGTCTGCCTACCCAGGGCAGGGGGACACAGGGACCTCCTAGGGAATAGGTGATGCTGGAGCTGTGGTCACAGCTCAGCACCCATGAACCTCCTGTCCCTGCAGCATCCGCTCCTCTGACCACCCCGAGGTGAACAAGCTGATGCTGACAGAGGAGAGCACGGCTGGGGCGGGCGGTGAGGCTGTGGAGCACGGGGAGCACCGTGCCTATGACAACGAGCAGGATGGGGTGTCCTACAACTACACCTTCTTCCATCTCTGCCTCCTCCTCGCTGCCCTCTACATCATGATGACCCTCACCAACTGGTACAGGTGGGCAGAGCAACCCCTTCTCCCGGTGTCCTCCCTGCTCCTGCACTGGGCAGAGCTGGTTGTTGAGGTCCATCTGTGTGAGAGCCCACTCTGTGTGCCCCATTATCAGTGCTTATGCTTAGTGCTGCCTATGGCAGGTTGTGCCTGGGCTCACCGGCTCCCTGCTGCAGCCTGGGATCCCTTGGGATGATGTGGGGGGAGCCAGAACCCAGCCCTGGGGGTGCTGTAGCTGCACCGGTGGGGTCACATCCCTTGGACAAGCTGTGGGGAGCCACAAGATGCTGCTTCTCCGCTCTCCCCTCCTTGTGCTTTGTATTGCACCCATGGCTTGGTGCTCGCAGCATCCTTCCCTCCGCAGCGCAGTGACTGTGCTTGGGATGCGCAGGGAGATGCCACCCGCGGCAGCACGGTGATGGGGGCTGATGCTGTTTGGGATTTCAGGCCAGATGAGAGCTTGCGGGTGCTGTCGAGCCCCTGGACCGCCGTGTGGGTGAAGATCAGCTCCAGCTGGGCCGGGCTCCTGCTCTACCTCTGGACCTTGGTGGCTCCGCTGGTGCTGCCGGACCGGGACTTCAGCTGAGGTGGCCCCGGGCATCCTGCTGCTGGGTTGGAGCCATCGTGTCCTTGTCCCTCGAGGCTGGGGACAGCCCCAGCGATGCTGGGTTGTGCCTTCTCGGAGGTCTTTTGGTTTCATTGGAAAGGGATGAGGTGCCAAGCACTGGAAATCAGCAAGGGCTGAGGAAGATGTGAGGATGGTTTTGAAGCTCTTCTCATCTCTTTTCATGCTTGTTTAGTGCCTTTGGGGGTGCTCCATCCCCTCCTCTTCCAGCGGACACCCTGCCTTGCCTTGGGAGGGTTTGGTGTCCCCAGCTCACTTGGAGCTCCAGGACCGTGGTGCCTTTTGGAGGGGGTCTGGGGAGCTGCCATGTGCCAGGACCCAGGACCTGGTGTTCCCTCCCCAAAGAGCCTGGATGAGAATGGGCCTCAGGGATTTGTGGCTGGAGGCAGATGTCCCACTGCATCCCCCAGCCATGGTGATGGCCCCAGCTCCTCCAGGGCTCTCCTGCCCATCCATCCCATGGGAGGACAGTCCCTGCTCCTCACTGGAGCACAGGTTGGGTTACCTTAGTAATAAAGCCTTGTTTGGAACAAACCCATCAGATGTGGCCTTGTGGAGTCTTTCCTGACGGGTGCTGGAAGGTGGAGGAAAGGGGATGGATTAAACAGCCCTGACACCGGGGTGAGGGCACCGCTGCTGCCCTTGGGGGGGGAACATCACTGTGTCACAGCAGCCTGGAGCCCTGGACCCTGCTGCCAGCCTGGGGCACCCCGAGCACTGCAGGACGGGTGATGGTGGTGATGCTGGAGGGCACAGCATGGGGTGCACACAGCAGAGGGGCTGCACACTGGGCACATGGGACTGGGGGTAGCACCGCGGTGGGCACACACTGTGCTGGGGTACGCGTCTCCCATGTTGGGCTGTGTCCCATTCAAGGTGCACCCTGTGTCGGGGGTCCCTGTGCTGCAGCAGCCGTGGGGCAAGGAGGGGCTCGTTGCGCACCCCAGGAGCAGACGGGGGCAGACAAGGACAGCGCTGAGCCACGAGGGGGCGCTGGCGGCACACGCTGCGGTGCACCCAGCACCCTGCATCGTGCACCCTGCAGCCTGGACCATGCGTATTGTACCTCTTAGCTGTACTCTGCACCTGCATCATGCACCCTGCTCCATGCACCCTGCATTGTGCACCCTGCACCGGCATCGTGCACCCTGCACCCTGCATTCTGCACCATGCATATTGTATCTCTAAGCTGTACTCTGCACCCTGCATCATGCACCCTGCTCCATGCACCCTGCATTGTGCACCCTGCACCGGCATCGTGCACCCTGCACCCTGCATTCTGCACCATGCATATTGTATCTCTAAGCTGTACTCTGCACCCTGCATCATGCACCCTGCACCATGCATATTGTATCTCTAAGCTGTACTCTGCACCCTGCATCATGCACCCTGCACCCTGCACCATGCATATTGTATCTCTAAGCTGTACTCTGCACTCTGCGTCATGCACCCTGCTCCCTGCACCCAGAACCCTGCATTCTGTGTCCTGCATTCTGCAGCCTGCATCATGCACCTTCCACCCTGCATCATGTACCATGCACCCTGCATCATGCACCTTGCACCATGCACCCTGCATTATGCACCATGCACCATGCACCCTGGGCCATGCATATTGTATCTCTAAGCTGTACTCTGCACCCTGCATCCTGCTCCCTGTGTAGTGCAGCCTGGGTCTGGTACTCTGCACCCTGTGCTCTGCATCATTCAATCTGCACCCAACATGCTGTGCCCTGCATCCTGCACCGTCTGTCCCAAGCCCCTCTCCAGGTTTCCTGCAGCCCCTTCAGGCACTGGAGCTGCTCTCAGGTCTCCCCTTCAGGAGCCTTCTCTTCTCCAGGCTGTCCCAGCCCAGCTCCCTCAGCCTGGCTCCAGAGCGGAGCTGCTCCAGCCCTTGCAACAGCTCTGTGACCTCCGCTGCACTCACTCCAACAGCTCCACGTCCCTCTTGTGTTGGCTTTAATTAGCTCTAATGTGGCTTTAATTGCTCTAAATTGCTCTCTCTGGGGAGGGGGCATCTCAGAATGATGGATATGGGGGGAAAGAAGCATAACACGGGAACATTGGGCAGCCCAGGCAAAGCCAGGCACCGCTTTGCTTTACAACAGCGAACTGTGAGCAGGAATTGAACTGAATTTAAAGCTGCTCGGATGGGTCATGAACGGGTTTAGGACGCCCCAGCGGCGCCCAGGCCCAGGGTGATGGGGGCACCCAGAGTCCCAGATGTGAAGAGAGGGACAGGCCAAGGGGAATGGCTTTAACCTGCCAGAGGGGAGACTGAGATGAGCTCTTAGGCAGAAGCTCTTCCCTGTGAGGGTGCTGAGGCGCTGGCACAGGGTGCCCAGAGAAGCTGTGGCTGCCCCATCCCTGGCAGTGCTCAAGGCCAGGTTGGACACAGGGGCTTGGAGCAAGCTGCTCTAGTGGAAGGGGTCCCTGCCTGTGGCAGGGGTTGGAGCTGGAGGAGCTTTAAGGTCCTTTCAAGCCATCCCAGGCTGTGACTGACGCACACCCGGGCAGCAGCAGCCCTGGCTGTAGCTCAGAAGAGGAGGGGAAAGCGCTTCCATAATTCATTGCAAGGAGGCACCCGGGGCAATCCACATCGGACCCGCAGCCTTCCCAGCGCCCCGCCGCGCTCCACGAGCCGCATCTGGAGCCATCGGTGCCTGCCAGGCGCGGCACAGAGCAGCTCTAATGAATTGTGGAGCAAAGCCAGGGCCCAGCCTCCGAAGATAACGCTGGGAGGCAGCGGCAGCATCACCCAGCGCTGCCCCCGTGCGCACGGGTTCATTTCAGTGGCTCTCTTCTCTTCCCCAAGGTGTTCAACAGGGGTAGGAGGATGCTGGGGTTAAAGCAGGAAGGGGAATAAGCCAAGCAGGGAGGTGAAATCAGGGCTGCTTGGCCTGGCTTGTGGGCAAGCATCATCTGTGAGGGCTTCTCAGTGTGTGTTTGAGCACTGTGGCCATGGGCAGGCTCAGGGCTGAGCCCTGCCCTGGGGAAGGGGTGAGAGGGACCTCTCTGATGGGAGCAAACCCAGAGTACAATGGGGAGCAACCAGCCCAGCACCACTTAGCCCCCAGTATCCCTGTTTTGCTCTGCAGATGCATGGATCAAGCGTCCCCTGGGCTGAGGTTTGCTGCTGCGTGAGGCACTGGGGATGCTGCAGGGACCTGTCCCTCTGCTCAGCCCCCTCCCTGCCCCCAGGTGATCACTGCACTGGATGCAATGGGGCTGCTGTGGCTCCCATGGGCCAGGGCATTGGTTTGTGCCCTTGTTGCTGCAGGGGGGCACCTCAACCCACCCAAACCCCAGAGCGGGCAGTGACTGTGCTGCCTCCCCACTGGTGTCTGGAGCTGCTTCCTCTGCCCTCAGCAGTGCTTTGAAGAGCAAAAGGGATGTGAAGGAAGACAGGGATTCGGAAGGAAAGAAATAAACCCATGGAGCTTGAACCCTGCTGCTAGGGAAACATCTGCATCTATAAATACCACTGATGGGAGTGGGAACAGGCTGTATCTCTGCAGCTCCCTAAGGCAGCGGAGCAGCCTTGCCCTGTCTAACCCCATCCCAACACTGCTGTAGCACACATGGGCTGCTGCAGCTTTGCGGATGCTGTTCTGGGTTAAAAAAAAACCAAACCTGGTCTTTAAACAGGAGATAAATAAGAGTTGTCTTGTTGTTTGCAGCTGGGTCACAGTGTGGGTGAGCATGGCCCCAGGGATGTGAGCTGAGCAGCAGGGATGTCTCAATGCTCCTGGCTGGGACATGATGTCCCACTGCTGGTCCTCACCCTGCTGTCACCCTTCCAGTGACCTTCTCCATCTCTCCAGCCTGGCTCACGTATGCTCAGAGAGGCACAGAGTCACTTCTTTACCCTGGGCAGGGAGATGCTCATCCAGATGGGATACCAATGAGCTCCTGGATGAACCCATGCCTGGCAGTGTTCAAGGCCAGGCTGGACACAGGGGCTTGGAGCAAGCTGCTCTAGTGGAAGGGGTCCCTGCCCATGACAGGGGTTGGAGCTGGATGAGCTTTAAGGTCCCTTCAACCCAACACAGTCTGGGATTGAATTATCCCTGCCCTGACTCTGCAGGAGCCCAGCACCAGCCCTGGCGCAGGCAGGATGGGATGGTGGTCATGGGCTCGAGCTGGCCCAGGACATGCTGGTGCTGAAGAGCTTTCTCAGGTGGGTTTTGTTCTGCTGTCTCTGACCAGGATGCTCACATCGGGGCGATGTCCACCCCTGTCCAGCCAGGGCCAGGAGGGGGTTGTCATCACCAGTTGCATTGGTTGGGGTTTCCCATCAGAGGTGCTGTTAAGACAGTGATTTCGCACACCCTGTTCAAAGCTCAGCAGCCAACAGGGGCCATTCCTCCCAGCCACGCAGCGCTGCTGTTGTGCTTTTTTCCTAGCATCATCCACGTTACCTGTGCTCTGCTCAGGGCCATAAGCCCACACGCACCCCCTCAAATGCAGCATCATTTGGCTCCGGGGAGCAGCAGACTGAGCCCTCTGCTTGGGAGATCCCAGGGGGAAGAGTGAGGAATGGAATCAGTTGCTTTGACCGATACTTGCACCTTTGGCTCTTTCAGCAGGGTCCCATTCCCACTCTTTGGCTTCCCTCCTCCCCAGACACCAGCAAGGGACACGTCACGTCCTGGCTTTGCAAGGACTCTGCTTATTCCCAGTCCTGGAGGAACCCCATCCCAAGAGCATCCTCCCACCCGTCACATAGGGATGCTGCAGATGGCTGGAGGCGCTGGGGACCCTCGGGGCTGGCACGGGTGCTGGTGATGGAGGCAGCAGTGTGGGAAGCACAGGCTGCCCTCACGTCACCCTGCTTCCCGGGGGCTCCTCAGGAGCAGCTCTGCTTCGGTTTTCCCTTTTCTCCTTTGTTATCTCCCTCTAACAACAAGGACTTTTCATGAGCTGCCTCCCTCCCCCTATTTCCTCTCTGACTCATCCCCTTGCAGCAGGGATGTGCAGCTCCCCACGTCCCGCAGCATCCTCTCCCTTTGGCTGGGTGATCCACAGCAGCAACGGGACAGCGCAGCACAGGAGGGGCAATCCCAGGGTGAGGGACAACGAGGGTTTTGATGCAACAAAGGGAACATTTTCTTCCCTTTTGTGCTAATTCTACCAGTGAATTTCAATACAAGAGCATGACCATCAGTGAGCCCAGAGCCCCGCCGTGTGCTGGGCTGCACCCCCAGAGCGTGAGCAGCAGCTCGGGGAGGGGATCCTGCCCCTCTGCTGTGCTCTGGGGAGATCCCCCTGCAGTCCTGATCCATCTCTGGGGCAACAGCACAGAGGAGGCCATGGAGATGCTGCGAGGGCTGGAGCAGCTCTGCTCTGGAGCCAGGCTGAGAGAGCTGGGCTGGGGCAGCCTGGAGAAGAGAAGGCTCCTGAAGGGGAGACCTGAGAGCAGCTCCAGTGCCTGAAGGGGCTGCAGGAAACATGGAGAGGGGCTTGGGACAAGGGCCTGTAGGGACAGGCCAAGGGGAATGGCTTTAACCTGCCTGAGGGGAGACTGAGATGAGCTCTTAGGCAGAAGCTCTTCCCTGTGAGGGTGCTGAGGCGCTGGCACAGGGTGCCCAGAGAAGCTGTGGCTGCCCCATCCCTGGCAGTGTTCAAGGCCAGGTTGGACACAGGGGCTTGGAGCAAGCTGCTCCAGTGGAAGGGGTCCCTGCCTGTGGCAGGGGTTGGAGCTGGAGGAGCTTTAAGGTCCCTTCCGACCCAAACCATTCCACGATTCCATGATTCCTCCATCCCGGGGACATCCCAGAGCAAAGGAGGCTGAGTGGAAAATGAGAAGCAAGAGGGGCTGGGAGGGACGTGGGAAGGAATCCTTAAGGATTCACATAGTGGATAGCGGGGCTCATGAAGGGCTGTTAGAAACCTGACAGTGTAAAAGACCATACAGGCACCACTTAGAAAAGCTTTGTAAAGGCCAAGTGCCGTTGAATGAGCTGAGCCAACAGAGAAATTGCCCCTTCATGGAATAAGAAAGGGTTTTTTGTGTACCGGGACTGTCAAGAAGCAGCAGGATGGATCCTGTAGGATGGGTGAACCCAGCAGTGCTAAGATGAGAGAGAGTGGGTGTCTCTATGAAAGCTGGGGTGCAGCTGAACCCAGCAGGATTTCTTATGAGCAGCTCCTGGGTCTGTCTGAGGTCACAGTCGAAATCACCCCGGTATCTTTTGTCTTTGTAGGCAATGTGGCTGCAAGGTCTTTGTTCCCCTCAGCGTTCCAAGTTCTGAAGCACTTTGAATGTAGAATCTGAGGGTGAATCATAGTTTTTGCTTTAAATAAAACCCCTTCCATCCTTAAGAACACGCTCCTCACTGGTTGTGTGACTTCTGTGATTGAGCAGCGCTTAGAAGAAATAAAGCACCCAATAATTATCCTTTACCTCCACCCAGGAGTGCTTGGTTGAGGAAGGCACAATGAAAGAGGCAACGTTTACAGGAAGAAATAAGGTGTTTTTTTACTGAATGAAATGATAGAGCTGGAAAACAAGGCCCAGTTTATAGCCACAGATGGGGGTGTCCATGGACAGCAGCAAGTTTGGCTGTCCTATCTTCTCTATGTGCTGTTTAACCTAATGATGGCTGTGACTCAGCCCTGCAGACTTGCCTCCCTTCCTTCCCCACGTAGGCAGAGCTGTCACAGCCCTGTTACACCGGGACAATAAAAGCCATGTTCTCATCTGCCAGGTGCATGGATTTGTGAAGGGATTTTTGGAACAGGTCTAGACAAAGCGGGGGGGGGAAACGTTCCATTTCCTTCATCTCCCACCTTCTATGGGTCGTTTTCTTGCTAACTCCTTGGGATGCTGCACCCGGAGACCAGGAGAGCCTTGGGTGGTCCCTGCAGCCAGCAGGGCTCTGCTGGTGTCTCCTGTCACTTGTGCTTTGGTGGCCTCTTCTCCACTCAATGCCACCATCCTTTATAGGCCATAAGCAGCAGCTTGGAGAGCTGGCCTTGTAGGTCAGACAGGTTCCTGCAGTGCTTGCGGGATGCAGGGCTCAGCAGAGAGTCACAGAATCAACCAGGCTGGAAAATCCCTTTAAGCTCACCCAGTCCAACCATTCCCAGCACTGCCAAGGCCACCACTACCCCATGGCACTGAGGCCTCGTCTCCACGCTGTGTGAACACTTGCAGGGACGGTGACTGCAGCCCTGCCCTGGGCAGCCTGTTCCAATGCCTGAGCACCCTCTGGGGCAGGAATTGTTCCTCAGCTCCATCTAAACCTGCCCTGGTGCAGCTTGAGGCCATTTCCTCTTGTCCCATCCCTTGTTCCTTGGGAGCAGAGCCCAGCCCCTCCTGGCTCCATCCTCCTGTCAGATAGAGAGCTGTAAGGCATCGCCATGTCCAGGAAACAGACCCTGGGAGCCAGGCGCTGGGAATCACACCCATAGGAGCCCCTTGTGCACAATGCTCTGATGGGAAGAACCTGGTTTTTCATTCACCTTCCCATTCTGTGCTCCTTTCTTTGACCAGAGCCAAGAAAATGACTGAAGTGTCTTTGAAAAGTGCCTGGAATATGAACTGAAATGACAGCAATATATTAGGTGCAAGCCCGGTGGCCAGCAGGCTTGAGAGAGCAGGGATTTACCATGGACACCTGGCTGGGAGCAGGGAAAGAGCAGCCTGGAGATCTCCTTGCATCCTGCATGGGAAGGCAGGAGATGCTCTGCGTGGGCCAGACCCCATTTGCTTGACTTGGGACAAGTTAACAACAAAGCCAAAGAAATCCTTGCTTGCAAACTGAGGGAACTCAGCTCTTGTGTTGGAACACGTGGAGGAGTGAGCAGTGTCTGTGTTCCCCAGGGGCAGCGGGTGGCAAACAGAGTCTGTGCAAGCCTATGGTGTGCTCCTTGGAAGAAGAGGTCATGGGCACCCTGTGGAGAGAGCAGAGATCCCCCCCCAGGGAAAGAGAATAACAGCAAGTATTTGGCAGCTCCCCACTCCAACTGTGGAAGGCTCTGGAGCTTATTTAGTTGAGTGAAGAGGAGGCCAAGATGGGACCTAACAGCAGCCCACAACTCTTTGAAGGGCAGATAGAAATGATGGATGATGGAGCCAAACTCTTCTTGGTACTAGCGGACAGCATCAAGTTGTGAGTTGGGAGGTCCAGGAGGTCCTTCACTGTGAGGATGCTGCAGCCCTGGTGGGGGCATTTCCATCCTTGGAGGTTTCAAAGCTTGGCCAAAGCCACAGCCAATGTAAATGGGGAGAAATCCTGCATTTGAGTGACTTACTTGACCTCCCCGTTCCCTATTAGCGGCCCTAGAACAGCAGGTTTCCACGTGCCATAAAACAACCTGGGACAAGCACAGATTTCCTACAAACAGGATTTTGCACCCTCGTTTCAGTGACTCCGGGCCAAGTTTTCCCTGTGGAAGGGATGAGGAAGAAAGGACACAGCTATTTTCCTGGAAGATGAACCGAAAGCCTGACGTCTCTGTATCCTGTCGATCTCCATATATATCTTTCTCTTCCCATACTGATCTACCCACATGCAATCTGCCACTCTGCAAGCTATCTAGGTTCCCATGAAGTCCCTGGGGTGATGGTGAAGGAGCTGTTCTAGTTTGTGAGCTTGCTGAGAGCCTCTTTTATAGCTGGGTTAAAATCTTTGCTGTTCCTTTTCCCTTCCCGACTCCCCACATCCTCCAGGGAGACCGGGGGAATCTTTCCAACCAGGGAGGAATTTTCCACCTAAACACTTTTCTGACCTAAAATCACTTATCTTTCCAGCAGAAAACACTATTTCCACAGAAAATGAGTTCTCACTCAACAAATAAAACCCTTGAGCTCTCAGCTTCCACCAAAGAGAAGGCCTTTATCCTGCTCGCTGAGCACCAATAAGTACTTTGAATCAAAAGCCTTTCTTTCCCCCCTCCCTTGCAAATAAACTTCCCCATTATCTGTCCTGAGGGGCCCATCCCCAGAGCTCCCAACCCCTCCAGATGAAGGTTGGGAGCCAGCAGCACATCAGCCTCCTGCAGAGCTGCTCGGCTTCTTAAAACCACCAACACTAAGAAGGAAAGCCAAGGAAGCCGTCAGACCCAGCCAGCGGGGCTTGGCTGCCAGGGATGGTTGAATGCTGAACACACTTCTGACGGTGCTGTTGGCAGCTCTGCTGCCCTGGGCTTTGTGGACCCGTCCTTGGCAATGCTGGTGCTGCTTAATAGCAAACACGTGGGCATCTCGGCCCCTTCCCCTTCCAGTGCTTGGGTGAGGAGCAGAGGTAGAGGGCAGTGATGCTGCATTGCTCTCTTCTGCTAGAGCTCTCATCCTAGGGTGCAGGACCAGGGCTGGGAAGCAGCTGGAGGGGTTTCCCTTGCAAAGGGGTATTTGCTCCTTAATCCTGCCTCATTTTTGCCCATAGGCACAAGGGCTGCTCCTATCCCGACGAATGCCTTGAAAAATCACAGATTCACAGAATGATTTGGGTTGGAAAGGACCTTCAAGGTCACCTGCTTCCAACCTACATCATCTAGTTCCAAATCCCCTGAGGATCTGCCGTGGGGCTTGTACACCCACTGGAGGCATCCAAGGAGGGATGGTCCAGGTGAAACCTGGCCACTGCTTTCACAGCCCAAGGCCTGGCACTGCCCATAGGCTGCGTTGTGTGGATGCACCGAGGAAGTTCTTATTGCTGAATCCTTCCATAGTGGCATGACAGAAAGGACCATTTCCAATGCCTTCTGCCCAGCCTGGCTGGTCAGTGCCAGGCAGTGTTGAGGCTGCTGTGCTTCAGGTGCCTTATCCTGCAGACCCAAATGCTCTTGGCAGGAGGTCTCTGATTTGCTACAAACCAGGGACAACACGGGGGCTTCTGCACTCCTTGATAGGCTCTTCAAAGGCAAACCAAGCCCTCAACCCTAAATCCATCTTTACATGTGGGGTTGTCCGGGGTGTAAAAGCTCCTGCTCATTTTCCTCTTATCTGGAGCCAGATATCCTTTTTCTCCCCAGCACACTGCCTGTGATGCACCTGATAGAGGCATTTACTGGCAGTGTTTGAAGGAGAAAAGCTGTAAGTGAGTTTCAGAGGTGAATTTGCAAAGAAAACCCTGACTACAGGAATGGGGCAGATGAGTGCACCCTGCAAATGGGGGTATGGGGAAAAGAGTGCCTCTGAGGTGTGCAGCAGCACATGGAGCTAGGACTGGGACGTGGAGGACGTGTTCTTCAGCACTGTGCAGGCTATCTGTGCTACCACACTGGGGTGAGCTCAGGCACGGAGACAAGGAGCTGTACTCATACTGCTGGGACCCTGGGGAGCCACTGGGGCTTTTTCCAGTTAGGATTTTACTTGGAAAACAGCTTAAGCAGAAAGCAGAGGTGTCCCTGTCCTCAGCTGGGAGCTGCAGATGGCGGCGCTACCAAGCAGCCTCAGAACAATGGCTGCTGCTTGCACTTCGGTGCTGGATGAGGATGTGGCAGAGGGTTTTCCAAGACAGGAACCTGTATCAGAGTATTTGGAAAAATGGCTTCTCTACCTGTCCCATTCCTGTAGGAATTGCACTTAGTTTCCATGGTATCACAGCATTCCAGTTTCTGAGTTATCCCGTCTCTCCAGGTAGCACCTGGGAGGGGAGAAAGCCAAGGCTGTAAGTGATGGAGAGTGCAGAACAACTCAGACTTGGTGGCACACGGGGAGATCACAACTTTACTCCTGGATGATCCGAGGAGGACTGGAAATCACCAGGCTGTGACAATGATTCACTTCAACACATCGGAGCCTGCCCCTTTGGACCTGTGTTCGGTGGTTCAGCAGGGTCTCGGGCTCTGTAAATCCCTCCTAATGCTACATCAGGTGCATTTTACCCTTTAAAACACCCATTGCCTCAGCTCCCCACCTGCAAGATAAACCTCTTCTTGCATCTTGTCTAAATAGGATGCTGGGTCCATCTGCTGTTGCCACCCAGGCTTGAATTACACCCCTGAACATGGGATGGCAGTGATCATATAATCACAGCAGCCTATACATCAGCAGAGAAGACAGCTCAGAAACATCTGCAGAACATGTCTTATAGGCATATAATATGGGACTGATTATTCGATTGGAAGCACAGAGATAATATGTTTAAAGGGTTGTAAAATCTGACCTGAATTGCTTTTTGATTGTTATTGCAAGTGGATTGAAGCTTGGAGTTGGCGATATAAAAACAGAAGTAACATAATCAGTACCAAACATCTCTGTGGTGAGGTTTCTTTTATTGCTTCGTGATTTGAAACAGAAACTGTTTGTGGGATCTGGGATCATGAAGGATAAATACACAGAACGTCTGCTCCAGACGCCTTGAGATGAATATGCTGGATCTGATGAAAAGCAAGGAGCAGCCTCCAAGGCCTGAAGTTTGTTGAGTTCTCTCTGCTGTTATTTCCAGTTAAAGTGTCATCTCACTTGAATTTCCTATCAAAACTTCTTTAGACAGATTTGGAAATGTGGGAATCTCAGCCCCACCAGGATGTGCCTCTCGCAGTGTGCTCCATGTAAGGTAGCAAAGCTCAGCAGTGTGAGTATTTGTCTCATAGCTTTCCCAGAGATAGCTGCTGGAAATGGGCACTTTTTAAGGTCTGTTTTCTTTTCCTGATTGGCTTTTCCCTTCCCTTTCAGCTCCTCCTGCTCTGTGATGCTCCTGAGCTCATACTTCCTCATGGGCACCTGCGAAGCCTCGAGGGTGCTGAGCCATGCTGAGCCAACCACAGCCATCCAAGCAACAGCCTTTGGGATGGCTGTGCAGAGCCCCTCCGCTCTCCAGACCCTGCCAACAGGATGAATCTCTGCAAACCCAAAGCAACCCTACAGAAATAGCTGGTTTTGTCAGGTCACGTTGCTGTGAGGCAGGTGCAGGTCACATCCTACATCAGAATCACATCCCTACATCTGAAATCACATCCTACAGCTGAAATCGATGCTTTACCCCTGCAACCCCTTCTTTCTTACTCCTAATCACCTCCCTGGGGTAATCACACTCTGCCCTGGAGCTCTTCCTACTGAGGAACAGGAATTGCCCATAAAGCCACCAGTGGTCCTGTCACCAGGTCCCTGCCTCTGCCAATAGGATGGACCATGCCATGGGCACTTGCCACCTCACATGCAAGAGCAAGAAACGAGCCCTTGGAGGTATGAAGTTAACAGAAATATGCCTTTCCTTCTGATGTTTGTTTTCATGACCCAGTGGGTCAAGCAGCCCAAAAGTACAGAGATGTTTTCTCAGTAGGCTTCGATTTGAAGCAATCCAAGAATGCAGGGAATCTTCTTCGACGTCTCGGTCCTGGGCTAACAATGCAGGACACGGGCGAAGGTCTGCGTGAAACATCCACCCTCCACATCTGTTTGGTTTTAATAAGAGATTTATTATGAACAAAGGCAGCTCTTGGAAGATTTGCACTTCTCCGACATGCCTGCCTGGCCTGTTGGACCAGATGGACAGAAATAGTTTCACATATTAGTCAAATCCTGGATGGCTGCTCCCCATAAACTACAGGCATGAGGAGAATGGACATCGCATTGTCCCTGATTTATAGACAACTGCAGAGGATAAATTCTAGCCTTGTATGGGGATGTTAGCCACTTAACTTCCAGTATTGATCTCCAAGCCAAGAGGCTGAACCACCGGGTTTTTGTAGCCCCAAAGCCAGTAGCAGTAAAGGTTTATAGCATCCCTGGTGAATTTGTGCTGCACATTGAACGGGAAAACTGCTCTGAGGAGCAAAATAGCAGCTTAAATTGCTCCACTGGAAAGCAGGCGATGTCTTTCCTAGGCTCCAGATTCAGGGCTTTGCTTCTTACTACCTGGCCTTGAACAAGAAATACTTCACAAGGCAAATTTCTCCTCCTGTGCTCCTAGCTAAGGGGAGATAAACGGCATTCCCAATTATTCCTAACAAAAGGAAATGCCATTTCCTCCAAGATCAGTGAGAATTCCTGTATCTCCTCAAGGGAAATAAGAACGTGTGATGAATTGGGTGAGGTTCTCATCTAAACAAAAGAGGACCTGGTGATCTCAAAGGTCTTTTCCAGCCTAGAGGGTTCTATGATTCTATGACCCCTGTGCAGGTCTGTCTGCATCCCTGACAAGCAATGAACCCATCAGTTGTACAACCGTGGTGTGTGCTCCAACTGGATGTGTTATCTCCCCCTCATTGTTCCCTGATTTTAAGGACCACCCAGTTCAAGGGTTCCCTTCCAGAGCACTTGGCCTCCATGTCAAAATCACAAGCTCTCCTCCAGTTCTCTGTGCTGGCTCCAATCACTGATATTTTCTCCCAGTGAGGGCTGGGAGCAAGTGTTGAACCCTGACGGTTCCCTGCCATGGCTGGGACTGAAGGAGATGGAGCAGGGATTAAATACAAAGGCTCTTCCCTTTCCAGACACTTCCAAGCTATTTTCTTCCTGGTGTTGTGAGGTGTGTTGCAGCCTGCATGGACAGCCAGCATGGCTTCAGCAGGGACACACATGGTGACATGCTCTTCCTCTGCAGCTCCTGCTGCTTTTCTCCTTTTGGGACATGTGGTGGGGCAGGGGCTCAGCAGGTCCCATCTCCTCTTCATAGAACCATGGGATGGTTTGGGTTGGAAGGGACCTTAAAGCTCCTCCAGCTCCAACCCCTGCCACAGGCAGGGACCCCTTCCACTAGAGCAGCTTGCTCCAAGCCCCTGTGTCCAGCCTGGCCTTGAACACTGCCAGGGATGGGGCAGCCACAGCTTCTCTGGGCACCCTGTGCCAGCGCCTCAGCACCCTCCCAGGGAAGAGCTTCTGCCTAAGAGCTCATCTCAGTCTCCCCTCGGGCAGGTTAAAGCCATTCCCCTTGGCCTGTCCCTACAGGCCCTTGTCCAAAGCCCTCACCAGCCTGCCTGGATCCCCCAACCACAGGTAAGACCCAAACCTCCTCCACTGCCTAATCTGGGACTTCCCTCCCCTCCCCTCAGGGTGTTCCTCCTAAATCACCCTAAATCCCCCTTCCCCAGTATCCAGCCATGTGGGGAACAGTTTATTCCCTTCTCCCTGGAGCAACTTCCCGCATAGCTGAGGGCTGTTATCACGTCTCCCTCCATCCCCTCTAGACTAAACAAGCCCAGTTCCCTCAGCCTCTCCCCACAGGTCGTGTTTTTGAGACCTCTGATCACGTTCCCTCATCTCCTCTGGACTGTCTCCTGCTGAGCATCATCTCTCTTTAAAGGCAGTGCCCGTTGCATGAGGTTCTGACTACGCACATGAAGCAGAGGGATTTTGCTGCGTTTCTTATGGACAGCATTTGGGTTTCTACCTCCCAGGGGAGGGGAGAAAGCCAGCTTCTCCTTAGCAGCTCCACTAACCACCCCTTTATGATGCTGCCTCGCAAATCAGGCTCCCAACATCCAAGAATCACAAGATTCAGGTGTTTCAGGCATTTTCTTCCTAATCCTGGTGTTGTAGGGACCACTGGCTTGACCCACTGTGGTGTTCCCTGCACCTGGGAAGGCTGGAAGCCCCCTCATCTCCCCCCAGCACACAGTGCCGAGAGATCACAAGTGGACAGATAATAGATCTAGGCAGAAATAATGCAACTCCCATCCCCTGGGAGATGGTCAGGAGAAACTTGGGATGTTTTTCTCATAGAAAATCTAAATTCTGAGAATTTTGGGCTGAAAACCAATAGGATTTTTTGCTTTTCTTTTAATTCCAGAAACGTTCTGCAGTGCCTCGCGCATCCTTCTGGACCTTGTTCAGTGTTCTCTGGCCAAATCCCATTCCCTGGACACTCCATTGCCTCCCGTCACACTGTTCCAGCATAGAGGAGTCTCCATCTACCCCAAGCCCTCAGTGTTACAATCCTTTGGCAAAAATCATCCTTTTTTAAACAAAGCAAGCAACTGTGATCCAAAATACCCCCCACAATGTCCCTAAGGTGTCAATAAGCCCAATGCAGAAGACACAAGGCTCGACAGCAGAGAGCCAGATGCACTGAGTGATTATTGCAGCAGGTCTCACACCTCTTTGATGAGAGAGGGATGTGCTGAGCTCGGAGTTGAATGCCCGGGGAGGAGGAGTTGCAAAGGTGGGACAAGAGCATCCCCATTCAGACCCATTGTCCAACAGCAGGAGCTCCGTGAGCGGTTTGGCCCCTGGTTTGGGAGCTTAAAATGACACAAGAAGTAATGGTTTCAGCTTTGCCACTTGTCCAAAGAGCTTGGGAAGACCAATGGGACAGGACTGGGTAAAGAACGGAAACACAGTCCCCATTATTAACCAGCAGCTCGTCCAATCCCACCTCTCAAAACGCAACCAAACGGGAAGCAGCCTGTCCAAGAGCTCCTGCTGTAAATCCACCAGAAGCTGTATTTCCTAACCGAGGGGCTTTTACGGTCCTTACAGTAAGTAATAACACTTGAGGAGGATTTTCTTGTGGTTACACACTGAGGCCTGTTTTGGCCAAGCCAAGTGGGCTCTGCTCTGTCCTCTGGATGGGGTGGAACAGGATTGATGGTTATTTATGTTTCGGTTTAAGCATTACCCAGAAGGTAGCATTAGTCATAAAACCTCCTGCACGGCTCCCCCTTGTTTTCCTGGTGCTCCTCTTCCTGCCTTTAGCTGGATTCTCTTTGCCATTGGCTATCAGACGTTACTGCACATAGATCACATCATGTCAGGGGCTGGCAGGGTTTCTGGTTTGGCTTCTCTCCTCTCTACAGCTGCTCGGAGAGCTCGCTTTGCTGGAAGGAGGGTGGTCTGTGCCTCCTGTCCTTTGAAGTCCGAGGAGCCCCCAGACGCATGCTCAGACTCTGATGTGGTCTCAGCTTGTCCACGTTCAAATGTCAGCTGGATTGTGGCTGCCAAACTACCCTGCGTGAGCCTTTGCACCGGGAGGGAACGAGCAGAAACGCAGCTCCCAGCTTAGGTGCTTCAGCCTCAGACTCTGCCTATAGACAAAGGAGAGAAAAGGGACCCCCCCGTACCCAAAACATGGCAAGTGAATTGCATAATGGATCAGTCTCACTTTTGCCCTTACATTTAGGAGGGAGCTGAGTGGGGCTGGCTCTGATGTAGGCATCCATCTCCTTGCTATGTGCTTCTTCTACTTCATTTCATCTTCCTGACCACAGTTTCTGCTGCTGGCTGACAACTGCACCACTACTGAGGCAGTTTCAGGTCGTTCTTCTCTCTTGCCGGCCTCAGTAACCTCTGTTCTTGAATTCACCCTCAGAGCTGCCCCTGTGCAAGTGTGCTCATGTGGGACCTCTCCTTTAGCAATGCCAGCACCTCTTCTGGTGGGTGCAGCCATGTCTTCCCTTCAGCCTCGAGTCTGCTTTTAGGATCATAGAATCCCAGCCTGGTTTGGGTTGGAAGGGGCCTTAAAGCTCATCCAGCTCCAAGCCCTGCCACGGGCAGGGACACCTTCCACTGCAGCAGCTTGCTCCAAGCCCCTGTGTCCAACCTGGCCTTGAACACTGCCAGGGATGGGGCAGCCACAGCTTCTTTGTCCCTCACCACCCAGGATGACTGGTGGGGATGTGGGGCTGTGCCCAGGCCACTCCAGGAGCTTTGATGCATGAGCTTAAACCCTCCCATAAAGACTGGGTAGCACTTGGGTGACCCAAGTGTGGCGAGAGTGAGTTGCAATCAGTGCTGGGGGATGCCCAGAGAGGAACTTCCCCTCTGTGCCTTGTGGAAAGCTGCTGCCTGTGGGTAGAATGTTCCTTCCCAGTTAATGGGCTCCTTTTGGTTACACCAGAGCCTGGCATTGTCTGGAAGAGAGCAGCAGGGCTGGCTTTTTAATGCTGTTAATGAAGAGTGATCCCTGCCTGACCCTGGCATCACGAGTCTTGGCAAGGTAGGTCTGGCTGCATTTCACAGGGCAAAGAGGAGAGCCTGAAGTTTATTGCCCTGTTTGAATGCCATGCCTCCAGATGAAAAACAAGCCACTTAAAATGATAAAAGGGCCTGCTTTTTATTTACTGGGGTGACAACAGGGCTCGGAGCTGCATCTCTCTTGTAGACTGTGCTCATGCAGATCAGACACAGCTTTTCTTGACATAAAGCAACTGCGTTTTGCAGGAGAGGTTTGAAGGGTGCTGCAGAAATACCTGCCTGCCTTCTAGCGCTCTGCCTCTGCGGCTGAAGTAGATCCATCCTTGAATCCTTCTCTCCCGGCCCTGCTCCCAAGACAGCATTCCTACACTGTGCAGGAGAGAAGCAGGATTGAGGGGAAGGATGAGGTCAGTGGTGGTTGTCCCAGAGGAGCAGCCATACAGAGCGATGGGAAGGATGGGAAGTAACAAGGTGTGCTGCAAAGGGTCAGGCTGATGTCCGAATGGGGTGGAGAGGGTCTGAAACAGGGAGAAACTCCAGAACACTGAGGGATATGAAGGGAAAGAAAGGGAGGCAGGGATGATGGTGGCCTGACCTTGAGAAGGGAGGAAAGGGAATGACAGAGAATGGACACCAAAGCCACAGTGAAGGAAGAGGAGACCCTTCTCACCCCATCAGTGGGATGAGACAGGAGAGAAGGGGTAACACCACGAGGTTGGGAGGAGCAACCCCTCCTGCAGCCCCAGCCCCACAGTTCCTCCTGGTCAGTCAGAGAGCAGGGAGGGCAGGAGGGCAGCAGTGGGTCTGCCAAAGAGGGTGAATGCAGTTAGCAGGGTTGAGCCAAACCTTGGTCTGGGGCTTTGACAGCTTATCCTACATGAGACACTGCTTCAGCTCTGTCGACTTGGGAAAAGCCCCTCTTTTAATGGCTTCCAGGCTCCCAAATCCTCCTCATTTCAGCGCTTTACAGGCAGTGAGATCCGCAGTGCCCCAGGGGTGGGGGTGCAGGAACAGGCAAGGTGAAGGTGTCTGAGCAATGAGCACTTCACAAGGCAGCTCACCCCCCGCTATCCCTGCACGTGTTCGCCTGATGCAGATGCAGATGTCTCTGTACATGTGCTCTCTACAGCATTACATCACTGCAGTGGAACAGCGGCAGGTAGCAATGCAGCACACTGCAAGCCAGGACCAGGGCAGGCTTCTTGCTTCTGCCTCCAAAATAAACCACAACAGCACCTAGTGGGAAAAGGGGAAGCTTTCGAGTGGGGTTTTGAGCAGCTCCATCACTTCAGCACTTGTGCCATGGTCCTTTGAGGAGGATATGGCCATCAGATTTCAGAACCTGGGTGGGCACATGCATTGCAGCGATGGGATCTCACAGTGTAGTCTTCTGCTGTGATTTAGAGGATGCTATGGGAGAAACACAAGGATCTGTTCCGGCTGCCATCCTTGGATGGAGAACAAGCTGTCATGGCAACTGTATCAGTGTCAGGACATAGGCTGCAAGAAGGTGTCACCCCCATGGAGCCAAGGGAGCCTGATGGGAGCTTGGATCCAGATCCAGGGAACGGGTTGTCCTCACTGGATGTGGCAGTGAGTGGATACTCACCCCATGGGCCAGAAAATGGAAGTGGCAACATAAGAGACTATTTACATCCCATCCTTGGCCATACAGAGGTCGTAAGGGGCCAGTTCAAGAGGTTAGGTGTGCTAACTTGGGAACAGGAGGAGTTATATTAGTACCTGAATGCGTTTGGGCCAGAGCTCTTAGATGCAACATCTGTGTTGTTCTACAGATCACACTGGTTGCAGAGAAGGTTGTTTATCTGTTTATAGACACTTCATTATCAAAGTGATGTGATAAATTGGAGCAAATTCCTCTGGGGATTCTTGGAGGCATAGCGTTGCAAAGGAGGCTGAAGGGACCAAATGTGCTTAGGATTTACAGAAGGACTCTGTTAAGGGACAGCATGCTGCCTGTCAGGTAGAAATGCTAACTGCGCTGATGGAGGAGCAATGATTTGGGTGGTTTTGGAAGTAAAACTTGGGATAAATGTAGGCAAATTACAATTTAAACTGGATCTTGCAAAGGATGTATCAGAAAAAAATCACAGAGGTGCCTTAAATGGGAACTTAATGGAGGACCAACCAGGGACTTCTAAAGGCAATAAAAGGACTGATTTATTTCCAGAGGAGTTCAATGGCTACCACCACCTATTTCCCTTCTGCCATCCCGAATGCAGTTACAATAACTGCTCTGTTGGATGAAGGGCTTGGCCATGCTTCTAGAGCACTATTGTTCCACCACAGTTTTACCCTATGAATTTCAGTCAGGCAAGTCTTTCACTACGTGCGGGTTATGACAGCGCCGAAACCCCTTTTTCCTGTTCCCGTGCTGCAAACACAGAGCATTTGATGTGATTTTCTTCACTCTCCATTCATTTGGCAAGTGCAAACAAAACCCTTGTGTCACCCGCAAGATTCTTCCCTGATTATTCACAAGGTGTGTGTCAGGATGGATGTGCAACCGCTTTGTTGAAATCAATGACATTGCCTCTGAGTTTTGGCCAGCATCCCAAAATCAGCTCTACAGGCATTTTTTGGCTTGACGTTTTGGCATCCTTTTTGCAGGTATTTGCTTTCTGCAAAGGACAGTCCTATTCCTGCAAATAAAGCAAGCCCCGCTTCCACAGATGTGTATGTACAAGGAATTGCAAGCACCGGTGATGTGTTCAAAGAGAATTGATTTCAGAAATCACTGAAAGATTTATGATCCTGCACTGTTTGTCTGAGCATCGACTTGCAACCTGGGAACAGGAACGCTGCCATGCTGTGCTCAAGACATGGTCCTTTTCAAGTGTGTGATTATATTACAGCTCTGGGCCGTGCTTGCATGGGCAGGTTAGCGTGATGGAGGAGGTTGTACACTGAATGCGAGGATGACACCCACTGGGAGAAACTGAGAGTGTGTTGGAGCTCAGGGTTTGGATTCAGAATGGGTTTGTCAAGTTAAGGAAATGGTCCTAAAAACCAGACCTCAGTTCAGCAGGGACAAGCACCAGGCACCATAGGGATGGGCTCACACCAGGAAGGCATAGGAAGAGCTGTTTGGGCAGCAGATGCAGAAGAAAAGGGGAAATAGAAAAGTGGGAGCTGGTGGATTGTAACCTGAGCACAAATGGAGATGGGATTGAAGAGGAAAGTAAACCAAAGAGAGAAGATGTGAGCAATAAAACAAGCGTGGAGGACACAGCCTGCAGGGAGGAAGCAGGGGGACGGGAGCTGCTGATGCCCAAGTGCAGATGGGGTGCCCCACAGCCTTCAAACACATCAAGGGTCTGCTGAAGGGCGGGAGGAGCAGCCTGCAGCCAAGATGAGGCAAAGAAGATTCAGACCCCGCTCAGGACAAACTTGAACAGCAAACAGATACCAGGGAGAAACCTGCACCTGAAACCCCCTCACAGTCCCTTCTGGGCTGATTTTTCTCTATGTTTCTGCCAGCTGATTTGAGCATCAAAGCTGCTGGGACGTGGTGCTGTTAGAAAAGGCAGCGCAGTCCTACCCCAAGAGCAGTGAATTCCTCCCTGGATATATCAGGCAGTAGGCTCAGAGTTTCCACTGCAGCCTAATCCATGCCCAGCCTGCTCCGGGTACAGCTGCTGCTCTGAGATTAGCTCCTGGATCATGCCCTGACCTTTACCTCCCCTCCCATGGCTGGTTTTGTTTACTTACTAAAATGAACTTCAATCCCTATGTATTTAAGCACCTTCGTGCATTTAGAGTCATGCAGTACCTGGTGAGCGACACCAGTAACCATGAATGCTGCTGCAAGGGCTGGAAAGGCTGTTCTCAATTGCCCAATAACCTCAACTCAGAGGGAAAACAGGCTTCCCCCAGGAAATCTTCATTGCACGGGGCAGGATCTGGCCATTCCTGCCAAATATTCCAACACAGTGCGAACAATTCATTTTGATAGGTCAGTAAATACCATGTCTTGGGTTTATTTCATGAGGTCTTTTGTCATTAAGGGCTATAAGAAGTCTGATGAAGCTACAGTTCATCAAGGGATGAGCTCAAAAGAAAACAAGACAGGAGTGCACAGGGTTAAACCTCTGGGAAAGCCTGGGGAAGGATCTCACCGGGCTGGAAATGGACCTCCTTGATTTTCACATCCCATTCTGTATTCTCAGGGGGAGAGGTGGTGTTCAGCTCCCTCCAGAAAAGGATTAGCTCCATCTTAACATTAGTTTATTCTTTATTTCCTCCTGCTTGCCTTAATTTAAGGTTATTTCTGCCATTTGCTTAAGAATGGCTTCAATTTGAAGCCTCATTTTTAAAGGGAAAGCTTATAGCATCTCTAAAGACCTGTCACATCTCTATAGGCCCACCAGCAGCATTGGGAAGTCTGATTCTGGAATGAACTTGTTGTGTGGTGTTGCAAAGACACCTCTGTCCTGTGTGTCTGCTTTGTCTGACCCAGCAGAGCTGCACCAGGGCACAGAGCAACATCACTGGGCAGTATTTGGGACATGGGGGTTTCTAGAAAAGCCCTAGATCCAGAGCATCCTGGAAATCAAGAGCACTTTCTTAGAGGGTCTTGCAAGGTTTGATTTTCCCCTTAGTGGAGACCAGGGTAGACTGACAGCTTCTCACTGCAAACTATGGCTGAATCTGAACAGGAGGACTGTGGCTCAGTCCAGGAGCCAGCAGCAAGCTGCGGATGTTCAAGTCTGCCTTACCTTGGAGCTCACTATCCTCATGAAGGTCTAATTTCTTCAGCCACACGAGTGGGTTTCTGGTCGTGCCAACTGGAACAGCTTCACAGCAGCAACTGCCCTGAAGTTGCTGCTTTTTCTTTCCCTCACATTCACCTTCAAGGAAGAAACAGCCAGTAGAGCACTTTGATCTCCTGGGCCATGGGACTTCTGGCTCTGCAGCCCATCTGGTAGGCTCCAAGCGGGGTTCCTGCGGGCCAGAGGGTTTCCCATTGTCCTGCAGTAACCACCAAGCTTTGCTGCAGGGCACCTTGCCATTTTCCCTCTGTCCTTTGTTTCCCAACTTGAATATAAAATAAGCATCCCAGCAATCAGTTCAGCATACTGTGCTCAGGACGGGGCTCTGCATCATAGGCTGCCATTGCACCACGCTTGTTCATCTCAATGTCACACCTGCTTTGGTATCTCCTTGATCTTCCAAGCTTCCCAGCCTGATCTTATCCTTGACCACACCATGGCAGAGTCTTTCCCCTCCAGGAACAGACACGTTAATCCATTCCATGAACAAAAGCTGGATGAGGGCACAGAGACTGCATTTACTCCTGAAAGAATGGTGTTGATTTGTGCGGCTGAGAAGGTTGCCCTGAAGCCAGGGATCTGCTGCCTTTTCTCCCAGAGAGCAGTGATGCTCTTTGTGGCTCTAAAAATCAGATCAACCGGATGGATTGGAGGTGACAAATGCGCCTGGAGGAACCAGGTAGAGAAAGGACTCGGCACAGCAGGGCAGACAGTGGAAAAGGGGAAACAGCTTCATGTTTTTGCAGCTGGTCCTCAGCTCTTTCTCTGTCTCCATTGGGATCTTGCCCATGGATGCTGGGTGAGGTGGGTCCCACCCAACACCCACTTAGAGCTTCCTGAACTTCCCCAGGGCTCTGCTGTGGTGCTTCCCATACAGCGCCCCAGAGGGCTCTGAGCATCCCCCACAGGCACTGGCTGCTGCCCTCCCTGGTTCACATCACCGCACAGGGATAGCCGCTCACCCCAGGGACGTGACCGCAGCGGTGGGAGCGGAGCTGCTGCAGACACTCACATTCCCAAAGCCCTGGGAGAGTGAGACCAGACCTGCCCCTCGGCAGGGAAACGCCGGCACAACACAAGCCCTTGGATTGCTTTGTTCAGAGCAAGGGAAAAACAAACATTTTACTTCTTAATTAACATCCTTCAACCCTCAAACGTGCCGAGCAATTATTCCTGCTGTATGTCACTCAGCCTAATGACTAGTTAATAATAAAAAGCCATGTTGGTCTGCAGCCTTCAAAGCCAGGAAGCAGATTTGAGAGTTAATCTCCTTTCACAACAAGCTTCAAAACATGTCTGTGTTTATTCTGGGACATAACCATTGGGAATGAATGGGCCTCGACAGGGCCGAGCGATCTTTGGCTGCATGGGATTTTTTTTTTAATATATTGTTATTAAGAAAAGTGAATAATGGAGGAAAACGCTTTGAAATGATGGCTGGAAGGTTGGTAG
Source organism: Pezoporus wallicus (assembly GCF_028554395.1). NCBI lineage: Eukaryota > Metazoa > Chordata > Aves > Psittaciformes > Psittacidae > Pezoporus > Pezoporus wallicus. The sequence continues at coordinate 945,611 of NW_026635715.1, forward strand.
CAGGTAGGGCTTTGAGCCAGTGAGCCTGGACTGTCTCTGCAAGCAAAAGCCCTTCAGCTGCAGAGCACTGGTTAAAGGCTGTGCCACCCTCACCCTGCCATGAGGCTCTCCTGCCTCCTTCAGCCTTTTGCCATTCACTTGGTATCATTCAGCTTCAAACCCATCAGGCTTGCCCACAAAACCACCCTCATGCCCGTAGCCTCAGTTGCTCAAGTTGCTGGGGTGGTTTAGCATAAGCAATGCTGGACTTCTGCCAGGCTTTTAGCTGTTCTCCTAGCTGCCATAGCCCCAGGGTCGTGCATCCTCCCTAGGAATAATGGCCTTAAATCTGCTCTTGGTGGCAGGCTGGAGGCTGGAGCACCTCTGGGCTTATCTGCCCCATCCCTTTCCCAGGTCCAGCTAATCCAGGCTGCCCAAGGCTCACTCCAGCTGTTCCTGGCCCGTGGAGATGTGGATGTGCAGTGTGGGGGGACATGCCTCGGTCCCGTCCTGACATGCAGTCAGGATGTGGGCAGCCGAGCATCCAGAGCCAGAAGCTGCCAAGCTGCCCAATGTGGACAACCAGGAGCATCAAAGTGCTCTGATTCACCCCAGGGAGAGGTCTCTCCCTGGTAATTGCATTTCTCTCTTCAAGGACTCCTGTGTTCCTTTCCCAGATCTCTGTATCCCCACACCCTTTCCCAGTGTAACAGGCAACAGGGGAATGGGGAAACTTAGCCCAAAGCACTCGAGACATCAAAGTGGGGGAGCTCTGTAATTCATGATGTCTCTGCGAGGCAGGCTCAGAGAGAACAAGAAAAATCCCATCTCCAGAAGGATGTGGCAACATGAGCAAGGTGAGGGGAGGAACACTTTGGGGAGACATGGAGCAATTATGAAGCATCTGTCTTTCCAAATGAGGGATCAGATGTTCAAAGGCAGCAATGGAGTTGGGAAAGACAAGGAAGTGACCAGGAATAATAAAGAAAATGCAGTTGCATTGAGCAAAAAGGTCAGGCCTGGACATGCTACAGCAGAAAGCAAAGTGGGAAAGACACAAAAGCCCAAACTAGCATAGGGGAGACAGTTTCCCACAGCCTGAGGAATGGATCAAGGCTCTAGCCCTAGTTCAGGCTGCTTCTGGAAGTGCCTTCCCTCTGGCTGTGGGCCACTTACAGCCAAAGGGTGTTTTACTGCGTAACTTTAGATGGGAATGAGGCACCTAAATGCCTTCTTGGTCTGTGTTCAGTCTCGCTGGGTCTTGGCACCTCTGCTAAGAAAGCGTTGGCTCCATCCCTTAAGGAGGAGTGATGGGGATGGAGACTTCCCACTTTGGGGTACTTATGCCCTGCAGAATGGATATCTCCAGCAGCTTCCTCAACAGCCTTCCTGGGAGGGCTGGAAAAGGTTTAACACCACTCCCAGCTGATAGGTTTCCCAGTCCTGGGACAAGCCTATGCTACGGACAGCTTCCACCCATTGCAAGTGGAACAAGAATCACTACGGGAACACCGGTGTCTCCGGTGGGAATTGTGTCCCACTCCTCAGATTTTGTCAGGAATTCACTGAAAATAGATGTGTGGGGTTTGTTGTAATGGGGGTTGCCATGACGACTGCTACAGCTACTCACTGAACCATAGGGAGGGCTCACACTGTCACTGGGGCCATCTGTCCCTCCTGTGCTGGGTCATGATGAAGCCATGTACCAACCTCCCGGAGCCAAATCTTCCTTTAAACCTCAAGTGATAAAAGTGCTTGGTGCAATTTATCACTAAGCTCCTCTCCTGAATCACTGTTTCTTTTCTCTGCCCTGACATGATAATTTCCTCTCTATCGGTGCAAATTAAATTCTAATGAGGAAGCTCCGCATTTCAATGTGATGGAGAGCTTTTCTTCTCTGAGATGCACAGAAGCATCTCACCCATTGTGGAGGGAGGAAAAGGGATAAAATAGGAACCAAGATGCACAAGACAAGAGCAGGCTTTCCCTGCCTGCGTCTCTGACGCTGCTTCCCAGCACTAGAGCTGCAGGAGCCCTTCGGCAGCCTCAGGAGAAGCAGTTTTGCTAAGGTGTCTTATTATCATTCGCCTTAATGCTATGGTGTTATGTAGTCTGGTTCCTCTCTAGGCTGAGACCACAAAACCCTCAGAGGATGGAGGCGGTGAGCAGTTCCTGGAAAGGCATCCAGGATATTGGGCAGGGCTGGGTTGCCCTGAGGGGGGAAACTGAGCTGCGTTCAGGCACTTCCCTGCTGTGAAACTGGGGCTGCTCTCCCTCTCTAAGTGGTTTGGGTGATGTGTGACACCATGGTCCTTGCCTCCACAACCCTCAAGCCCCATGTGGGAGGAAGGGGCTGCCTCCACCCGTGCAATTGGATCCAGAGGATATTTTCAGTTGTGCTATGAAGAGGGCACCACCGCATCTCAGCAATGTGGACTGTCCTTTTGGCTCTGTCATCGCTGTCGTGCAGTCCATCTGATGGGTGAAGGCCTGGGAACCCCTTGGCATGGAGCAAGGAGCTTTGTCAGTGCCTCTCTGCATGTGGGAGCGATCCTTGGCAAGGTATTAGATAGGGGAAATGCAGAGATGCTGGGTCTGGGAGCTTCCCTGCCCCAGGGGTCCATGCACTAATACTGGTGTGGCTGGGAAGGGAATAAGACGAGTGCCAGCATGGAAATCTGCTCTCTGCACAGCAGGAGCAAATCCCAGACCAGCAGGAGAAAACCACAGGGATAACTTCAAAGGAGACCCCCAGCTGAAGCTCAGTGCAGTGATGGCTTCCCATTTGGATCCTCTCTGGAGTGGGAGGGTCCTGCTCACAGCACAGGGAGTCTGCGGGCTTCCAGGTTCATCTCCAAACACCTCATTCCCAGGGTCACTGCAAGCTGCTGGATCTCCTTCTAGCACAAATTCCCCCTCAGAAGGAGGGAAGGGACACAAAGCCCAGAGCTACATCCGTGAGCAGGGAGAGGCTAAACCTCTCCATCACTGGGGCTGCTGGGACCCTGCCTGCAGCCTGACAAACCCTGCTTGGATTTGACATTCAGTGTAAAGTCAGGAGCAGGCAGAGAGTCGACTCCAACCAAAACTGAACTGGTATTAGCTTGACCCCTGTAATGTGAATCTGCTGTGCCCGCGTGATGCTTCTGCATCAGAATAAGCTCTGACATCTGCTGTGGTCCAGGGCCAAAGCCACCCTCGGTGGGAACAGCAGGGCTGTATTTGACTCAGTGCCCTTTACTCCAGGGTTGCTTTCAGCTCCGGGAATGCTGCTGCCCCCACAGCGTTCTTTACGGGATGCCTGTCTGTAGTTGTAGCTGTGCTTTTTTGGACGGCAGCTCCTATCCTATGCTTTGGAAGCTGCTTATGTTGAACCTTGGTGATGAAAATGAAGCCAAAAGATACCAGGCAGAAAGGGAAACATTAGAGGCCCTGAAATAAGTTGGTCAGGCTGAGCCATTGTTGTTTTAGGACTGCAGATTCCAAGTAATCTCAATTGTAAACAGAGTTTGCAGCAATCATAGGAAAAAAAGCCAAGTATGTGATTGAACTCTCTCTCTCCTTGGGATGTGCAGCTGCGGGGTTGTCCAGGGAGCTTTTCCTGGGAGGAAATCAGGAGTTGTTCTGGAGAAGTTGCTTAGGAAGTTTATTGGAAGACCTGGATCTGAGGGTGCTGCAGGGTCCTCAGCCCTGCCCTGATGCTGGGGAGACTGATAGGACTTTGGTGACTTGAGGAGCATCAGACTCTTCAGAGCTGCCCAAGGGATGTTAAGTCAGTGCCCTGCTGTATCATGACACAGTGTTTGTCCCTTTGTGCTATAGGAACCATCTGATTTCCACGAGGCTCTTAATCTGTATGATTTACAGAACACCGTGGCTGATAGGGTCATCAGAGTGAGAAAGAGTAAAGCTCTGCTGCACCAGTATGTGCCACGGCTGTGTGTGCTGAGCATGACATAGGTAAGGGGCAGCCCTGGGATTACCCTGAGAGCCTCAGACAAACCAAACACCATTGACCTAGAGTGAGCCAGGACAGGTCAAATTAAGCAGTAATAAACTGCACGGTGGCCCCACACACCCAACTTGTAGAAAAGCCAAGCAAACCAATCCAGAAGAAAAGGAACAGAGGAACAAGGGCAGGAGAACAAGAGTGCAAAGACAGCAAATGAAAGCTGTGCCCTGGGCACATGAGGAGTGCAGAGGAAGGGGTCCACGGAGGACTCTTCCAGAACTCAGTGTCCTCCTGTTTTTATCTTTTGGGAATGTCATTTCCAAGATTGCAAATGGAAACTTTCAGTGACTTCAAAAGACCCTTTTTGCTGTCTCCAGAGTGAAGCTCCTCTTCCATTGGTGGCAGAGGGGTGGAAGGACTTCCTGTTTGCTTTTCCTCAAGTGTTGTGATTTCCAGGAAAAGGAAGCAGAGCCAGGAGCTCTGCTCGTGTTGGATCCCCTCCGTGACCTCATGCACATCCATGGTGCCACTTCTTAGGACAAGAATAAATGAGGACCGATTTGCTCTCTTTCTGTGCTCAGTCCCAGGAGGGCAATCCCCTGGCTGGGGTGATGCTGACACATTGAGCCAAGATGCATTGATGCACGCTCAGCCTCTAACTTGGGAAATGGAAACGTGCTTTGGCATTCCTCTTGGAAAGGCTTTGGACACACAGAGCTCTGCACAAGCACGTTCCCTGTGTTTCTGAAGGCAAGCTCCTGTGCATGGCTGTTGCAGGAGCAGAGCAACACACTGGGTTTTCACAGGAGTACTAAGTGAAGGTTCCAGCCTTGTTCTGTGAGACCTGGACCCAAACCAGTAACCTGGCAGGAGAAGAAGGGCTTTCCTTCTGTGCAGCCAGAGTGCTGGTGTAAAGTAGAATAGCACTGGTGAAGGACCAGCATGAACTGACTCATGTAATGGGTAGTTCTGCATTCAGCAAAGAGCTGGGCTGATGGGAAAGAGCACAGAAGAGAACAAGAAGGACCATGGGGTGAGGTACCTGAAAATGGGAAGGTTGAGGGAAGACACAGCAACAATGTCCAGTACACAAAGGGCTACCAGAAAGAGAAAGGGTGGAACGTGAGCAGGGCAGACAGGACAAGATATAATAGATGCCATCTGCAGAGGGGAGGCTGGGAGTTAAAGCTTAGGAAAAGAATCTAATGGGAGGATTTCTGGACACGGGAATTGCCTGGGGTGGCTGGGGAAGCCCCATCACCAAAGAGTTTGAAGGACAGAGCGAAGTCTCTCAGAAACAGGCAAGTCACGAATAAACCCTCCTCTGACAGGCAGATGAATGAAATGCCATTTTCAAGATCTTAATCAGGTTTCTTTGGTTGCCTGCTAATCCCTGTATTTGGCAAAACTCACAGAGCAGAGTTAATAATAGCACTGGAGAGAATTGTTTGTTATTTTACCTTATTTGGTGGATAACAGCAAAGCTTTCTTCGTGACAAGGAGGAAACCTTGCCTAGGAGCACAAGGGGCTCAGTCGTGTCTGCATTTGCTGATTCAGGAAAGAGCCCAGACTGAGGATCCTGATTTCCTCCTTGGTTCTTCATGTCCTCCTATATGGGAGCCGTGGTTAAAGCCAGTGGTGTCATCCCCTTGTCATCTTTGGCCTTTACAGCTTTTGTTTAGCTGTGCAACCTCAGCCACACAAGCAGGGGCACCTCTTGCTGTGTGGAAAGGGAGATCTACCAGCCTGGATCTCACGTTAGAAATCAGTACCTTTAAAGCATTTCAAGACTCTCAAGCAGTAGATACAGAAATACCAAGAAGGTGAGTAGGGTTGCAGGCAGGGAGAACCCTTGTGCTCACTGAAGGCACCTGCTATGGAGGAAAGAAAGAACCACATGAAGCATCCAAGCCCATCTCTCAGAAGCATGGACCAGACATCCCCTTTTCAACCCCAAAAGCCCCACGCAGCAGCAGAACACATCAAACTTGGGCCCTTTGGTCCAGAATACAAGTTACATAGAGAAGCAATCAAGACAGCTAAAAGATGCTGTCAGTGCCTAGGTGTCTCATCTATCTTCATTGGTGGAACATCACCATCCATGGAAGTGTCCTCAGCTTTAGGAAAGGCTGCGCACAGTATATACAATTAAATAGCCAAGACCTTATCAGGGTGTCAGTGATATCAGTGTAAATCAGGGCTATGGAGCTATGAAGGCATGAAATGAGATCAGAACGAGCCCTAGAGCTTTCTCCCATGCTCAAGCCCTATCTCTGGTTCCCCATCATACTTCAAGCGAGATCTCGCTTGCAGAGCATGTTCTCATTGGCATAGTGCCACCATCGGACGTTCTGCTGGGATCAGCCATCCAGCAGCTCATTACTTCCAAATCATTACGTTACTTCTCTCTAATCCAATCAGTCACGTAAGCACAGAACAATCCATTTGGCTTTCTCCTGGTGGATGTTTAAGCAGGCGGCTTCGTATTCATTTACTGATGTCCAGAGCATTATCTTTGGAGCAAGTGGCAGGCAGCCTGCTTGGGTAAATGAAAAGAGTGAGCTGATGGCACAGTATGGATATAGGGTCAGCTGCAACATGCACTTTAAAATTCGGGGGGTTTTATAGTCATTTCCTTACCTTCTCCATTTCTAGAGGGTCTTTCTCCTTCAACTTCTGTTTGGGAGGCACACGCTGCCCTTTTGCCTGGCTTGAAAGGTGCTTGCAACTCATGCAGGGCACGGTAGTGTGGGATACACGTGGCGTGCCAGCCCAGATGCTTGTGTGAGGGGAGCCAAAGCCCATAGCTCTGGCTGGAAATCAGCCCAGCTGTGAGCACAGCTGGATGGGCCTCTGCTGCTGTGTCTCCAGTGCAACCAAGCTGGGGCTGCAAAGGGAAGAGGCCACACAGGGCTTTCTCCATCCACCCAGCGCAGCCTTGCCAGCAGGAGGTCCAGCCACATGGGGCATGATGTGGGGGTACCCCAGCATCCAGGCAGGCTGTGATGCTGCTTCTACCACTCCAGTTAGTACATCTCTACTTGTGCTACGCCGTGATGCAGCAGAAACATATCCAAAGGCTGGCCCAGCATCAGGTGGTGGATACCAAACCCTGGTTTTGAGCCTGTGAATGCCTTTATAGCCGTTAGCAAGGGGAATGTTGGCCTGAGCTAACATTATACAGGGCTTTCGTGCCCCTCCCCACATTCTGTGTAACCCCCAAATAGACCCCCCCATTTTTGCTGGCTGGTTTAACAACATCTGTTTTCACCAGATGCTTCCCATTTCACTGCCTTGTTCCAGTGTATCTGCAGTCCTTCCTTGACCATCTCCCTCAGCAGCAGCTCAAAGACGATCCTTCAGGCAATGGCAACTGAGGGAAATGGAGTTGAACGGCTCCCAGCCTGAGCATGGAGCTGCTGGAAGGCCTCCAAGCACAACTGGGATGCTGTGAGTGCTGAAAGTTTGCAGAAGGCAGCTGGAAACGTTCACAAAGGGAAAGAAGTGCATTCAGGGTCGCTGACAGCAGAGAGCCCACCTCTAACACAGCAAATCCCAAAGGCACAAACCAGGGGGGAGATGAATCTGGGGAACCATCTCCCTTTCTCCCTGCTCACCCCCCAAGCACCCACACCTTCATTCTGTTGAGGGCATACCCTTGATCCGACCCTGCATTCCTTTTGCTGTGCTCTTAAATGAAACTATGCCAGAGAGTTTGTAAGGAGCCAGAGCTGTGCTCAACAGCTGAAAGGCCAGGGTGTAATGAGCTTTCAGCTGATTGTAACTAAGTGGAAAGGCACAATTAAAACCCATTAGCTACCATGACATCACCAGCTTGGAGGAAACACTGTGAAGGGCAGGAAAGGGTCAGGATGCAGGATGGCCATGCAGTTATCTGCAGTGATGCCCAGGGAAGCACAGGGCCCTGGGATGTGAACTCTGCTTGTGTGAGGACATCAATGAAAGTCAATTTCCAACCCCAAACTCAAGACCTCTCACACACACTCTGCGTGCTGGAGACGTGCATGGATTCACCAACCCTGATGGATCAGAGTGGTTGCGACGCCTCTCATCTGCGCTGCCAAGCGTTCACCCCATAACTCAGGAACGGGGTTGAAGTCATCAGAGCAAACCCAATGTGTCCTCCCGATGGAGCAGGACAGATCCTGCTGGGCTCCCTTCCCAGGCGGGCAGAGGCAGTTGGCAGCAGGACAAGACCCAGCCGCTCTGTGTCAGCACAGGCTGCTGGCACCCGGCTGTGTGCTGCGACCGAGCAGCAGCACAGAGCCCCATGAGGATTTATTGACCCTTGGCTGTCCTCACCTCTCCTATGAGAGCGAGTTCTTTGTCTCCTGGGGTCATGTTCCTCCGGGGCAAAGGGGGACAGTGCTGCCAGGGGGATGCCGCTTGGGTTGTGCTGGCAAAGCAGAGCTGCTCCATCCAGAAACTGTGGGAGCTGTTGGCACTTTTGGAGCTGTCAGGATTCCTAAGCAGCAGCTTGGGACTGGCCTGAAACAAGACTGCTGCCTGCTGTTGTCCTCAAGGCATGGGAGTGCAGCAGGGCTGGCATTGCAGGGTATGGGCATCCCGAGCGCAAGAGGCACACACTCAGAGTGGGGCTGAGGATTGCCTTAAACAGTCATAGAATCATAGAATCGTTTGGGTTGGAAAGGACCTTAAGATCATCCGGTTCCAACCCCCCTGCCATGGGCAGGGACACCTCACACTAAACCATCTCACCCGAGGCTCTGTCCAACTTGGCCTTGAATACTGCCAGGGATGGAGCATTCACAACCTCCCTGGGCAACCCATTCCAGTGCCTCACCACCCTAACAATAAAGAACTTGCTCTTTATATCCAATCTAAACTTCCCCTGGTTAAGTTTTAACCCGTTACCCCTTGTCCTATCACTGCAGTCCCTAACGAAGAGTCCCTCCCCAGCATCCCTATAGGCCTCCTTCAGACACTGGAAGGCTGCTATGAGGTCTAAACAGTCATGAAAGCTAAGAAAGGGTTTAGGTTGTTTTCTTTCATGGACGCATGCTGAATCCTCCACCTCATTCGCGCTGAGGAGCTGCCCTCCTGGGTCACGAGGGGGGTTTGCAACTGTGAATGCATTTGTCTTCTTTCCTTCCTTCCTCCCTTCTTTTCGTCCTCCCTTTGCCAAATGCAGTGGAACCCCCTTGTGAGCAGCTCTGGCTCTGGCCTCTGTGGCAGAAAGAGAGGAGATTATCCTACCAGCTGGGAAGGTTTTCTCCCCCACCGTGGAAAGATGATCTAAGGTTTGCAACCCAGCAAAGCTTGGGGCTGAGGGCAGCGAGCCAAACCCCATGTAAATCAAAGGGAGTTTCCCCTTGTTTCCATAGGGCCCAAGAATTCACCCCAAGAATTTCTGCTGTTGCTTCTCTGCTGCGGGTGCAAAGGTTCAGAGCTCTGATGGGTTTTCATCAGCCTCATGGGAGATTTGCAGCTTCTCCCAGGCTGAAAACAGGCTCTTCCCACACCTCTGCCACCAAGGCTCTGCGTTCAGAGGGGTGCAGTGCTGATGGGTTGGAGTTATTCACCCGGGGCAGTAATACAGCACTTTTCTTGCTGGTCTCTTCCATCCTCCCCTGGCATGTGTACAATGGATGTGCTCAGTGCAGGGCTGGAGATCCGAGCCTGCCAAACCTTGGTCCTAAATCTGGTTAACCACGTTGCCCTGTTTAAGTAATTAATCACCTTCTCAGTTGCCAGAGAGGGGCCTCAGAAACCTTGTGCAGGGATTTTAGTGTCCATTTTTAGATGAGGCAGCATAAAACAGCAAGAAGTACTCAAGTGGGAATAAGACTGCACTGGTCTCAAGGAACAGGAGTAGGGGATACCTTCTGGGTATTCTTTCTCCTGTCCCACCAGTGGAGTTTGCTGTACAAGCAGCAGTTTGCGCATCACATGGGAGATGCCACAAGCTGGGCAGGGCGGAGGAATCCGGCATCCAACCCTTTGGATGCCATCAGCTCCTAGCTGTGAAATGCCTGTTGCTCCTGAAGGATTTCTGAGGTCCCATTCATCAGGGAGGAACTTTGTATCATCCCCTCTCACAGAGCAGTGTGGATTTAGTGCAGGAAAACGTTCTAACTTCTGTTGTCTGGGTCTGACCCTTCTCACCACTGAGCCATGGACAGCAAACACGGAAAAGGAGGACACATTAAACCCCAAATCTGACCCGTTGCAAAGGGATCATTATAAACCAAGATGTCACTCGCGTTTATGGGAAGGCATTCAATGCCTTTGGCAGGAAGGAGTCTCTGCTGGGCAGTGAAGACCATTCATCTTCAGAAGTTAAAAAAAGCCCATAAGATTCCTTAAAAGCAGATTCTTACCGTGTGCATGCAGCACAGAATTAGAAAACCACACTTCTTGGAAAGCTGAAAGGAAGGTCAGCATTCCCCAGGGAAGGACTCCTGTTACACGTGAGTGAAATCAGCAGGAAATGGAGTTATCTGATAGGAAGGCAAGCTTCAGGAAAGCAAAGGTTGTTAATAAGCGTGTAGGAACAGCAGCAGGACGGATGCGTCCCCAGCTCTGCTGCGGATGGCTTGGAAAAGCTATTTCACTTCTGCTTTTCAGCATCCTCATCTCCCCAAATAGAAGCTGTTTTATGGGGACTGGCTGTAACCGGTGCTTGCAAAGGTCAGTGAGATTCTGGGCTCCAAGCTGTGTGAAGGAAGATGGACCAAGTTGTTTCCTCTAAAGGGGTACATGAAAGGAAGGAGGGAAGCTTAGGAAAGGCAGGAAAGGGTTTGCCCCTTATTTACTGACTTGGGAGAGGTACCATGGAGCCTGCTGGAGCTGCCTCTGCCTTGCATGACCCCAGTGGCTGATGCCTGTACTGGGGTGTGACATGAAGCCCTTTGGGGATAGTCTAAGAGGTGGTTTGAACCCATTTACACTGCTTGTATGGAGCAGCTCAAGGGGAAAACCACCATGCCACCCATTCATGGACTTCCTCTTGTGGGCAGCAGGCTCCTTGGCTCTAGAAAGCAAAGAGCAGAGCAGAGCATTATGCACGAATGGGGGCTCAGGAGCAAAGTGGGGTAAGACAACACTGAGTGAAAAGACACCCCTGGACCTGGGCACACTTTAAATAGAGCAGTTATGTCTGAGTCCCCTCCTTGGGCACCTCCTACTAAAATCCCAGTGGCCCCTTGTGATTCCTGCAATTCCTCTTACAGTGTTGGGGGTCCTACAGTACCCAGAGATCCTTGCTTTTAAAGCAGTGCAAATACTCAGTGAACACCAGGCTGCTCAGATCCAAGAGGTGTTTCATGTTCAACTCCTGCTTTACCATGGGTTATAAAGAGTTAATGATTAAAAGATGTTCTGACCACATTACAGACGTGTCTGTGCTGGACATGTTTTACGTGCTCATCTGAGAACGGCCTTAAGAGATCCTTTATAGGGAGGTTTTGCCCTGTTGGATTCTATCAGAAACACTAACAAATAATTATCCCTGTTTGTTAACACTTTGTAAATTTATTAACACTTTGTAAAAGAGCTATAAATGGAACCTTAATGTATAGTATGGCCCAGAGCAGCCACCTAAATAAAAAGGCATTCAAAGTCCCAGTCACTTCTGCAGACGTTGGCAGTGGTGTTTGCGAGGCTGTGGCACGGGGCCAGATGTTGTCAGGGCTGCTCTGGGTTTTCTCTGATATACAGCACGAGGCTTGATGAATGCTGCTTTCTTTCTGAATTCCAAAATAGTTTGTTTTGCAGGAGAGGGTTTGGAAAACCAGGATTTCTTCTTCCACACCGAGATAGAATGAAATAGCACAAGCTGCCTTTGCTCAGCACCATCGCTGTTATTAGGGTTGAATACCCACACTGTATTCAGCTCCTTAACTTGGGGCTTTAGCCTCACACAGGGCAAGCTTGGAGTGGGATCCCTGCCTGAGCTGGGGCTGCAGGATATAGCTCGAAGTTGGTTATTGAAAATAGGAGAGAGCTGGAATGGCTTTGTAAGCTGAGCCCAAGTTATGCAACGACTGAATTACACGTCAGGCTTCATCTCTTGCAGTTGGCATTTCCTTAACAGTCAAGCTTGAGCCTGCAAAGGTCTGAGCTCTGTGGCCTGGGAGATTCTTGGGAGCTGTGGGAATGCTCGGCTCCATAGGAGCCGAATAATTCATCTCTGCTCACTTCCCTTGCAATCCCAGCCGGGAGCCCTCTCATGAGTGCAAGCACGCAGGCAGCACTGGGCTGTGCTCAGTGGGGCGTCACAGAGAGGTTGATTTTCTCTTCCCAAATCACTGCGATTTGAACAGGTTATTCTGCTGGAAGACAGGCGAGAAGCTGATCCACAGGAGGAGAGGCACCATTCCATCGGCAAATCATGTGCCAGATGCTTGCCTCTGCTCCAGTTCAAACATTTACCCTCTTTTTTTGTCCTTTGTCTCTCTTTGTTCAGTTTCATCCATCTCCCGATGGTTCAGACTCCCTAATTCCATGTGTTCAGTGGTGGGTTTTCTCTCAGGGACTGAGATGGCCAGGTTATGAACAGAAAAGCATCCAGTGATTGTCCAAAGATGCAGCATTTTTGTGTTGCAACACGAAGCAGAGAATTGCTTCAATTTATAGAGAAAATGGTGCACAATTCCTAAACAGCGTTTTGCAAATTTACATTCCCATGAAGGCTCCTTTCCTGCAAGCATTCCACATGGATACATCACTGTAATTTAGAAGCCCATTGACCCTACTCCTTTTATGTTGCTTTGTCATCGTTTTGCCCCCTTGTTCCAAGAGCAGGAATTTCCTGCCAGCGCCTGCAGAGCAGAGCCAGCAACGCGTGGTCCTGATCTTTAACACAGAAATCACATTTTCTGACCCAGCTTCTCGCCTCATCTCAGCCGTTTCCAGCTCTCCGTCCTTGCTCAGCAGCCTCAGTGCACCGCTACATTAACAATTAATAACAGAGCAGCAGCAAGGATTAAAATGGACAATAGATCCGTTTTAATTGGACAGGAATGTTGCCAGGTAACCTCCTTCCCATTTTCTGTCTGTGCTCTTCATTGCTCCATGAGGCTTTCCCCTTGGTGAGGGCAGCCCTTTTTCCATTAGGATGCTCATCTTGGAGGGCTTGTTCCATCAAGGTGTCATCTATGCATTGGATTAAGGCTGAGCCAGCACAACATGCACCTGACAAAGCTTGGGAGCACAGAGCTGAAGCACAGAGAAGGCCTTTATTACTGTGGTAATGCAGAAAAGCATCTGGAAACCTTGAAACCAGCCCAGGATGGGGCTATGGTTACGGCAGCAGGAAGCATCACCGGTTGGGAAGCGGCAGATGGTCCATCATCCTGACAGCAGCAGCTCTGCAGGCTGCAGCCGGAGAGCTTTGCCCTGCAATATAAGCCCTGTGAGATGCCTAAAGCTTCTTGAGTGATGCAGAGCATCCCGGCTCCCTGTTGGCTTCAGCAGGGACAGCAGCAGCGGGTCAGTCTCTGAACCTCAGCGTGTGGCTTCAAGCATGTGAATTGGGTCACCAATTCAGTGTGACAGTCGGCACACCAATGTGGTGCATGCAGGCTTGCTCCAGCCACGACTAGAGCCCAAATGTGTCGGTGCACTTAATGCCAGCACCGTATACAAGCATGAAAAAACCCTCTTTTCATCAACGGATATTGCCATACACACACAAGAAAACCTCTGATCAGTGGATATCAAAACCAGAACCTTCCCTGCCCAAAACCCCAGATCCCAGCCACTCAGGTTACATAAAAATCCCACCCATGGAAATCAGTCCAGTCACCAAGCACAGTGGGATGTGAGAGCAGGGGGGTTAAACAGAGCAGGTTTACCCCCCTGTGAAAAGTGGCCCAGGGTCTGCCCCATTGGATCTGGCCCTCCTTTCTTTACTCACTTTGCAGATCCCATCTGTGAAGTGGGAGCAATTAAGAGTAATTAATGCGAGATGATGGTTGTGGACCATCATTAGCATTTAGCTCAGATGGGAATACAGCCTGAGCAGCTTCTAGGAAATAACTTCACCCATTTTCTGCCCGATTCATTTTCATGTATTTCAAATGTCAGGTTATTGGCAGCACAGAAATGGGGTAATTATGCCCTGGGAAAGTTGGAATTCAGCACTGAGCTACTCCATAAGACAATGGGCCAAGGCAAGGTGTTGAATGGCAAGTGGGTTGCTCAGACCAAGGCTTCATCACCTCTCATTTTACATCCTGTTGTAAAAAAATAACCTTTTCCTTCAATAGAACAGACAAGGGGAGAGTAAGAAACCCAACTCCACCAATGTAATACTCTGCAGTGCATAACGAGAAGGAAAACAAGAGACATTTCTTGGAAATTTCTTATTTTACTGATACCCATAATTGCCATTGCAGAATTGCTGGGTTTTTTCTTTCTAGTCAGGCATTTTCCCCGGGTTATAAATACGTCTTAAAAGTGCCAGATCATAAAGTTTACAAGTTATGTGAGGGCCGACTCACTGTGTAATTACCTCGGGTTTGCTCTCGGGCATTGCTGTCTTCAAGTGTTATTCTGCAAGGTCTCGCGGGCAGCAGGACCCAGCCAGAAAAAAAGGGAAAGAAAAGCAAGAAAGAAGAGGTGTCCTGGTATTCCATGGCTCAGTTCCGACATAAACACTGCTGGGATCAGGCAGACGTGCTGGAACGCTGCAGGACTCGGGGTCAGAGCGAAAATCCCCTGGTTTCCACATTCATACACCCCAAACCACAAAAGTGCAAGTTTCCCATCTTCAGCTCGAAAACCTCAGAGCTCTTGGAGCCAAAACTGGGACAACTGACAAATAGGAACTCCAAGCAAGAGCTGCTGCAGGAAGGCCGGCCAGCAAAGAAAGAGAGAAGCATTTCCAAATAGAGAAATGTGCAAAAGCTTCCCTGCTGAAGACAAGGATAATACTTGCTGTGCTATCCAAACTGAATGTGCCACTCAGCACCCTCTCCTTTATCACAGTTATTTTAGTGGTGTCGAACCAGGGTTAAAACTAAAGCAAAAACTCCTTACTTTGCTTTCCAGACAAGGCTGTTCTCCCAGTCTTCACTCAATGTCCTTCTACACATCACCCGTAACGCAGAGGCATCATTAGATACAGCATTTGCTGGTCACTGCTCACTTCATCCTCACTTGTTCATCATTTCCACGTGCAAATACACATATTTAATGTTTAGGTATTCCTTAAAACAAACGAAATCCCACCTCCCGGCTGAAATCCCATGTGAAATTTCAGGCAGAATAGGCACATTTTGGTACAGTTATAATAGGCAGAGCTTTACCTCTCAGAATTTCTGAGCAGTTTTAGCCATGAGGATGCCACCAGCTCTGTCACTAAGAAATTGCATGAGGCTGGGTATAAGCACAGTGTTTTTACCCGGTGTAATGATCACATCTATAGGAAGAGCAGTTGTACAGAGATGCATAAGAGATCTCCACAGTGCTATTAAATAACAACATGACCATGAAATCAAAATCAAGCAGAGCATGTGGGAGGCTGCTGCAGCGCCTATTAAAACAAAGAGGAACTCTTCATTAAGGACAGTGGATGGGGACACTGATCCTTTAACTCAACACACTGAGGAAGTGCGTAATTTTATGAACAGGTTTAAGTGCTGTCAGCTTCAGTGGGATATTAGCACATGCTTAGGTGTCTCTGCAGCAGATAAATGGCTCTAAGCAGAGGCTTAACTCCTGCTAAACTGGGGCCTTGGAATGATGTTTCTGGGAGAAAGAAGTATGTTGGTCTTGCAAAGCAGCAGGATCCTTTTGATGTCTCTATGTCTTCCAAAGGCACCCCATGGTGGAGAGGTTCTATTAGGTTTGACATGTTAGAGCTGTTATGGGGCTGAAGAAGCTTGGGTTTGCTCCTAATGAAGCCTTTTAAATGAAAAGCAAATGCTTAGTTTCACGTTTTATGTCACAGAACTGCTTGGAGGTTGGAAAGAGAGCCATGAATCATAATTTGAGAGTTGCAGAATAGGGTTTCATGCTTCCCAACTGGAGTTTTAGAGCTCTCTGGTGTAAGGCAATACTGCTATTTTTATTTACACTTTAAAATAATAGTGAGGCTTTGGGGAATGAAGACGTTTTTTAACATTTTTAGAGCCTTCTTTGCAGCTTCCACAAATCAGTTTCGCAGCCTCCATCCTGCAGCACAGATCCTAATGGGAAGCGCAAAAAAAGTCTCTTTTAATCCATGCCTGAGCAAGAATGTCCCAGAGATTTGGGGCCTCATCTTCAGCACCCTCCCCTTGGTTTTTTAACACATTCTGGCCAAGTTTTTAAGGTCAGAGAAGCTTATTCATTAGTCATTTGGGCTTTATATCCCTGTTCTTCCTGATTTGGGATGGCACACAAAGTCCATCCCACAGCTTGAGCTAAACAAAGCTCCCATGGAGCTTCCGTGGATCCCCAAGAGCAGCAGCGAGCGATGTGCATCAAGCATCTCTGATGGACAAACCAGCCCTGTTCAAGCAGAAGAAACGTGCAGGTCGTTGGGTAAAGTGGCTTTTGGACAGGGAATCTGCCCTTGCCTCCTTTGTTAGAGGCTTTATCCACATGATTTTTCTATTTTCTGTTGGTGGAATATTATTCTTTCAGGCAGAAGAGTGCTAAGAGAGCAATGATCCAGGGATCTGCTGGGGGAAATGGGCATCTTATGGACGTTCCTTTCCCCACTGAGCTTGCAGCACATTTCATTACATAAATATCATGTAACCTATTAATATCCAAGTTATAGCCCTGCTGCTTCTTTGCATAACAGCAAGCACCTCATTCTCCTCACCATATGGAATCACAGAAACAGAATAGTTGATTTATATTGTTCAAAATTGGACTTAGGACTTAACTTCTGCTGGATACTGTAGGGAATAGTCTGTTGACTGTATATGCATTTCCATCCACGGGGAAATATAACCTGGTCTCTGGTAAATACCCAGATGAATGGAAATTCTGCTAGAAGATTTAAGATGGTATAGGGTTATTTTTTGTTTTAACTTGTAAATAGAGCCATCTTAAAGTGCTCTTAAAGCTGCTTTGCAACAAGTAAGAAAGAGATTTTAAGAGACCACAGTTCCAGGATGTCAGCCTTAGCACTCTAAATACAATTAATGAGTCCCACAATTATAGACATCTTCCTGCTTGAAAAGCAAGTGCGAGCCACTCATCATTCTGAAACCCATTAGTAGAGATGCTTAAGGGCCTTTTCACCCCGGCACAGCAGGGCTGTAGCACCCTAAGTCAGACAGTAAAGCTTGGCTTTACACCTGCAAAGGCACTGCAGGAGGATTGGGAGCTGCCCTCCTAATTTGCTCTAAAGGAGCTGGATCAATGACCAAACCGATGTTCCAGCCTCCGTGTGTCCTTACAGGTTGAGGTACCGCTTCAGCCTGAATTTTCCCTGGCATCATCTAAAGGGCTCAAGGGCTGGATGTGTGAAATGACACAAAACCTGGTTTTCAGGAAATCTTTCACACAGGGGGAAGCAGAGCTCCCCTAAGATCAAAAAGGGATTTTATTTTAGCGCTGTCTCTGGCTTCTTGTTACTCCCCTGGAATAGAAGCAAAGAGATTAATGGCGCAGATGACATCATTTCCCATCATATACTATCTGCTGTAGGTCGAAGTATTCATTAAATAGATAATTCAGGCACTGGGGATTTGACAGGGCCTTTTTAGGAGCAAAGATGTTTTGGTCCCTGTGTTGCTCAGACATGTGCAAGCGAAATAAATGCAACACTTCACAACATCAAATCACACCACAACGGGTTTGGCTTTGTATCTTCTTCCAAAAAAAGCAAAAAACAAAACCTACATTTTTAATGCCCTCTGTGTTTGTGTATTTGTGCAGTATGGTCACTGTCCAGGAGTACAACTGCTATGAATCATGGAATAGAATCACAGAATCATTTAGGGTGGAAAAGACCCTTAAGACCATTGAGGCCAACCGTTAACCCAGCACTGCCAAGTCCACCACTAAACCGTGTCCCTCAGCGTTTCTCTCCTGCAGCACTTCAACCTACAGTATTAAACCACAATCACACACTATAAATGCTAAAATGTGGCCAAAAACATTCTTACTGAAGATGATGCACCAGTTGGGAGAACGCAAAGCAAATGTGCTTTAGAGAGATCTTGAAGTCATGAGGTTGGGCACATCCTCCCTGTATTGAGCACTCAAAGAGCACTTAGCAAGTGTTGAATGATTAACCCTCCCAAAACCCCCAGCAAGGAGGGTATTAGCAGACCACATTGTCAGAGAATGGTTCAATTCTTCTCTCCCTTACATCCTCAAGTCATCAGTATTTGTGGGGATTGCTATTGATCTTCAGCAGCAAGAAGATTAGGAGTCAGTCCCCAAAGATGAGAGGGAGAAGAGGGATGCGTGAGCTCTCTGGAGGGCAAGGATGAGATGCAGTATGCCCAAGCTCCTGGTTGTGTGGGGCTTGCTTGGCCCTGTTGGCTCCAGGGAGGCTGAGGAAAGCTGCCTGGTGAAAAATATATCTTCATTCTGCACAACAGGAAAACGTTTCCATTCAGCGGTGCCAGGGTAAATGTGGCATTTCCTTTGGGAAATGATGTTTTTCTCCATCTCAGGGGCTCTGCACATACACTCCAGCACGTAATTAACAACAGCAGATGAATGCCAGCACGTAAGAAGGCAGGGGAAAAGATTGCAGGTGAAATACTGGTTCCGCTGATTTCCACTCCTCTGTCCCATAGCAATGGTTTGTGGCCTAGGATTGCACCATTTTAGTGTAGAAATAGCGACCTTTCTTAATGCTTGGATTATGTGTAACCCATCTCTTGGCTGGAGAAAATACAGAGGTGATGAAAGGTGCACATGGGATACAGGAGCTTTTGTGGCTTGGGAGCAATGGTACCCCAATAGAGAAGATTTTCTGTGGGCAGAGCTGCCTGCATGGTCTAAATCAGAGCTTCACATCAGCAATCCCGCCACGTGGGGAAGCTCTATCCTGAATTCTAGATGGCTGGGTCATCCCTGCTTTCTTCTAGAGGGAGTAAAGACCATGAGGTTTGCTTCATGTTCTGTTCACCTTCAGTCTCGAGGAGTTACTGGAGCACTTGTAGAGCTGCCACAGATTTATAGGGCAGACTAACATCATAAAACAACCCTGAATAAAGTTTATCTTTGAATGGCTTTCAGACCACAAGAATTTCCAAGCCTTGCTGCTCCAGCGGCTCGGGCGGGTATCAGGGTTTGGGTTTTGTTTTTAAAAGCTTGTTCAGAATTAAAAGCATTTTGACGCCAATTTAAATAAGGAGTGGAAGATAAAATTCCAGCCAAAATATGCTACGTCTCTGTAGCCCCAAAATAGGTTGGTTCTTCTGAAAGCAAAGGGTACCCATTAAACCAGATAGACTTGTGCGGAGAATGCTTTCTCCTTGTACCAGACTAAACATTTCAATACACTGAGATTGTTTCTGTATGAATTCCTGTTCAAGATTAATGTTAAGTCAAAAAGATAATCTCATAGTGCAGCAGAGGGTGAAACACAATCTGGATTTAACCTCTGCAAGGAAGAGTGCATTGGAATGGTTATTTTTGGGGGTACAGCTTAATTAAATGTTACTTTGCTGCTTGTTACAGCGGAACCAGGCTGGGGTTTTGGTTTTTGCAGCCATAGCTTGGCAACGAGTGGACTGCTACTGAGGTTACCACCAAATCCCCGTCCCAGAGAATGCCTCTGGTCTTACCCAGCACCAGCTGGGACTCCTGCATGGAAACACAGCAGCAGTTCAATGAGTTTCTTAGACCTTTTGTCAAAGAGTTGAGCTGCTCACAGGAGACCTCAGTGCTGCTCTTGTGGGGCTGGTTTTGCACTGCTCTCATCTGTGAACGTTATAGACCACGCAATTCCTAATGCCAGCAGGGCTCAGGTGCTTCCCTCTAAATCCATTCTGAGGCAAACCAGAGCAGCAGAAATCAATAATTTCTCTCCAGGAAATTTAAAGGACCAATTTCATGACTTTGGAAGTCTCCAGGGCCTTGTGCTGAACAAAGCCTGGCTACCCAGGAGACCCCCAGCTCTACCCAGGGAATTGCAAGCTGTAATCTACTGCTGCTCTTCCATTAATCATGTTTTGGGAGGGCTGTTCCTAATCAAAATGCTTCCTTTATGTTCAAGCTTGGGTATTGCTTGTGGGGAGCCCCAGCCTCCATAGATGATATCAGTGTTTTTGCTGCGGGAAAGCTGGGTTTTTGCAGCTGCTTGTGATCTGCTCCGGCCAAGATTGAGCAGCTCTGGGCTGAAGGAGAATGTCTCGATGTAAATGTAAATGTAAATACAAGCAATCAGATCAGCTCCAGGCTGGGGCAATTCTCTCTTGTTATTTTCTTGCCCGGAGCAGAAGGAGCTCCATGGAACAGCGTGAACGTGCACAGTGGGATTCAGCGAGCAGAGGTGCTGTGCAGCATTACAGAAGGGGGGATGCGTGAACTCTCTGTAGGGCAAGGATGAGATGCAGGATGCCCAAGCTCCTGGTTGTGTGGGGCTATAGCGTTACAGAGAGGTAGGAAACACTGGTTTGACCTCCTTCTGAAATACAAGAGATGAGAAGTGTCATAGGAGTGGGCAGCAGCCTCCTTAATCTGCTCCTAGAAACCAGTGAGGTGACAACAGAACATATGCCCGCAGCATCGAAACAAGCTCAAACCTCACCATTTTCGATCCCGAGATGCAGAAGTTAAACATATCCCTTACCTCGAATGACCTTTGCAGGAGGCTGAATCATTTGCATTTTGATGCACTGGCATTTTCCAAACCAAAGAGACAGAAGAATTTTTATCACCTTCAACAACCCTGTTGCCAGGGGCAACGCTCAGGAATGTGCTCAGCAGCATCAATCCCAGCTTGCAGCAGAGGGCGGTGTTTGTGTGTGAAAAATGCATATTTATAGGGAAATTATACAATCTCTCTTCAACCCTGGGCAAAACGTGGGGCCTGAGTCTATCATCCCGCTAACAGCCATGGCAACAGCATCAATCAAACACACATTAATCCGGTTGCAAATTCCCTTGCCTCTGTTAGTGGGAAAGCGCTGGTGGTGTGCTTTAACTTCCACTGGCTAAGCCTTGTCCCAAAGGACTTGTGATTTAAAAATATACCTCCTGATTCACTGCTGCTGTCCCCCTCGATAACACAGCCTTCCCTGGCTCCGGCTCCTCGGATACTGCCTGCTCTGTTCTAAAAGGAAAACTACACAGGGGAAAAGAGCCCATGAAACACTTGCTATGGTTGTTTAGGTGAGGGAACCAAAGCAGTGAAGCTCTTGATGTCCATCTCCTCAGCTGACCTTCCTCAATGCCAGCCATCCAGCTTCAGCCGTTCTGCTCATGGTCCTGTTGGCTTTCTATTAGCATAGATGCTAATTCAACTTTTGGTGTCCATTTTAAAGGGAGAAGGAGGCAGTGCTAGGGGGAATCCCTGAGTCCTGCCCCTGCTCTTGCTAACCCCTGGGGAGACCTTCAGGACACTTGGTCCTGTCTTGCCCTTCCACCATTGTTATAAGGATGAGGCTGATGGTTCCTGACTCTTAAGGCATTTCTCATGGTGGAAAGCAGAGCCTTGCCCACTGGATGGGTGCTCAGCCATCTCCCTGTCAGGAAGCCTGGGAAGGGAGGTAGGAGCCAGACTGTTAAATTTCATGTGTCTGCACTGGAGAGGAAACTCTCTGACAAATGAGACAAGAAAATGACACATTGCAAGAAACAGTGAAGCCGTCGGTAGGCTGCTGTGTCCCCATTTC
Organism: Pezoporus wallicus; assembly: GCF_028554395.1. Taxonomy (NCBI): domain Eukaryota; kingdom Metazoa; phylum Chordata; class Aves; order Psittaciformes; family Psittacidae; genus Pezoporus; species Pezoporus wallicus. The sequence continues at coordinate 967,326 of NW_026635715.1, forward strand.
ACTTCTTAGCACTTGTGCTTTAATCCCCTGGGCTTTGTAAGAGGGAGAAAAAGGAAGAGTCCTGCCTCAGACAGAGGAAACCAGCAGGATCACTGAAATCCACCCTTGTCATGCACTCACTTCAGGCTGTGTTTTACGGAGACTTAATCACATGAAATCTCTTATTAAGAGGAAAGGCACCATCTCCACCCCATAACTTCCTTTCACACTGTGCTTCAGCTGGGGATGGCTGATGTCTAGGTACTTATCTGGCTTTTGTAGCATCATTGCAGCACAAATCCTGCCCCTGCTGCAGACCCATATCTATGTGATAGGGCCCAGAGCACAGAGGTTTTATCTTGTGGCTACGTGCAGTAAACTCAGTAGTTAGCTGTGACCTACAACAGCACTGAGCTCACTATCTATTTTTTGTTGAGTAAACATCTTGAATAACTCCATTATGTTAAGTGGGAACCTTTATAGTTACGTGGTGTTTTGGTTTTAAATAAGCCTACTCGAATGAAAGGGTAGAAGGTGGTGGGGTGATAAAAAGGGTGCCAGGAAAACCAAAACCTTCTTAGAATAAGCAGAGGAAAAACTATGAGGGAGAAAAGAGACTCAAAGTGGTAGCTCAAGCACTGAATGGTCTATAAATAGCAATAAAGTCAGACTGCGGAGTCAAGTACCAAATGGACTTTCATTGCTGCTGACAATTAACCTCTTGCAGCGTCCCTGGATATGGAAGGAACTTCATGATACACCAAACAAGCCTCTCTCTGTCTATAAATACCCACTGACTTACAGGCTGCAGAGTCCAGCACTGTATGGTTTGCCTCTCTGGACATCAGGTGTCAACGCAGCCTTCAGTACTCTTTATTCTGGTACCATCTGGGCTCTGAATGGAGGAAGTCATCAGCACTATGGGCATCAGAGCCTGATGATGTAAAGTGGGTCCAGTTGCAATAAAAGCTGCTGAAAGCAAAGATGGGCCCTGCTCTTTTTCCAGAAAGCTCTGCAGATGAAGGTGGACATTGGGAAGATGAGGTTCTCTTGCTGGCCTGAATTGAATGGTGTTTTGGGGGAGATGGGAACACAGCTCAGCCACTGCTCCGGGTGAAGGGCTTATTCTGATTCACCTGGGAAAATCCAGGTGTGGGGGACACAGAGACACTGAGACTCAAATTATCCCTGGATAATAACTCCCCCTATGTAAACACCATCATCTACTGTTACAAGCACTTGAAGGTGCTTGTTGGTTTAATGGGGAGGTTTTCCATGGGCTCAGCATCATGCGGCTGAAGGAAGCAGCCTGCTTTGCCTTACCCACCATCAGCACTGCAGCTGTAACAGGCTGTGCACTTCAATGTGTGTTTGTCACTACTTTATGATGATCCTTTTAATAACTGCACCTGCAAGGAAGTTATTCCATATTCTCAGCCCTGCTCTGCTGTCAGCAGCAGTGTTTCCCCCCTGCCATGCTCTCAACTCCCTGTGTCCAAAGTGTGACAGATGTGACAGGACACCAAGTGATGCAGTAGTGACCACAGGTCTGTCCCCAGAGCTTTGAGCTTTCTCTATTGTCTTTTCTTCTCTCAGGGCACTTCTGTCATGGAATGGCAAAGGAGCCATCAGCTGACAGTGAAGTTTGGTGGTACTTGTGAAACGTGGTTGTATTCCCTAAGGGTCTCTGATGTTCTTCATCAGACAACTAAAATCCTGGGTCAGGATTGAGATGTACTTGTAGGAGACCCACGATGAAACCTTCCCTATAGCTGGCTATCAGTGTCACTGGAATGCTCACAGGTACTGGTTTATTGTGTTCGTTTATTGACTTCTTCTTTCTAAAATGCTTTTGAGCAATTGAGGAAGTGATAACTGATGCGTGGATTTCCCTTCTTATGGTCATGCACACTTCCACTATATTCCCAAAGGACTCTATTTTTCCCTAATGCAAAGTGTAAAGTCATTTGATTTAGGTTCAGAAACATAGGGCAAAATCAGATAACAGCATAGGATGCATATTGAAAATGGATATGAAGTGTTACTGGAAACTCCCAAGGAAAAAACACGACTTCATTTTGTAATGTGGCATATTTGATGAATGGGTGTCGTGATCTGTGAATAACTCATAGAAAATCTAAAACAATTGCTACACTTCAGAGCTGCTTAAAACACTTCTATTAGCTTCCTCCACCTTGCTATAATGTGCAACGAGGAAGGAGGAAACTACCAAATAGCACTGATGCAAACTAGCTGAGGGCTTTGGTGAGGTTCTTTAACCAAAGGGGCTTTAGGTCCTGTGAATTTAACTGGAAACCATTTTGGATGCGTCCTTTGGGCTTCTTTTTGTTATTGAGTGGCCACGACATAATAAAGGCTGATCTTCTTGAACTGTAATGCAGAATATCTCCTTTATAGAGAGGGCAAGGCTGGAGAGGTTCAGTGCCATCACGAGCAAACTGCCTGGGCAGGAAGGTCTTGATTTCTGTCATTTTAAGGAATATATTTCACATCTGCCTGGCTTCTGCAGGTCGGTAAGAGCCATTAGGAAGCCAGGCTGAGAACATCGGGGCTCTACAGCCTGGAGAAGAGAAGCTGCGTGGAGACCTCAGAGCAGCTTCCAGTGTCTGAAGGGGGCTACAAGGATGCTGGAGAGGGGCTCTTCATAGGGACTGTAGCAATAGGACAAAGAGGTGATGGGTTCAAACCGAAACAGGGGAAGTTCAGGTTGGATCTAAGGCAGAAGCTCTTCCCTGGGAGGGTGCTGAGGCGCTGGCACAGGGTGCCCAGAGAAGCTGTGGCTGCCCCATCCCTGGCAGTGTTCAAGGCCAGGTTGGACACAGGGGCTTGGAGCAAGCTGCTCTAGTGGAAGGTGTCCCTGCCCGTGGCAGGGGTTGGAGCTGGAGGAGCTTTAAGGTCCCTTCCAACCCAAACCAGGCTGGGATTCTATGATTTCACATGTGAATCCTGCAGTGCCTGACAGGATGCAGGTTCACCCTTTCCCATCCAGGATCTCCTCCCCCCCCCCCCCCCCCCCCGATATTTGCCCATTTTGCACTGGAAGAGAAGAAACACAATTCCCTTTATCTTCTGGTCCAATTTTAACAGGTGAAAAATAAAACTTTGTGTGAAAAAATGGAAACTTTTCCTTTTTTTTTACCTCTTTCAAACATTACCAGTGAGGTTTTAGAGTGATCCTCTACCAGGACCAAGGGAAGGGAGAAACCCATGGCTAGAGCTTTAGTTACTTGTGATAACAAAGTAGTGGACTTTGTATCTCAGTCCCCTCAAGTCTTGTCACCAGAAAGAAACCACACATCTTCAAGGGAGGCTTTTCTTGGCAGCTTTGTAGAAGCATTGAATGGATTGAAAAAACCCTGAGTGATTTATTCCTCTCCTCGTACTATTACTTGCTGTTTGAATCAAGAGAACAGTCTCCCTGCTGCTCGAGCTGCAACCCAGCATCATTAATAAATAGCACTGGTAAGCAAGTGAAGTGGGTAAATTGTCAGCTCCCCTTTGGAAGCTGCCCTGATTAGAATGCTTATTAGTATAAAGTGTATTTTTATGGTTAACCCACTGTGCTAAATATGAAACTGCGTTAAGCTCTTATACTCTTACACCCACCAAATTGAACTACCTGGTGCATCTGTTTAGTAAACTGCAAAACCTCAAGGGTTTGGCAATCATTGGTATTTATTTTGTGCGTTTTAAATCTTTCCTTTGACAAACAGGCAGGCACTGGTGGGCTCTGGTTCACAGCAATAGAGCCCTCTGCACTTAAACATAGCTGCAGAGTGCTGAATAATGGGATGTTAAGAAAACTGTCGTAGTGTGCAGTGCCATAAATCAGCTTTTACCCCGTATGCTCTAGGGCCAGAAGATTTTGAATGCTATAGGGAAGATGGTACATTTAAAACGGACAAAAACTGCACTTGAGATTTCCCCACCTGCTCCAATCAGTGCTGACCACTCAGCTTACATTGAGTGATTCAATACATTCCTCCACCTGCTAACGAAGAGGATGACCTGACCCAAAAACACCTGTGCAGAGCAAAGGTAAACCTCTTTCAATCTCTCCCTGCTCACGAGGACAGGTTGTTTCTCATTACTGCATTAGGGACAGGCCTATATTAGGGTAGCAGAAGCACCTGAGCTGATTTTAGCCATATGGAGGCTGCGAGTTGGAAGGGAGCATGGATTGGGACCTGCTGCTCCAGGCTGAAAGGTCAGTGATCCCTCTAGTTTTCCTCTGGTGTGTTAAGTCTATGAAGTGCTTTGGACAGTGTTTATGGACTGAGCTCTGCTCTTGCTTGGCTGTGTCTGTGCTGCGCGGTGCAGACCGGCTGATGTCCCAACCTCTTTGTACCCTGACCTGCCCCCTGCGTTCTGCCTCTTCCTGCTTGTGGTGGTGTCCCTCCTGCTGCTGGCTTCTGCCCTTTTATAAGCTGTGGAAGGTGACAGCTCTTGCAGCTCTGTGACTTGTACAGCTTTGTGTTTCTCTGCTCCCGCAAGCATGTGGCTGCGGGGAAGGTCAGCTTGCAGAAAAGCTGTACATGGTTTCTTTGCCTTGGGGGTAAGAGCTTACTGAGCTGGCTTGGGATACCCTCAGGGGCTCTGAAGCTGTAAGGAAAAAGAATCAGATGCTTTTTGAAGTTCGTATTTACTGGCTTCTTGCACTTGGTAGTGCCAGAGCATCACTGCCACCTCCATCTCCTCTGTTTCAAGAAGGGCTGCTCTTGGCCCTTCTCCAGACCTATGGAGCACCCCATCAGCTAAAGGGCTGGTAGGAAGTGGCATCCTTTGATTTCCCAGCTTGTGCATGGTTACTTTTCTCCTTATAGATTACCAGTGAGCTCTGTGGGGATTGTAGGAATGGGTGAGTGCTGTGCTAGTGGAACCCAAATTGAATGAGTTGGCCTGTGCCTTTGTTGGCCAGGAAGCCAGAGCTGCAATGGTCTCTGCTGGGAGCAGCCTGAGCTCAGGGCTTGCAGCCGTGCTGCTGATAGTGTGGCAGGAAGCGAAAACAGCCACGTCGGCTCCGTCTTAGCCTGAAATTCCCAGATGCCAGCAACTTCTTGAGATATTCACAACTCCTAAATTTGCACTAAAAACAAACAGAAATGCTGACACCCAGAGCCTGCTGATTTCTCTGCTTAAAGCACACTTTGACTTTCTTTCTTCCCCTCCTCTCTCCTAAAGAGCTAATGCTTGATGCAGAGAGCTGGGTCTGTCTCCATTCCTGAATCATCACTAGCTTTGTTGCCCACACCAGCTGCAGAACTTCATGATGCTCCTTACCCAGTTTATGTTTGCCTATCTTTGAACTTCTAAGGCTGGAAGGGAGAAGCAGTGAACCTTTTCTTTGTGGACTGGGGGTGGTCCTGCCCTGTATGTCGTGGAATTCCAGAGTGATTTGGGTTGGAAGGGACCTTAAAGCTCATTGAGCTCCACCCCCTGCCACAGGCAGGGACACCTTCCACTAGAGCAGCTTGCTCCAAGCAAAAGCTATCTGCCACTATTGAAAGGATCAGCTGCTGTGGATCTGATGAGAGAGCACTTAGAGATAAAGAGTGATCAGAGGGCTGGGAAATTGCACTTAGAAAGATGGGGAATAATTAATTGATAATAAAGACTAGGTAATAACATATAATAATAACTGGGTATAATAATATATAACAATATATAGTAATGATAACTGGGTACATGCCATCAGTCTTCAAATGGGAAGATGCTACTGCAAAGGTTAAAGATATGCTGTATATGACCTAACCCTCATGGCAGGGCTTGAAAAGATTGGAAATGGTGGCTAGATGTTAGGAATATACTGTTTCTACAAGTCCTCTTGCAGAAGTAGGAAGGCATCTAATGCAAGAAGTGGATGCCAAAGTGTCCTTATTTCTGCATTGCTTTTATTTGGAAAACTCAAGCCTAATTCCAGTCTTTCAGCATGGTTCTGAATGCACTGCCTAATGGTGCCCCTTTTGACATTGGATGGGTTTTCTGCTTCCTCCTGTTTAGTGAGGGCTGTACCCAGTGTCCCTGCATGTGCCCCTTGGCCAGAGCTTGTTTTGCCAGCACTCCGTAGTGGGTTTGTGTGTCTTTGGGAGATCTGCTGCTTCCAACCATATCTGTGAGCAAATTCACAGCTTAATATGAGGGCCAGAATTTCCCGTCTGGAAAATGGAGATGATAACAGAAGGAAAAGAAGAGAAATCCATTAATATTTTATAAAGCATTCAAACACCATTGCAGTGAGTGCCATAGAAAAGCCTCTGAGGAAATAAACAACTTTCTGTCTTCAGAGCAGATGTTGAAATAATTATAGTAAATAAGGCACAAGGCCACACACTGAACAGTGAGAGCAGAATGGGCTGTTCAGTCTCTGCTTGCTGCCTGCGCAGCATCCCCTCAGCGCACGGAGGGAGGCAGAGAGCCTGGGAAAGGAAGCATCTCGGAAGCATTGCAGCAAAAGAAGGTTTAAGTTTGGGCAGAACCACCTGGTTTTCTTATTGTCAAGGCTTGGAGACCTTGACTTTGCCATCCTGGTAGTTGTGTAACATGCACTATAAGGTAAACTCTAGTGTGTGGGGGGGAAGGTAAGACTGTGAAGCCACAATAAATTCTGTTGGCTTTCATAAGCATCTGTCACCTGTAGCTGGAAAGATAGGATGCATTCTGGCAATTAAAAGATGGTTTGTATGTTCAAAATAGATATCTGACTGCTGCTTAATCTTTGTGCCTTGTGAAGTCCAGATCTAACATTTATATTCATACCCATGGAGAAGTCTTGGGCATCCAGACAGCATGAAATAATTATTGTCCAAATGACAGAAGTGAATGGGTTTTATATTTATGTCTCTAGAAACAGTTTAAATAAGCTGTGAATGTTCCTACCGTTTCCCTGCCTCTTTCCCTCATCCCAAAGTCCATCCATAGTGAATACTCTATAACCCCCTCTCTGGCAGACTGGATGGGGTGAGCCCTGCTGTGGTCCAGCACTACAAATAGGAACTTCTTTCCAAATCTTACCCATTCTATACCACAGCAGCTTGCACAAGCTCTGTCCTGATGTGTAACAACTGTGTAATGTTGCTGATGTTATGAGCTCTCAATATGGGGGGTGCAGTAAGTGTGGTGTTGAAAGCTAGCAGAGAACCCAAAACTTCTTTCAAATGGTGACTGTAGTGATATTTGCATTAGCAGCTTGTTTTCTAAGGACCAAAGTATTTGTATATTCATTCTCTTTATAGAGTGGCATTTTGGTTCCAGTAGGCTCATGGCAGAAGACCAAGTGATGAATTTGACTTGTTGCAGTATTGCTGATTCTGCTCTGCATTGCATCCACTATGTGAGAGTTGTTCTGGTTTAGCAAGGTGGCTTATCTAGAGAGAAAGGATAATTGTCTGAACAGCCCAATGAGATTTGCCTTCCTAAGGGTTTGAGTCCTTGGGTCTCAACCATTTGTAGTGCTCTGTTGCAGTGACCCCTTTATGGGGTCTATTGTGTCCCTTACAGGGTGCTACGTTCTTGGTGTGACCTGCCTTAGTGTCTGTGTGGTCACTTCATTCTTTTGCCATTGACGACAACCAGACAGACTCAGAACGGTTGAACTCTTGCTGCTTTTCCGTGTGTTGGAGCAGCATTTGTCCACCTACATCTACCCAAATGCTGCTCTTCACCAGATTTTTGTGCCTTTCTTTATAGAGACACAATTCCCTGTGGCTTATACCCTCATTTTGAGTTTAGCTGCAATGTGGATGTGTGGAAGTGTGATTGTATAAACCTTGTTTCCTTAGGAAACCTTGCTAATGAATAGCACTGCGATGTCTAGCACTTCATCAAGTACAAACCCTCATTTTAATCCTGCCTTTCACCACGGTTGGAAGGACTCGGGCACTGCAATGCACACCTGCGTGTCAGGGCAAGACAGAGCCTTGGGCTCCCAGCTTCTGCAATGCCAAGTAATAATGAAGAGCAGCAGCACAGGTACTTTGAGATTCACCTCCTGGGGCTCTCTGCTCCATAAACATAAAAATGCAGACACAGTCCAAAAACATCAAAAAGCCCCAAAGTTCTATAATTAAACCAGTACTAATCTAGCACTCGCCCACTGGTTGGGCTTGGACCTGGCTCTCTGTGCTGCTGCCATTATGCATGTATATATGCATATATATATTGCTAGCACCCATTTCCTTTTCCAGCACCTGCCTCCTTTCTGCCTTGGCCACCCCAGTGCAAGTGCTGCAGACTCAAGCAGCTGATGCTCAACTGCCTGCATGGCTTGGCCAAGGCTTGTGGCTTGTGGCTCAGATTCTGCCTAACCCTGCATTAACCTCAAGCGTGCTGAGCTCCACTGTTGCATCTTTGTCCACATGTGGACTTGTATTTTCCTTCTTAACCTGGAAAAGCACATAGGAGGAGGGTTGTGTCCCAGCTGGGTACCTCTTCTCCCTGCTTTAGATGAGGCTGGCACCTTTGCTGTGAGGAAACCTTGCTGTTCAGCAGTGCAATCCTTTCTTCTGAGCTCTCAAAACTGCTTTTGGAAATCTCTTTCTAGTTCTTTAGCTTTAGCTCCAGCCATCTCCATTCCCAACTGAGACATCCCAAAGTCACAGCTGGTTAATTTTCCCTGAAGCTTTCTCCATTAGTACTTGAAGGACCTTTGAGCAAGGTGACAGATTTACAGTGTAGAACATGGAATGCCTCTCTAAGAATTGCTCTTAATTCAGATTTCACTGCACTTATGGACACTGTGTACAGATATGGAATCCCAGCCTGGTTTGGGTTAAAGCTCCTCCAGCTCCAACCCCTGCCACAGGCAGGGACCCCTTCCACTAGAGCAGCTTGCTCCAAGCCCCTGTGTCCAACGTGGCCTTGAACACTGCCAGGGATGGGGCAGCCACAGCTTCTCTGTGCCTCACAACTGTGAGGTACACAAGTGCAAGTTTTGAATGTTTTCCTACTATTTTAACCCACATAAAAATGATCCCAATAAGCTACATTGGCATTATTGGAATCTTCTACAGTACTGTGTAAGGCTTTGTGCATTGGCTTTGTTAGGGTAATTAGCACTTTGAATGTGCATGAATCAGGTGGTGGTTGAATAGGAGAATTTGTTTAACCCTTCAGCCTCCACAGCTCATCCCTCTGTGTTCCCTGGAATGCCATTGCCAGGAAACATAGGTGAATTTCTGTTTTCAGGGTGTGCTTTGCAGCTCGGTGTGGTACTGAATTAGAAGCACAAAGCTCATGCTCAGCTCTCCATGTGTGGAAGTAGGCAATGGCAAGGCTGATGACTGTTAACGCTTTCATATTAATTCCATGATTGAGCTTCTTCTTTCTCTTATGTCTTTGTGCTGCATCTGCACCTTCCACCATGATGGGCTGAAGGGAGGCTTCAGCAATAAGCACATCCTCTTGCTTATCCTGAAGGCATTCCATGAGGAAAACCCTATGGAGTGGCAGAGGGTTGGGGGCCTGATGAGGGCACCCAGTCCAGAGTGATACTGTGCCATGTGTTCTTGCAACAGGCTATGGAAGAAGTTTTGTTGTCTTCTATGGAATGATAGCGATAGCAATGTCAGAGGTGAAAAGCTTGCTCTTGCCCCTGATGTGGTCTGTCCTCTGCGTAGGATGCTTGGCTTCTCCAGGACTTAATGCAAATCACATGAAGCCTTGACTGGGTTGTGGAGAGTGGAGTGTGCATTGGATGGCTCTCATGTGCAATGTGCCTGGTGACATGAGCCAACTTTCACTGTCCTTTTCTCCAGGTTTATGAGCAAATCGAAGCAAACTCTTGTTTTCCTCTCTTGCTCTCTTGAATTTGAGCAGTGATTTGCATGCTTTCCTTTTCTTTACTCTCACAAGTCCCAACAGATCCCTTCCCCTCTCTCTCTTTAGACATCTGTTACTGGATTTCTCATTCTGTCCATACAGTTTCAAGTCTGCTGCATGAGTCTCTGGAACCTGCAGGGTGTTCCCAGCAGAGCATTGGGAAGCCAAAAGTGTGACCTTGTCCCGCCAGCATCCGCTCTGGCTGGGCTCGCAGCATTGCACCATTTGGTGGGGTCTGACTTTCTGCTGTTCCTTTTGATCTTCATTAATAATGGCTGAAAATAGCACTAAGGGGCCCTCTCCTTCCTCTGTCTTTGTTCATCTTACTGCTCTTAAAGAAAGTTGAGGCTCCTGTTGCAGTATGTCATGAGGTTATCTCGTATTTATTCATTGTATGGCTGTAACTATCCCTGCATTAGAGGAGGTACTGCATTTTAAATGAGGAAGACATGAGCTAGGCATGGTCTGCCCCAAGATTTATGTAAATATGTGTACTTTTATGCCAATTTACAGTCAACTGTCTGTCTTGTTACGGGGAAAAAGTGGCAAGTCTGGCTACAAGCCAGAGCACAAGCCAGTCATCCTGTGCCTGCTCCATTTGCAGGAAAGGGGCTCCAGTGGATGCTGTGCCAGGGGAGATGTGTGATGCTGGGGCAGCGGCATCACCTCTCTGCTGGTGTAGGTGCTTGGGGTGAGAGCGTCTGGTCTGCAGGATGGGAGCAGTAGATGAAACCCTGCTCTGGGGAATCATTTCCTCATTGCACTCCCCCCTCTGCCTGTTGCTGGGGTTTGTCTTGGCTCCGTCCCTGGGCTGGGATGTTCTGTGTTCGTGTCTCGGCTGTAATTACCATCCACCAGCTGTCCCCAGCCCCAGGATGCTGAAACACCCGAGCAGCCCAGCCGGGAGCCCTCTAAGGGAGGAGGGGAGATGAGGATCTGCCTCTCGTCATCCCATCCTGCTGGTAATTTTTCCTAGACATCCCCCTTATCAGCCTTTCGCGCCTCCAAGCATTGTTACAGCTATGGAGAGAGAAGTGGCCAAGAAATCCGAGGCACGCTGGTGTGAGCTGCTGCAGGAAGCTCTGAATTACGTGTGAAGCTGGAAGTCTTGCAGCTGCCTTAGACATGTGAAAAAACCCCTTTCCATAAACATTGCTGGATGCTTTGGGGTTTTAAATGAGGATGATAATAATAGAGGATGAGAAGCAAAACTGAGGACTGGGGGTGCTGCTGTAATTGGGAAACCTGAAAATCTGCTTCGAGTTAGAGTTTGCATCCACTATTTCAAATAACTGCTATGGAAGGATCTGTGGATGGGACCTCTTTGAGTTTTAAGACATTGAAGGTATCTCTCAAGTGATAAGAGGCATCTTAAGGATGGGAAGGCAGCTCAAGCTTCCTGCGTACCGATGTCCATACATCTATTGAATCTGTGGGGTTTTTAGTCTCTCTAAATTAGCACTGGGGTAACTTCTGATTTGATTTCCAATTGAAGTTGTTTGGGGCTTCCCCCCCCCTCCCTGACATTGCTTTTGTCACTTTTGTTTTTGACTGAATATTTAGGAGGGTGTTTGTTTTATTTGGATTTCTTCATCCAAAACTGAGCGAAAGGATAGGAATTACAAAACCAAGTGTGTTTGTTCCAGTCTGCAGTTGAAAACACATAGGGGAAGGGTGGACTCTGCTACCTCCAAGTCTTGGAGGTTTCAGAGCCATTTTGTTACCCAAAAGTCTTGGAAAATCCCAGTGGAGGTTGGGAACCGAACTCCTCAGTTCAGTGCTACTTGGCTACTTAGTTCTTTTAGGTACTTTAAAAACTCCTGTTAGGTACTTCATAGGCATCTTGGGGCACATGAATGTATTTGAAAGATCACATGTTAACCTCAAGGAGTCACCTTACTGCTATTAATACACCTCTTGTAGAAGGGGTTTAGTTTTCTATGCAAAATGTGCTTTGATAATCCATTATTTCTCTTTCCAGAGTATTTAGCTTGGTTTCCTTCAGTGCCAAGCAAACAATAAAGCTTGTTTTATAACATTTCCACTGTAGAATTAAACTTGGCTAGAGGTGTTAAAGATAACAGGAAGGGATTCTACAGGTACATAGCAAATAAAAAACAGACTAGGGAGTATGTAGGCCCCCTCAGGAAGCTCTCAGGAGAACTGGCTACACAGGATTTGGAGAAGGCTGAGGCTCTTAATGACTTCTTTGCCTTGCTCTTCACTGGCAAAGGCTCTGACCAAACCACCCAAGTCTTGGAAGGCAGATGCAGGGACTGTGAGAATGAAGACCTTGCGCCCACTGTAGGAGAGGAACTGGTTCGAGACCGTCTTAAAAATCTGAATGTGCACAAGTCCGTGGGTCCTGATGAAAACCATCTGTGGGTCCTGAAGGAGTTGGGGAATGAAGTTGTGAAGCCGAGGGCCATCATATTTAAGAAATCATGGCAGTCAGGTGAAGTTCCCCATGACTGGAAAATGGGAAATATAACCCCATTTTCAAGAAGGGGAAAATGGATGACCCAGGGAATTACAGAGCAGTCAGTCTCACCTCTGTGCCTGGCAACATCTTGGAACAGACTCTCCTGGAAGGCATGCTAAGGCACATGAAAATCAACAAGGTGCTTGGTGACAGCCAGCATGGCTTCACTAAGGGGAAATCCTGCCTGACCAATCTGGTGGCCTTCTATGATGGGGCTACGGAACTGATGGACAGGGGTAGAGCAGTTGATGTCATCTACCTGGACTTGTGCAAAGTGTTCGACACTGTCCCACACGACATCCTTGTCTCTACATTGGAGCGACATCAACTTGATGGATGGACCACTTGGTGGATAAAGAACTGGCTGGACGGCCGCATGCAAAGAGCTGTGGTCAATGGCTCAATGTCCGGCTGGAGACCAGCAACGAGTGGTGTCCCTCAGGCATCGGGGTTGGGACCGGTCTTGTTCAACATCTTTGTCGCTGCCATGGACAGTGGGATTGAGTGCGCCCTCAGCAAGTTTGCCAATGACACCGAGCTGTGTGGTTCGGTTGATACCCTGGAGGGAAGGAATGCCATCCAGAGGGACCTCGACACGCTTGTGAGGTGGGCTGATGCCAACCTCATGAGGTTTAACCATGGCAAGTGCAAGGTCCTACACCTGGGTTGGAGCAATCCCAGGCACAGCTACAGGTTGAGCAGAGAAGAGATTCAGAGCAGCCCTGCAGAGAAGGACTTGGGGTGCTGGTTGATGAGGAAATGAACATGAGCTGGCTTCAGTTTGTGCTCACAGCCCAGAAAGCAACCGTATCCTGGGCTGCATCAAAAGGAGCGTGACCAGCAGGTCGAAGGCGGTGATCCTGCCCCTCTACTCTGCTCTCGTGAGACCTCACCTGGAGCATTGTGTGCAGTTCTGGTGTCCTCAACATAAAAAGGACATGGAACTGTTGGAACAAGTCCAGAGGAGGCCACGAGGATGATCAGGGGCTGGAGCACCTCCTGTATGGAGACAGGCTGAGAACACTGGGGCTGTTCAGCCTGGAGAAGAGAAGCTGCGTGGAAACCTCAGAGCAGCTTCCAGTGTCTGAAGGGGGGCTATAGGGATGCTGGGGAGGGACTCTTCATTAGGGACTGTAGTGATAGGACAAGGGGTAACGGGTTAAAACTGAAACAGGGGAAGTTTAGATTGGATATAAGGAGGAAATTCTTTCCTGTGAGGGTGCTGAGGCACTGGAATGGGTTGCCCAGGGAGGTTGTGAATGCTCCATCCCTGGCAGTGTTCAAGGCCAGGTTGGATGAGGCCTTGGGTGATATGATTTCGCGTAAGGTGTCCCTGCCCATGGCAGGGGGATTGGAACTGGATGATCTTAAGGTCCTTTCCAACCCTAACTATTCTGTGATTCTATTCTATGTTTGTATGATTCTATGATTCTATTCCAATCTCAAGTCAATGACATCTTGACTAAAGGTATTAACTAGTAAAGATACCATGTATTTCCTAGAATAACAAAGCATATGAAATAAATAAATTAGGACTTCAAATATAGCTTCTGACTAAGAGAATCTGGGGTGTAATTGCTTGACAACACTTAAAGAGTATTTTGTGTTCTTTAGGTAGCAAAAAAGCACCAAGTTTACCGTGAAGGCTAAATTACCATCTAGTCATTGCTACCCCAGACAGCATTGGGCTGTCTTCAGGAAAATAGCTAGAACTAGATAAAAATCAGTTTTTTCAGATGCATCTTTCTTGTGGTTTTAAATGATGCTCAAAATCGTTGTGTTAATTAAATCTGCTCCCAGTTTGGTGTAAATTAAAGGGCAGGGAAGGCAATTCTTGCCTAAATTTCAGTTGTGTTGTGCTAACAAAGCATAACAGCCGCTCCAGAGCAGAGAATGAGGTAAACAAATATAATAATATGGGTGCTTGCAATGCACTTCCAAGGAGACTGACCTTTGTAGCCAGCCTCTGGGTACAAGAGAAATCCAAGCTTGGAATTTGCCCTCACCAGCCAGCAGAGAGGTTTTGTTCCTGTTCCCCCCCTAGATTTCAGCAGTCCATATGAGGTGCCTGTGTGTAGGAGTGAGCCCAAGCTTTGGGTAACCTAAAATCACGTAGGGCTGCTTGGGTCCATCATGGAGATGGATTTGTGATAATCCAGAAATGACAATCGAATGCAGTGATTTTATCAAGTCCTTCATGGGACTTCATCAGGTAGGGAGGTATTATCTCTGTGTCAGGTTTCTGGGCTGGTGGAGAGATGCTCCTTGAAGTCCTGGAAGCAGGATGGGTCTGGCACAGTGTGCTCTTTCAGCCAGGAATGACTGGACAGGGTGCTGGGCCATCTAGTCTTGCTTTTCCAAGAAAGGTTGGACCAGGTGATCCTTGAAGTCCCTTCCAACATGGTATTCTACGGGTCTATGGTTGAGTGCTTATGCTTCTGGTCCGATGAGTGCTTGGAGAAGGTGCTCCATCCACCACCCTTGTGACAACAGAGCAAACCTCTCCATCCCAGCCTATGCACCAGCCAGCTGGGAGCTGGGCTTCCCTGTGCCTCCCCCTTGCTGGGTGTGCAGGAAAACCTTCCCTGCTGCTCTTTTGTCTTGCTGGTAGCAGCTGGTTCCTCTCCGCTCCTGTGGTATCTTCCCTCTGGCCACTGCAGGGCTTAGGAAAGGGGAGGTCAAAAGATGCTGGGATGATCTATATTTATTTATTTAGGGGGTTAAATTAAATGCAGATCCAGACCTTTCCTGTGCCTGTACAACAGATAACAGAAAGCCACATTTCCTTAATGAAGCCTGGGTCCTTTAAATATGAACTCTTGGGCACAGCTATAGTACTGGTTTCTGTGCATTGGAAGTACTGCAGGCAGGGCTCTGAAGCTGTTCCCATTCTACATTAAAACACAGCCATCTGCCAGGAGTCCTTGTACCTCTGCCAGACCACTGAACTGGCCCATACAGGACAATTCTGGGATGGTTCTTCTGCACCTCATAAAACCCTGTTAATACAGATGCTAGACTATCCCGACCTTTCCTTTTATGTGGCATTTCTGAGGACTTCAATTGTATTAATGGCTACGTGAGTGTAGGCTTTGTGATATGGAAGGGGAAAAAATAGTCCAGTGGGGACTAGAAGGAAACTGAACTACATCCTGCTTGGGCTGCAAGTGAAAATTAAACTGCAATTCCCCCAGGTGAAAGGCCAGCAAAGTGACTGCACAGCTGAGCAGGGCTGGGTTCTTTTCCTCTGCTTTTCACACCACTTCTCCTGCCTGGAGTCATTACAAGGCAACACAACTTGTGTTTCCATTATTACAGGTAGAGCCGTGGTGATGTGGTCTTTGTGTCTTTGTCATTGCTGGTTTGGGGGTGATGAACTGCTGGAGTATAATTGGGACCCAAATGGTGAGGAGAGTTGGGAAAAACAGTAGCTGTGACATTCAAACTCTGGAGTTGATTATTCCAAGTGTTGGTGAATGGTATCAGCCTGGGAGAAGCCCTGTGTGTACCCTCCAATTAATGTGCCTTATCTCTGGTCTGGAAGAACAAGAGTGACCCTGAGAGGCCCCATTGTGTAGAAAACCATGTGTTTTCCCTGTATGTGTTCCCTGTGGGGGGCATTTAGCAGCAGGCCTGGCCCCTGGGAGGGTGAGCACTGAGGACCACCAGATTCCGCTGATCAAATCGGCACCCAATAGCTATAATACTATGGTTTCCAAACAGCTTGATGACAAGATAAAGTATTACCAATAACCAGTGTCTGAAGGAAGCCTGTAAGGATGCTGGGGAACGACTCCTCATTGGGGACTGTAGTGATAGGACAAGGGGCAATGGGTTAAAACTGAAACAGGGTAAATTTATATTTGCTCTAAGAAAGAAGTTCTTTACTGTTAGGGTGGTGAGGCACTGGAATGGGTTGCCCAGGGAGGTTGTGAATGCTCCATCCCTGGCAGTGTTCAAGACCAGGTTGGACAGAGCCCTGGGTGCCATGGTTTAGTGTGAGGTGTCCCTGCCCATGGCAGGGGGGCTGGAACTTGATGATCCTAAGGTCCTTTCCAACCCTAACTACTCTGTGATTCTATGAGCAAAGACTCCATTTGTCTTCCCAATGCAACTTCTCTAAACTGTGGCACTAGTGTAAAAGAATAAAATAGAACCATAGAATCAAATGGGTTGGAAAAGACCTTTAAGATCAACTCCAACTGTTCTCTAGCACTGCCAAAACCATGTCACTGGGGGCCTCATCTACAGGGTTTGTGAACACTTGCAGGGATGGTGACTCCAGCACTGCCCTTGGCAGCCTCTTCCAATGCCTGAATAACCTTTAGGTGAGGAAATAACCACCTTATGGACAACACATTTGCACTCTGTGGGCCGATGTTCGTGTTGCTGCATTGCAGAGACAGCACATGCAGAAGGAAGAGCTGGGTTGGTTTTAGGCTTGTGCACCAGCAAATTGCTAACCAGGGCTGAACATGTTTGTGGTTGCCGGTATGGGAGCCACAGAGAAACCAGCCTATGTTTTCAGGGCTATGTTTTCCTGCTTAATGGCCAACATCCTTGCACTTGTTAATTGGAGAACCTCACACCACAGCTTTCTGCCCCTGAGAATAGGGACATATTTTGTGGTGCTTGACTTTAATTAGTAATCTGGTTTTAAAAACCTGAACTGGAGCATAAAGAGACATAAATACAGCATAAAGAGGCATAAATACAGCATAAAGAGACATTCCTGAAGTTCATTAAGTTAAAGAAAGAGGGAGAGATCATTAAAGCACCTTTCCTACAGGAGAGCCTCTTAATTTCAGAGATGGAGCAGATACAGAGGGTATGCTGTCTTACTTCCCTCACACCTCCTGGTAAATGAATGTTTCAGAGCCCTGCAGACTTCATGGCTTCTGGGAGCACAAAGAAGCTCGAATCATTATTTCAGGTTAGGAGAAAAGTTGTACGCTGGAAATGAAAATACTTCCTCTGTGGTTTGCATCTAACGTGGAACTGATGTTTCTCCTGACGTCCATAAAAACGGAGGCTCCAGTTACTGTATTTAAATAGCAATATTAAAAACCAGAGCAGTTTAACTAAATTACTCTGTTAAATGGAGAACTTCTTATTTCTCTTGAGAAGCGTAAGGTAGAGACCCGTCTGCACAGGTACCAAACCTCCCCGGGGAAAGAATTAAACCCTCCTGCTCAAATTCAGGAATTTGAAGGTTGATTTCTGCCCCAAAATCTGGGACATCCTGAAACTCCACTGAAATGCATGACTGTCCTATGGAACACCTCAAGGATTGGGACAGTCTTCCCAGGGAAGTGGTGAAGTCGCCTTCCCTGGAGGGATGTGAAAAGGCATGTAGATGTGGCACTGGGGGACATGGCTTAGTGGTGAGCTTGGCAGTGCCAGCTTAAAGGTTGGACTTGGTGATCTTAAAGATCTATTCCAACTGAAAGGATTCAGTGATTCTGTTCTATGTAATGAATAGTTAAGGAGGCTGAGGAATGGAGAGGAAACCAAGATGGGAAAAGCCTTGCTTTAAATGACTGCCGAAAAATGTACTGAATCAGAGCATAGTCACTAAACAAACTTTAGCCTTAAAATACCTGAAATCTTTTGGAGTCTGCATTAATATTTGTTTTATTGCATCTTTAATTGCAATAAGAAATCAGTTTAGTGACGATTTGGATAGGAAGATGATTTTGCTGGAAGATAGAGTGTTGATTGTCTTGACTTGCACATGTGCTGCCAGTCATAACTTCTGCAGAATGGGAGCAAAATGCAATTTAATGAGTGTATTGGTGTTCTAATTCACTTTTTCACCCACTGGGTGGCTGTCCTAGTGTGTGAAGAGGAGGGTCCAAGAAACAAGGTTCTGCAAGAGACCTGGGGTCAGACCATGCATTCTTATGTTCCATGGTGATAGAGAGGAAGTATGGGTTAGGGAGGAGAGAAATTGCTCAGTAAGAGGTTGAGTTTCAAGCTGTCATTGAGGTCATTAGATCCTCTAGTCTGTCCATCAGATAAGCCATTACTGAACTCTCAATGCTGTCTTCATAGAATCGCAGAGGGGTTTGGGTTGGATGGAACCTTAAAGCTCTTCCAGCTCCAACCCCTGCCACGGGCAGGGACCCCTTCCACTGGAGCAGCTTGCTCCAAGCCCCTGTGTCCAACCTGGCCTTGAACACTGCCAGGGATGGGGCAGCCACAGCTTCTCTGGGCACCCTGTGCCAGTGCCTCAGCACCCTTGCAGAGAATCACCCTTTAGTCTTGGGGTTAAGTACATTATCTGGCCTTGCAGGAGGTGATAGTTGTCTTCCTCTGTCCTCAGAGCTGCAGGGCCATCAGCTATCAATACCTGTGCACAAAGAGCCACGCAATAACTAGCATCTGTGAAGATTCTTGCAGCAAATACCTTCATCCCTCACAGATTAGGTGGCCGCATTAAGGAATGAGGAACTGAGACCAAATGGCCCAGGGTAGGGAATGAGGTTGGCTTCTGCCCAGTTCAGATGTGCAGACATAAATCAATTTATACCAGTTGGGAAGCTGGAACCTCAGATGAAAGCATGTCATTTGATTAGGTGATAAATACCTAAGTGATCCCAGCAAAAGCCCAGCCTTGCTGTGTGTGCTCATGGCGAGACTGGCTGCAAAAAACATGTATTAATGTTTCAGAAGAAGTCTCAAAAATGTGAATCTGAGAAGCCCAAAAGGCAGATGAAAGGAAAGCAGAGCTGGGCACTCAGAATAGCTCATGTTTTCTGGGTATGGGGCTGGGAGCAGCAAGTGTGGTGCAGTGGCCTTGATTGTGAACCAGCCACCTGCTGCACACTGTGGCACTGAATAACACACATTCTATACATATATATATGCGTATGCATAGCTATATATACACACATATGCATGTCTGTATGTGTGGGTATATTTTATATGTGTATGAAACTGCCTCTGCTGAAAAATGTGTGGTAATTTAATATATATAAGAAACTGCAATGTGCCATTGAGTTAGGAGCAAGGGCACCCCAGGCTGTGCTTGGGATGCTGCTGCTGCGAATGGGAATCACTGCACACAGCAGCCTGCATCCTGCAGAGCAGATGGCTCCTGCCAGACCCTTGGGCTTTGCATGGTCAGCACAAAGCCCCAGGGCTCATGAGTAGTCTGTGCAGGGTTTTGCCACCCTGCTGGTGCTTCAAATCAAGCCCGAAGGAGAAAGAAGCTGTGGCTGTGGGCTCTACTCCTCCCAGGACCATCACAGCCTCCCTGGCTGACAGCAGCTGGGCTTTTCCGTTCATCTTCATGATGCTCGGTGCTCATGTACCTGGAAAGAGGCACAGGAATTTGCTGGTGCTCAGAGACCATTGGGCAGATGACACGCACCAGCTGCTGGGCTCCAGTTATTAATAGTCTCAGGAATTGCTATTAATACACTTGGAGCCCAGGTCCTGCGACATGTGATAACACACAAAGCCTTAAACAGGCTTGAATTTCAGCTTTAGAAGTAATTCAGATTCAATTATTCATTTAAAAACTGTGGGACCTGTTAAGTGGTTGCCCATCAGGCAGAGCTGCCAGGTCTCTGGTTCCTCTTTCCCACAGTTGCTCTGCTTTTCCAAGGAGCCACGAGTGCTTCATCCCCCTAAAGCCAACGTGTGGCAGCTTTGGGTGCTCAGAGACCCGAGCTTCTGCCTAATTAAAAGTTTCTGATGTGTGTATTTGGTGTTTAGAGAGGAGCAAAGCGCTGGCGCAGCCCTGCCAGCTGTGGGAAAGATGATGCTCCAAGGGACAATAAGGGGAAAATGAGTCTTTGAGTGTGCGTGTGCAGGACCTTCCAGGGGCTGTGCGTAGGGAGTCAAGCTTTGAAGTGCTTTAATGATGGCTCTTTGCTTCTCACTGAGCTTTTGTAACTTTAGTGGTTTTAAAGCTTCATTGTATTCATGTTTATCAGTAGAAGAACTGCAGTGAAGTGGTTTGAGCTGGTAAGGGGGAGGATGGTGTCTAAATAGGGACTATAAGCAGCTGATGCAGGACCCCCCCCTGCAGTCCTGATCCAGCTCTGGGGCAATGGTACAAGAAGGATGTGGAGCTGTTGGAGCGAGTCCAGAGGAGGCCATGGAGATGCTGAGAGGGCTGGAGCAGCTCTGCTCTGGAGCCAGGCTGAGAGAGCTGGGCTGGGTCAGCCTGGAGAAGGGAACTTGTGTAAGTTTATTGATGGCACAAGTGGCAGCACCCAGCCCCCTCCCTTGTGTTATTTATTGAACAGTTGAAAGTTTTCATTTAAACACACAAAAAAGCCCTGCCCTGAAGCATTTTTCCCTTTTTGCAGGAGGTCACTGAATGGGTTTTCCTCTTGTAGAGCTAATACTCTAGAGGAGTTTATGCAATTAGAAACCAAACATTACTGTTACCAGTGTTGAGAAATGGAAGGTGTGATGGTAACCTGCAGGGGATTGCATTTGAAGCTGGGAAAAGTCTTGTTTAATCCTTATTACTTTTACTCAGGGAGATGAATTGCATTATGAGCCATTATTTTACCGTGAGACCGTTCCTGTCTAGCTTGTCTGTGGTTGTGCCTTGAGAACTCATTCTCAGGGCTCAATATTGCAAATTCAGTGTTAATCCTGGTGAAATGCTTTGGCCTGCAGGTGTGAGGGATGCTTGGGGGATAACCTGCAGCTTTCCATGCAAAACTGCCCCATTTGTTTCTTTGCTTTTGGCTTTTTTTTGGGGGTGTTTTAGGGTTATTTATCACTTGGACCAGGTCAGTGGTCAGGTTATAGTGGGGTGGCATAGGACAACTCAGCAGCAAAAGTGCTCATACAAGACTGCGTAGCCACCGCAGGCAATTATCTATTGCTCCTGTTACTCTTAAATCTTTATCCAGTGTTAAGAGGTAAAAAGCCATCAGCTTTCACTGATTTCCAACTGAATAGATGTGTTTTGCTTTTGGTTTTAATTAATCCAAGGTGGGAAAGCAGGGATGGCAAAAAAAGTATGTGCAGAGATTGAATGTGAGGATTTAAAATGTCTTCTTGGAGAGAGCCTCCACTTTGAAAAGAGCTTATTCCTAACCTAAACCAGCTGCTACTGCACTTTAGGAAGGCAGAAAAGTGAATGAAAACCTCCTGCTTTGGAAGATCAGAAGGTTGGGGTAGATGATGTCAGTGCACTTTTATTAACTAAACCCCAAAGTTTCCTTGGCTGCTGAGCTCTGGTTTTTGGACCCAGGATTGGGTCAATCTTTGGATGGGAAACCTCTAAGCGAATCTCCACTACCTTATTAAGCACTTCCTATGACATTAAATGCAAAGGGGTGAAGAGGACGGATTGTTAAACTTGCACCATCATATTGCAAAGAACTGCAAGAATATGAGATCTTCAGATTCCTGTACTCCATGCAGGCAGAGTGTCTGTAGTAGGCTCCATAAAACACCTTTCCTAGTGACTGGGGCAGCCTGGACACTGGCTACAGCTCAGTAGTATCTGTGGTTGCAATAACCTACTGGTCTGCAGTGCCCAGATTTCTTTCAGGCTGCTTAGATCCTCTTCTCTGGTACATGGGCACTGTTGGATAAAGCTTTTCACTGTGTCACAAACAAGTTGCACTTGGCCTGCCTTTAGAAGTGAATCCTGCAAAGAGCAGTGGCAGTGTAAGGTTGTTTCTTGTCTGGGTGCATTGTATGAACCTTGGTACCACACCTCACTTGCGGGGATGCCTGTTTTTACCTGCCATCACCAGCTCTGGTTGATTTATTGCATTTATCAATATTGGAGCATGAGGAGCCTTTTGTTCACCCAGATGCTGGAGTGGGAACAGCACTGAGTGGTAGTGCACACCAACCTGTAAGGGTCTGCCTGGAGCTGGAATAGCACATTGGTCCTCAGTCTGGCTCCAGAGCACCTTTGTACACCTTATACCCCATTAAAAAAGAAACATGTTTTTTTCATGCTTTCCTGCTAGATTTCCTTCCTTCTGGTTTGTGGTTTTCCTTCTCATTTTGAGGTGGAGGGAGCCAAAGAGCCAATTTGAATGTCTCTTGTTAACTGTGATTTGACCTCTTCCGATGAACAGCGCTGTATAAATACTATTGCTTGGCAAATGAACCCCCAAAAATGGCTCTGTTTGAAAAGCAATTCACAGCAAGGACTCTCGCAAAGCCCACAGCCTGCCTGCTTCAAAATGACACACGTGATTTCTGCAGGCAAGAGTGCTTCCACAAGGATGTGCACAGGGAGGATGGAAAATGCTGCAGCCCACTGCATCTCCATGAAGGGATGTTGACCACTGAATAGACTTCAGCAAGGCTGAAGACACTTCACATGAGGAGAGCATCCCAGGCTTGTCCAAGAACAGCCTCTGTGCTTCTGTCTTGTTTTCTCCTCCTGTGCATGCCACTGACCTGTATGAAGTTCTCTTCAGGTATATGGATGCCATAAAAGCCACAATAGGAACAGTTTTTCCTCTGTAGTATACGTAGTGTTTGATTTTGATTTCTTAGAAGCGAGTCCTCCGATTCCTCAGGCCTGTTAGAGAAACCCAACAAAAAGCTCAGATTTTGGAGTGAATTTTGGCTTTCATCTTCTCGGATCTCCAAAGTGTCCATTAATTTGACAGTGATTTAGTCAGCAGAGAGGAATCAAGCCACGGGCCTCAACGTTTTCTTACTAAAAGATGCATAAATACATTTAGTAGACACTTTTGAATTATCTCCATGAATTATGTCAATGGAACTAACAATTACTCTCAGTAAATCTCGCTTCTGTCAGAGGTACTTGAATAAATTTTATAGCTGGATGCATTTAAAAATACTTAGTAACGCTTATAGCAGCATTGGAAATAAAAACGTGGGTAATAAACTATCGTTTCCTCTCATTTCAAACATGTATCGTTTGCAAATACCCCATACAAGGGATTAGAGTGAATATGGCATTTGCAAATGAAACATTTGTGCCAGAGCTAAGGGTACGGTGTAATCTGAAACCTCATTTTCATGGGCAAGCTGCTTTAGGACTCTTGCTGTAGAAACTGCATTGAATGGTTGGCTGGCTGGTTTTTATGTTGCATCTGCTTGATGCAGTTTTTGATTTAATGGGAGTATTTCCTTAATCCAAGCAGGATGTTGTCTGGAACAACAAGTGCTGGACACGAAGGAAACTGTGTGAAATCTCACCTGAAATGTTTAACTGCAGTGCTATTTCGTTCCTCCTAAACCAAACAACCCAGTTGAATCGTTTATCTTTGACCCATGCAGAAGGAAAGTGGATGCCAAATATGGTTTAAATCTTTTGCTTATACCAAGAATCTGTCCTCTGAAAGAAAACGAGGCCTTTCAGCTGGGCTCTGGATCAGTGGAGTCCAATTGCTTTGTCTTAGCTGCAGGTTTGCATTTGGGTTTGCCTTGGCTTTGGTTTTCCCATTAGACTGGTTGCTTCCTGTGCCACAGGTGATGCTTATTCCTCACAATCTTGTTGAAAGCTTCTTGTTTCCTCTTGGTTCCATTGTGGGTTTTGAAACACATTTTTCACCTGGATATGGATACCCAGGGCTGACTTAAGCCTTCTAATATGAATGGTGTTTATAAAGCCATGGAGGAGCCATGCTCATGCTCCTCCTTTGCTGGAGATGATGGGGACCGCACACCTTCCTGCCTGCAGATGATTGTAGCTTGTGATGGGGCTTTGCCGTGAGCCCAAACCCTGATGCATGCAGGCAGGTGGCCATGGCTCAGCTGGTCAAAGCCCTCTCTGACCCAGTGCCAAAGTTTTCCTGCAGGCTTCTTGCAAAGAGACCAGGTTTTGTCTTGTAGCTCCTTGCCTTTACTCTTGTAGGAGAAAAACTTTGAAGGCGATGCCAGACTTCCAGGCTAAATTCAGTCCTTGGCTGTGTTATCTCCATCTGATCCTGTGCCAATATTGGCCTTGAAACAGCTCTTCTCTCAGCTTGCATTTTGCTAGGTCAAACAAACTGTCCTCTTTCAGGCTTCCCTTGTACTCCAATGTTCTCCATTGCTTCAGTGATCGCTGCAGTTCCTCTGTGTCTTTACTAGAAATCCTTTCTCTGAGAGATGGTTTAAAGGATTTTGGGTGAGGTCACATCAGGGGCTTGTATGACCTGGACATCTCCTTCTGTTGAATGTATCTTGCCAGCTATGTTTTAACATGGGATTTTCTTTTCCTGCTTCCTGTCGGCTTCCTTCACCTTTTGGTGCATTGAGTCCTTCTTTCCAAAGCCTGTTTCTCTAACCAGAGTTCTTCCCCCTGCTTCCTTTTCTTGTGAACTTTCTCATTCTCTGCACTATAAAGCTCCATCCCAGTACTAGTGCTCTGGTCTTCAGAGCTGCTCCGCTTTCCCCTGTGTGCTGTTTCATTTGCCTTCATTGATGACTCTTCCTTATTTCATCAGGGATTTTACTCAGAATCCTCCTGCTTTGCATTATGGGAACATTACATGAAAGTGGACTGGAGACCAATTCTAGAGCAGTTCCAGTGGTGATCCTGGTTTAACACTCCTGCTATTGAAAGATGTGGGAGGCTTCCTGGTGACCAATTTCTTATGCCCCTTACAGTTCTGATCACCATCATTCCAGCTGGATGCATGGCTACAAGTCATTATAACAAATATTCTAGTCCAGTTCCAAAAGACCCTGATGCTGTGTGCCACAAAGCAAGGTGGGACTTGTCAGCAGCATGTGTTCAGCTTCCTTTACTCGCCTCTTGTGAGACCTCACCTGAAGCATTGTGTGCAGTTCTGGTGTCCTCAACATAAAAAGGACATGGAACTGTTGGAACAAGTCCAGAGGAGGCCACGAAGATGAGCAGGGGCTGGAGCACCTCCTGTATGGAGACAGGCTGAGAACACTGGGGCTGTTCAGTCTGGAGAAGAGAAGCTGAGTGGAGACCTCAGAGCAGCTTCCAGTGTCTGAAGGGGGCCTGTAAGGATGCTGGGGAGGGACTCTTCATCAGGGACTGTAGTGACAGAACAAGGGGTAATGGGTTAAAACTTAACCAGGGGAAGTTTAGATAGGACATAAGGCAGAAATTCTTTCCTGTGAGGGTGGTGAGGCACTGGAATGGGTTGTCCAGGGAGGTTGTGAATGCTCCATCCCTGGCAGTGTTCAAGACCAGGTTGCATGAGGCCTTGGGTGAGATGGTTTAGTGTGAGGTGTCCCTACCCATGGCAGGGGGATTGGAACTGAATGATTTTAAGGTCCTTTCCAACCCTAACTATTCTATGAGTCTATGATTCCTCTGATGCTTTCAACAAGTAAGATAGAATATGAAGTCCTAGATGTCACAGTGATGTGTTCGGGTCCAGTTTCATCTATGTGTTCCTACTGGTCGTCCTGTGTTTGCCCTCTCTCCTCTTGAAACCTGAAGCAAAGTATTGTAGAGTTCAGAACACACCTGGATTATATTTAATCCCAGTGTTACCTATAATGACCTCTTTTCTTGCTTTCATTTTATGTGGAGGAAACATTTTGTCATTTTAACTGGTTGCTTTAATTTCCTTTGCAGACTCTAATTCAGTTTGGCTTGTGCTGGGTTTCACTTAGAGCATTGTTTCTCAACTTTTAAGATGAAACTTTTCTTGGGATTGTTCCTCTTCCTCTTTCTTTACATTTTCTCTGCTTACTCCTATGATCCTTCAAGAAAGATTTAATTATCCACTTAGTCTGGAGCTTTTCTTCATTATTTTTTTTACCAGGATGCAAATTCCTACTAATTTTGCACCCAAAAGGAAAAGAAATTCCAATCATCTTCTCTATTCCCATCCCTAAGCTTACCTAAACTGATTTTGCTATATTCCCTTCATTTGTAAGAGTTTTTCCCCTTGACTCAAGGGTGTGATTTACAGTTTTGGTAGTTGTATCATTGCAGTGAGCTTGATAAGTTTAGCCAAGTTTCACTATTTGCATTCTCTTCCATTGGGCATCTGGGACTGGAAACGCCCGTGGCAACCGGCCATTGCTTCCTTGGTGGTATCTTCAGACAGAGAGGACTGGTGCAGCTCAGAATGCACCATTGTTCTTGCTGCTGGTCCAAAAGGTGCTTGTTTGATTAGTGAAGGCTATCATGCATAAGGTACTTCACTGCTGCTAGAAGCTTTGCTTGCTCCCTGTCCTCATAGCTAATGCAAGCAAAACTTAGGTTGAGACCCTCAAGAGTGATTTGCAGCAAGAACATGAGGAGCCATTAGGTCTGTTATATTACTGAAGATACTTATGTAGTGAAACGGGTATGTGCATCAGAGTGCATGTAGCTAATGCTGTAAATCACGCTCTGGTTCCTATGCAGAACTGAAGCTTAATTAGTAGCTGCTAAAGGTCACCAGAGCAGCCCTGTTTTGTAGGTGCATCACATGCCGTAGCTGTCAGCTAAACAAGCCAGCTTCACTTCTGCACGTGTGCTGGTCCTAATTTCTAACTCCCTGCTCTTGTTCACACCAGGCTGCTCTTGGTGCTGAGCCTCTCTCCATCATGTCACTCAGGACTTTAGTTGTGCAGCTTGGAAGTGAGAGCTAACAGCATGTCTGGGCAAGGCTTTCTGCAAGGTGATAGGGAGGATTGCCCTCTTGGTAAAGAGGAGGAAAATAAAACAGAGGGACAATATTCTGTAGTGAAACAATGAATAGCTTTGACACAGGTTTCAGTCCTGGAATATCATGGAGAGCAAAACCTGAAGGATGGGTGCCCTGCGCCACTGTTTGAGAGTAGGGTGAGCAGTGGGTGATGTCTCCAGGACAGAGACAATGGTGCCATTCAAGGCCAGGCAGGATGTGGTTCTGGGAGATCTGATCTAGTTGAAGATGTCCCTGCTCATTGCAGGGGGGTTGGACTTGAGGAGGTTTGAAGCTTCCTTCCAACCCAAAGTGTTCTATGATTCTAAGTTGCCCTACTCCAGCCCTCTGGGACCAGCTCAGGCCAGCATGTGCTATTTCCCCTGAGTGTGATGGTCTTGAGTTATTTAACTTAATTGTTCCTGTAATGGATGTTTTCATTCATTTCTTCCCAGTGACTGCTTCTACAGGAAGCCTGTCTGTTTAGCTGGAAATAAAACTTATCCCCTGATGAAGCTGGTAATAACAGGCTTTCCTAAAGCCTAAACATGGATCCTTTGCATGAATTGATGACATGGTATTTTGTTACTGCTGTGCTATAGGTGCCATTGCCATATTGCCATGCTAAAGGTGTTAAAGGAATTCCTAAGGCCTGGCCATATCTTTCAGTGGACCAGCTGGTAAGACTGATAAAGGGCAAGGTTTTAAGTGTGCTGGTCCATTTATTTCAGTTCCAGACAGTTTAGTTAGTCTAATAAAAAGATACAAATTCTTACATGCTTGAATTCTCTTGTGTGCTGGTCACTTCTTGGTGTTACTGTAAAACGAACACATTATCTATATGAATGCTCAACGTTACCTGCTTATCTCAGGTAAAATCTACATCAGTGTTTACTCAACCATTTAATCCCTTTTCTGTGCTCCTACCTGCTCCTACCAATTAGCTCGTTGCTGAACTCATTTTCTCCAGGGTTAATGAAACAAATCCTTTGAACTCATTAGTTATTTCTGTCTGATTTGGTGCAGGGCTCTCTCTCACTGCCTTTCCAGTGAAATTGGTTATATAAATTATCAAGAGTTACACTATGGAAAAGGTTTGATTAAGTTAATTAGAAATTCAGAACTTGGCCTTTGGCCAAAATGTAATTTACTTTCCTTAAGCTCAACCTGAAATGAAACCTTCTTGCAGGTTTTAATGTAAAAATTCACAAGTTTTCTCTTATTTTCTACTCTTTATGAAGAAACCCAATGAATTAAATGGGTAAAAGTCTTCAAAGAAGAAAATAAAGCATGGACAAACTCTAAAATCAGGGTGGGGACTGCTGTCCTGGATGTGCAGTGGAGCGCTGCCTTTGGTGGGTGAGTTAGCTTAGAGTAGATGCAAGCCTTGTAATCCTTCAGTGGGTTATAGATATAGAGGAGGGTCCAGTGTCTGTGCTGGTACCAGTGGACCTGCCACAGGCATCTGAGCATCTGCACTTGCTTGTCTCTAGCATGGTTTTATCCAGACAAGGTCTCCTCCAAGTCAAGCCTGGACTGGGTTCAGAGGAAAGCACCGGACAGGGACCATCCTTAAGATGCAATTTAGACCCGCAGCTTGGGCTGCTCCAGTCTCTTTTGCTCCTGAAGGATGCTGAAGTCTCTGACCATCCTTCCTCATGGCTGGACCTGGATACACCCGCATCTCCATGAAACCAGGATCTGAGTTCTGCTCGTGTGCATCCCCCTGAGATACTGCAACACACCCCCGCTCTGGGTAAACGTAAAAGTGCAAGGTGTGGAGAAATGCATGTACCCCAGTTTTCCAAACCCAGTGAGTAAGGAAGCCCATCTCTGCTGCTGTGCCAGAAACAAGCTTACCTCCGAAGCAGAGCAGAATTTGTATCTCTACCTACAGAGGAGTTTTGGTACTGTCTGGGTCTCTCTTTTTCTCCAAAGGCAGTTTCTGCCCTAGGGTTTGGTGCTTGGCAAGCCGTTTCCCTGCTGCAGAATACCAGCACAAGCCAGGAGACTGAACTGTGCAGGAGAATGGAAAGGCAAACCCTGCACAACTTAGGCTGGCTCTTGCTCCAGTGCAGCAACAGAAGATAATACAATCCCCTGCTGGGCTTAACAAAACCCAACAGCCAAACCCCCAGATCAAGCTATTGAAAGGCCAGGCTGTTTCAGAGCTTTTAAAACTAGATCCACCTTGGTGATGGCTCTTTGAGATCAATGATAACTCAGGACCCATTGAGACACCAGCACCATGGGCTGTCCAGCCCAGTGCTTCTAGCAGAGAGCTTATAGTCAGATCTTGTAGCATCTTTTCCTGCTAACTTGTAATACATCTCTGCACGCTGCTTACCCTCTTTGGCATGTTTTTGAACAGATGATTCTGTGATAACACAGTGAGGTACCATTAACATCTGCTGCATGTTTTGATGGCCATAAGGGAAAGTGCTACCAAAATGAATGATTTGTTGTTACTTCTTTGTAATCATCACTATGAAACCAAGACAAGGGACTGGTACTCTTGATGATAGAGGGTGATAAGGGATGGAGAGGGATGTAGAGCTCCAGGTACGTATTGCAAGGCTGGCTGCTTTCTGTCGTGCTTAAGCCCCCTTTGGGACTGGCAAGCAATACACTCACTCTTCCACCTAAATGACTTATAATCACCCCTCGGCCTTTTTTCTTATTCTTCTGCCCATTCCCTATTTTAATTATGATTTTTTTTCTCCCTGGGCACTAAAACCTCTTGGATTTTGCCTTTTGGTTCAGTTATTTCAGGAACTCATTAAATGCTGAAGTCACGTGTCCATTATTAGAAAGTGCAAACAACTCTTTAGCTGTGCCATGGGAGAGACTTCATGGTGAATTACCGTAGTTAAGTAGTAGCTTAACAGCTTGAGACTCTTCTAACATTAGGCAGGGTGTTTTAGACCTTTAATGCATGGCAGATTATGATGCTTCCTGTACTGAATGGGATGAGGTTATTGTCTGTGGTTGGGTTAATATGGATTCTTGTAGAGGGATAACACAATCTTGTACGTGCTTAGAGGAATTAGGTAATGTTCTGTTTGATGAGGACAAGGAATGACTTATAGGGATGGGATGCTCCTGCCAACGATAAGCAAAGCCCACCCTCTTGCTTAGCAACTCTTGTCTAACAGAATTCAGGCTAGAACCGATGTTGAATCATGATGTGATTCATCAAACTTCAAATTTCACTGTAAGGTCATTCCTTGACAAATCGTTTCTTCTGGAGGAGCTGGTTCCTCTCATCCCTCCCAATGGTTGAGATCATCAGAACCTTTAGTGCAACTGGGAGTGCTAAAGAGCCCCATAACTTGCCCCGTGAGCCACTGCAGTCAGTGGTGAGACAACGGAGCTGAGGAATCAATATTGCAGGGCTTTGCTGGCAGCAACCTCATGGAGACCAACAGGGAGCTGATGCCTGTGTCCCTGAATGTCACTGGGGTGATGGATGCTGAGGTGCAAGATGCTGCTGTTTAGTGACCAAAACTACCTCAGAACAAGACCACTCACTCATGAGCTTTTATAGCTGTCCTTCCTGTGCTTTGCTACTCTTTATAGCACAAGGGCAGGTTGGATTATTTTTACACCAGTTGCTTAGTTAATCAGGCAAAAATGTGCCTGATCTGAAATGCACCAGGTGGGGAGCTCAGTAAAAACAGGAAGAGCTCACCCAAATGTTAACTCGGTTTCTAATCTGAAACTTGACTCTTTTGATGTTGGATTGTAACTTTGGATCAATGGAACTAGATAGAATCATACAATGATTGGGGTTGGAAAGGACCTGAAGATCATCCAGTCCTAACCCCCTGCCACAGGCAGGGATGCCTCACCCTAGGCCATGTCACCCAAGGCTCTGTCCAACCTGCCCTTGAACACTGCCAATATAGTTCAAATATTGCAGATGCTTACTGTTCTTTAATCAGTCACAGTTAATGTGTGTTCATTCTGGGTGTAAAGACAAGCTTTTATATATAGATGTATATGTGTGTGTCCTTTTTCATATGTACCCTAAAATGAGGACAGATGATGTAATGGGAATCTCGGGCAAGTGTGTAAATACTTTCTGCAGATAGTTTGCTGCAGCAGAGAACTACCATCCTTTGCAGAAAGAGAAGACTTAAAACCCCAAACCACCTCTATTGCAAATGGTGAAATAAGCTTAGGTTTACTCAGTGATCCTCATTGCCCTTTATTGGACTGGTAAGATTTCTCTGCTCAGCACCTGCCCAAGGGTACTTCTGCAGCCTCATTCAGAGCTCTTGGCAATCCCTGGGGCACCCATTAGGACTGGCTGCAGGGCAGGGGGTTACTGATGGGGAAAAGGAGTCAGAGGCTCCCACCCCTATGCAAACTCCATAAACTGCTTGTGCACGAGCTCTTATACTTTGTGTTACTGTTGAATTATGTCTTGTTTTTATCATGAGGCAGCCCTCAGCATCTTTATCCATTCCATCCCACCCTGCTCCTGTGCAGATTCCTCAGCTGCAGTGAGCAACGTGAGGGCTGAGAGGAGATGGATCAAAATCCAGCCTCTTGGTTAAGGCAAAGGCACCCGGGGCTCTGACAGCACTCGCATCCCTGTGGTCTGTTCCCCTGGTTACAACTTATCCCTTCTCCCTGCATGTGCTGTTATCTTCTGCATCTTCCCAAACCACAGTATGTAATCCAAATGCAATGCATTATGTAGAGGCACCAGGAATCCTATTTGTTTTGCTGTATTAGGTCCCAGGAAGGCAGCGAAAGCAAAGCCATGCTTTGCCTTTGGATCTTTGTTAGTTATTACAAAGTCGAAGAAGAAAAGCAGAAGAATAAACTCACACCTTGCCTTTTTGATCCCAAGAGCATTAGTGAAGCTAGCAATTAAAAGCAAATGCAACTTTCTGCTCCTAGTTGAGTAGGTTTGATAAGTAGGTAAATAAAAAGGGGCAAAAAAATATGGAATCTTGCATGCTTATCCCATTTTTCACAGGAGAATGCCTGTTAGGTATCAGAGCCATGAATTCCCATGTAAGGAGCTCAGACTCATCCTGCTGAGCAACGCGCATTGTACTGTGCACTGTATGTACATAGCACCGTGGTTGCACACTGAGCAGTGCATGGGGGAAAGGGGCAGTTTGCCCTTTGGGAATATTCCCAGAGTTCTGGATGAGCTTTAAGCTGGTCCCAGCACCTCTGTCCTTCCCTACCCCCTCACTTAGGGTTGAACAGGGTACTGTTGTCAAGAGAAAAGTACCCACAAGGAAGTATCGGATAGTTTTGAAGCATGTTTTCAACTCTATGAATTTTATTTGTGACCCTTTTCATGGGAGAAAAAGGAAGAGAGATGAGCTATGGAGTGAATGATTTTGACCTCTAAATTACAGCCAGTGTCTTGGTGTGCTAACAGTAAGTCTTGCCTCAAAAAGAAGTGGAAAACTAATGGCTTTGATGCTTTGTTTTGGCTTATCCCACTACTCCTGCCCCCTCTTCTCACTGATTGCAACCAGGTCCCCTCCCTGGCCACACAGCAGGATGGTTTTGCAGGCCTGCTAGTTCCCAGCACCAGCATGGAGCCCAACTAATAAGCCCCACAGAACTTATTAGGTCACGTTTTGTGGCGTGTGTCACCTCTAATGAGGGTGTGCTTCACTGCATAGGGAGCAGTGAACTAATGCATCCACTGGGACTGGGGTCTCCTAGGTTTCAGACCCTGCTCAGCGTGTGAAGATGTGGCTGATTTGTAATGCAGGTCTTTCCATTGCTATTCAAGAAGTTCTCCCTGCTGTTAATATTGATTTATAACAGGGTTTGAACTGCTTAGGAAAGCTTCAGAGTATTGGAAGAAAGCTAAATTCATATCACCATTAAGATTAAAAAGGGGGAACAAAGGTCTGAGGTAATTGGTACAAAGCACTTGCATGGATGCTGTATGAATGTGGTTTTCTGGAAGGAAGGGTGATGCAGCTTCAAAGTGGCACATATGGAAAGGATGAAAAGCTAGTTAGCTAAGTGGTTTGATGATGGCTTTATTGCTCTCTGTTTCCAGGGGTGAATCAGGTGGTTGTGGTCTTGCTGCAACTTCTGTGCCACCTTCTGGGAGGTGCTTTTCTGAAGGATCACCTAAAAATTGTGTGGGGTCAGAGAGGAGCTTGAACAGTCACAAGTGAAGGTTACGCCTCAAAACATCAAAGGGGCTCCTCTTACCCTTCCTTATAGAATCATAGAATGGTTTGGGTTGGAAAGGACCTAAAGATCATCCAGTTCCAACCCCCCTGCCATGGGCGGGGACACCTCACACTAAACCATGGCACCCAAGGCTCTGTTCAACCTGGCCTTGAACACTGCCAGGGATGGAGCATTTACCTCTTCTTTGGGCACCCTGTGCCAGCGCCTCACCACCCTCACAGTAAAGAACTTCTTCCTTATCTCCAATCTGAACTTCCCCTGTTTGAGTTTAAACCCATCACCCCTTGTCCTATTGCTGAAGTCCCTGATGAAGAGCCCCTCTTGGTTTTGCTACCAGTCATGTAGGGTTTTAGATGTCAACTTGACAGACTTCAATAAACTCTGCCATGGCTTTTAGCACAGCTGTTTTTGTGTGTGACTTGCAGGGGTGGGAAGCAAGGTCTATGGGGTAGATTATGGTGGCAGATGGACATCTGGGCTCATGTGAGGGTGATGATGTCGGTAGGGGCAGAATGGCAATGTGGTGACACCACTTCTATAGCTCCTTTAATTCACCCAGGTTCTCGCACATGGAGCTGCATGGCACCTTGGAGACCTACCATGATAGACCTGGGTCATCTGTTACATGAAGTACAGGCTGGTGTAGGTGATAAAACGTCTTGTTGTGTGGCTTCCTCTTGAGACCTGGAAGGGGGAGACCAGCAAGAAGAACCGTGTCCTTTGCTCTGGACTTGAGACAGTAGGGTTTTTTGTGTAATAGACTGATTATCTCACTTTCCTCCCTCTTACTGCACTTGTTTTAATGCCTACAGTGACACACAGTGGTGATGAGCTTCTGCTGTGCCAAAGCGCTTGCCTTGACGCAGGGAGGTAGAGGACATTGTGGATGGTGGGAATGGTGACTGCCAAGCTCCCGTTGCAGGAGCACATTGCATTGGGCTGGATCCACTTCGCTGACGACTTGGGCTTCAGGGTGCTTGTCAGATGGCCAGATAAGGAAGCTTTGGAGCCTTTGGCTCTTTCATCCCTTATATTGCCCATTTACTACCAATTCTTTTCACAATGAGTAGATAACTGCAGGTTTCATAAGCTGATTTGCGCCATAAATGGCGCACTCAAATCCTCTTTAGCTTTTGTAACAACGCAATCTTTTCTCATCCAGTGTAAGCAGCCACAAACTAAAAGTTGGCTTTTGGCTGTTTTATTTCCCTTATGCTCTTCATGTGCCCAGCAGGAAAATCTGGCTCGGTTTCTCCTTAGGAGAACATTTTCCAGTCTCATGGGATGTGCTCGCCTCTCATTTCCAGGTGGTGTGTTAGCAGAGGATGTAGATGACAGTTTTCATCAGGATTATTCCTTTCTGCGATTCCATTGCTCATTTCCCAGGAGTTTAGGACTTTTTTTCCCCTTGCTTTAAGAAGGAACATGATCAGATGATGAGTCTTGGGCTGTCTTCCTACTTCAGCCGTTGTTCCACGCTGGGAAACTTCAGGCAGGTTCCTCTTTCCAACCCCCAGATTCTCCAGCTATTAAGATGATCAAGAAATAAGCTGATAAATCTCGTTTGAAAGGTCTGGAGGTGGGAGACAAGCTGTGAACAAATGCACTGACACTGGAAATGGGTGGGGGGGAAAGAAGGAAAGCAGCTGTTTACCATGCATCATCCCTGAGGGCAGCTACGGTACCTGCGATGCGCCCATGGAGCCAGTGCTGCGGTGGGTGTTAGCGTGGCCCCTCGGTGTGTCCGGGTGCGCAGGGAGGTGCTTCCATGGAGCAGAGCAGATGTGCTCGGTCTCCGTCATCCGGAAAAATGCTTCTTGCTGGCAGCACAACGCAGCCGTGCGGGTCAAGGTCAAGTCGCTGGCAGCCTGCATCCCTGCGGAGCCGAGCCAAAGCGGCGTAAAAGCCCCAACCCAGCCACCGAAATCCCTTTTCCCTCCAGTTGCGATGGCCAGCCCTGTGCCCCCTGCCCCGGGCTGTGCTCTGGGGACCCGGGGGGACCGGGTGGCCGCGGGCAGGCACCGATGCTGGGCTGCTCCTGACATTTCCGCCTGCGAGTGCCCAGCCAATTGGCGAGGCTGGAGCAGCGACACATGAAATACGATGATTTTCTGCTGAAGAGGAGGAGGAGGAGGGGGGGGAGAGGGCGGGAGGACCGCTTGCTCCTGATGGTTTGCATGCCGGGGGCTGCAGAAAGCACTGGCCACAGAGGAGGGTCGTACGTGGAGCCGCAGCACCCCCGGGGATGGCCCCTTGCTCTCTGCTCCCTGACCAGGAGGATGCCATTGCCACCAAGGTGGGCCGGGTGCCGCTGGCACCAGGAGAGGTGTTGGGGGTCGCTGCCTTGGGGTGCCAGGCTTGGGAACCCATCACCCCTGGTCCCCCATGGGAGAGCTGGCTCCGCGTTGTCCTGTGGGTGCTGAGCCATGCATGGGGCCACCGGTGCTTTGCGGCGCTGGTTGTTAGCGGGCTGAGGTTTTTTTTGGGGGGGTGCTTTGACTCTGTTTGCTAAAATAAAACCACCCCCCAATCCTCCTCCTGGAAGAACGCTTTAGTGCTGTGCCAGGGCTGCTCGGCTCAAACTTTGCAGCCTGATCCTTAGTTTGATGGGAAGCACTTGACAGAGCTCCTCTCTGCATGTCATTAACCCTCTCACACCACCGCCCGGGCCGGAAACTGTTAATCCCGAAAATTCAGTTGCGAGTTAACCCTGATGAGGAGCGTCCCCCCTCCGACACTGGGAATCGCGTCCAGCAGCTGCTCGTTTCTATAATGACTGTGCATTTATCCGAGAGCTGGGTGGCAAGTTTTCCATGTATTATCCTCCCAAAGAGAGGGGAAAGGGGGGGGGGGGGGGATAATACAATTAAACCAAATAATCATACAACAATCTTCCCGAGGACAGGCTCCCCGTGCAAAGCGCACCTCCCCCTGCTCCCTCCGTGCCGCCGCCGCTGCTTTAGTAATCTATTTGCGCCGTGAGTGACAGTCCTCCAGAAGTGATAATTGGTGCACTGTAGCTTTAAAAGGTTAAAACCCTTTTCAAAAAGGCCTAGACTCATAGTGGGAAAAGACAAGAGAGGCTTTGGCTGCCTTTGGAGCCCGAAACCAGCTGCTGATTAGAGTCTGCGTCTTCGGGCTGAATTTATTCCATATTTTCCAGCAGCAGGGATTCGAGGAGGAAGCTTCCGTTTGGGTTTCTTGATCGTGGTTTATTTTTATTCAGAGGAATAACAGAGGAAGGATTTGTTCCGGCTGGAGCATGCTCACAACCTGCAAGACCTCCCATTATTAAACTGCCTACTTTGGGCTTTCAGATACATGTGTTTTGGGGTTTCTTTTTTAAATTATTATTATTAGCGTTATTATTATTTGGCAGCATCTCCGCTTTATTTTTGAATAATTTATTTCGAAAGGAAGCTGATCTCGTAATGAGCTTTCTCCTTCCTCACTTGAAACAGGTGCTAATGAAAGAATGCAAATAGCACCGGCTGAGCCGAACATTTCCTAAAGAAGGGAGCAGCCACCGACCCAAACCGCTCCGGGATCTGCCTGCTGCCACCCAGCAAAGGTAGGCACCGGGGCTTTTATGGGCTTTTTCTCTCTTTTCTCTGCCTGTGCATTTGCCAGCGCTCTATCCGATTCCCTCCCTCCCTTGCTGCGGGTGCACAACCGGACGGCGAGATTCCATTTTGCCTCCCGAAAGGTGTCAGGTTGCCACCGAGACGCTCTCCTCCTGCACGCCGGGTGTGCATATATAGCTCTATATCTATCTATATGTGCGCGTATCCCCTGGGTGGCCTCGCTGCCTGCCGAGCATGGCGATGGATGAGCGAGCTCCCCGAGCCCGAGGTAACCTCAGCGGTGTCAATCAGCCCAGGGCCAGCCTGTAACCCTGTCCCCGCCGAGCTCGCAGCGACTTTGCTCCTTGCTCCTGCTTAATTAGCCCTGGCTGTCACATGAATTTAGCGCCTCTTGACAGCAACTTCATTCTCTCCCAATGTGCATAGATGATTGTTATGATTTTATTGCCCCCCCCCCCCCCCATCCCCATCCCTTGCTGGTGGGAGGCGGATGCCGCGTGTGATAGCGATGTGGATGATGGACACGGGCGTGCGGAGGGGCACGCACCTCCACCGGGCATCCTGCTCGGTGGGAAAAGGGACGTGTTGCTACCACGGGGAGCCTGGTCCTCCCGGGGTGATGCTGGGTGTCTGTGCTGAGGCCCTGCTCTGCATCCCGTCCTGCTTTAGACTCCCTGTGGAGCAGAAGAAGCTGTTACCTGGTGCTACAGCGTGTATAAACATAGCTTAAAATAACATCCCGACCCTTGTTTTAGCAGCCAGATCCCTGCCTAGGGCTGAACCCCTTTTTCCTGCACAAAGCCTGGGAGATGGCTTTTCTTTCTCACCCTGCCTACTTGTGTGTGTGTGTGTGTGCTTGGATGCGGGCAGTGCTGGGTGGCATCCTCCGAGGTTTGTCCTTTCCCGAGGAGCTCGAGTTTTCCTCCGTGCTGGGAGGCAGGTGGAGGCAGCCCCATGCGGTACCTGGCCACGGCTCCCGCTTGGGCTCCCGGTTTTCTGCCGTATTCCCCCAGCTGGGCTTGCAGCAGGGACTGCAGTGGCTTCCCCAAGGGCCAAATCCAGCTTTTGCCGGGATCCGGCTCCTTCTGCCTCAATATGAACCTCAAAGGGCAGAAATCAACCCTTTTTCTGGAAGCCTGCCTTTCTGTTTCAGGGGGTTTAAGTGTGTTTGAGCAGTGTCTTTATTTTCTCTGTGTGCAAGATGATTTGTAAAGGGTTTTTTTCCTTTGCCTGACTGTGAAGGAAAGGACCAGCAGAAAAGTTTCCCTCAAAGAATTGTGCAATCTGAGGGTGGGCAGCGCATGAAATAAAACACTGATTTTATATAAACAACCCCTTGAGGCTTCCTAGAAAGAGAACTCATGAATACCTTACCTGACAGATAGAAGGTAATCAAAGCTGAATATGCAGTCTGGGCTGTTCCCCTCCTTTCCAGAAGCAACTAATCTATA
Organism: Pezoporus wallicus; assembly: GCF_028554395.1. Lineage (NCBI taxonomy): Eukaryota > Metazoa > Chordata > Aves > Psittaciformes > Psittacidae > Pezoporus > Pezoporus wallicus. The sequence continues at coordinate 1,005,397 of NW_026635715.1, forward strand.
ACTAGGAGTTTTGTATGGGGTATATGCAGGAGAAAGGGATTAAATCCTGCTTTGGAGCCAGCAGCAAGGGAATACTTCTCTAAGCCTGGTTTTGGCTGGGTGCAGTGGGTTGTCCCCTGCCTTCCTCTGTTAGAAAAGGCAAATCTGGATGCTGATGGGTGCTTTGGGATGCAAAGAAAACGGATGTTTCCTACTCTCTTGCGCCCAGGCAGCGATGCTCGGCTCGCACCGGAGCTGTGTGGTCCTGTGGGGACGGGGCTCTCTGGTCTTCATACTGTGCCAAAGGAGGAGTGGGCCCAATGCTATGGGGTTTTTGTCTCCTGGAGGTTGTAAATCGTCTCTGTCTTCGTTTTTGCCTCTTCTCAGCCAGCTCGCTCGCTCGGCAGGGCTTCTGCCGAGCAGTGCCATGTGGGAGCTCGCTGCTCATCTCAGCTCCCCAGCTCTTGCTCTACTCAGGCTGGTGGGAAACATTTTGGATGAGAAAGCTCCTGAGAAAGCCCATGCAGGTGATACCTGAGGAGGGGAGGATGGGGAGGTGGCATTTTCCCTATCAAATATCTCCTGTATGGAGAAACATAGGCTCAGGGAAACCTTTCATGCATTGCCCAGCTCAAACCTTCCTCCTGGCACGTTGAGCAGGGCACCCCAGATTTTGTCTCTGTATCACTCTGTTAATCCTTTCATCACCTCCTGAGGAAGCGAAATGCAACCGTTGCTCTCCAAGGCTACGGAGCCTGGGTCATCCAGTGGTATCGCGCTTGCAAAGGATGCTGTTCATAACTTTGCTTGAAACAGTTGTAGAACTCTAATGAATATACATGATGTGCATGGTCGTGGCTTTCAAATGGCTCTGCAGCATCTTGGCTCACTTCTGGTCAAGGTTGTGGCTGTCCTGTTCAATCGAGCTATGTACATGAGGATGTTTGCTGGGAACTGAGATAGCTGTTGATGGGCCAGGAAGTTTTCTGGCCCCCTGGATGAGCCCAGGCTGTAAAAGTCTCCTCATCAGGTGCACTTTTAATTCTGTATTTCCACTTGGCCCTGAGCTGGTGCAGCAATTACCAGAGATCTCAGCTATCTCTGTTCATCACGTGGAGCTGGTGAGGAAGGGATGGGTACCAGGAGAGCAGGAACAGAGTATTGACCTAAACCCATCATTTTTAATTGGACCAGCTGGGAATGAGTCTTCCTGCCTTGTGCTGGTAGGAGCACAAACCACTCTAGACTTGTTCAGGGCTAAAAAATACCTCCTTTCTCCATGTAAAGCTTAGTATCTGCAGCTGGCTCAGTTCAGGAAGATGCATAAGGTGGGTTGGTTGGATGCACTGAGGGACGGTGCATCCCAGCACGCTGTTGGGCTGTTTAAAGGTGCATGTTGTTATCTGAAGAGGATCTTCAAAACCATCTGAGAGGGCTGGATGTTGCTTACCCATATTTAACCCTATCACCGACCTTCCTGCAAAAGGGATGGCAGAGAATTCACAGGCCAAATCTCTTCATTTAGTTCTTTCAAATGCTCAGGCTTCCATGCCAGGAATGGAAACGCAGCAGCCATGTAAGCCATGGAGTTGCTCAACTCTGAGCTCGGTGGTTAACTGAGCGGAGGGTGGGGGCAGCAGCGTGGCCTTTTTTGTTCCCATTTAACTTTTCTGAATCTTCTTTTTTCTTCCATGTGGGAAATGGAGAGGAGGGAATCATCTGGCCAGGAGCTCAGTGTGAGTCCCAGGCAGATTGAAAACACAAGCAATAAGTTTTGCCTCCAAGCTCTACTGCAGACAGCAGTTTTTTTTCTGCTAGATGAGTATTTGCTGGGTGGACACCAGCGCCATAGGGAACTGCATGGAAGAACATATATTTAACTGTATAGATAATCCCTGTTGCTGGCTGTGCTCTGTTGCAACTGAGCCTTGCTGTGAGAAGCAAGAGCAATCGCAGCGCCTGGGAGCACGGGTGCTCCGGGATGTTTGGAGGCGAACACCACAACCAGCTGCTGTTACCAAAGACTTGAATGATTTATTGAGGCACGTTGCATGCAGCGTGGACAGCTCAGGCTCTCAGAGGGCTGCGTGTGAAAGCCCTCGTGGCCAAGGCACATGGGATGCTGCTGGTGTCCCCTGGGAGCAGAGGGAGCCCCAGAAATAGCTGCTGGGATGGTCCCCAGGAGGAGCCCAGCTGTGGGTCCCAGCCTGGGGCTGCTCTGGATGGGTTGCTGTGACTCAGGATGCTCTGATGACCCTGACCCTAATGGGCCTGGCTGGTTTGCTCCCTGCAGCTGAGAGGAGGATCCCACAGCCCTGCTGCTCCAGGGCTACTTGCACGCTCCCTGCACTGGAATCCCATGGGTCTCGAGACTTTGATTGTCCACCCCCTGAAGAGCGCAGGTTTTCAGTGCAGTGCAGAGGTTGCCCTTGCTTCCCCTCCCATGTGCCATCTCATCACTATGGCAGCTCTTGACGTGGGACACATGGGCATCTTTCAAAGGAGCTTGGTCAATAAAATCCTGTGGAGGAGACAGCCGCAGGTGCCTGGACCATTTCCTGTGTCCCTCGAGGAAGGGTGCAGGGCTGCTGCTGACTCATAGCCCCTCTTTGGGGGCTGCCAGCAGAACTAAATGAGTAAATCCTGATGGTAACAAGTGATCTGCTGAGAATAAGTCACTGCCAAATGTATTGTTCTGTTAAAGTGTGAGTGAGGAAGGTGCGTACCGCTCACGGTGATGTCAGGGATGATCTCAGAGTCCTTCAAAACACACTTCTGCTGCAAACAAAACTTCTAACCCACTTCTTTCAGTTGCCTTTAGAGTTGAAGCATATTTTGTATATCCTGGGGGGTGTTAGCTCTGAGTGATGGGCTTGAAATCAAAAGGTCTAATATGTTAGAAATAACCATAGGAAACTCAATTGAGATGCAATAGAAGCTCATATGGTCTTTTAAATAAAAACTCATGTGCAAAAGAGCAGACTCCTGGGATGGGCTCAGCTGCACTAACATCATCCCATCCTGCTCTGGTCCCTCTAACCCGCATCCATCCTATGTCATCTGTGTTTCAAAGGCTTTTCCAGCCCTCATCAGGCAGTTCCCCTTTGCCTGTGTGTTTTAGTCCATGAAAATCAATTTATCATTCCTCATCTCTCCCTTATGGCCTTTACCTGATTCTGTGTTGCTTATCAGAGTCATTGCAACCCTGTAGGTTGCAGAGTTCTTCCCATCCACCCCAGTTTTGGTTGCTTCAACTCATATCTTATTTTTTACATGTGTGGTCCTGGCATCATAGTGAACTTTATGGAAGAGTGAAAAGTGCTGAGCCAACCAGGTTGTGTTGGTTTTAGTGGCTGTTCAAAAGCCATTTGGCCAGCTTTCTTCTGAAAGTTCTTTGCTGCAGTGAATCCGTTGCTAGAAATGAATCCTCCAGATGACCCTGTGTGGCAGAGACATCTCCAGCTAGTGTAGGCAGCATCTACCTTGCTGATAGTTGCCTTTGATGATGACTTTGATTAATTCAAAGTCATTTTATGCAGTGGAAGAAGTCTGCTCCCTGGTGAGTGAAGGACATGTGCTGGGCACCCAGGACAGATTGAAGGGGAATACTTTGAGTGGCTTTGTGCCTCCAACCAAGCTGGGGTGCCATGCCAAGGGGGATCAGTGACCTTTGTGGGTCAGACCACCCACTACAGGGGGTGAAAACTGGTCCCAGGCCAGCCTCAACAGAGGAGGTGTGTTACACGGTGTGCGGGGTGTAAGGGGCATGGGGCAGTTGACAGAGCGTGAACCTCAGGCTTAAATAAATAAGGTAAAGAATGGAAGATGTTGATGTTATAGGCAAGTGAGTTGTTTTTGGAGGGATGAATATGTACCTGGCTTGGTGGATGGTGGAAGACCTGCTTCTTAGCTGGGGCAGAAATTGTATGATGTTACTCCTCAGTTCTGCTGTGGATTGAGCATCATGGGTTTTAGCTTTCCTTTGTGAAGCCATGGGGACCTGGAAGCAAAAGTCCCGTTGAAAGTTGTGCTTCTAAATCACATAGAGTACAAAATGACTTGCCTTCCTTCAGCTTGTGTGTCTATGAGGCGAGGCACATGTCCATACCTAATGTGGGGGCATGGCTGATGGTTGGTTGATGCTACCCAAGGTCTCTTGTGTTTCCCTGCACTACAGGCAGTTTAAAAGAAGAAAGAGTCCTTTTTTCTGCTTTTACATAAATCTATCACTTTGTTAGGTAAAAAAATGTGTTCTTTGGCTTCATTTCCTTGTTGGCACCTTAGCAAATGCCAGTGCTGTGGGTAGTTGTGTGGCATGGGCCTAGCTGGAAGTGCTTGTGCTGTCTGGGGAGAGTCCAGTGTTCACGGGACCCTGGTCTTGGTGGAGATTTAAGAGTGTTCTGCCATATAGATGGGATGATATAATCAGAAAGAAGGTGCCCTTCAGTGAACTGTGCAAAGGCAGTGAACTTGGGCAGTCCAGAGGGTGGCTGGCCATGGCCATGAAGCAGAAGGCTGGGCTGTGTTCATGGGGATGCTTCAGGGATGAGCTCCATGCTTGTTTCATCTTTCATGGTATTTCCATGCTCTGATTTCAGTACCCCTTTGCCAACTGTCAGGGATCAATAATGTAAATAAGGCATTTTGGTAATGTAAATAACACCAGAACTCTAAAGTGCTCAGGAAAACTTGCATGGGGAATACCAGGAAGGTACCTAAATTCCCAGAACAGCTAATTTAGCTGGAATTTAGCTGAATGACGAATGCAGGAATGCAACAAGTTGTGATAAAGTTATACAAAAGCTCTGTGATTTGTATGCCTGCAGCTGGCAGGACTGCGTTTCTTTTGCCATTGGAATTTTGGGGTGCAGCGGGAGCACGTTCCTTCCTGGGTACATCAGCTCATGGGTTCTGGTGTTGCTCTGCTATTCCCAGCACTGTCTCCTGGTGTGATGTTGTCACTTATGAGGAGTTTGTGAATCATCTGATAATCCTCAGGGAGGGAGGACTCAAAGGAAGCTGTCGTTAGTCTGTATCCATAGCTGTCCTGTACTTTGGGGATGCTGCTGACACATTTGAGGCATGACCCCATCCCTGAGCAGTCTGCTGTTCCTTACAGAGGAAAAGGTTGGGTAAATTGAAAACCAAGGGGCTAATTTTCTCAGCTAACTGCACATGACAGCTTTCTGTTGCTTCTATTTCTGTCAATGGTTATGTATTATTTTTCTCGGCCATTTGGATTTTGCTCAGTGTTTGCCATTGAGAAAGCTGTTTTGGGCCTGATGCTGGCTGAAGAAGCATAATTCCAGGTCAAAAATAAAAGGGTAATAGGATAAAAATCTTAATTTTGGGGGAAAAAAGAACTTCTTTGGTTCTCAGTGACTGAATAATGATCAAATGAACTTGATACTCAAGAGCAAACTGCAAAGGTGGAGGGAGGGGAGAGGCCGCCTACATTAATATCGCATAAAGGTTGCAAAGTTAAGCAATCAAATGATGGCATAAGACAGCGTTAGGTTGAATATGTAATCATAACTTCCCTTTGTGTGTGCGCTGTTTGTCAGGGAGAATGCAATCTTGTGTTATTTACAACTTTCAATAAATAGATATTTAAGATAAGCTCCATCATGTAATTAAAGACTTCTGACACATGGCCAGATGCTCTGCCTTTATGTTTGTGTAAATGAGAGCAGAGGGTGGCTGTGTACCACAGTGCCTCTGCTCGAGTGGCTAAAAAAAGCCTCTTTGTCCCAATGTAACTGCATTTGCTGCATCTAGATGGCATGGAGGGATGGGACCGTCCCCTCCACGGGGCAGAAATGGGACCTGAGAACTGTAGTGATGCGACTGGTTAAAGGAGTCTAGATGTGTTGGTGAAAGGTGTGCTCTGGAGCAGGAAAGTTGCCCTGATTTCCCAGGAAGTGTTTTGGGAAGGACATTCAAGCTTCCCAAGGGATGGGTGGTGATTCCATCCTTGCGACTGGATGCTGCGTTCCCAGGATGCAGGGCTGAGCTTTGCTCTGGGCTCCTCATCTCAGAGGCTGTGGCTAATGCTTTGGTCTGGGGCTGAATTTGCCCCAACAGCCCTCCCATGCCCTGGCAGAGCTGGGGCTGGTGAAAGGTCTCACTGGGGTAGCAATCACAGAGCCCAGGGTGCAGGGTTGGAGCAAGACCCAGAGGCTACAGCATGGAGAAAGGTGCTCTGGGGTTTTGGGGATGGACTTGTTGAGAAGGTCTTAAGGAAGTAAAAGTGCTCCTTGGAGCTAAGAGCTCTGCACTCAGGGAGATGGGCGGTTAATGAAGTGTGGGGTCAAGTGTGCTCCTTGCAGAAGCACTACATCAGTGGGGATAATTTAGTGCTGCAAAGATGCAGATGGGAGTGGAGCCTATCCTGGCCTCCTGGAAGAGTCTTTCTGGCCCTTCCTATATCGAAGTATTGCTCAAGGCAATCGCCTGTGTAGCTGATGGGGTCTTGTTATTGAGCTTCTCCAGCACCACGTGGGCACTTTGGATTTCATGTCCCCAGAGACACCCACGGGTTTGCAGATGGGTGTAATGACAAGGGTACTGTAGTTTGGTGGTACAAAGTTCGGGTGTTTTTGTGTCATTTCATGATACCTTTTTCTTTTGTTTTTCTTCTTAAAGAAGGCAGGCTTCTTGGTACTTTAATTACGGCATGATGCTCCCCCAAGCTTACACCAATAGTGAGTTCAGGGAGGATTTCTATTTGTAGACTTGCTACTGACTGACTTTGACTCTTGGTGTGGCAATCACAATATCTGACTCCTGTGTACAATCTCCATTTGCACCATGCCATAATCCATGAAATGGTCCAGTCGGCCCCCAACAATCAACCCAACTGGCTTTTTGGGGAATGTGTTTTAGCAGCCTAAACCTTTTTAAAACCTTAAAGCTGCATAAGCAGCTTAAACCAATCTAAAGCCTTAGATCGTTTTAAACAGCTTGTGCCAATATAAGGACTTAGATTATTTTAAATACCTTAAACAGATCTAAAGCTTTAGAGAAAGAATTTGGCCAGGCTCAGGTTTGGTTGATCATTTGATTGATTTCATAGGTATGTTGGTCACCAGTGGATGACTCTGCCCAACCACTCCTTACTGGAAGATGCCCTGGTTTTCTCTGTCTTATGACTTTAGATATTTGATGGTTTGACATATGAACATGGCAGTAAAAATCTGAACGTGTAACTTCAGCCCTGATGCTTAGGTTATGATCATCAGCGTCTTTCTGAACGTGGCCCCAGGTTATTTTGGCTAAATACGTGTCTAATTTGCAGGAGAAAATGAATTCTGTTGCACCAGTTGAGGGCTTTCAAAGAATCATGAGCACCTCAACTGCCCTTTGCAGTCTGGAGTCTTATAAATTGCTTATATAGCTTTGAAAATCCCATCTTAAGATGTGGTAGCTTAATTAAACCTCTTTAAAAATGTACATAAACAGAGGAATGAGTCCAGACTGCGACTTGGGTTAATTTGGACATTCTCTACTTATTGCCTGCTCCTCACAACCACATCCTCATGGTGTTAATGGAGGGTCTAATGCTTTCTTCATTTTGCAAGGGAAAATTATAAGGAATTGAGGCTCAGAGTTGGGGGATTTTGGTTTTTCACCAAATTAAATTAATGGAGTAACTGTACGAAGACACAGGCAGGGAAATGTTCCACTTGAACTCCTTCCCTGAGCAAAGGAGCTGATGTGCTTCCCTCCTGCTGAGCTCTTGGATGCCATTTGGACACTGGGTAGTTTCCACTCTTCCTCCACCTGCGCTGCAGTCCCTGGGGAGTGATGAACCAGCCTTTCATCAGGTTGGGCTGTGATGTTGCTCCAGTCCCACTCACTCCTTTGGCAGTGCAGAGGGAAATTCATCTTTATCATTAGCACTGTGGCAAGCGGAGTTTGTATTAAAACGGGTGGGGTTTTGTGGTGGTGCATCATGCAAAGTGGGGTTAACCTTAAGCTCTCTTCTCTGTTACTGCATGTAACGTAGTATTGGAACAGACCCAAATAAATGAGAGATGAAAACGTGGCAGTTCACAGGGAAGACTAACTTTGAGCAAAGCTGCTATCTCTTTCCATTGACCTCATGGGCTCTGCCACATGCAATAAATGCTTTTCAATCCATGCTAAGTATCACAGAACCATGGAATGGTTTGGGTTGGAAGGGACCTTAAAGCTCATCTGGTTCCAGCCCCCTGCCATGAGCAGGAACATCTTCCACTAGAGCAGGTTGCTCCAAGCCCCGTCCAACTTGGCCTTGAGCTCTGCCAGAGATGGAGCATTTATCACTTCTTTGTGTGACCTGTATCAATAAAAGAGCTGCATACAGATCTCTGACATTACAGTGCTTATTTTAGGGTTTCACATAGGGGAGAACTGTTTTAACTTGCAGGAAACTTTAGAAAAATAAGAGAAAGCTTCAGTTTTAGGTACCTGGCTGTTTGTTCAGGCTCGGGTGTTAGATCCCTACCATGGGTTATTCACGGTGCAGCTGCTAATAAGTTCTGGTCTCCTACATTTTATTCATTTAATAAATGTATTTATTATTCAAAGAAGTAGTAGGTGAGTGCTTGCTTGAAGGTGAATTGCTTTCTTTCAGCCTGCCAAGCTCTGAATTCCCTTGTAGATAGGATCATTCATACTTAGAACAAGAAGCCCGAATTCTACCTTAGCATCTGTGAGATCAAGTGGAAAAATCTGGGATTTTCAACACCAATTTTGTTTCGGTTTTAAGACAATAAATAAATTAAAAAACACAGAATAAAATCCATTCAAAAGTTCCTAGGGGTTACACAGTGCTTTTGGTCCAAGCCTGGCTCCTTGAGCTCACTGTGGGTGCAGCTCTCTAGTACCTAAGTAATAAAGTTCTTTTCCTTGCTTAGAATATCTGGCCCAAGGAGTTCAGGATTAAGTTGACTAGAAATGTAAACACCTTGCAGCTGGGTAAACCACAGTGGAATCAGGGCAGAGAGCAGAGCAGCCTTTCAAATACGAGTTTCTTCCCTTTCTGCCTGACTTCCCTGCTCTATAACCTGGTCACCAGGGCTGGGTTTGCTTCTGCAGATGTCCTACAAAGCTGTGCATCTTTGCACCTACAGCCTTGATGCCTTTTCTACTTGGCAGGGATGTGGTGAGTTGGTTATTGTTGGACTTTCTCCTCTTGCTAGAGAGCTGGGCAGGAGTTAGCCTGGTTTTGGAGCTGGTCTGGTGTATTTAATCCCTCTGTGGAAACCCACGATGCTTCCTCACCAGTGACAAGTTGTGCAATGAGCTTTTCTTGTCCAACTTCAGCTATTTTTCTCTGCAGGACACCCTGGGTTTGGACCTTTCCTGTCACTGCATCCTAGAAATAAACCAGAAATACGCAGTTTGTTCCACTGCCTTTCACAGCTGGAGGTGGGAATAGCCACCAAGCAGTGCTAAAGCAAGAAGGGACTCTTCATCAGGGATTGTAGTGATAGAACAAGGGGCAATGGATTCAGACTTAAGCAGGGGAGATTTAGGTTGGAGATAAGGCAGAAGCTCTTCCCTGTGAGGGTGCTGAGGCGCTGGCACAGGGTGCCCAGAGAAGCTGTGGCTGCCCCGTCCCTGGCAGTGCTCAAGGCCAGGTTGGACACAGGGGCTTGGAGCAAGCTGCTCCAGTGGAAGGGGTCCCTGCCTGTGGCAGGAGATGGAGCTGGAGGAGCTTTAAGGTCCCTTCCAACCCAAACCAGTCTCTGATTTAATACACACAGTGTGGTGCTCTGTGTGTGTCAGCCCAGGGCTTCTTGGCATCCTTGTGCCCCCCCCTTCACTTTGCTGGGGACCATGGAGCTGCCAGACAGGACCCTGAACCTGGGACTGGATGCAGATGGGTTGGGTACATCACAGTGGTTTGGCTCTGCTCAGGCACCATGAGATGTGGAGAATAATTCCGAGTACATGGAGTTGTAGCAGAGCCCAGCTGCCTGATGTAGGCAGGCGAGGTGAGAGCTTTCCATGTTTCCTTTCTCCCCGCTTGGTTCACACTTCAGCAGACTGCAGCAGTACAAACAAGTCGGTGTTAATCCACCCAGCAACTGCATCTCCCTTGGAAGGGGCCCTGATTTCCGAAAGCATCACCATCCAGGACAGCGTTTAAGCATGTGCTTGCCTGTAAGCATGTGTTTAATTGCCATCCTGGATAATGTTGTACTTAATCATGCTTCTAAATGGTTTTCTGACTCAAGGCCAGTGTTGGCATCCTGCGGGCTGCACCACCATGTGAAGAGCTACTGCTGGTGGATGTGGCATCCCTGCCCTGAGTAGCATGGAGTGGCATTAGGCAAGTTATTACTCTTAAGGAAATGAGCAATGTGTAGGGAAGGAAGCTTGGAGCTCCCCAGGAAAGAGAAATCTGTTGTTTAAGGGGGTGAAGTGAATCCAGGGAGCTGTGAAGGGTGCTAAAGCACACAGTGTTTGTAGCATCAAAGGGCTTGTAAGGTTGGTAGATTTGGGTGAGGATTAACGAGCCTTTTCAGCTCTCAGCAACTTGCTGGAACTCCTCAGCCCCATTTATTTGGGGGCTTAGTCAGCAGCTCAGGGTTTCCTTCAGACTTCTTAGAAAGCTGAGCCCTGTGTGCATGTGCCCAGGCACAACCATGTGGGGAAGCGCCTGAGATGTGGAGCTGAGGGCTTGCACTTGCCTGGGCACTGACCACGCAAATCTGTGCAGAGCAGTGAAATGCAGAGGCAGGATCTCCAGTATCAGCTTAAGCTCTGTTTTCTCCGTATGAAAACCTGGGAAGCTGCGTGGTCTGTACCAGGAGCAACAGCAGGGTGTCCCAGAGAGCTGCTGTGGGGCCTGGGCTGAGAACATCAGTGTCTGTACCTCAGGCACCCTGGCAGGATGCATCCTTCCTCCCTTCCTTCTCTTGCAGACAGCTTTGCTGAAGGCTGTTTGCAACCCAAACACAACTTCATGCAAAAACTGCTGATGCTGCAGCAAGCAGAGCTGTGCATCAAGCTCTTAGGAAAGTGCCTCCTGGTGTGGGGTCATGCCATGAGATGCCTCTAAGGCCTGGTCTGAATCACAGCATCGTGCTGTTCCTCTGGGATGCCTGTTGCCACCATAAGGTCTATACTCTTTTGAAGCTAAGCAAAACTCAGTGTTGCATCCAGGCTACAAAGCCTGTAAGATTGCAGGGCCAGGTGAGATCTTCAGGCACCCTCTCCAAAAGATGTGAGCACTGAAGAAGTAAGCTGTGCCACCACAAGGCACAAAGATGTGTTAAATCTTTGTTGCTTTGTCCTCCTCTTTGGGTGGACGAGAACGGTGCATTTATGGCTGGCAGGGTTCTATGAGGCCAAATATGCTTGGTCAATGTACCAGAAGGGTTGCCAAAAGTGGGGACTAGCCTCAATGGTGTTTGGATGTGGGGAATTAGAGGTAATGAATTCCCAATGTTACTGGGCCAGCGATGAGCATGAGTGAGTGTGGGCTCAAATGAATGGAAGGTTTGGGCATGTCAGGAATTCAGGTGGAGGTTTTTCAAGCAGGGGGCTTTTGTGTGAAATAAATCGCAGGGGGAACAATTAGGATCAAGTATTTTTAAATATGCTTGGACATAAGGACAAGATTACAACTGGTAACTTCAAATCCTTGCACTTGCAGCTGATGTCAGGCATAGACTTGGGAGTATGTGGGTAGTTGAAGTCTGAAGGGAAGCTGGCTGCATCTTTTCTTTATGCTGTGTCATAAAACTGGGGCAAAGAGGTCACTTTGTCACTAATGGTCAGCACATTTAGAGGCAATTGAAAGAAATAGCTCAGCCAGTGTGCAGGAAGCAGCGCAGGAGAAAAGATGAGATGGGAGATGCTCCCACTGGTATGAGGTGAAGTCTGGTCCTAAACGTTTCTCTGTGATGCGGTTTGGATGGAGATTCACCGGTTCATTGGTGAGGTTAAATGACTTGCTGTGAGCATCAGGGAGGATTTTCCTCTTTCAAGAAAGAGGATGTATAGGAATCACAGAATCATGGAATACCAGGTTGGAAGGGGCCTCTAGAATCACCTGGTCCAAGCTTTCTAGGCAAAGCATGACCTAGACTGGATGTCCTGCACCATGTCCTGCTCGTGCATGAAACCCCACCATGTTCTCACAGGAACAGGGTGAGAGGGATTATGTCCATCCTACGCTGGAAAGCTGGGATGACAGAACATGAAACGCTGGAGCTGCAGGGGAGTTAGGGAGAAGGGGACTGCACTTGCACCCCAGATCTTGCAACTGGGTTTTTTAACCCAAAGATCCCCTTAACCTTTCCATGGGAGCAGGGCACAAACTGTCCCTTTATTTTGCCGCTAGTCTCCGTAATGGGAGTTTAATACTTTCTGGGCTCTCTGCAATGGGAAACTGTAGGAATAGCTCCCTGTACATGAAATAAAATGATATTCTGCCTCTTTTGACACAGTGAAAACAGGGTGTCTTCTGCCAGCTCTGCCTTTGCACACTTTCCTTAGGGAGGCGCCTACAATCTTTTAGTCATTGACCGTGTAATGCAGGGCAGAGTGACATTATTTGTCAGTAACACAATACCGGAGGAGCTGCCCTCCCCTCTCTCATTTCCCAATGAGCAAACCGAGCCCCATGCAGTGCTGTGTTCCACCAGCCCTTTCCTTTACACCTTCCCAAGCCCGTGCGTTGCATCCCTCCCATCATGTGAGCAGTTAAGTGAGGTTTAGCAAACGAGGCTCTTGCCTCCGCAGGGTGACTTTGCTATGAGACAGCCTCCCTCATAAGAAGTTATGTTGGTGGAGCTTGACTGTGTCACCTCCGCTGCGAGGCTGCAGGGGTGGTTGTGTGGATGGTGCCCCTGTGCTCAGTCAGAGAAGGCTCTGAGCATGCAGCTGAGTCGCCTTTCTATTCACGTGTGAACTGAGCCTTGGAGATAAGCGCTTGTCCTATCAACTATGAGGACTCACCTTGTGCTTAGTCACAGGCAGGAGGCTGGAGCACACATGGGTGCAGCATTGGTAGAGGCGAGGTGTGAGAGGGCACCTGGCTCCATTGCTGGTGATGGGGAGCTTCAGGAGGTGGGTTGGGTATGTTCAGTGGGGTTTAGTGTCTCTCCATGCTGGCCAAGGCACCCTCGCAGCAGGAGGGTGTTTCCTATCCCTTTCATGCCAGTAGTTCTGCCCACACATAAAGAGTCAGAGTGAAAACACAAGGTTGATGTTTAAGCTTTCAGGGTTCAATGAAAGCGATGCTCTTCTGCATTATACACAGACATTACTGTTTCCTTAAGGTTTACAGGGCAGTGTTGCCTGGAGGCCAGATCAGCCCCGTGGCTTTTCAGCCCATCCAGACGTGGTCACAGAAACCTCCTCGCTCCCATGAAACAAGTCTTAAACCATGAGCTGTAATGAAAAGGAAAACAGGAAAGGGTTGCAGGGCCATAAATAGTAGGGAAGAGGGAAGAGATGAGTGTGCAGAAGGATGGAGGAAGTGGAGGAGGGTGGTCCTCTGCAGAATGAGAAAGTAAAAACAGCCCTAAGACCCATGAGGTTATCTCAGAAATTCTAGAGAATAGGAGAAGTCCAAAATAGTTCCATTTCCTGAAAGCTTCCAGGTAAAAGATTTTGCCAGTTTTGCCCTTTGTGTTCCTGTACCCATAAAAATGCTTTTCACTTGGATTTTTATTAAAATACCAATGTGCTGTAGACAACTTGCATTTTTCTGGGCAACTTCCTTCTAAGCCCACAAGCAGCTAATGCTTGCTTTCTCATCCTTTGTGGCACATCAACCTACATAATACAACACTAAATAATGTTGCTTATTCTTGCAAATGCTGTAGTGTTCCTGGTATCTTACTAAGCTCTTGGCTTTTACTTTTGTGATGCTGCCAGGGGAGTAATAGCAATTCTTCTTAAAAAAGGCCTTTTCTTTTAAATATCTAATGCTGTTTTCAAGAGGTGTTCTCTGTCATAGCTCACTTTTTCTCATTTACCTTTGTACAATGAGGTAGAATCATAGAATCCCAGACTGGTTTGGGTTGGAAAAGGCCTTAAAGCTCGTATAGTTCCAACCCCCTGTCATGGGCAGGGATATCTCCTACAGTAGGTAATAACCTGCCAGGGCAGAATGGTACGTATGTTTTTATGCAAAGCTTAAAATTACAGTTTTTCCCATAGTTTCGGGCTGGAACAGAGGAGCACAAACATTTTGAATTCCTTTCTGTAACATCCAGAAAACTCGCTGTATTCTTGTGCTCAAAGGAAATAACCACAACAGGCTTGTAGCAAGGGCGAGTCAAATCGATGCGGTGCGCTGAAGAAGTAGTGGCTTAAAGAAGCTGCAGTCAAAACGGGTAGGGGCATATATATGTGTATAGATACACGTTTTAAATGCATTTACTTGCTCTGTCCTCCAGCTCACCCCGAGTGAGCGCTCCTGAAGGAGCTCCTTGCTGAAGGGTGAATGTGGAAGGAGCTCACGCTCCCTGCAAGGCACAGCATGTACCGCACCAATTACAACTTCTCCACTCATGCAAATGGGGAGCAGCGGTTAAGCCTGCGACTGCTGCCTGCTGCCAGTGGGCATGAACCTCCTGCCTGGCAAATAGGGCTTGAGCATCTGCAGGACTAAAGAGCTAGAAAAGAAGCCCCGGGGAAAACCCCTCTCCCTCCCTGTTTTTAATTCTCATTATGTGTTGTTTCTTTGCAGAGATTTGCAAGACAAAAGCGTTTGCTTTGCATTGGGCACTTTGGTTTGTGTCTCTGGGTTAGCTGGAAACACACCTGCCATTTTACTGCTTCCTGCAGCCGATGCAAATAGAGCATCCTCGCAGGGAAATGTTACATCCCTTAAAATAAACTGGGCTGCTCGGTGGGGCGGATTGTCTCTGGTTTCGTGCTGGAATGCGGCTGCGAAAACAGAAAGCCACAGGATAAAAATACAGTTGTCCAGGGGTAACGGAGAGGGTTTTCCATGAACGGTGCGTGCAGACTGCTGCTGTTTATTACATTGCAGTGCAGGGTGGTTGGGGGGGTGGTGGGTTTCTTGTTTTTCCTCTCTCTTTCCTCCTTTCCCTCCCTGTTTCGCTTCACAGAGCCTGCCTGGCTCTGTGCCTGCAAACCACACCGCTGACTGTGATGGGCAGCAGTGCTGCTTTTGGCTTTCTCTTGACCATGGGTCTATTGCGTGGCAGCAGTGGGTACCGCCTGCTCCCCCCCCCTCCATGGGTTGCTTTGCTGCTGGTGCCTCCACCTTTCTTTCTTCCCCCTATTAAGCCTAAAAGCCCTAATAGGAAAGTTACTGCTAACTTGAATGCGTGAGAAATTGTCCTGCTTTTGGTTTCCTCACCTTCAAACCAGACTATGTGTGGTACATGGAGACCTCAAGACCTCCTGCCTGATGCTGAGGTTTCACTCTCAATTCATCAGGTGACTGCAAAAATGAATAAGGTTTCTTTCAAGGGTAGGCAGACCAAGAGAAGGGCCTCCTTTATGCAACCGCTGCAGTGATGCAGCCATGGGGTGCACAGCGGGCACTGGGCACATACGGACTTGGGAGGGGGAAGTTCCTCACATCTTCTCTATCGTAGCAGTAGGGCAAGGGGTGATGGGTTTAAACTGAAACTATGGAAGTTCAGGTTAGATATAAGGCAGAAGCTCTTCCCTGTGAGGGTGCTGAGGCGCTGGCACAGGGTGCCCAGAGAAGCTGTGGCTGCTCCATCCCTGGCAGTGCTCAAGGCCAGGTTGGACACAGCCTTGGGCAGCATGGTCTAGTGTGGGGCACCCCTGCCCGTAGCAAGGGATTGCAACTGGATGAACTTAAGGTCCTTTCCAACCCTAACTATTCTATGATTCTATGAAAGGTCTCCAAGCATCAGCTGCTGACCCAGCTATGCATGTTGTGGTGGCAGCTAGGTGTGGATTTACTGCCATTTGCGGTGGGCAGTTTGCAGGATGTGGATGTGGGGAGAGATGTGTAGATGCTCAGGGTTTATCACCTGAATAATAAGTGGCTGAGTCGCTGAAGAAGCTTTGCTATCTTTAAAATCAGAGGCAGGATTTGCTGCCAGCATTGTTACAAGACAGCATGTTGATGAAGCTGAGGGAAACCTACACGGAGGTCGCAGACGTTGTTTGGATGTATTGGATGGATTTGGTTTTGGTTCTGGTTGACATAACTTCTGGTCATCATGTGATGAAATGGTTGGTATGGGGCAAGATGGATTTGTATGGGGTGAAGGATGGATCTGCCAGGAACAGAGGAGTTTGTTGAAGGTGCTGTCAAATGGCAGGAACAGAATGGCCAGGGAAAGGACAAGGAGCCCCATGGCCTTGGGGTGTCTGTGGGATATGGCATACGGAGGAGATCCTGTAGGGGACTCTGCAGGCAGGACAGCTTAGGGACAGCACTGAAAAGAGGTGTTAAGGGTATCTTGGTAAAGAAGGGACTGAGTAGCACAACTATAATTGATGTAAATTACTGCTTAGAGAGGCTTGAGTTCTGCCAGAGGTTGCAAACTCCTGAAGGACAATCGTCTACGGGACCAAGCTCTTTAGAAACACCAGGGAGGAGACCTGATCCTGGGATTCCATGGTGGGGATGGGCTATGGGGGGGTGCTGGCTGGGCTCCCTGGGATGAGCTGGTTGTGCAAAGGGGAGCCTGCAGGTGTGACTGTCACAGCGCCTGCTCTCACAGCACGTGTTTGTCTTGGCTCCCAGTGTAGCAGGGGGGTACCTGGGCATGCCTCCCCATGCTGACAGGAATTCCCCTCGAGGTTTGCTGGGCTCAGGTGTCTTTTCCCCAGGATTGCTGTTGGATTGCTGCAGCTTGCTGCTGTTCCCCCCCCCCCCCCCCCCATCTGTCCTTGCTTTCAGTTGGCAGCATCCCATCCCTGACTGTGTGCTCAGTCCTGCCGCACAGATGTGCGCTGGCTCCATGGCTCCACATTGGATACGGGGGGGGTACAGCACAAACCCTGCTCCCTTCTGTTGGGTAACCCTTAAGAAACTGAACTGACTGCCCGTAGCTTGCAGTGGGGTAAGTGGAAGCCAGATCTGCTTGCCATCACTGATTCAACATACTGTGCACTGCACTTTAAGGTGAGGGGCTTGTCCCTGAGTGGTTGTGAAGCACAGAGCAAGCCCACTTGTGCACTTCCTTACAGCTGCAGCTATGGCGCAGGACCTTCAGCAGTGCCACCTTCTTTTAATGCCTGCTGACCATTAGGAAATTCGGTTGATTGGAGTAAAAGGCATCCCTGATGCAAGGGTTTGGCCCTTCAGGGATACTGCTGTGGGATGGGCTTTCAAGGTCCCTCCTGTTTCCCTTTGAGAAACTCACGTTCTGGAAGTTCAGTTTGCATCTTGTTCCCTGAAAGAGCTCAGGAAAGAGAAGCAGCTCTGTTTCACATATCCTTTCCCGTTTGCTTTGTATTTTCTTGGCTAGGGAGCTGTGAACTTAGTCCTGTAGGTGTTGAAATAGAGCACCTCACAAGCAGCTATCACCTTGACTCCTACTCACTCTTTATTCCAACAGTGATTAACTGATCCTTTTGGTTCCTTGGTAGAGACTTGCAGACATCACCTTCAACACCTGCATTTCAGGATCATGCAAGGTCTATGATTCAAAGGTAGATAGGCAGTGTGTAGTCCTGGTGCTTGGTGCATTGTGTGTAGTGGCAGCCCGGGCCCTGCCTGACACAAGAGCATCACTGTCCCCCTTCCTCATGAAGCCATCCACACTTGTAACAGCTGTATTTCCAAATCATATATGTATATGTTTCCAAATCATATTCACATCTCAGTCTCCTAAATTCTACTCAGTGGCCTAGCAGACCTGACCAGTGAAGTGGTCACAAGCAGCTCTGCGTGCTCCTAGGGACTCAATGCTCTGCTGCATGACTTGCAAGAGCAAGCGATGCCAAACACTCTGCTCAGAGAAGATCAGAGGCTTTTTCTTCTTTTAATTGTGTGCTTTCCTTGCCTTGTGAAAACACCTCTGTGCTGCTCTCGCTAATAGCAGGAATCCTAAGAAAACACAGAGAGGGATCTGCAGTAAAGATCAAGCTACCGTCAGCTTGCCCAGACTGCTCTGCTCTCCAAGCAGAACAAACCCCTCCAGTGGGACTCCAGTAACCTCACCAGAGGTAACTGTGGGCAGATGCATCACCTGGATAGGATGTCACTGCACTGTGCTAGTGTTGTTTGGTTCAATGCAAGTGAAGGAGGTTGATGAAATGGCTAGGAGTATTAGCACACAGCATCAAGGGCTGGAGCAGGCTGATGTATGCAGCCAGCTGGAAGAGATCCCCTCTTCGGGCAGCATGACACTCCCTGTCCTTTCTCAACAAGCTGATTCCTGTTATTGTGAACTACCTGCTTGAGGCTCTAAGGAGGTGCTTGGCATGGCCTGGCCTGGAGCTTGCCATGTTTTCCCTCACCTCAGTTGCTGGACTCATACAGAGCTTCCCCCCACGCATTACATGAGCCTGGGAGCCGCCTGCTGCCTGGAGCCTTAATATAGTGTGAGATGCAACTGAAGGGGTGCAGGACTGTGGTAGATCTTATCCATGACTTTCAAGCTGAGGCTTGAGCATCAGTACCCTCTGAGATCTGACCAGTGTGGCCTCAATGTGTGTAATATCAGCTGGAAGCAGAGGAGGAATTCAGGCTCTGGTCCAGCACCCACGGTGTTCCACAAGGTAGGGTTGCTAGACATCCATGTAACGTGAGATTTCCTGTATTTCAGACTGTGAGTTACATTGGAAACATACGGGATGCTATCCGTCCTGTATTTCCTGCACTGTCTTCATATGGGATGGCAGAAATCCCACTGTCACCTGCCCCTTTCCCAGATGTATTTCTTAGTATCTTCCTCATTTTCTGTCTTTTCCCCAAAACTCTGTATTGGCCATCAAGCTGTAAGGACAAAGTGACCATTGGAACACCTTGGAGGGTTTTCACTTTTATCCTGCTGTATACCCACTGTCTTTCTTGAGGCCTTCAACAGACATAGTTACTGCTAAGGTGAAAGTCTAAGTGATGTCTCTCAGATTATCTTATTTTACCTCTCAGATTATCTTATTTTACTACCTAATAAAGCACAAGATAAACCTTGGTTATCCCAATTGCTCAATGACTGCTGATTTTCAGACAAGGGAAGCACTTTGGGGCTCAATTCTCCAGGGTTTTGGAAGTGTTTGACACAGTGTTGCATGGAGATTTATACACCCAAAGAGCAAAGAATTGCTTATGGAGGACTAACAAGGTAGGAAAGGCTGCAAAGTTCTTCTAAAGATCAGTCGTGGTCTGAGCTTCTCTGTTGGTATTGGAGCAAGTAGGAGGAATACCCTTGAGGAGATATGTGGGCAGCACATTAGGTGCTTTCATGGGTGGAAAGGAATATTGTGGTGGGAAAGGAAGCTGCTTTTGTACGAAGTTCTGGTTCCATTCAAATGAGGACATATGTGACCACCAGCTATTACAGTGATGAGAAAAGAGTAATTTCCTTACCAAGAGGTGATCAAGGGTGTATCTACATCATCGTAACGAAAGACAGCCTTGTCTTGGAGTTCACAGTCCAGCAGGAGGCAGAGTAGTGAATTTACAATGACGGAGTTGAATTTGGGACTTGCCAAATTCATTCGTATAAATGATGAAACATGCACTAAATAGAGACAGTGACAGACTTCAGAATGCAGAGCAGTGACTCACGACACCCAGGAGCATCTGCCTGCTGGACAGGCCAAACCTCCAGCCAGCCATAGTGGTGCTCATGTCCCAGCTGATCCTGGTGTAGCTGCAGGGATATGCCCCTCTATGCTGCCCTTTTCTAGTGCTGCAAGAAGCACTGAAGGAACATCTGAGCTCAGCTTCTTTGTGTTTTAACAAGTTTGGTTTAAAATATTGATTCTATTGAGAACTGCCTTCTTTTTATTAGGAAAATGAGACAAGATGTGACACTTGTAGAGCTTGGGACAGCTCCATGTCGGAGCCAAGAGCCTGGATGCTGGAGTCTCTCCTTTCTAGGCTCCCCAGCCTGTAAGAGTTATGCTCTCTGTTCAGTAGCAGGGATGCCAAATACAGCCAGCTGCTGGCTTTCTGTTGCTGTGCTGCAGAATAACATGCTGCCACTATGCTTTAGGCTAGCCTCAATTACTTGCTTGTTATCAGGGTGGAGATCAAAGTACATCATTTAAAGAACAAATGCAGTAAATACCTTGAATTTATGTACTGACTTTTTGGGGAAAGGGAATTGTCACAACAAGCTCAAGCTAATCTTTTGGATTTTGCATAAAGAACTGGGAAGAGTGATGTAAGTGTTACCTGAGGTGTCTCCATTTGCATGATGCAGCGTGATTTTTATGAGGATACCTCTGCCTGCTGTGTAATTCCTGATTCCAAGCCTTGGCGTTGCTCTGGGATCTCTGTGTAGTCTGAATATCCTCGGGTCTCTGGGTACCATGGGAGTTGAGTCAGTGCTCTTTTCATCTTGTGAGTGCTGACTTAGATGGGAGTGATTTATTTTTCTGCTCTAGGTTTATTTTTAGTATCTCCTGAAAAGTTGCATACCTTGAAAAGAAAGAGCAAAGGTGCTGTTGGGATGGCTGGTGCTGAGCTGATTACCCAGGTTCATCTGGTCCTTCCTCTTACAGCATTTCTTTCACTACCGAGCAGCTTTGCTCCATGAAGATGTATTGTGTCTTTGGGGGAAAAAGTGTGAAAGAAAACTCACTCAGACTAAAACCTTGTATAATCACAGGATAGTTAGGGTTGGAAGTGACCTTAAGATCATCCAGTTCCAACCCCCCTGCCACAGGCAGGGACACCTCACACTAAACCATCTCACCCAAGGCTCTGTCCAACCTGGCCTTGGACACTGCCAGGGATGGAGCATTCACAGCTTCCCTGGGCAACCCATTCCAGTGCCTCAGCACCCTCACAGTAAAGAACTTCTTCCTTATATCCAACCTAAACTTCCCCTGTTTAAGTTTGAACCCGTTACCCCTTGCCCTACCACTACAGTGTCTCTTCCCAGCATCCCTATAGGCCCCCTTCAGACACTGGAAGCTGCTCTGAGGTCTCCACGCAGCTTCTCTTCTCCAGGCTGTACAGCCCCAAGTTTCTCAGCCTGTCTTTGCCATTTCAGTGCAGTCTGGAAGTGAGGAAGAAGCAGGGGTCAGAGGAAGAGAAGGTCCCTCAGAAGTTTCCCCCATCCCATCCAACATCCCCCTTTTATCTTCCCTGATGTAAGAGTTGCCATCGTTAGATCAGATTAAGCATAGCAGTATGGAAAAGAGACACATAACCAGGATGGATTTAGAGTGAGTAGAGTAGAAGTTGTTTGCTGTTGTAATTGTAGCAGGATGCCCTGTATATAAATTACATCTTCTGTAATTTAGATGTGTTAATGAAACTGTGCAAGTTAAAGCTTACCCTGACAAGAAGAATCACTGCCTAGAATTGGGGTTTGTGGATCTTCTGAGCAGTTTGAAAGACACTGTTATTTTCTTTAAAGCAAGTTATGCTGCAGCCCTGGTGTTTTAATTACATTGAAACTACTGGGTTTGCATATGGTGAGGATTGTTATTGAGGTGTCTCCACAGTGAGTTCACTTCTCTCCTTCAGTGGAAGCTTCTGAATATAAAAGGGATTGCCTTGGCATGTGAGCTTCATCCTACATGTGCTGCATAAACAGAAACCTCTTTATAAGCATTTAAGGGGTCTGGTTTGGGGTTTTCGGTGCAAGCTGGTAGGAGAGCTTGTATGTGTCTTGATGGACAATAAGAACAATTCTTTGCCAAATGAAATGGATGCTTTTCAATATTTCCCTAGTTTTCTGAAGAAAATTGGTCAGCCCTGTAGATGTCCTTGGTATTGTCCCATCTTCAGTCTTGCATTCCCACTTTGAGGTTTTAAGGCACAGGAGGTGACTGCAGCCATCAGCACAGGTACCTTTTACCAACACTGCGGAGCATCCTGCTTTGCCTTGAGACCAAGCAGTGAAGCTACAGGAAGAGACGGCTCTGATGGTGCTGCAGCCCTTGGCAACCTTTACACTGCCAGTCCTCAGGGCTGCCAGTCTGTGGCTGCTCCATGCCTGCTTTCCAGTGGGATTGAGAGGCTGGTGGTAAATAATTGCTATTTTAAGCTCTTTCCCTTTTGCTTTTGTAGCAGATGAGGGAAAGGTGAGGAGGAATGGGCTCATCTGTCACTGCTCTTCTGAGAGCCATCATTTATCCCAAATTCTCTCCTATGGAAAAGGCACAAAGTCTGCAGAAATCCCAGCTCGAGGAGCAGCTGCCTCCAGGTCCAACTGGTGGGGCTTGAAACAGAGCTGGGTGGAGAGGGAAAAAGTTTGAAGGAGTTGTTCTTTGCTGAATTCATGGACCTTCTGTTTGCAAAAACATCGGGTATCCCCAGAGTCCCCCTGACATATTGCTGAGCAGCATTCCTCAGGAGGAGCCATAGGAAAAGAGGCCCCTTCAAGCAGAGTTCGTTCAGTTTGGGTAGCTCTTTCCATTGGGAGAAAATGGAAGTCTTGTTTTTGTCACCAAAAAGCTGGATTATTCACATTTTCCCTGTCTGAAAGCAAGAGCAGGACAAGGCAAAAAGCTCCAGCTGATGCAAAGGAGGTGTTCAGGTGTCCTGCAGGCCAGTGTGTAAAAGGAAAGATCACCCTGACATCCTATTGCTATCCTCTGCTCCACTGCAAATCACAGTCCTGATATGGGTCCTCGAGAGCCAGCTATGCTGGAAATTGAATCTCTGCTTGTGGTCTTTCTCAGAAGCAGAAGAACCAAAAAGCATCATGAATCTGAGAAGGTTGGAGATGAGGCTCCTTCCACCAAGGAACCTTACAGATAGAATTTGTTCTGCTCAGATTGCCTTCCTCAAGACAAGACGACAAATCTTCAGTCTGTTAGAATAATTCTTCCCGTAAGGGAGATGTGCATAAGCAGAGGAAGAAATCACAGCTCCGTACAGTGCTTTCCTGAAGAATACCCATGTACAATGGCTGTGGGCCTGTAGGACCCCATGTAAATGAAAAGGTTTTTGTACCAGGGAATACACCCCTGTGTGTAGCCTGCATAGTCTGAAGGGGAAATGACCCCGTGGAGGCACTCTGCACTTCATTTGGGTGTCTAGTGCATTAGCACATAAAGGAAGTTGCATGTCACTGTTTTACTTTTCTATCTGGAAGTGGACTTCAAACCAAAACAGAGCAGCAAACCCAACTTAGGTGACCAGGGAAGCTTTAATGCAGTTTCCTGGAGACCGGAGGGATTCTTGTCACTTTATACAGAGGAAAATTTAGTCTTGAGGTAATAAAAGCAGCAAGCTTCTCCCAGCTGGAAAATATCCCTTCCACTAAAGCATGGAAAATAAGGGGGGGCAAGAACACAGCAAGCAGTTATCAGATTTTTCCATTTCTGCAATGCTTTTTACAAGAGATTCTGCTCTTTCTGGGCCTCCCCTTCATCTCCTTCGGACGGAAACTTTGCTGGCTGAAGCTTCACTCCTTTAAAAGTTTTATGTAAAGTCTTGGTGCCAGATGCTGCTCACCAGTGCTGTGCTTGCAGCCTGGCCTGGAGTTGCTCTCTCACAGCTTGGCTTGTTTGTTCCCTGGTTAATGCAACTCTGCCCAGCTCTTGTAGAAACAGAAAACAGAAGTACATGTGGATGTCTGAGCGCAATCTGTGTGTGGAGGGTGGATGTGTTTTGGTGTTGCCAAATGGAGCTGTTGCGTTTTGGCTAGAATAGACTCTTTAATTTCAGGGTTTTTAATAGGGAATAAGTAACCCACGTAAGCATTGCTGCATCCCTGCTTTTCTCCCCTCTCTGTCTCCCTGGACGTGGAGAAGTACCCACTTGCCATGGGGAGATGTTTGACACAGAAGCTGGATCATCTGGAGACAGCTCTCCATGGGTCCCAGTTACACAGCCCAGCCCTGGGCCAGGATGGAACCTGGGGTGACATCTCTGTGCCACCTCATCTCAACATCCAGCATGGGGAGGCCAAATGATAGGAAACAGGGGGGTGTTGTTTGTGTGCCTGCTCCAATTTTGTCAGCTTGAGCTGCTGCTCTAAGTGCATAAATGTGTTCTGGTTTATTTGAGTAGCAGATTTGTTTTTCTTTATTGGCTTAAAAATAAACCATGCAGCCTATACTGTTTAAGCCACTAGCCAGGCTGCTTGTTCAACCACTGGAGAGCCCTTCTTCTGCGTTGTTAATTCAAACTGTGCTTTAGTTGGTGGGCTTTGCCTTATTTTATGACACACACACACAGAGCTATGATTTTTGGTTATTTTCTCTGCCATATAGACATTCTCTGTGCTTGCTTAAATTGCCATGGGTATTCCAGCCAAGGCTTAATGCATTAAGACCTCTTTCATGGTGATGCTTATGTAGACATTACGTATTCTTCTTGAACCAACATAAAAGTGAATAATTGCCAAGATATAATAATTGCATCTGGTAAATCCACTCCCAGCACTGGGTGAGGTGAGGTTTTCTGACCTTCAGACCAACTTACATCTAGGTTTTTCTCATCAAGAAAGAACAAAATACCCCACTGCTAGAAATTGCACATCTCCATTTGTTTTGGGAATGTTATCTCCTCTTTAATCCTGTGTGTTCTTATGGGTTATTCACTTTGGTGTAACTCCCCATTCCGCTGTGGAGATGGGGCAGCTCAGCTGCAGAAACGCTGCTTAGTCTGAGGCATCAAGGAGGTGACCTCTTGGATTAGTCCATTACTTTCCTCACATAAGTGTGCTTCTGGAGAAACATCCTGGTGCCATTTAAGTCCATAATTCCATAGCTGTGTGATGAGCTGTTGATGGGGATGCTGCTTGGATATCAGTGCTGGGAAGCAAAGGGTTTACTTTTTGGTGAGGGAGTCAGCTCTGCGTATGGACCTTCACTCTGTGGTATTTCATGTCAAGGGAGCAAGCATTGTCAGGGCTCATAAGGAGGAGGCTCAGGCCCTGCAGCTCCTCTGGGTGGGTTTGTTTCCTTTGGATACCCGTGGTGCAGGTGATGGCTCTGAGAAGTGTTGAATGGTCACACAGGAGCTTTCAGACTGCATCCGCTGCTGGCTTTGTCTGGATCCAGAGTGGCAAATGAAATATGGGGGAGAGAGAAACTTCACAGCCTCAACCGAGCAGCCAGCTCCACTGTTGGCTTTTCTGCACCTAAATAAACCGTGGGACTGGGTTAAAGGAACAACTTTCCATCCCTTTGCTCTCTGTAGGACTTGAGGAAACAAAAAACTGATGCTCCCCATGGAGTTTTCCCACTTTCAAAATCGCATTAATGATGTTTGCCTGCGTTCCTAAACTGTTTTGTGCTCCAAGAATAGACGTGTTATGTCAGTGCTGTGCATTGTCATTATTTATTATCTTGGAGCTAACGGGATGCAATACAGAAAGCGCGGCGTGATTTCGGAAGCTGAAGGCTCTTTCCTGATGACAATGTGAATGATTGCAGCTTTTTGACGCGCTGCGAGATGTGGAATTTGTCCTTTGCAGCGTGCTGATGAGGAATCCTTCATTGTTCCTTCAAGCGAGGCTCACCAGGGGTAGGTGCTTTGTGTTAGCCTGGAAGGACACTGGAGAAATCTGAGAAAAGAGCTGGTGTAAATTTGTGGTTTCAGCAATATTAAGGAACTGTTGACATGTTGGGAATAGCATTTCAGGGTGTAAGTGCATGAGAAAGGCAGGAGGGAGATACTTGAGTTACAGAAGCATTTCAGCCTGGAAAGTCCTGTGTGACCTGGCATTCACTGGAACAGCGTTTTGAATCCAGGAAGAAAGTGTGAATGGCTGAGATTTCTTTATATCCCTCACTCTCCTTCCTTCTCCCCCAGCTCTTTCTCAAAGTGGGTTTGCACATGTATGGTGGAACAATGACATGGGCTCTGCTTTGGCTTTATCATCTTGTTGCATCTCATAAACCGAGCAGCGCTAGTCTTGGTCTGGTCTGTGAGCAGGAGACATCCAGGCATCTCCAGAGCATTGAGGTTTGGGGGAAACAGCATCGTGGTGCCAGCAAAGGTGCCAAATTTTGGTTGACCTGGCCAGCAAAAGAGCCAAGGAGAAGACGGGGGGGTGTGGTGTAGTCAAACACAGTTTGTAGTTAAACATTATGCAAAAGCCTTGTTGTGAGCCCAAGGGTCCGGCCACTGCCTCATCTGGGTGTGCTCAACTTAACCTTATTCCAGGTTGCCATCTTTTAACTCGAAGGTCCTTCAGCTGAGCACAAAAGGCTGCATCCTGTGTTTTGAGGGAGATGCTTTTGTCTTAGATTCAGAGGCTTCATTTTGAAATTAATGCTTCCGTGAAGCTCTATCTGAAGTACTTCTGTCCTTCCACGACAGGGTCTTCACTGCCACCAGGCTGGTCCCAACCCCTTTTACGCCATAAGCTGGTTTTAGGTCTTTCAAGAAAGAAAACACCCAACTCTGTGTTGAAAAAAATCCCCCCCTCCCCAATCTCAGATAATGAAATACATCCTTGTATAATCAGTCATTCCAACATGACACTCCTATTAACTATGGATTGGGAAGAGTCTCCAGAGTTCGAACCATTGCATAGTTACTTAAAAGGGATGACAAAAAAGAACCTGTGGCCAACAGAAATGTTGTGTCATGCATCCTGGCTGACCTGCTGGTGTCTATCAAGGTATGGTTGGGCTTTCAGATATGAGAACTTTTCAAAGGAAAACACATGGATCCCACCTCTTTCGTATTAATATTTCCTGAGTGCTTTTCCTTTCAAGTGTTTCTGTTTTCAGTGGTGCCTTTTTCAAATTAAAAAGGCTTCCCAAGCCTTTAAACACAGCGTGTGTCCAAAGGGTGGAAAATTCCCTTTGAAGAGTCACAGTGCTTAAAAAAAGCCAGAAAAGGGAGGTAAAAAGAGGAGCAAATGCTGGCTGGTGTGGTGTGAGGGGCAGCTCGGGGCTTTCAAACAGGGCATTTCTGATTAGACATGGGTTTTGCTGTGCTGGTGTTACACATTATCCAGATAAATATGAATATGCATGCAGGCATACTTTGAAATATGTGTGTGATCTGTATTAATCTAGTTTGGTGTTAACAGGAAGAGTCGGGCGCTCATGCTGTTTGCATCTGAGGTGGGATGTAAAATATCTGAGGCTAGTTTCTCTGGAAGGTTTCGTGTGAACGTGAGGACACCTGACAGCACTGCCATTGTGGAGAAGGGAGGAAAGAAAAGGGAAATAACCTCTATGAAATATAGAATCCCAGACTGGTTTAGGCTGGAAGGGACCTTAAAGCTCATCCATTTCCAACCCCTGCGATGGGCAGGGACCCCTTCCACTAGAGCAGCTTGCTCCAAGCCCCTGTGTCCAACCTGGCCTTGAACACTGCCAGGGATGGGCCAGCCACAGCTTCTCTTCCTGATATAATTGCTCTTTCATGTCCCTTGGACACTGGTCTCCATATTGTTGGTTTAAAGGAAATGCAAAGTGGTTTTGGGATAGAATACATTGGTCAGGCTCACACACTGACCTGGCCGTGCCCTCCCGGGCTCTCCAATCCCCCTATCCTCTTGTGGGCACTGGAACTTCAGGATCAGGTCCAGCTTTGTGATTGCCAAGAGCTTTATTTTGAGGTTTGTGCAGGGTTTCTGCAAACGAGCAAGGGATTAGGAAATATTTTGCATTACAACTTGCCAAAACTCTCTGTAAGCCTGCAACTGCTCTCTGCAAGCAGTGCTGTGTGTGGCTGCAAGCTTTTACTGTGGCTACCCTGAGCATCCCAGGTTGGTGGTGGAGGAGCAGCTCTTGGCAATGCTCTGATGTGGAGGGTGCCTGGAGAGCTGCAGTCTCCACGTAGATCCTGAACCGGACAGGATGGGGCTCACACACAGAGCAGCTCCTGCTTCCCCAGGTTCACATGGAGCTTCAGGCTGCAGCAGTGAGGGAAGGGACTGGTGCCACAGCTCGCAAATCCCGGCTGGCCTCTAATTGGTGAGGAGCTGTTATGTCCTTTTTAATCTGTGCAAAACTTCCCTGGAAACCAGCTTAGATGGTTATTTGTAGTCAGTCATTATCTGATTATCCCAATGCTGATTGATGGGCAGGGACCAGGGTGAAGGTCTGACCCTGAAGCTGCTGCAGCGTGTGGCATAGGGATAACCTGTGCAAAGGACAGTTTGATGTCTCTTAGGCTGTATTAGCCAGCAGTTAAATATCTCTGTGTTACTGAAACAGCTTTTAGGATAAAACTGGATACTGGTAGACTGCTCGGGTTATTTCTCTGTGTTCGCTATTCCCCTTTTTCCTCTACCTTGTGTTGCTCGTGTAGTTGCAGGGCAAAGCCTTTCTCTGGGGTTTGAAGCTAGCAGGTAGGCTGCTGTTAAATTATGGTCTAAGGTAGCAAAGTTCAGGGCAGGAGCTGTGGAAATATAGGGAGGATTGAAGCACGTCAGAAGTCTGAGGGATGATATTTCTTGTAACAGGCACCTAATTAGCAGGACAAGAGAAAAACCTTTCGGCTTGGCGTGACATCGTTTATGAAGATCTCGGTGCATTTTAAGACATCCTGTGTCTCACGTATGCATGGCCCATGATACCAGCGCCGCAGGCACCTCCACAGGAAAGGAGACAGAAAAGGTGTCTCATCCACTAGTTCACAACTGGAAAGACAATTCAGGGTTTGATTCCCAATTCCCTCCCTTTTCCGTGGGTTGACAGTTCTTTACGCTCCATCTGCTCAGCACTGGACTACAATCATAGCACATAAATTGTCCTTAAACCTCGCCAGATGCTCGATCAAAGGTGGAGAGATAGTACGCAGGTTAAAGGCCAGGAAGAGACCTGCAGAAAGCAGATGCAAAGCTGAAGTGTCAGAGGTAACATTGTGTTGGATAACAAGTTCTGAAGCTGCATTGCACAGCTGGTAGCAGGAAGTACAGGGAGAAAAGTACATTCCTTCCCTGCTTGCCCTTTGGGACTTGGGATACCAAGACTGTAGAGTCTGCTCTTGCTTGCTTCCTATTTATTGGTCAGATCAGAAAGTTAAATCATAGGCGTGGGATGTGTTTTGTTAAATGCACCCAGCAGGTTTAGTTGGCTTCTGGGAATCCCTCTGAACGTGAACTTGAACTCCGAGGGATGAAGCTGTTGGCCTTGGAGGAGGTGAATAAAAGGCTCTACTTGCTGTGTCTTAGCTGGTCTTTGCATGCTTTCTGTCCTCTGAGGCTGTGCTGCTTTGTCTTCCCAGGCTGTTTCCCGGTGCTTAGAGAAGAAAAGGCCACAACCATGCTCTTAGAAGAGATTTGTGCTATAATGAGAATCCTTTGCGTTTATTAGCGCTATTTGCATAGACTCAGAGCACGTGGAAGATAAGAGGCTTAAGCTGTTAAGTGCAGAGAAATACAAGGTAATAATGAGGCTATAGAGGAAACCCTTGGTGGCTGTGCTGAGCTGGGGGCAGAGCCCTGAACCCTTCTGCTTAGCTGCAGTGCCAGACCTGGGGTGCAAAGCCATGTGGATTCTTGGAATTTCCTTTGTCCTCCGAGATGTGCAGCCCTGGATTTTGCCTGAACTGCTGCCTGCTGTTCCACCTCTTTGCTTCTGCCTTACTCCCACTGTATTTATAGCTTTCGCTCCTAATTTCTTCCTGTCTAGCACGAGGTTTATTGCCCATCTGGCTTTGTAAGGTGGTAGGAGGATACCCAAGTACCTTCGGAGAGCAGGTGGAGTGTTTAATGCTGCTTTCAGTCTCTCTCTGCCTGATGCTTCAGCGTGCTGCGGGAGCCTGTGCGGGCTGGATATTGCTGGTATGAGATGGACAGATTTTCTTATAATGCCGGTTATTTAAAGACTTGTTTAGATGCCCAGCTGAGAGCTCTTCATGGGGACATTCCTCCTTGGAGTATGTCATTCTGCAAAGCCAAGACATGTTTTATTATATAGTTTTTACATATATATGTATAAGATGTCTATATTTATACGTATGATTGCCCCACTGATGGAGCACCCTGTAGATTGGTAGGAAATGTAGTTATTAGCTCTTGATAAGCAGCCACTTTTGATCCCAGCTGTTTTTAAATTAAACATAGATGTGAAATGCAGCTGTGCATTCAAAGAACACTTTTTCCTTCTTTGTAAAATGCAGCATTTTCCAGTGTTGTTCCAACCCTGTAGCTCAGCACAAGGCGAAAATTCCTTCTAAGGTCCTATTTTCATTCCTATTTAATTCTCTAACAAATATTTCCTGTTCCAAACGAAGGCAAACTTAGTTAGGGAACTATCAGCAAAGGTGAGATGCGGTCTTTAGGAATGGGGACAGGATTGACTGGCTTCAAAAGTGGTTTTAGACCTTGGTGTTTTTGTGCTTTACAAAAAGAACCAACCCCAAACCAAACCAAGTGTAATTTTCTGTGTCCAGCTGTGACTTGATTTGAGGCTTTGCAAAAGCTTGAAGCCCCAGCAGTTGTTCAAAAGTTGTTTTGAGGATCTGTGAGTAAATCGGAGGTTGCTGTGAGAAAGTCATGCGCTGCGGAAAATACTGGGACTGACTATTCAGGAGGGACCAAATTCCATGGCTGACACCCAAGTGTTATTCTGGTACGACCCCAGGCAGCATAAGCTGCCTGAGTGGGTGCTCTTATGGTAGTCTTCACTGATGGAAAGAAACCAGTAGTGGTTTTGGAGAGTGTTTTTATAGGCCACCAGTGATGTTACAAGCAGTTGTTGATTTTGATTGTTAACCAGTGTGCCAAAACGGTAACTGTTCACTGCGTTGATTTAGAGCAGTGGAGCTGCTTCTGATAAATCAATTGTGTTTGCATTACTGGTCATCTGGGTTTTTTCTTTCTTGCTATTCCTTTTCACTCCCCAAACACACTACAGGGAGGTGAGCAAGACCCATGCGGGGCTTGAAGCTCTGAAATAGCTGAAAATGTGCAACCAACCTCTCGTCATCTTGATTTTCTGCTTGTTGGTGAAACATTTCATAGTTCCTGCGATCTGAGCAAATAAATGGAGGGTTCCCATTGATGTGCTCAAAATATCCAAGTGTTACAGAGAAATCCCTCATTATAAAATTTAACATCACAGGCTCACAGGCTGGTTTGGGTTGGAAGGGACCAGGTAGGAGAAGTTTTCCTCTTCTCTGTGCGGTGAGTGCGAGCTCAAGTGCAAAGGCTAGTGCAACCTGGCACATCACAGAGGCATGAGTGAAGCAGTTCTGCACACAGCAGGTTATCCAGGATGTGTTGTTCCACTTTTGTTGTTTATTGCTAGTGAGGCTGTGCCAGCTTTAATTCCCTCTGGAGCTGGGCTGCTGAAGAAAAAGCCAACAGCTCATCCTCCCTCTTGGACAGCTGTAGAACTGGACATGTTCCTCATTATCTCTCCATTTAAACACAGCACGACCATTTGCAGGTGAACATCTCCCTGCGTGTGATGTGCCTTGAGTCAGTCCTTACACAGATGCAGTCCAAGTAGCAATTTCAAATGCAGTGGTAGTATTAGTTCCCAAAGGCAGCCTGCTCAGGCACCTTCAAGGACAAAAGGGATGCCATCATCTGTTGAGAATACCAGCTGCACCATGCGTGGCATGGACACTGATGCCACTAGGGCTGTTGGTTCTTGTATTTCTGTGCAAAAGGAAGGCCATAGATTCCTCTGTGATATAGTAGCACACTACTAACCCCAGTTCACAGCAGTGTAAGTGATCTCACTGGATCAAGGCAGATGATACCATGCCTTCAAATTCTTCCAGCTGGGACCCTAAGGCTGGATAACAGGAACACCAGAGCTGCTTCAGGCATTGAACCAGCAATGGCTTAAAGGTGAAAATCCTAAGGTCTTATTTCTAAGGCATCAAAATAGTATCCATTCCTTGCAGCTAGAAGCATTGAAGGCTGGTCCTACACACGTTGAACATCAAAACTCCCAACACTGACTTCTTTCTCTCTTTCATACAATGGGGGAAGCTGCAGTCTCAACCTGCAGAACTATTTTTGGAAGGAAGCTCAGTTCATTAAGCCTGCAACTCTGTTTTGTTAAGGGGAGAGGGAGACCAGGCGTTTTGCTACAGTTTATTTGACCTAGTTAAGGGAAATATCAAGTCACCTCAGGCGGGTAATTAATTTGTACCTACTTCCTCCCGCTTGCGGCGCTTGTATGCAGCCAGTGTCTTCTGCAGGTGAGGATGATCGGCTTCACGCCTTGCAGGAAGCCTGCCCAGATATGCAGCTGCTGTGTGGTATGTTAGGTAGATCCTACATCGGAAAGGAAAGGCAGCAGGTCTGCAAGAGAGCTCCAGATGGTATTTGTT
This sequence comes from Pezoporus wallicus, assembly GCF_028554395.1. Lineage (NCBI taxonomy): Eukaryota > Metazoa > Chordata > Aves > Psittaciformes > Psittacidae > Pezoporus > Pezoporus wallicus. Next base: position 1,037,681 of record NW_026635715.1, read on the forward strand.
CGAGACCTCAGCAGTTGACTTGGGATGATAAAAAGCTTTCCCTGTTGCTTTCTCTTTGGCAGAAGTGCTGCCTTTCCGTGTCATTCCCAGACTGTCGGGGCTGGATTCAAGGGTATTTTTGTTGTTAGAGAGCCCTGTCTGTACAGGAGATGCCAAGCAAGTGTGTCTCCTTGCAAGCTCCTTCTGTGTTGCTCAGCCCTAACTCCCCAGGACCAGCAGCCTGGGAAGAAGATGATGGTGCTGCATCTGTTTCTGTCCCTGTGCTGGGACAGGTTATCATGGGCTCCAAGGTGACACCAACCTCACCAGCTGACATTAGATTCGAATCTGGACAAGGACATGATACTGACGTGTCAGCTCCTCTAAGATAATGGGAATGGGGGATATTCTTTATCCCCCCCCCCCTCCCCCCAGTGTTTCTCCAGTGAGACAATCTGGTTCGTCTTCAAACTGCAGCATCTTTGCTTTCTTAGTAGAGAATAAGACAGATTAAATTCAGTTCTTTGATTTATGTGTAAATGAAAAAGAACCTGATGGTTACAGAAGGACAAGTAACATTTGTTTTGATGCATGTTTTGATCATTTCAAGTGTCAGTGTTGGGAAGCACGTGGCTGTTTTTCTGGACTTCTTAGATTTGTTGTGCTTTGGGTAAAAGCATCACTGCTGTTGTGAATTGCTGCAGAAGAGAATGGGGGTGGACATAGTGCGATGCATCAGTGAAGACAGGAGTGGGCAGATGTCCTGGGGTTGGAAGGGCATTATCAAAAGCCAGTAAGGAGGGGAGTGATGCATCAAGCCAACATGCTGAGCAGGAAACCCCAGAGAGCTCTGAGAAAGTGCAGCTGAGTTGAGATTTGGATGCAGATCAGCTCAATAAGAGTTTTTCTAGCAAAGTGAACCCCAGAACAGGACTTTTCTTGGGGAGGTTCCTGTGCTCTGAACCCAGCTCTGCTGGCAGCAGGCAGGAGGGAAATTCCCAACCTCCTCACTCCCCAGCAATGGGAATGGGAGCCTGCCGAGGCAAGCGCTGCTGCTGGAGGTCGTTTGGGCTCTTTCGGGAGATGATTATTTGCATTTAGTTCTATTAATTTCCTCTCCTAAAATATGCCCCATGGGCCCCAGCATTGTTGTGGCTGTTCAGGCCTGGGTTTCGCTGAAGCCTTTTCACTGCTGGGAGGATGCTGGAGAGTAAATTTCACTAGCTGGACGCTGTCGCAGTCATGCTACTCAGATTTATGAATCAGTGCTTCTCACTTCGGCTTCTATTACTGGGCTTTTCTTTCCTCCCAACGCCCCCTTCCCAACATCTTTCAGTTGTTTCCAAACAGCTGGCTGGCTGGCGGCACCACCAGTTGGTAGGATGAGGAAAAGAAGTAAATCAGAGCTTTGTAACTCATGAAAACGGCTTGAAAGCTGTGAGGTTTTAAGCATAATATGGTTTGAGATTGAGGGTTGATTACTTATTTAATTATTTAAATTGTATCTCAGGGGGGTTGAGGATTTAGGTTGGAAGTTTTCTTTGGGCTGTTGCTGTTAAAGAAAACTGAAACTCTCACCGAGCTCCAGGAGCTGGGCCTTTGAGGGAAATAGTGTCAGGATATTTTGGGTAAACTGCTGAGTTTGCAACATTCAGATAAATGTCTAGTGAAGCAGTTTAGGCATCTGAAAGACAGGGTCATAATCTGGTTTCTGCTGGTGGGATCACTTTTCTATGTGTCCTGTTAGTGAGATCCTGCAGGATTTTACCCCTGGCTGAATGGAATCAGCCTGGCAGGGAGGGATTATCACATTCAGCATCTTGCTCTGAACATCTGGCAGGGATGCCTCTGTCACGGAGAGGAAACACTCAAGCATGTAGGTGCACATGTTTATATGTACCCGTATGCGTCTGTATACACATTTATCCAAGTCTTTACAGGGATGGGATTCTGTGTAATTGTACACACTGGCATATAACACTGTTTTCCAGTTTATCCTAGTAGGATGCTGTCTTTGGGCAGGTATAAATGGGGACAGATGGTGCAGGTCAGCCCAGAGCAATGCACTCAGGGCTGATATTCAGCATGTGAAATGGGGAAGCCCAGTGTTGTGGTCCTCCATCAGGGAGGATACTTCTTCAGGAGGGCAGAGCTTTCAGCTCTATGTTGTAAAGGGCTTGTAGGTGTTCAGCTCAGCTTGTACAATGCCTTGGCCCAGGCGGATATGAGTCCAGACCCATGGGTTTTTGGTCAGGGAAATGAGGCTTGTAGGACTGTGCCAAACCAGCTTGTGACTGGTGCTGAAACTCCACGCAGAGCACTGTGGTTTTATTTGGGTTGGTTAAAGTGACAGGTAAAGCTATTGGGCCGCATTAGAATGAACTCACAGTGAACTGCGTGGGTAGGCTCGGCTGAATTGCCTGTTTCATTCAAATCCTTATGGCTGAGAAGGAGCGCACTGTGTTCAAGTGTCAAGAGGGGCCAGCGCTGAGCCGTCCGTGTTGCAGCTCTGCCTTGGTGAAGGCAAGACGGGGAGTGAGGCTAGGATGTTAAAAAGTGGGGGTGAAATTCCTTGTAAACCAATAAAATGAATGTTTTCTGTTTCATTTGCAGCAGAAAGCAGGGCTTTGGTTATTTTTTTTTTCAGAAAGGAATCTGTTGGAGATGAAAAGCACTTAAAAATCTAGGGATTAAATGTAAGAAATCCTCTGCTCATGTGCGTATTACCATAACCCCGTGCAGATGGCACAGCTGAAAAGCATCCGAGGCATGCGCCTCGGTCTTGATTTACTCTGTGGGTGCTGAGGACGGGTGATGAAGTGCCAGGGACCAGTGTGGAGGCTGTGAAAGGTTATGGGAGAGGTGATCACTGCAGTGAGTTCAGCCCTGCCTACTGAGCCACGTGTGCCAGCCTGGCGCATCCTTCCTCCATCCGTACTCAGATGCTGGAGAGGGGGGTGGAAAAGAAAAACCATGGCTCTGAGGCAGATTTGGTAACATTTGCATCTTGTCTCTGTTGGTACACGTCTCCGGGCCAGGAAATGTGCTTTCCTTGGAAGTCTTTATTGAACCGCAGGATCTGATAGTGCAGGGCTGGGCTCCCGGGGTGCAGACTGGGCTCTCGCCACGGAGCAGAAGTGGTGGCAATAATGTGAGTTTGCTTTGTGTTGCTTAAGCATTGCAGAGAGAGGCATTGCAACCCCTCTTTGAAGTGCAGCAAGAAGATTTTAATTGGCCTAATTAGCACAGGGAAGAAGGTACAGAATAAGTAGGGTTAAGAGCTGAAAAATGGCTTTTAATTTTGAGTGCTGTGATTTTTGTTCTTGCCTGAAATTACCCCTGACTTCTCAGCTGTCAAATACTTGTGCCGTGATAAAGAATGAAGCCATCCGAAATCAGAAGCCACTTGTGAAAATACAAGCCTTAATCTCTGTGCTTAATCCCCTTGTGTGACGCAGATACCATTGCTCACCCACCCACCAGTTTGCGACCGAGCGTCTTTTTAATCCAGGGTGTCTTGAGAGCTGATTTGTGGCAACTATACCCCACTTCAGACCCTTGAAAAGCAGAAACCCGCGACCACTTCATCTCTAAGCCCTGCTTCTGGCTTTTGTGCTGGTGATAACCCAGAGCGGCATCGGGGAAGCCTGGGGATTAACATTAATGCTTGTGTAGTGATTCGAAAACAAGGGCTTTGCTCTACAGAGGAGCAGTTGTCTCCTCTTGTAAAAGAAAAAAGGATTAACTCCTTTCCTGAAAGCATATTAGTTTAGCCAAAACAGCATCAATGCACCTCAAACATGTCATGGGTGATATAATGGAGTGTGCAAGTGGCTGTGTGACCTGATGCTCCTTTTTTCAGTCAAGTGTTTCAGGGCTTCTGGAAGCAAAGGTCTTGCTAGTAGCCCTTGGGGGGGGGGGGGATGTTCAGGCATTATCTGGAGTCAGAAACCACTAGAATGTGGTTTTCATTAAAAAATAGTAGTAGTAATAATAAAAAGTTAATTGGGCCAGGTTTTCCAAGGAGCACGGGTTGAATCCTGATATGGTGACCTTGGGAAAGGCACTTATACTCCTTACAGCTCAACCACCTTTTCTCTGGAAAATCTATAGTAATTTTCTTTGACCTTGCCAAGACCTGAGATTTTGGAGAGGGGTTATTTAACATTTGTTAAGGTCTAAGAAATACAGGAGCTCTCCACAAAAGATGGGGTTTGCTGATCTGTGGAGTATTTAGCTTTCCCAGGAAACTTAGAGCTAACATTTGCTTTTGGTGTCCTTCTACGACCTCCTCGCACACATCAGGCCACCAGTATTACTGCAGAATATTCTTGATTCTTAATAAATTCTTATCTCCCTAAAGCCTGTGATTGGGCAGGAGAAAGCTATGCCTTGAAGTCAGGGCTGGTTCAGTCCATGGGGTTTATTCATTTCTAGGTCTCTCCTGGGTTTGCCAGTTGGTTCTGGGCGCAGCAGTGTGCAACACGGAACTCTTTCTGTAATAAGGTCATTTAACATCCAGGAGAGGAGAAGAGCTTTTAATCCTTACTAGATCTGGCTGGGCTGGATTCAGACTGGAATTAACAAAACCTTGAGGCATCCAGTTTCATCTGCAGTGCTAATTTAAAGGAAGAAGGGGAGATATTTCATGGCTGGAAAGGATGCTGTAGAACTGCATGGTTGAGAAGTCCAATTCAGGAACTGCAAAATTAACTTCTAGTTTGTTGGTTCAGTAGATCACAATTATATACACATACATGGGCATTATATGTATGTGTAGTATGCGTTATATGTAATATGTATTACATATAATAATAATACATTATAGCATATGAAAACCTAGACTCATTTAGCTTGGAAAAGACTTTTGAGATTAAGTCCAACCGTAAACTTAGCACTGCCAAGTTCATCATCTGAACCAGGTTCTTTTCAGCTTTAGCTGGTATATGTAAGGTATATTATTATATCTGATAGAATATTGTTATAGATAACAAATCATTTTATCATATCTGTAACTCATTACACATATGTGTATATATGCATAAAGCAATATATATATAATACATATGGACTCCCAAGGTGAGCTCCTGACTGAACAGAAACCAAGACTGGTGGCAAGATCCATGGTCCCAGGCAGCACCCTCAGTACTGTTTATTTTGGACATCTCTTGTCATGTTACGTACCTAAACCCTGTTTACAGCAGTGTCTTTGGACAGCCTTGCAGTTCCTTATTTTTAGATGGGGTGCATTACGGTAAGGGCAAGGATTTACAGTTGTGGCCAAAAAGAAGTGTTGTGAATGGCACCCGAGTCATGGTTGAAAGGATGAAATCAAACCCCATCTTGGCTTTAAAACAAACAAAAAGCGGTGTGGCAGTGCAAAATAGAAAGAGGTCTGCAGGACCTAGCTCCTGTCCAGATGGTGCACTGCAGGGTCAGTCCTTCCCTGTGAGGAGCAGTGATTTAAATCAGTGCGTAGCGGGCTGGAACTGTAGAAATAAAATGATTTTAATTTCTGGAATCATTACCATTATGTCATATCAATTCTGTGTAGAACAATCAACATCTGAATCTGATGGGACATTCTGCAGTTGCTATTGGTAACGTTCGCTGCTCCTTCTAAAAACACAGAGTCTGGGGGAAGGATGTCAGTGCTGAAAGCTGAGTGGTTAGCACAGAATTGCTGTTTATTTTCCAGGATGCATTTTATTTGGGGGGTCATTTAAGGATAATAACAGACAGTGATTGATCAGGGTCAAAGTGGTTCCATCTGGCTTAGGAATATGTCTCATTTGCTCTGCCTTTCCAGGTGGTTTTCCTGGTTAATGTTAAGGAGAAGAATTCTATCCCTAAAATAGAATATTATATTTGTGAAAATGCCTCAAAATCCCCCGTGGTTTCAGCGTGGATACATGTTAGTGGTGCGCTAACATTGCTAATTGCAAACCTCTCCTCTTAACAGCCTTTTTTTGCATGCATTATGTTTTTTATGAATCCTTAAAAGACTTCTTTTCTAACGTCTTATGGCATAAATGACTCATCTCACCTGACATGAATAGTGAGAAAATCGGAGCCTGCTCCTTTTTTTTCCTGCCTCCTTTTCTTCTGATTTCGGAATGCATAATTTCTCTTCTGTGCTTAAAGCCAAAGCCTCATCATCCTTTCAATTACTTCATAAGAATAAGAAAAAAAAACAACCCAAAACACAGGTGGGGAAGAGTAGGGTGGGGAAGGACAACACAGTGGGGTCTTTTTAGTTCTTAGAGGCTGCTGGAGGGGGTTTTAAGGTCAGGGTTTGGGGCATGTTGTGTTTAGTATTCATGCATTTCCCCGTTGCACACCCCTTTTACTTCTTATTTGCATTTCAGTCGCCTGCCAAAACAGGACAGGGCTGAAATGAAACTACAAAACCCCTGAATTAATCACTATAGATCAGGTTTTCTACAGGAGCCTTTTGCATCAGCGCGATGAGCTCAGCTCTGCTGCGGGTGACAACAGCACCTTCCCCGTGGGATGACGCTGCTGGTGTGAAACCATCAGATGCCCAAAGGAGGCTGTGGAGTCAGCAAGTTTCAAGTTTCTTTGCCTTCCTCTCATAAGTGCCTCAAAATTATTCCCAGCCTGTCGAAATGTTGCCCTTTGCTGACACAGGCTGATTTAGAGAGGAATGTTCTTTGGAATATTCATAGCAAGGCTGTCGCTAATCAGTGCTTTACAGAAGTGCTGCTGTGGGGTTGATGTGTGCTGGTTTTGGGACCAGGGGGTGTGTTGTGAAAGTGTGTGTGGGGGAAATGCAGGGTGCAATGACTTTGAAGCAGGTTTTAAGCATTTCTGGAGCACAGCGCAGTCATTGTCCTGTCTTTCATGCTCTTCCACAAGCACAGGGCCTGGAAAATCCACTTGGCATCTTCAGTTCCAAAGAGGAAGGTGAAGGTACCAATGCTGTTGTGCTCCCAGCAGGTTTTTACTGTAATGGATGCTGCTTCATGTAGTCATAGTATTGAGAATGGTTTGGGTTGGAAGATACCTTTAAAGATCCTCTAGGCCATGGGCAGGGACATTTTCCACTAGATCAGGTTGCTCAAAGCCACACCTGTGAGCAAGTCCTGCAAAGATCTTTCCTTGTGATGGCAGAGAGTGGGAGCAGGAGCTACCAGGATGCTGGAGTTGGAGCCTTAAGCCCTCCACAGGCAGGAAGAGGGATGGACATTTAGCAGGCAGGATCTCTGCATAGGAATGACTACTATTTCACCTCTTTGCAGAGCTGTCAGTGATTAAGAATGTTACTGATGGCAAGTTATTTATAAATGTCTAAAGCATTGGGTCTGTTTGCATTAAAGCATTCTCTTTTATTCCCTCTGTTCCTGGACATGTCACACTGAATTTATGCTTGCAATGGTGTCAATGGCTTTTCTCTGGTAATATTACTCTACCTGTTAATACAGTTTTCCATGGAAACATGCCAAATGCTGTGCTGTTCTGACTCCCTTGTTTGCCCCTTTGCTTTGCACTTGTTAATGAAGTGCATCCTTTGAGCTTATTAATAAAGCTGCAATGAGTAGTACCAGCATCTCCAACAGCAGGTCCAAATTAAAGGTTTTGAGGCAGAAAGTGTGTTATCGCCCATTCTCTAGATGGAAACAGAGCTGTAAGGAGGAGGACGGTGGCCTTTGTAGGGTTGACTGATGTCCTGGGTTCAGCAGTAGCAGTCATGTTTTTTCCTTTGTGTTAGCTGGTGCAGTGCTGTGTTTTGACTTCTAGCTAACACAAAGGAAAAAACATGACTGCTACTGCTGAACCCAGGACAACTGAGCACTGAGGCTTTGGGAAAATGAATTTACAACCACTGAGCTGGGATTCTGAGTGACAGACACGGTTTGCACTGTGCAAATACACACATTTGAACTCGCTGCTTGTGGGGAAGGACTCTCACCCTCTTGTGCTTCTTGTTTCAGTCTCCTGAGTGAGCAGACGTTATAGTGATCTTAATAGTAGAGTTGCATGTCTTCACCTCAGAGGAGGACTGTTGTGCTCCAGTTGCCCTGGCATCACCTTGGCATTGGTGAAATGGAGTTACTTTGCCATCAGGTGCTTAATTGGGAATTGCTTTTCCTGCTGATGTTGAGCCGCATGCAGCTTTTTACCCTTCAGTTTATTTCATGTAAGATGAAGACACCCACAGAAGCACTTCCCTCTTCCCATTTAGTCAAGTGGTCCCAGGTCAAACGTGTAGCAAATTGTTGGCTTCTGTGATGACTTTCACCAACTTGATTGCAGATACTACACTCAATTAAATGATTTTGCAGTAGTAAATAATGCAGAGGGAAAGCAAGCCAGATGTTTGCTGAGCCCCGCAATGGATTTTGTCTCATTTCCAATAGACTCATGTCTTGAGGTCTCCTGGCTTTCTAACTGAGTTTAAAAAAGGCTTCAGAGTGAGCTACTTATTGGGCATCAGAGATTCGACATTGGACAGAGCTATTACAAATGCCCCGATATTGCAGGACAAGCTTTGACTGGCTTTCCGCACCTATTAGACATCAGAGAATCTACATGGGAGGGGATGCTTCATTAAGGAGTGTATTTTCTGCTGTCTAATAAATGCAAATAAAGCTTTTTGGCAGGTTAGGGCATGCAAAATATTGTTTTCCTCCTGAATTAGTGGTCTTTAGAAATTACTGCAGCCATCTAATGGGTTCCAAGATAGGGTCACTCTTCTTTGCCTCTTGTCCTGTTCCCATGAAGTTAGTAGCAAAGTCTCAATCTGAGCTGCTGTCTCCTGGTCTGATGTGACAGTAATGAACTTGGTGGTTGGGGAGTTAAGGGGGATATGTGGGTAGGAAGATGCCTGTGTATTCAGAAAGCAAGGAGTGGTGGAGGATGAGGTGGGGCGTTGAGCAGAGCTGTGGAGGGCTGGGCTTCATCCCCTCTGCTCTTCAGAGAATCACTTCTTGCAAGCCAGCAGTAGAATAACTTATGGAAAATTTAGGATCTTTGGACAGAGATGCAGAGCACTTTTTTGCACTGTTTTAGAGTGTGTTTTATGGTTAGAAGCTATGGAAGAGCTTAAAATAATTGAAGCTACCTGTAGGGAGTAAGCCATGACAGAGTGAGCAATGTAGACGTGACCCTTAGGCATTTACAGAAAAACCAAGAGCAGTAACTACTAAATGTACAACTAGTGAAATGTCCTGTATCCCCTCATGCTGGGGGGTGAAATGCCCTATATCCCCTCTTGTTGGGGGCTGTCTGTTCTGGGGTGAGGGCTGAAGGTACATGAAGGAATGATGAGCAGAGGGACGACAGCTCTGCTGCATCTGCTCTTGCTTTTTTAACATGGAGAGTAATGAAGATGATAGTGGGGTATTTATCTGGCTTAATTTTCCTAATTAACTCCTGGCTAATGAGAGCAGCAAGATAATTTTGTTTCTCACTCTTTGGATGGATGTTAATGTAAGCAGCAGGTTCTGGCTGCTACAAGGGAGGAATCAAGGGTGTTGGTTGCAATCCCACTGCAATCCAGTGCTGGCCTGGAGGATTAGGCTGTTTTTTGGGAGAACTGAGTAAAGGCAAGGAAAACTGCACGTTGCCTCAAACCAGGCAGCAGGCTAGAAAAGCCTGGCAGAGTTTATGTCTCTTGAAAGCACGTGGTGTCACTGGAGTTGTTGGGCAACTTGAGACATGGAGTCAAGAGCTGGTAAAATGTTCTACATCCCAGCTTTGGCACGCAGTAAAACATCCTCAGTGTTTAATGCGGGGTGGGAAAAGTGTCAGCTTGCGAAACTTGGAGTTGTTTTCCTCACTGAAATGATCAACTGCTCTGAAATGGCCTTAAGGTCTGAGTATCATCAATGGTTTGCCATATTTGAAATCAAACAACCCTGATGAGCTTGTGCTACCTACTCAAAGTACTGCGTGTACATTGTGACCGATTGGCGTCACAGAGGGTGGTGAAGAGCTGTAGGGTTCACCTCTTCTGGGAGGAGTAGAAAGTTTCATAGAATCATAGAATGGTTTGGGTTGAAGGGACCTTAAAGCTCATCCAGCTCTAACCCCTGCCATGGGCATGGACACCTTCCACTAGAGCAGCTTGCTCAAGACCTTGTCCAAGCTGGCCTTGAACAGTTCATGCGTTGGATGCTGGAGGAGGCACCCACGGAAGGTCCTTTGTGGTTTGTTACCAGCACTTTCTACAGCCTTCCTGCTGGGCAGCATCATGTAGGTTTTGGGTTAGTTCTGGGTACTTTTGCCAAACAAAAGGGAGCACAAGCACCGAGGCTCAAAACCTGCACTGATTCTTTAAGTATCTCTGTATATTTCATCATTAAATGACCTGAACAGGACTGCAAGACTGAAGTTGCTGCGGAGTGTTCTGTTCTGTACTTTGTTTTATACCTTGTTTTGTAACTTTCCCTTGTTAAGAACTTTGATGAAAGTGTCCATTTGCAGTTAGGAATTAACTATTTATCAATTCACTCAGGGGGATTTGAGCATCTGATGCAATTAGCTGTGCCAAGGTCTCTCAGAATAGCTGCCAGTCTAGGACATAAGGTCGGGGGGCCTGTGAGGGTGCCAAGCTTTATCAGACAAAATTAGCAACTTGTTCTCGCAACCTGGACAGCAAAACCCTTTTATTCCTTTGCTTTTGTGTTTGTTTTTTTTTTTCTACTAAGGGACTGACTCTAATTAAAGAAGTGCATCCTCGTGTGCTGGAGAATGAGCAATCATTATGGGAAGAGGTTTTGGACTAGCACAGCCTCCAAAATATGATGCTGAGTGGGGTTTTGCTGGGACATAGTGTATTTGAATGGTTTATGTAAAGGGGCAGGATGGACCTACAAGGAAAGATGTTGGGACCCCAAAAGGCTGTACCCAAAAGGCTGCATGGAGCCTGGCCCATGAGTGCCTCCTGTAGAACAGCAGCAGTCACTTGATGGATTTACTGACAGGGAACAACTATGTTTTATGTGTCATAATGTACTTCCAAAGCTGAGTTCTGCATCAGCAGAGCAGAGATGAGGAGTTAGGATTTGTCTTATTCTACCTAGGATCATAGAATCGCAGGACAGTTTGGGTTGGAAGGGACCTTCAAAGGTTATTTAGTCTAAACCCCTGCAATGAACAGGGACATCTTCCACTATATCAGGTTGCCCAGGGCCACATCCAGCCTGGCCTTGAATGTCTCCAGGGATGGTGCCTCAACCACCTGTCTGGGCAACCTGTACCAGTGTTTTACCACCATCATTGTAAAAGAATTCTTCCTCACAACCAGCCTGAATCTTCCCTCTTTTAGTTTATAACCATCATCCCTCATCCTATCGCAACAGACCCTGCTAAATAGTCTCTCCCCATCTTTCTTATAGACCCCCTTAAAGAACTGAAAGGCCACAATAACGTCTTCCTGGAATCTCCTCTTCTCCGTGTTGAACTCTCATCCTTTCCTCAGTGACACTGAGTGTGCCAGTCAGATCTGCACTTTGTTTTCCACATCAGTCAGAAGTCTATGAGGGCACTAATGTAGGGATGGAAACCCCCTCCAGGAGACTGCAGCCTGTTCCACAGGCATTGCTGTTTGTCCCTTACCCATCGGGTTGAGAGCCACATCCCTCATCTTACTGCTGTGTCTTCTGGAGGGGATGGCTAACACATCTCATTGTATGTGAGCAAAACAAGCCCCCAAAACCCAGCACTGCAGGAGTGGTTGATGCCTGTCCTGCTTTAGCCTGGTGGCTGCCAGCAGCTGTGTGTGCCAGGCGCTTTGCCACCCTGTGCCAGCAGCACAGGATGTACCTGACTGCAGCCATCCTTCCTCTGCATTTCACTGGGGTTATTTTGGTTTATCTCATTTCTTTCACTTTTCCATAAAATTTCCTTTCCTGGTGACAGCAAATTGAATCCTCAGCTCCAAAGGCTTTGGCAGACGTAGGCTCCAGAATGCTTCAGGTTTTCTCCTCCTGCTACTCAAATGGATTAAAATACAGGGTAGAAAAGGGTGAGTTAGGTCTGTAGGGCTTCAGAGCTCCAAACTGAGAGTTTTGACTCTCAGAAGACTTCTACATTGAAAAAGTGACTCCTGACTTCCCAGTTTATCCTGGCTGTGGACCTAAACTCGTGCTCAGTTTTCCCACTATTCTGTTCATCCTCTCCCGTTGTTAAAGCTGGCTCGGGGCAGCCTGCATGCAGCTCCCGCACATGAAACCAGATCTGCACGTATTTCTCCCCGCAGTGAGGGACCCGAGCGAGGTGCCTGGTGTCCCAGGGCAATCCGCCTCTCCTTTTCATCCAGCCTTTCCAGCTTTCCTATTGCCGCCCAGGGCCCCTTCCCGGCCAGCCGGGGCTGTCCCGTGCCGCGGGATGGATGCGGCTCGGCAGCTGGGATGATTCACCAGCTGGAACCGTCCTCACTGCGGAGGGTGAGAGATTTAGAGGCTGTTTAAAGATGTGTTTCCTACTGAAGTTTATCCAAAAGAACAAACCATCGCCAGGCTGCAAAACAGGCAGAGGGAGGCTCGGATGCTCTGTTTTCAGCCCAGACCAGAGGGGAAACCAGCTCATCTGCTGTTCCAAGGAGTACAGCCCTGGCTCTCATGGGTCACCACAAGCTGTCATCTTCTGGGGGCTGGTGGGTGGCTGATGGAAAAAGTGTCTATGATAGAACCACCTAAGTTGGAAAAGTCCTTCAAGATCCTCAAGTCCAGCCTGTGGTTGTCCTCTTCTAATGGGGACCGGCTGTGAGCATCACTGTCTGTTTTCCATGCACGCAGATATGCTTGGATTGAGCAGCACCCTGGAAAAAAACAACTCCTCTTTGTGTCACGGGGTCTCAGGCTGTGTTGGATGTCAGGGGAGCAGGATGAAGCCTTCTGGTTTCCCATCATGTGCATCAACAGGTTGCTGAACTGCTTTCAGAGGCATTGCTTTTGTGCTTTGTTATTGGAAGGTTGTTTCCTGCTTCTCCACAATGTTTTCTACCTGTGCCTCACTCCTGGCATAAGTAACCAATGGATTTGTTGAGTGAGCTGTGTTAATTCATAGTGTTCAGAATAGAAATATCCCCTTTTATAGGGTGTCCAAACCACCCGCTGCCCGCGGGTGCTGTCACTGTGCCTGAGCTTGGCCACAGGCAGCCCTCATCTCCTGCTCCCTTCGTTGGGCTGGCTCCATCCATCTCTCCCCTCCTCTAAACACATCTATTCCCTCCTTTCCCATTGAAGTGTTGAACAATTATTACTACTGTCCTGCCATTATTGGTTTTTGTTTCTCCATCTGCCTGTCATTTCTGTAGAAGCCGTGCTGGTTTTAATTAATGGGAAGTTGTTGTTGTATTTGCTGTTCAACACTCTTTATTTCTTCGCAAATGGTTTTGATTTCTTCTGTTAGTGAGCCATTTCAAGCCAGCCTTTTCCTGCTCAGTTTAAGGTTGTAGTTTTTTGGAGTTAAGCATGAGCACTTTACACTCAGCCTTGGCAATAAAGGTCTTTATTTTGCTCTTGGCTGTATGGATGTTCAGCTGCCTGAAGGTGAGAAACTCTGTGTGGGTTAGCATTGAACCAGCAGCAAGACCTGTGTTTTGGGCCTTTAGATTTTGCCTGGAGAGCTGCTTGTGCTAGCTGGTCGTTCTTCAAGCCCTGCTGTAGGCATGGCTGGGGAGCAGGGCCCTGTTGCTGGACCCCCATATAAGACACCTTCACTGTGCCCTCCATCTCTGCCCTCCTTCACATGTTAGTGCCTGGGGAAGATGCTGCCTGGAAATCATCTTAAGGAGGTGCAGTCATCTGGGGTTTAATCCTGCACAAAGCACCTTGTCCTACACCCAGTTTCATACCCTAGTGCAGGATGAAGTCTTCGAATCAAAGGTTGGATGCTTTTCACCAAGTACCTCTGTGGCTTTGCTCAGGGTATGATGGGGTTGGTGTTTCATTAACCCCTGCAGGAACTGGCTGCAGCCGAAGGATGCCCAGACCCCTGTGCCCACCTGCTCTTACTGAAGCCCCTAAGCTGAAGGTGCTCAGTGCTTGGCTGCTCAATCCCAGCCTGTGAACTGGATCTGTTGTAGAAGCTGCAATTGGCTTCAGATTTTTCTGCTCTTGTCCAGGATCCGAGTCATTAATTTCCGCACTTACTGGAAGCAGAGCTCATTATTGCAACACTTAATGAAATCAGGAGCCAAACCAAAATATTGACAAGAAAATTGTTTCAATACTAAAGGAAAAACTGTAACACATTGTTATCCATGAAGTTTGCTGCAGCTTCACTTAAATGCTTGCCTAATTCTTCTGTATCCTGACTTTTCTACATAGTCCCTTATCTCTTTGCCTTGACCTCTGCATGGAGGTAGGCATTCTCTTGTCTTGTATTTTCTTTGGGAATAGATCCTTTAATATTACATGCCAGAGAGGGGTTCTTCATCAGGGACTGTAGCAATAGGACAAGGGCTGATGGGTTTACGCTTAAACAGGGGAGATTTAGGCTGGCTATAAGGAAGCTCTTACCTGTGAGGGTGCCCAGAGAAGCTGTGGCTGCCCCATCCCTGGCAGTGTTCAAGGCCAGGTTGGACACAGGGGCTTGGAGCAAGCTGCTCTAGTGGAAGGGGTCCCTGCCCATCGCAGGGGCTGGAGCTGGAGGAGCTTTAAGGTCCCTTCCAACCCAAACCAGGCTGGGATTCTATGATAATTATGAAAAGAGGACAGCAGCATCATCTTTGAGCACATTTGGAGAGGTGCTGCTGGAGAGCTGTGAAAGTCAGTTGCTGATGAGGCCTCTGAGAAATATACTGCTAGATGTTAATTATCCTGATCATTACTGGTCTTTATTTCTGTATTCAGATTTCTCTACTAGCAACTGCAGACTTGGCAGTGGTTTGTTTATTCAAGTAGAGGTAATTGTGTTTAGTGATAAGTCTCCTGCAGCCTTTCTGTTTGCCTCCCTAATTTAATCTGCTTGTCTGTATCCATCTAACTGGGGACATCAACAGATTGTGGCTTTAGGAGTTGTGGGGTTTCAAACTCCCTCTGAAGCCAGTATGTACCCAGAGCCCCTGGCCCATTACTGGCACTGCTCACAGCAAAGGTCTGAACTTGTGTTCAGGGCACAGAATGGGCACATGGTTGGAGGATCAGCAATGCTGAGATGGTGCAGGACCATCAAAGGTGTGGATCTTCATAAAACAGATCCAGAACCAGGTGGAGATATCTGGGCAGGTTTTGGGTAGATTCGCAAATCAAGGATGGGAACCATGACTGCTGTTGGTTGCAAGTGCACAAACTAAAAGAAAGAAACTAAGGGCTGTAGTTCTGCAGTAATTCCCAGTGGATTGCAAGGGCCAGCAGGATGGCCATGGTGTTCAGCACCAGGTTTAGCACTTGCACGGTGCACAGCCTGTGGGTGAGCTGACTTTGGGCTGGTAGAGAGGAGACGGACAAGGGGAGAATTGCTATAGCGGTGACAGAAACCAAATAGCCCAAAGCTTTAAGCAACTTTAAGCCAGGACAGTGAGCTCGGGTTGGATGAGTGCTGTCTGTCAAGATGCAGCTTCAGAGTGGTACCTGGGTCCCCATGATCAAGTCGCTGCATGAAGAGTAGGGGCTTTTCCAGCAGATGGCTCAAGCTGGTGGGAGATCTCGAGCAGAGATTTTGTATTTGCTGTTTCTTTATGTTCACTCATCCATACCATAGTGTGACCCACTGATAGCTGCCAGGGCAATGCTTTTCAGGGTATTTGTGGTAGGGGTAATTGTGTGGCAGAGATAACGGGAGGTTTTTAAGCACATATTACCTTTTATCATCTCTGTAGCAAGAAACTGCATCCTGAGTATTAGATTTTGACAACCCTTTGCTGCTGTTGATATTACTCCTAATGTCACGGGTTTGTTGGGTTCTGGTGTGCTCTATGGTATTTAGATGGCACAGGCTTTGGTGCCATCCATCCTAAGTAGTGCTGGCTCAAGAGAGCTGATTAAGACCCCATTTAGTACAATGTGAATGATTAAATACTACTCAGTTTGAAGGGAAATATAAAAAGCTAAATCAGAGCCTTGCCTTCATTGGAAGTTCTGTGACGTGATTCTGCTTCAAGCTTCGAGTCTTTATGCTGAAAGAAGTTGCATAAATGGGCTTTCCTGTTCAAATTGAGCTTGAATTTGTGTTGGCAATGTGAGTTTTGAATAAATGTTACCTATTCTGTTCACATGAGGATTTTAAAATTGGCTTCACGAGCAAAAATGCTTATATCTGTTACGTACTTTGCCTCTGCGATGGCAACGTACTTCCTCTACGGGCACTGGAGCTGCTGCTTTATGTTGCAGACAGAGCTGTCTCTTAAGGTTTTATGATTTTCAGTCATTTTTGTTGCCCTGGCAGTGAAAAGAGTGTGAACTGACTTGCAGATCTGGTTGTAAATGAGCAATGAGGATGTGCAAGGTGGAGCGAAGGCCCTTGGCTCCTGAAGGGAGATCTGCAGCCTTGGGATTACAAGGAGAAAACCTTTTATTCTCATAAACTTGGTTTAAATGTGTTTGATTCAAAAGCAAAAAAATGATAACAGCTTCTGCAGTGGGTTTTTACAGTTACTTTTTGGAGTAAAAGCATGGTTGGGCTTGGAAGCCCATTTCCAGTCTGCTGTGGAGAGAAGAGGGGGTTAAGATTCCCCAGGGTGGGAACTTGTACTTTCCAAGATGTTCCTTCTGTCCCCATTTTTATTAGTGTGAAAATTTGGTGTAAACCAGCCTTCTATAAAAACCATGAAGCCTGCACTTGTGAGAAGTCTGCGCTCCTGAGCGTTTTCCTTGGAGGCGGCTGCTTCCTGAAGGCATTACACTTGGAGTCTTTGCCCTTTATGCTGAAGAACCGCATTTGCCCTGGTAAATCTGTGCCTTTAATGAGGCTTTACTGTTTAACTGGACTGCTTGAAATAACTTTGTGTAGTGCTTTTTCAATGGTAAAATTAATTTGTATGAAAAACTTAATTACAGTATTATTTTAGCCATTCTTTAGGGTGATTTCCACGTTTTGAAATGCCAAACCAAAATCTGTTTTCTTTCTATAGTCCTATAGAAAGGAATAATGATAAAATCAGGTTCCAGGGAGCATAAAGGGGGTGAGAATAACCAAAGAGGAAGATTGATGTCCGCACAAGATCCATGTGGAAGAAGTGTAAGCGTCAGAAGCACAATGTTGCTAGATTTCTGGAGCCTATAAACACAATTTGTGTGGCAAGGTTGTTGGGAAGTTCTTTTTCTTCTTCATTTACAACAGAATTCCTCTGTTTCACTGTTCTGAAGTGTCTCATGTTGTGAGCTTTGCGTTATATTTATACAGCAACCCCTGCAAGATGTATACATGAAATTGTTAAGTTTTGTATATATAAGTCATACCTGTGAAATCAACCCTTTCATGAATAATTTATCTCAGGCTGCTTGGCACTCTGTATACATTATTTTGAATTCATAGAAGGTTTTTCCTAAAGAGTTGTAAATCCATAAGATAAAAAAAAGAAGCCATTCAATGTCAACAGATAAACCCTTATGAGAATAATAAAGGAGCATCTGTCATGCAATACTCCGCCGAATGCTGCCTGCAAGGAGGTGGTGACAGCTCTTTACCTGTCACCACGGAGAGGGTGACACTTGATTTTCCTCTTTTCTTTCTCTTTTTCATTGCCCTTTTCCAGCAGGGTGGGTGGCAAACCCATCCTCTCCTCTCTCTTACTCCATCCTCTGCCTCGGACACCCCAGTGCTGCGGCTCCCGTGTGTCATCACTCCAGCACTGCTGTGGTTTCTTTGCTGGTCCCTGCTCCTATCCATCCACAGCAGCAAATACCCTGCTCCCTTCAATCACAGCCTGGCCCGTGGAACAAGAGCGGAATTAAATGCTGTGTTTTTAACAGCTTTCCAACCTATTGTTGTAGCTGTTTTCTTTGGAGGCCTTTAATTGCTGCATGCTAGAAGATTCAAATGTTTTGATGCTGTTGGTAATTATTAAGTAATGATTAGAAATAGTGTTATTTATAAACTAGCTGTCCGCTGTAATTCTTCTCCCTGTGGGCTGCATGTTTGACTCTGTTTCTTGTGAATTCTTCTGACACTGGAGGCAAGCAATGTGGCTCGGGGTTTGCCGTACCGTGCCTGGGGATGTGGGACTGGGACAACAGCCACTCAAAAGCCTGCTTCAGATGGAATCATGCAGGCTAGAAAAGCAGTTCTCATGTTTCTGATTTGCCCCTTCCACTGCTGGCTGCTGTCTATGCTCAGAGCAGTTATTCTCTCCATGGGGACTGTGCTCTTAAATTCAAGGAGCACTCTTGTCCCAAGGGAGTGGGAATCCCAGTTCTACTATGGAGCATTTTGTAAGGCATTTGGGACGTACCTCAGTGTAAATACCCTCCTTTCAGTGCCGCAGCAAGGCAGCACGGCTGCCTTACAAAACCCATCAGTCGGGGTTATTTAGGTTAATTCTGTGGGTGCATCAGTTCAGCCAGAAAAAGTGAATAAATGCAGGACCGTTGTTTCCCTGACAGAAGCTGAGGAGGATTTCAGGCAGGGACTCTGGTTTGCTTTGAAAGCTGAATCAAATTAACGGTGCTGCTTTGTGATGGGGATGAAGGCAGCCCTGGAGGGAAGAGGTTTTCTGGATGCTGTGTGGAAGGTGGAGGCGCAATGGGAGGGGGTGATGGCAGAGGAGGCTCCCCTGAAGCTTGGCTCCTCAATGCCATGCAAGGAGTCATGGATGCCTTCAGAAAGACGAGCAATTAAGCAACCTGCTGTGCTACATGGAGAGAGCTCATCTAGGCACAAAGCAGAGGTGTGATTGCATGTAGCCCATGTCTGACGCCATGTCCTGGTCCAGCACTGGAACCTCCCCTACAGCAGAGGGTACCTAGTGCTTGGCAGATGCTGGTAGTTTTAGAGTTCAGTTTACTGTGGGGATGTTTTTCTGTAAATCCAGGCACATACGTAATCCTTTAATAGTGTTTGAGGTTTCCAGCTCCCCGTTGTGCCAAGCCAATGACGTTTGTCGTAAGTTGGATAAACAACTTGGAAAATGTTATTTTGATTGCTTTTGATTGAATTGTTAATGTTTACCTCTTCATCCTGCTCTTAAAACTTCTACAAATTGACTTTGTATTATTCAAGTGTTAATTTGCACTGAGCATCTCCTCTTACTTTCTGTATCCGTGGATCTTAGTGAATAGATAGCATAGAATCACAGAATGGTTTGGGTTGGAAAGGACCTAAAGATCATACAGTTCCAACGCCCTGCATGGGCAGGGATGCCTCACATTAGACCGTGTAGCCCAAGGCTTTGTCCAACCTGGCCTTGAACACTGCCAGGGATGGAGCATTCACCACTTCTGTGGGCACCCTGTGCCAGTGCCTCAGCAATCTCACAGTGAAGAACTTCTTTATATCCAACCTGAACTTCCCCTGTTTCAGTCTGAACCCATTCCCCCTTGTCCTATCACTACAGTCCCTGATGAAGAGTTCCTTCTGGCTTTTTAGCTGCTCTTTGCAAATTGTACCTTACGTTTGAGCAGGTACCTCCTGGAATGAGGAGCAGTTGGCCTGGAAATGTTTGGGTCATTTGACCCGTACTCTTACAGCTCCAGCAATGTTTTAGTTCTTCAGAATTCCCCAGAATGGTGTAACTGGAGTCCCCAGGTTCAGAAGCGTGTTCACTTGCGACAGCAGCGATGTCTGTGCCTGCTCAACTGGAGGAGGGAGCCCAGAACCCAACCTCTCTAAGGCTATCTCCTAACATATTCCCTATTCACAGTTCAATTTAGAAAGATTAAGCTGGACTGGGGATATAAGCTGTCATTGAACGAGATCTGGTAAAATTAGGAAGACATTTTTAACCTCTTAAACACTACTTGTCCATAGGTATTCCTTATTCCTTTAAACTACTCCCTGCACTGATCTAGCAATGTGCAAGCATCAACCTTTATTCAACAGTTTATTAGAGATAGAAGGAAACCCCAGCTATGATTCTGCCATCCTAATTTTGTGATATTTAATTATTTTTCTTTTTATCTGTTATATTCCAAAATAAATGTGCAGAAATGGTAAGAAACATTAAACACTTGGTGCTCTGCACTGATGTGTGCAATAGGGCAGGATTTGAATTATGTCGTGTAACACTTAGGATTCAATTTAATATAAAGTAATTTAATTAGTAAAGTGTTTAGCAGCACAATTAATAGTCTGAAAGAAAAGATAAATGGCACACTAGATGAAGTTCCAAATGTGACAAAGCTAGGAAGTATTACAAACAACAATAATGGCAGAGAAATAATGTAATGAAACCCCGAAACCCAGCAGTCAGGGTAACAAACTGCAAGATGTGTCTCAAACGGAAGGAATGTCAGATAAGGTCACTGGGTTGAAAATCATAGAATCTTGGAACAGTTAGGGTTGGAAAGGACCTTCAGATCATCAAGTTCCAACCCCCAAACATACTCATTGCAAATGAAAGGAGCACTTGATAGGTGGCAACGCCGGAGAGTCTGAGGGTCAACAGGCAATAAATCAGATCTCTGCTTAGAATCATAGAATCATGAAAGGTTTTGGTTGGAAAGGACCTTAAGATCATCCAGTTCCAGCACCCTGCCATGGGCAGGGACCCCTCACAGTAAACCAGGTCACCCAAGGCTCTGCCCAACCTGGCCTTGAACACTGCCAAGGATGGAGCATTCACCGCTTCTTGGGCAACCTGTTCCAGTTGATTTTCCTCCTGTGCCCATGGCTTGATTGAGCTCCTTGGCTGTACTAAGCTGCTCTGTCCATTTGAGCCCTTGCTTTTCTCGCATAGAGATGGGAGAAGAGCTGGTATCAGAAGCACAATTTGCACTTTCTGTTTTACTCCTTTTTTCCTCCACCGTTTTTGAATGAGGGAAGTGGGGTGGGAAGGAGGGGGTGCTCTGCCCCAGTGGTTGCACAATCAACTCCAGTTGCTCCCAGGTTACATTTGCTCCCCAAGATGAGATCACTAGTAGTGGTAATGTCTGAAAGAGCATCAGAGGTTTCCCTATAAAACTCTTCACAGCTAAAGAAAAAGGGAATCAGAAACACTGATAAAATGAAAGCCTTAATGCTCTAGAGAGCAACTGGGTTATGGGTTTTTGTGGGTTCCCCCCCTCCCCCCTCCCATTTCTATATTAAGACATCTGCAATGTGTAGTGGCAATTGCTTCCATGCAACCAGGAGGTTGAGTTTGGCTGTTAAATGACTTCTAAGAACTCTTGTCTTGCTGGTTCCCACTTACTTTATTGACGGTAGTGCCCTTGAAAGAGCTGGGTGGATTCAGAGAGGCAATTTGAAATATAATTTCATCTTTTTATCTTGGATTAATCTAAATACTCTCCAGCCTGACACAAGGCAAGCTGATAGCAGGCATGCCAACGCAGGGCATCCCCAAGCATCCCCCTGACCGAGTGCCCCTGCTCCATGCTGTGCCTGCTCTCGCAGCAGTCAGATGCTCCTGCAGAGAGGACCCCCCGAGACGTTCAGAAAGGGATTGGTGAAGACTGTCATTGTTGAGACACCCGTACCAGGGCTGTTTGGCTTCCCAGGCAGATCTGCACAATTAAGGCATTGTGGAGCGGCTCCTGTTAAAAATGAGCAGCCATAAGGCTTCCACCAAAAGAATACCGTAGAGCTTTAGAAATGCCTGTAATATTCACAACAAAGGCTGGTTTGACACTGATCATTTCACACCTCCTTGTACGAGTCTTCTGTGTGCTGATCTGAACAATATATCCATTTCTGGCTGGAGAGGAGATGGGGCAAGTTTTATCGCACAGCATCGCTGTCAGTGTGATGCTCTGCGGTCCAGACACTCACTTGCCTGAGCAATATGAGTCTGTGTTGGGAAGAAAAGGAAAAACATTAAAAGGTCATTCTGCGTGCTCTTTTCCTTATTTTCCCCATTTTCCAGCAGGGCCAAGTTTTGCTCCCAAGCCGTGAAAACCCCTGGCTCCATCTGAGGGGTGGGGTGCCAGTGTGATGGGGAGGGTCTGGTAGCTCCAGGTTTGCAAAGGGGAAGTGGGAGGAGAGGAGCAGGGGGCCAGGCTGGGAGACCTGGAGTAGCTTCTCCTTAACAAGAAAGTCTCTGAGATTTCCTTCCTCTGACTCAAATGCACCTGTGAGATGAGCAGCTGTGCAGAGGGGCATTGGGATGCCCATCCCCAGGGAGCACACCACATGGCACCCAGGGCAGAGGGTCCTTTGCTTCATGGCAGAGCTGCTCTGACCCATCAGAAACCTCCAGCTGTGTCACCTGTGCAGTGATGCCACCACCCTTACTCCTGTTTTTCTCCCCTTTCTCTTCCTTAAAATTTCCCACAGATGTTGGACAGGAGCATCTTTTCTGGAGTTGCTGTTTCTGAGCCCTGCTGCTCAGACTTGAAGCTGTTGAGGACAAAACCAGGCTTAGGGGATTTTTTTCCTTTTCCATTTCTCTGTGTCTGTGACAATTACTTTGTGCATGAGCTTTAACTGACTTATTTTCAGGTCCATTTGCTGTATGGGTACCAGAGGGGTATTGCAGTACCAGGTGAGGCAGGTGGAAAGAACCCAGAGTCTTAATTCTAATGCTGGAAATAGCTTCATTTCAAAGTTCAGCAGAGGTCTTCAAACGCTTTGAGAATAGCCCATCTGTCAACTGGAAGATGGACCTGTCTGGGGAGCCACAGAGAGAGACCAGGCTGGCAGTGAGGGCGCTGATTTTGATTTATTGTGTTTCAGACCTTAAACACCTCCTGGATGCTTTCTAGTCTCTGCCTCTAAGACCCCCCCCCAGCCCCAAGGCCAGAGCACAGGGTTCAGATGATGAAGTAAGGCTTTGCTCCTGCTTCGAACCAAAAAATACCCAGCATAAATTACCATTTTAAAAGGGAAAGAAGTAGATTTGGGATCTAAACCTGGGTGTGAGTGAGCACCAGGAGTAGTGTGAAGTGTACCTGGTGCCAAAAGAGGCCCCGGGTAGCTGTGACCTGAGAGTGTGATGCTGGTGGATGTGGATAAGTTGTGAGAATCACTTGGGGGCCATTGGGCTGATTTTTAAATGGCTTTTTTTTAAATGCTCTGCTGAAATTCCAGTTGTAAAATGAAGAGGAAATTTTGTTCTTTAGAAACACCCCATTGCATCTGCCCCATCCTCTGAGAGGAGATGCTCCTCCTGGGAGGAGTGCATAGATGGAACTTTTCTCTTAGGAGCCTGTTTAGAGCTAGTGGGGTATGGAAAGAGGATGGCAGAAAGATCAGAGTGCAATTTAGCATCTCTTCATCCTCCTCCAGTGCTGGCATGTGTCATGGCTTGTGTCTTGCCAGGGGCTGCAGCCTTTTGTGCTGTGCTATAATGAAGTGTGAGTGCCATTCCTGCACTCCAGCCTGCTCCTTGGCTTTCACACTTGAGTGTGAAGAGCAAGTGCTTGGTTATTACTGTCTGACAGATGTTACGCTCCAGCTGCTAGCAAATCACACACAATGTTCTTCCTCTCCTTCTCACATGTTTTATTGAGAGGCACACCTTGCACGTGGCAGAGAGCTGGGGAAAATTGCAGGGTGTTTATTGCATAAAGATGCTTTCAAGTAAATTCTATTCAGAAGGGGAAGGTCTTTGGATTCTTGACCATGTAATAAATCTTTCTTGAAGGATGAAGCAGGCTTTGGGCAGAAGTCAGAGGCCTGGCCTTCTGGCAAGCACTTATGTGTGAGATTCTTCTTTGTGATGACCAGTAGAGCAAAGGGGAGTCTCATTCATTGCAGACACAAAGTGTGTGCTACGTGTTCCTCTCCTGAATGCTGCTCCTTCTTCACCAGCCTCCTGGAGTCCCTCGTTATTGGTTTTCTGCAGTGGGGCACATGGAGCATCTCCAGGTTTCCTTCCTGGCCATTAAAATGCTGTGAGCAGAGCTGCTTGCTGTGACTTGGTTGTGAGCACGTTCGTTGGAACTGTATTTGCACAACGGTGGCTTTGAACTCTACTCTTGCTTCTTAAAATCTTGAGTTGCTTGAGCACTGTGAGGGCCAAATGCTGAATTCACGTGGGACTGTGGATGGTACCGTCCATTCACCCTTATCCCTGTGAATTTCCAGGGATAGGGAGGAATCCTCCCTCGTTCTGCCCATCCTGCCGTGCCCGCTGTTAGTGCTGACTAAATAGGTGGTTGCTTTCTGATGCAGTTGCCTTTTAATTTTGGGATCAGGAGAATGTTAGCAGTGATTTTACGCTGCCATCATTGCCTTCTTGCTAATGGACTGTGGGGTGATGCTGTCTGGCAATAGGGATTTTGATGTGATAAACATCATGATTATCATCTTCTGGAATGCAGAATACCCCACCGTTCTGAGCATAAATACCATTCCTTGTCCATATGTATCTTCAGTAAAACAAAGTGGTGTTCTTTTACCCTCTAATAGAGTTACAGGAGGTGTGAGCTATCCCTCCTCCTTGCTGCTCTCTAATTACAGTTGTGATATCTCTCCAGCACCTTAGAAGCTGTCAAACTACACAGCAAGACCCTTGCTCTTCAGATGTGAATTTATTTCTTCCTTCCAGCATCATCTCTTTGCCTTCGGACTGGCCAGTTTTGAACAGAAATTACTTTCAAGCCCAGAGGCTTTCCGGAGCCATTCTGATGATGCTGAGCTGCTATTAAGGCTTTTCTCTTTTTTTGCTTAATCTTATTCTTTATCACAATGTGATTTTCTTTCTCTAATACGATTCACACAGAATCATGTCCTGCAAAAAGCATACTCTGTGCTTCAGAGGCTGAGTGGTTTTGTGGCTTTGTTTCAGGCTGCCTCACTGCCACGGTTTAGCAGAGAAGATTTGGTGTCTGTTTGCTGGGGTTTTAATGAGTGGGCTTTCGGGAGGGCAATTAGCAAACAGACTGCAGGGGCTGTCTGGAAATGTGCTGGTTGGGGAGAGGAGACTTAAAAATGGTTCTTTAGCACCTTAAAGATAAGTATACTGAGCAGTGTGCAATCGAATTGCTTCCTGCTCTTGGGGCTTGAATTGTCAGCTCACCTCTAACTGCCCATAAAGTGGCGTGGAAGCTTCTGCTTCAGTGTTAATAAGTGAACAATCAAATCATGAACCAGAAAGGATGTAAGAGAGGCTACTTACTTATAGATCTCAATTTTAAAGCCAATCTCCCTCTTTTAAGCCTCTGAACTGAGTTTTGCCCTCCAAGGGTCAGTACCTGAGCTGTAGCTGTTCTGCAGCTCTGGAATTGCTCATCAGTACAAATTAACACCATCTCCCCAGAAGCACTCTGCTACCAGCAGCAACATCCACAATGAAGGTTAATGTCCCAAAAGCAAAGCAAGCAGTGTGATGTCCCTCTTGGTCTGTTTTAGGGACGTGCTACATGTGCAGAACAAAGTGAGGCTGATGCTGGTCTTCCTTGGGCAGGGAATTTGACATTAAACCAGGGTGAAACTAGGGAAGGGGAAAAGCCATGTTGGTAAAATCTAACACATGTCAAGGTGGAAAGAGCAAAGCCAGTCAAACACTGCAAACAACTAATTGGAAGGGGATAAATAACAGAAGTAGCCTGAAACCCTGAGGTTAGGAGGCTGGGTTGTTGCTACAAGTGTGAAGGGGGCCTACAGGGATGCGAGAGAGGGACTCTTCATCAGGGACTGCAGAGATAAGACCAGGGTTATGGGTTCAAACTGAAACAGAAGACATTTAAGTTGGATATAAGGAAGAAGTTTTTGCCTGTGAGGGTGCTGAGGCGCTGGCACAGGGTGCCCAGAGAAGCTGCGGCTGCCCCATCCCCAGCAGTGCTCAAGGCCAGGTTGGACACAGGGGCTTGGAGCAAGCTGCTCCAGTGGAAGGGGTCCCTGCCCGTGGCAGGGGTTGGAACTGGATGAGCTTTAAGCTCCCTTCCAGCCCAAACCATTCTGTGATTCTATGATACATGCTATTACAAGGAAGCCCTTGCAAAAGGGGTAATGCAGCTCTGCAAAACTCCCTCTTGTAAGCAGCAGCCGTGGGTCACGTACTGCGCTTGTGCTTTGTACGATGTCCTTTTGGAAAGGCAGCCTAAAATTATGCCTGGCATTTCTGCAAGATTTAGTCTACATTACGTTCAGTCAACTGTTCTGTGATGCTGGTTCCAGCAGCGCGAGCTGCTTTATTTCCAGCTTAAGGCTTTCAGTTTATTTTTCCATGTATTCCCACTGTTTTGTTTTCCCCTCCTACTACACCTTTAGACTCCTTAACCTAAGGGAAAAAGCTGTAATGCCATTCAACTTGTACTTTAGTGCTGGGGAATGCTGACTGCAGGACACAAGAGCTCCCTCCACCAGAAGAGCTCATAGCAATAAAAAGTACCTGGTGTGGGCTGTGACTGCATCCCTGTGTTATGAGGGATTTGCATCACAAGAGGGGTAAAAGAAACAGCAAATAATACAGTTATGTCCAGGTGAAATGAACTCTGTAAATTACTTTGAGGCACTTAACTGTTTCATTCAATAAGATTAATATAATAATAATATTAATATAATATATTAATGAGATTTTCAAGTGCTTAAGACTCTTCTGCAAGGTCAGTGGCTGGAGGTTTGTCCATCTTGATGCACTTTGTGCTCCCAAGTCATCCAATGCCCCTCTGACAATGTGACCCCTAGAATTTGGGGTCATTCAGGGCATTTTTGGTGTAGTGGTAACAAGAGGGATGAATCCCAGTGACAGCACTTTGCATCAAACAGGTGTCAGGAATTCCTTCCTTTCAGGGTGACTGTGCTGGAAGATGGTTTTCACCTGATCCTGGGCAGGGTTCAACAGCTCAGGAGTTATCCAAACGTGCTCCTTTGCAAGGCTGAGCCTCTCCTCTGCTGCAGTTTGGTCCAGCACTGGGTACAAAAGTGTTAATGGCAGAAGAGGGAGACTTTTTCTCTCCTCTCCCCTCACTGCAGCTTTTAAGTTTGGAAAGCATGTGCCTTGATTTTAATATAAAGTAGCCATTGATGTGAGATGCCATGAATAAAAGGCGCTTTTCTTTTTTCTTTGGCATTGAGTCATTGTACAGTTAGTTTTGTGGCAGTGCATTTGTGAATGCATTTGTGTGTGCGTGTGTGGAAGGGGGTGTAGAAAAAGGCACTAGCAGCACACTAGCAGAATAGCTTTATTTAGAAACCATTAGATTTTGCTCTATCTGGCATCTTAATGCTCCCTCTGAGCATCAGTCAAACATCTCCTTTGGATCTTTCACTCTTGGGTATCTTCAGTTATAGCTGCACATCTGATAGGGCACACTTACGCACACAGATATGAGAGAGATAAAATTCTCCTCTGCTGCTCTATGCTAATAGCACCAATCCCTCTCAGAGCGTCACTGAAAGCTGCATTGTTTTGGACTTTTGCTTGGGAATGCCGTATAATTACAGTGGTTTGTCCCATTGCCCTCGTTTAATAAAATAACAGTAAGTGTTTCACCTGTTGATCTCAAAGTGGATCACAAGCTATGGGTGAATATAGTCTGCCCTGGTGATTGAGCAGAGACTTCGGATGGAGGAATCTTGTGTAGCCCTGGGGATGGGTGATGATAGGTGAGATGCCCTACCCTGATTCTGCAGCAAAGGGCTATTTCTTATTAAACAATAAATCAAAGTGATAACATTTAGCTTAAGTGACTGACTCTGGCTGTGGTGCAGCTGTACTAAATCCCAGGCTGCTGCTCAGTGTCTTCCCATGACAGTCACCTGGGGGCTTTCTTCCAGCAGCAAACTGCCAGGAAGGCAATGCTCAATATAACATGTGAAAGTGTTTTTTGGGGGGGGGGGGGGGGGGAGAGGTCTTTTTAGGGACAGAAGGGGAGCACCCTTTGACCATCACTCCCCATTCCTTAGGCTTGCCCCTGCCTCTTTCGCACAACCTGTAACAAGCATCCTTTTGCAGTCTGATTGCATGGTTGCAATGGACTTAGAGTCTCCACATCCTTTGCAGGCACGTTTGACATCAAGATGTCCATGTATCTGCCTGCCTGGCTAGTTTCTGTTGGTCTCTCTGCCTGCCACGGTGGGGAAATATAGAGGCTTAATGGAAGCTTTGCAGCTGATGGCTAAATGGGCTTAATTTTGACGCTTACTTTTTTTAGCAGAACTAATGTGTTCGGCTGGCTGATGCTATAACATTTCTGGTTTAATGTTATCAGCAATTTTTTGTGATGATTTCACAGCTCGAGAATGTCAACATGTTACAATTCAACTCGGTGTGGAGAAATGTGTGTTAAATACTGAGGCCATGTGTCACCCATTCATTCCTATCAACTGCCCAGTGCAAAACCTTAAGCCTGCTGACCACTTCCTATCTATTTGAAAGCATTCCTGTACAGTGTCAGAAAGCCAGAAGTGCTTGGAGTGACTTCCCTGGCCTCCTTAGGACTCTGTGTGTGTGGTTGTCAGTCTAAAATGCTTCTGTAAATCCCGTTTCCATCCTATTGATGGATGGCACCACACCAGCCTCTGTCTGCAAACAGTGTGATTAGGTGCTTGTGCACTTGACTTTGAAAACTGCAACTTTTAAGCCCATCTCAGGGCATGTGTGCAACTTGGAAGGAAAGTTCCCTTGAGGATAGTATTCCCTGGGGCTGTCAGCCAAGCTTTGTGCCTTGATGCCCATCACACCCATTTCTGGCTGAATAGGGGGGAAAAAAGCACATTTGAGCCAAAAAATGCCTTATAATCCTCTCACCAGCTGATCTGAGCTCTATAGTTTATGTTAGGGGTTGTAGAGAGGCAGCATTTGATTTCGAGCCACCAATAGCCTTAGAAAATAAGCTTGGCTCTAAACTGTTTGATGATTCTGGACTCTTTGGAATCACAGAATAGTTTGGGTTGGAAAGGGACCTTAAGATCATCCAGTTCCAATCCCCCTGCCATGGGCAGGGACACCTCACACTAAACCAGGTCACCCAAGGCTCTGTCCAACCTGGTCTTGAACACTGCCAGGGATGGAGCATTCACAGCCTCCCTGGGCAACCCATTCCAGTGCCTCACCACCCTAACAGGAAAGAATTTCTTCCTTATATCCAATCTAAACTTCCCCTGTTTAAGTTTGAACCCATTACCCCTTATCCTGTCACTACAGTCCCTAATGAAGAGTCCCTCCCCAGCATCCCTATAGGCCCCCTTCAGACACTGGAAGCTGCTCTGAGGTCTCCACGCAGCTTCTCTTCTCCAGGCTGAACAGCCCCAACTTTCTCAGCCTGTCTTCATACGGGAGGTGCTCCAGTCCCCTGCTCATCCTCGTGGCCTCCTCTGGACTTGTTCCAACAGTTCCATGTCCTTTTTATGTTGAGGACACCAGAACTGCACACAATGCTCCAGGTGAGGTCTCACAAGAGCAGAGGGGCAGGATCACCTCCTTCGCCCTGCTTCTTACATCCCCCTATCATTTTCACCCATTCCCTGGGTTTTCCTGGGAGGTTTCTCAACATGATCTGTGTATGGGCAAGCTGTGACAGCCCAATGCACCGGAATGATCTAATACAGGAGTCAAACGCTTAAGGAAAGTTAAAATTAAGTAAGGACAGGTAATGCAATAGGGTTTGGTCAAGATATTGAGAAAGGTGCCCTCAGCTTGGTGACAGGCCTTTAATAAACAAGCTGGGATAGTAACAGAACGTGCTCAGTTTATTTGCACAAGAAAATAAAGTAGTTCTAAAGAAGTTTGCTGGTTTGAGGCCTCAGTGGAAGGGTCCATAATTGCGGGTTAACTGGGCTGGTAAACAGACCCTTGTGCAGCTCAGCTGTAATTAAGGGTGTGTGGGTCAGGCTGTTTAATTGCTGTCTGCTGGCTTGGAATAGAAACCTCTCCACCACCAGCCAATCACTCTGCTTCTGATTAAGAAAACAAATTGTCAGCCACTGAGCTGCGTGATGTCCTGGGGTAGAATGCACTCACCTCGACACACAGGGTTAGGGGAGCATCCTTGGCTCCTCTCTGCTCATCCAGTGGGAAGGGAACCAACTGAACTCCCAAAGGAAATGTGTGAGCCAACTGCACTCTTGCTGAAAGATTGAATTAGAAGGTAAAGAAGTTGGGAATGTGGGGGTTCATGGTCCATCCTGAGTCTCTCCTTCATCATAGAATGGTTTGGGTTGGAAAGGACCTTAAGATCATCCAGTTCCAACCCCTCTGCCATGGGCAGGGACACCTCACACTAAACCATGTCACCCACGGCATTGCTTGGTGCACCTGGGCATCTTTAGAATCACAGATTGGTTTGGGTTGGAAAGGACCTTAAGCTCATCCAGTTCCAATCTCCCTCCCACTAGACCAGGTTGCTCAGGGCCATGGCCAGCCTGGCCTTGAACTATGGCTGCTGTTTCCTGGTGCTCCTCAGGGCAAGCAGCATTTACACAGTGTTTTGTGTGCACCTGAAATATGGATGCTATTGTGCTATGGAAATCTGGAAAAAGTGAATGTTTTCCTACTGAGATTCCAAGCAGGAATTTAAAGAGAAAACAGTTATTAGCCTGCTTGTCATGCTGGATTTTACAATCTGATTGCAGTAAAGGCTCTTTGAGACTCCTGATCCCTGATTTGATGTCATTTGGAGATAGTGCAGTTTATTGCCTATCTGTAAATGAAGAAAAATAGAAAGAAAGGATGGGAGTATATATCTGTGCTTTCTTCTGCCTGCCAGACTGATTTTAACACTCTCCTCATTACTCTTCTCATTTCCCTCTGAAGCAATATTTTTTACTGTGTTTCTCCATATAATTTAGGGGCTCTCCTGAATTTTGCAATGTCCATTCAGAGCCTCCTTAAACCATGTTTCCCTGGTGGTGTGTAGGAAAATCAGACGGAAAGAATCTGGACTAATGAATTCATTAGGCCACTGCGGTGCACAGAGGACATCGCAGCATAGCCATCATCTCCTAATGCTGTAACCCGCATGTACTCGGCACTTTTATTGCTCTTGCTCCCACTGCCTTACAGCCAGATTCACCAGTGTGGTCTGGCTGCTCTGGATGCTTGTGATGCAAAGCAATTACAAGCCTGGCTGGGTTTATAGCTCCATTGTGTCTCTGGGATAGCGTGGTTTGGCTGGGGCAGGCTGGTGAATCTGCTTCTTAGGCTGCACGGTCTTTGGAGGGGAGACTTTGTTCTGTGCGCTCACACTCTTCTAATGACGGTGATAGATGAGGTTACAGAGTGCAGCTGGGTCTCAAGATCCCTTCTAACCCCTGAGCTGAGAATTCCTGTTTAGAGCAGCTCTCCAACAACTGGGAACCCCCCCAGCTTTGCAGTACAAAGTACTCCAAGTACTAATGAGACAGTCTGAGGTTTAGCACATCTGACTTGGATTTTGCTGCCCTACGCAATGTGTTGCCTTTCAAGAAAGTGCTGTTTATCACTTGACCAGAACAGGAGCTTCGAGAGCGAGCTATTTCCTTGTTTAATGTACACACTGCAAGTGCCAAACCGTTCCATAGCTCGAACTTGTAGACTTGAAAAACTACGAGAGAAAGAAAATTTTCCAGCTGAGGAATAGAGGCTGTTTGGTTTTTTCCCCTCCCTCGATGGGTTTGTGTCTGGGCATGACTTCACTCCTTCCGTCCTGTTGAGTGGACCGAATGTTCAAGTGGGTGTGAAACCTGCAAGGAAGAAAAGCAAGCGGAGAGCAAAGTAAGCACGGTGTTGCTTGTGTGACACTCTGTGGTAATGTCTCAGCATAGCCACCTCTAGGGAAGGCTCCTGGTGGCAGCAGTAGGACACCGAGGGGTGTTTTCAAAGACACTTGGCTGGGTTGAAGGTGTCTATGAAGGCGTTCCTTCAGTCTGTATGAGGAGAAATGTGCATAAAGCAAATCTCCTTCAGGTTTTAATGGGCTGGGTGTTCCCTGCCCCAAATTGCTCTTTTTTGGCTTTATTTGTCCAGAATACTGGCAAGGGCTCTGCAGACCATGTCTCATGGAGGGGCTAGGGACTCTGCTGTTCTTCAGCTGATGGGGCATCTTCATGAAGTGCATATGTTGTGTGTGCAGGGTTGGATGTCCTAACATAAGGAATAAAGCACATTTTTGGGGGTATGTTTTTCCCTTGGACAAATGTTAGATAAGTGGCTTACAGATGATGCTTTAAATGTCAGTATGCAGTGGAGTAAGAGGCAAGGGGTACTCAGTTTTCTCCTTCGCTGTTTGTACTCCCACAAATGCACGTGAAAGAGCAAGCAGGAGAGCAAGTCTATATGCAGCATTGTCAGGGGCTGAGGTCCTGGAAGCAGCCTGGGTTGTGGCAGTGGGGAACATGAAGGTCCGTCCTTTGCCTCCCTGGCTGTGGGTGGTA
This sequence comes from Pezoporus wallicus, assembly GCF_028554395.1. NCBI lineage: Eukaryota > Metazoa > Chordata > Aves > Psittaciformes > Psittacidae > Pezoporus > Pezoporus wallicus. Next base: position 1,069,964 of record NW_026635715.1, read on the forward strand.
AGTCTTCCCAAAGGAGACAATGCTCAAACCAAGGAGTTTAAATTTCTTATAATTTAGTTTAAAATTTCTTATAAGAAATATAGATAATTTCTCTCCTCTTTCTTTTTTCACTGGGAAGGTATTAAGCTAAAATAAGATTTTTGTTAGGATTTTGCCATGTCTACCTGTTTCCTACAAAAAAGGCTTTCAACCTTTGTTCAAGGTACAGAACTGGTGTGCATACGAAAGACCCCAAAGGAATAATAGGCTAAATATCAACCTAATATAACTCCAACTTTGTATAACCAGCAAGTTAAACCAGAACTAAACTGGGATTAGTGTTTTATGTTTGTGAGACACTGTTGTCTTTGAAGGCTGCTTTAGAAAATACTGAGTGCTCAGGATGGGAAAAGCCTTCAGAGCTTCTTCTTTAAAGTTCTACTCATTCATTTCTCATTAAATGTCTGTGTCCATGTTATGGGTGTTTTGCTGATACATCCTCATGTATTCTGGTAGTTTCACAACTCCATCACGTACCCTCATCCAGTTCATTACGTTTATTGTAGACTGTTCAATACCTAACTTAGGGGTAACCACGCATTTTTCCTGTCTGCTGGTACTTCCAGTTTCTCTGACAGACTGTTCTCATGTTTTTTTGTCTAAGTAAAGCCTAAATAGGGTTTTTTTAGGTACAGTTAATTACTGCATCTGTAATTAAAGGAGTAAACTGAATGGACCAAATTCTACCACAAGCTTAATTTTATTCTCTACTAAGAACTCTGCTGCTCTTTACCCGTTTTCCAAACACACACATGTTGCTGATTCATAGATTAAAATATTTGTTGTTAAATGAGTGATTATTTTCAGGGTTTCTTTTACTTTCATCTCTGTAGGTGGTCCAGCAGTTCTTTCTAGTCATCAGATAGGCAGTAACTTCGCAGACCTCCTTTGCCATGTGTGCCACAGTAATGAGAGAGCTTCGTGTTAAGTTCAGCAACGTATCTCCCACTCTTTGGGCCAATCTGGTGCACACATGCTCTTGAAGGAAAGGTCTGAGTCTTCCTGGAGCTGCTGTGGCATGAGGAGCCCTTCCTTCATCAGACCTCCATAAGAGCTGCCGAGCAAGAGGTGGTTTTGGGCAGGTCCTTCAAGAGCCAATGAAGAGGAGTAGATTTGTTGAGAATCAGGCTTCAGTGAATTCCACAGCAGAAATATCTCATGGGATGTATAAAATAAGTGTGATGAATATGAATACTATAATTAGTGGTGTTGCTTCAGGCTCTCTGCAACCTTATACAGATCTTCCGATACGTCAGTTCGTGCGGGAGGGGAATTGACTGTTGATGGGCTTGGTTTGCATGACCTGGGTTGTACCTTCAGTGCTCTGGAGATCACAATCTCAAGGTGTCTCTCTGGTGTCTATGCTCTCGGTTACATCTGTCTCTTCCCACAGGTGTATTTCTTCTCAGCCAGGAAACTTCTGTCTTCTTGGGAACATGTTGTGAGAGCTATCCTGCCTGGAATCTCAGATGCTTTGATAGCACAAGTGTTAATTAATCCTACAAACACTGTCATTAGCTTTTCGTCTGGCTCTTCCAATCAGTCCCTAGCAATAGCAGGCTGCTCTGGGCCCCTTACTTTTTTCTCATACCCCTTCGTTCCCATTCCCAAGGGCTGTGTAAGGTTACGACTGACCTGAGCAGCATCTCTTCAGATGGGAATTTTCAATGGACCTTGTGCCTTGAGTCGTGGTCTTCTTTCTTCCTAGGATCCTCACAATATACCACTGCAGTTTTTAAAGGACTTGTAGGTATATTCTGGGCCAATATAGCACAGATGGCCTCCTTCATAGTGCAGATCTCCCAAGGCCTGTTGGGTGTTGCTCCGGCCCATCTGCTCCCCTTTGGCAAGGACAACGTAGCCCTTTGTCCTTGTCTAAATAATGATTGTTGATGGATGCCTAAAGAAAAAAAGCCCACCCTGGCCTTCCAGCTTCTCTAGGACTGACATCTCCAAACCCAGTGTGGGGCTTGCTCCTCCTGTTCTGCCTTGAGGTGCTCCCAAGAGCCTTAGTCCTGCGGTGGCACCACTGAAGCTGATGCTTCGGTGCAGGGCTCATCTGCGTGCACAGTGGAATAATAGCAAATATCCGCTCCAGAATGTTTTGAGGTGTTGGTTTTACCCCTTCCACACCTTTTATGGGGTGTTGTGCAGGTTTTGTTGATTCCTGACTGCATTGCCACAGACTCCATTCCTGGTAAATGGTTCTTTTACCTTCTGTGAGCCTCCGATCGCTCAGGTGGCTGAACAAGGTCTTCTGTTGCATCCTTTGATATTCCCTGTTTATCTTATGGAAATGAGTCCTCCTGAAATGGACTGCTTTTTTGTCTTGCCATGTTTCCCAGCTGTCTTTCTGGATGATTGTTATTTCCCATTGCCCCCGGGGCTGTTCAAAGGCTTCTTTGGAGTCTGAAATCCTTGCCCATGTCTCCGAGCGGAGAAAGACAGAAGACTGTACCTGATGGGAAGTTATGATTCCCTCTCAATTTTGACGTCTGGTGTGTGTTCCCCCATGTTGGCCTTGTGTGTAACTCAAGCTGGAGTGCTCTGGGCCAGCGCTGTGTTTTCTTTCTTTATTCCTTTTCCTTTTTCCTTTCTTTGTGTTCTGCTTGATTTGATATTCAGGCCTCATTCGGTTCTCTTTGGCTGCTCCTTCTGAATAAGCAAAAACCGGTTCAGGAAACTTGTGACTGGGTTTTTCAGGTAAATAAGTTGTTTTCCTCATTTGGAAAGTGTGACTTGAACTTTATAAATAAAGCTGAGCTCTGTTTGCTGAGGGGTGACAATGGAAAGGCCTGGTAATCACAGGAGTAGTTCAGCTGTTCTTAGAAGTATTTACTCATAAAGGTAAGTTTTGTGGCTTTGTGAATGTGCAGTATTTCTATGGGAACAAATTTGAGTCTAAAGCATTAAAACTATAGATTAAAATAGATACAGGTAGGGGATGGTGGCTTCTAGATATCAGAGGTGGCTCAGTAGAAGTTCAGGATTGCAGGTTGTTCCTGCTGATAGAGAGTGCAGGAGTGGTGGAGTCCCTGCTAAAACTCATTTTAACCCTGTTTTGGGATGCAGATTTCAGTTCCAACTCCTGCCATGGGCAGGGATGCCTTTGCTTAAAGGGCCCTGTCCAACCTGGCCTTGAACACTGTCAGAGCAGTGTTTCGAACAAGCTGCAGCTTCAGAGCAAAGCTTTCTTGTATGTTCACTTCCTAGCTTGTTTTGATGCTCTTGGTAGGAGGAAGAACTTGAGCAGGACACAAGGTAAATGCGATAAGGTCAACTTGATGGAGAACACTTCATCTGTCAGCTGCTCTACTTGAACTTCTATACGCATCTCACACTGCACAATCCCTCTTTGTTATAGGGTAAAATTGGTTACTGGAGAAGGGTGTTTCCATGCAGAGCAAATGTCATGTCTCGCTGGGTCATGCTAACCTCAGTGTAAGTTGATGTGGATATTTCCCTCTTCCTTGCTCCTTCTGTCCACACAATTTCAGTCAATGTTCAACCCAAAGCCACAGTTTGCTTCCAGCTTTGCATCAATCAGGTTGTTGCATGTGGTTCATATATTCCTTAGCTATTTTGGGGGGAACCCCTCCAAGGGTTAAACCATATTCCAGTTCAGTAATCCACAAGGGGTATTTCCTACCCCTTAAAGGAAAAAACAACCCCACAAACACAACTGAAAAGAGAGCAGCCTCCTCCTAAAACCTGGTCCAGGTGCCTGTTTGGGAATCCAGCCCTCTGCACCCCGATGATGACTGTGAGCAGGGAATGTGCAGCGGTGCGAAGGGGATAGGCAAGGAAAAGCTCTCCAGCTGATTTCAGAGGCTTCTGATTAAAAAGCTTAATAGGAAGCAAAGAAAATGAAATAGCAAATTCAAAGGTCATTAAAGGAAGCCAAGGGTGAGATTTGAAATGGATGCCTTTTCCCCCCAGATCTTGTAGGAAAAAGGTTTTTTTTGCATGTCCAGGTTTGATGCTTGTTTTTCATTGCAGCCAGAGCTGGATTTTCCATCAAGCGTCATCCTAACAGGGCTGAAGGCACCAACCCCAGAACCTACTCAGTGAAAAAGGCCCAGCACATGTTCCCAGGCACTTAGTCCTGAGGCATACAAACAGAAGGGGGGGTTTGTTTGGTTTTCCTTCCCACTTCTTTTAAACCAGCAGGCCAACAGGCATCTGCATTTCATCCTGAATATTGTCTGTTTGTTTGGAGAATTTGGTATGGCTTAAAGTCCAAGTTTTCTTTGGATCAAGTCTTTAGGATTTGGTTTGATTTATTTCCAGTGGCACTACTGAAACGTAGCTTCCTTTTTTCTTTCCCCCATCTCTGCCGACTTGCTAAGTCAAAATAAACGCTGTGTTTTGATGTATTTCTGTATTTATTTGAGTTACCGCAGAGGCAGGAATGTGGAGTGAGAAAACTCTGATTAAATTTCAAGTGTATTCAGATTAACTAGGACAGGTGCCAGGCAGCTTTGGTGCCCTTGTTGCTTGGGATGTTTGACTTGTGTTTTTAAGCTAGTTTTTCACATTGAGCTTGGAGGCCTCAGCAAAGTGAGTTTTGTTAAGGCCAGGTCTCCATCTGCACAGCGCAGGCAGGTTCAACAGGACTTTAGTGCAGGTGAAATGAGCCTTTGGCACGGCAGTGAAGCAAAAGCACTCTTAATAAACCAGACCAAGACAGCGATGGTCTTGCTGAGCATGGAGGTGGGTTTTTATTATCAGCTGTGTTGCTAAAATGGGAAGGATCCTGATTGTATTTCATCCACTCTCAGGTGTTGCTTGTTTCTTGCTGGGGTCTTTCTAGACTTGGATGAACAATGTGCCCATGTGGTACACAAAGCAAAAGCACTCTGGACGCTGTGGATTTAGGGAACTTGATCAAATTCATGCACAGAATGTAGTTCCTATGCTGGGAATGTAACCCATCCTACACACCCGTCCTTTGCAGTCACTGTGCACACAGTGAAGAGGAACAATCGTGAGTTTATAAATGGCAGTGAACAAAGATGACCCATTTTGTCCCCAGCTGCATTGCTTTAGACAAAAAGGGCCATAGCTCTTGAATGCTGCTGAGCTGCAGCATGCAGTGCATGTCCTGTGTCCCATCAAGGTGCAGAGCTGCTCTCCAGCTCGCTGCAGTTTGTGAGCAGGTTTTAGAACCATAGAAACATTTGGGTTGGAAAGGATTGAACTGAAGATCATCCTTATATCTAACCTGAACTTCATCTGTTTTAGTTTAAACCCATCACCCCTTATCCTATCAGTGATGAAGAGTCCCCCTCCAGCATCCTTGTACCCCCCTTTGGATACTGCAAGGCTGCTCTGAGGTCTCCACACGGCTTCTCTTCTCCACACTGAACAGCCTATCACCCTCTTGGGGCATAGCTGCTGTCCCTGCTCCATCCATGCTCCCCAGTGTTGGTGGCCAGATCATGCTGTGCTTCCAGTCTAGGGGTGCGTAGAGGCGGAGGGGCTGGTTTGGAAGGTGGCCACAGGACAGCCCAGCGTGGATGGACTGCAGAGCTCGCAGGGAAGGCTCAATTGTTGCAGAGCAAATTACCATGAGCGTTGCCTTTAACCTAAACAGTGAGGTTTGCTGGTTTTGGCAGCTGGACACGAAACGAGTTTGGAGCTGCAAGCCCGTGTTACAGAGCTCCTGCCTCTCTGCTCGCTCATGACGCGAAGCATCCGGGTTTTGCTGCAGGCAAGAGCTTCTCCTTTTCCTTTGCTGCCGGTTGCTTCTGCCCACATATTACCATGCAGAGTGTGCAGCAAGCTTGTGGGACTAGTGAGGAGGGATAATATAAAGCAGTTTTGGTTTGAGTACTGAACCTGATTTCAGCTTGGGGAGCCAGCCTGTGGTGCTGGAGTGAGCAGGGGGCCTCTGATATTATTTAGCTGAATAATGCTGTGCCAGGATAAGGGGTGAGGGCTGTTTTTTAGGGGGATATACTGTGAATAATAATATTTTGTCCTCATTTAGCCTCTTTATGCATTAAAAAAACCCCACCATTTTGCACGTTAATGGATTCATGCAGCAATTAAGAAGAGGAAAAAGTTAACTAGGCTTAGTAAACAAATCTATACAGGAAATGGCTGCATAATATAGATCAAAAAGGGGATAATGACATTTATCCAGGTTAGGAATTACAACAATTTTGCACATGTGAAAAAGAACTTGGAAGGAGTTCATTGACTTCACTCAAAGCCTCAGAATTCAGAGAGGGAGTTTGGGGATGTGGCACTTAAACTTTGTGCTTACATTCATGAAACAGGCACCCTTGGATGGTCACCGAGCTGCAGGAGCCGCCAGGAGCTGCTTGTTTCTTACATTCCAAATTCAACCCCTTACAAAGAAGTTAATGGGGAAACAAGGAAACAAATTCAATATACAGTGTTATTCCTTCCAATAGATATCATTATATGTCCTTCCTCTTGAAGGACACCCTCTGTTCAGGAAAGTCCCATCACAAACATCTGTGAGTAACAGGAGCTGCAAACTATAAGCAAGCTGTTTGCTGCCACATTATTTCCAGCTATACTTCATATGCTTCCCTTTTTAAGGCATTTCCCTAAGCAAAAGGCTGGACTCTCTGTAGGAAGGACCTGTGGGACATTTTCCATAACATGCTTCCCAGAGGTACCATTGCACCTTATCCTAGGGTGAACAGAGCTGGATAAGGAAGGCTTTTTCCAAGCTGGGACAGAGTGGAGCTCAAGCTTTTACTCGTATTTCATGGATCAGTAGCTCTTTCAATGCATGATTTCCCCAAAGCCTTTTCCTTCAAATACAAGATGCTCAATACAGCCATCTCTGCAGCAGCAGGACCTTGGGTCTGTGTGAGGAAAGGCTGAATAAATTCTGTTTTTCGCTTGGCTTTTCCCACAGACCCGGGCTGACCCCCCAGGAACTGCCTGTGAAAGCTCTTGGGGTGTTTTGTGGTCCTGATTTGGGGTGGTCATGTCTCACTGAGCCCATGTGGTCCATGGAGATAAATGCTGAGGGAATTGGTCTGGATTCCCTCCGCCCCATCTGTCTTCTGCCCAGGGCTTTCACAGCCGGGAAGAGTGAATGAGCTCGCAGGGGGATATTGTAGGTAATTCCTGATGCAATATCTTTCCATTTGGAGGAGAGGAGGAGCAGGTCTTTGACATTGAAATCCACTGGCAGCCATGGGCTCACTTCCCTGTCCTACCACGGTCGATGCATCCCATGGACCTACGGAATGAAAGATAACGAACAGCGTTAAGAACATCATAGGATGTATGCAGGTCATAAATATTTTGATTATTAGTGCTGGGGAAAACAGATTTTCATAGGGAATTCGAAGAAAAAGTGGGGATTGCCTGACAGGATTTAACCTGCTTTAGAAATCCATCTATAAATGCTGTTTGTGCATGGGGTTATTTCTGTTTAACATCTCCGTGGTAAGAATTCTTGTAATGGTCACAAAAGATAGTGCAGCACCAGACAGGACAGGGCTAAGTCTGAGATATGCCTTGGTGGTACTTTGTTATTTGAATAGAGAAGCTGTTCCTCTAGCTGGAGAGAAATGTTCTTTCTATGTATTCTTCCTGCGGGCAACTAATGGATTTCTTCAGGGTGGACCTTGCTATGGTTATAAGCACAGTTCGAATCTCAGAAACAGAAAGCTGTGGATGATTTGCTCAAGTCTTCTCTTGAATAATGTCTGTGTTTCCTCCCAAGGTCTGTTCACAAAGGGTGTGGGTTACAAACCCATCAGACTTTGCTTTGAGGAAAGGCTTGAGAACAGGGTTTGCTCAAACCTCTCAGTGGGTATATGTCTTCCTTAGGAAGCACTTCCTCAGTGATGAGATCGCAGCGATTGTGGTCACTGGTTCACTCATTCTGGTCTTGTTTTGGAGACTCGGGCACGACAGATCTGGGGGGGGAGAGTGGGGTGCTTTGGCAGCTGGTGAGCCTGGGGAAGAGAAGCTGCATGGAGACCTCAGAGCAGCTTCCAGTGTCTGAAGGAGGCTACAAGGGTGCTGGAGAGGGGCTCTTCATTAGGGACTGTAGTGACAGCAACAAGGGGTTATGGGTTCAAACTAAGACAGGGGAAGTTCAGGTTGGAGATAAGGCAGAAGCTCTTCCCTGTGAGGGTGCTGAGGCGCTGGCACAGGGTGCCCAGAGAAGCTGTGGCTGCCCCATCCCTGGCAGTGTTCAAGGCCAGGTTGGACACAGGGGCTTGGAGCAAGCTGCTCTAGTGGAAGGTGTCCCTGCCTGTGGCAGGGTTGGTGCTGGATGAGCTTTGAGGTCCCTTCCAACCCAAACCATTCTATGGCAAAGGAGTTTGTTTTCCAAAGGTTTTGCTAGCGGATTATAAATCTACATGCTTGAAATGAGGCTCTCAGTTACAGCTGTCCTGCAGCATCTTAGAAGCAATCAGCTAGTTTTTAAGGTGAAAATCCTATAAAATATCCACTTTTTTTTGCATTTCTCTCCTCTGGTCTCAGGATTCCTCACCTGATGTCTAACACATGTGCTGCTCGTGCTACTTATGTGCAGCGCAGTGCAGCCTCAGGCAGGGCTCCAGGTCCATGGAACCTCCTGTGGTGTTTGGGAGACTCGGTTTTTCCTGTGCCCGTCTCACGCTCCCTGTGTGGCTCTGGCATGCACTGTGGCTCTGCGTGCCCATATGCCAGGCCCAGCTGGTTGGTGGATCTGAGATCTTTCATGACCTCTGCCTGGGTGCTCAGAGCTGGAGGGAGCAGCGTCTCTCAGCACCAAGGCAGATCTGTGATGCGTGCTGCATCTTGCACATCCTGGTGGCTTGGAAATGATGTTTGCATCTTCATTTTATAAGAGTCCTTTGATAATGCCCCAAGGGTGAGCACTGATCACTTGGCATGGGGCTGCAAGAAAAGAGCCGTGTTTCAAGGCCAGGTTGCATGGGGCTTGGAGCAAGCAGCTCTAGTTGAAGGTGTCCCTGCCCGTGGCAGGGGTTGGAGCTGGATGATCTTAAGATCCTTTCCACTACAAGCCATTCTATGATTCTGGTTTGCACTGTTGTCACTAATGTGTGATCAGTAGCACTGTGAACCCAGGCTCTCCTAGAGCTGTTCTTTTGGAGACAGATTCACCATCTAATCTGCTTTGAAAATCACTTTCTCTCCTGTTCCTACAGGAAGCAATAAAAATTTTACTCGTTATATGTACTCTACTATTTATTACTACTCTGCTCTTGCTTTATTGCTACTCTCTTCTTGCTTTTATAAGGGGACAAAGTCGATGAGGTAGAGTGCTGGAGCCTGGGCTATTTAGGTGCAGAATAATTAATATCTGCTTTTCTCATTGACAAGTTATTTTGTTATAAGAATCCTTTGAAGAAGGTGTGGGCCTTGCACTTGTCTGAGATGAATATCTCACTCTCCACTGTACCAATAAATATTTTCTCTATCTAAAACCTATCTCTAGCTAGTTTGGAGTGCTTTCTGGTTCTCATGTGGCAGACTGTTAGCAACAGCTCTGTGTTGGCATTAGCTGCTGCAATAACGGAGCCAGAACTGGAGCTTCAGGTGCCCATGGATATTTTTCCTAGAAATCCCAGACCTCTTCTGTCTAAAGCAAGGTGAATTTTGCCCTGTTTTCCTGATTTTCACCCTAAAGCCCGCCTATGCTGCACTTCAGGTAATTATGTGCTATTTTGAATCTCATCTTAATTCCTTTATTGGATCTAACTCTCAGCTGCCTTGCACTAATCAGCCTTAGTCAACAGATACATGGGTGGGAGAAAATGGTTGCTCAGGTGTGATAAGCGTGACAGCCCTGTCTGAGAGATAATAATAATACATATATTATTATATAATATGTATTATATATGAAATGATAAAAATAATAGAAATGAGGGAGATATGGAATAACTTTTGCAGGTTGTTATGGTCAGGGATGGAATATAGATAGGTAGGATTCTAATCCCCAAAGGTGCATAAGGTACCTTTTGGAAAACAGTTGATGATGGCATGCAACGTAAATCAGTCCGTAGTCTTTGACCCCAAAAGAGTAAACGACAGGGGAAGACGTGGACCTGAGGGTCTGTGCTATCCCAGTAAGCCTAAATTCTCATCCCAAAATATCTTTTATAGGCAAGTCTAGATTCTTATCCCAAAATACCTTTTATAGGCACCAAAGGATCCCCTGGAGGATGTCAACTGGCTATTTCATTCAGAGCAAATATTCTAAATAGAAAAGGGAATAAGTAAATACACTGTATTGACACAAGGGCATCTTTGTTGAGTAGTTTTCATGCCAACTGGCAAGCTGCCTACGTCGTGCCAATTTACAGTCGCACTGACAGCGAGCAAGTCAAGCCTCCCCACAAGGAGCAGCAGCCATGGTAAACTTTGGAGCTGAAAAGGCCAGTGTAGTCCATGTGCTGGGCTTTGTTGCCACTTCTCAACATAACATGGAGACCAGCAGGCTCCTTGGCATGAGTTTAGGACACTGTGAGCCTGTGCATGAGGAGCCCATGCCTTGTGTGTGTGTTTGCTGGGTCTTGCTGACTTCTTTGCTTTAAAACACTGGCTGTCCATGTATTTGTTATCATTCGAAGACACTCCCCCCCTGCATGAATTTTCCAATAAAGATGTGGAGCCTCTAGAAAGAATTTAGGCTGAAGAAGCCTAAATGGATGCTTAAAGTGCCATAGGAGGCTGTTGGGTTGCACATCACTGGAGCTCCTTCAAGCACCTTTCCACTTAAGCAAGCAACAGGTAGATTGAAGCAAATATTTAGTTGCTTTTTATGTGTGTTTTTCTGCCACAAAGAACGGTCTTTTTTTGTGTGATGTGCTTTGTGTAGATTTTGCCAGTGATGTGTGAATTGTGTTCTGCCTGTTGTGACTTCTGCATCTGGCTTTGTCTCTGTTGATGCTATTACATTTTATTTATAGCACAGAGTACCTTTAGCACAGAGTTGCCCAGACATTGTCTAATGTCTGAAAGACAATGATTATTTCAGAAAGAGTTCTTCATTTTCACCCATCCTTAGTTTTTCTCTCCATGTTAATCCTGCTGTGCATGATAGATATGTTTGGGAACAAGCTGTATCTTGCCTGCTTAACAGTTAAATCATCTTTAAAATGTGACTTTATGGAAATGTCACGTTGACATTCACCAGATATTAGGACTCTCCAATGGATTTCGGTTTGTCAGCTTCAACTAAAGTAAGTTTTATCGATGAAACATTGATATTTACTCCCACCAGCTCAATGGACCCAGTAACACTCCAGGAGACGACTTACTGGGTTGTGGTTCATTAGCACCATTTCATACCTAATGCTCAGAGCTGTTGAGCACCTCCAAATCCTAATACATGTGGCTTCTGAAAATCACGCTGTATGTCCTTACTGCCGGGCAAGTTTTGTGCCTTGCTCACAACCTTTCTAAAGACTTTAGGGTATCAGAAGGGCAGAATTCGGCTCAGGGAGTCTTTATTCCACTGTTACAAAAATCTGGTCAAGAAAGAATAAAACTCGCCTCTCACTGATTTAGAGTTTAAATATGGCTCGGGCTTGCTGAGATCCTGCATGTTCAGAGCTGCTGTAAGTCACTTCTCAAGATAGAGCTGCACTTGCACCTTCCCCTCGCCTGGGGCATGGTGGTATTTTCACCTCTTCAGTTACCGGTTTGAATGCCATAAGATGAAAATTCAGATGGAGACACACCAGAGGCCTCTTATCTCCTAGAAATGGTCTCATTAACAGAAAACCACGCAAAAGAAAAAGATCTGATTCTTAGATGTTCCCTTGGAATGATGTACTCCCAGTTTTGTGAAGCATTAGGAACCTTGGAAGATAAGAGAGTGCAGCAGATGAATCATATCATCTTGCACTGAGCATGAAGGTTTGCCATCTCCAGTGATGTGCTAGTTCCTCCGGTGATGTGCAGCCATGCAGCAAAGTGGTGTGTGAGTTAAACTGCTCCCCTCTCCCTTTGCTTTGCTTCTCCCTCTTGGTTGGGAAGCAGACACATGATGAGCTGCTCTGCATCTTGGCTGTGGCACGTCTGCCATTTGTGATCTGAGAGTGATTTAAGCAAGAGTTGGTTTGTGCATCTTTCCTGGTTGGGGAAGTAACAGGTCATCCCTCACCTCTCCCCTGCCTCCCACCCTGTCTTGTAAAGTGTCCTGAGCATAAGTAAGTTATTAATTTTCTGTAGAGAATTATTCTATACAGCATAAGTTGTGGAGAATTTACAGTCCTGTACTGAAAGGCTAATCTTCTATATATATGTACACACACATATATATAAAGAGGTAAAAAAGAGAGTAAACTCAGTCATGCTGAAAGCTCCAGGAGTTTTTGCAGTGATTTGCCTTTGCTCAGATGTTTTATTCAGCATGTCCAGTTGTTATCCCATGGAAAGCAATCTTAATTGTGAATGAAGATATTTTTTCTGGTGGCAAATGGATATATTAGAACAAAAAGCCTAACGAGATTGAATTGGGAAATGTGGATATAAATTCCTCAAAGTTCACCCAGGGTCTCCCTCTGCCTTTAAACATCATGAGACTTGCAAGAGAGGGACCCAGGCTTCTCTGAACCCTTAGCTGTCCAAACCCACTTTCTCTGCATCCCCTGTTTTGTTGGCCCTAAGCAGAACCATAACTTGGTACAAAGTGGTCTTCAACAAGGACAAATAACTTTCAGTGCGGCTATAGATGAAGGAGGTGAGGGAGTTAGGTTCATAATACCCTTGTGCTGCAGTACTCATATTGCAATTTAACTTTTCCTAGGCAATCCTAAAATAGCTTTCCATCCTTGTGTTGCATCAAAGGAGATGTGCTAGACCATTAAAAATTAATTGCAAAAGAATTAGCATTCTTACTTAATTCAAGGCCTAACCAAGGCACAAAGCTAACTCAGCAAAACTAGGAAACTAGTTGGTATCTCTCATTTTAAACTCAGAAATGGTATCTTTCATTTCCAAATCTAGCATGTAACTTTTGTGCTAAGCCCAAATGTTCAGCAAATATTTTCACTACAGCTGGAACCCTCAGGTTCCAGCCACGTATGAATGAGTTATTGACTGAGAAGTCCCATCTTCATGTGAAATCTTCAGATTTTCTGGATTTATAAATATCTTTGCATTTTAAAAAGGCAGCACATTTAGACTGTAGGGATGTGCTCTGGTGTTAACTTTATTGCTTTACCCAGGTTGTATTAGATAATGGCAAATTCCCTGTCCCACGGACAAGCAGTGTACTTTCATTACATTGCCTTTAGCATAAAATAAGAATAAATCAAGTGCCCCATCACTTATTTAGAAGGCAGAACATTTCAGGCCTTCACTGTACATTCCTTCCTGAAACTGTGACTGTACATTTTTGTACTATAGGAAAATGGGAAGGAGATCGCATTAGGCAAGACTTGATGCTTACCTGTGAAATAAAAACTCTAACGAGAGCCTGGAAATATTTCTTTCCACCTGTATGCTGGTTTCTTTGGTGTGACAAAAGCAATATAGCCTCAGAGCATTTTGTTGGCTGAGTGGAAAGCACCGTGTCTGTAGACTTTCAATGTATGCCAAAAATTAAACCAATGTATCAAAGAGATAGCGCTTCCAGCCCAGCCTTTATGAATGTGCTTTGATTTATCTTTATTTCTGCCCCTCCCAGCATTCATCGCAGCTCATCAGAAAATATTTATGCATCTCTATTACTTGTTTTTCCAGGTAGCTTGAGGTGAAGCATGATAAAGTGGTGATAATTAAAATGCAAAGGTTTCTTCCAGAGGAATGGTAAAACCCTTAATGACTTCATGCAAACCTATCTAGCATCTGATTTGGCCTCAGAATTCTGGTGTTGGATTACTTGGTCTCATGCAGCGTTTCCTCCAAGCCAGATAGAATGGGGGTGAGCTTGGGATGGAAGGAGGGAAGCTCACATACTTCTGTCTTTGCAAAGAGTGGGCCAATAGAGAGTGGCTGCTTCCTGGAAGCTGGAAGTATCTCAATGGAAGAATAAAAATCAGCCAAACTGTGCAGTGCGGGGAAGTGGCCAATAAAGAATGATGCATTTTTTTGGTACTTCCAGAGTCATGTTCCTGCTTTGAATTTCTGGCTACAGGGGAGCTGCTCTCAGCCATTCTCTCATACAGCTCTAGGCTCTGCAATCCCTGCCCGACTACTCCCGTTTCTGGTTCTGCATCTGTGCCTACATGAGGGGAATCCCACTGTCCTACAGATACCTCCACCTTCCAAACACATGTTCACTGCAAAATCATGGATGTGGGTCAGTTCCTTTCCCAGAGGGAGAACATTTGAGGTCCAGAGGTGAAGCCTACACTTTGAGAGCCTTGTTTGCTCCTGAAGACCAGCCTGACTCCCAAGCATCATTTGAGGGCAGAGCACTTACTCTTCCTTCATGTTGGTTTAGGCTATCAGGAACTTCAGCAGATTTCCCATTTTGGGGGTGTTGGATGGCCCTGCTGAGCAGAGATGCTTTTCAGTCCAGCTGTGTGGATCTGTTCAAGGGGAGAGAAAAGACAACAGGTCTTCTTCAGCATGAACTGGCATTGTTTCATTGGGTCTGTCCTTCTGTTTTCCTAGTTCTTTTGGTAATTTGGTTTTTGTTTGTTTGTTTGTTTTGGGTGGCTTTGTTTGCTGTTTGTTTCTTGGGTGCTTAAAGGATTCATGTTGGAACAGTCTCAGGGCAAAGCTCTGGTCAGATCAGAAACTCTCCTGGTATCTCTTGTAGCATGGATGGAGGGAGAGCACTGCCCTTCCAGAGGAAGAATTTACACCCATCGAAAGGGACTGGACAAGGTTAAATAACCCTGGATACCAGTGCTGGGAGAGGAATATCAGTGAAAATGAGGACCCCTGGTGCCAAAAGCCTTGTCTTCTTTTCATCCCAGAGGCTCTACACTACAAGTGAACTGAAGATGTGTCCTGTATGTGACCTTAGAATCCAGTAAACATTTTGAGCAGCTGTGGCAATATTTGTGTGGCTCAGGCTGTCATCAGGACAGCCTGGGTGAAATATACAGCTTTGGCAAAGAGCAGAATGTGGCTCTTTAGCAACGAGGGAAACGCAAAGATCTCTTGAACCAGGCTGTGACTGAGCCTTTGCTTCCCTCTCGAAGAAGGCAATTTGCAGTGCTATAGAGGCTGGTGTTTCTGCGTAGTTGAACACAGAACTTTCCACTGTAAATCTGATGTTGCTCTCCCTAGCCTCCACCTCTAAATCTCTCCAGAAAGTGGTAGGTACTTAGTATTTCCTATGCAGGATCTTGATCAACTGATAATGTTTTGTTGTTGAAGCCTACCTATAAGTAACTGGCACTGTAGCGTGCCCATGCTATCTTTCTTTCCCTTGTGTTTTTAAGTCATGTCTCAGATGGCCCAGCCTAAAGTTCATCCTTGTCTTCCCTTTGAAGGAGCAGCTCACAAGAAGCAGAAGGAGGTATATAGATAATTTTTTCATATATATATACACACACACGCATATATATATTTCTTGTATATATATATAAGAAATCTCTATATGTATGTTTCATATATATGTATGAAAAAAATCTAATATCTCTATATATGTGCTTCATAGATGTATGAATATATCTATATTTCCTGGTAACACCAATAAATGCCAGAGGAGATTTCCTCAGATCAATCCATCAAACAGAATTTGACCTTGCAAGAGCCAATGCAGGAATGACAGGTTGGGTTGAGGGGTGCTGGAAAGGGCCTTGAAAACAGAGACAAGCAGTTCTTGCTTGATGCTATAAAGAGGGAGCAGGTGGAAGGTGAGATGCTCAAAGTGGCAGGCCAGCAGCAGAATATTGGATGACGAGACAGCATTTGTCAAGGGCAAAAGCATACTGTGCTTGTGACAGTCAAGATTATGAGACTTTTCACTGTGTGCATGTGTAGAAAGGCTGTGTCTTTGGTGTGTGGCATAGAAGAAATGAACAAGATTTCATTGTAGTTGGATATAGGTTCTTGGAGGAATCTGAGAGTCAATGCTGAGGTGGCAGTTATAGGTCATAGTGTGGGTCATGGTAGTGTTTATGGAGATGAACGGAGTGGGGACATGAGAGCATAAGATAGAGCGGACTAGCTCTATCCACGGTTGTCATTCTGGCACTGTAGGCACCAGGTTGCAAAGACTGATGTCTGTTATCTGCCTTCCTCCCCGGTACCTGAGAGGTCTGTGCATAGAACTGATTTTATTTGTTTTAATCAAATTATTCAGGAAGTCAACTCCATGAAACTGAGGGTATCAGCTGGAAGCCAGTGGGTCAATGCAAGAGGGAGAAGAAAGAGTAAAAGGGGTAAAAGATGTGGCAAAAGATGTCCCCTTTCCCATCCAGACCAGAGATCCTGTTGCTCCCAGAGCTCTCGGGTGCATTAGTACAGGCAGCTCTTCCAATATCACTCCTTGCATCAGTAGTGGCAAAGACTTCAGTGGTGTTCCCGAGCCTGACTAAGGGTGATGGGAAATGCTGTGCAGAGCCCATGGAATACTGACTCTGGGGTCAGTGAGGCTTCTGCAGAGCAGAGTGATGGGTGGACCTGACTGGCTCAAGGGAGACAGGCCAGTCCTGCAGCATCATGCTGAGACCCAGCATGAGGATCAGCCTTCAGTACAGAAGGGCTTCATTGCTAAATGAACATCAGAGCTGCCCTAAAGCTGCTGTTCCGTTACCGATGCAGCTTTTTTCTGTCACCTTCACAATGCTTTTCTTTCCTTTTCTTTCTTTTTTTCTCTTTGTATTTTTTCCTTTATTTTAATGAGTAACTAGAACATGAAAAAAACCCAAAAGCATCTGAGTTTCAGATGTGCCTCAAAATGATGTCAGTTAGAGATCACATCTTGTGAACTTCCCTTCTCACTTACCACATCCTGGTGGGGTTTTCTGTGTCCCATCTCAAGTCAAACATTTCTTACAGGAGGTAAATATAGCCGAGCACCTACTCGTGATGAAATGCGTGGGCCCAAGCAGCCGCTTCTGGGGGCGTAAGCACTTTCTAATTATAGCAGGTCCAGCTTCCTTTTTTCTCCCTTTCACACGTCATTATGTAAAACTCATTCTTCTGGGTTGTCTTTCCTGAAATAGGACCTCGGTGGATGTGTGTACACAGATGAGAAGCGAGTGTTGAAATCGGGTTCTGGCCCGCTGGGACTCGGACCGGCATAAATCAGATGACAAGGGCAGCCTTTGTTTCATTTCACCCTGGGCAGCCCCGAGGTGGGGAAGGTGAACACTGGAGCTGTTTTCCTGAAGAATTTTGAGTAGGTTCTTTAGGAATTGGTTAAATCCAGGCAATTGGGCGCCTGTGGGCTGGAGGCTGGCGATACAAAGAGGATGAATTGCACTTAGCTTAATCGCTAAACTTTCATCTCCTGCTTCCTCCCGTGCATCTCCCCTGTATCTCCCGCACAACGTGACTGTTGTAGTTCAGCCGCTCTTAGGTGGGTTTATTGTGGTTCTTTTAAAGGGAGGTGAGAGGTTGCCAGATAAGGCTCCTACTGTGTTATTTCTGTGCCCTAAAAGGTCACCAAAGCTGGTTTGACTCCTGAAGTGAAGGGGTCAAGGGGAGGAGGGCAGCTGGGTTTGATCTGCTCTGTGTGATACCTCAGCCTAGATTTTTCTGCTGAAGATCTGAGCAAAATCAATTGTGTAGGCCCAGGCTTGCTGCATACGTGGTACTGAAGTTTCCATTATAAAGAGTGCTAAAAAAGGCAATTTTAGTGGATGTGCTGCTGTTACCATCCCTCCGAGCATGTGCACAGTGGTCCTCTGTCCATTCCACTGGTGTGAACATGTGATGGGACCTGTGTCAGGGACCTCTTCACCATCCCACCTTGAAGTACAGTGAAGCCTTTGCCAGCACTCAAGGTGAGTGAGTAGGAGACAGGCCAGGGAAAGCTTTGGGCTTGAGGGGTGCAAAACAGAGAGGGACTGGGCATTTCAAAGCAAGCACATGTGAGAGTTGCCCATAGCCAGGGCAGACCACTGCACAGATGCCAAGTTATTTGGTAACTGCTGTCATAGTGGGTACAAGATTATACGATGATATACTGAGGCACTTGCAAGGTAATTCATGCCTTGTAAGCAGAATGGACGGCTCTGGCTGAACAAATAAAGAGCGTGCTTTGTAGCCCTGCAGTGTTCTCTGAGATAATATGCCTGGGTTGTACAGGTCCCTTGATTTATTTCTTCGTTTTTATGGGCTAATGTTTGTGGCAGACAGACGCTGACATACTGCTATTGCAGATGGGTGCTGATGTATCGCCTGCAGAACCTTTAGGCGCTTTTTTGGTTTAGTGTTTAAAATGCTTTTTATTGCAGCTCAACCTTTTATTCTAATTATCTGCCCAGTGTTGTCAGTGGAGAGCAGAGACTGGAGGTTACAAGTGTCATATACCACGAGGACAGGACGAAGGAAGAGTGACAGCAAGGACATAGATGTCCTCTGTAACCAGAGTGGCCGCTGGGAATGGGTCGGGGATAACAGCAGCCATTTAGTGACAACTTTCTCTTCCTGCCAAAGGGATGACATGAGAGAGTGACAGGCAGAGGGACATTGGTCAGGGCTTGGCATAGTCTCTGCAGTTCTCTTATATGGGCCCATCCTTCTCAGAACAGGAGTCTCCATTAGGTTGTATTCTCCTCCTACCCATCGTCATGTGAAGACAATCCTGTGACTTGTGTTGTTTTACATTGCTTTACTACCATGGGGTGAATGTGATTCACAAAAGGCATCACTGGTGGGAAAACTGCCAAAAATCCAGCCTGGTGAAGTTGCTTGGAGCCCAGCCTCCAGAGGAGACACAGCAGAGATCTGCCTCATGCTTTCAGTGCAAGGTGGGAAAGGATAAGGAAGGCAGGTAAATACCTTTTTACCCAGTCATGGGCCTTCCTGTGGCTAAGTTTTCTCTCCTCAGTCCATCACTGCCAACCAGCTTAGTGTGTAGATTTCCAAATGAGTGGAGAGGTTATATTATATGTATGTATATATATAATGTAGTATATAATACATATAATGTCATGCTGAGCAAGTCACTCCTTATAGTCATGAGAAAATGCAAGTAACTGGGATGTTCAGCACAGCCAGAACTAACAGTACGTGGTATTTTCTTCCTTATAGGGTATACAGTTGAGCCACCTTTCTCTGCTTCTGCAGTAAGGGATTAAAGCTAGCTATAGCAATGAATATTGGGGTCTTTGTGCTTCCCACTCTCCACAGCTGTGTTTAAAGTGTTTCAGAAAGTGCATGGAATCATTGTAATTCATAAAAAAGCTGAAAGCAGACCACTGAAACCAGTCAGTGTTTGTTATCTGGTCCTAACCCCAGAGCCTATAACATTCTTTTATTAGCACTCATGGAAGGTGTTTGCAGCAAGGGCTGTAGAAGGCAAGGAAGCAGCTAAATTCTTCAGGTGGTTTTGTTTCTGGAAAGAGCATCTGCATCACCGCAGAAACCCTGTTCTCCTCCCAGGAGATAGAGGCAGGAGACTTTGGCTTGCTCTTGGTTGATGGAGCCTACGTGGAGCTGCAGGTCATAGACACCCATTTTCTCTAGGATCAAAGGGAAGATGGATGTGGAGGGTTCCTCTGGGTGCTGTTGCCAACAGGCTATTTGGTCCATCATTCAACAGCTTTGAAGAAATCAGGCATTTTGCAAAAATATGGGTGTCTTCCCCTTCCTTCCTGTAGCATTTGGGTGGGCTCTCTAAATCCAGAGAAAGAAGTATTATTCTGCTGTATGATTTTGCCTTATAGGCTTTGCAGCTGAAAGCCTCTCCTTTCAACCAGAGATGGGTAAGCAGGATTACTCAGTGTTATTCATGTTTACTGTCTGAGAGCAAGGGATACTCCTTTGCAGAAGGGATTGTGAAAGATTTCTCTCACCCCTCCAAATCTGATGTAATAAAGTCAGAGCTAGAACGGTCTCCTCTCTTTTTCCCTAGCGTAGCATGATGTATTTTCTGGGAACAAATGTCTCATGTGCCTCTCTGCAATGGAAATGACCTCATTTTCAGAAAATGCCTGTGGATGTGTGATTATGACACCGTACAGTGCTACTGCTCTCCCACCGAGGTGCAAAACCTTTGCTGCTTTGGGAGGCAGCCCTATGGAAAAATGATCCCAGCTCTTAATATTGATGTGTATCTTGTGTGGGTAAAACACTTGGAAGTCTGTGCTCGACATGGCCAAGCTGTGCTGGTAAGGAGGTACAGTGCTCAGCTTGGAGCAGTTGTGTGTTTTGTGATGCACACTGCAACCGGTCCAAGATGAAGTCATCCAGGCCTTCCTTTGCTGTGCTCTGAATCAGCTTATCCTCATAAATTACTTTCAGGTTCCTCCATGAAATGCCCTGAGTGTGTATTAGTAAGAGAAGCAATGATCTCTCCCACACATATACTGTAATGATCTGTGAATAAAACAGTTTATAGCTGGAAGCTAAGCTTGCTGCAAACACCAGTTATTTTTGATGCTGATGATAGAAGAATTAGTCCTTATTATATACTTGGTATTGAGGTAGATCAACAATATCACTCTTTTGAAGCATTATCAAGGAACCAACTCGCCATAAAATTCTTGATTTGAGGGCTATAGGATAAATTCCTATTGTTTGCTTTTCTGCTGTTCAATGAATCACTTGAGCCAGAAACTGATATGAAAGGTCATCGGTGATAATGAAAGTATCACAAGATTTGTGGGGAAAACCCCTCTGAATTTCACCAGTGCTGGGTTTTATTCAGCCCTCTGGAGGCATGCTTACTCCTCCGGGTTTCTCTTTGTCAATAATAGAGAGGAAGCACAGTTAATCAGTGAACTATCGGAAGTGCTCAAGCAAAATACTAACTTCAGTAGAAATTACTCAGTGGGGCAGAGCAATAATCATTCCAGCCTCTTGAAGGCACTTAAAGTGGGTGCAATGCTGCTGCCAAAACCATACAAACCTGTTGAAACAGGAGAGAGAACTGGGATATGGTGCATCCCGTAACTGTCTGCGGGAGTTGCGAGGTGATGATAGAGAATTATAGAGCAGCACAAGGGGTAGCATCCAGAAAACTGGATGGAAGAGCTGCAAAAAGACCCAAAGTCTTCCCCTGCAGGACTCCTGCTGCTTTTCTGCCTATTTTAATTTTTAAGGGAACCAATACACTGTGCAGGCAGAGAGCAGAGCTTAGATCAGCTTCCAAAAACTCCCTGATGAGGCCTCTCACAATGATGCTCTCAGAGAAATCTCGTTATGGACAGAGATGATTTTATATCATTAGGTGACGAAGTAGAAGCTGAAATTCTCTTTGGGCAGTGCAAGAGTGCAGTCCGCATTTGTGCTGTGGGTGGGTAGGGTGCGTGATGGCCCAAGCCTTTGCAAGGGGAGACTTGGACCACTCGGCATGAAGTTCTGCCCATCACTGAAGAAAGCAAACAAAGGCAGTGGTTGTGCAAAAGTCAGCATGGAGAAGAAGAATTGGTTTCATCAAAGCATTTGAGAAATATGGCTGTGTTCTCCCTGAGCTGTGAACACCGAGTCTCTGCTAAAGGCAGGCTTTTAGGCTATGGCTAAAAAAAGACTGAGATTTACCTCTGAAGCAAGATTAAAAGTGTTTTAGCAAAAGGCGAAACAAGAAAGGTGATTTTGTAGGATATATTAAGCAACAAATGGTAAAGAAGAGGCCAACCCAAGTTTCCTATTGAGGTCTTTGTGCAATGCAGGAACAAAGACAAAGCCTTAAAGACTGAAAAAGCAATTTTAGACCACGTGACTGGCACAGCACAGCTTTGTTGAACATCTGCTTGGAGACACAGGCATGAGATGTTAGTTGACTGTGTTCATACTACTTCAGCTAAGATTAGCTAATTGTTAGCTAACATTAAAGTGCTGTAGGAGTATCAACATTTGTGCTTATGGAGATAGACTGAACACCAAATGCTGGGAAGTAGCTTCCCCCAGACACAGTGTTAGAGAATGGGTCATTACATCCTCTGAAGGAACCTATTTTCTCTGCTAGAGCAGACACTTAGATACCCTTTTCTGAGTAGTTATCATTTGGTGAACCTCTCAGTTGAGGCTCTGTTTCTCAGCAGTGATTCCTATTGCTGCATGAATATTTGATTGAATTTCTTTTGCTCCAATATTTTAGGCAAACCCATGCGCTGCAGAGCAGGAGAATGAGGCTTTGTCACTTCCTCAACCAACTGTTTTTTCATTAGGAAATGGTAATTTTACAAAATCTAAGCATAGTGTCTGTATCAAAAGCAAATCTGCAGATGGTGTTTCTGAGCAATATCAAACCTGTGGTTTGGGACAGGTTAGAGTTCATCAAATCACTGATTGTACTTCGCCCTTGCATTGCAATTACCTAATCTCCTTTTTCTTGTGGCTCTCAGAGAGAAACAAATGAACAGCATCTAGCAATGCTTGTGCTGAGACAATCCTTTCAAACAGTAATCTAAATAGAATATGAATTAATAATGCGCCTGATCTCTGCTGTAGTTCCATTTAGGTTCTACACATTTGGCCCAGTGCATTATGTGTCTTAGGCTGAAAATTCCTTTCTCTTTAGGTTTTCTATAAGTTTTCTATTCTGTAGGGTTAAGTTGGTCTGCTCAGTGCAGCAGTGGTGGCGTTTCATTGAAATGGGAGAGATTTCCTGTACCTCCTGCTTTTCCTTCCTTCTCCTTGCAGTCCATGCTTCCTGGCACAGAGCATGGAAGGGCTCAGCACTGCACCAAGCAAGTAGCACTGGTGTTGTTTTTGGCATGTTGCTTTTGGATGTACCCTGTGGAGTGTTTCCATCTTCACTGCGTCTTGGTGGGAGGGATAGAAAGAATTGACTGGGAGCAACCAACAGCATGAGTCATAGAACCATGGCATGGTTTGGGTTGGAAGGGCCCTTAAAGCTTGTCCAGTTCCAGCTCCTTGCCACAGGCAGAGACACCTTCCACTAGAGCAGCTTGCTCCAAGCCCCTGTGTCCAACCTGGCCTTGAGCACTGCCAGGGATGGGGCAGGGATGGAGTCAAAGAAAGTTGTGTTTCTGTCTGGCTTTCATCCCTGAGCCCTGCATGTGAGTCTGTTAGCGCTAAAGATGCTCCTTAGGGAAGCAATTTGAATAACAGATTGGAGAAAATCTAAAATAAGAGCTCTAAAGTGCAGCCCTCCCCAGCGAATGGCCTGTATTAGCATTCCTTACTTACGCAACAAAGCTGTTTCTTGTGTCTGTCCAAAACCTCACATGTGCACCAAAGCACCAGTAAGACATTTTTGCATGGTTTAGCTTGGTTTCTTAAGGAGGCTTGGGAAGTCACTCTGTCTGTCAGGCGTTCCCTAATACCTTTTCTGCTGGCCAGTTCTACTTCATCCATCAGAGAATGCAATTCCTGTGAAAACTGGCACCAGGATAGAACAGAAAGACTCAAGTGGATGCTGTCATTAGTGATAGGCCATTTATAGCTCAGCTTGATCACTGCAGCAGGCAATGACCTTTCAGATACAAGCATGTCCCCAGTGGTGGCCCAGCTGACATGTGTGGCTCCAAATCAGCCACACTCCCTGATACAACCTCGTTGATAAGGACATAAGGATTTGGAGGAGCTAGGGAGGGAAGGAGATACCATAGGGTGCAAATCTGTAGGGAACAAGCCTTCATGTGTGCTTTTGCGTATGGAATAAGTGGTTTACACTTGGATTTTTGAGTCAACTTGTGTGACTTTCAGGTCCAGTTTTGAAACCATCCTTTGGGGAAGCTTTGGGTGACTGTGTACTGCCTCACTGATTTTCTCAGGGAGTGAATAAAACCTGGTTAAATACGTATTCATGCCTACAGGCACTAAGCTAATGAGGCTTTTACTGGACATGAATAGTGTTAAAGTCAGAGGAGCCTAACATGGACCTCTGTCAGGTTCATCCTTGTGGGATGAACCTGAACACACTAGCCTGTGTCTGCACTGCTTTTGGGTGGGCTGGCTGCATCCACCCTGCAATGGTTTTCATCTTTTCCAGCCTTCAGGGCACTTCCATAGCCCTGAGACACCGTTTTTGTTTATTGGTGGGATTTTGTGGCTCGAAAGAGGAGAGTGCTGCTTCTGAGCTGAACCTGATGTGGGGAGCGAGTAGTTGGGAGCTGAAAAACTCCCTATGCCCCAAAATGAGTTTTAAAGAGGTCTTTGTCCCTGTGGTTTGCTGAAGGGACCAACCAAACTGCTTGGTAGCTCAGAGCTGTGCAGCCTCTGACCCTGAACCTCCCTGATGCTGCTTTCCGCCTTCGCTCGGTTTCTCTTCACCTTTCTGTTCTGTTCCTTCACTTTCTGCTTGGCAGCTCTGCCCCTGCCCACAGGCAGATTTTGGCAGCAGCCCCGTGTCTGGATGGTGCTCCCGAGGCTGAGCACCGAGCACTGCCCAGTACAGCTCCCCAGTGCACCCGTACTTCTATTAGAGCTGCTGCAGCAGCAAGAGCTTTCCACCAGCTGGAAAAGCCAGGGAGCTATTTCCTTTCCAGTCCCACTGGCATTCGTATACAGAGTAGGTCTTGTCCCCAGTCCGACAACCCTCTTCTTTCAAACCCCGATGGTTCCTCTATTCCCCTCCCCACCACTCTGCTCAAACAGCCGAGTTACAGAGGCTCTCCTCTTCTCCCTGCCACTGCCTCAGCCATCTCCAGCCCTGCTCCTCTTCCTTCAGCCCCTCCTGCCAGCAGAAAGACTTTCCTAGACTTGTTCTTAGTTATTTTTAGGATGTTCTGACTGATTTCTCTTCAAACATTCCCCCCCCCTTCCCAAAGTTTGAGGTGCAGTGATTTCTCCCTGCACACGCTGCTGGTGAGCAGCAGAGGCTTGCAAAGAAACTTTGACCCAGCAATTCCCATCTCTTTTGGTGTCCTGCAAAGTCAGAGGCTCTTTTGGGAGCATCAGAGCTGGTTTTGTCATTTGTCTTCTGAAGGAGCTGCGCAACGAGGAGGAGATCTCTGGAAAGCAGCAGGCACTGAGTAATTGTGAGATGGTCCCTGGCAAATGAACCCAAGACTTGCAGAGATAAACATGGGAGCTCTGGCCGTGCTGGATAAAAATGTAGTCTGTCGTGTCTGTTATCTTCAGTATTTCACTGAAAAGAGGTTTTATAAAGTATGCTGAGGAGAAAAATTTCACGTGCGTGCATGTATATATATAACATCACTGTATGTCAGTATATCACTGTGTATATCATAATATATATTTCTATTTCATTCTCTGCTCACACACAGGTTTGGGTGTAGTTCTAGCTGTCTCTATGTAGTTTGGCTTTAATCAAGTTGCTCATCTGCTTTGTACTTCCATCTTCCTGCCTGTACAATGGGCACAGTGGCACTGCCCTTATCAGGAACTGATGAGATGTGTCATGTTAAAGCCACAGAAGGGACTGGTTGGAAGCTGACAGGCACAGGATAGATGCTGTTATCACTAGATGACCTAGCAGTGTGGATCCTGCCAGCTGCTCAACAGAGAGAGTTTCACTCTTTGCCTATACCCTGAGACAAACAGATGTAAGTGTATTTAAGCTTGTGATCTTTTCATCACTGAAGTGGTTGAAGGCCTTTCTACTGTTGCTGGGCTCAAACATATCTTTTCTGGGAAGGGAATCTAGAGGTACCATTACATGGCTGATAAAGCATAAGGCTTGGTAACATCCCCACCACCTCTCTTTTATTGATGTGAAGAGCAGAGCATTGGGGCAGTGATATAGACACAGGATACAGCAAATAAGAGCAGCTGTATGACAGAAGGAAATACACAGGCCTCACTTAGCACTGCTCTCCTTTAATTAACAATCAGCCTTTTGACTGTAGAAGAGAATGCCTCATAAGTGCCAGCAGAGAGTTTCTGCTCTTGGTGAAGCAAGAAGACAAACAAACCAAGCCTTGAGGAGTTAGTTAAGGGCATTCATCATCAGACCCAGCTTCATCCACCTATTCCTCTGGCTTGAAATCCTTGCAGGTGACCTGTCCCTAAAGTCCTAGATTGAATTTCCACCTGCAGAAGAACATGGTTGTACAGGGGTTTACCCAAGGGTCTGAGACCTGCATGAGACCCTTGGCTAGAAAGTTGTTGTTAGTTGTTGTAGTTGTAGTTGTTACCTAGGGCAAAAAGGCCATATGGCAAGTCAGCCAAGGTGGGAGGGCAAAAGCTGTGGAAAGAGAGTTTTCTCTCTTCCAATCCAAAACTTGGGTTAGTTAGCCTCAGTTCCCTGAGATGCTTTCTGGGTTGTACGTCAATCACAGCACTCTGAAAACATTCCTCCTTTCCCTGTACAAGCATCAAACATAATGCAGCCGTGTGCATAGTGCCAGAACTTGGGACACTTTTGTGTGAGTATCAGCACAAGAAAAACATGTACAGCACATTCAGGGTCTCGTTGCTCACACTGGTGTGATGGGACTCAGATGAACCAGCATCCATAGTGCCATTTATGCACTCATCTGTGTGTATGCATTCATAGCCCAGTTTACAGATATGGCAACTCAAGAGCATTATACAACTAATCATTCAGAATATAAATAACGAGGTCTGTATGGCGAGTGCTTTCAAATCCTGCAGGAATATATCTCAAAGACATTCTCACTGCGGAGAGCATCCCCCCTCCCAACGCCCATGAGGCTAAAGCTGAGGTCAAGAACATTTAGCCAAAAGAATGCATCTTTCCCTGAGAGAAGTTCCTGCCACCAGCACGTGAGCTGTCTGTGAAGCACAGCACGTGTTCAGCCATACGGAGGCACTGGGTGACTTGCACAAGTGTGTGGTGCTGGGGCTATGCCTGCAGGCATATGAGAACTTGATTTCCTTGCTCGGAAGGAGTGACACTTCTGTTCCAGTTAAAGTTACACAAGGTATTTTATTCTGATAGGGGCTTTTTTTGTCATAGCAAAAAGTAAAACATGGAAAGTGATTTTCTCACTGGTTTGGTATAGATTTGGGGTGATTCACATGGTGTAAAGCAAATTATAGGGGCTACTTTTGAGAAAAGGGCAGAAGAGAGGTCTCAGCTGCTTGGCAGTTTCTAATCTTGTTCACAAAGAAAATGCATAAGCAATCGGGATCTGGATTTTGCCTCTTTGCACCGCTGCTCAGCACTATGGCACAATATCAATCAGGTATCACTTTCTGTTTTCCCCTTTCCTTCATTTGTAAAAGCTGCAGGATTTTTGGTAAGTTTTTCCATTAGCTTCTCATTCCCAAGATGCTGCAGTCTGGGGAGTGTGACCACATGCAGCCGTGGCTGTCATGACTCTGGCTGAGGATGCTAATAATTGCAATATTTGATCCTTGTGAAACTTGGGTTGTTATCTATTCCCATAGTGTTTCCCCTGGCACGTATGCTCAGGAAAATACTTTCTGGCACTGATTTCTATTAGATCGTGGAATAATCTTCCAAAGGAAGTGGCAGAAGGCCAATTGTTGATCCAATTAAAACAATGGTTAGAGATTAACCCCTTAACAGTTGCAAACCACATATGTAGCTCATTAAGCACAGAAAAGCAAAGTATTTGACGCTACAAAGGTTAAAGCAACCTTAAACTGGGGAAATCCTTCTCATAATTCTTAGGGAATTAATATTCTCCCCTGATGCTCTGCTGATCTGTTATTAGTGGCAAAAAGGCTTGTAAATGGAGAAAATGCTTTGTTGCCTGCCTGTTACATAAGGTACCATCTAACTTTGCATGGAAAGGGTGCTTAATAGAGATCTATTGCTATATATATACATTGTTTTTAAAAAAGGAGCTGTCTCTGTGACAATGGGGCTAAGTCTAAGGCCTGATTAGATGGGTTTTGTCTCTTCCCCCCCCCTCACCCCTGTATAGGCAAGCTCTGATTACTGGGAGCGATATCTCACCGTGAATGAATGGCATAGAGGGAGCTGCAAAGACAAAGAGCTGGCTTTGTCTGCTGATGAATTAAGATAGCATGTGTGTGGCTGGGTGGCTGGTGAATAGCACAGACTTCCTTCATCCTCCTGTCACTGAGCTTTTCTTCTGTTTTCATTAGAAAAAAAAAAGGAGAAGGGCTTAATCCCATGAACAATGAATTGAGAGCAAATTAGGGGGCTTAGAGAGAAAATGCTACAGCAATATCTTAATGGTGACTAAGACGTTGTCAAAACTCTTGGAGGAAGCAGAATCTTGGTCTTATGCTACTTTAAAAAAACTATAGAAAAAGCTGTTACTATTATGATAATCATATACTTTCCTCTGGTTTCACTCTGTGTTCTCTCCAGAAACATTGAGAGCATCCTGGATTCTCCCAAGTAAGAGAATATACCCACAAGTGGGTATGCTTCAGGAAATAAGATTTGTGTTGGATCAGTGATTCAAATCAATTCTCTCATGTCTTGCTGTGCCTGAGCTCTCTCCCTGGGTTTTTCCAGGTGGTCTCTGCCAGATGCTAAGTTTTTGCTGCATGCAGGGTGGCGTTTCTCCACCCCTCTGCTCCTGTGCTATAAGCAGGGTTGCAGCCTCCCGGGGCAGCTGGGGTTGGATTCAGCACGTGTGAGCAACGTTGGGTCCTGCCAGGAGCCTGGGATGGGGACTGGGGAAAGCAGCTCTCAAATCAAACAAGACCAACTTGTTTCTCAAAGGTGCAAAGCTTTTATAACATGGTGCAAGTAACATAAAGAGGTTAACCTGTTCGTACTCCTCTATTGGCTTGCAAACATCCCACCTCCACTTTCCTCCTGCCTTTCTTGCCTGCTGGGCTGAATCCTTTTTCTAGGATGGGTGTCCTGTCCACATCTGCTTTGCTTTCCACATTTCCTTTAGGGAGAGCCTGGGAGGAAGCTACCCCTTGTGACACAAACTCCTCTCAGACCAGGTCTGCTTTCTCTGCATTGTTTTTTATCTTCCCAATTGGTGCTCTAAGAACCCCATCGCTGTTTTCTTTGACAGGCGGGGATGCATTCAGACAGGCACAGACCCCACGTGGTGGGATGATGTGAGCATTACAAGCATTTTCCCACATTATGACTTCTCTATGCAGGGCTATTATTCCCTACTATTAGTCCAGGAAAGGAACATCTTATTCCATGAGGAGACCTGCGAGACATGATGTCACAACTTGGTCTGAGAATGGGCTCACCATCGCAGGCTCTTATTTTCTGTTTTCCTCAAGATTTCCCAGCAGCTGTTTTTATTTGGCCTCAGGTTCTGCACCAAACCCTCAATCTGCATTTTTAGCCTGTTGGTCTTTCAGAGTCAAGGGCTCAATCGGTCATGAGAGTCTTTGGACCTTGATGTTTGTGTCTGACCGTGGGTTAGGTGCTGCCTGTGCTACCACTCAAAACTGCAGCGCTCAAGTGCAAAGAGAGATAGCAAAACACATTTAGCCAAGGGGTGGATAAAAGGTAGTTTTTATCTATTAGTCCCAGCTATGCTGGTTGGTAGTTTACCTGGTTTTGGCTTTCTCTTGGACCACTTCTAGCCCTGGGTACTGCAGTCTGTGTGATAAAAGCTGGAGTGGTTGGAATTTCTGAGATTCTAAGAAACGCGCATGTGTGAAGTTAGTTAATACAGTTAAAGAATCTTTATTCATTTATTTACTAACGTGTTTACTTAACTACTGGAAATTCAATAACCAGTTGTATGTGCTTTGGAAAGCTTCCACACCTTCCCTCCTGAGAAGGGAATGAAATGGTCTGAGCAGATAAATCCCTCCTTATACTTTGTAAAAGGGTCATCCAGCCATTCATATAAACATGTCCTTCTCTCCCCCATGCCAACAGACACAATGTATGGGTGCACTTTGCAGTCACTGGCAAGATATAGGTTAGCAGCCTTGTTTCTGACACCGGGTGCTACGTTTCCAAAGCAGATGCAATTGCAGAAGACAGCAGAGCCCATCAGATGTGCTGCTCACACTGGAAGTCGTGCTCAAGTTTTCACTGGGGGGAGGGATAATGTGGAAAAGTTGAAATCTGGCTTAAAACCCCACAAAACTTGACATTTCTTCCATGTCTTGTCTGGGTCCTTTGAGTCAGAGTTTGCCACCTCCCAGCGTGGGTGCTGTAGCCCAGTCTCCCATGGCCATACTTGGCTTTGCTCTTGTCCTTCCTGCAGCGCTAGTGATGTTTCTTGCTCCCTCACCTGCTGCCAGTGCTGCTTTCTGCAGAATAAAAGGCTGCACTGTATTGAGTCCACCTTCTTTGCTATGGAAATAGCTTGTGGCCTTCTTGCTGCAGAACAAGGGAGGATCAAAAGAGAGTGAAGAAAAAAGGTAAATGCTTTGCTCCATTGGGATGTCATCTTCTGACCTGGCCTTTACTCTAAAAGAAAGAGGGGGAATTTAGCCAAAAATAATAAGCTTGAAACTGGGAAAACAACCTGAATGCTTCCTTCTTTTGACCTCATGCTTTGTAGCAGTATAATTACTGGTTAATGCATATATAAACTAATCTGTGGGTCCTCTTTTGCATACTTTAACCAATCAGACCAAAAAAAAAGCCAAAACCAGAAAAAGTTGGCATGGATATTGTGCTGCAGTCAGAGTACCTTGGGTAATAAGCTGTAGTAGACATCTACTATCTCAGGCTTTTATTTGATATAGGAGATATTGTGTTCAGAAAATGATTCTGGAGCTCAGGACAGTTAAGTACAAGAGGGGAAATTCATGAGCTTGATTCTCGCTTGAGTTCTGAGTAGGAATTAAACCCAGCAAATCCTAGTTTTCCACCATATGATCCATGGGACACAAGGAAAACCTCCTCAGCACTGCCAAGGCAGCTTTCTGTCCTGTGTGATAGGATAAAGTGTTTCAGTATCCTTCCTAATATCCCTTAGGATCTCAGCTCCCTAAGCCTATTCACCGTATCACAGGTTGCAAGCAAGGCATGACACTAGCAATGACCTACCCTGCACCTGGGACTGAAGGGATGGAGTTGAAATCAAGGAAGAGCATGAGTTTGGGCCATGGTCATGGCAGGAACTTCTTTTTATATGTTGAAACATCAGTTATTTGGATTATGTAAAAGTAGATGGGAATGCAGCAGTGTTTGGGATGCACTTGGTGTTTGACATGTGAATGATGGCTGCAGGCTCAGTGTCAGGATGTGCGCGTGCATGTGCTTGCAGTTCTTGTGTTGCATGGTTTTCCAGGGGAATGATAGGAATTCTTCATGCTCTTTCCCCCTGTCACATTCTCTAGAGGACATGAAAGGTAAAAATATAAATGAAATAAGGCAGAACTTTTGCTCAACCCGCCTAAATCTCAACACATCTTGTTTGTAGTCGGTTGACAGCAGTTTACTTGTAGAGACGATACTAGGGTTTAGCAGAAAAGTCGTCTTTGGTGTTGAATGTAGAATCATAGAATAGTTTGGGTTGGAAGGGAGCTTCAAGGTCACCTATGGACCTGCCTTGACAAAAGCGACTTCTGATTATTCGGTATCTTTCATGTAAAGCAAAATGGAGGTAAAAAGCCCTGGGTTTTTCATAGCCCTTTATGACCTTTCTAAGCTGAACCTGGGCTCTAAATTGAAAATCACTTTTTTCCTCATTGAAACCACAAAGCAAAATTAAGGATTTAGAAAATGGTCTTTAATAGGAAATTTATTAAGATGTGAGATGGAAAAAATCCAGTGTAATTTTCACCTCTCAAGAGGAATATGCAGCTAGAATAAAAAAAAAAATCGTTTTCCCTTGCAAACTTTGCAAATTTGCTCTGCAGTCATCAGCAAAGGGATTTTATTCCCCTATCATGGAGCACTCATTATTCTATCTGTCGCAAGAAGCTTCTCATCTGCATGTCACTGAACAGCAGTGTCAGTCCCTGCCGCTGCAGCTGGCAGACACATTGCCAAGCTGAAATGTTCTCTTGAGCTGATGCAAGCTTCAAAAGCAGAGCCTGGGTACTTCATTATTCCCACCGCTGTGGAGCATGCCATAGCATTTTCCCTTCCCACAGAACCGCGTCCGGTAACACAAACGGGAATAAGACCTGCGCTTACATTTGAAGGATGGGTGGGAATGAGAAGCATTGCATGGAAATGCACTGAATTAATACTGCTGTGAAGTCTAGGGCTTATTGCCAAGGAATTTTGGGGTGGTTTGAATTTATTCCCACTGTGCCACAGAGAACGCCTGGCCTTGCTTACGAAGCTTGATTCTTGGCCGCAACAAAGCTCCGTAAATGGGTAAAACAGGGTGAGTTGCCGCTGCTTTAATGTACTTCCAGGTGCATCAGCCCTGAAAGCTGTGCAAGTTTGCTGGTTTCTTGGACTTCTTTGTCTGGTAAAGTCATGTCCTGTTGTTCTCTGGGGTGAAACTGAGTTTGAACCTGCAAGTGTAAGGAAAAACCTTCGTGGGGGCAGTGAGCATGGATTTGCCAGCCTGCAGCTCTTGCACGATGAGAAGAGTATCAAGCGATTAACTAGCACATGGGAGCTGATGCACTGTTGGCTAGACAACTGGTGCTGATTCATTAGACTCTAATTACAAGTTATTTTTACCCATCCTCCCATCTTTACAAAGGGCTGCTTGGAAAGCAGTGTTGAAAGTCTTCCTTCATCCAGGCTTTGATAAAAGTCAGATGGAAGCCTGCCTGTCCTCCTTTGTGCTTGTTTCTGTGGAAGAAATACAAACCCGCTCTGCACATGAAAGGGGCACTGGGGTTACTGAGAGCAGCTTCTTTCACTTTGCACTCAGACTGGGATGAAGTGGAGGGCAGGAAGTGTGCACTGACCATGTTTGCTCCATGAGGGCTTCCCAGGGAAAGTCCAGGTTTCGCTTCAGATTAGTGGGGAGTTGATCACTGCAAGCTGGGTACTGGACACAGTCTCAGCTTGCTGGTTTTGCTTTCAGCATTCTTCCTGTGTGATTCTGGAGTAATTTATTAGCTGTCTCTCCATCCCTTTTACTTTATTACCTATATTTATGCAGCAGGTATAATTAAGAGAGGGTCTGTGCCCGAAGTGACGCATTACTGTCCTGTTTATAGCAGCATGAAGTATGCTCAAGAGGAAGCATTTAAATCCCATATTAGTGCCCTTACTCTCAAGGGCCAGGATGCTTTCTAAAGAAAGCTGTTGAACTTTCCTCTCTACACAGCTTAATACTCTTTCACTAAGTGCTGTCCCTAGTGATAAACTGCCCTCTTAAACATTCCTGACCTGCTTGGGTGAAGTCTTATGTCTGAGAAGGAAACAGGATCTTGGTAATCCTGAGATCTCTACTGTATGGTTGGGAATGACCTGCTTCCCATCCTTACCTTGAGGCAGCACTTCCTCATATCCTTTCACATCCAACATGCCCAAAGGCCACGGTAACAGACTAATGTGGTGAACTGTGAGTACACAAAACAAGTTTTGGTGAGGAAGATACCTGAACATTAGGTATAAATAAAAAACAGCAAGCATTATCTTTTCTTTCAGCTCATCTTTTCCCCTCTGCCTGAGGTCTGAGGAGTATGGCATGAGTAGATCCAGGTCTTGAGGATTGTTGGTGCAGGAAGAATGTCCAACACAAGTGCAAACCATGGAGAGCTTGTTTTCCTACATGTCTGTTGAGAAACCTGTCTTGATGATCTGGCTTGGAAAGAGGTCTGCAAGGCTGTTGTGGCTGGCTCAAGATCGGCATCAAGCAGAGCACAGAGCATCAAGGATTGTCCTGCTGCACAGTGTCTCCTTCTCTCCTGACTTACATGTGTCAGGAGGTTAGAAAACCATCGCAGAGCAGGGAAGAGCTGGTCAACCTGAGGTGCGACCCGCTGAACTCTCTCTGGAGAGCCCCAGCTCAGGCAGATGAGTGTGAGCACAAGAACTTCACATGACTTGAGGAGGCCTCTCAGTCTGGGATGGTTCGTAGTCCACAGACCATAATTTATAGGTGATGATACCTTGGCTCTGCCAAGTTTCCTCCAGCTTTTGTCGAAGACGGGAGGGATGTGGACAGTTTATGACATCTGTGGACTCCATCTGGAAAGCACTATTTTCTTCCCTCTCCCTGTCTTTCCGAGGGGCTGGAGTAGAAGTGGGGGAGAGCATGTGTGTAAGGGTGGTAGAGTGATGAGCCAGACAGGCTGTGCTGGTGAAACGGAGAGGTCTGCCTGGGGCACGTTGGCTGGGTGGGAAGCAGAGCTTTAGGAGAGAAGAAACTGGGGATGAGGACAACCCAAAGTGCACTGACCACAAACAGTACAGGAGACCCCTAGGGTAGATCTGGGTCTGCTGGTGCGGGACAAACTGGGACTTGGTGGCTTGGACAAAGAGGAAAGCACAGCAAATACTGAGACCTTACTTGGACTTAATATGAAATCAAGAACAAACCTTCGAACCCCATTAAGTAGTTCTGCAGAGAAAGCATGGTGCAGGCTTTTTATTACCTTCTGGAAGAGCACACAGCCAGACATTTGGCAAGAGGCTCCAGAAAATCACTAGGTAAATGCAAACTGCAGGTCCTGAGTTAAAAACCCTCAGTTCTCTGGTTCTTCTGAGCTCCAGGAAAGGTCTTTTGGTGAAAAAAAAGAAATCACAAATGAGTCTTCTATCCTCAAGTAATGGGGCTCCCTAATGTGGCTTCTACAAGCTTTTAGTGCAGGAAATGCTTCCTTTCATGCTCATTTGATGCAGTCCGTAACTTCTGGTGTGCGGAAGGTTATAAAGGGGAAGGAGACCAAGAGCCCTCTCCTGGCACAGACCGAAAGGACAGCTGGAAAAATAGCTCAGGCTAATGGACTTGGATGGGGAGGTGAAAGGAAGGCATGAACACTGAAGTGGAACTGAATGGCAAAAGCCACACTATTTATAACCAAATATAAATATACCCCAGGCATCCATCTGGAGAGTGTGTTCTGGGTAGGCCCATGTTAAAGGTGTGCAACATGGAAAGCGGGTTGGTCTTGTGGCTTCCCTCCAGGCTGCCCCTACCCAGCCAAGCATGGTCGGTGCGAGGGGGATGAGGTTTGCATGGTTGATGGTAGGCTGGCATGCTGTCAAGAAGGCTTGAAAGAATTTGCATAAACAGCTCAGCAAAGTACATTTGAAAGAGGTTTTTGGAAGGCTGATCAAGAGCTACCTTCACAGTTAACTGGACTTCCTTCCCAATGTTAGCAGTGGCTCCAGGGGGAAGCACAGTGAGGATTGCTCTTTATCTCCAAGACTGCAGCCCCCACAGAGACCTGCAAACTGAGCCCAGCTGCTGATTCTCATCTCACAGACATCAATATTGAGCAAGTAATAGGCTGCAGTGATGTGGGACTTTGCCCTACTCTTCTTTTGAGCTCTTTTTTAAGTGTTCAGTTCCCTTGGGCTCAGGATATCTCATAGGCTGTACTTGCAAAGCATGGGGACAAGCTCAGGATTATGCTTGCAGGTGGGTCTGAGCTCTTGGAGTGTTTCTTGGAATGCTTTTTACAGAACTCAGTAATATCTTTGTGTTGTGTCTGGGATTCATGGCGTGCCCAAGCTCTTTTCCATCCATGCATGTGTCACAGTTTGGAAGCCCCTGGTTACTGTGGAGTGTCTGTGGTCTGCTTCCGTACCAGGCTGTCTTAAGGACATTACATTGCTGTGGTGCTTTGACAAAGCCATTTGGAAAGTGTGGGTCACTGGAGGATATTCCTGATCTGGCCTGCTCTATATTCTGTTTTATGTTCTACAAACACTACCTGAGGTTCAGACTGTTGTATGATTCGAATCCTGTCTATGCTTATGGATCAGCCATAGATCTAATGTACCTTATATGTATGTAAACCCTTTAGATATGACCCATGTAGTATGAGCTCTGATGTGCCTCCTGTGTTGTAGCTCTCCTTTGAAAGCCAAAGCATGCATGAAGGTGTTTATAAATTTAATCTTTCCATCTTGAAAATGACCCAAAGGCTTTCGATGTCTCAGTGTTGGGAAGCCCTTCAGACTGTCTAGCACTCGCAGCATGCCTGTGCATGTGCAGAGCTGCAAAATGCCTCATCCGCCATTGAGATGGAAGCACAGCACTCATTGCTCTTGGGGTTTGCAGGAAAGGGAGCAGAGGATGTCAGGCCTCCAAACTTCAAGCTTAAACAGGGGAGATTTAGGTTAGGTATAAGGAAGCAATTCTTCCCTGTGAAGGTGCTGAGGTGCTGGCACAGGGTGCCCAGAGAAGCTGTGGCTGCCCCATCCCTGGCAGTGTTCAAGGCCAGGTTGGACACAGGGGCTTGGAGCAAGTGGAAGGTTTCCCTGCCTGTGGCATTGGTTTGGAACTTGATGAGCTTTAGGTGTTTTCCAAACCATTCTATGAATCACATCCCCTCCTACCATGCAAAAGGCGGCTGGGAAGGGGAGGTGCCTGTATCGCCTGGGCAGAGGTGATGGCTTCAGCCACCTTGCAAAGAAATAAACCCTGCTCCTCGTGTCCTCCTTGCTGGCAGCATCCCCAATTGCTGCTGGTGCAGATGGCAGCTCCCCCCTCCACCTCTCCCTCCCTGGCACACGTGTGTGTGTGCTCCAAGTTACCATAGTTTGCAAGCGTGGAGGTCCTGGAAAATGTGAGGTTTTGTGACCAAAAATCAATGTGTTGTCAAAGGAAATAAACAAGGAGGGATACTCTCCTGATGGCCTGGGAGGGCTGGGAGAGGGCCAAAGCCGCACCATGGAGCACCCGAGCTGCATAGTTTTGGTCTGATGTGTTGCATGGGCTATAGCTTCCTGCTGGCACAGAGATCGTGCACTGCGAGTATTAGGTTACAACTTGTCATACAATTTTGGTGAAATCCATGCATATTACAGATGTCTCTGTTACATTATTACCCCTCCAGATCCTATAGACATTCTTCGGTGCTCCTTTGGGGCATCATCTGTGCTGCTAGTTCCCATAACAACTTGTGAATTCATCATTCCAAAGCTGCTTCTTAGAAAAAAAAAGAAAGATCAGCCCAAATTCTCTTGTCTTTTGTCAGCTACTGAAGCATTCGGCTCCCTGGCAGCCTGCCGCTTCTGTTC
Organism: Pezoporus wallicus; assembly: GCF_028554395.1. Taxonomy (NCBI): domain Eukaryota; kingdom Metazoa; phylum Chordata; class Aves; order Psittaciformes; family Psittacidae; genus Pezoporus; species Pezoporus wallicus. Next base: position 1,106,928 of record NW_026635715.1, read on the forward strand.
TCCTCCTCTCTTTTTCTTGTTGTTCATGAAAAGAACCCCAAGCATATACTTAGACGGGTCATTGCAATTCTTTATAAAGAAAAAGAATATTTCCTATGCAGCATTATAGATGCTGGGCTCGGTAAACATTTAAAATGGAAAGACTGGTAGATTAAAAGATTTTAATGCATTGGGTGCTGATTTAGTTGATGTATTAGGCTCTTTAGCATCTCTCTGACAGGTCTATTTAGAGCTTCCTTTTCGTCTGGCCTTCCTCAGGCAATGACACTCATTACTCTCTGCCTGTCAGTCAAAAGGAGTTATAATAGAGCTTAAATGGGTCTCCTGACAGGGTGCCCTGGTAACAGTAAAGGAGTGATAAATACCAACAATAACACTCCTACCTGTGGGTGCCTTGGGAGGGTGCAGGCAGCATCCCCCCAGCTGCCCTAGGTGCAGGGACCACTTCCCATCCCTGCCCTGGGGTGCTCGGCTCAGGGCAGAATGGTTTCTTCCTGGGAGTTCAAGAGTGACAGGAAAGAATTGGAGGCTTCTGAGGGATGTGAAAAGACTGATCTAAACACCGAGGCAAGGAAAATCATGGTTGTGGTGAACTAAAATCAGTATTGTTGAGAGTGTGGAACTAAAACGCAGCTACTGAACACAGGAAGATGAGGTTTGACACAGGGCAGGACAGACGGGGAGGATATTTTAGTGTAAGTGTGTAAAACCCTCCAGCATCCTCAGGGGTGAAGCCGGTTTTAAAAGTGAACTTTTGATAAGTGAACATTTATGGACCGCACTGATCACGTTAGCATGGAATAAAAATTATTTAGCTGGTCAGTGATGAACATATCCGTTACTTTCAGCTCCCAGGTTCTTTGCCCTTACTAAGGTTTCCTTGCTCAGTTATTTATCATGTATTCTCATTGACTATTTTATTCTCCATTGGTACTTAAGGATAGTCCTATTTAGGTGTGCAAGTCACTCTGTTTCTCCTTTTTTCAAGGAGTGCACAAAAATGCCATGAAAACTGCCGTAACTTTACACATACAGATACTCAGTAACATCAGACATGACTTTGAAGCTATAGATAGACACATTCTGCAGATGCTGACCCCCAAGTAATTGGACTTATGTCATACACTTGGTCACATCATAGCAGACCGGCTACTTGGAAATACAGGGGCTATGGAAAGAATCTGAGCTCTATGCAGGTGATGACTGTGCTAAATTAGTAGCCTCAGTTGATTTTAATGCAACGGTCAATCTGTGCAGTTGAAGAGTTAACAGCCAAGGGAGAGAAAGCCTGAGTTTGTCTGAGGATCATTTATCCACCCATCTGTCAGTCATCGGCATTCCTCTCTGCTGAGCAGAGCCTGGGTTTGGTGCTTTTAAGGACAATGAACTATTGCTTAGGAGGAGAAATATTCCCATTTGAATTAGATTATCTGACAATTTAAGTGCAATTGCTTGAAAACATCATTAAAAAAACATTAAGATATTCTAGACAATAGGTCAGCCTGGTCTGATATCACATAGCACAGGCCTTGGTTTCTTGGCTGGATCCACCTTGTTCATCAGCCATCCAGGAGCACAGCAAGGCAGAGGTCCTATAAAGCTTACACCAAAAGGTGCATTTACACGTGTGTAAAACCCGGCTCTTGCGCAGAGCAGAGTAAATGAAGCTGGTGGAGCCAGAAGTCATTTGGGCATTTCTCAACTTTGCGACTAAACATTCTTTAATTAAAGCTCGTCTCTCACTTCTGATGGATTTTAGAACATGCAAACAGAGGCAGACCTGTGCCAGCTGCAGAACAGGAACCTGCTCTTTTCTGCTTACGGAGCATGCTGCTCTGCTGCTGCTGCATGAGTAACTGGTTGCACCAGTGCCTTGTCCCCTCTATGCAGAATCATGCCATGGTTTGCATTGGAAGGGACCTTAAAGCTCCTCCAGCTCCAGCCCCTGCCATGGGCAGGGACCCCTTCCACTGGAGCAGCTTGCTCCAAGCCCCTGTGTCCAACCTGGCCTTGAACACTGCCAGGGATGGGGCAGCCACAGCTTCTCTGGGCACCCTGTGCCAGCGCCTCAGCACCCTCACAGGGAAGAGCTTCTGCCTAAGAGCTCATCTCAGTCTCCCCTCTGGCAGGTTAAAGCCATTCCCCTTGGCCTGTCCCTACAGGCCCTTGTCCAAAGCCCCTCTCCAGGCTTCTTGTAGCCCCTTTAGGGACTGGGAGCTGCTTTAAGTTCTCCCCTTAAGGAGCCTTCTCTTCTCCAGGCTGAACAAGCCCAGCATGAACCTGTCTCCCTGGGAACAGTTCATGCAGGTCCTCAACTCAAGTTTGCTAATTAGCTTAAGCAGTTCTTTACCAGGCCCAACAGCCCTGGTAAAACCCAACACTCCCTATGGGCAGGTGGTCTTTAAGAGAGACAGCATAGAGCAAATCTAGGTCCTGCAATAAGTGGGATGTATCTGACTGGGTGAGATTTGCCAGATTTAATCAGTCCTGGGCTCTGTTCCCAGCTGTGCCAGAGCTGATCTTATGCAACTTCTCTGCTATCTCATTTGTATGAGTTTTCAATTATATTTGCCTCCCTCTTAAGATCAATAGGAGATATTGCTCAATATTATAACCATTGGAAATCATGACATTACTATGGGTTGCCATAAGATCTGGGGCTGGAGCACATGAAAGCTTATAGTCCACACTCTTATAGTCCAGTGTTCCTTTCTTAAGGGGCTGTTGCAGTTGTTGCAAGCAGGGCATGATCACTTGTGTTACCCTTGAGTAGGGTGCATGGGCTGCAGCAGGGACTCAGTGCCCCAGATTCAAACGTGGGAGACAAGGAGGAACTGATGACTTTAGCCCCAAGCAAGCGCAGATGTGTGGGTAGCTTTGCAAAATGGAGTGAATTTCCATGGGAGCTGTAAAGATCTCCTTCCCGAATCCAGGAATTCTGCCATTGCAAGTTTCCTGTTGGAGGGGCAGCTGAGAGGGGTTTTTAGAGAAGGGGCTGGACAGCACAGTTATTTTTATTTGGGGTAAAACATTTGATTTTTCATTTGTGTTTTAACTCTTGTTGCTAAAATTATTATTCCAGTAGGACTGGGTTGATCCGTACTAATTTAAGTGTCTGAAATAATGTTATAAATGAGCTGTGTTTCCATGAGTAAGATTCCCATTCATCATTGCAAGGTTTACTTCACGGCAGTGAAATCATTACCATGAAGCAACTGGTGTGCTTTGAAAACACTGAAATCATTTAGCGCTCATGACTGAAAACAAGGAGTTGCTCGAACAGGCAGTGTAGACGAGTTCAGTGCATGAAGAGTTTGGCTTTTATTTACATGTTGCAAGGGGAATGTGCTGTTAAGAGGATAGCACAGTGAGATCAGCCTTTGAAGAGTGTCTCCCCATTCATTCGTTTGATTTATTCCAGTGACCGGCCCTGCTCGGTTGGGTTACACCTCTGTAAACCTGACACAGTCAAAGTGACAATTCCCTGATTCGTTTTTTTCCCCCATTGAAATCATCAGCTTTAACCTCAGTTTTACCCTCTCAACTCTAATTTAGTCTCAAGCGTTGCCCCTAGGAAATTTCAGTTTTAGGTTTTCAAAGGTTACCCAGAGTATCAAGTTATTGGATTCTATTTCGTGAGTCGGTTTTGGGGGGAATGGGGAAGAAGCGTGATCAATACCTTGTGTCCTCTGGAGTTCGATGAAGAAACCTTCCCAGGGAATAATTTAGCCTCTGATTTTGTAAAGTGTTTGGCATGCTCAGCGTTGGCTGGAAGTGCTCAGGATCTCACGGATTGCGGGGCTGGATGGGAACTTGGCTGTTTCACAGCTTTATTCGGCATTTTCAATGTCGCTGCATAATACTTAACAAAACTGGGCTTTGGCCAGTATTTGTGGCTTGGGATAGGGCTATTCCCAGTGTGAGCCAGACACCCCTGAGATGATTGGATTCAAGTGCTTTGTTTCTCTTAAAGAATTGCGTATCTCTTCGTTCTTCTCCCATTACCAATTGGCTTGGTTGAGAGAGACTCTTCATGGCTCCCAAAGGTTGACTTTGGGGTTGTCATTAGTTTGAGATGTTATTGGCAGCGGGTTCTAGGAGTTACCGCCAAGAAACATGTTTAGGCATTTGGATTACTCTTGTAAATTCTAATTAATCACTTTGCTGCTGTATAAGGCAGCACTGTAACACATACTTCATGCTCAAGTATTCCATTTCTTACAGCAACCTTGCACCACGGGTTCAAAAACAAAGCTGCAGGGTAACAAATGTCTACATTTGAGACAGTTTTATTTGCAAAGAGTCTAAGTGCTCGTTGTACCCGGAGGGCAGCAGGGCAGGGGTACACTGAGATGTGCCTTAGTGGTGTTACCTCGGCACTGGCCAGTTAGCAGGGTGGTGACGGGTGCTCTGCCTCTGCTCCTGCAGACTTCCATCCCTCCAGGCAGCCCTGCAGAAATGTTGTCATCTCCTGGCACTCTCCAGACAGCTAAAATTACCCGGTCAGCTGTGTGCAGTCGTAGTCTGGCTCCTAACGAGAGGCGTGTGGCCGGGGGCTCTGTTTTATAGGAGATGGGGTCCAGACTTCTCAGGGGTTGCCTGATGTGCTCAGTCTTTGGTTTTGTTTGACAGAAGGGTGAGCATAAGCATTTAAAACAGCAAGTGTCAAACAAGAAGAGCTGATGCTGGTTTACTTCTCCAGTCACCTCTGTAAATCATAAGCTGGCACCCAGAGGTGCAAGGAATATCTGAGCAGCAAAGAGCAGCCTGTCCATGGAGCAGCCCCTTCATGGCTGTCTGCAGTACTACAAAAACAAGCTACCAGAGGGAAAAGAAACATTCTTCATCTGCCTATTTTGTAGTACAGGATCTGCATGTGTGCAGGGGTCTTTCCAAAGAGATTCTCAAGCACTCACAGGGATCATAGAATCATAGAATGGTTTGGGTTGGAATTGATCTTTAAACTCATCAAGTTCCAACCCCCTGCTGCAGGCAGGGACACCTTCCATAGAGCAGCTTGCTCCAAGCCCCTGTGTCCAACCTGGCCTTGAACACTGCCAGGGATGGGGCAGCCACAGCTCCTCTGGGCACCCTGTGCCAGCGCATCAGCACCCTCACAGTAAAGGATTTCTTCGTTATACCCATCTTAAATCTCCCATTTCAGGTTTTTTTGTGCCTTGTTCTTATTTCTACAAAGGCTGTATGGTTGTTCTTTCACTTATTTAGGGTTTATGTGTATATATATATACACACACATATACATATATATATCTATTTTATCTATGTCTGCTTGGGGTCATTGACGGGCTCAGCACATCCTTCCAGAGGTGGAACAACATAAGGGCTATCTTTTGCAGCATGACAAAGATGTGATTATTTAAAATGATTTTTTATATATATAAATGTGTGTGTGTATATATGTATGTATGTATTTTAAGTGAAAACTACACTTTTCAGCCAGCTCATTACTCACATACTTGTCTTCTGGGACAGTGCACCCTGTCCTGCTTAGCGCTGCTGTAGCTGCCTGTTCCATTCCACATCCCAGAGCCTGCTACTCCAGCCTATTGATTGACATCTCTGTCTCCAGCTCTGATCTCATGTCTTGACCATCTGCTTCTTCTGGTGGTCTCTGGAGGGTCTGCCAATCAGCAAAGCAGGCTCAAAACTCACAGGCAAACGGGTTAGATTATTTTTGGACCTTCCTTGCAGCCATCTGTTTGGGAGGGAGCCATGAGCTTGTCTTTACCCAGCTGGGTTAAGGTGCTGCGGCAGCCTGTGAGGAAGCAAACAGGATAAAGAAAATTACCCTCTTCTTAAGGAGCTGAATCAGCTGCGAGACGGCGCTGAGCTCTCAGCCAACAACCGGCACCAGCAGTGAGAGATCAGGATGTTTCCCTGTCCCTGCTGGAGCTGGCTGCTGCCTTCAGACGACACCAGGCAGAGCAGCAAGTTTGATGCGACTTTGGGAGCTGACTTGTGTTGCCCGTGACAACCTGGGTTTGAGTCTGCTTTACATGCAGACACGCACACACGTGCATATGTTGCTATAACAACCAGCCGGGACTTGTACAGAATGTTGGACTCTGTTTTCCAGGTTGCAAAGCACCGAAGTTTTGCTGCAATCCAGGAGGCAAACAGCTGCCTTCAGTCTCTCCCCTTCCCCCCCCATCCTAAAAAAAGCACTAAATCAAGTATGCTAAGCAAAATGTCTGGGTTAATTATGTAAAAAGACTCTGTAATGCCTTAGTAGGAAGAGAGAAGCACGCGGGGCTCTGTGCTCTTCTGCTCTGCGAAACAGGCGGTTCCCAGGGGTAAAGGCTGAGATTTCAGCGCTGGGTTTGGTGTCCCCAGGACATCATGGTTAAATTACGCGACCAGGAAAGCCACTGGTGTCACCAGGCAGCAGTAAACCACAACTCGTGGGTGAAGATCATGACTTCTGCAGCCTCTGACCCCATGTTAATGCTGTAACCTGCAAGGCAGCAACCAGGTAAGGGTTGAGAGCAAGGGATGCGAACAGCAAAGAGCCTGTATTAGCCTCTCCCTATAGCTGCAGGCTTTGGTTAAGATGCTTACAGCAATAGAATCTGTCTCCTATAGCAGGCCTATACCAATATTCTCTATTTTTCCCTTTTACTCTGAGTGATGGGGACACTGAACAGCACTGCCTTCCTAAAAAAAGAGTTTTCCCGCAGGGAAAGGGGAAAGCAAGAGAGGCACAGATCCCAGACAGCATGTTTCACAGGAGGTATGTGTGTGTGATAGCCCCTGTGTGCTGCTCTTCATCTTGCATGTGTTTGAAAGTGAGCCTTGCCCATGAAGCAGGGAGGGAGTTCTGGTTTCCCCTTGTAGGCAGCACTTGGTCTTCCTGTGCAGTCTGTGGTGCAGGCTGGGTCTCCATCCTCCTGTGCAGGGGGTACCATTGTACCCCAAATGAGCTGGCAGAGAGGTTGCAGAAGGTCACTTAGAGCAGAACTCAGAATACAGCCAAGGACTCTTTTGCTTTCTGCTCCACCTCAGTGCATCCATCCACTGCTCTGCCTTGAGTCCTCGTGGCTGCATGTGATCCTAGGCACAAGGCATTCAATGCTGCTTCATCAACTGTTAAAACTCATGTCCTGGCACTCCAAAAAGCGGGTACGCAATGCTTCATGTGTTGATGTAGTGGACAAAATTTATGCTGGGTTGTCATATTCCAAGTATGGATGGGACGCATGTTCAGTACCAAGTGGTTGGTTTATACCTCCAGGCATCAACCGTGCTTTTCAATGTGTATGATGGCTCTTCAATGATTTCAGCACTTTCAGTGGGTTTATGTTGCAAAACGCTGTCTGCAGGCATGGACTGGGACGCTAATAGGTGTTTCATGGTCATGTTTTGTTGGTGATGGTGGTCTCCAGTTAACACCCGAGGTGATGATTACAGACTGTGCCAAGCAATGTCTGAACAACTGTGGGGGTGCTTTGCCTATATTCAGAGATGGGGTCCCGAAAGGGTCAGAATTTGATATAAACTTGCATTATTCCAGGAATTGGTTTAATTTTCCAACCTGTGCCGAAACCTGTCATGCCTGACTGGGTACCTCAGAACCTACCTGAGAAAATAAAGACCTTTTCAGAGATCAGCAGCCTAAATCCGATTCAGACTGCAAATGACACTTATTTTGTGGCTTGAGGATGGCTTGTATCACCAGAAACCATCATATTTTGCTAAGAGTGATGGCTTCAAGAGAAGCCTTGACCTGTGTTTGTCCTGCAGACTGACCTTCCATCAGTGGTGCACTGGTACAGCAGTGCTAGTGGGAAGCTCGTCCTCAAAGACAGCTCCCTTTGCAGGGTCAAAGCTAAACTCAGCTCTGACGTACAGCTTCTTCATTAGCTCATTAAACACTTTGCATAAGATACACAGGAGCTGGCAGTGAGGGAGAGGAAATCAAAGCCTCTTGCACTTAGTTCACCTGCATTCAAAGTCAGGAAACCTTCGTGCAATGATTCATCCCAAGCTACAGGCTCTGGAGCCCTCGTTTGCCTTCTTCAGAGCTGCTCCATGGACAGGGACAGGCTGCTTGAGCTGAAAGGAAGCATTTTAGCTGCAAAACTGTACAAGGCAGCATGTGCTATTTCTGGAGAGTGCTGTAATGTATGCGTCTAGCCCGGCTCACTCCAGCAACGGCCAAATGTTTTTCAAGCAGTAAAGAAGGTAAAATAGAGCAACGCTGTGCTGCAGCCAGGTTTTACATGCGATCCCTAAGCAGAGCCTGCAGGAGCCCGCACGTGCGCTCGCAGGCACATCGTTATGTGCATCGGTGACCAGAAGGATGGAGCCAGGGCACCGGGGACCGCAGCTCGGCAGCCGCAGCCAGTTACAGTCTGCTATGGCAGAGCACAGGCAGCTCGTGCGCTTCCAAACTGGGACCAGCACTTGATCCTCTCTTGCTCCACCTCTTTGGCAGCCTGCTGTATAATTCCTGCCCTTTGGGGAAGGCGAGAGAGGCATGGTGCCAAGCAAGGGGAATGGAGGGATGGACCTGCCTCCCCTTGGATGATGATCGGGGTCACCCTCTGCCCCCCTTTCTTGGACACTGCTACTCAAAGGAAAGAAAAGGGACAGAAGGACAGAAATGAGCACAAACATGGGCTGAGGGCTGTGTAGAAGTACCACAGGGTGGGATCTGTCTGGATCAGGCAGAGCTTGGCAGATTTTCACACGCACACATGGCAGCAGTGCCCGGCCGTAGCAGAGAGGCAGGTATAGATATCCCCTTGTTTCCCTTCTGGAAGCTGGCAGGAATAGGGGGTTCTGTGATATCACTGAGCGAGTGCTCTTTGTATTTACACACGGGGTTTTGTACGTGTTCAGTGAGAGGGCAGTGAGTGTTTTCCGGTGTTTTATGAACGCTGCTGGCTCTCTGCAAGCAGCGGGTGGGACACACGAGGGAGATCTGAGCTGGGACTTTATGGAGCTCTGCAAACCCTTCAGTAAATTCATGTTTGAGAAAGGGACAGCAAAGTCCCTTAACAGAATCCAGCAGCGAATGGGATGTTTGTTTATCACACGTGCTTCAGGCATTAATTGAGCCGTGTCCATGGTGCTGTGTTCTGATGCTAAAACCAACATTTACCCACAACCTCTATGGGTTGTTAACCCGATTTTGTAGCGCTTTTTGACTTTCACCCTTGTTAAATGAAAACACCATTCTGTTGTAATACAGTTGCAAGGTTAACGTATAAATGTAGGTTTTTGGGGGGGCTGGAACTATTGAGCAGGGTGTTTTATAAGCTTTTTGTTCCCAATGATTGCAAGTATTCTCGATATTCATATTCAGCCCTGTCCTGCTATTGCATTTACTTGTATGTAAATGCAAGTAAATATATATATATGTTTATATTACACATATTATATTACATATCTATATTATATCACTATTATATTAAATATTATTACATTATATTACATATTTATATTAATATAGTATTAATATATGTTAACATATATAGGCATGTTCACATATGTGCTTTTGCAATAACCTTGTAGGGAGTTTTCTGTCACTTCATACTAGCTCTGCATGCATGTGCCAACACACTTTCAGAAGCAGCCACTAATGAGGATACGGGTTTAACATTACCTAATCTAATTGCTGGCAGCAAAAGGCATGGTGGGGAAGATGTTATGAAGAATTGCTGGATGGTCTAACAGTGTTAGTTCCATTAAATCCTTAGAGTCTGACCTGCCTGTAGTTATTTCCTCCTGCCTAACGAGGAAAATGCATTTAAAATGACTATAAGAGCAACTGGATGGGTGGATGTGAAGGGGTTGGAAGAAGTGTGGTGAGGACATGCTGAGGGCATAGGAGCTGTGTGGGCTCTGCATTGGTGTCAGGGTAACCCTGCCTGGCCATGACTGGGAAGCTGCAGCCCTCCCTGCCCTGGTTTCCACGTGGGTGAAATGGGGCTCATCAGTCATAGAATCATAGAATGGTTAGGGATGGAAAGGACCTTAAGATCATCCAGTTCCAAGCCCCCCTAGTTCCAACTCACTTTCTTGTCTGATTTGATGAGAACTAATGGTTGCAGCCATCCCCACGCATGGGGCCACTGCCCCTGGGGCTGAAGGCACTTCTGTTAGAGGTGCCCAACAGCAGCTTCCTCATGCCTCCTTTTGTCCTGCATCCAGGATGCATTATGGCAAACTTTGTTCTTCAGCTCCTCTTTAAGCCACTCTCAGCCTTTTGAACGTTATTTTTCCTGGGTACCCTCCCAAAACCCATTGTGATTTTTAATTTCCTATTAAGGCTGAGCCCCACCAGCGCCAGGGCTGGCAGTGAAGGCTCAGTCCCAGGCTGTTCTCAGAGCAGCTCGCCCTGCTGCAGGCTGGGGCAATGCTCACGTTCATTTTCCAGCTCTGAAGTAGTCAGGACAGGGTCCAGCTTGCATTCGGGGTGTGATTTGAGGAGAACTAGAAAGTCCATCACCGGGCAGCATCCTGTGCCTTGTCTTGTGCAGCTGGAAATGATCATTTCACATATGAAAAAAAAAATCCCTGCATTGACATTCTTAAAAAGCATTTGCTCTCGTGTCCGGGTCCCACGTGAGAAGAAGACAGCATAGAGAAAATGCCAAGAGTTTAGGCCAAAACAGAAGCAGGATGGATTGCAGATAAGGAGTAAAAGGGCAAGTAAAGAAAAGCCTTATTGTCTCAATGGGAGCAAGTAGAGAAATGCCTGAGTTGCTACCCCAGTTGGAGATGTGTCTGTGGTACAAACGGCACACATTTCAAACTGCCTCATTACATTAAGGTCTCGTGTTTTCTTCCCTAGGCTCCATTTCCCAGGTCACCATATGAACACCTGAGTCTCCTCGAGGTATCAGAGATGAACCTGTAGCAGCTTGTCCACAGGTAAGAGTTTCAGCCATTGCTCCGGTGCCTGCTCTGATGGTTTGGGAAGCATGGAGGGGGGGACCACAGAGCCTGTGGCCCTGGTGTTTTGGGGCTCAAACCCGTGTCCATGCTGCCTGATGCTCTGATGGGACGTTTGCTTTCTGATGGGGGCTCTGCAGGTTTTGTGCTCCTCCAAAGTGATGTGGCCACAGGGGTTTGCAACTCCTAGAGCAGACATACAGTGACTGAGCATTTAAAATGATGTTTTGAGGGGTGAGGACTGATCTGGGTGGGGGTTAGTTTATTTCTGCTTACACCATGCTGGTGGTTTTGTTGTAGCTGCCCATCCAGAGTAGCCTGTGTTCCTGTACTGGTGCTTGCTCTAATGTTCTGAAAGCAGTCAAGGTGCAGATCTCCCCTCCTGCTGCGTGGTTTTCTTTCTGGGTCTTTACCCATTAGCTGCCTAATATGAAACAGAGACAGAAGCAACTGTTGGGTTCCTCCCCTTGTAGCTGAGCAACATAACCAGCAAGTACCCAAATCCCATTGTCCCTGCTCACCCTTGCAACCTTCATGAAGTCTCTTCATTCGCTGATGAAGGTTCACCTTCCTCAGGGATGCTGCTTGCCCAGTTTTGGTGAAGCCTGTTGAAATACAATATTGTTCATAGAGCTCTTGGAGAACCCTTCAGGAGAAGGTGCTGAGCTGCTGGGCATGCACACTGACCACCAGCATGTTGTAGAGACTCAGCTCAGGGTCCGTCACCTGTGTTGGGTGGATTTTAAGGGCTGGGAGTCACCCGGCTGATATGAGGCAGATGAACACAGTCCTTGTGTGAAAAATGGGTTTGTCAGCTCCCTGCTTTGGAGCATGCATCTTTATGCGTAGGGATGCACGTCCCATGGCACTGCGTCTGCAGGCAGGTTCACAGTGCCAGGGGCACGCTGCAGATCAGCAGACACGGGTTATTTTCAGAGTTACAATGCACTGGTGTAGGATGGGCAGCAGAGCAGCGTTCCCTGGGGATGCGAAGGAGCTGGGGGAGGCAGTGATGCTGCCCATGCAGAAGCCACAGCCCTTTTCTCAGGGAGAAGCTGTTGGCTTGGAAATAACACGAAAGCAGAGCATCCCAGAGAGTGGCAGCCGCTGCCCCGCTGTGCCACAGCCAGGCCTTTTGTCTCATCTGCCAGTGTTAATTGAAGGGGACAAGTCTTGCACCCTGGGAGCAGCAGGTAGCGGCACTCCAGTAGGAGCTCAGAGCCGGCTCCATCAGCAAATACTACTTGCTTGGCTGCAGTCAGAGCTCATTATCTCACTGACCTTTAATTTCACAAGTGTTTCCAGGTTGGACAGGGCTTGGAGCAAGCTGCTCTAGTGGAAGGTGTCCCTGCCCGTGGCAGGGGGTTGGAGCAGGATGAGCTTTAAGGCTCCTTCCAACCCAAACCAGGCTGGGATTCCATGGTTTCTTGCAATGTGTTCCTTCAGCCTGGTCCTGCTTCTGACTTCCGTTCCCAGAAGCAGCAGGATAATAAATTCATGTGCTGTGTTGTCTAGCCGCTTCGCATCCCTCCCTCCCTCCACCCTCCGTCTCTGTCCTTTTTGGCAATCTGTCATTTTTAGTTTTGGTACAAGTCCAGGAGCTGAGTAAAAACTACTTGGGCAGCTGGGGGGAGAAACAATGGGGTTGAAATAGGCTTTAACGTGTTTGTAAACAATTGCACTTCATCAGGGTCCCAGCCCAGCACGCTGGCAGCAGACAAAGCTGATGAGACTCTTCCGAGATCAGAATTAATTAGACTGCATGGAAATGGTGCAATACAGACCACGACGTGGTGGGATATAGCTCCTGTTCTGTGGTCCATGTCTGTTTATTTATGCTGCGCTCGTCACTGTGGCTGCTGAGCACCTGAGATTGCTCTTCCCTGAGCTGTGGCAGGGAAGAAGATGAGCAGAGAGAGCTAAAAATGCTGGGAGGACTGTGTTGCACTTTGAGGGTGCCCTATGGTGTATCTGTGTTTGGTGGAAATCATACATGAGGGAAGATCAGCAGAGGGAATAATGCTGCTGTCCTGTCAAAGTACCCCCTTTTGACCTGAATTCCCACAGCTTGTTCCAGGTGAAAAAAATCCCAGGTTTGTGTGGTTTTTTTTTCTCTCAGGGAGTGATGATTTGAGGAGGGAAGCATAGGGAAGTGGGCAAAATAGCTGTAGTTGGAGCATATGGACTGGATGATACCGGGTACCATGGACTTTGATGAATAAAACCTGGATTTGCAGGTGCCTCCTTCCCACCCCTTTGCTGAGGGCTGTGAGTGGAGTGGGGCTGACCTCAGGAGGTGACTGTTTATACCTGCAGGAGTTTTTCTAGTGGGGAGATAACGGGGGAACAAAATCAAAGTGTTTTGAAATCAACCCCTTTGAAGCATCGTGACTTGGCTCACGAAGCTGGTCCATGGCTGCTCCCTCTTAGGGGATGGATGCAGCCGGTCCCTACCTCTTCTGTAAGAGTGTAATTGCAGACACTGGCACGGTGGCTTGGAACGGGAGCACATTAATTAATTCAGGACATGCTGGGATTACATTTTATTAAACCTTGGAATCAGAGTAGACCTGATGAAATGTAAGCAAAGGTTGGGAAGGGAAAGGAGGGCTGTGTGCCACACATGCTGCCTGCCAGCATGACTGCCGTCGTGCCCTTCGCTGGTGCGGTACCAAGGGCATGCTCAGGTTATATATAGATATATGTGTACATATATGTGTGTATGTACATATGTACACACATGTATATACCTGGTTTCACTCCAGCCAGTGTGATCAGGGGAGGCTCTGCTTTCCTTACCCTGTTGCTCTGGATTTTTGCATGCAAGCTGACTGACCCATCCCTCTCTCTTGCAGCAGGTCATAAACGGGACCTCTGGTCATGTGCTCCCAAATTGGAGTGAAGAGGAGGTTTCTTTTGCCTTGCCCCTGTTTAAAAGGGGCAAGTTGAACTGTTAAGTTTCAAACTTAAACAGGGGAGACTGAGATGAGCTCTTAGGCAGAAGCTCTTCCCTGTGAGGGTGCTGAGGCGCTGGCACAGGGTGCCCAGAGAAGCTGTGGCTGCCCCATCCCTGGCAGTGTTCAAGGCCAGGTTGGACACAGGGGCTTGGAGCAAGCTGCTCCAGTGGAAGGGGTCCCTGCCCGTGGCAGGGGTTGGAGCTGGAGGAGCTTTAAGGTCCTTTCCAACCCAAACCACTCTGTGATTCTACGATTCTATGATCCTGTGCTGATAAAAGCATCAGGCTTGCATGTGCTGGCACTACTTGACCCTGCTAGACTTTCCAGGACTAGCTAACTATTTTGGACAGGTAAACAAGTGTGTATGGGGGGTTAGTGCAAAACCATTGGCTCTCCAACAAGAGGTGCAGCACACGACCCAGCCTTTGCAGGGATGTTGTTTTGCCTGACGAATCTCCAGCATCCCACACGAGCCGTCTTTTCTCCTGACAGTGTTGGGACTATACTTCATGCTAATTTTAGCTCTCCCTCCAAGGTGGATATCTTTGGGGTTTGGGCACAATGAATGCCTTATTCATAAAGCTACAAACATTGTAAAACGAAGGGGGGGGGGAGCAGAAAGTGTCCCACCCTGAAATGTTTCTGATCTCCAAGCAGCTGTAATTTGGGCTTGCTTGGAGAACAAGCTGAGGTAGTGTTCATTTTAACAGCCAGGAAAGGGCTGTCTGTTTATATTTAGGGCCTTGTAGATTTGCACAGTGTATGCAGGTGGCACATTAAAATGTGTGGATGATTTCTTACCAGGATAAGGCTGTGTTTTTACTGGACTGCCGTTAATCCTGTGTGTGACGGCTAAGTAAGGAAGGATTGAAAAGTCAGTTCTGACAGGTTCTGAGGTGAAGTTTTGTAGCCTTTGGAGTGTTGTTTTGAGCTTAATCTTGGTGAATTTGTCCCATGCACCTTCCTATACCCCAGAACACACATTTTGAAGAGCAGGTTGGCTGCTTCAGACAGTAGTCCATAGGGCATTGGCATTAGGATCATTGAGTTCTCACCACTAAGTGTTAATAGACTGCTGCAATGACAATAAGTAGGTGGGTATAGAGCATCTTCCAGCAGGGAGGTGGGTAGTGGTCCAGGATCTCGGTCAACTTGATGGTTGCAGCTCTGCATGAGCTTTGTCTGAAGAAGGCTGTGTCTTCAATGTATCTCCAGCCCTGCTCACCATCCCATTGGCTCCAGGAGCTAAAAAGCCCACAGCAAGAAAAGACAAAGTTCTCTTGCTGATATTAGGGAGCTGAAAGCCTGGTCCAGCCACACATCAACCTTCTGCCACCCCTCAGAAATCCTCCTTGGCTACTAATTGTGCTCTGATCATCACAGAATCAAAGAATCGCAGACTGGCTTAGGTGTGAAAGGACCTTAAAGATGATGTAGTTGACCTCCCTGCCACGGGCAGGGACCCCTTCCACTGGAGCAGCTTGCTCCAAGCCCCTGTGTCCAACCTGGCCTTGAACACTGCCAGGGATGGGGCAGCCACAGCTTCTCTGGGCACCCTGTGCCAGCGCCTCAGCACCCTCACAGGGAAGAGCTTCTGCCTAAGAGCTCATCTCAGTCTCCCCTCTGGCAGGTTAAAGCCATTCCCCTTGGTCTGTCCCTACAGGCCCTTGTCCAAAGCCCCTCTCCAGGCTCCTTGTAGCCCCTTTAGATACTGGAAGGCTGCTGTATGTTCTCCCTCTCTCTTCTCTTCATATGGTCTCCTCCCTTTCTGCCTTTTTCATGGGGAAATCCAGATGCTCATTTGGTATTTGCAAAGCTTACCAAGATCCCAGGGCTAAGGAGGTTTGCAAAGAGCAGAGTACAGCTCTTACCAGCAGTTGTCTGAGTCTCCTGGCGAGGGCCCGGGCTGTGAGGTTTGTTCACAGATCCAAAGTTAGAAAGCTGTTGATGTTCTTTTTCATTCGCAGTTACAAGAAGCTCTGTTCCACTGAATTGAAATGAGGTTCAAAGTGGGTGTAAGAGATGGGTGGAGCTCAGCCCAGAGAAAAGCTATTGCACTTTAATTGTATGTACCTGTAACATACCGTGGCAGGTTATGGTTTGGGAGATGAAGTAGAAAAAAGTGAAATCCAGGTTCTGTTTGCACTAAAATATTTCCATGGGTGTTTGGGTACTTTGCTGTGGTAACCAGAGGGCCTATATTTAGACTCTTTCCCAAGATGTTGCTCTCTACTACATGGAGTTGCTTGGGAAGCTGGGGTACGAAGTTGTCCCAGGGACTTTTAAGTTCAAATGAGAGTTAATTCAGAACAATTCCAAAGGACTGTGCTCTTACAAGTTGATTAGATTTTGTTCAAGGTCTCGCTGGCTGCATGTCCTGCCTGGACTTCATGCTGGGCATCCCTGAGATCCCAAATTCCAGCATTTAGCTATGGAAAGGGGCTGCTTTTATTTGGACAGATCCTGACTGCGGGATTAAACAGATGATATTGTGATGGCAACTTGTCTTAGCAGCTAAACAGAGTAATCCCAAAATACATGTTAGTGCTCTTAAACATGGTAGTTTTGGTCCTCAGCCAGCGAAGCGCCTCCGAGTCTAATCTAGCAAAGCTCAGCTTTCTGTTTCCTGCAGAGATTCACTGCGGAAGAGAACAAGCCCACAGGTTCAGCTGTGCATTTGTGTGTGACTCTTCTACCCTGTCTTATTCATCTGAAGGTCCTTCAGCTTTTATTAGGCTCACACAGCGGTGTCTGGATGCTCCAGTTTTCACATGGAAGTTATTTAGAACATTCGGGTTGAAGCATTTCTTAGGGAAGTTATGCTCCATTAGGTATATATCCAAAAAGAACAGAAGCAGCCCTACTCAAAGAAGCCCCAGACAGCACCCACAGAGAGAAGGCAAGCTTCTTTTCAAATGTCATTCTTCATCTTTAATTGCCTTTCATCCATAGTCATTTAAATACACTCGCATGTATTTGAACAAACAACAGCAGCACAGCAACTGCACTTCATCCACAGCATGCTCCTGAATGCACCGCGTTTTGTGAGAGATTGGTTCTCTCTCGGATGCTTTGCAATGATGTTCTCCAAAGTGTTCCCATGTGCATTGTAACAAAACAGATCTCTGTCGTGGATTCTAGACACAAGATAATTCTCTCTACGTAGATTTTGTACCAGAACAATTTGTGCCTGCTCAGAGGCTCACAGAGCCATCAGGGTTGAAGGGAGCTCTGGAGATCATCATGTCCAACCCCACTGCCAAGGCAGGGCCACCCAGAGCAGGTCACACAGGGACGTGTCCATGGTGGGGTTTGAAGAGGGAGACTCCACAACCCCCCCCCGGGCAGCCTCTGCCAGTGCTCTGAGACCCTCAACATAAAGAAGTTCTTCCTCGTGTTGAGGTGGAACTTCTTGTGTTTCAGTTTACGGCCATCGCTCCTCGTCCTGTTGCTGGGCACCACAGAAGAGAGTCTGGCACCATGCTTTGAGATACTGATCTGCATTGATGAGATCCCCTCTCAGGCTGCTCTTCTCCAGACTAAGGAGGCTCAGCTTCCTCAATCTCTCCTCATCAGAGAGATGCTCCAGACCCCTGAGCATCCTTGTGCTCTTCCATTAGAAATGCAGTAACTAAAAATATGTGAGGAATGT
Organism: Pezoporus wallicus; assembly: GCF_028554395.1. NCBI lineage: Eukaryota > Metazoa > Chordata > Aves > Psittaciformes > Psittacidae > Pezoporus > Pezoporus wallicus. The sequence continues at coordinate 1,124,457 of NW_026635715.1, forward strand.
CTATGCACTGTCAGATTCAGAGAAAAAGGTATCATTACATATATATTTTGATGACATATGGGCTACCAAAGAGGGTTGACAGAGAGCTGGGACAGTTTGGCCTGGGACTGGCACACAAGTTTTTAATGCATTTCACTATTTGAGTCTGGAGGAAATGAAGCACCACAGCTTTTAAAGTTATCTGTGAGCAATGGGTCATCTTCAGTCCATGTGAACAACATCACTGTTAAGGGAAGTGTACGGGTGATGGATTCTCCTCCGTATGACACATTAAGCGTGTGTGTTAAACTAATGTGGGTATCATGCAGTGAGCATCACAAAGTGGAAAACGATACGCTGCTGTTAACATATGTGACATGGGAGCTCTCAGCTGTTGAAACCTTTTACTTTTAACAAGATGCATCTAATGTGTTCTCATCTTGAGTTATATTTCAGACTTCTGCTCTACTCTGTAGCCATAGAGGCAATTATAATCTTATTTGCTTAGTTCCAATTCCTTTGTTGTTTATATGAAGAAAAATACATCTTCTTACAGACAAGGAGATAGTTAGCAGTGTTTAATGTTTGGGATTTACTTTAATCCCATGTGACCATAGTTAGGCATTTAATCCTGGAAGATGAAGTAACTTCTAAGCTCAAAAAGATACTCAAGTTTTCAGAGCAAGTTTACAGCTCAATTTCATATTGACATAGAGAAACAAAATGCCCTTATTTTTTTTTATTGGTGGTTTTCTTATTTCTTCTCTCATCATTATTATACCACAGAAGCAAAATTAAATAGGTGAGTAAACAGCATCTTCCAGCAGTGAGGTCAGTAGGTTCGTTTTCTTATTTGCTCTGGGTATAGAAGAAAGCATCACAGTCTGTACAGTGTGAATATTAAACCCAAGAGGTTAGTATGAACCTGGTTATGTACAGGGAAAGTCGAGGAGTAGCATTTTAGAGTGAAACTGAAACCTGTGCACCTATTTAATCTTCATCAGGATTAGGTCCAGTGTCATTTTGTGGTGATGGGGGAGCTGATGAGAGACTGTGGGTGGTACAGCATGGGAGAGAGGCTGACATGAAACCTCTCCCTGTGTGTGACTGTTCTTTGGCAGTGGAAAACCAACTGTACATGTATTAACCCAGCTCACACTATGGGGAAAACTTGTCTGAAAGCTATTAGACATGGGCACTCCTGGTATGACAGCGTGGTTTATACTACAGTGATCTGGAAGCAATAGCATTTTGTCATCTGCAGGTTGTGGTAGCACGACAGCCAACGTGAAGTATTTGTTTTAAGAATGTCAATGCATAAACTCATTTTTTCCCTAAGCCATGCAGGGAGCGTTACTGAGATGAGTGTGGAACAACAGACATTTTCAGTTTCGTTGGCATTAATTGAGATGGATGTGAAAGGGTTCTATAAATCAGTGCAACCTTCAGAAAGGGTGACTCACTTTGAAGATGAATCCCAGTGGCAATATATCCAACGCACAGAAATTCAATCAATACAATAAACATAATGTAAAGGTATAGAGGATATGCTGGTCTTGTTATTTAACCTGCTCTGAAAATGCAAGAGCATGTGTCCTCTAATGAGATTAGATATTACATTAAAAAACACTAAGCCTGTTAACACAGTGCATAATTAAGCCCTGGAATTCATTGCCAAGGAAAATCTTTGAGTGGATCTTAATAACATTTAAAAAAGAGACAGACACGTCTATTATTAATCAAACCAGGCACAGATCTGCTCTGTGAGAGGTATAAAAATGCGAGGCTGCTTAAGAAATGGTGCAACATGTGCAAGTCAAACACTGCCTGCCGAGCAAGGGAGCTTTGGGTTTGCCTTTTCTGCTCACTGTTGGGTCGATTTGCACCTGCCTTTGAAGTGCTGTGACCAGGGGAGATGTCTGCAGAGCTGCGAGGTCCATGGGAAGGTCCTGCAGCTCCAACCAGGAGATTTAGGAGCCGCTCGGATAAGCAATGGGTCAGCTGAGGCACTTCTGAGAGCACCCGTGACACTTTAAGGTCACCGTACCCTTTAGCAGAGTGAGAACCAAAGGTGCTGAGTGTTCCAGTGATGTGGCTTTGTGTGGCTTTGGGGTGTTTTGCCTCTAAACAGCCACACGTGGGGCTTGGGGGGTCACTGCGTGTCCAAGCTGCAGTTGTTTCACTTTGGAGCTTTTAAAGGAAAGCTCAAGGAGTGAGCAGGTCAATAACATTGGCTGCCAGCAACCTCAGAGCATTCCCGGGCTTTCACAAAGCCCACTTTGTGCTAGGGTTAACCCAAGCAAAATCCACAGGGAAGGAAAATGGGATGAACCTTGTCGAACCAAATGGGTGTCCTCTGTCTGCATTTTGTGTCCAGGCAGAGCTTGACTCCTTGATTCTTTTCCTCCTTAATCAGCTTCGTGTCACTGTAAATCTGTGAGGTGATGCGCAGTGACCTGCTGATGGTTTCTGTCGTGCCAGCTCATGATCTGCTGGGCACTAATGTGTCACGCTTGATGAGGTTGTGCCCGTCTGAGTCCTGTCCTGCACTGTGCAAGGAGAGGAGCTTTGTTCCAAGGGGAGGCAGAGGCATGGTTTTGATCTCAGGCTTTCCTTGGTCTGGCCCACACCAGTCTCTCCTGACTCTGGCAGTGGAAGGATGAAGTCCCTTCCCACCTCAACCATGCTGTTTATGTGTTGTGAAGGATGTTCCCTTTATATGTGGTACACGGGAACAAGTCAAGGACTAAAAATAACAGTTCAGTGCTGCTGCTGCTGGTGCATAACCTCTTGAGAGCCAGGCTTCATGTGTCTGCTTCTCATGCTCTTGCTGTGACACGGACAGGGAATGAGGAGTGTTGGAGCCACCTTGCAGGAGGCAAACTGGGGCAGTAAATCTCAGCTTTCCATTTGCTGCTTTCCCTCCACGTCTCAATTTCTCTATGGCCTACTCGGTTTCCTCTCTCTGTCATCCCCCTGGGCTTGGCTGTGCTGCTGCTTCCCACTGGTTGCTGACCTCTTAGATGATAAACCCCAAAAGGGCAATTCACCTTTACGTGCCTTGCACGAACGGTAGTGAACAAAGATGCCTGGCTCTCGCTTGCTGCCGATGTGGCCTCTGGGAGGTGATGTACAGATTTACCAGCTGTAGAAGAGCAAGTTTTCAAGCTAAAGATCTCTATTTAACCTTTTCCCTGAAGCTTGTATTACTTCCAATAATCCACACTCAAAGGAGTGGGGGGACTCCCACACTCCCACAACCCCCCTGACTCAAGCTACTGGTCCCAGGTCTCTGGGTTATTTGAGAGCCAGCCCTCTGCAAGGAGCACCAGAGGAAGCCTGCTTCATGCTTGCTCCTCCTCCTCTTCCTCCCTGGCTGTGGCAATCATGGGAATGGCAGGAGGCCAGCAAGCCCTTACACACTGCAGCTCTTTACACTTGGTCACGAGCCTTGGTCTGGGAAAGTAAGAACATCCTTCAAGTTAATTATGTGTTTCAGCACCCTCCCTAAGCAAGCATGGTTTTTTAATCGAGACCCTCAGTTGCAGGTGAGAAGAGAGAGGATGGGAACATCACTGACTTCACCCTGCAGGTTTCAAGCTGATTGTATGCCAAAACATCATTAATTTCTGCATATCAGAAATGAAGCTTTTGCTGTCTGTGCTCGGTGCTGAGATATGCAGGTCTCACTGCACAGCTCTATTAGCTCAATTTACCTTTCTTTTCCAAGACAGTTTTAGCACTAATTGACCAGAATTCAAACCAGCTTTCTCTCCTGGTAATGTGGGTTCATTGCTTATAATTGACCTGCTCTTCTGGCAGTGAAGAGAGCTCTATCAGCCAGCATGTACTGTGTGTCTGTAGCCTGTAATTACTTAGATTTAAGCCCTTGAAGGAAAATCTTAGGTGTTTTCTCTGCTGAGTTGAAACTGTAAAATAATATATAGGAAAGACAAATTTTCAAGCTAGTCTTTTAAATGTCTAAGCAGAGTCAGGGAAAGGAGGCTTAGCACTTTTGGGCTGCTGGTGGAATACAGCTTTATGGAGGTTATGGTTTCAGATCTTCTAGAAGGACAGCCAAAGGAAGGCATTTTTATGTCACTCTCCCAGAGTTATTGGTTGCAATGGGTGACACAGAGGTACCCAGTTTTGCCATTCTAAAAGCACACTTCAGAACACAAACCCCAATGCTGAGGTGTTCCAGTTGAGTGCAGTCCTGAGCAGCAATGCATCCTCAGCCACTCACAGACCATCTCCACACATACTCCTCTCCAGAAGCTGGTAGCCAGTGTTTCCTGTGGTCTCCCCTGCAGAGACACGCACCCCACTGGCTCCCAGGACCTTCCTCTACTTGCCAACTCTTCTGGCTTGGTGTTTGCTAGGGATCACACACTGACCCCTGTTCCCAGTCCCAACTGCTGCACCCAACCTCATACACACAGACATGCTGACGGTGTCTCCACCCAGGAAAACACTTAGAAATGAAGTTTAATAGAAGATAGGACAGGCTGTGCTGGACAAGTGTACTCACCAGCACTGCTTACACAGGGGTGGCCCTTTTATGCCTCTAGTTTACCACATATGCTCATCCCAAAACCATCTTGATCCCTCCCTTTCCCAACTGTGGTGCCTTCCCTAAACGTCCTATTGTAAGTCTTGTGCAATCCCCAAATGCCCTTTCCCTGCACCCTATGTGTCTGACACCCCCTCAGTCCCAAAGGAACTCCAGTTGACTCATCTCAATGGGTTTCACAACCATACCCTGGGGCTTGGAGCTCTCCTGGGAGGAGCTGGGCAAGGGAGTCCCTTCTCCTGAGCCCATCATTTTGGTCTCCACCTGCCATTGTGCCTTGTGCTCCTCTGGGCTTGTGGAGGTGGATGTGGGATGGGCTGATGGGCCTGGGAGTATCTGGGCAGGGTTTTATTTGGTTTCCTCGCCTCATGTGGACTCTCTGTTCTCCTTTGTGGGTGTGCAGGTGAGGTTCTTATTGCACAACCTAATATAGCCCACAGAAGTGGCTAGAGATGGTCACGGCCACGTTCTGGCACAACCTTGCACGGCAGTCTCCACCAAAAGGCGATGTCTCCCATCTTTCCTGATGGGAGGTGAGGGGTACATCAAACCTCTAGTCTAAGTTAACATTATAAAACTTAATCCAGTACGGAGGTGGCTGCCTATCAGCAGTTCTCCTACAGCACCTCTCTTATCTCTTATCAGAGAGCATTTTGTGCTTCGTGCTGAATTTGGGGGCTGTCTATGCCTAGTGGGTGGTGTTCAAGCAGATGCCTTCCCTTTGGATGAAGACATAGATCAGGTTATGAGCAAAGTGTCTAGCTCAAAAGCTTGGGGCATTTCTGAGCATGTGTGGGTGCCTGCATGAGAGCACCTAGAGACATCTGAGGTGCTACATGGCCTCTAGTCAAGTTGAGACATCTGCAAGGCTAAGGAGCTCAGAGCATGGCATTTCTTGATCTTTATTTAATGCACACACCACACCAGATGCCAAAGCCAGCCAAAGATGCCTAAGCAGATGCAAAAACATCTGGACTTCACCTAAATCTCCACGATTTCCTTATTCTGCTGTGATCCAGCATAGAGCATTGGCTGATCTCCAGCAGAAGTCTTTTTCTATTCTCTTGCCTTAGAGGTAAGCAGTAACATAACTTGTGTCATGTAGCCATGAGGGAGAGAAGAAAATTGAGAGAGTGGGAAACATACCTCACTGCTTAAATTAACCTCTCTGGGATTCTTTTTAGAAGATAGGAAAAATGACAACCTGATTTATAACAGCCCTTTTCTGCCTTGAAATTCACTGTGTGCCTGTCCTGTCTCTCTGCATCTCGAAATAAATCATCAAGAGCTTCAGCAATGCACTCATAGAAATGGACCCTTTTATTTGGCCACCATGTGCACTTGACAGCTCAAACACGCTTTTCCAGGCAGCGCTGCCTCTCTGTGGTTTCTTCTCCAGACCCCCTGAGTTCAAAGCATTGATTTTCCATTTAGGCTTTGCGATTTTTCTCTTGGTTGGGGTCTCTAAGGGGTTGCAGAAGGGGATGGCAGCAGCTTTCTTCATATTGCAGACTGCTGTTTTGGGGAGTTATAATGGGAAACGTAACCAGGGTGAGCAGATGAGTTGTTGTAAAAGCTTCATCCTCCAAAACGAGCAGGATGTGCATGGAATACACGAGTCCTGAGTTCACAAAAGCTGGTGTTCACAAAAGCGAATTGTTGAAGCATCACCCAGCTGCTGTGTGGGCCAGGACTGGCTCCGGTTTTCCCTAAGGCACAGGAGCACAGATGTAGAAAATGCTTTTCTCTCTTTCTACCTCAAAAAAAAAAGGAGAATAGTTTAAAACAAAGCATCAAGATTTGTCCTTCTTACCTCATGTGACAGAAGAGGCAACCTAGAGGCAAAGAGATGGGACTATCAGGTCTTTAATTTCTCTTTCTGTCCTCAGTAAAGTAACCCAAGCTAGTCTGTTGGCTAATTTTACACCCTCGACACAATGCTCCCCGGAGCATGAACTTAAAGTAGTTGTAAACCAAAAGTTCTTTAAGAAAGAATCACAGTTTGGAGAGTTTGTGGTTTTAGACAGAGAAAATACAGGACAGGACACTGTGTGCTGTGAGAGTGAGGATCAGGGTGGCTTGCGTGTCCCCAGGCTTGGGCACTCTGTGTGTTCACAGGGACAGAGGAGGAATTTTCCTGCCCTCGGAAATTTCCCGAGGGCAGGAAAATTGGGATTCACACAAACAGAGACTTTGTGCAGGAATAGCCCGGTTCTGACTATGATTTTCTCAGATCTGGAAATAAATCCATGACAGAGGCTCCCAGGAAGTCCTCTGCAGAGTCAGGCTTAGCTGGTCCTGCGTGTGGGACAGCCTTGTTCTTGGTGGTTCTTTGATGCATGGAAAACCCTAGTCATTCCTTTTCTCACATTAATAACTGTTTATACAAGAGAGATCCAGTTCCTGATGTGGAGAGGATTGTGACCCACCTGAAACCTGCCAGGTTATTAGGATGCTGACCTGGATGAAGAAAATCGGATCTCATCTGAGCCTCCTCTCCTTGTAGCTGAACACTTCAAGCAGCAAATTAATTCCAGCCAAGTGAGAGGGTTTTCCTCCTGATTTCATTTTTCTAATTAACAAATGTGAAAGATCCTTGCTGCATCCTAAGGCAGGGCAGGGAAACGTCTGAAGACATCCATGCGCACACACATACCAAGAAAACCTGTTGTCAGCATCCCTGCTATGGATCTAAACCTAGGTGAGCTTTCTCCATCTTCCTCTCACAGCATCTGCTCTGAGCAGGAGGCTCTGATGGCAAAGCAGCACCTGCATTTAGTTGTTTCCTTTGTCCTGGAGGTGGAGGCTTGCAGGTAATGCTTGCTTAGGAGTCCAGGTCATCCCCATGCTCAAGGCTGTGTTCTTTCTGGAGTTTCAGTGCCATTCTCTGCATTCCCAGAAATCCTCATTCTCATTGCCTAGTCCATTGCCATACCATCTTTATAAGGAATGAACCCTCAAATCATTTCTATGACCAATACATCCCCTTTGTGTGAACCTGAATGCAGGAGAGAGAATATAGGACAGCAGGAGAGGATAAAAATCAGAGAAAAATATCTTCACATGCAAAGCAAGTTTATCAGGAGCTGTGCCGGTGGTTATGGAAACTCCCTTAGTCCTTAACAAGATGTGTATCCGTGTTGTTGTTTACAGGATAGCCAGTCTGAAACCACCCCAATAACCAGTTGCATTAAGACAGCTGGGATCTTGCCTGCGGACTGTTGACACAAGTTGTCAGAACTAAGTTTGGAAGGATGTTAGCCAATTCCTGCCTGAATTAGAACTATCCTGCCTCATCCTTGGTGCTGCATTGGAGGAGGCGATGTTCACAGATGGGTGGGATCCACCCCTGTGTGCCAGAGTAGCCCATAGACAACTCAGAGGGTCTTAAAGGGGGTTGAACTTCACCTGTATTTACTCCAGCCCCAATTAGGCTGCAGCCACATACACAGACATGGTCTTGATTCCTAGGTCATGTTGGGACATGTCAACTCATTACTGACTGCACGTAGACTCCCGAATGGCCCAAGCACATTGCAGCTATTTTCCCCTGTTCGTGCAGCTCTGGGTTTTCACCATGATACTGATGAAGTTCAATCAACTGATGGAACAGACCTGTCCTTCTCTTCCCTCGCTATGACTTCTTGAGTGCAGTTTGATGGTACAGCCACGTCCCTTCTGGCCACCTCTGGGTAAGTGATACAGGAAGGGATAGACCTTGGTATGAACAAGAATGGCAGCTCAGCATCTGGAACCACAAACACTACACTGGTGATTTTACGGTTTCCTGCAATGTGTTGGCTCAGATTGTTTGGGGTTTTTTGATACCTTCATTTCCCATGTGTTTATTTGAATTTATTTCTGTATGTGACATGAAGTCCTAATTTCCTAGGTTTAGAAGTTCTAAGTGACTGTATCTTATTTTGGAATGGTCTTTTTGATGAATTTCCTTGTCTAAAATGTATATTTTGTTGGTATGGTGTTCATTAGTGAATGATATCCAACTGAATGTATGAATAATGCATAATAACCGCAGTGAGGGTAGTCAGGTGACATTTCTAGTGGTCTGATGAAGTGTAAACTGATGCATGCTCATGCACTCACATGCACACATCCTTTTAAAAGCACACTACTGGAGTTTCAGGGCAGTGAGAGCAGCAGGGTTGAGACCCCCCTCATCTCCCTCCAGTTGAGAAGTCATCCACTCTCCCTTTGCAGTCACGAGAGAGGACAAAGAGTGTTTCAGGTCATGATTCACCTACTACTTCAGCTGTGTATCTTGCAACGAAGTGAATCGACTCTAGGACTTCCTCCATGAAAGGAGGTGTGGAGGTATTTGCTTTGCAGAGAGCTGAAGTTGGGTGAGATAAATTCCAGCCAGGAAACACGCTGCAGAAGACAGGCATTAATATATTTTTATTAGCAATAGCTTAGAGGCCTGTGCTGCCAAGAACAGCAGATTGGGAAAAGGTGTGCAGGGTTAAATCCCCCAGCCCTTTCTTCTCTGTACTTTAAAGGCTTCCTTTGTGTGACCAAGCAACACACAAAGATGCCAGACAAAGAGACGAGGCTGCTGGGAGCCTGGAAGTCCCCTGTGGTCAAAGTACCAGGTAGCCGCAAAGTTCTTAAGGAGCAATGCCAAGTGAGCAATGAGAACTGGTGCTGCCCCTGCCCATTCATTACAGCCACTGGTGAACACATGGCCACAGTAAATAAGAGACCTGTTTATTCTTGTAACAGCTCTGTTTCAGAGGTGTTAGGTTAGATCTTAGGCAGAAGCTCTTCCCTGTGAGGGTGCTGAGGCGCTGGCACAGGGTGCCCAGAGAAGCTGTGGCTGCCCCATCCCTGGCAGTGTTCAAGGCCAGGTTGGACACAGGGGCTTGGAGCAAGCTGCTCTAGTGGAAGGGGTCCCTGCCCGTGGCAGGGGTTGGAGCTGGAGGAGCTTTAAGGTCCCTCCAACACAAACCAGTCTGGGATTCTGCGAGTCTAAGTAGCCAAGGTACCACAAGAGAACACGTTGATTAGGTACAACAGTCATTCTTGAATGATGAAGTTGCTTAATTATATCTTTCCTAGTGTAGACTATGTTTAAGATTTTACTGAATATTACCTTTGCTTTTTACTGAAGTTGAACTTAGAATCATAGAGTTATAGAATAGTTAGGGTTGGAAAGGACCTTATGATCATCAAGTTCCAACCTCCCTGCCATGGGCAGGGACACCTCACACTAAACCATGGCACTCAAGGCTCTGTCCAACCTGGTCTTGAACACTGCCAGGGATGGAGCATTCACAACCTCCCTGGGCAACCCATTCCAGTGCCTCACCACCCTAACAGGGAAGAATTTCCTCCTTATATCCAATCTAAACTTCCCCTGTTTAAGTTTTAACCCATTACCCCTTGTCCTATCACTAGAGTCCCTAATGAAGAGTCCCTCCCCAGCATCCCTATAGGCCCCCTTCAGATACTGGAAGGCTGCTATGAGGTCTCCACGCAGCCTTCTCCAGAGTCAACGTTACTGTGGGGCCACTTAGGCCAAAGCCAAGCTTGCTGCAGAAACTAGTTTTGCACCAGTTCTAACATTATTATTAAGTGGATGCATATTTCTACATGTACGGAACAAATGCTGTAAATCTGGAGAAGCTGTGCTGAGTGCAGCTTCTTGTACATCAAAGAACTGAAATCTCTGCCTTACAAATGCAAAAGGAAAAGAAACCAACTGACTCTTAACTATAAAGTTATGGTTGTTGCCTGAATGATGCTTTTATTCCCTTTTTCGGTGGTGTTAGGCTGCTGCCTGCTCTCCCTTGAGCTTCCATCAAAAGATGCTGTCAGTTAGTGCCCCCCCCCTTTGCATTTAGCCACAGATGCAAAACTTATGATGCTTTATTATTGAAGTTTGTTAAAAGGACACAGTCCACTAATAAAACTATTTTGGTTTTCTTTTGCTAATTCTGACTTGAAAGAGAGAATATGAGCTGACGAAACGATGTGAGTGGCTTTAGTGAGAAGCATAAATGAGGTAATGCAATTAATGCAAAGAGCAGCAGAGGCTTCTGGTAGAGCACTGGTCACGAGAAATAGCTCTTCCAAGAAAATTCACTCCTGAGTTATTACCTTGCTTCAGTGTAGAGGGGGATTTGTGGTGTTTCAGTCCAAACACACGCTGCTGATCCTGCTGCCTTCAAAGTTTTAGGGGTTTCTAATTGCTGCCCAATGTATTGGGTTTGGAAGAGCTATAACCTGCTCTAGGTGACCCTGCCCGGGCAAGGAGGTTGGGCTACATGATCTCCAGAGCTCCCTTCCAACCTGAATGTGGTCACAGTGATCCTGTGAATCAGTGAATTAAAAGCCAGTTGCTTCTGCTCAGGTCCTAGCAAAGGAGGCAGTTTTAGGGAACATGTGTTTTGTCTTTAGAAGAAATAGCTGTCATTGTCCAGCCTTATCCAAGCCTTGTACTCATCCATCTCATGATGTAGCCCTACTTAAAACTGCATTTCAGGATTAATCTCGTTTTTCTCTAATGAGGATGTATTATTCAATGTTTCTTGTGTCATCCATTATTTTACTTCTTCCTGGCTGAGTCCGTGGCCATGTGCAGCATAAACTGTCCTATTTAAATACCACTGAGAATCTGGGGCCAAATTCAACTTCAGAATTACTCCTTTGAAACGAATGGGCAAACTGTTGGGAAAACTTTCCTGTTTGTCTGTGTATATACTAAGGAGCAGCTATCCAGAGTTCTGGGTGCCCAGGAGAAATCTTTACAAATAATAAATCATAGGATTACAGAGTGGTTTGGGTTGGAAAGGACTCTAAGATCATAGAGTTCCAAGCCCTGTCCAACTTGAATTTCTTCCTTATATCCAACCTAAATCCTTCCCTGTTTCAGTTTGAACCAATTCCTCCTTGTCCTATCTCTCCAGTCCCTGATGAAGAGCCCTTCTCCAGCATCCTTGTAGCCCCCTTCAGATACTGGAAGCTGCTCTGAGGTCTCCACGCAGCTTCCTGAAGCTGAACAGCCTCAGTTCTCTTAGTCTGCCTTTGTATAGGAGGAGCTCCAGGCCCTCATCCTCGTGGCCTCCTCTGGACTTGCTCCAACAGCTCCATGTCCTTCTTATGTTGGGGCCACCAGAACTGTGCACATACAAAACCAACCTGTCAGTTCAGCTGGAGCAAACGGAATAATCCTGTAACCGAGCTGAGTCCCTCAGCCCCAGCAGTGGCTTCCCCCTCAGCCTGCAAGGCGAATTGGGCTGAGCAGGGTAACCTGAGAGCAGACTGTTACAGGAGTAGTGTGTGAGCAAGTGCCAAAGGTCCAAGACAGGGCAGGCTGCCCGCACTGCCACCTCCTCCTCGGCCTCTGCTGTGGGAGGGCTCCTGCACCTGCAGTGGGATGCTGCCATGGAGAGGTGGAAGAAGCTATTGCTTCACATGGGGTTGTCCCCTAAAACAAAGCAATGGCAGTGTTTGGGTTCATCCTGGCTGTAATTCCACCAGTGCAGAGGATGCACAACACATTGGTGACCTGCTGAGACACACCAAAGTGCAAAGGCTGCAAGTGGAGCCTCCGCATCTGAGCACCGATGGGCTGGGATGTGTGACTCAAAACCAGGAGCTCATATAAGGACACAAAGCCCGTCACATTCCCCAAGTGTGGCATTGAAACAACACATCTCACCCAGCAAAACATGTGCTTCCTGTGAGCTCCAGCAGCCTCTGTGGCACTGGCTTTGCTTTTCCTCTTGTCTTCCTTGACATGGTGTTCTCCCTGCCCGGGAATTCATGGTGAGGACATCCTTTGCCCTGCCGTATTTAAGGGAAAATGAATATTCACATGGGACAGTTGGTAATTTCACAGTCGAGAGTGATTCTGGTGACTTGGAAAGGGTTGTCAGGGTCAAAATGAAAGAGAAATAGGTTTTGGGGAGTGTGACTGCATTTTGATGGCTATTTCTATGGCATCTTTTCTCTATAAGGCTGATAAATACTTGTGGACTATATACATATGGTATTTCTAAAGAGGAGACCGGTGAGATCAGAAATCAGTGGCTGATTTTACAAATAGGCATTTAGGATATTTGAGATGAGCAATTTCTAATAGGACTTTTGAGCTCTACTAGGTAGAATTGGGAAGACTTTATCCACAAGACGTGAGGATGGCAATTTGCGACCACTTGACTTCTTTGAAGCAAAATGGAACGTTTGTTTTTGCACTGTTTCCTAAAGGGGAGATGACTCCTGTGGATACAGAGCAATTGAAAATATATGGTAAAAATGCTTATTTAGTTTATAAATTAATGCTTATGATGTATAGACCCTCCTTCTGCTAGATGTGGACCTCGTCTGTAACACCTTGTTTCATATGCGTTGATGTGGTTATTGGGGTGTTTCCTGTATATTGGGCTATTTCAGTGGATTCCAACCTTTTTCCTTGATTTGTACATCTCACATTTTTACAGGGGGGTGCATCATTTGCATAGCTAGTTCCAGCTTCCAGGGGCTGGATTTGCTTTTCTTAGTTACAGCTCACAAAAACCTTACAAGCTGCCACTGATCCCCAGGGCTCCCCAGGCACACTGGAAATGCCTGGCCTAAAACTTATAGAAAGGTTGTCCAGGAAAATAGAAGGGAAGGGAAAAAATGGGCTGGGAAGTCACTGTGTCTCATCTCCCAGTGCAAACAGGGCTGGCAACTGAGAGAGTTTGGGCTGATGGAATCATGGAACAGTGAGGGTTGGAAAGGACCTTAAGATCATCTAGTTCCAACCCCCAAAGCTCTGTAGAACCCCCAAGTTCTGAAGATGCTGTTTCCTGTCTCCTGGTACGCTGCAGAACTGGGGTAGGTGAGTGGGAAGCTGCTCATGTGCTTGTGCAAACATGTTAAAATAGGGTAAGATGGTGCTTGAAGAAATGGATGTTGTTTGGTCCAGCACAGTAAGCATAGCTTAAGGCCATTCGATCTCCATAGGAACACTTGTGGTGAAGGGAGAAGTCCCAGGTTTCTAGCTGACCTTCTCCCAGGGAGATGCTGAGCAGTGCCTGGGTTGGGGGGGAGCTGGTAGGTCAGGTAACCCCTGGATGCTGGGAATGAAGGCAGAAGGAAAGGGCACAGGCAGCCAGAGATCACAGAGCTCCAAGGCGAGGGTCTGTGCCACGGTCCGGAGCTGGCAGGGATGGTTTGGAGGCAGGAAGCACGTCAGCCTGGTTGCTTTACTCATTAATTCCTGCCATGCCAAAATGCAGCAGCGTCCCTCCCCGAGCGCTTTTCCCCGTGGTGGAATACATGTGCTCGCTCGGATTACTCATGGCTGGCTGCACTTTCCATTCGCAACATATTGTTTGACAAATGTCAATTCTGCAGAAAAAAGCATTTTTATGATTTCTTCGAGACAAAGTTTCAGATTTAACATTGAGCAGATGCTCTGTCTAAAATTAGCATAATGATTCCTCATGCCTGTTACTTACAAGGACATGTGTCTTTAATGGAAGTGTTGGAATAATAATGAAACTTTGCAGTGATTTTTTTTTTTGGGGGGGGATAATTGAATATTCTCCCACATGCTTTTGAAATGTTTAACAAGCACAGGGACCTTTTGCGTTAAGGAACGTTGTTATTCCCATTTTGCAGATGTGGAAAGTGAGACACAGAGCTCCTGCAGTGCCTGATGTCCAGGATGGAAGCAAGCTGGGGAGAGCAGAGCTACGACAGGGCGTGAGAGGGAGGAACTGAAGCCAAACCAGTGCTGCCCTTCAATGGGGGTTTGGTGACGGGATGGCAAAAGAAGGGATATGGGCTTCCTGGGGTCAGTCTTCCAAATAATCTCACCCCAGGAAAGGTGCCTGGTGGGATTTCTAAAAGCAGGGGGAGCTCAGGGCTTGCCAGTGGTGCTGAGTGACCTAAAACTTCTGAAGATCTTATTTCGCTTTTAGGGATTTACAGTTCAGGTTGTAAAAGGTTGTTAAATGTGTCTGAAATGTGTTTGATTCACTGGTTTTGGCTACTGTAGCTTTCCCAAGGGGAAAGGATGACATGAAAACCGTGTTCCCTGTCTCCTATTCAGTCAGGAGTGTGATTGCCCATAGCTGGGCATAGGGGCTTTAATAAAAACTAAATACACAACAGCATTTGTAGGTCCCCAGACAGGTGAAGTGACCTGTTGATAACTGCACAGCAAATCTGTGAGAACTCATGTGAAAATCCCTGGTTCCTTTGCTTTCTTATACCTAAAGGGGCTCCAGGAAACCTGGAGAGGGTCTTTGGACAAGGGTCTGTAGGGACAGGCCAAGGGGAATGGCTTTAACCTGCCAGAGGGGAGACTGAGATGAGCTCTTAGGCAGAAGCTCTTCCCTGGGAGGGTGCTGAGGCGCTGGCACAGGGTGCCCAGAGAAGCTGTGGCTGCCCCATCCCTGGCAGTGCTCAAGGCCAGGTTGGACACAGGGGCTTGGAGCAAGCTGCTCTAGTGGAAGGGGTCCCTGCCTGTGGCAGGGGTTGGAGCTGGGTGAGCTTTAAGGTCCCTTCCAACCCAAACCAGGCTGGGATTCTGATTCCCACACTGTAGCAAAGGGGTTCTTTGGGGGAACCTCCTTTCCCAGTGAGTTACTCAAACAGCAGCTCGAACAGTCACGGATATGGAAAAGCTCAAAGTCCTGACCATGCTTTTGGCTTCTCTTAATGCATTTTAGCAGCAGGGAAGAGAAGAGCGAGTTGGGGACCAGCTGGAAGAGCACAGAGCAAACAGAGCACCAAGGGTGCTCCGAGGAGGAGCACAGCGCTGGGAACTCCTCCACAGCAGCAGGGGTGGTGGAAAAAGCAATAGAGCCCAAAACCAGAGAAGTGGGAACAGATTCAAAGAGGTTTTTCAGGCAGCGGGTAATTTGTGCACACCCTGGGCCACGCTGAGGTGAACAGGAGTGGGGTGAAGGCAGCGTAACCAGACTAAACACCAAGGGGAGGGAAAGAGGCTGAGCTTTAAATGAGATGCGGTTGTTTAAACCTGACCTGAGGACAGCCCCTTTCCTGACTAAATGCTGGGTTCTAACAAAGGATATCCACAAAACTGCTGGTCACGGCCTGAACTTAACCCTCTGTGTTCCTGACCCTGCGGTGGGAAGAGGAGTCTCAGGGGAGCCTGGTCCTTCCTTTTCCCATCCAAGCAAAACCACACTCTTCCACCCAGGAAAAGCCACCAGGACCAGGCAAACACCTTTGTGTTGGTTGCCCTGAATGGTGGTGTTTGTGCTCAGGGGGAAAAATACCTGGACCTTTTTGGGTGTTGGAGCACAGAGCTCAACCTCCACGATTGTGAAAAGGATGTTTGGGTGTTTGACGGGATGAGCACAGTAAAGGAGGCTGGTTAAAATCATTCAAACCCTGAATGTGCCCGTGTTTGATGTTCTGTGGTGCACTCTTAAAGCAATGTTAGCACTTTGCCAGTGTTTTCCTGAATTCCTGGGGCTGTGTCTTCCAAGGAAGAGAGAATTTATCATAACAGAAGTGCTGAAGCCTCTCACAGTCACTCCAGGCTGGGAGATGATACTTCAGTAAGTCCTTCTCACAGCTCTCAGTTCATCCCTGTGCACAGAAGGAAGGAAGGAAGACGGTGGACGTCAGGAGGAGATGATCTGTCTGGCCTAGTGAAATCAGAACCATCATGAAGCTGCTGATGAAATCCTAGGTTGGTTTGGGTTGGAAGGGACCTGAAAGATCTGAGACTTATGCAGTAACTGAGATGTAGCTGATTTTAACCCACTGTGACATGGAGTAAATGGGACATTGCTTTGGTGGCTGCTTTTGCTTCTGATTAGGGGTCCCTGTGTTTCTGTCCATGCTACTATGAGCTCTACTTCATCTATTACACGTCTGTCCATACCCTCAAGTTGGATGCTTGCCGTATGCAGTCCCTTCTATTGCCACAGTCCCCTGGGCAGTGTGGGTTGTGTTAGCTGGCCTTGAGGTGACAAACCTGCTTTTACTGCTCCTGGCCCACCAGAGCTGGGCTGTGCAGAGCTCTGGATGCGATCTGCTCTCCATGGCCAGCAGCAAACGGGATGTGCAGCTGGGGCTGGAACCCAGCGTCTGGGATGGAGCAGCTCAGTAATTGCAGCCAGTTCGATGTGAGAGCTGGCTCGAGGGGGGAATACACCCAATTTCAGTGTTTATCAAGTGAGGTTTGGGAGGGTAGAGGCCATTCCACATGCACTGGTTGAGAGTCCTTGCGGGCCAGTTAGCATATCCAGTGTCTGACTGCATCCGTACAATTCCTTAAGGACCTTAAGCAACTGCACCTGCTGACACCAAAGTGACTCAGGCTGAGCCTGGAGCAGCTTGGGAACAAAATTAAACAAATAAAACTATGGAGCATTTTTACATCATGCTCCAATGCTCATTTCTGCCTGAAATGAGAGGAGCTGAAATTGGGTGTGAAACCGGGCTATTGAGGGAATTGAAGCGCATGTGTTACACGGTATTTGTATTACAAAAGCATTCAGGGGATGCAGTTGACGTGGAGCTTGCTCTGTGGCTGGTTGGAGATAGGCCAGGCGGGTGTTTCGATAGCGGGTTCCCAGTCATTCATTCTCCTGATGAGCAATGTGCTGTTTGCTGAGCAAAGTGACACCTCTGTTGACGTTCACCCCAAAAAGCACATCCGGTGAAGTTTCTCATTTGGCTGCCAGTGTAATTCCATCACAGAGACTTCGCATCATTGCTATTTCATCATTAGGTGACTTTTCTTTTGGCCTAACCCTGACTTGATAAAGTCTGGAGTCAGATAGGAACATCGGCTTGGTAATAGTGGGGGTTCTGAGGGGTCAGGGTGTTCAGGGATTTTTTTGTGCTGCCTGCCTTAGAAAAGGAGCGCTGAGATGCAGTTTCGGCCAAGCCAGCTCTGGGGTACAGCTACTTCTGCTTTCTTCTACCCCCCTCCCAGCCTGCTGCTTCCCAGCTGTTTGGCCTGGGGTTGTCTGACTCCGTCCTCTGAGCTCATCTCAGGCTGCCCAGAGCCGGGATGCCGGTGGGAGCCTTAGGCCATCATCCCAGAGAAGTGGGACGGGGCTCTGCGGATCTCGGGATCTCGCCTGCCTGCTCGTTTTGCCTTGCCTGCAGCAGAATGAAGGAGGAATTTGTCCTTCTCCCTTTTAGCGCAAGGGCTCAGGCTTGCAGATTGCTACGGCAGTGATAATTTATGGGGAAAAACAAAAGGAAAAAAGGGACAAAAAGAGGAAAAGGAGAAAAAAAATCTGACTGCGTTTGGGGTAATCGGGGCCGTCGAGGGGGTGCCGGACCCTCTTTCCCCCTCCTCTCCCTGCCGCAGCAGCGGGCGGAAGCGGACGGGTCCCTCTGACCCCCCCTTCCCCGGTTGCAGCCCCCCTTCCGCTTCCCAATCCCGAGGGAAGCTGCTCGGGCTGCCCTCAGGTCCCCCCCCCCTCAGATGGGGGAGCGGGATTGCCGGGACAGAGCGGGAGGGGATGAGGAGGAGGAGGATGTGGTGGAGGAAGGCGGCGAGGGAGGGATGGATGGAGAGGGGAGGGAGGCGGCGGGGCGGGCGAGCCGCGCTGGCAGCACCGTGCCGGCAGCGCGCTCCCTCCGCCGGGCCGGGGCTGCTTCCTTCCCTCCCGGGCTCCAACGGCACCGGCTCCTGCAGGCAAGAAGCCGCTTTTGTGATGGAAAGCGCTGGGAGGTGGGGGGGGGGGGGGAACGACGCGGACCACGAGCATCTCCGACCCGCTCCTGCGGTCCAGCCCGGCGGAGTCTCGGTTCCCCCGTCCCCGCTCGGGGCTGCGGGGACCGGGCAGCCCCGGCAGCTCCTCCCGCAGCATCCGGGGGCCGCAGGATTCCCTTGTCCGCTCCGAGAGCCCCGGCAGCTGCTTGACAACAGGAAACAATGTGTAGTGAATGGAAAAAGGGGGTGGCGCCGGCTGAACAACTTCCCTTTACATCACTGCCCAAATAAGGAGCTTTAAACTCACCTTTTCTGTTGCAGCCCGGCAGAAGATCCCCCCGGAGCCCCCGGTCCCCACCGCCCGGCGGGCAGAGCCATGGGAGAGCCGCGGCTGCCGAGCGGGGGGCGAGCGCAGGTAACGGACCCGGTCCTGCTTCCAGGTTGCGGGACGGGGATGAGGGGGGGGTACGAGCTCTACTCCATAGATACACATTATTAATTATTCCTCGTATCTGCCGTGGAGAGGGAAGAGCAGCCGGTGAGGTGTAATTACGAGCACTTGTAGCAGGCGGGCACAGGATGAGGTCACCGCAGTGAGTAACGCGGAGTTACGGGATGTCGGGTTACTCCGCAGTGTAAACACCGAGGGGTTGTTTCTCTTGATCCGGCGCCAGGCAGCCCTGGCACTGGCATGAACTGTTCCGCTCTTAATTGGCGGCCACCTCTAATTAACGTCCTGCGAGCTGGCGACTCGGACTGGCTGCACCATGGGGCAGGGGTGAGCTCTCTGTCCGGCTGTCTGGGACGGATTTCCTCCTTATCGCTTGCACAGGAAGGCAAGCGGGGAGCAGAGGGGTTGTTCCCGGGCCACACGTGATGTGAGGGAGAAGCAGTGTGAGTGAATTCCCTGGGCGAGCTCCTGGCAAACTGGTTTTCCCAATCCAGAGCCCAAATTACCTGCTGGGCTGCTGCAAGGAAGCCAGAGGGGTTGGATGCAGGGAAGGAGGAAGACTCCTCCTGTACCTGGGGCTGACCCTCTGTGTGCTTCATCCTTTTCAAGTGTCTCTCGCTGCTGAGCACCTGCACATCAGCATATAATGAGGCAGCTTTAAAAATGCATTAAGTCTGAGTAAATGGGCGCTAACAATTTAAGCTTCTTAATCCTCCTCGATGGAAATGAATAACGCTTTGGATGCACCCAGAGGTGTGATCAGAGATGCAGACACGCGCTGAGCCGCGCTATGCAAATGTGGGGATCATTATTCCGGGAAAAGGCACCATGCATCGTTTTATGTCGCTTTTCCTCCTTGTTCTGTAGCTAATCCCCTCTATCGGGAAAGCACCAGGCACTTTTACCCAGTTCCACTCTGGCAAGTGGAAATGTCTGGAGCAGCTGACATGGTGATTTATGGTGTGAGCAATAGAATCCAAGTCCAGCTCCGCTGCTTGAGGATAACCTGTTGCTTACAGGCTTTTAGTTTCCCTGGTGTTGAAAGATGAGGTGTCAGCGTGCAGAGCCAGGTTTAACCTGTGCTGTCTGGATGTCCTGATAGTCCCTTTGTCGGAACTCTCATCTCTCTTACTCTGTTTGGCTTCAGGGCTCCTCGAGGAAGCTGTTTGTGCTTGTTGGGGACTGTCATGCTTTTCTCAGTGCTTCGGGAACTTCTTTCTGGTTATTGTAGGAGAGCTTTCACAATGCTGTCAGAGTGTTTCCCTGATAATAGGTGGGATTTGTGTGGGGTGGGATGTTGTGGTTCTCACTTGGCTTCCCCATCCCTGGAAATGCTCAAGGCTAGGTTGGAGGGGGCTTGGAGCAACCTGGTCTAGTGGAAGGTGTCCCTGCCTGTGGCAAGGTTCCTTCCAACACAAACCAGTCTGATTTATGATTCCATGAAGAGGCTCCAAAGCCCATTGTAATGCATCTCATTGTCCCCATCCCCTTCCTGCTTCTCCCTTCTTAGACACAGGTCAAACTGAAGGGCTGCAAGAAATATGATTTATTTCATCCCTGGAGAATTAACCTTCAGTGGAGGATGCAGAGGTACTGTGTAGACGATGGGGGTTGATGTGTGCTGTCCTGACTTGCTTCTGAGAAGATAAGCCACATGCCCCCAAGGCTTGCCATGGGGCTTCTCGGACTGGTGAAAGATTCACTGCAGTCTTTATTAAGGAAATGGAAAAGAAAATGCGTCGAGGACTTGTGTAAACTGTGTGTCACAGAAGAGGCTTTGAGAAGTTACTGGTGGATTAGCTGATGAAATGTGTTGCCACCAAACTGCATGTGGCAGGTCTGGGCTTTGTGTCCTCTGGGGCACATTCAGCATGCAAAGTGCTGTTGCAGCCCCTGAGAAATGCCTTTGAGGAGCCCTCTCCTCTCCTCGGGAGCTCTTGCAGCAGGAAGGAAAGGGACTTATCACTGTACCCTAACACACAATGGGCACTTCGTATTTCTCTGTGTCAGACATCATGTTTCAGAAACGCGTACGTCCCTCTTGGAGCTTCCGTAGTGCACAAGGGACAAGGTTCCTTCACCCCTTGCCCTCATAAGTGGCAGAAAAAAGGCGAGACAGGACCACAGGCTCTGCTCATTTGCTTTTCCTGACCGAGCAAAAGCACGTTCTTGCAGCTGGGGTGGAGGAAAGGGGGCGGGGGGGGGGGAGGCAAACTCAGAAATGTTTGCAGTTTGCTCCTGAAAAATAGCCGTCAATAGAATAGCTCAGTGTTCAGCTGGGGCAGTCTGCAGCGTGTGTGAGCGTGATCGGATGTGGGGGACTACTGAGGGATCCGGTGGGGTGAGTCCCTGCAGAAACGCTCTCGCAAACCAGATTTATCCTGAAGTTCCCAACAAAAGCGCTGTTGAGAAAGCTGCGGGGATAAGGCAGCGCTGACATGGGTGGGTGAGCAGGAATCGGAGAGAGCCGGGAAGTGTATCCCGCCTGGGGAAATCACCGCCGCCGGCCTCTTGATTGGGTGGCAGGTCATTAATGAGGGGCTCCTGGGAACTCCCTTGCCGTACGTCACTGGCAAAGTCCCATGGCCCCATCGGGTAGCTCCTTCTGCGTTAGGAAAGCTGGCTTTCCCCCCCCGGCTCCCCTCCGCACTGAGGTTCCTGCTGGCTCCGAGCTCGGAGGAGCTCTCCCGGCATCACTTACGGCCACATTTGGCTGCACGTGTTGAATGCAGGAAGGGTTTCAGCAGACTCGCCGTTCCTAAAGCACTTTAAAGCGGTTGCTTTCTCGGCAAAGGGGTTCAAACTGAGGGGGGAAAACCCCAAAACCCTCTGGAAAAGAAAGCGATTGATTTAAAATGTACATTCAACGTTATTGCCTCTGACTTTAAAGAAGCTGCTTGTTAGTAGATCTTGATAGCTCTGCTGGGCTCGGCAGGCAGTAGGGCCAGTTGGGATGCAGGGATATTGTGTTTTCCATCCTGCCCATTACACTTTGCTGAATTCTTCCCACCTTTGGTTTGTTAATCCGCTCCGGTTTCTCA
Organism: Pezoporus wallicus; assembly: GCF_028554395.1. NCBI lineage: Eukaryota > Metazoa > Chordata > Aves > Psittaciformes > Psittacidae > Pezoporus > Pezoporus wallicus. The sequence continues at coordinate 1,146,164 of NW_026635715.1, forward strand.
CTGGTGCTCCCTCTCCTGGGCTCTGCCGAGACCACCTTGCATGAGGACAGTTGTGATTAGTGCTCCCGCTGTGCTAGGACTTGAATGCAACAAAATGGGCTTTCCCAGGCCGGCTTTGCACAGTCAGCTGGGATCTCGGTGCCTATAATCGGTGCAGTAATCAGAATGGAGATTTTTATCCTGCCGGGCTCTAATTACACGCCTGCATAAGGTGAACCTTTTAATGAGCATCAAAAGACGCATTGTGTGTCAGGGAGGGCCCGTGTTCAAGGGACTAAGGGATTATTCAGTCATTCAAAAAACATTTGCTGAAAGTAAATGTGCAATAAATCTTCCTTATCCTCTACACAGCCTCATTTTCTTCGCAAAGCCCTGAACCAAGCCCAACCCCTCCTCCTTAGGAAGTCCAGGCTGTGTCTAGCCCGTGTAGCACTGATTCTTCCATACTGCCCACTCTTCTGAGCTTTCTGAGAAGGTGAACAGGGATTGCACGTGCAGGAGGGTAAGGTGAGGAAACCAGTGTCAGAGCTCAGTGAGATGAGCAGAGTCATCCCTGAGCCTTAACCACGTGGAAATCCTCTGAGAAGCCTTTTCCCTTAGAGGAACGGTATCTAAACCGTTTAAATGCATCTAAATGGTGTTTTTGTAGCCCTTCTGTTTTTCCAGTTGTACGGAAAATTCATCCTGGGGACGCTTTTCTTCCTGGAAGCGCTCAGCCACTTTGGAGCGGGGATAGCTAAGAGGAAAACATGAGTGAGATCAAGTTTTCCTACCTTCCCAAAATGGACTTGCTGTAAGCATGGACTGCTTGTTCCTCATTGCCTTGACACCCGTGTACCATCTCGCGTAGGCACAAAGCCTTGCGGGGCTGTAGGAGCGAGCAGGGGGGTCAGCCACTGGCACAAGCTCAGAGCAGAGCATCTTCAGCGTGGTGGGAAACTTCATTATACATTGATGATATGAAAATCTTTCTTATGCAAATGAGGTTTTCGGTTTCAGCAGCTCCAGATCCTAAGTTGACTTTTCCATGCCACTTATCCAGACCTTTCCTTCTTCCTTCCTCAGACTTTGGAGGGTCGCCTGCTCATTAAACCATTATTCAGGCTTTGCAGCCCTGAGAGGCTGTGGGGTTTCAATTATTTCTGCTTCTCCATTAGACCTACAGATTTTAGGCAGGAAGGCGAAGTGTGTCAGAAATTGGCTGGATCCGGCTGAATTCAGACATAGGATTTGGGTTTCTCTGCTAATGTTGGTCTCAGATGCACTGGGACATGGAGGGGTTTGCTGAGCCCTCATTTGGTGGTGCAGTGTAGAGGGGAAACCTCAGAAGAATCCAGTGAAATTAAGCCTGGCCCTTTTCCCAGCAAACCTGGTTCCCTGGATTCTTTACTGCCACGCTCCTACATCCAGACTGAAATCCAGCTTCTGCATTGCTTAGGTGGTCTCTCCTCAAGGGCAGTTCATCACTTCACAGAACTCAAAAGGCACAAAACAGCCAAAACTCTTAATTCTATAACCACCTTCTATCACTTTTCATAAGAATTACTAGTGAATTTAAATCCCAGGAATACATGGACTGGCCTTTGTCCTCAGTTGTATGATTATTCTCTTGATACCCCTGTCTATCCTCAGTATTATAGCAAACTCTGAGCCAGTGATGACAAAGGGACACAAGGGGTGTTGTGAGCTGCTTGTATTCCTGATTCAGGTCTTGGGGTAAAAAGCCAGCTAGAGAAGTCTATGGCTGGGCTGCTGCACCCCAAAAGTAACAAGATAAGTTGTGGGTTTAATGCTATAGAGGTCAGTGTCGCACTGCATCTGCCGCCTCCATCCCTTTCATCTGGTGAAGGTGAATGTGTGGTTGTTATTTAGATAGTGGGGTTCACAAAATAGGTTGTGAAACTCGGGGCTTCTAGAAGCTTTCAGGGGGTTCAGGAGGAACACCCTGGGCTTTTGGCTGGTTCCTCCTGCCCCAAGCTGCTTGGAGATGCCCAGGAAAAGGTGCTGGATGCAAAGGCTCTCCCCATTCCCTGCTATTCAGTGTTGTGGCGCTGAGGACTGCAGGGATGCAGTGAGTGACCTGGGACCGGTGCAGAGGGTTTGCCACTAACAGCAGAGTGTTCCAGAGTTTTCCATGAGGCATCACTTACTCTTTAAATAGCTGCCTACGGGTTTCCTGTGTTCTTTCCTGCCCTTTATTCAGTTTTTTGGGGGGTTTGTTGCCTTCTGGGGAGATTTACTAATGTAAAGCTCTAGGAAAACTGGAGGTGGGGCTCAAATGAGTTGAATAGAAATGAAAAATAACAAAGTTCCAGTACGTTCACGTGTTTTGGAAAGCACTGGGATGTGCTGTGACTCTGTAACGGGCTGGTTTGCAGTTGCCACCCTATTGCCACAGGGGAGTAAATCTGATAAACTCCTATGGAGGCAGCACAGGCACACCGGGTTATATGAGCTGCCGAGGAGCAAGTTAAGGGTGATGAGCTGGCTGGGTGTGAGGAAGGATGGAGAGGTGATGGCTGTTCCTTGAGGGGATGATGAGTATTGTGTGGTGTTTGTGGAGCAGCTCTCCTTAGAAGAGCTCTTCACAGCAGTTATTGTTTGTACATGCGAAAGCAGCTAAGGGATTACTCCAATTTGAGATCTCTTGGCATCCCATCTGGAGTGCTGGTCTGAAAGGGGAGGTTTCTGTTGCGGGGGATGTCAGGGCTGGTAGGGGCAAGACAAAGCGTTCCTGTGCGTATTTGCACCCACCAGAAATGCGTTGGGTCTTTGCACATTTTTAAGGGAAAATGCAGTTTTGGTCATGTTTGAAAGAAAAATGCCTTCATTTTGAGGACTTGGAGTGCTTGACTTTGGAACAGAACAGTGCAAGGAGAGGTCAGGCTAGAACCCAGTGCAAAAATAGAGTTATAGATACCTGCAGAAGAATGTGAAGCTTTTCAGAGCTGGAAGTTGAGCTGGGTGTTTAACTGCCTGCCCCAAACTTGCTCGTAGCGCTCAGGTATTTCCTTCATGACTTTCTCAGGCTAAAATTAACAAAACCTAAAGATAAACCACTCTTCCCTCTTATTTCACCACTGTTTACATGAGGAAACTGGCTGGGACACAGCAGGGTGACCACTGTAGCCTGGAATAAGCGTAGGCTTCTTCTGGAAGTGAGGAGCTCTGCTGGATGCTATCCTGCAAGTGTTTCTGGCCAATGTCCTTCTGTGGAAAAGTGCGTGCCTCAGTTCCCACTTCTGTAAAATGGGGTTAAAAATACCCTCCCTCCCTCCCTCCCTCCCAGGAGCATTGCCACACTCCCTCCGCAGCAGCTTGTAAAACACCACCGAGTTCTTTCCACCACTGTGAAAAATGCTAAATAAAGGTACATTGATACTATTTTAGATAATATTCTATACTAGAATGAATGGCTACAAATACCTCTGCAAACATACTATGGTAAAGATGTGCTGTTAGGGTTCATGAGCGCTCTAGGCTGGGGAAGTGATTGCTTTTGAGCACCCATGGCCCAGCAGCCACTCAGAAAGCTGCCCAAATGGGTAAAAGAGACCCAAGACTCACCTAAGATCTTCCTCACATCATACAAGTAGAGCTGCCAGCAGCACGGGCTGGATCTTCACATCTGATAGCATCCTACGGTAATGACTCGGTGTCTAATGAGTTTACTGCTGTGGTTTGTACCATTACGAAGGTAATCCTTTTAATTCAAGGAGCATTTATTAAAGCCAAACCGTTGCTGCTTTTGCAAACCTGCTCTGAATGGCGCCGTTTGCATTCAGGCGAGTGAGGAAGGCTGAAACCATTGCTGCCAAAGTGAAGGACTTTTTCATAACCCTAAGGCAGCTCTGTGCTGAAGAAAACGCCTGCAGTGTTGGTTTTATTATGCATTATGCAGGGTTTAGGTCTTTAAAGAAGTTAAGGGAAAGTCCCAGATGAGGACTTGGTTGCCTTCTGTTCTCCATGGAATGTAGCTGCTTTTCACTCCTGCCTGTAACTCATTGCCATAGACATGGTCTGCTGCCTTTGTGTTTTGATCTATCTTCCACCTATGGGGATTTGCTGCGAAGTGAGCAAATACTTTGCGTTCGTATTTGCATTCATCAGAATTCAATCTTATTCTGAAGCCTGGAAATGGATTGCCAAAATGTTAAACCAGCAGTTAAATCTTTCTAAGTAAACAGGTGTAAAGGCAGAAATGAAGTCTGGGAATAGAACAGAAAGCCTCCAATCCCACTTCTTCTCAGCTGGAAATCTCTGCTGGCAGTCAGGGTTGTCTCTTGCTGGTCCTGGGAGCCTTCTGGTTGTGGATGTGTCAGTCATGTCAAGCACAAAACTTGTCAGGAAAGACTCTAAGCTGGACACTGGTGGCTAGTTTTTATTTGGGTTTTTTTCTTTCTGAACCCATTTTGTCCATCTTGGAGCGATACCTTCCTGAGTGAACAGTAATTTGGTCATGTGGAATCATAGCATCACAGCATGGTTTGAGTTTGAAGGGACCTTAAAGATCATCCAGTTCCAATCCCATGGGCAAGGACACCTTCCACTAGAGCAGTGGGCACTGGCACAGGGTGCCCAGAGAAGCTGTGGCTGCCCCATCCCTGGCAGTGTTCAAGGCCAGGTTGGACACAGGGGCTTGGAGCAAGCTGCTCTAGTGGAAGGGGTCCCTGCTCGTGGCAGGGGTTGGAGCTGGAGGAGCTTTAAGGTCCCTTCCAACCCAAACCAGGCTGGGATTGTATGATTCCATGTCAGTCCAGTCCCAGCAGCAGTGGAGATGGCCACAGCCTCCATCTGCCCACATACTGAGAGCAGGCTTCCCACGGCCCGAGTGGGGAGAGCAGCGTGGGAGCCCCCAGAAAACACACCCAGAGTTTCATGTGAATGGGAACTGCAGCTTTGCATGCCTCAGACCTCAGATAACTGAATGAACGTGAGTGTTGAAGCGGGGGGGTGTGATGTAGAGAAGCTCCAGTGCTTGGTACTTTCCTGCTTTTGCACCAGGTGGGTGGCAGAACTCGGATTGCCTTTCACAGGACAGGACAGAGCACCTGGAGGGGTCATTCTGTCCCCCCTTGCTGAGTAAAATGATTTGCATCTTGTACTCAAGAAAGCTGCTTTTGGAATGTGGCATTGGGATAGCCTGGTTTCCATCTCTATTCAAGGGTATGCTGGTGCGTGCCTCTGTGTAGAAGGTACCTGCCCATGTCCAACACTTAAAAAGTGATGTTTTGATTCCATCTCTGCTTGCATTTGCAGCGTGGTGGCCACTTGGTGCTCGGGCTGTCACGGGGAGGACCCGTCCCCAGTGCCAATGAGCCCGTTTGCGCTCTGGGTGTGTGCATGTGTGAGAGCAGGCGCAGGGGATGTTTTCCATTGAACGGTGTTATTTCTGGCGCTGCTGCTTTTTCTGTAATCACTGTGGAAACTGTTATGCTTGGGGGTTCATCAAGGAAACACTGTGAAGTTCTTCAAGGGAGAAATATATTAAGCAAGTGGCTGTGATACTGGTTTCATAAGGGCTCACTTTAATTGGGAACAGTGTATTTAGGAGATTTTCCTTGGCTGTGTTTCTGATGGAGTTGAGAAACAGCTGAAGTGAAATGGCAGAGAAGAGCACCCAGGATACTGGAAAAGGGGAATTTTGGTGCTTGAATTCTGGTGCTGTGTTGTATGATGGTGCTTCAGGAAAAAAAAATAACATCCGTTAGCTTTTATTATGAAGAGGAAAGAAATCTGAAGATGATCTTAGAGAAATATGAGAAGTTACAGATGAATGTATATGGTGATAGGGGGTTTTAGACCTATTTACGGGTGTCCTGCTCCATTGTGGCAACAAATGGCTCTGTTAGAGTAGATGGGCATGGCTTCACCACGTGGCTGAGGCTGGATTTGGGATAATGATGTGCCGTGGTGCCCAGATATGGGAGCATCTCCTATGCAGTATGCACAGGGTGGGAAGTGTGGTGGGAGAGCCCCTGGACCTGCTGCTGCTGGAGGAGCCACCCCCAGATAGGAGCTGCTCCACAAAGACCGGAGTTTCTGTGCCACAGCTTCGTGTGCAGTGAGGTGCAGCTGACATGCAGGGGGTATTGGGTGAGGAGAAGCTCCCCATGACCCTGCTTCAGTGAGTGCTTGAACCCAGAACCCCCCCCATGTGCTGGGCTGCACCCCCAGAGCGTGAGCAGCAGCTCAGGGAGGGGATCCTGCCCCTCTGCTGCGCTCTGGGCCCCCCCCCTGCAGTCCTGATCCAGCTCTGGGGCAGGGGGTTGGAAATGGATGGGCTTTAAGGCCCCTTCCTACCCAAACCAGGCTGGGATTGTATGATCTGGGGAGAGAGGCATACAGTCAATTACTGCAGGGAGAGGACCTTGTGCAGCTGGAGTGTGCTGTTCCCATGCCATGCAGCCTGTGCACCCCAGGCTGTTGTCATCCCATGTCCAAAGGGAGCAGTGAGGATGTTCATCCGACTGCTGCAGCTCCCCACCAGTGCTGGGCTGTCTTCTCTTCCTGTAATGTATTAGTACCAGAGTGATACGCATGGGCTGTGCTTGGCATGGCATTCCTCCCAGATAACATGACATTTCTATATGGATGTGGGGCCAACACTGTTCACGAATTGGGAAGGAGCTTCTGGGGAACTTTAAAAACTCATTTTATAGGTGCAGCACAGCGCAGACTGGTCCTGAGTGCTTGCATGAGGTTGTGGAGAACTGGCATTCTGTGCAATCATCAACTATTAACCCTCACTAAATTACAGTTTGAATGGTTGAATTTCCCCAATTCCTTCTCTGATGTAGGAATAAACCCCTTATTTCTCCTCTGTGCTTCACATACTGGGGGTATCATTATTCCTTGTCAAGGAGCTGAGCTAACCCAGTTCAGAGGTTGGATTATGCCCTTGCTGCTTCTCGAGGCACAAGGACCTGACATGCTCCATCACATCAGTTCACCTTGCTCAGCAGCCTGTCTCTGGAGGATGCAACAAGCTTTGCAACACATCTCCCATGGGATAAACTTCTGTCGTTCTGGAGGTTCCTGTTCAGTATCATTAATCACTTGTCCATAATCAGAATATCTCCATCACATACCAGAAATTGCAGGTATTGGGCAAGCTGGCTGCGTGGTCCCAGCTTCAGGGAGCTTCGCATCACAGGGAGGTAGCGCATGGACAGGAGGAAAACAAAGGGTTATTATAACAGCCAGGAGGTGAGGTGGGTTCACCAGCTTTCATGTCTGCCATATATTTTATTTGTGGTGCTTCAGAGTGCTCCTTTTCATTGGCATTTGTGGAGAGGCTGCTACCGGAAAGAGGAAGGGCGGTTTTGTCTATGCTATACATATTTGATGTTTTGCATTTTAATAATTACCTGAATAATTTACTCAAAGTCGCCTCTCACTTTATTTTGGGATCTCTGGAGGCATTCTGTTTGCTTAACACTCTGAAAGTCCTCACAGCCTTCAGCGAATGATTTATGGCTATTGATTTGTATAGCACCCAGTACGAGCTTCATGGCAGCGGTGTGCAGAAATGATGGCTCTTCCAGGACCGCTTCTCCCACCATTGAAACAGAGCCTCCTCTGATTAACAGGAGAGCAGGGAGTGAGATGGACAGATCCGTACAATTTGATGACCTCAGCAATTAATTATTTATTGAGCTTTTAATTTTGCATCCATCATTCCAGCTCTGTCTCCCCTGACTTTCCAGAGCAGTTGCACAGGGAGGTAAAGCATCAGCAGATACCTTTAGGAGGGAGGTTCGCAGCTTTGTTTAGAGCAGCCCGGAGTGCCTGTGCTAACCTCTGAGACTCGGGAGAGGAGCTAATATCTACCTTGCCCCTGGGTACTTCAGGTCTTCAGAGACCCTGAGTCTTAAGCCTTTATTTAAGAGCTGTGTTTCCCCAGTACTGCAAGCTGTTAGGCAGATGACAGTGTTAATCCATCCTGGCCCTGGAGCTGGTGTGCGTGTAAGCCTCTATTTCCTCTGGCTGTGGACAGAGAGGGGTTGCATTGTTGTATTTAGCATCTCATGTCACATGAAAACTCTGCTTTCCTTGGGTCTTGTGCCTCAGGGCTCCCAGCAGATGTCTGCAGGTATCAGGAGGGCAGTTTTTCTAAGCACACAAGCAACTGAGGATGCTTTGTCTTGCTTTTTAGCTTTCCCCCGTCTTTTTGGAAGGATTAAGGGTGGTCTCAACTAGTAGAAGGTCACTAAGGTTTGGGATAATCTGGTGCTGTCAAGCATCAGCTTTTGTGGATGTGACTGTTTCCTTCCTTGGCTGTATTGTTTTGCTCGTGGATTCGGGATCGCTGGGTCCGTGACTCAGGAGATATCTCATGATACTCATGGGATTTTCTTCTTCCTTTACTGCCCGCAGCACTTGTGGGACCTCTGCACACCTGCTCCTTTCCAGAATCTCCGGGAGAGTTGGGAGCTTGTGTGTAAGCCCCAGAACTGTGGAGTCTCCTAAACTTGTGCTTTTAGTTACTGGATTTTATTGAGGCCACTGGGAAAATGTGCAGGACAGGAGAAAAGATGGGTCTTCTGCTTCCATCCAGACCCTAGCTGAAACTCTGCAAACTATGGTGGAGTGCATGCAGCAGCAGACTGGGATTGAGAAGATCCAGTCCCTCTGCTTCATCCACTACAAGCAGTGGGTATGTCAGTCCATCCAGCTCCCTGATGCCTCCCACTGCTATGATGGGTGCAAGCCATTCATTGTTTTGGGGTAAAAAAAAGGCACAAATTATTAAGGAGCCTTCATTATGTGGACAGATCCTGCCACATGGAACATGGGATTGTTCCATGATGTGGGAAATGAAACAGCACATGAAGAGCTTTTTGTAGTAAAAGTGCTTTCCTCCCAAGTTGGACAAGTGAACTGTTGAGTCTGGTTCTTCCATCCTCCATTCCTGAAGGGATGCTGCATGACCCTTCATGAGTCCAAGCATTAAAACACAATTCATGCGCTGGGCTCACCCCACAGCCAGCTTCAGGCTGGTTCAGAGCAGGCATCAGTGCCGGGAACAGCACCGTGGGGCCCCTGCGTCAGATCACCGAACCCTCTTACCACACACTTTCTTTTCCTCTTTTGGGGCTCCAGTACGTTATTGATGAGCTGGGCTCATTTGCTCCCAAAGATCCACTTTGCAGACTGTTCCGTTCGGTGCTGAGGGGAGAAGCTGATGGGAATCGCCACCATCAAATGTTAATTAAATGCCAGGCAATAATTTGCAGCAAGTAAGTTGCGGTGCCTGCAGTACGCTGCGGACATCTGCTCACAGACCCACTGGGCCATTAGTGACTTTGAGAGCCAGGAGAAAAACACAGGTCCGCTTCCCTTGGTTTCTACTCTTTCAGTCCAGGGCAGAGAGACCGATTATGTTTAATATTTTATAGCAGTGCATTGTTGCCATCCTTCCTGTGAGTCATTTTCCCACAAGAAACGCATGTTATTTAACCCCTTTTGAGGGTTTATAGGTGGATTGTAAATCTTCTGCAGAAATGGTCTTTTATGTGCTGTGTTCATGCCACTGCATTGCTGCACAGTGCCAGGAAGCAAAAGCTGCTTGAATATTCAGCCCTCTGTAGGCTTGGAGGAAGGCATAGACATCCCAAAATCATAGACTCACAGAGTGGTTTGGGTTGGAAGGGGCCTTAAAGCTCATCCAACAGACCAAGTTGCTCCAAGCCCCTGTGTCCAACCTGGCCTTGAACACTGCCAGGGATGGGGCAGCCACAGCTTCTCTGGGCACCCTGTGCCAGCGCCTCAGCACCCTCATAGTGAAAATCACTTGGAGGTGTAGACTTAGGTTTGAAGCTCTTACCCAGGCTTCACCCCTCTTTGTGGTGGTGTTTTCCTTCATGTCTGAGGAAATGCTGCTGGAGCCCCATATGGAGAAAATGAGAATCTGCATCCTGGTAAAAGTGTTTCCAACCCAGTAGTGTGAGGTTGTTTCTCCAGCCTTGCAATGTTTCAAGTGATGAGATGACTCTTAGTGGAGGGATTTCCAAATGTTCATTCAGCTCTTCCCTTTCCCCATTTTGCCCCATCCCATGAAGGTGTATGGGCTTGTGCAGGTACCTTTGGATTCTTGCTTTTCACATGCTTGCAGTTTTGCAACCCCCAAAACATCTGCAGTGACTTCACCAAATGATATCTTGAAGCCTTTCCAGGTAACTCACTAATTGTCTTGGGGCATTCCTTGTGTTTCCTCTATGTTTCTGACCAAAGAACCTGGACCTGTGCACAATTCTATGTATTGTTATACTGATTTTCAGCAGGCCTCCTGCTATGTAACCTTATGGGTTTGAGGACAAAAATACGCGTTTCATTTAAATAACTGTAATGGAAACTTTCTATGGAAGGAAGGTACCCCAAAAAACCCCTGAAAGAACAAAGTGATCGCCTTACAGAATTGCTTCCTTTTGCTGCATTGTTTTCCATTTGCATCAGCCGTTTGCCTCCTTTGGGCTGTGCAGTTGTGGTTCTTTGGTGTGTCATCCAGCAAAAGGAGAGCAGAACTTTTGTGCACGGAAGAGAATTGCTGCTGTTATTTTCCCTCTCCCATAAGGGCAACCCCCCCCCACAAACTGAGTCTGTGCCATGAGTGGAATTGAGAAATCACAATTAGTCTTGGGTGCTGTGCTCAAGGTTACGCTTTTGTGTTGTCCTTTGGATGAAAAGGTTGAAGGAAGTGAGTGGTAGCATAGAAATTGCTCATCTGTGGGAGCTTCAAGGCCGGGGACATGAGAATACTGTGGCATTTCAGTACGTGCAGTGCGGTGATGCGCTTCGGTTGGAGCTCATCTTGTTGTAGGGTAGCTTTATCAGGCCTTACAACCCTCCGAAGATTCTGGCTCCTGCTGTGGACCTCAGTGTGAGCCCACAGACCACTGCAGGGAACTGCAGGAGGTGTCATCTCTCCCCTCGCTGCTGATGGGGTGAGAAGAGTGGTGTGATCTTTCTGGTTGCTCGCTCTTGGGAGGAGCCTGGGCATTTGTATTTTGGAGGTTGGAGAATGAAACTCTTCATTTTGCACTGATTAAGCAAAGGTTTTTATCCTACTGAGTCATTAGGACATATGTTTGGCCATCTTACTTTTTACTGAAATAACAGCCTAGAAGATGGTTTCTGCTGAGGGATGGAGGCCAGCGTTCTGCAAAGCGTTCTGTTTGCTTTCTTACACTCTTTTCTATAACTGATTACATCCTAAACTTAAGCCCCATGAACTCTTGGTTCAGTCTTAGTTCATAGCCTCGCTCCACTTCCCTTAGTTTGGCAGAGTACTTTTGCTCTGCAGAAGTGTCACTTCCCCGTATTTCTGACTCTCTTTGCTCCTCTTAATGATTTCTAAAGGCACAGGCCATGCTTTTTAACTTCTACAATACTGAAGTAAAATAAAACCAAGGAGCACCAGAAATGTGCCATGTGAATAATTTTTCTGTTATTCTTGGTACGTTGTTGATAGGGCTGTAGGAAAGATGAATGAGTAGCTGTAGAGACTGCCATAGACACTATGTCATGCTTGACAGCAGAGTTCTGTTAAGAACATTGTGTTTATAATTTGTATCCAAAACTTGGGAAAGGGGGGGGGGGGCTGCTGATTTCCTGAGGGTCTTTGAATCAAGACATCACAGTGGTGGTGATGCTGAACCTATTTGCTGCATTGTGTGGGCTGGAGAGGTGGTTTCGTACCACCTTTTTGCTGCAACTCTTGGTTTGAACTTGCTGTTCAAACCAGTTCATGCCTGATGAGTAATTGCCCAGATGAGAAAGACAAGAGCTTCTGGTCTCCTTCGTCATACAAAAAGCTGTCTAGAAGTTCATAGCTTAATTGATAGTAATCAACCTTAAGAGAATATCATAGAATCCCAGACTGGTTTGGATAGGAAAGGACTTGAAAGCTCATCCAGTTCCAACCGCCTGCATAGGCAGGGACACCTTCCACTAGAGGAGGTTGCTCAAACATGGAATATAGAGCCTGATAAAGGTCCAAAGTGCATATTTGGAGGAGAATCTAGGGAAGTTTTCTTCTCAGCTACTCGTGTCTGATTTCAGAGCACCACAGACTGCTGGACTTGTTTTTCCTTTCTATACTAGCTTATGACTTGCAGTATCTTATGCTAAAAGTGTATCTTGATCACCTCAGACCACAGCTGCTGGCTTCTGCATGGCTTCTTGCTTCCTGCCTGGGAATGTGAAAATAAATGGTGATGGTTGGTTTAGGAGAGGTTCATGGGAAACAAAGAACCAGCTTGGGGAGGTTGTCTGTTTCCCCAAAGCAAGAGATCTGTGCTAAAGGGAAGCTGCTTTCACCTGGAAGCACCAGCTCCCCATGGGTCAACAGAGGTAGCCCAGCCTGGCTGTGTGGTCAGCCCGTCATGATGTGGCTTTAGTTTAATTCCCTAGAAGATGACAAGAAAGTCCTGGTTAGGCATGATCTTAATCTTGACATTGATGTTAATTAATCCTGATTCATTGTTATATGAGTATGAGGCCAGGCAGGAAATGAGCAAAAAGCATTACTGAGAAAAAAAAGTAGCTCTGATTTCACACTTGAGGGTGTGGGGAGGGAAAGCTTTGAAGATGCTATGTTCTTGCTGCAGTATAATATATTAACTTTTTGGGGTTTGGCTCATGAAGTACTCTTTTCCCTCACCCGCAGAAGATTTGATGTAATTAAGCTCAGAAGCAATGGCTGTTTCCAGCTCTTTCCTGTCAGCAGGGTGAAATAGCACATCAGTGGTGGATCTGATTTTTCTTCTTCCTAGCGGGTAAATACCCACTACAGAAATGTAGTCCCTCAGTGCTGTTACCTCCTGAGATCGGCAGCTTTGCTGGTACCTGTTCTCAGCTGCTGAATCAAGACCCTGGATGCTTTCAGTTGCTCATTTAAATAGCTGTTTCTTATCCTGCAGGTCTGCTTGGGATGCAGCACCTAAGTCTCCCCTGTTTAAGTTTAAACCCATCACCTCTTGTCCTATTGCTACAGTCCCTGATGAAGAGCCCTTCTTCAGCATCCTTGTAGCCTCCTTCAGACACTGGAAGCTGCTCTGAGGTCTCCACACAGCTTCTCTTCTCCAGGCTGAACAGCCTCAATTTTCTTAGCCCTGTCCACAGTCATTGCAAAGGAGATGTGCCAGGTGTCACTGTGCTAGACGAGTTGTGTGATTTACAAAGTTGTTTTCAACCTGAAATGGAGATTTTTCATCTAAATGGTTTTGCAAGCTTTTATACAACAAAAAAGAAGAAGCAGCAAGGCCCCTCCCTGCCTGAAGAGGATGGCTGGAGCAGTGGGCTGCCCAGTGTAGCTGATAGTACCACCCCATAATGTAACGTCACAGGAGCAATGACCCTCCTCTGCTTTAGTGAGCACAGCTTGGCTGGGATATGAATTTGTAACCTGTGTTCAAACTGCTTTCACAGTCATTGCTTGGAGATAGAGCACACATCCTCATTGGAGAGGGCGATAACAGCTGCTTTATCTCAAGTGCCTGGACAGCTGCTTCCACCCTCCTCCCTTTTCCCTTTCAATCTGGTATTCTCTGTTCAAAATCGAGAAGGGACAGATGCCCCCCCCCCCCCCGTTAAGATTGATGTTACTTATCAACAGAAATCTGCCTCCTATTTCATAAGATGCTCCTGAACTAAATTGGAGTAAAGGCTGGAGCTTCAGTTTGTCAAAGACAGCATAAAGGAAATCTGTTGAGATGTTTATGCACCAGCAAGGGGGAAAGGCCAGCATTTACTCCCACTGGCGTTTCAGCTGCTGTGATTAGAGATGCTCTGAAGAAGCCTTGGTGGTAGAGGAGTGATACAGCAGTAATACTCTGCTAAAGCCAGGGCAGTTTTGCACTGGGTAGCATCACTGTCTGCTTCTGAAATACTCTCTTTACTGTTACTGCTTTTATTACTATTATTATTATTATCTTCCTATTGAAATGAAAATTCACTTCTGATGAAAGCATCTGTAGTACCTGTTCTAGCCCTGAGTTTTCCTAACTTGTCTGTAGCCAGGTGGCAGCCAGGGCTTGACGATGCTTCAGTGAGCCCTGCTGTGGTCTCTTGAGAGCATTGGTGAAGATTTCAGGAGGTAGCAGAGGCTGCCTGTTCACTGGGAGTGCAGAGGGAAGACTGTGCCTGGACCACGCTCTCCCTGTGCCTCTCAAAGGAAGGTGTGAGACCCTTTGCCAGCCCAGGTGAGGTGCCTGTTGCAGCCCTCGCTGTAGCATCAGCATCCTGCCAGACTGGGACAGCACCTTATTACACATCTGTTTTTGCACTCAGTGGAAATTGCTAGCAGTATTTGCTCTCACTCCTCAGCCATCACACTCCTGCCCTCCAGCCCCATCGGTATTCTGGGCAGGTTACTTCTAATGAGAAATTAGTGCTGTGAGCATTGCTGTTGCAGTCTTTCACCTGCTAATGGGGATTTTGCATGTCATGGGAAGGCAGAGTAAAACTGTTCTGAGATCCTATTATGTACTGACACAAGCAGTGAATCTGCAAATAGCTGAGTGAGACCTCTGCTGAATATACTTTAATATATCCCTAAGCAGAGATTACACCACTGGACAGGGCTTTTCTTTTATTGTGGCAGATCCTCTGTAGGCATTGACACACGACTTGGTCTCTTCAGGTCTCTTTCTTCTCCATAATCCTGACATAATAATACTCTTTCCCCTACCTGGTCTGCATAGACAGCAGTGGGGAAAGATGGGTTTGCTGTGTGGATCATGTGGTGGATGGGGCTTCAACTGTTGTAATGTACTTCTTCCCTTAGTCAGGAAACTTCCTAGTGTCTAACGTGTGTTCCCTGGTGCAGTTTAAGACTATGACATCAAGTGCTACTCTTGACAAGCCAAGAGGATAGTTTATTTGTTTCTCCTGTGACCCTGTTGATATGTTTGAAGACCATTCTGATGCCTCCCTGTTGTCTTTACTCTTTAGTCCAGATGAATGTGATTTTGTTTCACTGATTTTTCCAGGCTGTGCTTTCTCAATCTGTGATCATTCTCGCTGCCTGCACTGGGACTTTCTCCAGAGCTTTATGGAAATGTGGTGTCCGATATCAGAACTCCAGTTGTGCTACGTAAATGAGAAGTTCCTTGGTGAAAAGTTCACCTCTGTATTGCAGCGAGACGTTTGGTTTTATTGCAGTAACGTGACTGTGTTCAGCTCCTGTTCAGTTTGTGATCTGTGGTGATCCTGAGATCCTTTTCCCCCCGGAAAACCCCAACTTTGTGAGCTGATAATAATCATTTCCCTTGCCATTGGTGATTCCTGTCTTAGCACTGCTCATCCATCGTTTCTGAATTGTCTTTCTCCTTGTTTTTTTCCAGACCATTTCTACAATTTATCAAGATCATTTTGAATCCTAATCCTGGCCTCCGAAGTACTTTCAGCCTGTCCCAGCCTGGTATCAGCAGCAATTGTAGTAAGCATTCTGTGTTCCATCATTCAAATCAATCTTAAAGATACCAAATTGTGCAAGAGCTAGGACACCTTGGGCACCCCCTCAATGCGTCTTTTCCTTTGGCAGTGCACATTGTG
Organism: Pezoporus wallicus; assembly: GCF_028554395.1. NCBI lineage: Eukaryota > Metazoa > Chordata > Aves > Psittaciformes > Psittacidae > Pezoporus > Pezoporus wallicus. Next base: position 1,161,722 of record NW_026635715.1, read on the forward strand.
GCAGCATCCTGCAATGATGCATTTGCCTTGCAAAAGGTACAAAAGTCAAAGCAGCTCCCTGGGATGATGAGGTTTGTGTCCAAAAGCAAGAGATTTCATCAGCCCTCTTGAAGATTTGTAGTGAGAAATTTGCTGTAGAGTCATGGAATCCCAGCCTGGTTTGGATTAGAAGGGGCCTTAAAGCTCATCCAGTTCCAACCCCTGCCGCGGGCAGGGACACCTTCTGCTAGAGCAGCTTGCTCCAAGCCCCTGTGTCCAACCTGGCCTTTATGGCAGCACCTTGCATAATTAACAGGGTGACTCTACCTTTTCTCTAGTTTGAAAGAGTAGAAGCTGTGCTTCCTTCGAAAATAGGCAACTTTTCCCCATCTATTTGTTGCAGTTTTCTTTTTGCCTTTGTTCTCAATGGAAAACCCACCTCCTGTTCACATCCTGTAGTGTCCCTTTTGCAAATACTTCTTTCACGAAGAGTGTTTGGGGCTGAGATCCAGAGGGAAGGAAAGCAAATGCAGTTTGTTTCATGCCTTACTAGCCAAGGAGGCAGTTGTGGGTGATGGTGGGGGTGTGTTGGACTTGCTGTGGATGGCAGCAAGGCTATGTCCCAGTTGATGTCTATGTCCTTTGCTTGCATTTTCACCCTCTGGCTCAAACACTGTGTTTCTGTGCCAGTGGACTATTACATAGGTTCATTTTGGTGCAGATGGCAAAAGGTGTAGTATTCCGAGATTTAGGAATTTCCATGGGGTCTGATAAATGCAGCTTTATAGACCAAGCTCATATATATAATGCAGGGGGGAGAGCCAGCTGCTGCCCACAGAGACCAAAAATACAGTGGACAGCCACTGCTTATGTCCCTGTCACTGCTGAACAAATAAGATATGGAAACAAAACCGGTGGATGGAGCCCAAAGGAAATGAGTTGCAAATGAACTCAAATGAGAATTAGTTTCTTGGTTTTCCTCTTAAAGAGGAGTGTGAAGCTGGGGTTTGTTGGTAGCTGCACCTAAAGGTATAAATGTTTTTCAGAACAGCGCTCTGTTTCAAACCTCGTCTGCTCTGTGACATTTGCTGTTTCTGGAAATTAAAGCTTAAATGGGAAAACATAACTTCTACCTGCCATTCTCCTTGGAATTCAGAGCTTTGACGGTGAATTAGGATTTCCAGCACCTCTGCCATAGGGTCAGAAATACTGTTCCCATGTTGCAGAGGGGTAAACTGAGGCACAGGGTGCCAGTATTGCGTTGGGCTCATAGAGTGAGCTGCATGAGAAATGCTACTTCTCATCCCCTCCTCTGTGACCTGTGTGTCTTTACCAAAGTTCCAAGAATTTGAGAAGAAATGAAGTGCTGTGAACAAAAACTTGCAACTTGATATTTTCAAGGACTTCAACTACATAAAACTGATTTACTTTGGAGGAAAAAGCCTTAAATATCCCTGTAGAGAGTACATAATGTGAATGATTTTGTATTTATTCATTGCATTTCACTGAGTGCATGAAATCTTTCCTGACCGTAATGGAATTGCATTTTGGATGTGCTATCTAGTATGGTGGTGTTATAAGCAGGTGCACAAAGGGAATTCTTTCTGGAGAGAAGGGAAAAAAAGCTTCTGATACCAGTAAATGATTCCTACCACTGCAATAATCCTAATCACATTAATTAGGATTAATTTAGCCATCTGGCTTTTAATTATGTGAAATAAAAGCGCATCTAAGGAGTTTTGTGTGAAATCTTGATGAGTTTTAGCAGTAGTTTTGGCTTGTTTCACATGGGGCAGTGTCTAAATCTCAGGCTGCTTGGGCTTTCAGGGAGAATTGTGTTGTATCCAGCATTTAGAGCCAGCCGTTAGTTCTCCATCTCCTCTTGCATGTTGTGTTGTCAGCAAATCCATCTCCTGTCACCTTTCCCATATTGCCCATCTGGAGTTGACCCAGCTACCCCTGTGCTGGGGGGGTTTCTTCTCACAGCTTCTTTTTTGAGGATGGTCCCAAATTTCCCCTCAGGCACAGCCTATTTCTGCTCCTGATCCTCTGGTATGGCCAAACCCCTTATCTGCAGAGCACCCTTGCCCCATCCCACACTTGGCTTTCCCTCTCTGGAGCAGTCCCTCTGTAATTTTCCACTTGAGTCCCACCAGAAGCCATATCTTTTCTCACTTGCATATGCCACTGACTTTTCCCATCACTTTTTTCCCTGTTTTTTCCCCCCTTACTGTTTTCCATTTCTGAAAAGCTGTTCTGATTTTCACTAAACAAAACTGTATGGCTTTGCATATGTCCCTGCCCATATGTATCCGCGTATAGCGAAGGTTGGAGAACAGTAGCTGTCAGAGGAGGTAATTTTCCATCAGATTCATCCCTCTATTCTCATATTTATTCCTTGAAAGCTTCAATCAAAATATTAAGATGGCTTTGAGTTTTGCAAGTCTGAAAGACCAGAAGATTTTTCCTGTGTGGATGCTATGACCATTACTCTACATCTTTATCAGTTAAATCATAGAATAGTTTGGGTAGGAAGGGACCTTCAAAGGCCACCTAGTCCAAACCCTCTGCAATGGGCAGGGACATCCTCAACTAGTTTTTCCTCACATCCAGCCTGAATCTTCCCTTTTAGTGTAAACCCATCACTCCTTATCCTTTCACAACGGGCCCTGCTAAGAAGTACCTCCCCATCTTTCCTACAGGCCCCTTTTAGGAACTGTGGAAAAGTATTTGCTCTTGGCACAGATTTCATTATCTGCAATGGTTTCTGGTGGATACCTGAGGATTGGATGTCCTCTCAAGTCCTTGTGTCAACTGGAGCCTATTTCAAGGGACAGGCACCCTATGGTGTTGGTGCAGTGATGCACCCTGCTGCCAAGGGCTGTTTTCCTTTCCTTTTCCATTACTTTGCTGGTGCAGAAGAGTGTACTGCACTGCCAGATCAGGATATGTCAAGTCTTTGCATGGTTTCAGAGCAGCAACCAAGAGTTCACATTGCATCAGCATCCGTTTCAGACCCAGGGTTGGCTATCAGAAACCAAAACCCTTTCCCAACAGCTCTTTCTTTTCACTTTTTAGGGGGAAATATGCCTTTATTTCCAAAATCTTCATTGTCTCATCCCTTTACATTCCTGTCCTTAATCCTGGTATCTCATTGAGGTGTTAAGATCCATTTTGTACTTCCCCCCCCCTCCTTTTGTTTTCAGTCTGTTCTCTTAGCTTGGTGGTGTGCAGTGATCCTGGTGCAGGGTGTGAAGTGCCTCTCCACAGAGGAGGGTGTATCGTTGCTTTTATGTCATCCTTAACCAAAGCAGAGAGGAGATGGTTTTTCACACGGTAACACGCACTCTATTTTAAGCTGCTTCTAAAAATGAAGCTGGTGTTGTGGCAGCAATGGTTTATATTTTAATTGGGGATGTTTTCTTAGGGAATGATTCATAGAGAGTTGACCTTTCCTACCTTCACCCTGGGGTGAAACAACAGAGGTGAGTTGCTGATCGTACAGAAAGGTCTACGTGGCCATGAGGACTTTTCTGATTAGCTCTATGGTCGCTGGCTTTGCCCCTAAGGCTGAAATGTCACATTAAACTCTGGACCAGTTTTTTCTTCTGGAGGTGTCTGGTAGCTAATACAGCACATTCTGTATGTGGACAGTGTCCCGAAGTGCTTTGGAGAATGGATGCATTGTCACATCAAATGAGAAATAATGACTAAGGGAAGTAATGCAGAATGAGATGGCTCCTCTGGGAAATAAAGTGGAGATTTAAAACTTGTTGCAGGTGCTCAGAGCTACAGGGAAGAAGTAGAAGAGCCAGAGATACTGGGTGAGGAGGTGGAGCAGGGCATTACAGAAGTATCTAGAGAGCAGAAGATGACTCTGCCTTCCCGCACTGTCAAAGAATATCCCAACATCTCGGGGGAAAGAGCTTCCTTGCTGGGAAGACACAAAGGAGAGCTTTTACTTAAAGTGATGACTGTACTGGTATCCTTGTGTACCACAAATGGCCAAGAACTCCTGGCCATGTGGAGATGTGCACGTCTCGCTGCTAAACAACAGGAAAGCAGATCAAAGTAATGCAAGTTGTATGATGATGTACATAAACCCACAGTCAGATCCTGTTCTCTTTGAGGTCAAAGCCCTCTTGGTGTCAGAGAATTGGGTGCTAGTCTGTAATCTTCCACCTTCTCTCCTTCTCATATGAATTTCAGAGCTCTGAACCCTCAAAACCTCATGCTTCCTAGAGCTTTCTATGGTGGCATTAACCTGCAGTACGTTGCAATGAAGTGGTGATCCTCTTGTCTTCCTGGAAGAAGTGATGAGGATCCACCACCCAATTCAAGGGAAAGATTGCAGCATAGGAAGTGGGAGGAAAATATTGCTTGCTTAAAGCATGGTTCTTTCGAATGGAAAAAGAGAAGCTTATCATGATGAAGGGAGGCAAAACAGGACGTCTGGGCTAAGCTCTGATACAGGCTTGTCTTGCAACACTTCTCCAGGATTCTGTGTTTCAGCTGTAATACAGGAACGATGCACTTCTATTTTTGTGGTGCTGTCTAGGGTTCGCTGGTGTTGCACTTGGGATCCCGGGCTAAACCAAGCTGTTAGAAATGTGTTGTTTCAAACTGGCAGTAGGGATGGGAGCAGAGGGTCACATTAGGCCTAATTCTGATTTTATTTACTGTGCATTTCAGGAATGGCTGCCTCAAAGACAGGAGTGACCCCAGTGCAGAAACAGTTAAAGAAAATCCCAATTGTTATCAAAGCAAAAGCGTGCAAGGCAGGACCTTTGCTGGGGCTGAGCAGAGGCGTATTGTTTTTACTTGCAAGGATACGGGCTTCTTAACCTGGTGTTTCCTTCATCTGTCTTCATTAAGGAAATGACAATTGGAGTGCAAATGAAATACCCCAGGGAAATAAACCCCCTTCAACTGCTGATTAGATCTGCCCAGCACTACAGTGCAGCTCTTTCAGACAAGTTTGTTCCTTGCGTTGCCCTCGGTGGTGGGAACAAGATCATCTTCAGAGCATCAAAGCCAGTGAGCGGGTGAGATAATGAAACAAGTGGGAAAAGCCCCGATCTCCCCTGTCTGTGCTGGAATGAAGAGGTTTAATTAGCTCACTGGATATGGGGGAGTGTCAGTGGTAACGTTTGTGCCCCCAGTGCTGCTTGGTCAGGGGCTGAAGCAGTGCAGGGACTGGGGGAAGTCCCATTGCTGCCGCCAAAGTGTTAATCCCAACATAAACATCCCATTCTCTTTTGGAGAGGAGTTTCTCCGTGGCAGCCTGCAGGGCCGTCGGGTAAGACACGGGATTGTGTGTTCTGGCAATGGGAAATAAACACCCTTTCATATAATGGCATTCATTGAGCATTGTGCCTGGGAACTCATTGTGACACGAGTCAGCCCGGGGCTGGGGAAGCTTCCTCCTTTTGCAGCTCACCAAAATATTTATACAGTGTCTTCTAGTAAACCAGTTCCTCCGTGCTGCTGGGGGAAGCAGCTCTGGAGCTGGTCTTAATGTCTGACCTTGCTTTGAGTCTCTCCTGAACCACGGAGTGCAGCTCAGCTCGGTTCAATGTGCCAGCCAGATGGAGCAGCTACCAAATCTGCTTCCCTCTTAGGTTTACTTTTTAAATATCTATAATAGGCCTGCAGATTTATTGTTGCTTTAAGGAACTGGAACAGAGCTTTAAAAGCAACAGCCCGCATACCCAGTCCTCCAGCTGGGCACTGGGGAGCCAAGATGCAGAGGCTGATGGTTGCGTTGTGTTGAACTTTGAGTCTTGGGTGCTCTGCACTCTGTGGTTATGAAGCCCTGTCATTGCTAACAATAAAATAATCCTTTTTTTTTCTTCTTTTTTTTCCCCTTGTTTTCAGTATTTAAGAATAACATTTAAAAAATCTTGGTGCTACAAAAAAAGAAAACCACTATGAATTTTGTCATTGGTGGATAGCCAGATGTGGGTAGTGGAATGTCAACTAGCTTGCAAAGGATAGAAGTATGCCTTTCTTATTCCCCTTTGACTTTCAGCACCGTAGTGTCTCCAGGACCAGAGAAAACAGTGATGGTTTCTGGCTCCCACAGTGTCACAGTCAGCCTCTGCAGCCCTCAAAACCAGTTGCAGCCAGCAAGTTTGTGTAAGATGTATTGGAGGCTGATTGAGAAGAGGCACGTTTCCAAGAACCCGCTGTGTTTTGGTTTGTGTAAGGTCTAAAATTTAAAATATGTTTCTCTTACCCCAAATAGATCTCAAATAGTAATTGTAGGTGGGGAATTACAACATCTATGGCTGGTTTTAGGAAGGGCCCACAAAGATGCGTTCTTGGCTCGTGATAGTCGGGGTATTTCTCATTGAAGTTTAGGCAATGAACCTTGACAAGGAAGCATAGAAAAAAGGAACAGAATCTTAGAAGAAATCAATCACTGGAACATCTTAGGTGAGCACTGCTGCTTCTACCACCATTTGTAGTCTTTAAATCAAGACTGTTTTCTGTTTTCTTGAGAGATACTGGAGCTCAAGGGCAAGTAATAAGCTTGATGTAGAAATGTCTGAGAGGTTCTGCAGCCTGTGTTTAGCAGGAGGTCAGGCTTTATCATTTATCATGCTGTCTTCTGGTCTTAACATCTGAGGATCTCTGAAGACCCTTTTAATCTTCCTGGAAATGCTTACTCTGAAATATCAAGGGCCTTGACTACAGTCTGTTTCCCTGCAATCCTGTATCTTGCAGTACCCCCCAAATGTGAGCATGAATGCTGTTTGATGTTCAGTCTCGGGCTAAGAATAGGAACTGCCAAGTCAAATGCTGGTCTAACTGCACACCAGGTCATTGGTGTTAGGATGTGGCACCACAGAATAGCCCATGGAGCCCTCAAGCCCCTGCAGGTCATAGTATTTGGTTTGTGAGCTGTGCAACAGCTCACTGTGAAAACAAACTCTTGTGCATCTATCATGCACTTCATATAGTTTTAATTTAACACTTTTGCATCCAAGCTTCAACTTCCCTCTTGTTTTAAACAATATTTTTTATTATTAGTGGTATTTCTGGGGACCCTTCTCTTAAACTCCAGTTTTGGTTGTAAGAATGCCACATCCTTTGGCTGTGAGCAGGAACAGCATCTTCCAAACTGACTTTTAGGAGAAACGGAATCAAAAAAGGCATGTTTCTGTCATTTTGGGGGTGTGGTCACATTGCTACTTGTGTGCCCAAGCATCCTCTCTCCGCAACCAAAGCGGGGCCATGTTTATGGCTTTCCTCCCCCATAATCCTGTTGTTCATGAATGAATGCAAAAGGCTCAAAGAGGAGCATTTTGCAAAGCAGAAAACCAAGGTCATAATTTCATGTTTCTCAGAAGAGGGCTTCTACCCAAATGGCCAATTAATTGCTTGGGTTCCTTCAGCTTTGGACCCTCTTGGTTTCAGGTGAGCAGGTCTGGTAGGCAGTGAGGCCTCACAAAGCCTGAAGGATGATTCAGCATCTTCCACCCCAGCTCAGGTCAGGCAATCGGTTCTACACCATTCTTGCAGCACCACCTTCTGGTGTGCAGCCCAGCACGATGGAGGAGCCATGGGTGATGCAGCAGGGGTGCCGGGAGGTGTGCAGAGAGGTGTGCAGAGAGATGCTCTTCACTTGCTGCAACCTGGAAGCAGAGAGGAGAATCTCCTGGGTAGCTCGTGGTCAGCTAAAGAGGTGGTGGAGGAGCTGGGGGGAAATCTTAGCAACCTTCATGGCGTGTTTCTCTGCAGGGTTTCTGAGCCCTCAGGGTGCTCTATGTTGCGCACCAGTAGGCAGAGTGCACAGGAGGTGTGGGACCACATCCTGTCGCCTGCAGCGGGGCACACCCCATGCGCCCAGAGCACAGGCTGCAAACAAAAGGAAGCATGCAGGGAGGATTGCTGCTCTGCAGGCTTCTGTGCAAAGCAAGGGGCGAGCAGCAGATCCCATAGCTACCTGCCCCTTCACATCAAGCCGCAGCGGAGTTCTGTCCTGCTGTGCCTCATTTGCCCGCCCCGACAATTTAATGACTTGCTCTTGCAGAAGTTGTAGTGTTATTGACTTGCAACGGGGCTGATGTGGCTGGAAGCTCATCTGGGTGTTCCCCACTATGTCAATTGGTCTATTTAAAGACAGGAACTCTTCCTCCAAACCTGGCCTCGCTGTTTCTTCCATTAACAGGTGATCTCCGCGTTCCCCTTGTTAACAAGACATGACTGGAGCTGTCCCTTCAGGGGCATGCAGAAACCTCATGCAACACCTTTTCTGAGCCTGTCCCCCACTGTTTTATACTTGTCCTGACATAACTGCCCTGTTCAGCTGCTGAGCAGATGAAAGACAGCCTCTGCTATCTGCTGCCTACAGCCAGTGAGTGGTGTCTGCAGTGACAGCAGTCATAAACCAGACCTACACCAGTAAATGGTTGGCTCCATTCCTGTCAAGGCCTGTAGCTATTCTTTTTGTTTGCCTGCGAATGCTCAGGCATAAAGCAGGAATGCTGGCCCTGTAATAGATTTCTTGTCTTTATATATATATATATCTTTTTAACCTTTCCTAAAGACGCTGGAGGCAATTCCAGACTTGCCTCATCTACAAACATTGTTTAGCAGATTGAGGGTAAGGTAGAGAGAGAAGTCTTATTATAACACCCGGTGCTTCTATAGCAGTTTTAGCAGGCAGTCCTTGGACACAGCAAAACCAGCTTGTTATGGATAATGGAGGTGGGCTTCGTGTTAAGGTAGAGGTCGTTTTGGTTTGTTTTTAGTAGCCCTGTCAAGAAAGAGTTGCTGCTTTAGTGCTGTGCTTTGTAGATGGTGTTTTGCAAAACCTGGTTGGTTCTCTGGGACATGGCAGCGGGGAGCCCATTGTGAATCCACGTGTGAGGCGTGTGAGATGTAACCAAAGCAGCTGGACAAAAATCAGGGTGTCAGGACTCTCATAAACACCTCCTATTATTTCTCACGCTGATAAGGCTTGGTCAGGAGGAGAGGTGAATGTGGGCGAGAATCCATTTAGCCAAAAGATGTTAGTTTTAAGGTTGTTTTGTTCGGTTCTTTTAAAGTAGCCACTTAATCAAACATTCCGATGTATATAGCTGGTTGTGATCTTTGACCAGAGGATTTCTTGCTTCTTTCAAACACTGAGGGGTTTTGTGCTCTCTTAGCTGTTTAGTCAGTTCATCGTCAGTGGGATTTTTTGAAGCATTCTTCCTCTTGAGGCTTTGCAAAGCAGGAGGCACACAAGTGATTTCTGGATGTAGGTTCTCTGCAGGTTTAATGGCTGTTGTTTTAACATCTTAGAAGAAAGTAACCTGCTTTTAAAGAAAAAAAAAAAACAAAATTGGAAGTGTTAATGAAAATCTTGGTCCATTTTTTCTTGCCAAATGCATTTAAATTCTTTTTAAATATCACCAAATAAACAGTTTGAAGCCTAACTAATTGCTGTTGAGCCCTAAGCGTTAAGCAGAAGGAATATGATCTCAGAGTTCCTGCATGACTATGCACAAGGATAGATCCAACTTTTTTGCTAGGGGTGTGGGACCATGCTTTGAAAAACATTTATTTGCCTGGAAATCTTTCGTATTCAACCTCCATATCATTGCTTTAATGCCATTCCAACTCAAAACCCTGATGAGCTCAGTTGTGAAGTGCCAAAAGATATTTTAGAAGTGTCTCTGCTCAGCAGTGTGAGCTCATTTCCATTTAAACAGAAGTTCACACTTTATTTCATTAGAATCATCGTAATAAAGGTACACATAATTGGCTGATTCTTAATTCATTAGCTATTAGAAACAAATTCCAGAAGTCTGTTAGGGTTAGAAAGTTGAGCTTTGCGCCACTGAAGTGGTCTTGTTCTCCTGATCTATATTAAGGTGTCATTTTGCTTCTGGCTTTGATATGTTAGGAATTCATCTGGTTGGTGGATACGATAGCAGCATATATCACTGTAGCGATGGGACAAGGGGTGATGGGCTTAAATTTAAGGGAAGTTCAGATTAGAGATGAGGAAGAAGTTCTTCCCTGTGAGGGTGGTGAGGCCCTCATTTGCCCAAAGAACTGGTGAATGCTCCATCCCTGGCAGTGTTCAAGGACAGGCTGGACAGAGCCTTGGGTGACATGGTCTAGTGTGAGGCACTACAGTCCATTGGAAGCAGTAGATGCCAGAGTGAATATTCAGTCTCACTGCAGCCCTGTGCAGCAGTCGGGGATGGGGAATTTTTGATTGATACTTTAATCCAATGGGATTTAGAGAAGTGGAGACGAGACTCTCTGGTGCGGAGGGTGATCCTGTCTGGGGTGATGAAGATGTGGAAAACCCTGCTCTGGGTTTTCTCTCATTCCCTAAGTGAGTGCCAGTGCTGTGGATTCCCGAGGAACAGGTTTATGAGGGGAAAAACCAGACTAGATGGACACAGAGCCCATGGGGTCCCTGTGTAAATATTTGCATTCATCTACAAGAACAATCTGTTAATAAGAGGCCAATCACCTGGAAATTAACCAAAACACATTCTGGTTCTCATTAAATGCTGCTTCGTTTCACTGGCATAAGGTATATTTTTGTATGTGCATACAAGGGAGTTTTGTAAAGCTTGTGATGACAAGGAAGCAAACACTGCCCAGACGATTCTTTTCTTCCTACAAAGCTGACAACATTCCCTCCAAACTCAGCCATGGCTTTTCTTTCTTTCCTCTAAAACAAATGCAGATCTTGATTTAAAATGAGTTCTGTGGTTTTTGTGACTTGCTTGGCCTCTACGGGCAGTCTGAGAGCTTGAAAATGGGACATCTCCCTCTGAACCCCCATGCTTTTGGTGTGAGGAACACCAGGGTCTTCCAACAATGACATGTCTTCACACCCTTCGTAGCTGCTTGCACAGAGCTATGCAGCTTGTCATTTGGACTCGGGGATGCTCAGATCTGTGTGTGTGTGCACAGACATCTGCAGGATAGATATTATACTTTCAAAGTGAGGTCTGGGGGCACGTTGCTGGGGAGGAGGAACTGTACGAGCTGCACCATCTCTAGCAGCTGGTTCTGCTTCCATCTGCCCAGCTCAGTGCAGGGTGTTTCAGCAGCTCCACGTTGGCTTGAGGAAACATTGACTTTGGGAAATGTTGTGTGAATGATACTGCCTCTTGCACCAGTTCCCCTGCCACATAAGGAAAACACAGCAAAGTCTTTATCGAGGAAGCTCCTCAGGATGAGGGTGGCATTGGGGACACGCAGGTGCTTGCTCCGTGTGTGTGATCTGCTCTTTTCCCCACCATTTCAGTTACATGACATAATAGAAATGACTTTCAGTATATGGTCCCAGTGAGTCAAGACTGTTTCTGTAAGTAGGAGATTGCCAGCCTGGTGATAGGATCAGAAACGCTGGTTTTGCTTGTCGGGAATAAAGGGACCATTTTCTCCTCTTTCTGTCTGTCTTTTCATTGAGGGTAGGAAAAACCCCATTGTCTTTGGTCCTGAATCAGTGAGGGAGGTTTTCCTTTTGGAAATATTTTCACTGAGGTTCCATGGGTTTTTTCACTGTCACTTTCAAGATCTCTTCTTTGTATTTGGCTAAATAAGATACAGACTGGCATAATACAGTGTTGTTCATTGCTGTTGTGTTCAGAAAATAACACACTACTTAGGAAGATCTGATGTATTTTTGTTTTTCTCATCAGGGGCTGTGCTCAGATGCAATAATTTCCCCATCTGCATCCTGCTTTTGCATCATCCTAACTCAGAGAATTAATGATAGCAGCCTTCCAGTATCAGAGGGGGGCCTATAAGGATGCTGCGGAGGGACTCTTCATTAGGGACTGTAGTGATAGGACAAGGGGTAACGGGTTCAAACTGAAACAGGGGAAGTTTAGATTGGATATAAGGAGGAAATTCTTTCCTGTTAGGGTGGTGAGGCATTGGAATGGGTTGCCCAGGGAGGTTGTGAATGCTCCATCCCTGGCAGTGTTCAAGGCCAGGTTGGACAGAGCCTTGGGTGGCATGGTTTAGTGTGAGGTGTCCCTGCCCATGGCAGGGGGGTTGGAACGTGATGATCATAAGGTCCTTTCCAACCCTAACTATTCTGTGATTCTATGTATTTGTATTTCTTTAGTATCTTCTACCCTTAGAGCACTTAGGAGCTTGGTTAACTCAGTGCATCACTTCCAGTGCTGGAATACCATGGATGGAGAGAGGGCAGCTGGGTGAGAGCATGCAGCAGCCTTGCACAGTACCACAGGGCAGGCAGCAGAGGAAAACCTCCTGTCCAGCAGTGTGGGAATTTCAGGCTGTGGTTGCCCAGAAGGGCTTATGGGATCCTTAATGATCGGTCCTCGGATTTCAGTCACAAACTGCCATCAACCTCCCAGCCTGGGGGCTGTGGCGTAGCTGCTCCTCGCGGTTAGGGCAGCCTGGATTTCCCTGCGGACCTCCTAGCGAAATACCAACGTCCTCCAGATCCTGATGTAGCCAGTGAGAGCTGGTGAGGTGATGACCTGAAGTGATGCAATCTTCTCCTTGCAGCAGCAGCAGGGATTACCCACCTGGCAGGTCATGATCTGAGGCACTGGAGCTGCTCTCAGGTCTCCCCTTCAGGAGCCTTCTCTTCTCCAGGCTGACCCAGCCCAGCTCTCTCAGCCTGGCTCCAGAACAGAGCTGCTCCAGCCCTTGCAGCATCTCCATGGCCTCCTCTGGCCTCGCTCCAACAGCTCCGCATCCCTCCCTAGTTTATTGAGCATTGTGTGTTGTTGCCTAGTTCAGTGTCTATATAGATATGAACAGAGGTGCAAATACATTCAGGAGTGGATGCTTCATTGCCCCATTTTGCTAAGCCTGTATAAATAGAGGGAGCCTTATTGTGGGCTTGGACTGTAATTCTGCATGAGGATAAATGTTAATGCAGCTCGCAGCCACCAGAAAGCTTCCCTCCCTGTGCGAGATGTTTGCGTGGAGATGTTTTCCATAGCATTTCTTTTCCTCGCTTCTCTATCCAATGCAAACTGGAAGCTTTTTGTGATGTCAGCTTGAAAGATCACTTTGTCATTTTAGTGAGTTTATACAATAATCTTGGAGTCTGTTTTAATTTTATTTGGCTTAAGTTTTACTGCATTTTGCTTAATTGCTTCTGCTTTATTGTTGACGAGACAAAAAGCAGTTTATGTAATAGCTCAAAGAGTAAAATTATCAAGGAGCAGAGATGGAATTTGCATGTTAAAAGTTTCTTTTAATTGGTTTCATTGTCTTCAAATCCCTCATTTGGTTTTGTTCAGGCCTACAAACCTGCTGTGCCCTGCAGGCAACATCAGTGACCCAGCTACATCCTGCAAGTACATTCTGAGGGCAGGCAGAAGGATGCGTTCTCCGTGATGCAGGATGTCACACAGCACATACTCATGCATGGCCAAGGCAGCGCCTTCCTGCCTGAACAATCTATCAGTCCTTCATTCCTGGTCACTTCTGCAATCAGCCACACATAGCCTGTCTTCTTTTTGTTAAATATACCAAAATTCCTTGTTTTCCCTGTGGTGGAATGGCTTCAACCCCCTGCGGTAACCAACTGCATCCTTATGAAGCAAAACCATACAGGAGTTACGTAGTCTGCTGTGGGGTCTAAAACACAGGTGGTAAAATCTGTGTACGGAACGCTGGGGAATGCTCTGCAAGGACTGGAAATGAATTTCATTGTTACACACAGTCATGACTTCCTTGCTGCTGCTGCTGCCTCTTTTCTGTCATTCAGTACTCTTTTGCAGTGATTAACTGAACATCTAATTTAGTAGCTGCAGGCTTGCCTGCTGGGTAGCCCTTACTCTGTTAATTGTCCTCCTGAAGCAAACAACAGAAGAGGTTCCAAATTGGTCCCTTTTGGACAGCACAGTCCAGATGTGCGAGTAGCAGCCAGGACCTGGCACTTGCTGTGTATCATTGCAGGCTGAAAACGAAACACAGAAAGTGCTGAGACAAACTTGTTTCCATTTTGGTAGTTGATTTGGGGTCCTTTTTTTTTTCCCCCACTGAGTGATAAAATCACTGCTGGGTTACTGTGATACACATCAAAGGCAGATGAGGCACCCTGCCTGCGGCGTGGGTCTGGGTCTAGTGTGTATTTGCATAGGGCTTGATAAGATGCGTGCAGTGAGCCCAGACACCTACACATGCAAAACAGCAACCTCATGGCCCATGCTCTGGTCTGCAGACCAACCTTGCTGCAAGGGGGCCATGGGGCTGGGTGGGATCCCCTCCTCATCCCAGCAGCTGCTTACAGGCCTTTTCAAACCAGAGCCTGCTATGAGAAGAGAGTGATGTCTAATAGTTGGCCTGTTATCTGTTTCTTAGCATTTTGTCAGCCTGATCTCCACTGTGGTTCATCTGTCTTTGTTCAACTTCCCGTAGTGCACTTCCTTCCGCTCCGTCCCAGCCCTTGAGTTCACCAGACAGTGTGAGGAGTCAGTTCCTCAGGGCAGGAGGAGCAGGGCAGTGACTCGCTGCAGATGCAAACCTCCACCCTCCAACTGCAGAGCAACTGAGACAACTCTTACACCAGTAAAAGGAACCAGGATCAATTTTCTGATCCTGAGGGCCGGTGGCATGGGAGGACCTCTCTCCAAATCAGTGTCTAGGCTTTGTGTCTGCTCTCTGCAGAAGGCTGAGCTTCATCTTGAAGCAAGATTCTGCTTCTCATACAGCAAAACAATCTGTGACACTCCCTGTATCTGCCTGGGTTTTGCATTATACCTCCACTCTCCATTGTTCACTTGGCTTTTGCACCAGGCAAATGAAGATGTGAGCAGGCAGTGTGCAGCAACCATTGTGCATGACCATCCAGACGTGGTTGTGCATCCATAGAAGGAAGGCAAGGCAGTCTCTGAGGTGAGGTTCATCAGTAAGTCAGGGGAGGGTCAAGGGGAAACCATTTTCAGCTGATCTCTACAAAGCTTGCTGCCAATGAGACCAGGGAGTGTGGTAGTGACTAAAACCTCACTCCCCACTGATTCACCCTGCAATTATGAGATTGAGCACAAGTCATAAACTCCATCTGAACTGTGGTTGTCCCTTCCTTTCTTTTTTTTTTTTCCCCTCTCCTGTGGTTTGAAACGATGTACAAACGTTTTGGAAGGTTTCTCAATACATGAGTTTAACCATAAGGCTCAGCAGGGGGAACATATTATTGGGGAAAGGCAATTACTGCTTTAGCTGTATGCAAGACATGTTACCTTGGACAGAATCACCATCTTGCCGATAGCTGGCTTCCCACTCTTGGTTTGGCAGGTCTGGAGTGTTCAATTCAGATGGATTTTGAAAGCATCATTATGCAGCAGTAGTTTCAAAACTAATGACTTTCTTATGCCAGTGAGTATGGGAGAAGTGAAAGCAGCAGAGATTTCCGCAATCCTGAGGAGGAGATGTGGCGGTGATGCACAGAATCCCTCTTCATAGTCACAAGCGTTGAATGGCTCTTGAGGGTCAGCTTGATCACTGCGAGAGAACTTGGGTTTCTTGAGTTTTGGTAGCAAGAAAACAGGATTAGTTTCATTAACAATGTAAAAAACACCCAACAAACCGTCTGGAATATGAGTGGTATACTGGCATGCCCTTCCATATCTGCAGCAGCCTGGCTTCAAATCCCTGCTGCTCTTGATGATGGAAATGGAGCAGCCGCGTGCTGGTCCAGGCAGCAAGGGTGAGGCATTGTGCAAGAGCTGGGTCTGCCTTAAAACTGTTACCAAAGGATGCAGAGCTGAGTGTTGACCTTCAAGGTAGGAAGAAACTGCTGGGTCTTCTGGATTTGTGAGCGTTAGCATTAGGAAGGGAGCTCTCAGCTGCTGTTTGTTCATGGTCTGAAGATCTCTGCTGTGCTGGGGAGGCTTCCTAAGCTGCACAGTGCTTGTTGCTCCGTTTTCGTTTTTCCGTCTAGTTTCAATGGTGATATTTCTGGGAATATTTAGCTCTAAAATATGCAGATTTTGCAATAATTACCCTGTTCTGACTGAAACGCTTTTCTGGAGAAACTGTTTTATGAATTAGATTAACCCATTGCACATGCCTTGCTGGCAAAATGAGAGCTGCGTTTGTTTGTTTGCTTTCCTTGTGGTGCAGCTACGGGAGCCCTTTGGTGCTTGGAAAGGTGAGAAGGGAAGTTGCTGATACAACATGCGGTGTAAGGGAAAGTTACTAAGCACAGCATCCCATCTTAGACTTTTCAATGAGCAGAGAAACTCCCCTGGATGCCTTCCCATCTGTTTCTAGTTATATAGATCCCTGTTTATCTCTCTGAGTCTCTCCCTTCCCGTAGTATCCGAGGGTCTGACTGACATTAACAGATGACTCACAGCACATCTGTGAAAGGAGGAAGTATCCCTAGTTTAGAAATGGGGACTAACTCGTCCCACAGACGATCTGACTTGCCCAGTTTCACACAGGAAATGTGTAACCGGTGTGGGAATTGAACCCAAGTCACTGGACTTTAGTGCTGGATTTGCCTTCTTCCCCCTGCAGGTCCACAGCAACTCAGCAGATGTTGCATGTGTGAAATGGGTTTAAGAATCAAATGTGTGAATCGTGTTGGTAAATGCAGGAGTCTGTAGTTTTAAAACAAAAAGTTGATGCTTCTTAAAGAAAAAGTCCCCACCTTTTTATTACGATTTTAATCATTTATTTTCTAGCAACCAGTTGCCACTGAGAAAGAATAAAGCTCTGAGTCCCCAACTTAAGAGGGATGTGGAGCGAGTCCACGGAGATGCTGCGAGGGCTGGAGCAGCTCTGTTCTGGAGCCAGGCTGAGAGAGCTGGGATGGGTCAGTCTGGACAAGAGAAGGCTCCTGAAGGGGAGACCTGAGAGCAGCTCCAGTGCCTAACGGGGCTGCAGGAAAGCTGGAGAGGGGCTTGGGACAAGGGCCTGTAGGGACAGGCCAAGGGGAATGGCTTGAACCTGCCCGAGGGGAGACTGAGATGAGCTCTCAGGCAGAAGCTCTTCCCTGTGAGGGTGCTGAGGCGCTGGCACAGGGTGCCCAGAGAAGCTGTGGCTGCCCCATCCCTGGCAGTGTTCAAGGCCAGGTTGGACACAGGGGCTTGGAGCAAGCTGCTCCAGTGGAAGGGGTCCCTGCCCGTGGCAGGGGGTGAGACTGAATGAGCTTAAGGTGCTTTCCAATCCTAAATGTTCTGTGATGCTATGAAGTGTGGAGGAACTGAGTGGTTTACTTCAAACTAAATGCAAAACTGAGGACTAAATACAAGCTTTGGAGGATGGGCTGCAGCACCTGTGTACTGATCTGAATACTCAATATCTGAGCTGCCATGAAATTCATGTGTGAGTGCGGAGCTGTTGCCTTGTCTGCTCTGCATCTGGCCATGGCTGACACCAGCCAGGCTGTGGTTTCCCTTGCAGCCTTGGCCAGGAGGAGGAGTACCCCATGGCACTGTGTTTACTGTGAGCATGCACATCACCCCTGGGATAAATGTGCCAGAGGAGGTGCATGCAGTCACCAAGGGCTTCTCCAGCTGTTGGGACTGAGTTTGTGTACTGTTCTGGTTACCAAGCGATCCTCTCCATCAGGGCACCTGATGTGCGTCCTGTGTGCTCACTGCTGAGATGGCATTTTAATGTATGTGTGTTACAACTCCAACGTGCTGTTTCTTTTACAGACTGAATTAAATCGCAAGCAATCAAAAGGGAGACACCGTCAAAATTACAGACTACCGAGTCCACTGTAAGTAATCTCTGTTTTCTTCCCTAGTGGCTTACCCTGGATGTGTGCACTGCTCTTTGCAGTAAACTCAACCTGGCAACAGAACCTGCATTTCTGTTTGGTTCCCTTTGCTTTTCTTTGATAGACTTTTGCCTGGCTGTAGTAGTGGTTTGTGTTACTGAGTCGAGTTACAAGAGGTAATGACAGGAGATCTACTGCTGCTGCCCACTGTTTGCATTGCAAATCCCTCTGAGTCATAAATCACTTTGAATGTCTAAGGTGGCATCTGCCCCACTGTTCACAGCTGCGGTTGAGAGCTGGCTGCAAAGACCATGATCTCCAGGTAGCAGAATGCCCTTTAGCTTCCACCCCATGTTTTGGCCATCACGTTATCTGCCTTTATAAAGCATGGGGTTGCAGGTTTTTTGGAAGAACTGAGGAACAACAGTGAGTGTCTTTTCAGTGATGTTCCTTCCCACCAGGAGCTCCCATGTCAGGTGCAGCCTCCAGCACTTCTCTTCCCACTTAGGGGGGGCTTAGTCCCAAATCCAGTGTTAAAGAGCTTGTTTGGGTGGATGGCTGCATAGAGGTGCTGATAGCCACAGAGAGACCGACCTAGCAGTTGACACTGGTCAGCTCTTCCTCAGACTCTTTAGGTGGACTTAGTTGAGGTTTGGGATTGGGGGAGACTGTGTGTCTGGACCTCTATGCAGGAATTAATTTCTGCTGTAATAAGGTAATTCAAAATGCCAACACTTGTGACTTTCTAAAAAAGCATTTCTGTTTATTTTGTCTCAGGCTTGAGGGTAAGATTTTTGTCCCATTAAAATCAGAAGGGATTTTGTCATTGATCTCTTTGTTTCTGTCACCGTGAACAAAGCAGGCATTTCTGTTCATGTTACTCAGTTGCATCTCAAGTAAACCCCTAAGAAATGATGTCTGAATAGAAATAATAGCTGGAATCCCCAGTTTCAGTGCCTGTACTCTGGATTTGGCCACAGACATGCAATGTTAGCAGCTGGAAACCATGTACAGTAAAATCCATGGGACTTTTTCCTTAAAGATTTGTCTCTAGGAGTGAGGTAGTGTTTGGACTGACACGGTCCTGAGGGAATGGTTGGACTTGATGATCTTGAAGGTCCTTTCCAACCTAGCTGACTCTGTGATTCTTGTCTTGTGCCAAAGCCCATGTGCTGCCTTGCTGTATGTTAGCTGCTGCTGTGCTGCTCTACAGGGAGCCCAGTGCAGAGTGCCTGCAAAGTGAAAGTGATGAGCAAAACGAGTAGAGGCACAACATGACAGGGAGAAGCTACTCGGGTCATAAGGGGGAGGGATGAAAGTAAAAGCAAAAGATGTGCCATTTCTGAGAAACAAAGGGGAGAACTGGTGAAACGTAATGAATATTAAAAGGCTGAATCTGAGGGTAGGTTTTGACCGAGATGAAAAGAATAGAAACTGGAAGGGCAATAAGGAAGAAAAGAAAGAGTAGGTTTCTCCCCCCCCCCCCAGTATTAGTCCCACTGCATTTCCAGAAGGAGCCAGCTCTACGGAGCCTGACCCACACCAGTCCCTCACTTCTGGCAGCTGGAGGGACCCATGAGGCAAGAGGGAGAGCAGCAGGAACATGATCTCTTATGTGATGTAATGCAGTGAGACACTCTTAGCTGTATCTGAGCTGGGCAGAGCAGCATTAGGCATCTTGTTCCCTTCTTCTACGATGCCTCTAAGTTCACAGGGAAGAAAGATGGACATCTTAGCAGGGCCTGTTGTGATAGGACGAGGGGTCATGGTTTTAAACTATAAGAGGGATATAAAGGCTGGATGTGACAAAGAAATTCTTCACAGTGAGGGTGCTGAAACACTGGCACAGGTTGCCCAGAGAGGTGATGGATGCACCATCCCTGGAGACATTCAGGGCCAGGCTGGAAGTGGTTCTGGGCAACCTGATATAGCTAAAGATGTCCCTGCTCATTGCAGGGAGTTTGGACTAGATGCCCTATGAAGATCCCTTCCGACCCAAACCAGTCTGTGATTCTGTGACTTCGTTTTTCTCTGCCACTTTATTTTGCACTGTTGAATTTTCCTTGGGGATGTATCAGTCTGGAGTAACCACATCCAGCCGGGAGAATGATCTCTTGCCATTCCCATGCCAGGGACCATTTCCAGTAATGTCAAAAATATGTGGAAAGCAGCGTGGATGGTTTCGGACTGGCTGTGCTCACTGCTGCAGGCAGCAGGTGTGCTTGTTTGTTGACCAGTCCTTTAAATGTGAACTTCCGTGCAGAATCCCTAACCAACTCAGCTGGGGCCCATGTGTTCGTCAGAAGAGGCTGAGGATGGTCTGAACATTTGGAATGATAACTAATCATAGAATCCCAGACTGGTTTGTGTTGGAAGGTTCCAGTTCCAACCCCTGCCACAAACAGGGACACCTTCCACCAGAGCAGGTTGCTCCAAGCCCCTGTGTCCAACCTGGCCTTGAACACTGCCAGGGATGGGGCAGCCACAGCTTCTCTGGGCACCCTCACAGGGAAGAACTTGTTCCCTATATCCAACCTAAATCTCCCCTGTTTCAGTTTGAACCCATCACCACTTGTGCTATCACTACAGACCCTCATAAAGAATCCCTCTCTGGCATCCTTGTAGGACCTCTGTTAAATTACACTCCATGTCTTTCTTTTCTCATTGAATTTGGAGAATCCACAGGGTTTAGGAATGAATAAGGAGTGGGTAATCCTTGGAGGACTTCATGTTGAACACAGCCAACCTCTTCTGCTGACACTTCACTAGTTCTCTTCAAGATGAAGCTGGGCCATTGTGCAGTTAAAATCTCAGTCCCCAGTGCTTCCCTGCTATGTTTCAGCCGCATCCATGCACCCTTCCACTACGTGGGACAGGATCAAAGCAGCAGGACTTTGAGCCATTTCCCATAATTAAACCTCTGCAATTCTGTCATAGCAAGGCACTGCACCCTAAGGCAGATAATAGCTTTGTAAAGAAGATAGTTCTTTTCTCATTGTAAATTACATGTATCAATTTTCTTTGCTTAAAAGCACCATCCTTATTTTCCTTAGGAGTATCCCACCCATTTTCTATTCCATCTCTTGGTGATGCTGTCTTATTTCAGTGGAATCAGAGTATTTCCTCCCCAAGTGTCTCAGTAATAGCTGTATTTGCTGACAAGGGAGGTAGGTTTAATAGAGCCTCCCATTCAAATTCATTGTAAGAAGGGTTCCCATTTATAGACAGCCAGTTTCGACATCCCGCCTGTATGAAATACATCCTTTACAAGTTGGGTTTACCATTGTTTGGTGACAAAAGGCAGGAAATTAAAGAGGCAACATCTCAGTATAAGACTGCGTGTGCTTTCTCTTTACCTGCTATTGTTGTAAATGACACTGAAGATTGTTGCAAGCTGAAGAGTGGGTTTTATGCTGGAAAGATTTGCATTTTATTTGTCAGTGAATGTATGTGCTGCATTAGGCAGTGCTTTGTATTTAGTCAGCTTTGCTTTGGTGTTTGTTTGGGAGGGAAGTATAATTACCAAACCTGTAAACCCATCAGTATTTGCAGGAAATTAGAAGGAATTCAGGTTTGAAACCATTTTAACACATGTTCCAAAAGTGTCTGTGTTTCAAGTTACTGTCTTTAGTTACTGTTGCAGAGCCAGCTTATGTGTGCATTGAACTAAGTATGAGACTCTGAGGTTTGACTTGGTACAGTTTATGTTTAGATTACCATTAAAATTAATGTCTCGTGAATGGCAGACCTTCAGTCAGTGACTCTGATTTACTTTTGTGCAAAATATTTACTGTTACCCTCTATAGACATAGCAGCATTTCATTGCTTCAAGACAAACGCTGAAGTAATTTTTTCTGTTTGTTTTCTTTTGGATGTAATTACAGAAATGTGGGAAATACTTTTCCAAGACTTTTGAAGTCAAAAGTGGAACAGAAGGAAGACACAGGGGGACACACACCGTTCAGTGTTATTTTCCTTGCCCAGGAAAAAAAAAAGATCATTGTGAGATGAGCACTAAACTCTCAAGTTTTCAAAGGTTTGCATAACAAACAAGAGACACATTGTGGGTTGCATCTTGACTTTGAAGGCTTGCCACTGTCAACTGAAATAAAATGGCAAGGTTTAAAGCCTTAACCAAGTTCACAAGGAAAATATTTGGACTAAAAGTTTTGGAAAGTTTTCTCTCTTTGAAGTAGTTTGTCATGTGTTACCAATGTGAACTTTATTGACCTTGAAACATTTTTTTTTTTGAATCAAATAGCAACTAGTGACACTTTAGTAAAATCTTAAATCAACAACCATCTCCTGGCGGCTCCGGCTTCGTAGCAAATGCAGGCAAAACAGGGAATCTACAGAAGAGACCTTTATTATTCGTAAATGAAGCCTGCCAAAACCTTCCCGAAATAGCATTCAGAGACCCTTTTAAGGTCATGGATCCTGAACAAAGCCAGAAGAGCACAAAAAAGGCTGAGGAAAGTCCAAGAAAGAGGCTTCCCAAAGGAGAGGCTTTCCAAGCCAGTATTTCATCCGCAGCTACGTACCAGGGCAGCTCTGCTCCTTCGCAAGGAACCCCTCTCCGAGATATCATATCGCAGCAGCACTTTTCTGGTTCTTTGCCGATTCCAAGAGAGGAGTCTCAGGAGAAGACTGGACATCAGAAGCAGCCTAAGCCTTCCTCTTTTGAACATCCTCCCCACGTTTCGCAGCTTCAGCAGCACGCACTGTCACCAGCATTTATGTCTCCTGGGAAACCAGAGCATGTCCTTGAAGGTCCCACATGGCAGCTAGTTGATCCAGTAAGACCAGGTCCCTCTGGCTCCTTTTCATCACCCGGGCTTCACTCTCACCACGGCCAGCTCTTACCTTCCCATTCACCGATCATTCCCGGAGAGGACATGCCGTCTGTTCAAAAGGTCTATATCCCTCGCCCTTCACAGGTTTCCTTAAAACAAGCTGAAGAAGTGCACAAGAAGGAAAAGAAACCTCAGAAGCCAGGCAAATATATTTGCCAGTACTGCAGCAGGCCTTGTGCGAAGCCAAGTGTGCTCCAAAAACATATCAGGTCACACACGGGTGAGAGGCCGTACCCTTGCATTCCATGTGGCTTTTCTTTTAAGACTAAGAGCAATTTGTATAAACATAGGAAATCTCATGCTCATCGAATAAAAGCTGGGCTGGCCTCGGGGATCGGAGCAGAGATGTACCCATCGAGCCTGGAAATGGAGAGGATTGGTGGGGAGGACTTTGAAGAGCCAACAGAAGGAGAAAGCACAGATTCGGAGGAGGAAACGGGTGCGATGTCGGGCCATTCGGTAGAGCTCTCACCCAGGCAGAAGCACACGCTCTTATCCAGTAGTTTGCTGAGTGGAGGGAGCCAAGGCTCCAGCCATGACCGGTGTTCATTGTCTCATTCCAGTATGTCTCAGTCTCTTGAAGACAGCACCCAGTTTGCGGAGCCATCGTCAGACCATCCTCTGAGCCATAAATCCGAAGATACCCATACAATAAAGCAGAAGCTTGCACTCCGCTTGAGCGAGCGGAAGAAGGTCATAGACGAGCAAGCTTTCCTGAGCCCCGGGAGCAAAGGGAGCACTGAGTCAGGCTACTTCTCCAGATCAGAAAGTGCAGAGCAGCAGATCAGCCCACCAAATACTAATGCAAAATCTTATGCAGAAATCATTTTTGGGAAATGTGGTAGAATTGGGCAAAGGACTTCAGCGTTAGGTGCAAACACATCCCAGGGGTTTCCCCACCTGTCTAGTGAAGAGAAACCTAGTATGGTACCATTATCTGTGCCTAGAACACAGGTTATTGAACACATCACTAAGCTAATTACAATTAATGAAGCTGTTGTAGATACCAGTGAAATAGATAGTGTTAAGCCTAGAAGAAGCTCTTTATCTAGACGTAGCAGCATTGAATCTCCAAAGTCTGGTGTATATAGAGAGCCGTTTCAGTTTGACATCAAGTCTGGTTCCAGTAGCCAGTTGGATGCAGCGAAAGTTTTGACATCCCACAGTGAAAAAGTTAAGCCCGAACAATCATTGTTGTCACTTCAGCAATCCCACAGTGCCACAGAGACAGTGCCTCTCCTAAGAAGCCACTCAATGCCTTCTGCTGCATGCACTATAAGCTCCCCACATACCTTCAGAGGTAGCTATTCATTTGATGATCACATCATGGAGCCTGAAGTCTTAAGCCGCAGTCAAGCGTTTTCTTCCCATCCCCGAATGCTAAAACGACAACCAGCTATTGAGCTACCTTTGGGGGTAGAATACGTCTCAGAGGAGGTTGGCTCTGCAAACAAAGAAACTGTTTCCAAACCTCCTGAGGAGCCTGAAACCAAGGAAAGCGATCTTACCAAAAAGTCTCGGAAGGGTCCGAAAGTTAAAGGGTTCATGTACGAGTGTAACGTATGTGGTGCTCGGTATAAGAAAAGGGACAATTATGAAGCCCATAAGAAATACTACTGTTCAGAACTGCAGCTCTCAAAGCCTCGTTCTTCCACTTCCCATACCTCTTCAGAGACTGAGAAAAGTGTTGCGGATCCTGACACGTGGCCCCAGATGATGCATTACAAACTAGGGAGCAGTTTGGAGCTCACCCCGCTTCGAAAGAGGCGAAAGGAAAAGAGCCTTGGTGATGATGAGGAGCCTCCAGCTTTTGAGCTGTCTGAGACTCCCTCCTCCAGTACTGCACCAGGCACTCAGTTTGCAAACCCAGCATCATCTGATGTCACGTTAAACCTAACCCGTGAATCCATTAAGTCACCAGCAGATCCGGGTAAACCCGCACCTTCCGATGTCAGTGCCAGCTTCCATTCCAGGAATACCAAACCGGCTTCAAGTGCAGAGGGCAAAGAGAGAAGGACAACCTCAAAGGAGATCTCTGTTATCCAGCACACAAGCTCCTTTGAGAAGTCTGACTCTATCGAACAAGTGAGCAGCTTGGAAGAAGACAAACCCTTGCCACAGTACTCATCTCAGCCGACACCCCAGCACAGCCGACCGCCTCACTCCCTGCAGCCCAGGCTGGTACGCCAGCCCAACATCCAGGTCCCAGAGATTCTGGTCACAGAAGAGCCCGACAGACCAGAAACGGAGCCAGAGCCACCACCGAAAGAGCCAGAGAAAACAGAGGAATTCCAGTGGCCGCAGAGGAGCCAGACCCTTTCACAGCTCCCAGCAGAGAAACTTCCACCAAAAAAGAAGAGGCTGCGGCTGGCAGAAATGGCTCAGTCCTCCGGAGAGTCCAGTTTTGAATCTGTCTCCCTCACCCGAAGCCCAAGTCAGGAAAGCAGCATATCCCATGGCTCCAGCCACTCTGTCTCATTTGATCGTGAAGATCATGGCAAGTCAGAGTCAACGAGCCAGCCCTCTGAATCCCACCCAAAGCCTCCTGGTGTTGGCTCACATATGTTGACGGTACCAAGCCACCATCACCATTCCAGGGAAATGCGGAGATCTGCTTCTGAGCAGACACCGAATGTGTCCCATCCTTCCCAGATGTCCGAGACCCGCAGTAAATCATTTGACTACGGGAGCTTGTCGACCACTCCTGCCTCAACCCCTGGCCCCTCATCCTCCTCAGCTCCACAGGAGCGAAGGAAATGCTTTCTAGTTAGGCAAGCATCCCTCACTAGGCACCCAGAGCATGAGCCAGACTCAGCCCCGACAGGCCGGCCAGAGACAGAAGATCCAATTCCTTCTACAAGTAAATCTCCTTCAACAAGTTTGCCCCAGCAGCCGACATCTTCATCCCCTTTGCCCTCTCACGGTACTTACCCAAGTGAAAAGAGCCAGCCAAAAGACAGCCCTCAGCCAGCATACACCCAGCCGTACACAGAAGCTCTGCAAGTGTTTCATCCCATACCACAGCTAACGCTGCATGAAAAGCAGTTCATGTCCCCACAGGTTTCTATCTTTCCCTACCAGCACCTCCTGCCGCAGGCGGGGCAGTCCGCAGAGCTCTTTGCAGCGCACACGATGTCTGACATCCTCTCTGCTCAGTTCACCATGCCTCAGATTCCTCCTTCCATATTTCAGACCCCACCACTGCCTCTCCCACAAACGCTCATCCACCCAGGCCCGCTTCATATCGCTCCTCCGCTGATGTCTCACCCAGCTGAGGTGCCATTCAGGCAGCATCCTTCATTCCTGCCAGTTCATTATCCCGTCTCCTCACCAATACCTTCAGCCTTTTTTCTGCCCCTTCAGTCTCAGTTTGCTCTCCAGTTGCCAGGTGAAGCTGGTGGACATTTACCACAGATCAAATCCAGTTTGTTTGCAACAGCGGGAGCCTCCACTCTTTCCCCATGCACGGAATATGACTCGGACAGTAGGTTGCATCCTCTGACCTGCACAACAAGTCCTTCGGCGACTGTATCTGCATCTCAGCTCATTGTTCCTATGCGGTCAGACCCAGTGGTGTCACTTGTTGTCCCTGTTCGCATACAGACAAATATGCCATCCTATGGGAGTGCAATGTACACAACGCTTTCCCAGATTCTGGTCACTCAATCCCAGTGCAGTTCCTCTTCTATCGTACTCCCCAAATTTGATGATCACCAACCCAAGGGTACCCTGGTCTGTAGCGCTGATGTTCATGGACTAGGTTTTGATCTGGCACAGATGATCACAGAGGATCAAAGAAGCATTTTCCAGAGCCCATATCTGAGAGTGCCCTTACCCTTACCAGAACGGAAAGGGTATATGCCACTCACCTCCCCATCAGACAATGTCCTTGGACTGGAAGCAGGCACATCAACAGTTGGTGGAAGCAAAAGAATGCTCTCTCCAGCTGGTAGCTTGGAGCTGACCATGGAAACACAACAGCAGAAGAGAGTGAAAGAGGAGGAAGTGTCTGAAGCAGAAGAGAAGTTGGAAGTGGTGAAGCCACCCAGTGCAATAGAGGAAGGGAAAAAGCAGGATAAGTCTCACTTGCTTGCAGAAAGCCAAGGGAGGGTCGAGGTTGAAACACCACCTGGCTTGTCCTCAGAGCAGTCAGAGCCAAAGGAAATCCCCAGTACTTCACAACAAGCTGTGTCCCATTCAGGTTCTCCAAGTTTGGAGGCACTGGAAGAGTATAAGCAGCCAGCTGGCAAGCAGTTCCTCAGCAAGGCACCCTTGCAACCCGTGAAGAAAGAAGACTCCAAAGAACTGGTGGAGCAGTCTCCACCAAACCCTCCAAGCACTGCACCTCTGTCTGAGGTCACTCATAGTACAGTGAAGTCTCGAGAAGGTACAGATACGAAGAAGGTACTTCAGTTCCCCAGTCTCCACACAACCACTAATGTCAGTTGGTGCTATTTAAACTACATAAAGCCAAATCATATCCAGCAAGCTGACCGAAGGTCTTCAGTATATGCCAGCTGGTGTATTAGCTTGTATAATCCTAACCTTCCAGGTATATCCACTAAAGCAGCCCTGTCCCTCCTGAGGTCCAAGCAGAAGGTGAGCAAGGAAACCTACACCATGGCTACTGCTCCACGTCCAGAGGCAGGCAGGCTTGTCCCGTCCAGCTCCAGGAAGCCAAAAATGACCGAGGTAATGCAATCCTATATATTTCTCCTCATCCATTTGGATTCATGGGAAGAGGGGGACGAGGGACGGGGAATTGCTATTCTTAGTTTAATAGGAGTTTATTCATCCCTCTCTCAGTTTGGTAAGCACTTGTTCTCAATGAAACTTTTAGAATGAAGAAGCTAAAACCCACTGTTATATATAAAATAAAAGGCAAGCCTGCTCCAAGGCAATGTGCCATATTTCTGTTCTCCAGTTTCTACTTGCCTTGTAATCAAAAGAGCATGTAGGAATCACCACCGCACCATGAACTGCCACTGCTCAAGCACAAAGGATTAGACTTGATTTGCATTTGTCTTGATATTTCAAATAGCTTTACAACTTTTTTTACTCCTTTTTTTTTTTTTCCCTAACTGCTGTTATAATTCCCTACATTTTGCATGTTATAAACGAAAAAAGGATTACCTTGGGGAAATGGGATTCTGTCTGGTTGTGCATCTACTGATCTCACAGTAATGAACATGGAGAGGCATGCTTAAAAGTAGTTAAAAATATTAAAGGGAGATTTGCAAGTGTATTTAGGCCCCCAAAGAAGCATAAAGGCATGCAGTGACATTTATAAAAGTGCCTCAGCAGTTTAGACATGGAGTCTAGTTAAAACACCCGTCTCATTTGGTCCATTTAAGTTAATGTCCTTAGCTGTCTACCTGCTTTTGTGGGTATCTAAGGATATTTTAGACCTGGTCTTTAGAGTTAAGGGGAGCAAAGCAAACAGCTTCGCAGGGGCAGAGCTCACCAAAGGCATTGGCCATAAAGGCACAGAAGTCTTTAAGACACTTCTGGTAGCTGCCTAGTGTTATCTATCTCATTTTGAGGACAGACTTCTCCCCTCTTGGTTAATGCTGAACCATACAGATCCCTTTAATCCAGATCATGTTCGTGCAGATTAGCAAACAGAATTGCTTTAAAGATTTTGCAGTTTGATATTCATCTCAAGTCAATTTATATTGATGGATTATTCATTTTATTTCTGTATCATGAAATGAATGCTAAATATTAAATTTATCATAATTGCTGCTGCAGCTGCTGCTTATAAGTGCATCTTAAAATACACAGTAGAGAGTCACTTTGACTCAATAAATCTTTATTTCTATTCAACATTTCCATCATTCTTCTGCAGAAATCCAAAATATAGAATTTCTAGGGACACAGGGGCAACAACCACACTAGTGCTTGATATTATGCACTCTTCTTCAAAGGACTGTATCTGAATGGTGTCGTACCATCCTTGATTGCATTCTCTAATAGAAGTGCCTGTGCTCCTCTGAGCTTAGCTCTTTGACATGGTGCTAAAGTGCACACCAAGCGTGTGCTTCAGAGGTACAAGACCCTCATATCCTGAAGTTAAAGGTTAAGCTCTAGACAGGAATGGTTCAGCCCTCAGTCATCAAAATACATAGTTCACTGCATGCGTTTGCTCAAAAGACTCAAAAACCTTTTAGACAAAACTCTATAAGCTGACTGGTGGAGAAAGTTAAGGTTTTCATGGTACAATCTGCAACAGTTTGTCCTGCCAAATTCACCTAGGAAATGGTGTAAGCTAAATGGAAATATTAATACCTGCTGCTTAAAGGAGTGAGACTTCCAGAAATTATGTTAATTGCAATGGAGATAAATGGACCTCATGCCAAGCAGAGAAATAACTTCTGATTAGATGATCAGTGGGAGTGAAATCCTCAGTTTAGTTTTTAAAGTACGCACGACTGGCACAGGTTAGCAAGGAGCGTTGCCGGTTACTCAGGAAGATGCGATTAACACGAGCTGCGTAGAAGTAGTCTGAATCCAAGGTTGAAAGTTCAACCTCCAGTTAACTCCGCTCTTAGCTATTTCCCTTAAGTATTTTCTTCTTTATGTATCTATAAGTTGTCAGTTGACACAACAGAAAATGTAAACCAGCTCTAATATTTTGTATAATTATGCATGCAGCAAGCTACCAGCAAACAGTAGTACTGTATTTACTGTCTACGTACTTGGCTTGGTTTTTAAACTACCAGTGGGATTTATTGAGCAGATCAATTCTGAAGTGACTGTAGGCTCCAGCGTGCATGTAGGGATGGATGATTGCACTGTATCGGGCTTGCACACTTTGTACATTAAAGAAGATTGTAAAGGGGGATAGTAGTGACTGTATGATTTTGGCTCTCTCTGGTGCCTTTCATCTGTCTATGTTTTGTGCTTTCAAAAGTTGCAATAAATAAATCTCATGCTACATCTAGAAAGTCAATTGTTTTGTATTCCTCAGTAAATCAGGAGCTGAACTGGGAAGGTTTTCACTAGCATTGTTACCAGCGTGTAGCTCATATCAGGAGGTGAAGTCACAACGGCCAAGGTTTAATCTTTGAAGGTGCTCAGTGTGTCACCTGCCCCTGATTTCCTCCAAGCACAGACATCTCCATGCCCAGAGATTGCAGCTTGAGACTGTTTCTGCTGTTAAATTGTTAAAGTGGTTCCTGGCACTGTTCTGTCTCCTGGGCTGATACTCTTTTCCAAAGCAATTCCTGGGCACTTTTAAGGAGATAAGACAGGGACCATTCCCAGGAGGCATCTAGGAAGGGTATGTGGGTCTGATGGTGCGGATGTGGGCTAATCTGTGCAAGCTGGACTCAAGGGCAAAGAGTAGTCCTGGGTACATTTAATGCTCTAAGGTGAGCTCCTGAAATTGCTGCAAATTTGACATATTTAACCTCAGATTTGCAAAGCTACACTTGAGTGAGTCCATCCCTCCTCTTCCTCCTGCTGGGAATGAGGGTGTTAACAGCAGCATGCTGCTGGGGAGCTGGGGCTGCATCCCACTGAACTTTCCATGTCTCGGTTTGGGCTAGTCACTCTTTGGCTTCCCCTATAACCATGGGAGACAAAGAGGCACCTCTTGGGTGATTCATTCCCCTCTTAAGATAAGTGTCTAAGGTGGGGTAGGTGAATCACCCTTGAGAGCTCCCAGTCTTTCCAGCAACTGTAGAGGCAAGGGTGACCAGCTCTCCTTTAGACTTCTGCCAGTTCGTTGGCTACAGTCAGACCAAAATCCCTCTAATAACCTTGGTCTCTCAAATGCCTTCAGTCTGTTTCCATGAATTATATATAAAGGGAGGATATGAGTAATTTAGTTGCACTTGAAAGGTATTCTTGCACTTGTATAAGGAGTAACCTGGGTGAAAAGCAATCTGCTTTCCTCTTGTGGAGCTTTGGATAACCCTGTTATTTGTACTTTCATGTTGAAGGAGGGCAACATCCAGGTTTCATTCCAGGCATGGAAGAGCTCTGCTTTGCATCTTACAGAGCTGGAGAAGCAGCTGTATATATGTCCATATACTGTAACAAATAACATTAAACATGACAGATGAGATGCGAGTGCATGACTTAAACCTTGGTCTAAACAAGGGGTGGCAATTTAAACAGTGGAAAAGCAAATTTTACCCTGGGAGCATCTGGGGAGGTTGAGGATTATTTTCTCCCTTTGGTTTTGTGGCTTCCTCTGTACTGCGCCCTTGGCAACAGGGTTTCAGGGAAAGGAAATCACCCAAGAGCTTTGACTGTCAAGTGATTTATATCACGTTTAGATGGCTAAAGTCCAGAATTGTGTGAATGTGTGTATATGTGGGGGAAACCCAAAGGTTGAGGTTAAATGTGTGAGTTCTACAGATGCCTTCTCTCTAGACCTTAGTAGATGTAGATATTAGAGAGAGGATTATCCAAGGACAGAGAAGTGCATTTGGGAGCAGAGACCCATGGCTCCACCGCATGCTCAGAGTGACCCAGCCAAGACACTTCTCTTTATGCCTCAGTTTTCCAGTTGGCAAGAGCTGGATAATATTGAGCTACCATATACCAGGGGTGATTTAAGAACCTGTAAGCAATCACAGTAAATATAACCAGCAGGGCTCAAAATCCAGAAGCAGACACCCTGTACGTTAAGAGGGTGTCCTAAATACTGCACTTAGCTGTCAGGAGCAGCATGTGCGGTAGGTTGCTGGCTCTTTCTGAGACTGTTTGGTCTGTGTCTGTCGTGGAGTGATTTTGTATGTAATCATTGGTTGTTTTGCTCTTTTGGGGAGATAGGTTCATTTGCCTTCGCTCCTTTCTAATGAAGGTCGAAAAGATATAACTAGAGCTGAGAAGGAAGAGGATAAAAGAGGAAAACCAGAAGAAGAGGCTCTTGTAACCAAAAGAGGAGAGCCAGTCCGGATCAAGATCTTTGAAGGAGGGTAAGTGTCTCCTTTCATTTCTCTTTTTGTGTCACAGTTGGATAGGAGTTACTGATAACAGTGATGGCAAGTCAGTGAAGGTGCCACATGGAGGTGAGCAGAAGTGATGGATTTCAGCTTACTTTCTACAGCCACTGTAAAAACCTGACCCTTGAGATCTGGAAAGCTGCATCAGTTTCCTTTTATCTTTGAGTTGTCATTAACTTAGCAAGCACCTCAGCCTCTTTTCTGAGTGGGTGGTTGGGCAAAGACGGCTGAAGGGCACAGATCTATCTTCTAGTTGTCTCTGATGTGACAGAGGTGTTCTCCAAATCTTCTCAATCTTCCCAGAGCCTCCTGAAAATGATGTTCCCAATGGCTGTTACTATTATAAGGAGGATGTGGGGAGGGCTTTTCTGATACCTGGGTTTTGGCTGGGGGAGGAAAGGACTGTATTCATGTGGTTTTCAATGCCACTCAACCAAAGTAGCTCAAACCAGAACAGATGCAAGCTCTAAATTTGATGTATATCTGAATTCTCTGCTCCAGGTAATCCGAGTACTCTTCAGTATTTCAGCATGGTTCTAATACTGCTGCTTATCTTCTCAAAAATTGCAACCCAGCTCATAAGTAGTGTGTCTGTGGGATACAATTAAAGTTCATCCTCCCTGTGTGTTGCAGAAGGGGGCAAAAAGCTGAAAGAAATCCCTGCCAGGATTCCTCAGTTCTGCTCTTGCTATTGGGTGGTCTTGGTTTTTGTGTGTTGGAAAAAGGCTTTAATTAGTCAGTGGTTGTGGTTTTCTGTAGTTGCTGGTTGATGTTTGCTTTTATTTCCAAGTATTTCATTAGTAGATGATCAAACTAGCTCACCAGAAGAGTGAAATAATGCTTTGGGAAAGGAAACCTGCTTGCTTGTTCAGAACTCACCTCTCACCCAGACACAGGCACTGTGTGCCCAGCTCAGGTTTAGATGCTTGTCAGCAGTGAGTTGTGAATGCAAAGAGCCAAAGTAGTGGCAACCTTTAATGATTATGGGCTGAAGTGATTTGGGGCGGGAGCCAGGGATGGCAGGGAAGGAAGAGGATGAGCAAAAGGTTTGATGTATTGCCATCACCCTCCTGTAGCAAACAGGACCTATGGGACTAACTGAGAACTGGGGTTTATTGCCTTAAAGCCCATGAGAAGCCTCTGTTCCCCTTGACTGGGTTGTCCTGGAACTGCTGCCATTTCAGGGGACTCTTGGCCCCCGAATTTAATTAAATTGAAGAGGCTCAGCATTAACATGAATGCAAATCACCCTGCCCCTTGCAGAGCAGGGTTTTTGGGTAGAGTTCTCAGTGCTAACTGCTCCCCAGCTGTCCCCACTGAGACAAGCCATGTCTCCACATCCTCGTGAGCCTGTCTGCATCCCTCAGCCCAGCCCAACGGATGCGGAGTCACATTTGCTAAACGACGGAGACAAAATAAAGCAACTTTTCCAACACGTTCTGTGTAAGCATCAGGGAATGCATTAGTCATCCTGAACGTATGCTTGTGTTTTATTTTAAAGTTCCTGTAGCACCGACTTAAGGCCACCATCCTTCTGGATGGGAGACAGAATATAGTAGCTGTTTAATGCCAAGCGCAGGCACTAATGTAACACACCAGGTTGCAGAAACACATTTTATAGCTACCTTACGTGGCACGTGCACTGCTAAGAGGTGGTCCAGGGCTGGTCCCAGGAGGCCCTCGGTGCATACCTGGTGGTCTATGCCTCGTTCCCACGAGGATGCTGATGTCAGATTGTTCAGCCTCAGCAGCTTGTGGCTGCTAGGATGCTTTCTTGCAGTGAAGGAACGTTCTTGCAGATGAATCCACAGGGTGCCTGGTGCTTTGTGCAAGATGGTAAATGGATCTGACCCCTCTCCTGGCCATCTCTTGGAAAGGGTTCTCAAAAAGCGCATCCATTCTCAAGACATGATTTCACTGTCTTTTTTTTTTCCCCCATAAAAATTTCCTCCTTGTCTCATTTTTTCCCCTTATTTATTGGTTTCACATAATCTGCTGCTGGCTCTACCCATCCTTCCAGTGGGATTCAGTCGGTTTCAAATCTTTCAGAGCCATCCCATGCTTTGTTGCCTCAACCAAGGAGGGAGAGTATAAAGTAATTCAAGTGTTTCCACTAAAGGTGAGCTTGCTGCAGGCCTTTAGCTCCTTCCTCCCCTAAGTTTTTCTGTCGAGCTCTTTCCTTTCACATTGCCATTTTAAGTGCTTGCTTTTCCCTCTGCACAGTGTTCTTGCTTCCTCAATCCCATTGCTGCCTTGCCCCCACTGCTACATTGCTTAGAGCAATTAGAGGGCAAATCTAAAGATCACTCCATATGTCATTTCAGCAGTGTCTTTTTACCTGCAGTCCTGAAATTCCATAACATTGGATATACCTCCATGGCAACCAGCGTTTACCCCCTGCCCCATGAGCATCCCACGCACTTGATTGCAAAGGAGGTGGGAGTCATTCCCCACACAAGCTTGGGTGCTGCATGGCCTCATTAGGTTGTGTTTGGGAGAGCCATGCCATTAAGCAGCCCGGTCAACATTTGTACTCCTGAAGGAGCTAATGACATCCATTGGACTTGTCCTGAGGGATGTTGTGGTGGTTTTGAGCAGTGAAAATGATCTTTGAAGGTCAGGCTGGCCAGCACTGCTGCAGGAGCAGTGCTGTGATTCCTAGGTGGCCCTGTGTCACCTTCATCAATCCACTCTGGTACTTTGGAGGCACCAGGCCCATTCTGAAATCTTACATCATGAAACTGTAGATTGGTATTGACCTGATCTAAAAGCGAGGTCTGTGATGGTATCATGGTCTTGTCAGGGAAATGTTGACTGTTTACTGTGCATTAGCATTACCATGATGAAATCTGATAGTAGAGGAGTAGCTACAGTCAATATATGTTCTTCTGTTTCACAGCCAAGCTCGCTGTGCTCTTATGGAGCCCATCAGTTGTCTTATTGCGCTAGTTGATTGCAACTAGTAGGGAAAGCAGTACCAAGATACAGAAGGTTGAAGACCACTAACCTTAACTGACATCCCCAAACCAGTGCCATGTAAAATGGAAACTACATCAAAAAGAAAGCTGTCTTTTGGAAAACTGTTGCATTGTCTTCCCTTTTAGGGAAAAAAACACAGCTGCAAGACCTAAGTATCCTTGCATTCACACCTTGAAAAATACTTCCCTTTTGCACCATCCCATGTGTACAAATCCACACACAAGCAAGAAGAACCTGTGTGATGTAATGTAGTGTGTCAGAATTTTAACTTTAAGAGAGATGCTCATAGTGCTGTTGTGACCCAGCCTGCTACAGCAAGAACAGTGAGCCATTGGAGTGATCCCCCCAAGGGAAATGATGGACTCCCCAGCACTGAACACTGTTAAGATTCAGCTGGACAGGGTGCTGGGACATCTAGTGTAGGTCATGCTTTGCAAAGAATAGTCAGACCACATAATTCTTTAGGTCCCTTCAACCTGATATTCTATGGTTCTATGATACTACAGTACAAATAACTGGGGGATCGTATGAAGTTTGACCATTGCATTCCTTAGAGAGGCCCAGCTGTGTTGCATTGCCCTTTGCCTCCATGCTGTGGGGCTGCTTGTGGATTTTTAGGCAGGAAGGAAGAGGATGGAGCTATACATCTGCCTCACTTAGCCTGTCTAGCGAGAGACTTTCCCCTGGGTTGAAGAAAAATGGAGAAGCCTTGGGACTGTTTAATCAGACTGGGACGTGACTGCTAGTTACTGGATGCATAAGGAAAAAGAACCCTTGGGGGGCCCATTAGCTGTATACAAACCTCCCTTCCTCCAGCTCTCCTCCCAGTTCTTGCTGTTGTGGACTCACTGGGATCTGTGGCCGGCTTCTCTGGGGTGATCTCACTCCATTTCTATGACCGGCCACAGAAACTGCAGCTCCTACCACCCGCTGACACGCACCTCATGGAAAATCCCTGGCACAGCAATGTGAGAGTTTTATTACCCTGGAGAAAGCCTCTCTGTTAAACAAGCAAAGTTGCTCAGCGTGTAACTCCAAACCCCTGCATCGGACCCGGTTTGTTCAGGGGATTTCCTTTCCTGCTTAGCTGAGTTCTAAGAATTCACCATGTTTATTTTGAAAGGAGTCCTTTATCCCAGAGACACTCACTTGAGCATGAACATTAGCAGGAAAGGAAGTAGTATTAAATAGTGATGTTTGATTCCGTACTGGATAGAAGTAAAGAATTCCTGTAATCTGCATTTTTGAGTGAAAGGGATTTTCCTAACACTGCTTTGCACTGAAGGGAGGAATTGGTGTTAAAACTTTTCCACTGGGGTTAGTGGTGCCAGACTGACCACTCAGCGTTAATTTGAGCATCTAGTGGGGTCTGGTTGGATTTCCCCTTCTGGTTTTGAGAAGTGCTGAGCAGGCATTGCTGTACTCCATTTGGGCAGCCCTGTGGCTGCACAGCCCTTCTGAGAAGCTGGTTCTGCCTGTGCCAAGCTGCTGCCTGAAACGTGATTTTCAAGTCTCAAGCATCAGCTCGTGCGCAGGTGTTTATCCTGCTCCTGTAAAGGACCTTTAAAGAAAGCATGTTCCTTATATGTGGAATTTGTTGGTTTGGATGGGGCTTTACAGCAAACGGAGAGGGGAGCTTTCATGCCACTGGCTTGGAGACTGCAGATCTGAGAACAATTAACCAGCTTGTGCTGGGGATGCTGAAGAAAAGGAAGGGGGGTTTTTTAATGCTCATATGAAATAAGACATGTGTCAAATGCAGGCAGCAAGCCAAGAATCCCCACCAGGGTAGCCAGGCTGCATTCCCCTCTGAGAGGTTGCCTTTCTGCTGGTCCATACACATGGGGTTTGGGTATAGCCCGAAGGGTCGTGATGCTCACCAGAATCCATCCTTGCGGTACTGGGGCTGCGTCCAGGCACTGTGCTCCATACGGGGGGAAGGATGAGCATCATTTCTCATGCCCATTAGAAGAACATAAGGTCTCTTTTGAGCACCATACGTTTACACTCTTTTTTTTATCATAGCACAAGCAAAGCACATTTTCTGCTTAAAAAGCCAACAATCCGAAGGAGACAAGACACAGGGTGGCAATTTAAGGAAGGGATGGATTTGTGAGTTTTACCGAGGCTGACAAGTTAAGAAGAGAAATTGTTTGAGGAGACAGGTTTTCAGGCAGCGAGAAAGGCTGCGTGAAAAGATCCACTCAGGAATAGCAGCAGAGGAAAATAACAACTAGAGAGAAGATAGTCTCGAAATGAAAGGAATATGTGCTTTTTGCTTTGAAAACCATTGCCTTGTTACATGCTTAAAAGCTAAGATTAAAACCAGGTTCAATTTGACTTGAAGCAAATGCTTTCTTCTCCCCATGTCTTCGTGGAAATTTGGATTATAATTTTTTCCTTTTAATGTTGGGTGTAATTAAAACCCAGCCTTTTTCCCTGGTAACTCGGGGAGCAGCCAAGCGGAAAAATCAGTTCTTTTCAGTGGTCTTTTCGGGAAATCTTTTGGATTGGGAGCAGCAAGGTAGATGACAGGACCCAGCACACAGAATCAGAGAATCGTACAATAGTTAGGGTTGGAAAGGACCTTAAGATCATCAAGTTCCAACCCCCCTGCCATTTAGGTAGATTCAGTGCAAAGAGCAGCACAGCAAAGGGGTAACACGGTTAACTCCAACTGTGGTCACCTCAGCCTACGGGCTTGCTTCAAGCTGTGTTAGATAAGAGCCGGTGTGTCTGGGAGAGCTGACAGACAGATTCCCTTTCAGAGGGAAGTGTGGGCCGGCTCTGTAACAGCGCCAGTTCCCGAACCTGCCACTCAGCAGATGGAGCTGCTTGCCAAGAGCTCTTGTTGTAAGTAACCTTGTATAATATAGAAGTAACCTCGGGTTATTAACTTTAAAACAGGTTATTAATTTCTGTTGGGAGCAGCTTCTGGTTGTAATGCTTCACAACGCAACCAGTTCTGGTTGTAATGCACTACTGAAGCATCCTGCAAGATGCCAACTGTTCTATCTTTATGACAGAGCTCAGGGCTTGAAGCACTTTATTTTTTCCTTGCTTTTATGACAGTACATGCAGCCTCTGAGGTGCTACATTCCCTGAACAGTTCTCAAAGGTCTGTGCAATACAAATCAGCATCTTTCACATTCAATCTACTCTTGCCTACCTCGTTTGCTTTCTCCCTCTGGATGCGGGTACAAATAACACCATTAAATCCTGCATGTTTCTGTCAACTAAGCATGGATCCACTCTCAGTTATCATCCTAACCCTGATATTTGCCAACACATGGACCCCTGTCCTCTCTGTGCTTTGGGTGTGGTGATGAGCATCCATCCTCCACCTTGGCTTCAGAATGCAGGATGTCCCCTTGTGCCTACAGCTCGGAGCTTTCCTTTAATACCAGCTGTGTTTGTGCTGAGCAGATCCTGAACGTTCTGTTCCCTGGCCTCCTGAACATATCCCAGGCACAGCCAGTGTGCTGGTGAGAGCAGGGAAGTGACTTGGGGATGGTGGGCTCATGACTCACCATGACTCTTGGATAAGTCATCCTCTGTGCTCTTCAATTTCCTTCTTTGTGAGAGGGGATGTACAAACTCACCTACTGCTAAGCTTGATTTTATTATGCCTTTAAAATGTCTTAATATTCCTCAGTGGGAATTGTTAATGTTTCCTGTCCTGAACATCTCGTCACTTCACTTGACAAATTGGGCTCATTCTGCAGCTAATTCCTGTTTTCCCAGGAAATCTGACAAACACAGAAGCATTTAGGCTAGGTCGTTGTTTGGTTTTCTTGCTTACTTTTGCCTGCTTGCTTTCTTGCC